>NW_026606637.1:1235000-3635000 GCF_029890125.1 Rhinichthys klamathensis goyatoka
ATTTAATTTATACACAATTTAGCAATATCCTGTTCCCTTAATAAAAGTCGATAAGAGATGTAAAAGTTACGAATATAAAATAGATAAATTTGCGAACTCATTTTAGATAGAAGCTTAGTGATCAACCAATGAGAGCTCTTTGTCATTTGCGCCATGGGCGTCAACGAGCATGCGCGATGACAGAAGAGACGAGCTTGATTGAGAAGAGCAGACGCAATCTGATCGTCGTGATCTGTTTTTATACATCTTTGATTGAAAATCTTTGAAATAATACGAGAAAGCTTGAGAATTAATTAGTTGATCCATTCTGAATAAGAAGCCGACTGAATTGAGGAATACATTCTACTTGGTGAGTTAGTATCATATAATTAATGATAAAAAGACTGTATTACTTCATAATACGATAGAATTACTGCTACTAAACTGTAACTTAGTTGCTGTGGACTGGTTATTTTCTCTTAAAATTGTATTTTGATCCGAGTAGTCATAAATGTCTGAAGTAAACCGCGTGGTCATTGTACATTGCAGTTCACCGACGCCATTTTATGATCACGCACGCCTGTAGTTGCGCCTGTGTGAGAGCAAAAGAAAAATCGATCACAAAGGTAAATAATTAGTTAATCAATTCTGTGAAAAAATATATTTGTACTTTATGTTACTGGTTATCTGATTACTTCAGTTGAGCGGTTATAGTGAACCGCATGGTTATTATTTGTTCATTTCAGAGTTCACCGTCGCCATTGTTGGCCACGTGTCTGTATTAGAGAGAAAGCTATTGATTCAGAGGCCAGGTTTTTTTCTCTTTCCTTTGTTTTTTTTCCGTTTTCTTTTCTTTCTTCTTGATACCTTGGAGACATGATGACTGCACGACCTTCTGTGACATCCTGTAGACTCCGTGTTTGATGGCGAGCCAACCCAGTTTCTAGAAAGGGAGAAGACATCACTTCGTGGAGAGGAGGCCGTTATCCTTTCCTTGAGTTTTCAGGGCTACTCGTGGAAACACGACAACTTCGATCTTAAGAACTGCTTTTTTTTTTCCTTTTCTTTTTGAGTGTTGAACTGACTATGTGGGTACATATTTGAAAACACCGACAAGAGTGCACTCGTGGTGGAAATTTTCATTGTCAATTTTATTGTTTATTGTTTATGTGATCTTGTAATTTACATTTATAAATTTTCTATTTTTTCCTTTCAAGTAAAACCAATTATATTTCTAATTCAATCTTGTATCTGTCTGTTACTTCTCATGTTAACCCGCTGTCTCCTTAGCGATCCCTGATTCTTCTGACGGAATTCAAATTTTATCTGTATTATAACAGTAATATAAAAAGTCTATTAAATTACTGCAGACGAGTGCTACACATATCAAGATGCTGATTAGACAGCATGATTATTGCACAGGTGTGCCTTAGGCTGGCCACAATAAAAGGCCACTCTAAAATGTGCAGTTTTATCACACAGCACAATGTCACAGATGTCGCAAATTTTGAGGGAGCATGCAATTGGCATGCTGACTGCAGGAATGTCCACCAGAGCTGTTGCCCGTGAATTGAATGTTCATTTCTCTTCCATAAGCCGTCTCCAAAGGCGTTTCAGAGAACTTGGCAGTACATCCAACCGGCCTCACAACCACTGACCACGTGTAACCACACCAACCTGTCTCGACCTGACTGCAGTCTGGCACTTTGGAGAGGTGTTCTCTTCACGGATGAATCCCGGTTTTCACTGTACAGGGCAGGTGGCAGACAGCGTGTATGGCATCGTGTGGGTGAGCGGTTTGCTGATGTCAACGTTGTGGATCGAGTGGCCCATGGTGGCGGTGGGGTTATGGTATGGGCAGGCGTATGTTATGGACAACGAACACAGGTGCATTTTATTGATGGCATTTTGAATGCACAGAGATACCGTTAAGAGATCCTGAGGCCCATTGTTGTGCCATTCATCCACGACCATCACCTCATGTTGAAGCATGATAATGCACGGCCCCATGTTGCAAGGATCTGTACACAATTCCTGGAAGCTGAAAACATCCCAGTTCTTGCATGGCCAGCATACTCATCGGACATGTCACTCATTGAGCATGTTTGGTATGCTCTGGATCGGCGTATACGACAGTGTGTTCCAGTTCCTGCCAATATCCAGCAACTTCGCACAGCCATTGAAGAGGAGCGGACCAACATTGGCCACAATCAACAACCTGATCAACTCTATGCGAAGGAGACATAATCTAAGCCTAAGGCACACCTGTGCAATAATCATGCTGTCTAATCAGCATCTTGATATGCCACACATGTGAGGTGGATGGATTATCTCGGCAAAGGAGAAGTGCTCACTAACACAGATTTAGACAGATTTGTGAACAATATTTGAGAGAAATAGGCCTTTTGTGTACATAGAAAAAGTCTTAGATCTTTGAGTTCAGCTCATGAAAAATGGGGGCAAAAACAAAAGTGTTGCGTTTATAATTTTGTTCAGTGTATTAAGAAGCACAGCTGTTTTTAACTTTGATAATAATAATGGTAATGATAATATTTTCACCAAATCAGCATATTAGAATAATTTATTGAGGATAATGTGACTCTGAATGGAAAACACTACTAAAATGGAAACAGTTGTTTTTAATTATAATACAAATGTCACCATATTACTGTTTTTACTTTTTTTGATCAAATAAATACAGCCTTGGTGAGCTTCTTTTAAAAACATTAAAGACATCTTACTGACCCAAACTGACGTGTGTATGAAGACTGGCACTGAAGACATATATATATATATATATATATATATATATCCTCAGGGGCATTGTGCATATAATTAGTGTGTTTCCCCATGCAGTTCATTGTCCAAATTATAAATTGCAATTTCTCTGCCATCTGCTTCTTTTCTGTCTGTCTCCACCCTCAGGCTGTGTGGGTTTGAACCATTTTTCGATCCAAGGGGGGACCAGTACATGTACAGTCGCATTCTGAATTGTGATTATGAGTTTGTCTCCCCCTGGTGGGATGAAGTCTCTCTCAATGCAAAGGATCTGGTGAGTAATGCATGCTAACATATCATTATTGTCCTGTTTGTAACGCTGATGATTTCCATGCACTGCAGATAGGAGAGAAGAGTGTCAAAATATCAAAGGCAGACTCAGATGCTAATTTGCTCTTAATAATTTTCTCTAATAAGCTCTTTTTGTTTATTCATTATTAGCTGTTGGTTATCTTTTTTATGTTGTCTGTAGGTAAGTAAGCTCATTGTGCTGGACCCTCATAAACGTCTCACAGTGAAACAGGCTCTGGAACACCCATGGGTGCTTGGAAAAGCAGCACGATTCTCCCACATGGACACAACACAAAGAAAACTACAGGAATTTAATGCTCGGCGAAAATTAAAGGTCAGTCATCACTGCCCTGCTACGTTTTAGAGTCCAATGAAAAAGAAAGAAAGAAAGAAAATCTTTTAAAAATCTAGTCTACACACATGTGCCGAATTCTTAGAAATGTCCTCTTTGTATTCACATTGGTCTCATATAATAAAAAAAACGTATATACCATTAAGAAAATGTAAATGACTTGTACCTTGCATACAGTGTACATCATAAAAAAGAGGGCATAGTCAGAATTGCGAGTTTTTTCAGAATTGCGAATCAGTTTATTTCTCACAATTCTGACTTTATATATATATATTTAGTAATTAATTAATTATAATTACTGATAAAATTTTTTTTTATCTTTTGATCAGAATACCACATCAGAATTGCGAGATATAAAGTCAGAATTGCATGATATAAAGTCAGAATTGGGAGATATAAACTTGAATTGCGAGATATAAACTCACAATTGCGAGAAATAAACTGATTCGCAATTCTGAATAAACTCGCAATTCTGACTTTGCCCTCTTTTGAGTTTATATCTCGCAATTCTGACTTTATAACACGCAATTGCGACTTTATATCATGCAATTCTGACTTTATATCATGCAATTCTGATTTAAAAAGTCAGAATTGTGAGATACAAAGTCGCAATTACCTTTTTTTTTTATTCTTTATTCTGTGGTGGTTTTTTTGCATATTGTTTGCACTACATGACTTTGTTAGTAGCACCAGATGACTTTGATTTGGCAAATTAAAGTTATATTAATTTTTAATTAACTACTTAAATATTTAACAATAAATAATACAATAATATGTTTATAACTGTAACGTGTGTATTCTGTTAAGTTCAGTTTGAGTCTTGTTAGGGCCCAAGCCCTGAAAGGGCGAAGGCACTATTGTTTTCTTTAGGATTATTATTAGGGCCCAAGCCCTGAAAGGTACACATATAGATATCATCGGGCCAAACAACTTTCGTACTCTTACTTTTTACGCCAGCCCAATAGGAAGTCGGCTATTAAGGATTGTTTGGAAACGCATGCTATGGAATTTGAAATACTCCTCCTAGGGAATTCATCCAATCGCCACCAAAATCGGTGTGCATGAACTCAAGCCATTGAGGATTTTGATAATCTTGATAATTTGATATATCAAACGGTTTGGCTGTGGCGCGGAAACAAATTTATGGCGAAAAAGGGAAACAGGAAGTGTGTTATAACTTCAGCATACATTAACTGATCTTGATGAAACTTCAGCTGTGTGTTTGTTGTACGAGGCCGATCACATGGATGTGACTGTTGTGAGTCAAATTTATAGCGCCACCAACTGGCAGCAGGAAGTGTGTCACTTTCAAAATGCTTTGAAATCACCCTCTTATTTTTACCCGAATTGCTCAAAACTTTATCTGTATAATATTTTGTACAGATGTACAGATATAACTTTATCTGTACATGGCAGATGTAGACCTGCGAAAGGATTATTGATATCTTAAATACTGTTGCCATGGCAACGCATCTTTTTGTATACTTTTGAGGCTCTTAACATGCTTCAAATTGCATGAAACTCAACATGCACATAAGAGATGTCAGACAGTAGATATGGTCCGAGTTTCAGAAACGGCTTGGTGGAGGGGCTTAGTAGCGCCACTATTTGACAAAAGTGGGGGATTAGTTTTACCTACAGTCACAAAACTCGGTACGTATATTGTTCTCATCGAGCTGGACAACTTTCTCATTTAAAGTCATTAGCTCCGACCAACAGGAAGTCAGATATTTTGGTTTGAATGTGGATTTGTTTACAAAATCAGCCTCTGAATTTTAACCCACTCCTCTTAAGTGGTTTATTTTATTCCCACCAAACTTTTTCAACATGATGAAAATACATTAAAGGTGCTAAATTGTGAATGGCTATTGAATATCTCAAACGGTTTTGCTATGGCGAGGGATTAAAGTCATGTCAAAAAAGGAAACACTAAAACACTAAAACATTAAAAAATTTAACTATAGACCATTTATTTCTATATAAAATTATACAAATATCAGAACTAAAACCCTTTTATTCTGTTTTTTCAATTCAAGAAGTATGAAAAAGTTAAAAACAAAAAATCATACATAGGTCTATACTGCCCTCGTGTTCAAAATTATATCAAAGTAGTACATACAACTTTTTATCAGGTAGGCCTATTGTATTTATATATAAATATATTAGGTATGTGACTGTGAGGATATTTTCCTACCTGTTAATCGACGTGTGACACCGGCGGGGGCTTTTAAATCGCTAAAATTAAAGTGAAAGTAAAATACTCACTTCCGCACGGACATTGATAATGGTGCGGAGCGGAGCGAGCGTTTTCAATTAATTCCTATGGAAGTAGAAATGAACTAAAACACATTCGCTCTGTTCTGCTCGCTCCTCGCCGTGGACGCACACCGCTATGAATCGTGCACTTTTTAGTTTCACTTTAAAATTAGCGCCATTTAGAAAAACCAAACTGGATTTACCCACCTGTCCAGCAAAAACAGAGCTACCTGAATGACGGATTGGAAGCCCTTCTGCCGGTGGAGTTCTCGCCACCTTTTGAAGGCTTTTACAATGTAAATTCAGGACTTCGCACATTCCTTCTCCTTTTCCCTCTTCTTTGCAATCTGTTCATCGGAATGTCGTCTCTTTGGTCGTGTGTCGGCCATATCAAACTTAAAGAGAATCCCTCTTCTTGCTTCTCTCTCCTCCATACCCCCTTCATGTGTACGCGCACTAACCCCCCAAATCCTTCTTGTCGGTTATTGGCTGGAACACTGTTTGTTATGTTTCGTGGTGCGAGTTGCCCCAGTTTGTTTTTGTTGCTGTTTGTGGAGCCTGGGGTGTCTATAGAGACCACGTTTTTTTACAGTGTGTTCAGGGAACAGGCAGCTAGCGGTGAGGAGATGTTTGCTGTATGTGACAAAAAAAGTTTTGGCCTAAAAAACGCGTGACATCGCTTAGAGCACCTTTTACAATCGTTGGAAAGAATGATACTTTTAAACATAACACTAAACCACCATTAGGTGTCGCCAGGCGACCGTCTTAATGAGCGAGTCATTGATTCATTCGTTCAAATGATTCGTTCATTCGTTCAACGAGTCATTCAAAAATGAGACAGATGTTTATGGATTGATCATTGAATCTTTGAGTCAACCGATTCGTTCAAAATGCTGAATCATTCAGTAATGTTGCTGTGAGATGTGGGATGGTTAGGCTGATCGATTGCTCCTGTCTGCCTCGCTGCCTGCTGTGTGTTTCTCTGCTTCGAGGTTTGCTTCGAGGTTGTAAGCTCCGCCTGAGCCTCGTATTTTCTTTCTGTTTTGAGCCATCATTTACTATCATTTCTAGTTGTTTATACTACTAAATACAGCTTACCCAACATCTCAGATTAACCTTACATCTCTAGCTTCCGTTATTGTTAACACAGCACGCTAGTAACTCGCTAACGTTAGCCTGTTAACGCGCTCATTTATTTATTTTCTCTCGCGCGCCCGCGCCTTTGAGTTCATAAAAGCCCGGGTAAGTAAGAATCAGTCAACAAACACGGTGAGTAATGTCTTCCTGTCCTTTTATTGTCACCTGTGTCACGTGTCATATGTTTAGTATAGCCTTCTCCGATGGCAATATAGGATTTATATGTGATAAATGCAAGGAGACAGTCAGGCTGACGGAGAAGATTTCAGAACTAGAGACACGCATCCAAACTTTAATTGAGGATAGTAAGGATAGTACTAGAGCTTCAGATACTATTTTGGATGCGCCTAGCATAGTGAACCCTTTACATGATTCGGTTCCGGCTGAAGTAGAGCCTGTGCAGCAGGGCAGATGGGTGACAGTTAGGGATCGCCACTCTAGTCGCGGATCAAAGAACCACTCTTCCGTTCCGATTCCCATAACAAATCGATTTGCCCCACTCAGTGAAACACCCACTGAGAATTCTGTTGATTGTGCCCTGGTAATTGGTGATTCGATCACACGGAACGTGAAAATAGAGACACCAGCCACCATAGTCACATGTTTGCCTGGAGCCAGAGCGCCTGACATCAAAGCAAATTTAAAAATGCTGGCTAATGCTAATCGTAAATTCTCTAAGATCATTATTCATGTCGGCACTAATGATGTTCGACCCCGCCAGTCGGAGATCACCAATATTAATATTAAAGAGGTGTGTGAACTCGCAAGTACGATGTCAGGCACTGTAATTTGCTCTGGCCCCCTTCCTGTACGCAGGAGTGATGAGATAGTTAGCAGATTGGCCTCACTGAATCGCTGGTTGTCTGAGTGGTGTCCGCATAATAATGTAGAATTCATAGACAATTGGAAAAGTTTTTGGGGCAAGCCTGACCTGTTGAAAAGAGATGGTATTCATCCCTCCTGGGCTGGTGCTGCTCTTCTCCCTAGTAATTTGGCTCATAGTCTTAGAGCTAAAACATGACAAATTGGGGCTCAGGTCAGGAAGCAGACAGACTGGCTAAACCGACCGTCTGCTAGCGGCCTCGCGTCACCAAGGTCAGATAAATCCCATCACATAGAGCCTCTTTCACCTAGATATCATCATATAGAGACTGTGTCTGTTCCCCGAATTTGGAAATCCAAAAAACGTCAGGTTAAAAATTGAATTGATGTTCAACAAATAAAAAACAGATATAATACAGATGAGCAAATGATAAAGCTTGGGTTGCTGAATATTCGATCCCTTACTCCAAAATCGCTCATAGTTAATGATATGATTTCAGATTATAATCTAGATGTGCTGTGTTTGACAGAAACCTGGCTAAAACCAAACGATTATATTACTTTAAATGAGTCCACCCCACAAGATTACAGTTATAAACATGAGCCTCGTCTGAAAGGCAAAGGGCGAGGTGTTGCTGTAATTTATGATAATGTTTTCAAAACCACTAAGAAATCTAGTTTTAAATATATTTCTTTTGAAGTGTTGGTGCTTAATGTAAAAATATATAGTGTAAACGATAAATCACATTTGAGAATTATGCTGGCTACTGTATACAGGCCACCAGGGAAGCATAAAGATTTTATTAAAGAATTTGCAGACTTTCTATCAGAATTAGTATTGGCTGTAGATACAGTACTAATTGTTGGTGATTTTAATATACATGTAGATAATGAAAAAGATGCATTGGGATTGGCATTTAAAGACATTGTAAACTCAATTGGAGTTAAACAACACGTGTCAGGACCTACTCATTGTCGTAATCATACTCTAGATCTAATACTATCACATGGAATAGATGTTGATGCCGTTGAAATTCTGCAGCAGAGCAATGACATCTCAGATCATTATCTAGTCCAGAGGTCTCAAACTCGCGGCCCGCGGGCCATTTGCGGCCCGCGGGGTGATATTTTGTGGCCCCCTACTTGACATTAAAGTTTAATGTTAGTGCGGCCCGTCGTTGCGTGTGCCGCGTTAAAAAAAAAAAAAAAAAAAAAAAATGTATCCCTTATTATGGGCTACCATAGATAGTCTCGTGACAGCTTACGGTGGGTTTGTTGTCAATAGTTGTCATAGACAACCGCGAAGTACAAACACACTGCGCCTGGAAAAAATGAGCGCGTGCGCGTCGCTTCAATTATGAGCGCGCTTGCCGCGCGCCTACATTTGAAATAACGAACTTGAGCGCGCAAAATATGTGAGCGCGATATGTGAACAGGCCCCTTGGCGAGCTACCACCAATCAGGCCACGAGCTACTGATAGCTCGCGAGCGACGTGTTGGAGAGAGACCCTGGCCTGCTCTTAAACAATGTGAGAATAATCATTTTGAGCTTGTAATATGTGTCCAACAGGTTGATAAGAAGGTTTGCTTTGATTTGTGCAGTCAGTAATTTGAGACACTATACATGTGTAGAAAGAATTCAAAGACGGGCAGACATGACTGCAAATATTTGTATTTCAAAAGCAATAATTGTTTTTCTAAGTATAATAAAAGGAAATGTGCCTTCCAAAAAAAAACATTCAATATCATTAATGTGTTGTATAAAGAAAATAAAAAGGACATAAGCAAATATAAATATCACAAATATGTGTTAAGAAAGTTTGTAAAATGAACTTCAACTGTCAGAAGGACAGCTCATGAAGAACCAATCATGTACAGAAAGGAATGTTCAAATTCAGAGGAACAGTTCAGAAGAAACGTTAATAATAAATATTGAGAAGATTGGATCAGTTGTGCTCCTTTTTTGGAATACTTGAATACTATTTTTTGTGGAATACTTGATGCGGCCCAGCCTGACCCCGACTCTACCTCCATCGGCCCCCAGTTAAGTTGAGTTTGAGACCCCTGTCTCATGTAAATTACATTTAGCCAAGGCTGCAAAGCCGACTCCGTGTTATAAATATGTTAGACCTGTTAGAAGATATGTTTATTTGAAACAGTGGCTAAACTAACGAAAAAGAAAGCTTGAAGCCCAGAAGTGTCCAAGCAACACAGCAGTAATGACTTTATGAACTTCTTCACTTACAAGATCGATAATATCAGGGACAAAATTATAACTATGCAACCGTCTACCACAGTATCGCATCA
Organism: Rhinichthys klamathensis goyatoka; assembly: GCF_029890125.1. Lineage (NCBI taxonomy): Eukaryota > Metazoa > Chordata > Actinopteri > Cypriniformes > Leuciscidae > Rhinichthys > Rhinichthys klamathensis. The sequence continues at coordinate 1,244,923 of NW_026606637.1, forward strand.
GGCAGTGCATTGTAGTCTCCCTGAGGAAAAATTTGATTCATTTGTTGCCATAGGAGAGGAAGAATTTTCTAAACTCGTTAATTCATCTAAATCGACAACTTGTATGTTAGACCCTATACCGACTAAGCTACTGAAAGAGATGCTTCCAGATGTTATAGATCCTCTTCTTACTATCATAAATTCGTCATTGTCTCTAGGATATGTACCAAAAACCTTTAAGCTGGCTATGATAAAACCGCTTGTTAAAAAACCACAACTTGATCATACAGAATTAGTCAATTACAGGCCGATCTCGAATCTGCCTTTTCTATCAAAGATATTAGAAAAGGCAGTATACTCACAACTGTCTTCCTTTCTTGAAATAAATGATATCTGCGAGGATTTTCAGTCAGGATTCAGACCGTACCATAGTACTGAGACAGCTCTCGTTAGAGTTACAAATGATTTGCTCTTATCATCCCATCGGGGTTGTATCTCTCTATTAGTGTTACTTGATCTTAGTGCTGCATTTGATACTATTGACCACAACATTCTTTTAAATAGACTCGAAAATTATGTTGGCATTAGTGGAATTGCATTAGCATGGTTTAAATCATACTTATCTGACCGTTATCAGTTTGTAGCAGTAAATGAAGAGATCACAAGTTCAGTATGGCGTACCACAAGGCTCAGTACTAGGACCGTTGCTGTTCACTCTGTACATGCTACCATTAGGAGATATCATTGGGAAACATGGAATTAGATTTCACTGTTATGCCGAAGATACTCAGCTGTATATTTCTTCAAAACCTAACGAAACTTACCAATTCACAAAATTAACGGAATGCATAGCTGATATAAAAAATTGGATGACTAGTAATTTCCTACTACTAAATTCTGAAAAAACAGAGATTCTAACAAAAAACGTCCACACGTAATAACCTAGAATACTGTCTAACACTTGATGACTGCTCTGTCAAGTCTTCGTCGTCGGTTAGGAACCTGGGTGTGCTCTTTGATACCAATCTTTCATTTGAAAGTCACGTGTCTAGTATCTGTAAAACGATACTCGGTTACTAACGTAACCTCGGTTCTCTCTAGAGAGGTTCTCTCGTATTGCGTAAGTTTGATCCAAGATGGCGGCGCGAGTACATCGCGAGGCTCGCGGTCTCTCCAGATTCTGCAATTTTGCTGTATTTTTCTTGCTCATTTCGGGTCTGTTCGTGCAGAACAGTTGTGCCTTTACATCGTACACCCGATGTGAGCTTTCGGATATTGGTTTGCGAACTTCCGACAGTTTTATGGACAACCTTCGACTGCTTCCTGAGATCGCCAGAACACCCGAGGCTATGCACTCTGCCCGGCCGGGCGGAAGTGCTCGCAGGCGGCGTCGAGATCGTAAACAAAGGCGGGGGAAGCGCAGAGGACTAAGAGCTAAGCTAAAGCTAACACCACATCGGCTCTCTTTACCCAGCATTTTCCTTGCCAATGTACGGTCGCTGTTGAACAAAATGGACGAGATTCGACTCAACATCACATGCAACAAGAGACTTTTGAACTGTAATGTCCTAATCTTCACGGAAACATGGTTAAACAGCGGAATACCGGACAACGCTATTGAGCTAGCGGGACGCCATACATTCCGGGCGGATAGAACATTAGATGGCTCCGGTAAGACCAGAGGTGGTGGATTGTGCATTTACATTAACAAAGCTTGGTGCACAAACTCTGCTATTGTTGGGAGACATTGTTCAGCTAACCTTGAGTTTCTCATGGTTAAATGTAGACCGTTTTATCTACCGCGGGAGTTCACTTCCATCATTATAACTGCAGCCTATATTCCCCCGGATGCTGATGCTAAGCTTGCTATGAAAGAACTTCACGCAGCCATCAGTAAACAACAGACTGTCCACCCGGAAGCTGCGTTTATTGTTGCGGGTGATTTTAATCATTCAAACTTAAAGTCAGTGCTACCGAAATTTCACCAGCATGTTTCCTGTCACACCAGGGGAAACAAAACTTTAGACCATGTTTACACAAACATGGCTGGAGCTTACGTCGCGACACCCCTCCCCCACCTGGGACAGTCAGACCACCTTTCTTTGTTCCTCACGTCCAAATATGCACCTCTCATCAATCGCGTGAAGCCATCAGTGAAGACCATCAAGGTGTGGCCTGCGGGGGCAGATTTATCACTCCAGGAAAGGTTTCTACACACTGACTGGAGTATGTTTGCTTCTCAAGCCACCAGTGACTCTCACACGGACATTGACTGTTACACCTCTTCTGTACTGGATTATATTAATACCACCATTGACAGTGTTACAACCCAGAAGCAGATCACCACATACCCAAATCAGAAGCCATGGATGAACAGGGAAGTGCGACTCCTATTGAAGACACGCAACACTGCCTTCAGATCAGGAGATGCACAAGCTTATAGCACTTCCAGAGCAAATCTGAAGAGGGGCATCAAAGAGGCCAAGCACGGCTACAAGCTTAAGATAGAGGGACACTTTTCCAACGCTGACCCTCGACGCATGTGGCAGGGCATTCAGGCCATCTTCATTGACTACAAACCCACTCACTCCACCCCCGCAGCCACTGATGTCAACTTCCTGAACGAGCTGAATGACTTTTATGCTCGCTTTGAAAGAGACAACAGAGAAACTGCCACCAAGCTCAAACCCTCAGCTGACCACCCGCCAATCACACTCTCCTCCACAGATGTCTGCGATGCACTGAGCCGGATCAGCGTGCACAAGGCTGCGGGACCAGACAACATCCCTGGACGCGTACTCAGGGCATGTGCGGAGCAGCTCGCTGGGGTTTTTACAGACATTTTCAACCTGTCTCTTGCCCAAGCAGCTGTACCAACATGCTTTAAATGCACTTCCATTGTGCCAGTGCCAAAACACTCCAGCCCGAAGTGCCTTAACGACTACCGCCCTGTAGCACTCACACCCATCGTAATGAAGTGCTTTGAGCGGCTGGTCCTGGCACACCTAAAAGACTCTCTACCATCCACATTGGACTCACATCAGTTTGCCTACCGTAGCAATAGGAGCACAGAGGATGCAGTTTCCATGGCACTGCACTCTGTGCTCACACATCTGGACAACAAGAACACCTATGCACGCATGCTGTTTGTTGACTTCAGCTCAGCATTCAACACTGTCATCCCAACTAAGTTAATAGCCAAACTTGGAGACCTGGGCATCAACACCTCCATGTGCAACTGGATTTTGGACTTTTTGACCAACAGACCCCAGAATGTTCGATCCGGCTCCACCTGCTCCACGTCCATCACACTTAACACTGGTGTACCACAGGGCTGTGTGCTAAGCCCGTTTCTCTACTCCCTCTTCACCTCCGACTGCAAGCCTGTGTACGGATCTAATTCCATCGTCAAGTTTGCGGACGACACTACGGTGATTGGTCTCATCAGCAACAACGATGAGACTGCCTATAGGGAGGAGATCAAGCACCTGGCCACATGGTGCACTGAAAATAACCAGCTCCTCAACACCACCAAAACGAAGGAGCTCATCGTGAACTTCAGAAAAGAGTCAAGAGGCACACACGACACCATCCACATCAATGGAATGGCTGTTGAGCGTGTCTCCAGTTTCAAGTTCTTGGGAATCCACATTTCAGCGGACATGTCCTGGACAACCAACACCTCCTGCCTGGTCAGGAAGGCTCACCAGCGCCTTTTCTTCCTGAGGACGCTGAGGAAGAATCAGCTTTCCTCAACTATCCTGGTGAACTTCTATCGCTGTGCAATAGAAAGCATCCTGACCAACTGTGCTACAGTGTGGTATGGGAGCTGTTCTGTTGCAGAGCGCAAGGCACTGCAGCGGGTGGTGAAAACCGCCCAGCGCATCACTGGGACTCAACTACCTGCCATCGAGCACATCCAGAGGAAACGCTGTCTGCACCGAGCTCGCAGCATCCTTAAGGACTCCTCTCACCCAGCCCACAGACTGTTTTCTCTCCTGCCCTCCGGCAGGCGTTTCAGGTGCCTCCGGACCAGGACCAGCAGACTAAAGAACAGCTTTTTCCCCAGAGCTGTCTCTTTACTGAACTCTAACCCTCACTGATCCCACTCCCCTCATATACTGATAAACTCTCCTCTCCCTCCTCACACCTGCCTCAATTTTGTTATTGCAATGCTATAATGTTCGTTTGCACTGCTGACTATTATTATAGTAACAACTGTTTACATATGTATCTTGCACTACTTACCTGACTGGAATATCAATTTGCACTGCCGACTGTTTATTTACAGTACCAAATGTTTACATATACATTTGCAATACCGTACCTTAACTGTAATATGCAATTACTTTCCACTGCACTTTTACTCGGATAGCTTCTGTCCAAACTTAATTTGCACTACTTTAAATCCATTGTTATACTGCTAATTTTAGCCATTGAGCTAAAATGAGCCATTTTTAGCCATTTTAGTTCATTGTACATATCTGTAAAAATTCTGTTTATAGTAATAGCCATCTGTATATTATATTCAGTACATATCTAGCTGTAAATTCTGTTCACAATAATAGTTATCTGTATATTATATTCATAGGACTAATCTATCTGAAAAATTCTGTTTATAATAGTATTCAATTCTATATTTATTCAGTACATATCCATGTACTGCACTTATGGAACCACTGTATATCCTGCACTTGCTGCTATTGCACTTCTGGTTAGACCCAAACTGCATTTCGTTGCCTTGTACCTGTACTTGTGTAATGACAATAAAGTTGAATCTAATCTAATCTAATCTTTAGCTTACGCTACAGGAAAGATTCATCTTCTCGAGATATTGAAGCCAAAAAATTATCCTTAATTTTGTATTCATTGTCAACGCAGTGCAGCAGCTAGCAGACCTAGAGCAGGCCATCTCGCGTGCTCATTGGCTGCCCTGCTGGCATCTGCTGCAGCCTACCAGTGAGCCCCGCGTGACGTCACGCCCAATGAAGGGCGCTCGCGCCTTCATAGCGTCACAGCCCGCCAGAATGGGCATGGCTTAGCGTATAAAAGAAGGGGCTGTAGGCTGACTTCCCTGGTTTTTCGACGACTGAAGCGAAGTCGCTCGTGGCGCGAGCACGGCCGGTTACGCAATACTCGTTCCCTCTCTAGAGAGAACCGAGGTTACGTTAGTAACCGAGTATCGTTCTCTTACGAGAGGTTCTCTCGTATTGCTTAAGTTTAGCTTACGCTACGGGAACACTTTGTCAACGCCGTGCGCGCCAAGCATCCACCATGAGACCCCGAACTTTCAGGGGAACCCTATAAGTGGAGAAATAAGGTGGCCAGCCACGCGGGCCATCACTTGTACATAAGCACACATAGGGAATACAGAGCAGCGCGCCGGTCTGTATAGGCACATACCTACTTAGTGCAGCTCAACCAGGAGAGCTGAGTCATGTGAGAGTGATCTGAGCAGCAGGTCTGGGCAGAATACACCTCTCCTTTAAACTGACAACAGTTTAGCCTGCAAGGCAGAAACTTCTAGGTTATAAAACCTGACAAAGGTAGACGGGGAGCTCCAGCCCGCCGCTACACATATGTCATGGATAGAAATTCCACTGGACCATGCCCACGAAGAGGCCACGCCTCTCGTGGAATGAGCTCTGATGCCCAGAGGGCATTGCAGACCTTTTGACGCGTAAGCAGCTGCTATAGCGTCCACTATCCATCTGGACAGGCTCTGTTTCGAGGAGGCGAGACCTTTGGTGCGCCCACCAAACGAAACAAACAGCTGTTCCGAACGCCTGAATGAGGCGGAGCGCGTAATGTAAAACCTCAGCGCTCTGACAGGGCAGAGGAGGTTCACATCACTTTTGCTGTCAGATGCTGGGAGAGCTGACAACGAGATAACTTGCGCTCTGAACGGAGTGCCCATCACTTTAGGAACGTAGCCATGTCTAGGTCTGAGGATGACTTTAGAGTCATTTGGCCCGAACTCAAGACACGATGCGCTGACAGACAGCGCATGCAGGTCCCCCACACGTTTTACTGACGACAGTGCAGTCAGAAAGACGGTTTTCAGTGATAGATATTTCAACCCCACGGAGTCTAGTGGTTCAAAAGGAAAAGCTTTCAGGGCCTCTAGGACCAATGAAAGATCCCACATGGGAACCGACGGAGGGCGCGGCGGGTTCATACTCGACTTCCAAATAGGTCGACTTCCGCTCTGCCGAATAGGCACCACAGTTTCTGGACCGTTTGGGGGTGCAGGGACCATTCCCCTGGGGGAACGTTGTCCCTGGACAGTTTGTCTGGGCCGTCGTTCAAATGGCCAGGCACATGCGCCGCCCTCAGCGAGCGCAGGTGCATCTGAGACCAAATAAGGAGGCGTTCCGTCAGATTGCAGAGATTTCTGGATCTGACACCGCCCTGACGGTTTACATAGGATACCACAGACATGTTGTCCGAGCGGACAAGAACATGTTGGTCCTGTATGAACGGGAGGAAGCGCTTCAGCGCGTTCTCAACCGCTATCATTTCCAGACAGTTTATGTGAAAACACTTCTCTTGGTCTGACCACTGGCCGAAGACCGGTCTGCCCTCGAACAGCGCCCCCCAACCCCAGTTGGACGCGTCTGTCGAAATGACTTTTCGATAAGAGATAGTTCCCATCATCACTTCCTGCTGGTACCAGTCGGCCACTAACCAGGGCTGCAGAGCCGCTATGCAGGTCTGAGTCACTCTGATTTTCTGACCGCCAGAAACCCAAGCTCGGCGGGACGCGCGAGCATTCAACCAGCGTTGGAGCGGGCGCATGCGCAGTAGGCCCAGCTGAAGCACCGCTGCAGCTGATGCCATATAGCCCAACATCCTTTGAAATGTTTTCAAGGGGAGAAAGCTGTCCTTCTGGAAAGACGCGGCTAGGTGGCGAACACGGCGCGCGCGCTGTGCCGATAAACGAGCCGACATGGTCACCGAGTCCAGCTCTATTCCTAAAAAGGAAATTGACTGGCTGGGCAGTAATGAGCTCTTGGTCCAGTTGACCGTGAGACCCAAGATTTCCAGGTGACTGAGAAGCACTGTTCTGTGAGATAGCAGCTCTGTCTCTGACTGTGCCAAAATCAGCCAATCGTCCAGATAGTTCATTATTCGCAGCCCCTGACTTCTCAGGGGGGCGAGCGCCGCGTCCATGCACTTCGTAAATGTACGGGGTGCTAGAGACAGGCCGAACGGCAGGACGGTGTATTGATTTACCTGACCGTCGAAGGCGAATCTCAAAAATTGCCTTTGACGGGGTATTATCTGAATCTGAAAATAGGCATCCTTCAGATCTAGAGAAATAAACCAGTCCCTCGGGCGAACGTGCGCGAGGATTTTCCTGGTCGTAAGCATTTTGAACGGTCTTTTCGCAAGCACTCTGTTCAAATGTCTCAGATCTAGGATAGGTCTGAAGGCTCCGTCCTTCTTGGGTACGAGAAAATAACGGCTGTAAAAGCCTGACTCGCTCAGAGAAGGCGGCACCTTTTCTATAGCCCCTTTGCACAGCAGCTTTGCTATTTCTGCATGAAGTAGGTGTGCTACTTCCGCATTCACTATCGTCGCGGTCCGGGCTCGAAAGCGCGGGGGACGGCGAATGAATTGAAGTGTATAGCCCTGCTTTATTGTGCTCAGCACCCATTCTGAAATCCCCGCGATAGTTTCCCACGCAGCTATGTGAGCCGCTAGGGGACGAATGGCCTCCGGGTTCAGATCGCCGCCGTTTGCGGGCTTGTGAAACTGAACCGGAGCTGAAAGCGCGGCGCGCGCGCGCTCTCGGTTCTGGGCAACGGCTGCTCGCTGAAAGCCGAAACCGGCTGATTTATGTGAGATGTCCCAATCATAAGGGATGGGGAACCTTTTCTCCTCTCCAGCGCGTTTGCGCGGGCACGAGACTTACAAGTGTATTTGACGTCCCGATCAAAATGGATGGGGAGCGTCTTATTAATGCCCTGCATTTTGTGATAGCACTTAAACGTGCGGGCGGCGCCCGGGGGGAGGTTTGTGTTAGTAAGCGTGAACGCTCTCTGGCGGGCACGAGACTTACATTCATAACCTGCTTTCTTGACCGTGTAACAGAGCGGGCAGATAGTGGGCACAGACCTGTGGACACATTTCTTATATTCAACACTCGAGCGGCTTTTCTGCGCTTTATGAGAGTGTGCTCTGTGGGTGACACGATATTTGAAGTGCTTGTGTGTAGGGGTGAACACTGGGGCGTGGGCACTTTCACTACACTTAAAACACTGACGGCGTGAGCCGGACCAGACATAATGATCTTTTTGAGATTTCTCTGGGTCGCCGTGAAAACGGCGTTTGTGTGCAGGCGAGAGGGTGGACAAACCGGCTCGTTGGCTGCTAAATGAACCACTGCATTAGCCTGTTTGAAGGGGACTGACAGGGAAATAAACTTTGACGGCGGTCCGGCCGCGGCGGGACACGCGCGTCTTTTCTCTCTCTTTGTTAGGAGGACTTCGCGTGCTCAGACTTCAGCGTGATCTTCTGCCGAGGCCCCCTGGGGGTCTGTGACGGCTGTCTGAGCGCGACCTAGGGCGGCCGCCCTGACGTTGCTGCGAAGGCTGAGGCTGTGCTGGACACTGGGTGCTAGCTCGTACAGGAGGCTGGCTTTGTTTCTCGCGAGAGCGGCCTGTAGCGGAGCTTGAGCGTCGCGGCAGGAAGAGGTTCATGGCCTGCGTGGTCTTTTGTACCTCAGAGAAACGGTCAACGATCCCGTTTACAGCTGGGCCGAAGAGACCAGTGGGGGAGAGCGGCGCGTTCAGGAAGGTGGCTTGCTCAGCTTCCCTTATATCCGCGAGCGTCAACCAGAGGTGCCTCTCTGTTACAGTCAACGCGGCCATGGCTCGTCCGATGGCTTGAGCTGCGGTCTTGGTGGCGCGGAGAGAGAGATCCGTCGCGCTTCTCAGATCTGTAACCGCAGCTGGATCCCGGCCCTTCTCATCCCATTCACGGAGGAGGTCTGCTTGCAGGATCTGTAGCACAGCCATGGAGTGGAGAGCAGACGCGGCCTGGCCGGAGGCGGCATATGCGCGGCCGACCAAGGCGGACGTGGCTCTGCAGGCTTTCGACGGGAGGGCTGAACGTGACCGCCATCTCGCGGAGGGCGGGCAAAGGTGCGCTACGACCGTCTCTTCCACAGGGGGAATAGCCGTGTACCCTTTCTCGGCGGCACCGTCCACTTGGGAGAGCGACGCGGAGGCCTGGGACTGAAGTCTCGAGGAGAATGGTGCATTCCACGACTTCGTCAGCTCCGTGTGAAGTTCCGGCAGGAATGGAGCGGGCCTGCTCGCTGAAGCTGCACGGCGGCGACTTTGAAGGAAACAGCCGTCGAGCCTGTTCGGCGCGGGTTCCTTCGGCAGCGACCACTCGAGCCCGAGGCGGTCGACGGCCTGCGTTAGCAGGCGCATAAGTTCCGCGTCAGCTCCAGCACGGGAACGGCTGGATTCCTGGATCGACGAGGAGCCGGAGTGAAGCGACCATTCCTCGCTGTCCGATGCCAGGATGGAGCAGCAGTCTCTCGTGGCGTGTTCCTCGGCCTCCTCCTCAGACGCGACGGCAGTGAGGCTCGTGAGCGGCAGCTGCGCGTCGGGGAGGGGAGGCGGGGAAGGCGAAAGCGGGGCTCGAGGGAGGTCCTCCGGCGAGCGCGTCGCTGTGGCCACGGGCTCCGGCTGCCTCAGGGAACGGCGCTTCTTCCTGCGCGGTCCCACAGAGGGCGGAGTGGCTGCATCGGGTTTGAAGACTTCGAGTCAAGCCCGTAGGGTCGACAGCGGAAGCGCTTCGCAGAGCTCGCAGCCCCCGGACTGCATGTTCCAGGCCCAGGCAGAGAGCGCAGATCACATGGCGGTCTCCAACGCTGAGCGGGGCCCTGCACGAGCTGCAGGAAGTGCGAGGCATCTTTAAAAAGACGCTCGCGCTCTTTTAGAAATAGAGAGTTTGCAAGGTAAAAGGATACGTCGCCGGATAGCGTAGCTCGCACGGATGGCTGAAGGTGGCGAAGACGGCCGGCTTCCTCAGCGCTGTCCTAAGCTGGCTGTTCGCTGTTCGACGGCGGCGGTGGCTTGTCTCTGATCCAGCGATGCGAAGAGCTCGCTGAAGAGTCGAAAAATCAGGGAAGTCAGCCTACAGCCCCTTCTTTTATACGCTAAGCCACGCCCATTATGGCGGGCTGTGACGCTATGAAGGCGCGAGCGCCCTTCATTGGGCGTGACGTCACGCGGGGCTCACTGGTAGGCTGCAGCAGATGCCAGCAGGGCAGCCAATGAGCACGCGAGATGGCCTGCTCTAGTTCTGCTAGCTGCTGCACTGCGTTGACAATGAATACAAAATTAAGGATAATTTTTTGGCTTCAATATCTCGAGAAGATGAATCTTTCCCGTAGCGTAAGCTAAACTTACGCAATACGAGAGAACCTCTCGCAAGAGAACTGCATTTTTCCATCTTAAAAATATATCTAAATTACGCCATATGCTCTCATTAACAAATGCAGAACAATTAGTTCATGCGTTCATGACATCAAGACTAGATTATTGTATTGCTCTACTGGGTGGTTGCCCTGCACGCTTAATAAACAAACTACAGCTAGTTCAAAACGCAGCAGCTCGAGTTCTTACCAGAACCAGGAAATATGACCATATTAGCCCGGTTCTGTCAACACTGCATTGGCTCCCTATTAAACATCGTATTGCTTTATAACTTCTGTCTGCGACCCTAATGATTTGATGCTTTTTTTCGCAAATGTTTTTTAGAAATATATAATTTGCGAAAAGTAAAAAAAACAACAACAAACAACTTAAGCATAATTTAATGGGGCATTTTGGGGGCCCCTAGATAGCTCGGGGCCCAAGGCAATTGCCGACTTTTGCCTAATGGTTAAGTCTGCCCCTGCCGCAGTACTTGAGCGAGCTTTTAAAGCATTATAGTCCTTCACGTCTATTGCGATCTCAAAATTCCGGCCAGTTGATAATACCTAGAATATCAAAATCGACTGCTGGCGGTAGATCCTTTTCCTATTTAGCACCAAAACTTTGGAACAGTCTTCCTACCATTGTCCGGGAAGCAGACACACTCTGTCAGTTCAAAGCTAGACCAAAAACACATCTCTTTGACCTAGCATACACATAACACACTATAGACTTCTATAATTCAATGTTAGGCTGCATAGATTAGGTCAGCCGGAACTGGGAACACTTCCCTTAAATCCAGATGTACTCGTTACATCATAAGAAGAATGGCATCTACGCTAACTTTAGTGTCTTTGTTTATCCCGAGGTTTTCCCTCAGCCTGCCGGATCCAGGCCGTATCCAGATCTGACGAAGGAGCTTCGCCTGGACCCGATGACAATGCAGTGCTGAAGTGTCAACTATCCTCTCCCTATGGAGGATCCCTTTCCCACTCTACAGATAAAGCGTTGTTGAAAATCCGGTTCGCGTACCCCGAAGTGATAAAATAAAACAAAATTCTTTATCTAACTATAGGCAAGACAAGTAGTTTGTTTAGGCATGGTTTGTAGGGAAATTACAAACCTGCGCACAAATATTCAAACGAATATAACTATAGAATCAATTCTTAATGTGCATGTGAATGCCATCCGGTCACAGGTTCGCGTTTAAAGTCTGTTTAGAGAGAACGCCATCGTCTTAGTGGCCCCTAATTTGATAACAAATGATAATTTTGCTGGAAGAGAATCAATCAAAACTAACTTTAGCTGGAAATAGCATTATTCAAAAATCGCTATAAAGCCAAAACAATCTCTGTTACCGTAAATTGTATGTTTATCTCTGTAAAGCTGCTTTGAAACAATCTACATTGTTAAAAGCGCTATATAAATGAAGATGACTTGACTTGACTTGACTGTGATCTTTGTTTAACTTTTTTCGCTGCTGAAACAGAACAAAAACTCAATTTTGCATCTAAAATGTAAGTGACTTAATTGTAACTGTTTATTGAACAGTTGTATGAAATCAATGTCACAGTTTCAATCGTGATGGTATTCAGGAAAACAGCACTCGTCATGTGAGGTTGCTTAACTCTATAATATGTTAAAAATATAAAAATGTCAGACACATTTTTATTTTTATTGGCAGTATGTTGTTAACTGAGTTTCTTTTTTGTGTGCTGCGCTCATTTGTTTACATCTTCGAGAGGCTGCACGAGCCTCAGCTGCGCAACCTTGTTACCATCAGTAATACATTTATTATCCACTATCGATCGCAATTTACAATAAATGTAATAAAAACAGAATAATCTCTCTTTTTAGTGATTCCCAAGTTATTTTTTTGTCATTGACGTTCTATTCAGGCTACTTATGTGGTCAGGCAAGTTAAATTATCTTTTTCTTGTCCCTTCAAAAAAGCCCTAATATATATATATATATGTATACATATAATTATAATTATCATTATTTAAAAAAAATTTACATGATAAAATAATTTTCTTTGGCACAAATTAGTTTAAAATGTTTATTTTTCTGGTTCAACTTCGTAAACAGGCTGAGCATTTGATCTCTCTCTCTCTCTCTGTATGTGTGTGTGTGTGTGTGTGTGTCGGGGTTGAGTTGCCAATTACACTCTGACAAGAGTTTAACCCTTCCATTGTTGTGTGCATTGGCCTGCATTGAAGGATAAGAACTGTATTAGGCCTTGTCTCTTCTTAACAAGTTTGATTAACAAAGTCATAGAACCAGTTTATTTGTAGTGAACTGACAACATAGGTTTAAATAATTAGTTTAAAGCTGCATTCCGTAAATTTTTTGGGTTAAAAATGATCCAAAATAAATTTTTGAGCAAGTACATAACCAGCCAGTGTTCAAAACTATCTGCTTGCCTTAGCTCGATTCAAAACGGTAAGCTTTTAATAATGTTTTCAATTCCAATGGTACTGGTGGATTTCCACGGGAAATTCGAGCATGTCTTTGCGTCATTACGTCACATCTGTATACATAAAGAAGGTGTCTCCGCTAGTAGTGCGTGTGAAGATGTTGGAGGTGGAGATTTATAGCCTTTTCTCACAGCACTTGATATAATTAAACTTATCAATTTGATGGTGGATCCACAAAGATTCAAACGACAATCACCAGTGACAACTGGAGATTCACCCGTTGTAAAATGCAAAAGACTTCGTTCGGACTTCAGAGTGGCTACAGAAAAAAAGAGACTGCAATCGGGCCCATGCGAAAACAAGGATAATATCGGAAGGGCATTAAATGTAGTCACGCAATGCTGATGTTGTTAACATTAACAATTTGAGAACAAAGTATAATTTCCACAGTTTGACGTGATATGATAAGCAATCGTTAGATTTAATCAGCGTGATTTACTGCAATGCTTTTGTCCCCTTAGTTGGTGTTGTGGCAAAAATTCATCTCAAGCAAACATCACTGCGTAAGAGACACTCAGAGTCAAATTATATAAAATAGAAGAAATTATTCTTGCAAGAATAGGAGCAGTCTAATACACAGTTGTTACCCTGTGCAGAAGAGTGACACACCCCCAGACAGACTGAACTAGCTTTTATCTTAGTTTCAAGGCCTTCTTCCCCCCAGAGCCTTCCTCCCAGTAGTTTTCCATAGACGTCACTAGTTGGCCCAATAAGCCCCCCCCCGCACCAAAATGGCCTTCTGACATCTAGGTCAGAGGTCCTGTTCGTCTGTTCTCTGGAGTGTCTCCCTCTTCTGCCTCCCCAGGTACATAAACAGAATCTTCTCTCACTACAAGTGAGACACACATGTGACATTCTTTGAATCATCTATATTTCACTAAAGATCAATGAATATCATTAAAATTGCCACTACAACTCCTCACTTTTTATCATTCTGATTACCCATAATCACAATAATAAACAATAAAACAAATTTTAAGTCATATCATCACACTTATACTCTTTATCTCTGATTTTTGCATAAATGATCACTCTCCTTGAACCTGTGAAGAAAAGTTTAGAATGAAGAAGCATAAGGCTGTTTTTGTGGGGGAAAGGCCCCGTAATATTTTAGCTAGCAAGTAAACATTTTTACGACGCCGGGCTAAGCGAGAAATCACTGTTCCTGCGCTCCTGTAAACAGACCCTCAGTCACGCCAGTAAGGAAAAAGGTAGTTATAACATAGTAAGGAAACAAACAGATAAAAGTATAATAAAAATCACTCAGTTTCAAACCCTATCTTTGTACGCCATCTCGTAACACGGATGACCGCTGCTTGTAACCTTCTTTAAATCTTTTGCCCTTAATCTTTCTCCGAAAATAAACAAATAGAAGAAAAACAAACAGAACATACATTTAACACATCTCTCACTGTAGCTCCCGCTACATGTATCGTCACATAATTTTGTTCATCCTTGGGATAGACTGTCATTTTCACCAATTGAACAGACAGCATGTTTCACCTGTCACTGTAATCATATTCACCCATGAATAACAAAATTATTAGAATAACAATCCTAACTCCTATCATTAAGCCTTTTCCATTAATCTACGCCCATCTCCATATTTCACCTCGGTTTTCCTAACCATATTTTGTTCACTTCTAATTCAATTTAGTAAGCTCTATTTAATGCCATATTTAACAAAAATCTAACCAGAGAAGTCTTATAATTTTATCCATTCTTCCAACCAATGCAGTTGTTCAATATTAACTCTAATATTTCCATTACAGACACAATCAATATATTTTCTACATTTACAATCAAATCAATACCTAGTTTGATTCAATCAAACAAAATCATCACAAAAACAGATTCTTCTGTTAAACTTAAACCATCAGTTGTGTTGATCATCTCGTTCGCCCCACGGACGTTCTGTGTTCTTTTACCTTTAACTTTTAATTCAAACATGCTGTGGTTCTACTTAATAAGCTTCAACAATTATCCCTACCATTTACATTAATTAATAGATCTTCTCTTCCCAAAAACATTTTCCTTAAATATTTCCTAATGAATAAGTAACCAATCAAATCTTTTGATCTACTGTATATCAATACTAAGCCCTATTTTGATTTAATCAAATCAAATCCTCAAAATAATCACAAAACCACATTCTTAAACCATTAGTCGGTTCACATCCTCCTCCAGGCGTGTTGATCATCTCGTTCGCCCCATGGACTATGGGATGGTTGTGGCCTGTCGGTGTTGTCTAAGATGAGAGGCTTGGACCCAGGTGTCACACTCTCCAACCATTTTCTGATCCTTATAAGGTTTTCCCTTATATCACGACCGCACCCCCACTGGAGTGAACTGTCACCTGTGAATGGAGACCTTAAGTATTTTGTTAGTGACCGCTTGACAGCCGCTCGTCCCCTTTGGTGTGACCTGTGGAATCAACAACTTGAAACATATTATCTTAATAGCACTCGGGGTCCTTTTACCCTGAAAAACACTCAACCCACTTTGCTCATGTCCACAATATTTATACATTTGGAACAGAATTAGTTCTGTTTGATCCAATCCATCCTGACATTCTGTAAAAGGAAAATTTTATGTTATGCGCTGCGCAGGTGTAGCACCTTTCTGCCACAATAATAACCCAGGCCAGGATAGTTAGCCAAATTCATCCATAACCATTATTTTATTGGCACATTTTACCCTGTCTCCCAATCCTGCATGCTCTCTGTAAAGAGAAACAAATTTCGAGGTTATTGTCAGATAGTAAAGTACGCAGTTTCTTTTGTCTACTGTTCTCCCGTGTCCTTCGATGCCCTGACGTTTCCTGTTGAAACAATCTTTGTTATTGGTGTGTGCACACTCACAGACATCAATTTTGTTAGGCAGAAAAAATGGCTTCTTTCAGGGCTTTTATCAAATTACCCCTAGTGTTCTCCCAACATTTATCCCTTAATAAACCATATTTGGCAATTGTTATACCATCTCCCTCTTGATGCACGACACAACTCGAGCATCAATTTAACATAACATTTAACATAGTGTTTTTATAAAGTTTGCCATCAACACTAACCCAAACGGCGTTCTTCAGCCAAATTTTGCCCAGACATCTTTCTCTGTCTCTGAAACAAAATATTACATTCTTCACTTAAAGCCACAATCTCATCTTCTTCTCGAAGTATTTGAAAGGCAACGGCCCTCAGTCTCACATCGAATCTTGCTTTTCAGGCCTGTTGTTTGGTCTCTCAAGTCAGTCATCTACAAACATTTCCAAAGTCATCAATTTTCCCTATCAGGTCAAGTCGTGCTGTACAGACTTGGTCAATGTCAGTCAATCATTTCTCCCCCTTTGTTCACAATAATCATAAATGTGAGAGGCTCTCTTGATAATTTCATGTTGACTTAGCCAATATGTCACTTTGTTGTTTCCCTCAAATCTACAACATTTTCATTTATCTCAGCCCATGCCAGATGGTGATCTACAACTACACAATTCCAATTTACTGATCTTCAAATCTACATTATGTATGACAAAATTATTACTACCAGACAGAGCTTGATGGCCAATCAACTTAAAGCTTGTCCCATGTTCTGTATTGTCTTTTCATCAGAATTATCAGCTTCTTTAAAATTTGTCATTTGCCTTACCCCATCTGTAATGATAAACTCATTCCAGAGGTTAATGACGCAATATACACACCATTCAGGCGGAATATTAGTGCCCCAAACTAATACATACAAGACATAAAGTGCTGTCACCATCACACGCACTCATACTAGACACACATATGTTAACTGTTCATTTTCAATATTCATTTTTCTTTATATTATTGCTAAAAGATTTAAATTTTAAATAAGATTTTAAACTTCCCATTTTTTCCTGTAGCTTCTACCTAATTTTACATGGTCTCCCAACCAGTTTCAAAGCATGTCTTGTTCATTATTCATTAGAATTTAACAAGGTCAGCTGGGTTGTTTTGTTTCATTATCATTATTTTGCTTCAGCTTGCTCTAGCAGGCCAATAACAGAAAGACAGACACAGTTACCATCCCTTCCTCCGCTCAAGCAGTCTCTCTCACTATAAACAAATAATTTTTTTCACCAGCCTCCTAAGGCTGTAACTTAGTCAAAATTTGTATTCATTACAATAACCTTTGACCATTCACCTTTGTCATCCAGACTTTCCTTAAATCAAAAGCTGTCTTCATCTTTAGCCACCACCATGTCTAACGACCTTCAAGAGTTAAAACTATGTTATAACATATTAGTTCAAAATCAACACTATGATTTTCCTTGCCCATAAGGCAAACCAGTACATAAAAAGTTTTGCTACTGTCTCCACAACAACTAATGGGAATCACTCAATGGCCTCAGCTGGCTCCTGCTCGCCCACTCCTGTTAGCCCTTTATCTATAATCTCCATCAGGGTGTTTTCCCCTGGCATATTTGCAGACGCTTGTCACAATAAAAAAAACAAGCCATACAATGAATGCGGTTTCTGGTGATTGGTATTAGAGGAACACTCACGTTTCGGGGTCAGACTGCCTGTAACTCCTCACAGCTCATCCGCCCTAACGATAAAGGATGCTGCTGGCCTCACAGTCATCCGCTCCACTCTCATACCTTTCTCACATAAACACCTCCATCTTGAGATGCCCAGTGACTTTACGTGATCCACTCTGGCTTGGGTTGCCCCCTGTCTGGCCAATAGAAGGTCTTACCCGTCATTGAGTAGCCACTCGTGCCCACTGGTGACCGCTCTTTCCCATCACAGGCTGTTTGCTTCAACAGAACTCAGCTGTTTTCTAGAGCTTAGGAAAGGCACGTTCAAGAGTCACCAGAGCCATTCCGATTGCCTAATAGTGTTCACATAGGGAGACAGGTCAAAAACAACAGTATTTAATCACTTAAATCCATTAACCATCTTAAAAGCAGCAACCTAGCTGCTTGGATTATACTCAGTGAATTTAGATCACAACCGTACATTCAGTGTACTTCATCTGTAGCCGGAGCCATCGGTCCTGAATGGTGGAGACTAAATGAGACAGAGAAGTTACTGGTCCTAAAAAACTAATCAAAATGTCATCTCTCTCTGTATTATTATTTTAAATACTTCTTTAAAGTCATTCAGTTTTATTTTTAAAATATCTCTGTGTCTATGATCCTTCAACTGAAACACTGTGCTTTACACATTATCACAGATACCAGCTTTTAGCTGACTCATTGAATGAGAGAGACTCTGAGACTCTATTGGATGGTACACTGCTCTCTCATATACTTCTAACATCAAACATTTATCTATCATCTTTTAACTCTATCCCAGCTTAAGGCATCTTTGCCAGAAATTACATACGGTTTCAAATAAACTTTTCTTTATATTTGTCTTTTGCCCACCTCAGGGAATTTAGACATTACAAATTTCCACTCAGATTGAGTCTCTGTCGCACTGGCAGTTTCAGGCACAGCACACATCAGATTTTAGATAAGCGAGCTGTTTCATTACAGCCAATAACAAACTTATCTTTTGAAAGCAAAACATCAGCTTCTAGTTCTTTCATGGTCAACTTTTCAAGCTGTTTGTTTAATCAGATGCCTTTCAACACATTTTACATTTAGCAACTGTTAATTCAGTAGCCTACTGCTTCTGCTTATTTGTTCTTACATAATGGTAGTTACTCTAGTTCTCAATAACATTTCACATTTCTCAATCTCAATTTTAGTTGTCAAGTTCTCAATTACCATAACTTAATATCTGACTTCAAAATTTTCTCTTCTAGGAGTTTATCAGTCTCCAATCAGGATTCACACTAACTTTGACAAGGCTACTCTGCATCTTTTGCAGTTATTATAAATCATCTTTGAGATCTGTCTCTCTATATTACCTTTACATATTTTGCAACTCACATTTGTTGGAGTCACAAAAGGATTCACTTTAAGACTTCAATCTTTTGACCTTGTTTTTTATCTCTTATTTCTCAGACCAAAAATTGTCACTGTCGTCATTTAAACACTGATCTATTTTCAACCCCACATTATTATCAGACGTGTGTCACGTGTTAAATGGACCTACTGACCACAGTCAAGACAATCTCTGTCATCTGGTTGGTTCGTGTGTCAGCCTCAACTTCAGCATCAGACACCTTGCAGTTTGATCACTGTGAGCTTCCAAAGGGCTTCAACTTAACACGCCCTTGAAGCAGTGTGTGTCCCATTCAGGAATGTAAACAGACCCACTGATAAGCAGTTCTCTGTATTCCTTTGACCATCCACCAATGGCGGATTCAATCACAATAGCCAAATCATACTCTTCATCATTATTATTGGCAGAACATAATTTCATGAGCAGCACAGAAAATGCTCAAAATATTCGAATTTGTTTTCTGTCTTTACCTTACTAATTTGGTATTATCATCAACAACACTAATTACAAGTACTGTTGCTGTTATCCCAGCTTATCTTTTACAAAACATCATCTGCAAATCTCTTCAAAGTGAGATCTTCAGAGCAGAGCTGTTTACAGCATTTGCTCTCTTCTGTCTCACTATTTATTTACTTATTTATTTTCCCGGACTGTTCCGTTACTCTTCATAAAGTGTAACAATTTGTACATCATTATTTTCATTACAACTGGTTTGAAGCCTTTTTCTTCCATCACATTATTGTCTCAGTCTTATCTCTACTGTTTCTCCAAAACAGATTATATTACTCAGTCCGTAAATTACACAGACAACCATTATAGCTACTTGCTTCAATACCCTTATTTTCTTAACATTAATAAAATAAAGCAGATATATCATCATTTCAATCATTATTTTATCAAAATCTAGAATTGTTCCCCATTCTGCTTAAAACATTCTTCCTATCATGTTAATCCCTGTCAATCATACAATGCCTTATTTTATTCTAAAACTTTTCATATTATTTAAACATTTTACATTTGACTTCCATAAATTCTATCAGACCATGTCTATTTTCATCACATATAGTTTTCTACTATATTCCTCCTTTCTTTTCCCTACATGCCAGTTCCTTCATTATCTAACCAGTACATGATTGTTTGAACAATCCCCACACACACACACATCTCACTTACAGTTCCCTCTATTTCACACAGACAGCCTTATTGCTTCTTGCTACTTCAATCCTTGTCATATAAATTTAAGTTCTATAGACATCTAATGTCATGCATCCATTTACTGGATAAAGAAGTAAAAAAAACATTATTTCTCCTGGCAGTTCGACATTTTATCTTCAACTGAACAATCCATTATCTGTTCACATTTTTTACACACATATTGAACGCAGCCACAACAACCTTTTGTCCCGCTGCCCTGTTCCACTGATTCTCGCACACTCTTAGTCTATTTGTGCTCATGGTAGCTCATGATCATGGTATTTTCTCAGTTTTTTCCCAATATCTAAAACATACATTTTCCCCCATACTTTCCTAGTTCTACAGAAAACCGGTGTATCAAATTTGGCAAGCTTGCTTTTGAGACATCCCCATACTGGCTGTTTTCTGTTCTCTGTGGATTTCTCTTCAACGCGCGTTTTCTTTAATCTGTTAGGCGTCCCTAAACAAATCCGATTCTTTTCTTTTAACCCAAATCGGTCGGGTTGCACTATTAGTGCCCTCCTAATTATGGTTTACCAAAAAATTCTGGTTCCCCCTAATTAGCCTCAGTACCTAAAAACAATTTGCTCCGTCGTGGAACAACTAATTTTCAGGGTACCTATCTGTTTGAAATCTCTTGATCTGTTACAGTTCTCACTTAATCCCAGATTATTTATCTGCTTGAAATTTCTTGTTCTGTTACA
Source organism: Rhinichthys klamathensis goyatoka (assembly GCF_029890125.1). Lineage (NCBI taxonomy): Eukaryota > Metazoa > Chordata > Actinopteri > Cypriniformes > Leuciscidae > Rhinichthys > Rhinichthys klamathensis. The sequence goes on from NW_026606637.1 coordinate 1,265,628, forward strand.
GACCTCAATTAATCTCAGATTTTTCCCTCGTATCTGTTTGAAATTTCTTGATCTATATAGATCTCAATTAATCTCAGATTACGTACCACAGAAACAGCCTTCAGCCAATATGGTTCAATTTCACTCTTCTCCCCAATTAAACTGAATTTAATTAACTTACCCAAAAGAAAATAAATTGAACTGTCTCTTACCAGAGATGCTTCTGTTGCCACCTGCGGGTTCTTTAGATTCCAGTGGTCGATTCTCCCGGCCCTGATATCGGTCGGCCCCTCTCTCTCAAGTTTACGAGGTAGAGCTGGAACTTACTTAGTCCAGGTGGCCAAACACCGTCCGATCTCAGGTCCAGGAGGCACGTCCAAGGAATATCACTTCTGACACCAAAACTGTTGTGGCAAAAATTCATCTCAAGCAAACATCCCTGAGGAAGAGACACTCAGAGTCACATTATATAAAATAGAAGAATTTATTCTTGCAAGAATAGGAGCAGTCTAATACACAGTTGTTACCCTGTGCAGAAGAGTGACACACCCCCAGACAGACTGAACTAGCTTTTATCTTAGTTTCAAGGCCTTCTTCCCCCCAGAGCCTTCCTCCCAGTAGTTTTCCATAGACGTCACTAGTTGGCCCAATAAGCCCCCCCCCCGCACCAAAATGGCCTTCTGACATCTAGGTCAGAGGTCCTGTTCGTCTGTTCTCTGGAGTGTCTCCCTCTTCTGCCTCCCCAGGTACATAAACAGAATCTTCTCTCACTACAAGTGAGACACACATGTGACATTCTTTGAATCATCTATATTTCACTAAAGATCAATGAATATCATTAAAATTGCCACTACATTGGTCAGAACAAAAATGGATGTTACTTACTTGTTCAGATGACATTTTCCAGTGAAAATTCTTATGTAGGTCATACTTCCAAAAAGTAGAATCTGTGATTCCGAATGATAGTATCCACACCGGCATGGTGAATGACAACCGCACATTCTCCTCAAAACATTGGATTAATCCGCGCTGTGCCATACCGAGGAAAAACCCACGGAAAATTGATAATTCCGTGAATAACTGCAATTGCAGATTTCGAACAGAGATGGCGACAAAGAGGAAAAACTGTGGACAGCAGCTTTAATAATTAGATTAATAAAAATATAAAGATAAAAACTGTCCTTATGCAAAAGATAACTTCCCACTCATTTTATAGTGACCTATGACATTCAATGACATGAAATTCATCTAACTTTAAATGATCTCATGGATGTAGCTGTTGTGGTTCACGGTCAAAGTGGCACCAGCTGCTGCAGTAAATGTGCCGTATTCAGACAACTTTGATGTGGTTCTTTTACATTTATCGTGTTTTAAATTCATATTGCCCGTCGTGCACAGTTACCCTAAAGGCACCGGGGTGGTGGTGCCACCGGCTTGGGCCCATTATCGCTGCTTGCAGCTATAAAAGCTTTAAAGTACAACAATGTCCTTTTATTCCACACTGCATTTGCATGTATATTTAAACATTATCAAAGACTACTTTCTGTCACAGTTTAGATATTATTTTTTGTTTAATTTGTTGTTAAAGCTGCAGTACGTAGCTTTTTTTTGGGTTAAAAATTATCCATATTTGAGAAAATGCATAACCAGCCAGTGTTCAAAACTATCTGCTTGCCTTAGCTCGTTTCAAAGCGGTAATCTTGTAATAATGTTTTTAATTCCAGTGATACTGGTGGATTTCCGCGGGAGATTCGAGCATGTCTTTGCGTCATTACGTCACATCTATACACATAAAGAAGGAGTCTCGGCTAGTAGGCTATATTGCGTGTGAGGATGTTGGAGGTGGAGATTTATAGCCTTTTCTCACTGCACTTGATATAATTAAACTTATCAATTTGATGGCGGATCCAGAAAGGTTCAAACGACAATCACCATTGACAACAGATTCACCCGTTGTAAAATGCAAAAGACTTCGTTCGGACTTCGGAGTGGCTACAGAAAAAAGAGACTGCATGCGAAAACAAGGATACATATCGGAAGGACATTACATGTAGTCACGCAATGCTGACGTTGTTAACATTAAAGGTCCCATGACATGAAATTTGTACTTTCTGAGGTTTTTTAACATTAAAAAAAACATTAACATTTAATCATGAGTTCCCCTAGCCTGCATATATTGTTAACATTAACAATTTGAGAACAAAGTATAATTTGCATGGTTTTGCGTGATATGATAACTTTGTTAGATTTGTTAGATTTAATCAGCGCGATTTACTGCAATGTCAGAACCAGAACATAAGTAGATGTTTCTTACTAGTTCAGATGACATTTTCCGGTGAAAATTCTTATGTTGGTCATACTTCCAAAAAGAATAATCTGTGATTCTGAATGCCAGTATCCACACCGGCGGTGATTGACAGCCTCACACTCTCCTCAAATATTGTGTTCATCCGCGCTGTGCCGTATCGAGGGTGTTGAAGTACAACTCACGTAAAGTGGATAATTCCGCGAATGACTGCAATTGCAGATTTCGAACAGAGATGGCGAAAAAAAAGAGGAAAAACGCCGGACTGCAGCTTTAAATCTTCTGAATCTCGCCTGTCCTTCCCCTCCCCCTCATTTCCACAGCCTCTCTCCTCTCTCTCTCTCTCTCTCTCTCTCTGTGTTTTTTTTTTTTGTGTGTGTATGTGTGTGTGATTTTGGTTGGGTGTCAGTTGTAGGTTACAGTCTGACAAGAGTTTCACTATTTCATTGCTGTGTGCTTTGGCCTGCATTAAAGGATAAAAAAATCTCTTAGGCCTTGGCTTTTTGGATAACAATTTTCGGATTTTTAAAAAAAAATTTATAACAAAATACATCCATAGAACCAGTTCATTTGTAGGGCACTGACAATATAGTTTTATATAATTAGTTTAATAATTAGGTTAATAAAAATTAAAAAAGACTTTGAGATAAATGCTGGGCTTAAAACTCGATAACTTTGCACTCATTTCAAAGTGACCTATGACACGAAATTCATCTTATTTTAAATGATCTCATGGATGTGACTGTTGTGGTTCACAGTCATAGGCCCTGTCCCAAATGGCACACTTAAAATGCACTTTTGGTCTTGTGAACTTACAATGGTTGTTGCGTGCACATGTCTGTTATGTCCATGAGACCGTAGGGTGTCCCATGTGTCATTTTAGGTTTTAGAAGGGTGCTCGCGAGTGTCCCCTTTGTGGTCGATATGTGCCCTCGATGCACACTTTTGCGCACTGATGCGAGCTCTACAGCAGACTTCTTCCCGACAGTCAAAGTAGCGGTACCTCACGAAAGTGCGGAAACATAGGAAGACCACGAGTGCTTAGGGTGCCATTTGGGACAGGGTCATAGTGGCAACAGTTACTGCAAGTAAATCTGGCGTATTCAGGCGACTTTGATATATTTTTTACATTTACCGGGTTCAAGTCAAGTCACCTTTATTTACATATCGCTTTTTACAATACAGATTGTATCAAAGCAGCTTCACAGTGATAACATGAAAATAATACAACAAGTTTGTTTCTAGAAGAAAATTGCGTCATCGTCCACCTGAAGTAAGGCAGATCAGTAATATTGTTGAATATTAAATGTCCCCAACTAAGCAAGCCAAAAGCCAAGGCAACAGTGGCAAGGAACCAAAACTCCATCAGGTGACAGAATGGAGAAAAAAACCTTGCGAGAAACCAGGCTCAGTCGGGGGCCAGTTCTCCTCTGGCCAATGAACGAACAGTGTATGATTATGATTCAGGCAACATTACAGGTCAGAAGTCAGATTGGATCAGAACATTCACAATATTTATCCAGTTCCATCTGGTTGGAGGTCGGAGTCATCACGCCGGTATGGAGAGGAGTTTGTTGAGGTGTCCATGAGGCCTTCACAGGGCTGATGAGGCTGGCACTTCAGGGATGCGTTGTGGTCGTGTCCAGGCGCAGGTTCACCGTCTGATCTGGATACGGCCCGTAACCGGCTGACTTCAGTAAACCTTGGAATAAATGGAAAGACTAACATTAGCGTAGATGCCATTCTTCTTATGATGTAACGAGTGCATTGGATGCTGTAGGAAGTGTCCCCGGTTCCGGCTGACCTAATCTATGCAGCCTAATAATCATTTAACTGATTTGAATAATAGAAATGTATAATGTTCTATGTGAATGCCAGGTAAAAGAGATGTGTTTCTAGATTTAAACTGACAGAGTGTGTCTGCTTCCCGGACAATGTTAGGGAGACTGTTCCAAAGTTTAGGTGCTAAATAGGAAAATTATCTACCGCCAGCAGTTGATTTTGATATTCTAGGTATTATCAACTGGCCAGAATTTTGAGATCGCAATAGATGTGAAGGACTATAATGCGTTAAGAGCTCGCTCAAGTACTGGGGAGCTAAACCATTTAGTGCTTTGTAGGTAGTCAGCAATATTAAAAAATTTATACGATGTATAATAGGGAGCCAATGTAGTGTTGACAGTACCGGGCTAATATGGTCATACTTCCTGTTTCCGGTAAGTCAAGTCAAGTCAAGTCAAGTCATCTTAATTTATATAGCGCTTTTAAAAAGGATTGTTCCTAAGCAGCTTTACAGTGATAATAGTAAATTAAAGTAACAGAGATTGTTTTGGTTTTATAGCAGCTCTAGAATAAAGTTATTTTCCAGCTAAAGTTTTGATTGATTCACTTCCGTTGCAACTATCATTAGTTATTAACTTAACACGACACCGTTTTAACAGAAAACTCTTAAGTTCTCTCTACGCAAACTTCAAAAACGCGAACCCGTGAGAACGCCGATGGCGTGCACATGCATATTAAGAGCCCACTCCACAGGTATGCGCGTTTGAATATATGTGCGCAGGCATGTAGTCCTTCCCAAAAAAAACCAACCCTCAACAAACTACTTGTCTGGCCTTAAAATTTATAATACAGATTTTTTTTTTATAGTTCCACGTGAACCGGAACTATCCCGACAACGCTTTATCTGTAGAGAGGTAAGAGATGGGAGGGAAGCCTTCACAGGGAGGGACTAGTTGACACTTCAGGATTGCATTGTCGTCGCGTCCAGAAGCAGGTCCTTCATCAGATCTGGATACGGCCTGGATCCGGCGGACTGCGGTAAACCTCGGGATAAACAGAGATGCTACTCTTCTTATGATGTAATGAGTACATCAGGATTTATGGGAAGTGTTCCCGGTTCCGGCTGACCTAATCTATGCAGCCTAAATTGAATTATAGAAGTCTATAGTGTGTTATGTGTATGCTAAGTCAAAGAGATGTGTTTTTAGTCTAGATTTGAACTGACAGAGTGTGTCTGCTTCCCGGACAATGTTAGGAAGACTGTTCCAAAGTTTTGGTGCTAAATAGGAAAAGGATCTACCGCCAACAGTCGATTTTGATATTCTAGGTATTATCAATTGGCCGGAATTTTGAGATCGCAATAGACGTGAAGGACTATAAATTATGTTTTATTAACAAATTTCGGGAGGAGCACGTTCAGATAATTAAACCTAATTAGACACGAGTGGAGCACACTTTGTTAATCAACCCAATCAACGAGTTAAGAGGTGTATATATACAGGAAACTTACCTCCGTTCGTTGACAGTTTAACAGCATTTTGCCCCCCAGTACCTTCCTAACATGTCCGAATCGAGCTCTTCCCGTTCGATGAAGAATCTTTCGTCCTTCGGAATTAGGAACCTTTGCCGCAATCCTCTGGTATTATCTCGTGGGCGTCAGGCCAAACAAACGGGTCCTCGCCACCGCGGGCGAAACATCTGCAATCTACTTCCGCGTATTTCTTTAAACCGGACCATTCAATAATTCCTGCCATAGAGAAATGGACAATAAGGCAATGCCGCCCTCTTCACGCAAAGGAACGGGCCTTCCTCCAGCGTCAGGCCGCCACAGCAGGCCCTAAGTAAGCCGCACTGCAGATTCAGTCCCGGCCAGTTCACACTCTCAACATCTGCCGGGTCAAATCCGTGAGTGCTCAGCTCAAAACCTTTTCATTTTCTTTCCCTGATTGAACTTCGCATTGCTTCAGTTGTTGAATCACGAGCAAGTTATGCTATCTAGTTACTAATTATTTGATCGGGGGAACACACGTTTTAAATAGTTTCTGTACAAATGATTTTCCGTTCATTTACGCGATGCTTCCTTGTGGCGTAAACTCACACGTAAACAGTAGGTCGCACATTACGTGCAGATTGCACACAGAATCATTAAGAACCTTTCGTTAACACTGTCCTGCAATTTATTTACAAAAATCGTTTAGAAACTTAAAGTTATAGCATAAATGTATTTTTATTTTTGAAGTAGGTAATTTAAACCCACAGCTTGACTATTGTTTTTTCTGATTCAGAACGAACAAATCGGCAGGGAATGTGACCCATAGAAATGATGAAAATAAACGAAATAAACTGAGAAAATAAGAACATTTTCAAACGTTTAATAATCGATCTCTCAGCCCTGCACAGTTTCTGCTGAGCTCGGGATTCCAATTGCACAGGTTAAAACCATGGGTTCAGCCTTGTCCATTGAATTCTGGGCATTAACTTGGATACAGTTGATTTCCAGGCCTCACTGCACAAGGAAAAAATCGATAGGATATTTCTGATCTCGTCCACCTTCACAGACAGTCTAAACTGTAAACGCGAACTGCTATCTTTGCTCGGCCACTTAAACTTCAGATGCGCATAATCCTGCAAGCATTTAATCTCTCACCTCCTCTTCCTCGCGTCTTTGATTAACGCACAAGAAGATGAGCATCAACCCGCCAGGCCCCAATCTACTCGTCCCTTCGCTCAGCCTCACACCACAGGAGCTCAATTTCTCCAGGTAAGTTTCTCCACTGCCGCAGCAGTGATGTCTCCTCTGCTCCCGCAAGAGCTCATTTTCTCCAGGTAAGTTTCTCCACTGCCGCAGCAGTGATGTCTCCTCTGCTCCCGCAGGAGCTCTGTTTCTCTGGCTATTTTCTCCACTGCCGCAGCAGTGATGTATCCTCTGCTCCCGCAGGAGCTCTGTTTCTCTGGCTATTTTCTCCACTGCCGCAGCAGTGATGTCTCCTCTCCAGTACCTCACTATTCAGAATTAATATTCCCGTTAAAACTCCTACTTGATGCCTCTTTCTCTGTCCAGCGAGCATTGGTCTCCCAGCGGACATTGCATGCATCTATGTTTCCTCTTTCTCTGTCCAGCGAGCATTGGTCTCCCAGCGGATGTAGCATGCATCTGTTTTCTCCTTCTCCGTCCAGCGAGCATTGGTCTCCCAGAGGACGTAGCATTCATCTATGTTTCCTCTTTCCCATCCAGCAGGTATTGATTTCCCAGCGGACACAGCAAGAAATCTCCCAGCCGGGCTTCCAAAATGTGTCACTCCGCCATCAGCTGGAAGGGCCCACCAGCCCGATGCTGTGAGCTGCTCCCGTCGGAAACTACATGGGCCCTCTCGGTCGGCCATCTTAGATCTCGCTGCTCCCCGCCCATCGGTCGGCAGAGCTCACCCGTCATTCCCAAATCTTGCTGCTCCTCATTCGTCAGCCAATAGGGCCTGGTCAGGCGGCATAAATCACGCTGTTTCTCGTTCATCAGCACTCCCGACTGGTTGTTCCAAATTACGACTGCTCCCCATTCGTGAGCCAGCAGGACCTCCTGGTCAATCAACCAGGCTTATTCTCAAAACGCCAGCCCGCCAAATCTCTGCCTTTTGGGGGGTCTTTAGTCTGGCAGATGTCCTTTGCTCTTTTTGCCTTTTGGGGGAGTACTCTGGGTTCGGGCAAAAATTCCGAGCTCGGAGCCCTCCCCCGGACAGCACACCAAATACGCATAATCTTTACTCTATTTAATTGATGTAAGTGTGAAATCGTGAAATTATGTTTTATTAACAAAGTTCGGGAGGAGCACGTTCAGATAATTAAACCTAATAAGACCCATTAATCAACCCAATCAACGAGTTAAGAGGTGTATATTTACACAGGAAACTTACCTCCGTTCGTTGACAGTTTAACAGCATACCTCAACCACCCCGTCTCCTCAATTCTAGGCCTAATACTCTAACAACAACAGGGGGAGTACTCTGGGTTCAGGCAAAAATTCCAAACTTGGAGCCCTCCCCCCGCACAGCACGCCAAATACGCATAATCTTTACTCTATTTAATTGATGTAAGTGTGAACTCGTGAATGCGTTAAGAGCTCGCTCAAGTACTGCGGAGCTAAACCATTTAGTGCTTTGTAATCAGTAATATTAAAACATTTATACAATGTTTAATAGGGAGCCAATGCAGTGTTGAGAGAACCGGGCTAATATGGTCATACTTCCTGGTTCTGGTAAGAACTCGAGCTGCTGCGTTTTGGACCAGCTGTAATTTGTTTATTAAGCGTGCAGGGCAACCACCCATAATAGCATTACAATAATCTAGCCTTGATGTCATGAAAACATGAACTAATTGTTCCGCATTTGTCAATGAGAGCATATGACGTAATTTAGATATATTTTTAAGATGAAAAATGCGGTTTTACAGATACTATTCATGTGACTTTCAAATGAAAGATTGCTATCAAAGAGCACACACAGGTTCCTAACCGACGACGAAGACTTGACAGAGCAGCCATCAAGTGTTAAACCGGAGTCTAGGTTATTGTGTGAGGAAGTTTTTTGTCCAATAATTAGAATCTCTGTTTTTTTCAGAATTAAGTAGCAGGAAATTACTAGTCATCCAATTTTTTATATCAGCTATGCATTCCGTTAATTTTGTGAATTGGTAAGTTTCGTCAGGGCGTGAAGAAATATAGAGCTGAGTATCATCAGCATAACAGTGAAAACTAATTCCATGCTTCCTAATGATATCTCCTAAGTGTACAGGGTGAACAGCAACGGTCCTAGTACTGAGCCTTGTGGTACGCCATACTGAACTTGTGATCGATAAGACATCTCTTCATTTACTGCTACAAACTAATAACGGTCAGATAAGTATGATTTAAACCATGCTAATGCAATTCCACTAATGCCAACATAATTTTCTAGTCTATTGAAAAGAAAGTTGTGGTCAATAGTATCAAATGCAGCACTAAGATCGAGTAACACCAATAGCTAGATACCCTTGTGATGGTACATCGACTTACAATAGGTTAAATGACACGTCTGCCATAGCCTGACGTGGTCTGTATCGCTTTTACTTGCACTATGTAACTTCGGGTTTCGGGTAGTAACCGGAGCACAAAAAGAACTACAAAATTCGACTGCTTTACGGCATACGTCACTTCCCCCACCACTTCCTCAAATTGTCTGTGGCCATTGTTGATTCCAAAGCCGGTGCTGGATAAACAGCGAGCGTGCGCGTGCGACAGTAGGCTGCGGTAGGCTAAATTATTTACGACAGCGGTAATGGACAATTCCGCTTCAAACCTGTAGGGTGACCGCAGAGGAAAAGTTCCTTGGTGTGGCTTTAAATGCCAATCCCAATGCATCTTTTTCATTATCTACATGGATATTAAAATCACCAACAATTAGGACTTTATCTGCAGCCAGTACTAACTCTGATAGAATTTTTTTTGATAAAATCTGAATTGTGCCCTGGTGACCTGTATACTGTAGCCAGCATAATAGTCGAACGGGATTTATCACTTACGCTACATAACGTTACAGAAAGCACAATCACTTCAAATGAATTATATTTGAAACTAGATTTCTGAGTAATACTGAAGATATTGCTATAAATTACTGCAATACCTCCCCCTTTTCCTTTTAAACAAGCGTCGTGTTTATAGCAGTAATCTTGCGGGGTGGACTCATTTAAAGTAATGTAATTGTCTGGTTTTACCCAAGTTTCTGTTAAACACAGCACATCTAGTCATCTGGGGCCGTATTCACAAATAATTTTATCTTACCACTAGGAGTACTCCTAAATCGCACTAAAATATTTTAGCTAGGAGTTTTCTCTTAAAAGTTATTCACAACGCCTTTCAGACCTACTCTTAGTAAGGAAAAATGACAACTAAACTAAGAGTAAGTCTTCGTTGCTATGGATGATGTCAATTCTCATGCACGAGCTTCCTCGCAATGATCACGGTGATTGGTTGTTAGATGACAGGGCCATCATGCAGAACATAACACAGATGCAACAAATCATGGAATTACGACATCTAAATATGTCTGTGTCCTACACAAAATAATAATAGTAATGTCATCAAAATGCATATATAATGACATGTTTGTGCAGGCCCCAGTGAAGTGTAATTCTAAAAAGGCAGAGAGAGAGAGAAAAGTCCCTAATGAAAACCGCCACTTGCCTAATAATGGAAAAACGACACTTGCATTAACACTTGCTTGGTTAATTGACATCCTATTAGCCTAAATAGACTACTTAAAGCAAGGAAATGTTGCTCCTATTGAAGTAATGTAATAGTTGAATGACGGTGGATTATGAACTCGCCAAAGCGGAAAAGAAAGCCCAACTGGACGCAGGATCAGTTACTGCTGCTGGCCCAGTTGGTGCTGAAAAACAAAACATAATAAAAGGGAAATTCGGCACTGGGATATCAAGCAAAACTAAGCGTGAGAATGGGAGAGGATTTGTTTGCAGATCAATGCAGCATTCCTACTTGTGTCGCGGACCCCGGACCACTGCGAGAGGCGGTGGTATGCGCTACAATCCTTTGTGAATAGGTCTTAGTGAGCTAGGAGTCCTCTCGACTTCTTTTAAGCTGTCCCAGACTTAGGTGCTACTTTTAGGGCTAAAATGCTTCGTGAATTACTCTTAGTGAAAAAAAATAGGAGTCCTAAAGTTAGGAGTGACACGCCCATTATTTTTAGGAGTTGCTCCTAAATTCGCCAGTTAGGAGCTACTTTTAGCCTTAATTCTTTGTGAATACAGCCCCTGACCTCAGTGATGTGAGACAGCTAGCAGATGGTCGGTTTAGCCAGTCAGTCTGCTTCCTGACCTGAGCCCCAGATTGTCATGTTTGAGCTCTAAGACTATGTGCCATATTACTAGAGAGAAGAGCAGCACCATCCCGGGAGGGATGAATACCATCTCTTTTCAACAGGTCAGGTCTGCCCCAAAAACTTTTCCAATTCGCCTTTGGCTAAGCCACACCCTAGAATGTAGATTGACCAATCACAGCGCAGCCAAGAACGAGCTCCCACAGAGGTCCGACACTTTTTCACAGCGCTCCATTGACTTTAACACAGGCGTCTCATGTTTTTGGTCTCGGCAGGCTATTACCGTCGTAGTTTTATCAAAAATATGGTTAAACGTTGTGCCTGGGGCATTTGTAACACAAATACGCATTTCCCAGAGAGGTTGGAGGGGGGTGTCTGTTTTTTTTTCCTTCCCAAAACCGAAGTCAAATCCTGACAAGTGTCGTCTTTGGATTAAACTGTGTGGACGTCCTCACAGTCAGCTACGTTAAACCCCTCAACAAGCTCACTTGTGTGCTCTAAAGTAAATGTTGCTTTTAACCTTAATGTGAAGTTATACTAGTTAGACAGTGTTATGCTGTTAGGTTATGATTTCGGTTCTCTAACGTTACCCTAATTAATGAAGAAAGGTGCTAGCAAGCAAGCTTAGCGATAGTTTAGTTATCACGTAACGTTAACGTAAGTCAGGATTGTATGTTTTGAGTAGCGGCTGGATGTTAGCTAACTTTGTTATTCAAGATACAAACACCTAACGTTAATGTTACAGACACGCTGTGGTAGTTTTGAAGGTGACTAACGTTACCGCCACCGTGTTGCCACAGTCCAACATTATTGTTTAAATTTCTTTTAAAAAATGACCAAATTTGAAAGGTGAGACTTTGTTTAATATGTTTAATATGAAAAGTAACCGAAAAGTAACCTGGTCTGTCAGCCTGTTGTCAGTCTCCTCTCTGCTCCGCGATGTATTTTTCACTGCTTGAGAACATGGTGTGTGCGTGAGAGCGGTGTAGCTTGACGGACATAGCGACTGTAACTAAGGGGGGCGGGGCTTAGCCAAAGGTGAATTGTCTATGAATTCTATATTATTTTGCAGACACCACTTAGACAGTCAGTCATTGAGTGAGCACAGTCTACTATCTATCTCATCACTCCTTCAAACAGGAAGGGGGCCATAGCAAATTACAGTGCCTGACATCGTACTTGCAAGTTCACACACCTCTTTAATGTTCATTTTAGTGATCTCCGACTGGCAGGAGACATGTGACTATGGTGGCTGGTGTCTCTATTTTCACGTTCCGTGTAATAGAACAATAACTAGGGCACATTCAACAACAGGATTCTCAGTGGGTGTTTCGCTGAGTGAGGAGATCTATTTGTTATGGTAATAGGAACGGAAGAGCAGTGTTTTGTCCCGCGACTACAGCATCTCACGGTCACCCAATTGCCCTGCTGCACGGGCTCTACAGCCGGAACCGAACAATGTACAGAGTTCACTAAGCTAGTCGCATCCAAAGCAGTATCTAAAGCCCTTGCACTCTTTCTGTCTTCGATTAAAGTTTGGATGCTTGTCTCTAGTTCTGAAATGTTCTCCATCAGCCTGACTATCTCTCTGTATTTATCACATGTTAAGCCCTCAGTGCTGACAGAGAATGCTATACTATACATGTGACACGAAGTGCAAGTGGCAATAACACGGACACTCACCATGTTTGTTGACTGATCCTACTTACCACAGTTGTTTGATAGACTTGTAAAAGACGGCAAGCACGGATGGCAGGTTAACAGGCTAGCGAGATACTAGCGTGTTGTGCTAGCGATAACGATTTAGTTAAAAGTAAGATTAATGTGATAGGCAATATTAGACAATATCTAATATATGTTGATATAAACAACAAGGAATGATAGTAAATAGAGATTCAAAACAGAAAGCTATATGAAGCTTACAGACGCAAACCAGCAGCAAGGCAGACAGGAGCAATTGATCGGCAGCAAAAATGCTTGTTAGATGTGTTGTATTTCTCCATGTTCTCCTGAGTGTTTGTCATTAAAGACTGTTTATTTTGGTTCCCTTTCAGTTCGGTCACGTTCAACATGAGTCAAACGTACTGTACTGATTGGGATCACTTTGAGAGACTAATCTACTTCGAGTGTAACAAAACGAGCGAATGCACATTGGCACATTGGCGATAATTGCATCAGCTGCTCTGCCTCGTAGCGCAAGCATATAATGAGCAGCAGGTGCGTTGCATCTTTGCTTTTCGCTTTGGAGCCGAGCTGTTGTACTGTTCCTGCTCTGCAATCTTATCTGAGAGTGTTTTAACTTCAAAAAAGAAGAGAATGAGTCTTCTCGTGCTTCTTCGGGAGAACGCCTCTTCAAAGCTGGTGTTGGATTACAGCGAAAAACAGCGCTGGCCCCGATCTCACAGAGAGCAAAACAGCTGTTTTCACAGCTCGACCGCTGCACCTTCAATGAGAATGTGAGTGCTCACATCAGGCTTGTACTATCGCCCTGTTTGTGTAGCCACGACCTTAACCCTGTACGCTCGGCAATAGAGAGAGCAGTTTCCTGAAAGAGCATACACTGTTTGACACTGCGTCTTTTTCAAGATGTCATTCAAACCGTGTGTTTCTGGATGTAGTTGTTTCCTATCCTCATTTGACGGCCACTTTCACTGTTTCACATACCTGGGCTTAAAGCGTGCTGAGACTGTGTTTGTGGGTGGTTCATGTTCACTCATGAGAGCATGACCAAGTCGGCATGTTGTTCGTCTCACCTTTCTCGTAAAGGCTTGAGCCGCTCAGCGTGCCATTTGCCGTCGAGCTGCCGGCTGACAGCAAGGGTTGTCACGGCAACCCAGCACGTGTCGTTCAGAGCTATAGATGCGTGGCCTCAAGTGCCTCAAACGAGGTGGAGTTCCCTCATCTATACCCCAATCTAGTTCCTCTTCTGGTGCACCAGAAAATGGCTAATTCGTTGAATAGACAGGGTGACCTGAGGATTACAGTGAGGGCTTCCCCGCCCGGTAACCAATCCCTGTGGGCCCCTCACTCCTCTATCGCATTGCAAACATGCTGAGACTGCGTTCATGGGTGGTTCATGTTCTCTCATGAGAGCATGACCACATAGGCACGTTGTTCGTCTTGCCTTTCTCATAAGGGCTTGAGCGTTCAGCGTGCCGTGTGCCGTCGAGTTTGATGGCCACGTTCACTGTCTCACATGCCTTGCAGCTTCTGGAGGGTATTGGAGGCTCATGCTGAATTGGATTCAGACTTGACAGCCATGCTTTCCCGGGCTACTCTGGGGGGCACAGTGCAACACCTTGCATCGCCTTGCCCCGCCCCCATGCCTTCCCGGATGTGTGTGAAAGACTTTGGCAGTATGGAAGCATATTGGCGCCAATATGGCAAGCCAAACATGCCTAAATCTGCAGAAAAGGTTTTTCCTCTCTCACAACCCTCAATGATGGGGCGGCTGTGCTACTGCTGACCGCCTCTTCCCTGCATGTGACGGCCACCCTGCAAGTACAGTGGAAGGCCAAAACACTCATAATGCACAAGGGTAGTTCTGAGTCGGGGTTGAGCTGCGCATGGTGACTAACCATGATTAAAGTCACAGTGCTGGCCCTCGGCCAGATGATGTCCACCCTGGTGGTCCAGAAGCGCCTGCTGTGAAGCCAGTTGTGATTAAATAATGTATCTATGCAGTGTGTGTGTGTGTGTGTGTGTGTGAGAGATTGTGTGTGTGTGTGAGAGAGAGAGAGAGAGTAATTGTGTGCATACATGTTTTTCTATTAAAGGGGACTAAACCTGAATGCACACTGACTCATGGAGACTCGTGTCACTGTGGGGACCTAAATTGAGGTCTCCATGGGTACACAAGCTTATAAATCATAAAGAATGAAATTTGTTTTGAAAATGTAAAAATGCATAAGTGTGATGGGTAGGTTTAGGCTATATCTAGTGTATATATAGATATATGATAACTAGTTGATACATGATCCGTACGGACCAAACCCCATGGTTCATTTGATTTGCGGATTAATTTTGCAAAGTTTAACCATAATAGAGTGAAATTTTATAATTTTATAATTTTTTTGTCTTGCCTTTTTACACATAAAAGTGATTTTTTTCTTCAGTTTCACAGATATTTTATTCAGTTTCAATTTATATTTGCATTAGTTTCTTGAAAAGTTACGTTCATTATTATTGGCACAAAGGTAACGCCATAGTTCCGCTGCCTGGCCTAGCTGTTTCGTCGGCGAAAAGGCTTCTTCGAAAAATCAACGAAGTGTGTTTGTCGCTGAAGGAGATTAAATCTGAATCCTCCTATGGCGAAATGAGCTGCTTTTATTGGCAAATGCCACGCCCCTTCTCGCAGGATCTGCGCTCGGATCGGCGGGCTTGCGCAGTCATGCCGCTCCGCCATAGGTTCATGCAGTTCCCACTGACCAGCCAATAAGTGTGCAGATCACTGCACTGTTATGGCTGTGCAGTAGAAGTAGCACTGCGTGATTATATAAAAGGCTTCAGTAATCGAAGAAAAGGAGTTTCCCCATCGCGTCTAGCAGACGCAATACGACTGACCGTTCGAAAGAGAACATATTCTAGTACACCCAAAAAACTAAATCCAGACTTTGTAAAAGGGCATAATAAGACCCCTTTAAAGTAAGTGATTATGCATTTATCTATAGATAAATAGATCTTCAGCGGAAGCCAGTGAATTTTTGCACAGGAAATTTAAAAAAGCAAAGACAAGGATGCGAAAAAAATTGTTTTAAATGTTTTTAAACATTTATGGTTCTTGTATAGGCTATAGAGCTGTCACTGTAATACTTATGAGTTCTGACACATCACTGTCCTTCCACTGACTACCCTTCGCAACTGTCTTGAAAACTTTTGGTATGTAAAATCAGACTCGAGTGCAGAATTGTAATGAATGTTGATCTAGAGTGACGTAAAATTAATTCCTATTTCACTGTTCAGTCTGAGGTGGTTTGTGTTGTTCACAGGAGAAAACATATGGGATTTGGGCCACATTTACCTGCGGTCTGAGCGTAGCCTCTGTTTGTGTGTGTGTGTGCGGCGGTGCTCACAGATAACTAAATTTAGTACTCGCGCGTTGTTTTCTTTTGCTGGAATGGTGTAAAACCCGCAGTTCTTTCACTGATCTGAACCTACAAATGCGCTCCCATAGTTTTAATTTATGTTTCTGAAGTTTTCGTTCGCCAATCTTGCACATATCTCTCGCGGGGGCGGGGCTAGCAGCAGTGAGTTCTCATTGGCTACTGAGTTTTTGATTGACAGCTTATGGACCTGGAAGTGAAGACATCAGTGTTGTTTAACGTAACATGTGTGGATGTAAGCGTCTGTAAGCACAGCTTTCTATTTCATTTTAGTGATATTAAGTTATGAGTTTTGTTTTTAAAATGTTATCTTTATCTGCTGCTACTACTTTGTCGACAGAAGCTTTTAGGAGCGCAAGAGATCTATTCAGTCTAATCAGGTGTAATTGTACATTAAAGTACTGTATAATACTGAAAATATTGTAGTGTCCAATGTTTTCGGAGAAAATTTGTTTATTCCTGATGATTCTTCTGCATTGAAGGCTCTGATTAGGTTGAGCTGTTACAATTAAAAGAGAATACTATTATACGTGTGTGATATATTCATCCGTCAAGAAAGTCTCACTTCAACCAGGTAATCAGGGTTGGTATTCATAGCCATCCCACTACTCATTGTTAGCATATGCATTTGCACCATCACAATTAATGATCATTTAATTAAGAGGAATTTAAACAATATAAAAATTACAATCGTGACTTGCTGTCAGATGATACATACCAGGGGATTTCATTATATATTGTACACAAAGAATGTTTTGGTTGCCATTTTTTTTATCATGCTGATAATTTTATTTAGTTATTTCATTTAGTTAATATTATCTTCTTTTTCCCCCACAAATATCTTTATTGAATTTTTAAACGTTTTTCAGACATACAAAAGAAAAAAAAATGTACAATGTCTTTTACAAAGCGCAAGAAAGGTAACCACATATCTTTAAAATCCTCAAGTTTTCCTCTCGCAATGTAGGTCAGTTTCTCCAGTGCCAGGTTGCTAGACATTAGTTTAATCCACTGGTTTATCTTTGGTCTTTCTCTGTCCTTCCAGTTCAGAGCGATTACATGTTTAGCCTGCAATAAGCAGAAACTAACAAGCTTCCTCTTTTTTGTAGTCCATTTAAAACCATTAGGAAAAATGTGCAGTAAGCAGAGTTTACCGTCCATTGGCATGTTACATTCAATCAAACGGGAAATAAATGTAGTAACCTCCTTCCAAAAAAAGTTCTGGACACTGAAGTTCTGGACACTGCCACATACAATGAAGAAGTTCTTGTCTACACCACATTTTACACAGACATCAGGAATATTAGAATTAAAATGGTGAAGTTTTACCGGAGTAATATATGTTCTAAATAACCATTTGTACTGCAGCAATCTAAACCTGGTATTAACAGGCAAGAATTGTTCTACTCATCATCTGGTGGTGGGGTGGGGGGGGGGGTGGGGTGGGGTGGGGGGGGGGGGGGGGGGGGGGGGGGTTGGGGTAAATGTACAACTTGTAACTGGAAATAAGGTGTGGCCCCTTTAAGAGCTGTGCGCTCCCTGTTGAACTGTCGGCTGTATTGTATTGTATTGTATTGTATGTGCCTGGGCCTCGAACACCCCATGTATGCGGGTAATTTTTGTTTGATGCTAATTTTTATCTTATTTTGTTTATTAAGTAACGATGTGGACGGTAGAACGTGTGACAGACAGTTAGGCTACACGAGTTCGATTTGGGAATAAAGTGCGAGTTGTGAGATGCCAATCGCCTCCGTGTGTCTGTCTGGCCTCTGCATGCAATAACTTCAGTTGTGAGCTATCCCTAATCTTCCTAATGCAAAGCGTTACAAACTGTACTTCAGTTCCCTTCCGAGGGAACTCTCGCTGCGTCGGAAATCGACACATTGGGGAACGCCTTCGGCATGAAGCGTCTGAAGTCAACTATTCAATCTTGATTGGCGTAGCCTAATCACGTCACTCGTGACGTCGCATGTGACGGAGAGCGGAAGCTATAAAGGGACACCGGAACAAAGCAGCGTCAGCTTCTGGTCTTCAGCAAGCTTTCTGTGTCAACCTATTTGTCTTATTTGGTGTTGTCTGTCACTCTGAAATATATATATATATCATGGCGAACAATGAGGAGAAACTATTCAGTCAGTGTGCGTCCCCTTGCCCGCATTATTTAAGCGAGGGTGACGCACACTCACTCTGTGTAGTTTGTCTGGGAGTGGAGCATGCACAGGCAGCGCTCGAGGGCGCTGTCTGTGCAAACAGTTTTTTATATGAAAGAGCTCCGCTCGCGTTTGAGCCTGTTCAATCAAATAGATCAGGCTCGCGATTCCAGTGCATCAGGTCTCGCGGCTGTTGAGGCAGCGCGCCGCTTGTATGCATGGGATTCGCACGTGGGGCTGGCATATAATACTGAGACGGTTGCGACCCTTTCTCAGTGTTTATTTACCAGCTCCACTGGTCTCGCGCACGGTTCGGAAGCCCGCGCTGCGGCTTCTTCCAACCGTGTTAAAGACCCGGTGGTTGATTTATCTGGCTCCGAGGAGTTAGATATTCTCAACACAGGTTCGCCATTTTCCTGTTATAAAAAAAAAAAAAAAAGTTGCTGGAGGTTGTAACCAGGGCAGTGGCTATATTAAATGTTGAATGGCCATTTAATAAGCAGGAAGCGACTAAGAAAAATAAAATGAATGAGCGCTTCCTGCAGACCCAGTCACAATGTTCGTGTCAGAGCCTTCCCTTTTTCACTGATCTCCATACTGAGGTGTCGAGATCGTGGAAAAATCCATGTTCATCTTAATTATTTTCCCCCATGTATATATTTACATCTATTAGGGAATCTAATAAGAATGGTTAGGGGGTGATATGCCTCGGGTAGAGGAATATTTTGCGAAATATTTTCTCCCTGACATTGCGTCACCTCTGATGGCTCAGACACTTCCCTCCAAATCTCGTACTTCGAATTTGTTAGGGAAAGCATATATGGCGGTGGGTCAAGCCGGTGCATGCCTACACACGATGGGGTTAATACAGGCATACCAGGCTGACCTCCTCAAAGAGGTGGATGATAACTGGGAGGTCTCACTCAACAGTACTACTGAATTTCGTAGAGTGGTTGACTTATCTCTCTGTATTATTAAAGAGACGGCCCGTGCCATTGGCCGTTCTATGGCAGCACTAGTCGTCTCAGAGAGACATTTATGGCTAAATCGCTTGGGGATCGGGGAGAAGGACAGGGCCTTCCTTCTCGATGCCCCCCTTTCGCCTTCTGGCCTCTTTGGCGACGCGACAAGAACCGTTGTCGAGAGGCTTCAGAAGGCAGAGTACGCTTTTCCCCTGATCGCTCTGCTCCCTAGGGTTCTGGGAAGGGTCAGGAGGTATGGCTTGAGTTTACTCCTTGTAGCTCCGTACTGGCCGAATTCGGTTCTCGGACCCTATAAGTCTCCTGGAGAGTCCTCCCTGGCGAGTCCCTATTAGGAGAGATCTTCTTTCCCAGGCCTATGGTACAATATTTTATCCACGGCCGGAGTTATGGAGACTATGGGTCTGGCCCCTAAGGGGGATCAACCCATAAATAGGTTGCCCTTTCCATCGAGGTGGTTAGGTCATCCATTCTAGAACCCCACTCTACTAGGAACTAAATATTTTTAAGAGGTTAGGTACGGCATTGAACCCAGTTAAATACTGCCCACTGGCTTCAGTACTGGCGTTCCATCCTGTTCTCTAACGGGACCTCCCGTTCATGCTTAGGGCCTCTGTGGCGGCCTTAGTGCCCTCCGCAAGCTTCTAAGGGTGAGCTCGTAGGGACATTCCCACTAAAAAAACTCCATGTTCCTGTAGATTGGAGGATGAATCCTGTCATCTAGCCTATTGGCATCAGGCTGACGGGTTATCCCTGGCACCCGTCATGTCCTGGGGATGAGTTATATGAGAATACATATAAGAATCTTGAGTCTGCTTCCTGTTCGTCCTACTCCCTGGAAGAGCGGTGGCGTTGCCCCCTCTTACTCGAGGGCGTGGGAGCCACTCTATCTCATTTCTGCCTCGACACTGAGGTGCCTGTAGGCAATATCATGATTCTCCGGGTATTCATCATATAAGACTCTATTTGAGTCTGCTTCCTGCTCGTCCTGCTCCCTGGAAGAGTGGTGGTGCTGCCCCCTCTTACGTGATGACGTGGCAGCCACTCTACTTTATTTCTGCCTTGACACTGAGGTGCCTGTAGGCAGTATCATGATTCTTCAGGTAATCCATCCTCCATCGCATGTGTCGGATGGTCAAGGTCGTAGCCTGGGAGGCCCCTATGTTAGGCCTCGGGCTGGTAGGAGTTAGATCTATCTAGATATGTATCAAGGGCTAGGAGCTATCCCCCTTTTTCAATTAGACAGTTGGTTATCTACGGAAACCTCTCATAACTGATATACGAGGTACGCTCTTGCCTTCACCTCTCATCTAATATTTCTTTACTGTCTGGGGTTCCCATCCATGGGGTCCGTTGAGCCACCAGCTCCAGACCTCCCCTTCTTACACCAAATCTTATGACAATCTAGGTTGGATCTGCCTTCTCATTCCTATCGTCCGTGAGTGTGCCAGAAGCTTCACACCAGGGCGTATTCTCTCAGTGTGGCGCAGTGGACATTTCGTTCCCCAATGTGTCGATTTCCGATGCAGCGAGAGTTCCCTCGGAAGGGAACGTCTCGGGTTACGACTGTAACCCTCGTTCCCTGAGAAGGGAACGAAACGCTGCGTCCCTCGGCCACACTGCTCGCGCCCTGAAAACGACTTGCTTCGACCAATCAGAAGCTGACGCTGCTTTGTTCCGGTGTCCCTTTATAGCTTCTGCTCTCCGTCACATGCGACGTCACGAGTGACGTGATTAGGCTACGCCAATCGAGATTAAATAGTTGACTTCAGACGCTTCATGCCGAAGGCGTTCCCCAATGTGTCGATTTCCGACGCAGTGTTTCGTTCCCTTCTCAGGGAACGAGGGTTACAGTCGTAACCCGAGACGTTTCATTGCGGGGACACCACCTTCACCTGCCGTCATGTCTATCGGCTCGCTTTCGGGTTAAACTTTCCGTGACTGCGCAACTGGGTTATAGGTTGCCAGGTTGAGGTGACAAACGGGTTGAAATTGTAAATGGTCTGTGGATTGTGTGAATATAATGCATTTAATACAATCTGGCAACTGGTCAACATTAGACAAACATATTGGTCCGATTATTCATAAAGGAGTTTGGGCCATGCAAATTACGGGAGTTTCCCGGGAGAAATAACAAACCGGGAGGGGTCCGGGAGATAGGGCTAAAAAACGGGAGAAACCCGGGAAAAACGGGAGTGTTGACAGGTATGATCCAAGATGGTGTATCAGTGGTAGAAAAATAATAAGTAGCAGCACAAAGTTGAGCTGCCCAATAGTACAACTTGACATTAGGCAATCTAAGCCCCCCTCGGTCATAGGGCAGATATAGAAGGGAGAGGCGCAGCCTGGGGCGTTTACTATTCCATATAAATTTGGTAAAGCTTTTATTCAAGGAGGAAAAGGAGGCTGGAATGCGTAAGGGGATGGACTGGAAAAGATATAAGAATTTTGGGAGGATGAACATTTTAATAATATTAATGCGACCTATCATAGAAATTGATAGATACAATTTTCTTTATGTCAGGATTTATTTTAATTCCCAGGTAAGTGAAGCCTTCATAGGTACATGTAAATTGTGTTTGTATTGTAGGGTTATTTTTGTTCAGCACAGGGAGCTTTTCTTTTGGTTAATTTTGTACCCTGAGAATTCACCAAGCATCTTCAGAATTTGGCCAACAGCCTGGACAGACCTCCCTAGATCAGTTAAAAACAAAACAACGTCATCTGCAAAAAGAGAAAAGCGATGTTCTGTTCCTCCGATTTGAATACCATTAATATCAGGGGAATTACGTATTGCCATAGCGAGTGGCTCGATAGCAAACAAGAAAAGAAGGGGCGATAATGGGCATCCTTGTCGTGTCGATCTACATAGGCTAAAAGGTCTCAATAACTGGCTGTTTGTTACAACTTTGGCTATGGGCTCTGTATATAGTAATTGAATCCATTTCAAATATTTTTCTCCAAAGCCAAATCTTTTGAGTGTCCCAAAAAGATAACACCATTCGATCCTGTCAAATGCCTTTTCGGCATCTAATGACAGAAAGGCGTGATCCATGGCAAATTGTTTTTCGTATAATATATTCAATGATCGGCGGGTATTGTGAAAAGCTTGGCGGCCAAGAACAAATCCATTTTGGTCGTTCGAAATTAAGTTAGGAATATGTGATTCAATCCTCCGAGCTAGAGCCTTGCATAGTATTTTGGTGTCACATGACATCAAGGATATAGGCCTGTATGAGCCCATATCTGTCGGAGCTTTACCTGGTTTTAAGAGAAGTGAAATGGCTGCCAATCTTAAGGATGGGTGTAGAATGCCCTTCTCATAGGACTCGTTGTACATTTCAAGTAGATGAGGTAATAATTTATCTGAAAATCTCTTATAAAGCTCAATAGACAGGCCATCAGGGCCAGGGGCTTTGCCTGTATTAATATGGGTGAGAGCCTCCCTAAGTTCTTGAATGCTCAGTTTTCCATCTAGATAATTTTTAGTTTCCTCTGACAAGGTTAGGAATTGAAGTTGGTCCAGAAACTGATCCTGTTTACCCATATTATCCGGATATTGGGATTTATATAAATTTTCATAATATTCTGCAAAAGCGTCATTTATACATTTTGGATCCACTAAATTCTCTCCATTGTCAAGTACAATTGAGTTAATAGCCCTACTTGTCTGTATTTTTTTAAGCCTCCAAGCCAGAAGCTTTCCTGCCTTCTCACCCTGATCATAGAATGACTGTTTCAACCACAGTAAACTAGTTGCTATTTTATTGGTAGTGAGTTCATTATATTCAGATTTTAATAGGAGAAGCTTTTTATATTTTTTAGTGTCATCACAGTAATACAGCTGGTCCTGCAGTTCCTTTATTTGCTTGTCAATGTCTTTCAATTTATTTAGATGTATTTTAGATTCATGCCGAGTGTAGCTCATTATTTCCCCCCTTGGCTTTAAATGCTTCCCATTTGATTGATGTACTGGTCTGGTCTTTATTAAAATAAAAGTTTCGTTATTTTTTCTTCAAGAAATTCCTCAAATTCTGCAGACTTCAGCCATTTAGCTTGAAACCAAAATGGAAGCGGAGATGAATAATAATTGGGAAACTTAATTGATAAGATAATTGGGGCGTGGTCAGAGAGTAGTATAGTCTCATACCAGCAATTCTGAATCATAGATACCAGACTAGAGGAAACTAAAAAGAAATCTATCCGAGAATACGTTTTGTAGGTGATGTAAAATGTAAAAACATGAATACTCAATCTTGCTCGGATAAAGTTGTCTCCAAATCTCCACTAAATTAAGACCGTTCATAAATTTTCCAATCGTTCTCCTGGCTTGTTGGTGGGAAGTGTCGGAGCTATTTGAACGGTCTACTGCAGGATGTATCACACAATTAAAATCTCCTCCGATGATGCACTGGCCCCTATAAGCTGACATAGTTAAAAAGAAATGTTGGAAAAAGGCAGGATCATCCCCATTGGGGGCGTATAAACATACCAAGTTGACTAATGTAGAGATTATAGTTCCACTAAGTATAATAAATCTCCCAGATGGATCCAAATATTTATCTTTTAGATCAAAGGGAACTGATTTATGAATCAATATTATGACCCCTCTTGCATGAGTCATAAAATTAGAGGAGAATACCTGACCAGGCCACCTAGATCTAATCTTATTCACATCTTCATCTACCAAGTGTGTCTCTTGTAAGAAACACACTGTACTCTTCATTTGTTTAATTCTGCCAAGCACCTGTTTAAGCTTGACAATTTTGTTCAGACCTCTTACATTCCAACTAGACACATTTATAACTGAGGTATCAAACATAAATTCTTCTTAATCTCAATTTTAGGCCATGTAAAGTCATCAAACACAAGTGAGCCCCTTATCACAAAACCCCACACATTTCCCCAAACAAAATGTGATGCTAAACCCTTTAAGACTAGGAACTTGGGTTATATAAAACGTTTCATCCACATAGTGGGTAACGTGTAAATCTGCACACATAACATAGCCACACATGGGCTAGCTGTAGTAGAAATGTTTGGACCATAATAAAACTTGACGCACATACGTGCACCCAGTGCGTGATAAATAAAAAAATTTATATCAATAATACAAAAAATAAAAGAAACATACCTTAAGACAATCATGCCAGTAACGTATTTTAACAAAAAGGCAACTTACTAAATTATCCATTGAATTTTGTCCATTTTCATGTCCATTACTCGTCAGTGGCTCCATGCAGGAGAAAAGAAAGAAGCGGTGAGCACAAAGCTTTAAGTCTCAGAGTCGTCACAAGTCTGCGAGCTTATTTCCTGAACGTATTCTTCAGCCTCAGCAACCAATTTAAAAATCCTGCGTTTGTCATTGTGCGTGATGATCAGATGGGCTGGATACAGCATGCCATACCGAATATTCAGTGCACAAAGCTGGGTTTTCACACTATTGAAGCGCTGCTGCAGTTTACGTGTCTCCGCGGAGAGGTCAGGGAAAAAGGCGACTCCTTGATTCTCATAGCGTACCTCCGTCATCTTCCTGGCGGTTCTCAGGGTTGCTTCCCAATCCCGGTAGTTCAGAAACTTCATTATTACCACCCGTGGCGATGTAGATTTAGGGTTAGTAGGCCCGATCCTGTGTGCTGTCTTTATGATGGGGGGCGAGGGGAAACCTTCACCTAGTGTATCTCTGAGCCACTTCTCCAGAAAACCACACAGATCTGAGCCCTCCGATTTTTCGGGTAGCCCAACCAGTCTCAAGTTGGAGCGTCTGCTCCTGTCTTCTTGCTCTGTAATTCTGTCGCAAAGAGTCTCCACAGTTTTCTCCAGTATTTTAACTTTGCCTTGAAGAGAAGTTGCATCATCTTCTGTTTGCGAGATTCGCTCATCCATCTCATTGATTCTTTGAGAGTGTAACTGTATATCCCCTTTTATATCGTTAATTGCTTTCAGCATGTCGATAGATTGTTTAGCCATGTCACCTTTCAATGACAGAATTTCCTTGAAGGTCACTGTTTGTCGGACTCGGCGCCACCAGCGTCTCCGGTGTTTCGGGTGCCTCTGGAGTCTCCGATGCCTCCCGGATATTGGCTTCATTGGAAATATCCAGCTGTGTTTTGCTAGCATTAGCCGTGTCCACATTAGCCCCTTTGCCTTGTGAAGCCGTTTTACCCGGTTGTTGGCCAGTTTTAGCGTTTTTTGGTGGGATATTGTCCAGTAGAAGCGCGTGGGTTAAGAACAAGTAGAATTATGTTTATTGGTCCAAGTTAAGGATAGTTTCAAGGGATTTAACAGCGAGCCACATTCACATGCAGCCTCTCACTAAGACTCCATAACCGAAAGCCTTAATATTATCTTCTAATATTTAAAATTGGAAATACATTTTTAACAATCATCAACAAATTAAAAAGTGACTTATAAAACCAGTTGAATGAATATAATTGAAAATATGAATTAATTCAAATAAATTTACATTCTTTATTGTCGCTACAGCATATACACAAGTATCAAAGTGAAAGTCTCGGATGCAGTTATGTTGTGAAAGGAAAGACCAGAATCATTACCTGCATACAATACATGTACTGTAACATACAGTATTCTCATGATATACATTACTATACAAAATGCACAAGAACAAATACAGAATACATATTTAAAATTCATATACATTTAAAATGATGCAATGATCATTTGAATAGTTCCTGTTACAGTAAAAGTAACAAAACAGTGACTGGGTGGGTACAAGGATAGTCCACCCAAAAAAATTAAAATTCTCTCATCATTTACTCACCTTCATTCCATCCCAGAACAGATGTATATGACTTTCTTTCTTTACACTTGCAGAGATGGATTGCTTTCCTAAAAATCTTGATTTGTGTTTATTTGTAAAAAAGAAAGTAAAATGCATCTGGGGACAGCATGAGTATATACAATATATGAGAATTTTTATTTTTGGGTGAACTATCCCCTTAACATTCATATGCTGTTGGTATGCTAATCCAAGATCAGCATAGACTTATTAGAATAAAGTGCAACCTCTTGTGTACTTTAGAAATTAAAATATTTGCATAATATCAGGTGTCTGAAGATCAAGATCTCAGTCATTCAAAGGTGATGTGTCTGAACAAAGCAAGATTATTGTCTGATGGGGACAGTGGATCTCTAGTACTACCACTTCATCATCTGTGACAGCATCAGTAATTTTGTTTATGGAAAAGTTTCTCCACTCCCTGGATAACGAGAAAGGAAATGTATTATAATTCATTAACAATTCTGCTTTGAACTCCCATATAGTTATATATATATATATATATATATATATATTTAAAGGAATTTTACAGTACTAAATAAATATATATATATTGTAATGACCTGGCAGTCAGCGCTAGCAGCGGGGTGCATTATGGGTAATTGTTTATTGGGAGTTGATTTATGTGTTATTACAGTAAGATCTTTCAGTTTTTGTGATAGTAAAGTTATGTGTGTTAGTGTTCAAGTTAGATCAGATGTTCTTGGTTCATTTACTGCCTAATGTAAAAATGTGTCTCTCACCGTCATGGAGAAAGATGTGTAAGGCAATAGGGCCTTGCCTGAGTAGTTCTTTCTGTGTTCTTAATAAAAAGAAGGAAAAGCCAGTGTTACTGCCTCCTGTTGGTTTATTTAACCAATGCTCCTGTAGAAACACTCTGGGTCGTGCGGTGTATGGGACATGAGTGTTCTTATCTCATGTTAGGAATTAGCTTAGCAAAAGTGTGAATAGCTTAATTTAGCTCCGGTTAGACCCACGTTTTATTTGATAACTACCAGTTATTACAGTGGTGTCAGAAGTGGGATTTTCAAAGTCGTTTAAAAGACGTCGTTATGGAGCAAAGTATAGGCGAATTAGAGCGTGCCATTCACGAGAACAGCATCATGCTAGAGCGTCTGACGAGCGAGACGACGAGGAGGAGCAGGGCTCCGCACCAGCCTGACGGCGCCAGCATTCACCGGGCCGTGTACCACTCTCCTGGTGGCAGGCAGAATGAACTTCCAGTCATCTCACCGACACTCCAAATTAATGGCCGGCCGGGAGCCCTCACACGTTCGCCCGCTAAGCTGCCACGATATAGCGGGTTGACGCCCCTGGAGCCCTATCTGGCACAAGTCGACCTGGCCGCTCTCCACGATGGATGGAGCTGTGAGGAGACAGCGATTCACTTGGCCCTCGCCTTGGAGGGTCCTGCGCTCCAGGTCCTTATCGATCTGTCTCCTGAGGAGCGGCATGATCTCCAGGCCCTCACTGCTGCTCTCAACCGCCGCTTCGGGCAGAGAACCTCCGCAGAACAGAGCAGGGTGAAGGAGGGAGTGTGGGCGCTTTCGCCGCTGACATCCGGGTTTACACCCGGAAGGGCTACCCTACCTTCCAGGCCGCAGCGAGGGAAGAGTTGAGCCTCCACGCTTTCCTGCGGGGTCTTACACCTGAGCGGCTCCGCCAACATGTCCGTCTATTGTCACCCCGAGATCTCAGTGAGGCGCTGAGAGAGGCTGAGAGAGCTGAGGAGGTGCTACAGGCTCGGCCGGCGACAGGTCGATCTCCACTCCAGCATCATCTGACGAGAGCCGCTGAACGGGAGGTGGACGTGGCCCGATCTGAGGAGGAGGTCAGCCGGGTTCAACCAGCAGAGACCCCACGACGGAGGACGAGGCTAGACCGCTGCTACCGCTGCGGAGAACCGGGGCATTTCACCAGGGACTGCCCTGCTCCGAGCCCCCGGCCCCGGGCAACGTCACCCCCGGGAAACGACCTCGGAGTGAGGCAGTGAGGGGACCCTCACCCCGTTCTTCAGTACCCCTCCACAATGACTACCCTACTGTGGGACGCTGCGGGTCTGCCAGAGGACTGTACCTGGACTGTGTTGTTGACGGGCAGCCCTGCAGCGCCCTGGTGGATACGGGGTCCACCATTTGCTTGCTGCGAAAAAGACTGTTGTCTGGAACGGCCGGTCCTCTTCCGGAGGACTGGACCCCCACCAATACCGAACTGCTCACCGTCAGGGGTGAAAGGACAGTAATGCCTGGAAAGAAGCTGTTGTCTGTGGTGGTGGGGATGATCCAGACGAGCCACGAGTTCTGGCTCGCTGATATCAGAGATGAGTGCATTATTTGGCTTGGACT
Organism: Rhinichthys klamathensis goyatoka; assembly: GCF_029890125.1. Lineage (NCBI taxonomy): Eukaryota > Metazoa > Chordata > Actinopteri > Cypriniformes > Leuciscidae > Rhinichthys > Rhinichthys klamathensis. Next base: position 1,293,936 of record NW_026606637.1, read on the forward strand.
TGTTAGCCCACTGGGGAGCACGTGTTGACGTGCCGGGGGCCGCCGTATGCCTAGGTAATGAGACCGTGCCGCTCCGATTGGGCCGGAGCCGTCATGGAAAAGCTCCGACCCCCAAACGCCACACGAGAGCTACAGAGACTCAGGGGGAACCCAGGGGGAGTATTGGAGCCCAGACCAGTACATCTCCGCCACTAACACCGCATGCTCCATCTGCCCCCCCGTCACCTGAAACTGTTGTTGCTGTTGAGGAGTTGGGGCGGCGAAGCAGTGAGCATCTGAGCACACCGCAGCAGGAGCAGTTACAACGCCTATTGGGAGACTTTATGGACATTTTTGCAGCCCGTGAGGAGGACTGTAACAGAACAGCTCTGGTGCAGCATCACATTGACACTGGCCCTGCTGCCCCCATTCGCTTGCGCCCCCATAGACTGCCTCTCGCCAAGCGCCAGGCTGCTGAAGAAATGATCCGAGAAATGGCAGCTAACGGCATTATTGAGCCTTCGGACAGTCCTTGGGCTGCACCTATGGTCATGGTGCGGAAGAAAACTGGGGCGTGGCGCCCTTGTGTGGACTTTCGGCGACTAAATGCGGTCACCCGCAAGGACTCATACCCACTGCCGCGCATTGATGATGCATTGGATTATGTAGCTGGATCCTGTTGGTTCAGCTCTTTGGACTTGCACAGTGGGTATTGGCAAGTGGAGCTGGCGGCAGAGGCCCGGCCCAAAACTGCATTTACAATAGGGCAAGGACTGTGGCAGTTGAAAGTGATGCCCTTTGGACTGTGTAATGCCCCAGCCACCTTTGAGAGGCTGATGGAGCGGGTCCTTAAAGACATTCCCCGCGCCCGCTGTGTGGTTTACTTGGACGATCTGTTGGTCCATGCCAGAGACTTTGACCAGGCTGTCCACAACTTACGGGAGGTCCTGACAGCCATCCGTAGCGCTGGGTTGCGGTTGAACCCGGCCAAGTGCAACTTGCTCACTCGCCAGACGCAGTTCCTGGGACACGTGGTCAGTGAGAACGGGGTGGCTACCGACCCAACAAAGGTGGCCGCGGTGAGGGACTGGCCCCCACCAACCAACATCACTGAGCTGCGGAGCTTTCTGGGCCTGGCTTCCTATTACAGGAGGTTCGTCAGAGACTTTGCAACCATTGCCAGCCCCTTACATCAGCTGACAAACAAGGGCCGGCGTTTTGGGTGGTCTGAGGATTGCGCTGCGGCCTTTCGACAACTAAAAGCGGCTCTCATCGACGCTCCTGTCCTAGCCTACCCTGATCCCAACCAACCGTTCCTTGTGGACACTGATGCCAGTAACGTGGGGGTCGGGGCCGTACTATCCCAGAGGGGGGAGAATGGAGAGCGAGTGGTAGCCTACTATAGTTGCAGCCTCAGTCGCCCAGAAAGAAATTACTGCGTCACGCGGCGGGAGTTGCTAGCGGTGGTCCTGGCCGTCCGTCACTTCAGGCCCTACCTCCTGGGAACCAGGTTCACACTGAGGACAGACCACGCTAGCCTCACTTGGATGCTGAATTTCCGCCAGCCAGAGGGTCAGGTGGCAAGGTGGTTGGAGATCCTTCAAGAGTACGACTTCGAGGTTCAACACCGACCAGGGCGGCAGCATGCTAACGCTGACGCCCTCTCCAGACGTCCATGCTCTGCTGACGAATGTCGGTACTGCAGTCGCCAGGAAGAACGATGTCTGGGGCCATCGTCAGCAGCAGTGAGGCCGGGTGACACCTGTGGAGATGGGGAGCCATTCACCACCGAGCAGCTGAGGCAACAGCAGGCGAATGATCAGGTACTGATGAAGGTCAGGGGCTGGTTAGAGGCCCAAACATGTCCGGACTGGCCAACCGTGTCCTCCCAGGGGCCCGAGATCAAGACGCTTCATTCTCAGTGGGGCAGCCTGGAGCTCCACGAAGGCGTGATATATAGGCGGTGGCAGGCGCCGGGTGGGGGGATCGACCGGTTGCAGCTCCTGGTTCCCCACGCTCTGCGGCCGGAGGTCCTCCGTTGGGTTCATGGGGCAGCAGGAGCCGGCCATTTCGGGAACTCCAAGACAGTGTGGCGGCTGCGGCAGCGTTTCTACTGGCCGGGATGTCGGCAGGATACAGAGCTGTATGTTCATTGCTGCGATATTTGCACGGCACAGAAGGGACCCAGTCAACGCTCTCATGCGCCATTACAGCAGTACTTAGTCGGGGCGCCTATGGAGAGGATTGGTGTGGACATCTTGGGTCCATTTCCCATCACAGATGCCGGCAACCGTTTTGTCCTGGTCGCTATGGACTATTTTACGAAGTGGCCGGAGGCGTATGCAGTGCCGGATCAGAGTGCTTCCACTACGGCGCAGCAACTAGTGGACGAGATGTTTGCCCGGTTTGGGGTGCCGGATGAACTTCACAGTGACCAGGGGCGTAACTTTGAGAGCCGATTGTTCAGTGAGGTGTGCCAGCGATTGGGGGTGAAGAAGACAAGAACCACTCCCCTCCACCCGCAAAGCGATGGACTCGTTGAGCGGTTCAACCGCACCCTGGCCACCCAACTTGCCATCTTGACTAGTCAGCACCAGAGAGACTGGGATCAGCATCTGCCTCTGGTTCTGTGGGCATATAGGACAGCTGTGCAGGAGTCGAGTCAGTGCACACCGGCGGCGCTGATGTTTGGGAGGGAGCTCCGCACGCCGGTGGACTTGGTGTTTGGGTCCCCCCCCCCCCGAGCCAGAGATTGCTGGCGGGCCAGAATTGGATTACTTCAGGAAATTGAAGGAACGTCTGAGCACGGTCCACCAAATGGCCAGGGAGGCTCTAGGGGACGCTGGAGCCCGCCAGAAACGGGCATACGATGCCCGGGCCAACGTGCCTACGATTGGGCCCGGGGACAAAGTGTGGGTGTTCTGCCCCCAGAGGAAGCGGGGGTTGTCACCCAAACTGACTCATCATTGGCAGGGACCTGGGGAGATTTTGGACAAAATTTCTGAGGTGGTCTTCCGGGTACGAATGCCTGGACGGGGTAGACGGGTGGTGCTTCATAAGGACCGATTGGCACCGTACCACCCACTGGTCCCAGAGCAAAAGACTGATGGAAGCCACAGTGGCTCCCCAAAATCCCCTCCCAGCGCCGAAACGGACAATGATGGACTCAAGGCTGAGTCTGGCGCTGGGGGTAGAACCCGGGGAGGTCGAAGCGTGTTCGACGCCGGCTGGGACATTTGTTCGATTTTGTTGTGGGAGATTAGGGTTGTGGGGACACTAACCCTCTTGGGTGGGGGTTATTGTAATGACCTGGCAGTCAGCGCTAGCAGCGGGGTGCATTATGGGTAATTGTTTATTGGGAGTTGATTTATGTGTTATTACAGTAAGATCTTTACGTTTTTGTGATAGTAAAGTTATGTGTGTTAGTGTTCAAGTTAGATCAGATGTTCTTGGTTCATTTACTGCCTAATGTAAAAATGTGTCTCTCACCGTCATGGAGAGAGATGTGTAAGGCAATAGGGCCTTGCCTGAGTAGTTCTTTCTGTGTTCTTAATAAAAAGAAGGAAAAGCCAGTGTTACTGCCTCCTGTTGGTTTATTTAACCAATGCTCCTGTAGAAACACTCTGGGTCGTGCGGTTTATGGGACATGAGTGTTCTTATCTCATGTTAGGAATTAGCTTAGCAAAAGTGTGAATAGCTTAATTTAGCTCCGGTTAGACCCACGTTTTATTTGATAACTACCAGTTATTACAATATATATTTAAAGGGATTTTACAGAACTAAATAAATATACCTCATGCACCATTTATTATCTGTAATACTGTTGTGTAACCAGTAGATGGCTGTATAGCCCTATATATATATATAAATATATATATCCACCATGGCTGTATGTGTCACAGTCTTCGTCTGCACTGTTCTGTCTTGTTTGCACTACACCTCCCAGAATCCCTCTTGTCTCCACACCTGAACTCACTTCCTCACTTACCAGCCTGTTCATCGTTATCTTCATCAGTGTCACCTGTTTTCACCTTGTTATGTTTGATTCATGCTTGTATTTAGTTTGCTTCTGTTCAGCCTGTCCTTGTCGGTCGTTGTCTATGTTACCTGAGTGTATTCCCTGCCTGCATCTGTTTATTGTTTTGTTTAGAAGTAAAAGTGATTGTTTCTGGAAATCCTCGTCTCCTTGTGTTTCCTGCCATACACACACCGTGTCAGAACGACCGACCACAATCTACGGGTCAAGATGAGTAACCTTATCTTCACTGCAGACCCACTGATGACTCTATTCCAGGATGGCCGTCCGATTGAGAACTATGTAGAGGAATTCCTTGAGCTCTCAAATCAAAGACCCTGGAAGGAGGACACACTAAAAACCATCTTTTGGTGTGGGTTGGACGATAACCTGTACCAACAAGCTCCAGCGGCGGCAATCTCAGGCACGTTTGTCCAGTACCTGGATTTTTTGCTCTTGCTGAGTGGCTCCCCTTTCACTGTGGGTCCTGAGTCCAGCCTTGAGCCTTCACCGCTGGTCCCGTCCAGCCCAGTCGAGCCTTCACCGCTGCCAGGGTCTGTTCACGTCAGCCACGTCCAGCCAGAGCTTCACGTCAGCCACGTCCAGCCAGAGCTTCACGTCAGCCACGTCCAGCCAGAGCTTCACGTCAGCCACGTCCAGCCAGAGCTTCACGTCAGCCACGTCCAGCCAGAGCTTCACGTCAGCCACGTCCAGTCAGAGACCGTCCAGTCAGAGACCGTCCAGCCAGAGACCGTCCAGCCAGAGACCGTCCAGCCAGAGATTGGCCGTCCAGCCAGAGACCGTCCAGCCTGAGAATGCTGCATTTGAATCTGCTCTGGAAGACACGGCGCTCATTGTGGCTGTTTTGTGTGTGTGGGCAGCACACACATCTACAGCCCATGAACCCAGCCCTGAGCTTCCTTCACCGCTGGTCCCGTCCAGCCCTGAGCTTTCTTCACCGCTGGTTCCGCCCAGCTCAAAGCCCTCTTCACCGCTGGTTCCGCCCTGCTCAAAGCCCTCTTCACCGCTGGTTCCGCCCAGCTCAAAGCCCTCTTCACCGCTGGTTCCGCCCAGCTCAAAGCCCTATTCACCGCTGGTTCCGCCCAGCTCAAAGCCCACTTCACCGCTGGTTCCGCCCAGCTCAAAGCCCACTTCACCGCTGGTTCCGCCCAGCTCAAAACTTTCGCCACTGGTCCCGTCCAGCAAAGAGCCCTCACCGCTTGCCCGGCCAGAGACTGTTCGCGTCCCGTCTGCCCAGCCTGGGTCTGCTCACGTCCCGTCTGCCCAGCCTGTCCCAGAGCCTGTCCCTCATCCAGTCACTCTCCCCAAGATTTTTTTGGGGGGGGCCATAGGTCACCCGAAGGGCTCTCTCCGCCATGGCCACCCGAAGGGCTCTCTCCGCCATGGCCACCCGAAGGGCTCTCTCCGCCATGGCCACCCGAAGGGCTCTCCCCGCCATGGCCACCCGAAGGGGTCTCTCCGCCATGGCCACCCGAAGGAGCCACTCCGCCATGGCCACCCGAGGGGTCTTCACCGCCCTGGACGCCCGAGGGTCCGACAGCTCCGCCCTGGACGCCCGAGGGTCCGACAGCTCTGCCCTGGACGCCCGAGGGTCCGACAGCTCCGCCCTGGACGCCCAAGGGGTCTTCTCCATCCTGTCCGCCTGCACGTCCTGCTCCGCCCTGGAGGCGTTGGACTCCTATAGGCCATGCCCTCGTCAGCCTCCAGGGCGCCCACCCCCCCACCCCTATTGATGTTATACGGCGCGAGGTCGCGCCTATTTGAGGGGGGCGTTATGTCACAGTCTTCGTCTGCACTGTTCTGTCTTGTTTGCACTACACCTCCCAGAATCCGTCTTGTCTCCACACCTGAACTCACTCCCTCACTTGCCAGCCTGTTCATCGTTGTCTTCATCAGTGTCACCTGTCTTCACCTTGTTATGTTTGATTCATGCTTGTATTTAGTTTGCTTCTGTTCAGCCTGTCCTTGTCGGTCGTTGTCTGTTACCTGAGTGTATTCCCTGCCTGCATCTGTTTATTGTTTTGTTTAGAAGTAAAAGTGATTGTTTCTGGAAATCCTCGTCTCCTTGTGTTTCCTGCCACACACACACCGTGACAGTATGTATTCCCTGGTTGCTGGATGTTTTCAGTCATAATTACTTGCATGTATTAGGTTTTGCATTTGGACATATATATTTTTATTATTAAAGACTATTATAGATTAAAAAACAATCTCCGAAATGTTCATTTGAATTGAGCATTTTTGAATTATTAATATTCAAATATGGACACAAAAATAATTTTGTTACTCATATTAGCTACATATAATAGCTTGATCAGTCACACAAAAGTAATCAGAATAAATTTTGTACCAAAGTACATTGGCAGTGATTGACAGCGCTCTGGTCCAATAGCATCGGTTGTCAGATACAGTACTTTTTGTACTGTACAGTACAGATACTGTACAGTACTCTAGCCCAATGTTGTTTGGGGTGGCTGGGGGGAAATATGATCTAATCGAAGACTGTAACCGTATATAGATAAACAGGCCCTGTAATGTGATTGGACTAAATCAAGACAACACTGCTGTATAATGTTATGGGCTCTCACTGAGCTCTAAAATACCTCTCGAGCTGAAGAAACAAGTACTGTATTATAAACAGTATTAGTATATTAAAACTTTTTTTTTTTAAATCTGACTTACCACGAGTATCCAGTATCCTGATAGCGACGATGCCTGATGATAATGATTTCATTTGTCTGAACTATTCATTCTATAAGAAATCATCTAAACGATGTAGTGTAGCAGTAGATAAATACAGATATGAACTTTATATCACTAAAATGAAATAGAAAGCGGCGCTTACAGACGCTTACATTCACACATGTAAACACAACATTGACGTCTTCACTTCAAGGTCAAGAAGCTGTCAATCAAAAACTCAGTAGCCAATGAGAACTCACTGCTGCTAGTCCCGCCCCCACGAGAGATATGTGCCAGAATGGCGAACGAAAACGTACTCGGTTACTAACGTAACCTCGGTTCTCTCTAGAGAGGGAACGAGTACTGCGTAATATCTTACGCTATGGGGAAAACCTCTTTTCCACGAGATATTGAAGCCAAAAATTATCCTTAATTTTGAATTAATGTAAAACGCTGTGCAGCAGCATGCAGACATAGGCAGGACGGCTCGCACGCCTATTGGCTGCCCTGCTGCAACAGCAGCAGCCTATCGAGAGAGGCGCTGCGTGACACCATATCCAATGGGGGCATTTCGCGCCCATTTCGTCACGTCCCGCCAGAAAGGGCGTGGTCTCGCCCTATAAATATAGCTCGATAAGGCTGGTACACTGGTTTTCATCGCCGAAGCGAACCAGAGCTGTGTATGCACGGCAAGATACGCAGTACTCGTTCCCTCTCTAGAGAGAACCGAGGTTACGTTAGTAACCGAGTACGTTCTCTTACGAGAGTATCTCTCGTACTGCGTAATATCTTACGCTATGGGGAACACAATGCAAGACGCCGTGCGTACTGGGATCCGACACCAAAGTCCCAAGGGCAGTAGCCCGGGTCTCATGTAGTGCATAATCACCATAGACTCACAGAGAGTCGGAGAAGAGAGGCTGCAAGCATCATTCCCCATGAAATAGCATCCTACAGGAGCTAGTTATGTTAACAGTGTTTCACACAGACAGGGTGAACGTGTTCAGCCTGAACTGGGTAACAGTACGGGTTATTCAACACCCATGGAGCTGTTTTATCGCTCAGTGAGCGATGCACAAGCAAAACTCAGCATCTGGGCCGGTACAGCGGGGCAGATAGCACTGAATTCTATACCGACAGAAGCTTGGCTTGTAAGGCGGGAACCTCTAGGTTATAAAACCTTATAAATGTAGACGGCGAGGCCCAGCCCGCGGCCGTGCAGATATCTTGCAAGGTAACCCCACTATACCACGCCCACGACGAGGCCACACCTCTCGTGGAGTGCGCTCTGACACCCAAAGGACACTGCAGGCCCTTAGAAGTGTAAGCCAGTGCTATGGCGTCGACTATCCATCTGGATAGGCTCTGTTTTGATGCGGCCAGTCCCTTGGAGCGTCCGCCAAACAAAACGAAGAGCTGCTCGGTCTGTCTGAAGACAGACGAGCGGGACACATAAGCTCTCAGTGCCCTGACAGGGCAAAGGAGACTCGCATCCTCCTCCTCATCATGAACCGAGAGAGCGCACAGGGAAATAACCTGGGCCCTGAACGGTGTGTTGAGGGATTTGGGCACTTTTGAGTCATTAGGCCCAAACTCCATACATGACGCGCTTACTGAAAGCGTTTGTAAGTCCCCTGTGCGCTTCACTGAAGCGAGAGCCAAGGAAAAACCGTTTTGAAAGACAGATGCTTCATGTCTGACAAATGGATTGGTTTGAACGGGGCACCTTTCATGGCTTCCAAAACCGTAGAAAGGTCCCACACCGGGACTGAAGGAGGTCTGGGAGGGTTCAGCCTCCGAGCTCCCTTAAGGAATTGCACGACCAGGTCGTTTTTCCCCAGTGACTGGCCAGACACAGGTTTTGTAAACGTTGCTATGGCCGCCACGTACACTTTGAGCGTGGATGGGGTCCTGCCCTTATCCAGCAGCTCTTGAAGGAAGGAGAGTACTTTCGTGACCCCGCAGTCTACGGGTGAAAAGCCCTGAGCTTGACACCAGGCAGAGAACACAGACCACTTCGAGGAGTAGAGCCGTCTAGTAGACGGGGCTCTCGCCTGCGTGATCTTGTTTAACACTCCCTCCAGGAGGTTAGCGGGTACCCGTTGATGGCCCATGCATGTAGGGACCATAGTTGCGGGCGAGGATGCCAAATCGAGCCCTTGGCCTGAGAGAGGAGGTCTTTCCTCAACGGTATTGGCCACGGGGTAGTGCTGGTCAGCCGCATCAGGACTGGGAACCAAGTCTGGTTTGTCCAGAGCGGAGCCACAAGCAGCACTGGGCATCCGTTTTCCCTGATTCGTTCCAGCACTTGAGACAGGAGCGAGACGGGGGGAAAAGCATAGAGGGGACAGCGAGGCCAGACGTGGGCCAGCGCGTCCTTGCTCTTGGAGAAATATTTCGGACAGTGAGCGTTTTCGTGGGACACGAACAGGTCCACCTGCGCTCTGCCGAACGTTTTCCACAGCAGTTGGATCGTCTTGCGGGTGCAGCGACCATTCCCCTGCTGGGACATTGTTTCTGGACAGTCTGTCTGGTCCCACATTCAGGTGACCAGGCACATGCGCTGCTCTCAGCGAGAGCAGGTTGTGCTGAGCCCAGACCAGAAGGCGTTCCGTCAACCTGTAAAGGTTTCGGGACCTGACGCCGCCCTGGCGATTTATGTGTGCCACCACTGACATGTTGTCCGACCGGACCAGGATGTGGTGACCTTTTATCTGGGGACAGAAGCACCGTAGCGCTTTGTCGACTGCTATCATTTCCAAGCAGTTCATGTGAAGGAGCCTTTCCCGTTCTGACCACAGGCCAGCGAACGGTCTGCCCTTGAGCAGCGCTCCCCATCCCGAGGTGGAGACGTCCGTAGACACCACCTGCACACTCGAGGCGGTCCCCAGACTCACACCTGACTGACACCAGTCGGTTACTTTCCAAGGTTTCAGAGCTGAAAACGCACTTTAGATCGACCCTGAGGCGAAACAGACCAGCGGTCCGTGCCCAGGGCGGAACTCGCGCTTTCAGCCACATCTGCAGTGGGCGTATGTGAAGCAGGCCCAGCTGGAGCACAGAGGCTGCTGAGGCCATCAGGCCCAGCATTTTCTGAAACCTTTTGAGCGGGACTATAGAGCCGTGGCGGAAGGATTTCGCGACGCGCTGAATGTCTAGTCCGCGCTCCGATGACAGGCGTGCTGTCATGGATCGCGAGTCCATTACTGTACCCAGAAAGAAATTTTCTGACTGGGGGACAGTGAGCTCTTCGCCCGATTGACTGTGAGGCCCAGATTCTCGAGGTGCTCGAGTAATGTGGCCCTGTGTTCTATGAGCTCTGAGTGAGATCGAGCTAGAATCAGCCAATCGTCCAAGTAGTTCAAAACTCGCATGCCCCGGAGTCTCAGGGGTGCGAGAACCGCGTCTATGCACTTCGTGAATGTACGGGGTGCTAGGGACAGGCCGAACGGCAGGACTGTGTATTGATATGCCTGGCCCTCAAAGGCGAATCTCAAGAATCACCTGTGATGGGACGCTATTTGTATCTGGAAATAGGCGTCTTTCAGATCTATTGACATAAACCAGTCCTCTTGGCAAACTTGCGCGAGGATTTTCCTGGTTGTAAGCATTCTGAACTGGTGCTTCACAAGCGCTCTGTTCAGCTGTCGCAGATCTAAAATGGGTCTGAGACCTCCATCTTTTTTCGGTACCAGAAAATATCTGCTGTGTAGGCCCCCTTTGCTCTGAGCTTGAGATAAAGGTTCTATAGCACCTTTGCTCAGTAGTTTCGCTATCTCGGCTCGAAGTAGATGAGATACTTCGTTTTTCACCGTCGTCTCGGCGCGCGCCGTATAACGGCGGGGACGTCGAGCGAACTGTAGCGAATAGCCTCTTTTTATAGTGTTCAGCACCCATTCTGATACCCCAGGAAGCTGTGCCCACACTTTCGCGTGAATAGCTAGGGGTAGAATGAGATCTGGGCTCTGGCCGTGACATAGTGACGGCAAGGGAGCTCCGGCGTACTGTAACGCAGACACTGTGTTTGCAGTGTGTGAGGCGGGGGGCACGCCGATCGCGGCGGGCAGCCTGGCCGCGCTCAAAACCCTTATAGCAGTTTGCTGAGGGAGAGAGAGCGGGGCGAGCCCCGTGGGGCTTAACATGTCTGTGAGTGAATGTGGGCGCAGGACAGCGGGCACATTTACTGCACTGAAAAACACCATCGGCCTGAGCTGACTGAATGCGTGTTGGTTTCGTTTTTACAGAACCCGTGGGACATGTGGTGTGTAGTGTTTGTGGGCACTGAGACATAGGCACATTCACTACATTTAGTGCACAATCGACATGAGGCGATTTTGTTTGTGCGAGCCCTGCATTTTTGCGGGCTGTGTTTGTGTGTAGAAATGAGCCCTGGGTTGTGGGCATTTTTAATACACTCATAACACCATCGGCTGTGGCCGGAATACCAGAAAATACACCGTTTATGTGATTTATCTGGGTCGCCGTGGGAACAGCATTTGTGTGCAGGCAAGCGGGCATGGTACTGGCTTGCTTACTGCAAAATACACTGGAACAGTCACATTTTCTGGAACTGAACGAGCGAAAATTTCAGTGGAAGTCTGGCCGCGGCGAGACTGAAACACCGTCGATTTCCTAGGAGGCACATTCACTACATTTAATGCACAATTGACATGCGTCGATTTCATTTGTGCGAGCCCTGTACCGTGGCGGGCTGTGTTTGTGTGTAGAAATGAACACTGGGCTGTGAGCATTTTATTACACTTATAACACCATCGGCTGTGGCCGGAAAACCAGAAATACAATGATTACATGATTTTTCTGGGTTGCCGTGGAAACGGCCTTTATGTGCAGGCAAGCGGGCCGTGGTACCAGCTTGTTTACTGCAAAATACACTGGAACAGTCGCATTTTCTGGAACTGAACGAGCGAAAAGTTTCGGTGGAAGTCTGGCCGCGGCGAGACTAAATTTTTATCTGCTGCGAGAGCCGGGATATTGTTGCAGCAGGGCAGCCAATAGGCGCGCGAGCCGTCCTGCCTATGTCTGCATGCTGCTGCACAGCGTTTTACATTAATTCAAAATTAAGGATAATTTTTGGCTTCAATATCTCGTGGAAAAGAGGTTTTCCCCATAGCGTAAGATATTACGCAGTACGAGAGATACTCTCGTAAGAGAACTCAGGGAGCGCAAACGAAAACTTCAGATGCATAAATGAAAAGTCTGGAAGCGCATTTGTAAGTTCAGATCAGCGAAAGAAAGATGTGTAAACAGTTAGCAAAACATATAGTGTATTATAAACGAAGTCAAAAAATTTGACTGCGTTTTTTTTTCTTCAGTTTCACAGATATTTTCTTCAGTTTCAATTTATATTTGCATTAGTTTCTTGAAAAGTTACGTTCATTATTATTGGCACAAAGGTAATTCCATACGGAACGAGTGTCTCCTGCAATCAGCTGAACAGCGATCAGCTTTGTCCAGCTGACTCAGCCCGCTGCAGCTGATTTCACCATCACAAAAGTAAAAAAAACAAAAACATAATAGAACCCCTTTAATGTCCTTCATGTTTACTTCCGTATGACACCGTGCTGCATGTCTTTTTATCCTTCTTTTGAAAAGAAGTTAATAAACACAGTTTTAATGTATTTTTTTATCAATGAATATATAGGGCAAAAAAGACTGTCATGTTGTTGACCTTTAAAGGTACAATATGTAAGATTTTTTTAATATTTTCTGCAGTTGTGTACTTACAATATCACAAAAGTTCCCAAAGATTTTTAATTTCAGAGAAATTCCAATTTTAAAATATAGCTGCGAGCAGCGATTACGGGCCCAAGCCGGTGGTACCGCAACCCCGGTGCCTTTAGTTACCTAATAGCACCGGGGTGGCGTTGCCGCCGGCTTTGGCCCTTCATCGCTGCTCGCAGCTATATATATGGGTCAATATCACCATAGAGTGCCTTTCAACCCTCACAATACTCACACATTTTGATTTTAATTTACCATTTGCTTTATGTCACGTCATAATAGTAGACACTCAAATACTATAATAAATATATTATCTGAGCTCCCACAATTTTTTATTTTTTATTATGGGCCATTTTTTAGAGCATAAAGCATAGATATGTCCACCCTGTCGTGGACATATAAATTACTGTTAAATATGTTTTCATTGCATTATTAAGATACAAAAGATACTTTCTGAAAGGTATGATGTCCCTTTCCTAAACAGGGTTATTTGTTTGCTTTAAAATTATAAATACATAAAAGATTTTATGTAAATCATGTGTTTTTAAAGAAACTCATACAATTCGCACATGTATTTTTTCTTATTTGGAGAAATATTTGATTATTTGGATGCAGTTTTTTGTTTGCATGTTATTGCCCCACACCTAGCACAATGGATTATATACAGTAGGTATGATTAAATTATTATTTTAAATATTATTTAAAAATACCAAGATGACAGGGTGGACGAGCCCACGACAGGGTGGACGAGCCCACGACAGGGTGGACAAGCACACAATGGAGTGGACACATAAAGCAACACAAAAAGCATGTCAAAATATGACAATGAAACATTTATTCAACTTAAAAAATATATATAATTACATTCTCAATCACATTGATATAACTGAGAATTTAGAATGGCCTCTCTGGTTGAGATGAAAAAGGCAGGGAGTTCAAAAACCTGCCCGTCTTTTCAGCAAAATGTAAACATAAGGAAAATTATAATAACAAAACATGACAAGGCAAGTACATTAAATGTAACAATTAGTTTTTTATTTGTGGCCAAGAAATATTGTAGTAAATAAATTCTGTCAATTTGTAACATTTACAACACGTGGAACAACTTGCCCCAAACTGGTATTGCCGGGCACTTTCTGCCGCAATTTCTGCCGCACTCAGAGGCATGTCCTGAGAACAGCAATGATTTTATGTTTTTTATATAACAAAATATTATCTTGTTATATTATATTATATTATATGTTTCCATAAAATGTAATATAACATTTCTATAAATTGCAATATTAACTACAAATGAATGCTATGTCCACCCTGTCATGTGTATGTCCACCCTATCGAGTCTAAGTGGCCGACAGGGTGGACATTTTGGAACAACGACAGGGTGGACATTTTGAGCTTCAATTAGCATATTAGCTTACAACAAACTGTGACTAGGTAAATAGTTAGTATGGTTGTTGAAGAGAATTTGGTATATTAAAACGTACATATTTGGAAATTATTGTATTTGAATCACTTCCAGTATATTTTATGCCGACAGGGTGGACATGTTAAGCTTTGGCAAAACAAGTAAGCAAACTCATATGAAGAAAATTTGTTAGTTGTAAAATCAGCAGCTGCTCACCTCAGCTTCCTGTTCAATTTCCTGCCACTATAGAGATACAAAAATCTGTTGTCCTAATGTTACTAATGGGGGTGGCCTATTCTTAAAGGGGGCAGATTCCACAATACGACAGGGTGGACAACCATTTAAGGGACATGGGCAAAATCTTCTTTTTTATTAAATAAAAATATTGTTTTTACTATAAACTGATCAATACACTCAATTTGAGTAATATCTTATTAAACAAAATATTAATAGGAAAAAATAAATAAAAAATAAATATGATTTTACTATTTTACTCTCATTCAAATTTGATGTGCAGTGCCTGGGACATAGCAAAATAGCATACATCCTCTTATACAAAATTATAGAAAATCTTGAAAATGTATCTAAAGAGCCAAATAATGCTACTGCTATGAATAAAACAACTTAGCCTTATATAGTCACACCCTTTCATAGTCATTTGTATGTTAAGTTATAATGGAAAATTAGTTATTTATGTTCAGGACACCAAAAGGCACCCTACAGTGATATTGACCCATATATATATATATATATATATATATATAAACAAGCCGGTGGCACCGCCACCCCGGTGCCTTTAGGGTTACTGTGCATGACGGGCAATTACGTAACTCCGCTTTGACTGTTGAGAAGATGTGTGTTGTAGAGCTTGCATTGGTGTGGGCTCTGCAAAAGTGTGCATTGAGGGCACATATCAACCACAAAGTATGCGTGAGCAACCTTCTGAAACCTAAAATGAAAAATGATTATTTAAAGCTTTGTTCAATTTATATTGTTAATCATTTGACACAAAAAATGGATAAAGTATTATTTTAACTTTTAAAAAACTATTAACGTTTTTTAATACTCATCCATTACACAATTAACTTTTTTTTTTTCATAGATCAAACACAACATAATTCTGGTTTATAGTATATTCGTGTTCGAAGGTGTCATGCTCCTTGTAAGTTCACGAAAAGTACGAAGTACGAACGTAGTGCTTTTCATCTTGAGACTCAGCGGGGAGCGCGCTCTGGACTACCACGAAGTGCTGAAGGCGCCTGCGAAGTTTTGGCATTCTACCAGCTATATATATATATATTAGGGGTGTAACGGTTCACAAAATTCACGGTTCGGTTCGATACGATACACTTGTGTCACGGTTCAGTTCGGTTCGGTACGTTTTCAATACAGCAAAAAGAAAGAAATGCCAGAGAAATTTCCTTGATTTAATTTTTTAATTTTAAGTATGATATTTTTTTACTTTGAGCAATGATGGAGCTATACTTGACTTTTCTTAGGAGCATATCAAACAAAACAGCTCCTTGGACAAAATGAAATGTAATATTGTTATAGTTAAAGGTTTATTTTAGTTCAGATTAACATTTTAGGGCAGCAATTGTATTCATAATGTCAAAATAAAACCGATGTAATGTTACTTGAAAGCATTATAGCCTACTATTCCTGCCAAACTTCCATGGTTACAGTTAGTAGTGTTACTACAGTAAACCCATGGTGAATGTTGCTGATCTGTGGACACTGGATAGTTCATTCATGGCACAATGTTTCTTCCTGGTTTCCACGTCAGCGCTGTTTGATCCGTTAATAACGGAGAAATGTGAATGTTTCTCACTAGATCTCGCAGCGATGTTATTACTTCAGTGGCGAATTCAAATTTTTTCTTTACTGGATTTCGCTGTGTACTTAGCAACAGTGCTGAATGATGATCAAGATCGGCTGCATTGGTCCAAACTGATAAACGGTCCGTCAAACACACAATAACGAGTGGCTCAGTTTCGTTCTACTTACATTACATTTTCCATTTGATGTTGGGCAATGTTGTGGTCACGCCAGCGTCTCTTACATTATGAGCGCGCTTGCCAGCGCCTCTATTTGAAATAACGAAATTTTGGTGGGCAGGAAAAATGGTCCAACAGTTCGGTTCAAAAATGCGTACCGAAAACCGAACCGAAAGCCTTGTACCGAACGGTTCAATACGAATACGTGTATCGTTACACCCCTAATATATATATATATATATATATTTTTTTTATATTCATATAACCCATATCTTTTAAATGTATTGTTTGCTTTAAGTTAAATTATGATTGTATGTTTGGTAATTGAACCTAAATGAATTTAAAATTAATGTGCTATATTTCAGATCAATATATTTGTTTTCCTACCCAACAGAGAAATCCCCCTCCCCCCACACACAGACACACACACACACACACACACACACTATGGGAATATTTTCCCACCGGTTAATCAATGTGTGACACCCCTGGGGGCTTTAAAATCGCTAACTTGGAAGCGAAAGTAAAATAAGGACGTCTGCACAATACATTAATAATGGTGCAGAGTAGAGCGAGCTTTTTCAATTAATTCCAATGGAAGTAGGAATGAACTAAACAACGTTCACTCTGTTCTGCTCGTCCCTCACCTTGGGGGCGCACAGTTATGAATGCCCGTGCAGCCGTGAGCATTTTAGTTTAATTTTAAAATTAGTGCCATTTCGGGGGACGTATTACTTAAATTATTTAACAAAAACACAATGTTGTGTTTTATTGCGAGTGTACACAAATATAAGTAAACACTTTGTTTGCAGTTTGAATGATGTCCTGTATGAAAAAAATGACAGAGTATGTTTTTATGTGTAACACACTGTTCAATCACGCTGAGCCACCCACACACACACATTCCAGCATTGCAATCTTGACATCGCAAGCCTGTTCATTTATACATATGTGCTATATATATATATTAGATCAATATATATGTTTTCCTTAAAATTTTTTAAAACCTATGCAATATGATGGATGTCCAAAAGATGGCACTCACAGACTGTTTTAAAATGGGGTTGGATAAATATCTTTTTGCTTTTAAACTGTGTGTGTGTGTGTGTGTGTGTGTGTGTGTGTGTGTGTGTGTGTGTGTGTGTGTGTGTGTGATTGTGCCTTGGTGTCTGTTAGTGACAAGAGTTTAACCCTTGTTCAAGCTTAAGTTTAAGGCCTTGTCTTTTTGGATATATATATATATATATATATATATATATATATATATATATATTATATTATTATTTTTAATAATATATATACATATTATTTTTTCTCCAAAATATTCATATAACCCATATATGTATTTAAATGTATTTAAATGTATTGTTTGCTTTAAATTAAATTAAGATTGTATATTTGGTAATTGAACCTAAATGAGTTTAAAATGAATGTGCTATATTTCAGATCAATACAATCAATGTTTTCCTTCATTTTAATCAACACTAACTTTATTCTCATCAGAGTTATAATACCATTAAAAAACACATTTGATTTTCTATTTTAATCAATGTAGAATGTGTAACTTAAAAATAAACAAATCAGTGCTCTGTTTAAGGACAAGAAATGAAAACCTATGCAATATGATGAATGTCCAAAAGATGGCACTCACAGACTGTTTTTAAATGGGATTGGATAAATATTGTTTTGATTTTAAAGTGTTTGTGTGTGTGTGTCTGTGTGTGTGTGTGTGTGTGTGTGTGTGTGTGTGTGTGTGTGTGTGTGTGTGTGTGTGTGTGTGTGTGTGTGTGTGTGTGTGTGTGTGTGTGTGTGTGTAATTGTGCCTTGGTGTCTGTTCGTGACAAGAGTTTAACCCTTGTTCAATTTAAGTTTAAGGACTTGTCTTTTTGGATATATATATATATATATATATATATATATAATATTATTATTATTATTATAATATATATATATATATATATATATATATATATATATATTATTATTATTATTTTTTCTACAAAATATTCATATAACCCATATATTTTAAGTGTATTGTTTGCTTTAAATTAAATTAAGATTGTATGTTTGGTAATTGAACCTAAATGAATTTAAAATTAATGTGCTATATTTCAGATCAATAAAATCAATATTTTCCTTCATTTTAATCAACACTAACTTTATTCTCATCTGAATTATAAATAACTTATTTCTGTATAAAATAAAAAATCCCGAATAATCCAGACCAACCAGAGTGCACTATTCCTACAACATCATCAGTGCTGAAGCAGAACTACCAGAGCCGTTCGGCAGATTTTCAGTCTTGTGTGCTTATTTCATGTGTCCGTTAAATCCATGAGACCATTTGTAGGGTGTCTCATTTTTCATTTTAGGTTTCAGAAGGTTGTTCATGCATACATTGTGATATGTCCCCTCGATGCGCACTTTTGCAGAGCCCACACTGATGCAAGCTCTACAGCACACTTCTTTTCGACAGTCAAAGCAGGGTAATGTTTTTGCACGTCGTGCACAATAACCCTAAAGGTACCGGGGTGGCGGTGCCACCGGCTTCTTTTATACAGTATATACACTCACCGGCCACTTTATTAGGTACCCCATGCTAGTAACGGGTTGGACCCCCTTTTGCCTTCAGAACTGCCTCAATTCTTCGTGGCATAGATTCAACAAGGTGCTGGAAGCATTCCTCAGGGAGTTTGGTCCATATTGACATGATGGCATCACACAGTTGCCGCAGATTTGTCGGCTGCACAGCCATGATTCGAATCTCCCGTTCCACCACATCCCAAAGATGCTCTATTGGGTTGAGATCTGGTGACTGTGGAGGCCATTTTAGTACAGTGAACTCATTGTCATGTTCAAGAAACCAATTTGAAATGATTAGAGCTTTGTGACATGGTGGAAGTAGCCATCAGAGGATGGGTACATGGTGGCCATAAAGGGATGGACATGGTCAGAAACAATGCTCAGGTAGGCCGTGGCATTTAAACGATGCCCAATTGGCACTAAGGGGCCTAAAGTGTGCCAGGAAAACATCCCCCACACCATTACACCACCACCACCAGCCTGCACAGTGGTATCAAGGCATGATGGTTCCATGTTCTCATTCTGTTTACGCCAAATTCTGACTCTAACATCTGAATGTCTCAACAGAAATCGAGACTCATCAGACCAGGCAACATTTTTCCAGTCTTCAACTGTTCAATTTTGGTGAGCTCTTGCAAATTGTAGCCTCTTTTTCCTATTTGTAGTGGAGATGAGTGGTACCCGGTGGAGTCTTCTGCTGTTGTAGCCCATCCGCCTCAAGGTTGTGCGTGTTGTGGCTTCACAAATGCTTTGCTGCATACCTCGGTTGTAACGAGTGGTTATTTCAGTCACTGTTGCCCTTCTATCAGCTCGAACCAGTCTGGCCATTCTCCTCTGACCTCTGGCATCAACAAGGCATTTCCGCCCACAGAACTGCCGCTCACTGGATGTTTTTTCTTTTTCGGACCATTCTCTGTAAACCCTAGAGATGGTTGTGCGTGAAAATCCCAGTAGATTAGCAGTTTCTGAAATACTCAGACCAGCCCTTCTGGCACCAACAATCATGCCACGTTCAAAGTCACTCAAATCACCTTTCTTCCCCATACTGATGCTCGGTTTGAACTGCAGGAGATTGTCTTGACCATGTCTACATGCCTAAATGCACTGAGTTGCCGCCATGTGATTGGCTGCTTAGAAATTAAGTGTTAACGAGCAGTTGGACAGGTGTACCTAATAAAGTGGCCGGTGAGTGTATATATATATAAATATAGCTGCGAGCAGCGATGAAGGGCCAAAGCCGGCGGCACCGCCACCTTTAGGTAACTAAAGGCACCGGGGTTGCGGTGCCACCGGCTTGGGCCCGTAATCGCTGCTCGCAGCTATATTTATTATTATTATTATTATTCTCCGAAACGAATCGCATTTTTGAGGGCCTAAACATGCACGAAAACTCCCGAAAATTTGCACACGTGTCAGAACTGGCGAAAATTTACATCTGATGTGCGTTTCAGAATTGGGCGGGGCAAAATGGCTCGATAGCGCCACCTTTAAAGGTTCAACGGAGTGCGCCTCCCGTTACGTTTCACGTACGTGTACGAAATTCGGTACTTACCCAAAACCTACAAAAATGGCCCAATACCTACAAAAAAGTATCTTGGAGCATACCCCTAAACACAACAGGAAGTCAGCCATTTTGAACTTCCTCTCAGATTTTTGTGCAGTTTTTGCCATTTTCAGGCCTCGTACTTTAACGAACTCCTCCTACAGTTTTAATCTGATCATCTTCAAATTTGGTGAGTGTAATCTTAAGGGCTTTGCGACGTTAAATTGCGAAAATCTTGAGTTTTCATCGAAGGGCGTGTCCTCGGCGGCCTGACAAAATTTGATGTTTCGCCATGAAACAGGAAGTTGCTGTAACTCAGGCAAACAATGTCCAATCTGCCCCAAACTTCACACATTTGATAAGAGTTCTGTCCTGAACACATGTCCATGCTCATATTCAGTTACAGTCATAGCGCCACCTACTGGCAACAGGAAGTGACATGTTTACAACTGTTGTGGACTCCTGATAACATATAAAAAAATGCTAGCAAGTGCTAAACATGCTAGCAACATACTAGAAACATGCTAAAACATGCTAGCAAACACTTGGCTAAGTGCTAAAGCATGGTATTACTGCAATTAATTAGGAATTTGCTGTAACTCAGGCATGGAATGTCAAATCTGCCCCCAACTTCACACGTTTGATAAGAGTCATGGCCTGAACACATCTATATGAGAATATTCAGTTATAGTAATAGCGCCACCTGCTGGCAACAGGAAGTGACATGTTTAACACGTTGATGCCCTTCTAGCAACATATTAAAAATGCCATTGAATTCTAAACATGCAAGAAACATGTTAAAACATGCTAGCAATTCTTAGCTAAGTCCTAAAGCATGCTAATTCAATGAAACAAGACGTTGTTGTTACTCAAAAAGGCAACGTCCCATCTGCGCCAAACTTCACACGTTTGATAAGAGTTATCTCCTAAACACATGTCCATGCTCATATTCAGTTATAGTCATAGCGCCGCCTGCTGGCAACAGGAAGTGACGTTTAACACTGTTCTGGACTCCTAATAGGTACATGCATGTAATGACCCAATACCTACAAAAAAGTCTCTTGGAGCGTATCCCTAAACACAACAGGGAGTCAGGCATTTTGATTTTCCTCTCTGATTTTTGTGCAGTTTTTGCCATTTTCAGGCCTCGTACTTTAATGAACTCCTCTTACAGTTTTAATCTGATCATCTTCAAATTTGGTGAGTGTAATCTTTAGGCCTTTGCGACGTTAAATTGCGAAGATCTTGTTTTTTCGTCGAAGGGCGTGTCCTTGGCGGTCTGACAAATTTCGATGTTTCCCCATGAAACAGGAAGTTGCTGTAACTCAGGCAAACAAAGTCCAATCTGCCCCAAACTTCACACGTTTGATAAGAGTTATGTCCTGAACACATGTCCATGCTCATATTCAGTTACAGTCATAGCGCCACCTGCTGGCAACAGGAAGTGACATGTTTAACACTGTTGTGGACTCCTAATAACATATAAAAAAGTGCCAGCAAGTGCTAAACATGCTAGCAACATACTAGAAACATGCTAAAACATGCTAGCAAACACTTAGCTAAGTGCTAAAGCATGCTATTACTAAAATTAAATAGGAATTTGCTGTAACTCAGGCATGGAATGTCAAATCTGCCCCAAACTTCACACGTTTGATAAGAGTCATGGCCTGAACACATCTACATGAGAATATTCAGTTATAGTAATAGCGCCACCTACTGGCAACAGGAAGTGACATGTTTAACACTGTGATGCAGTACTAGCAACATATTAAATATGCCATTGAGTTATAAACATGTTATAAACATGTTAAAACATGCTAGCAATTCTTAGCTAAGTGCTAAAGCATGCTAATGCAATGAAACAGGAAGTTGTTGTTACTCAAGAAGGCAATGTCCAATCTGCCCCAAACTTCACACATTTGATAAGAGTTATCTCCTAAACACATGTCCATGTTCATATTCAGTTATAGTCATAGCGCCGCCTGCTGGCAACAGGAAGTGACGTTTAACACTGTTCTGGACTCCTAATAGGTACATGCATGTAATGACTCAATACCTACAAAAAAGTATCTTGGAGCATATCCCTAAACACAACAGGAAGTCAGCCATTTTGATTTTCCTCTCTGATTTTTGTGCAGTTTTTGCCATTTTCAGGCCTCGTACTTTAATGAACTCCTCTTACAGTTTTAATCTGATCATCTTCAAATTTGGTGAGTGTAATCTTAAGGCCTTTGCGACGTTAAATTGCGAAGATCTTATTTTTTCGTCGAAGGGCGTGTCCTTGGCGGCCTAACAAATTTCGATGTTTCGCCATGAAACAGGAAGTTGCTGTAACTCAGGCAAACAATGTCCAATCTGCCCTAAACTTCACACGTTTGATAAGAGTTCTGTCCTGAACACATGTCCATGCTCACATTCAGTTACAGTCACAGCGCCACCTGCTGGCAACAGGAAGTGACATGTTTATCACTGTTGTGGACCCCTAACAAAATATAAAAAAGTGCTAGCAAGTGTTAAACATGCTAACAACATACTTGAAACATGATAAAACATGCTAGCAAACACTTAGCTAAGTGCTAAAGCATGTTAATACTGCAATTAAATAGGAATTTGCTGTAACTCAGGCATGGAATGTCCAATCTGCCCCAAACTTCACACATTTGATAAGAGTCATGCCCTGAACACATCTACATGAGAATATTCAGTTATAGTAATTGCGCCACCTACTGGCAAAAGGTAGTGACATGTTTAACACTGTGATGCAGTACTAGCAACATATTAAATATGCCATTGAGTTATACACATGTTAGAAACATGTTAAAACATGCTAGCAATTTTTAGCTAAGGGCTAAAGCATGCTAATGCAATGAAACAGGAAGTTGTTGTTACTCAAGAAGGCGATGTCCAATCTGTCCCAAATTTCATACGTTTGATAAGAGTCCTGCCCTGAACAAATCTACATGACAATTTTCAGTTAAAGTAATAGCGACACCTACTGGCAACAGGAAGTGACATGTTTTACAGTGTCATGCAGTACTAGCAACATAGTAAATATGCCATTGAGTTATAAACATGTTAGAAACATCTTAAAACATGCTAGCAATTCTTAGCTAAGTGCTAACGCATACTAAAGCAATGAAACAGGGAGTTGTTTTTACTGAAGAAGGCAATGTCCAATCTGCCCTAAACTTACACATTTGATAAGAGTCCTGCCCTGAACATATCTACATGACAATTTTAAGTTAAAGTAATAGTGCCACCTACTTTCAAAAGGAAGTGACATATTTTACACTGTGATGCAGTTTTAGCAACATATCAAATATGCCATTGAGTTCTAAACATGCTAGAAACATGCTAAAACATGCTAGCAACACTTTTCTGAGTGATAACGCATGTTATTATCCCCATAATAAAGGACATTTTTGTAACTGACTTTGACATACTCCTCCTATATTTACCTACTTAAAAGCACATTGCCCACCGTGCTCTGTCTTCCTAAAGCCACCTGGTGGCGGTGGCATGGGTGCGAGGGCCCTTTCAATACTGCTTGCAGCTTTAATTTTCTATTATTATTATTTTTTCTTACGACTATTCGGGCACTTTTGGGGCTCTTAATAATAATAATAATAAATTTAATTTATAACCCACTTTACATCAATTCAATGACCTCAAAGTGCTACAATGCAAAACAGAATAAAAACAGAAACATTAAAATAATACTTTTAGCCACAAAAGGCTTTTCTAAAAAGATGGGTTTTGAGGCCTTTTTTAAAAGAGTCCACAGTCTGTGGGGCCCTTAGATGGACAGGGAGAGCATTCCAGAGACTGGGAGTAACTGAACAGAAGGCGCGGTCACCCATAGTACGAAGCCTTGTCCTCAAAGGCTGGAGGAGGTTGGCCTGTC
This sequence comes from Rhinichthys klamathensis goyatoka, assembly GCF_029890125.1. Lineage (NCBI taxonomy): Eukaryota > Metazoa > Chordata > Actinopteri > Cypriniformes > Leuciscidae > Rhinichthys > Rhinichthys klamathensis. Next base: position 1,317,807 of record NW_026606637.1, read on the forward strand.
CAGAGCGGAGATGACGTGATGAGGAAAGGGGGGTGATGAGTTGTTTGAGATATAGGGGGGCAGTGCCATGGAGGCACTGGTGAGACAGAAGGGAAACTTTGAACTCAATCCTGTACTGGACAGGAAGCCAATGGAGCGATTTGAGGATGGGAGTAATGTGGTGGTACTTCCGCACACCCATCAGGATCCTAGCCGCACAGTTCTGAATGTACTGCAGCTGCTTGATGTTCTTGCTTGGGATCCCGATGAGGAGTGCGTTGCAATAGTCCAGCCTGGAGGAAACAAAGGCATGGACAAGTTTTTCGGCATCGGGGAAAGTGGGCATTGGGCGGAGTTTTGCAATGTTCCTGAGATGAAAGAAGGAGGTTTTACAAAGATATTTAATCTGGGCCTCAAAGGTCAAGTGAGGGTCCATTCTAACACCAAGGTTTGTGACTGAGGATGAGAGGGGGATGTCATGACCAGAGAACGTGATGCTGGTGATGGTGGATGACCGGGTCTGGTGCGGAGTGCCAACAAGAATGGCTTCCGTTTTTGAGCTGTTGAGTTGTAGAAAGTTAGCAGCCATCCACGTCTTTATCTCCTCTAGGCAGGTGGAAAGTGTGGAAGGGGCTGCAGAGGGGTTTGGGTTTGTTTTGATGTAAATTTGGGTGTCATCAGCGTAGCAATGGAAAGATATTCCATGCCGGCTGATGACATGACCAAGGGGGAGCATGTACAGCGTGAAGAGGGTGGGGCCAAGGACTGATCCTTGAGGGACACCACAAGTGACAGAGTGTGTGTCCGATTTAGCAGCACCCAGGGCTACATACTCAGATCTGTCCGTGAGATATGATGTAAACCAGGCCAGAGCAATATCAGAGAGTCCATTGGAGGAGTGGAGACGGTGTAAAAGAATATGGTGGTCCACGGTATCAAATGCTGCGGTGAGATCGAGAAGGATGAGAAGTGATGGGGAGCCAGCATCAGCCGTCATCAGCAGGTCATTGGTGACCCTGACCAAGGCAGTTTCCGTACTGTGGCCAGAGCGAAAACCAGACTGGAACTTCTCATAAAGACTGTTTGTTATTAGATGATTGTGAAGTTGAGCAGAAACTACCTTTTCCAGCACCTTTGACAGAAAAGGGAGGTTGGAGATGGGGCGGTAGTTGGCAGGTACTTCGGGGTCAAGGCAGGGCTTTTTGAGTATTGGCTTGATGACCGTGGTTTTCAGAGACTTAGGGACATGGCCAGATCGGAGAGACTGATTGATGATTTTGGTGATCATGGGACTTATTGCAGAGGAATGACTTTTTATCAGGGCTGAGGGAAATGGGTCCAGGTCACAGGTGGAGGCTCTTAACGTGCTCAAACTCTTGAAACTTTGCACACAGGTCAGAACCCGCGGCCATCAGGGCCGGGCTGAAGCTGGTACCCGGGCGTGGCAGGGGGGCTCAACAGCGCCCCCTTGAACGGGGTCCGAAAACTTGGTCCATAAATCCGTCGGTGTATGAATGAGTGTATGAATGGGTGAATGAGAGGCAAAATGTAAAGCGCTTTGGTGGCCATTGGGTCTGTGAAAGCGCTATATTAATGCAGTCCATTTACCATTTACCATAAATCAAACGCGCTTGCATGTAATAATATGAAACTCGGTACACATATAGATCTCATCAAGACGAACAACTTTCATACTCTTAGTTTTACCCCAGACCAACAGGAAGTCGTCTATAAGGGTTGTTTGGAAAACGCATGCAATGGAATTTAAAGTACTCCTCCTAGAGAATTTATCCAAATGCCACGAAACTCGGTCAGCGTGAAGTCAAGACATTGAGGATGAAAAAATGCCAGGGGATTTTTGATATCTCGAAAGGTTTGGCCGTGGCGAGGAAACGAAATTATGGCAAGAAACGTGAAACAGGAAGTGTGTTATAACTTCTGCATACATTGACTGATCTTGATGAAACTTCAGAAGTGTGTTCGTTGTGAGGGGTCGATCACATGGATGTGACTATTGTGAGTCAAAGTTATAGCGCCACCAACTGGCAGCAGGAAGTGTGTCACTTTCAAAATGCTTTTGAAATCACCCTCTTATTTTTACCCGATTTGCTTCAAATTTTATGTGTATAATGTAAACACATGGCAGATGTAGACCTGTGAAAGGATTATTGATATCTTAGATACTGTTGCCGTGGCAATGCATCAAACTTTTATATTCTTTTTTGATGCTTTTGAGACTCTTAACATACTTGAAATTGCATGAAACTTGACAGACACATCACATTTATTAGCCAGTAGACATGTGCAAAGTTTCAGAAACGGGTGGGGTGAGGGGCTCAGTAGCGCCACCTTTTGACAAAAAAGTGGGGGGTTAGTTTCATCTACAGTTACAAAACAGTCTACAGTCGGTCTTTATATAGTTCTCCTCAAGCCGGACAACTTTCTAATTTACAGTCATTAGCTCCGACCAACAGGAAGTCAGATATTTTGTTTTGAATGTGGAGAAAACCTCAGAATTTTGCAAGTCTCTCAGTGTCTGCGTGTGTGAGTGAGAGGAGGGGGGCTTGTCAGGTTTATTTTAACCCTTTCTTTGCTGTGTGCGACTTCTCTGGCATTTTTGGGTGCCTTAACCCTCTGGGGTCGGCGGTCTCGCCGGCGATACCAGCTCACTTTTTTCCTTATCAGTGCAAAAGAGACTCAAATTACTCTGTTGATTTTGATCTTACATATAAGTGTTGTACATCATTCGATCCTGTTAAGTTTGTATTTTTTTTGTGGATACTCACAATAAAAACAAAGTGTTGTGCTTTTCACCAAATAAAGAAAAACAAACATGATGCGAGTTCTGCGTTCTCTCTGTCAGTGAAGTCCATTCTGAAACGCGTCCTAAGATTAACTGTAACTCCGCGAATACTTGTCACACAGGCACGAGAGATTTTTCTTTATGAAGCTTGAATTCTCTTCTTTTAAATGAAGTAATTTATATAAAAAACAAATATTCTCAGTTTATGCAATCTGTATGAAAAGAGAGTGCAGTCAGTATTTTTTTTCCCAGCTCATTACACTTCATTACGCGTTAATCTGACACGCCCACGGAGGGCGCGCGCTATTCAAACGCAAATGACGAGCCAAGCCATGACAATGCCCACATCAGCTGTTCCACCGCGGCGGTAAAATGTGTGGTGTATTTGCTGCCTTTTACCGCTAAGAGGCGCTACAATCATAGACTCTGAAAAGTGTTCGTTTATTCCGGTTTATTCTCTCTAATGCGTAATCTGCTGCCGCACCGCGGCTGATTCAGAGCGATTGAAAGCTGGTAGCAGATGAATTCAACAAGTGAAACGTAGTTAAAATAATTCATAATCACAATACTGAAATTAGGCTACTGAAATGTAATTGAATAAATAATGAAAACATTTCAACATAAAACATTGCAATAAAAACATTTAGGCTACATCAATGAGGCTTTACAACTGTAACAGCGTACTGACGGTAGCTCAGTGATCAACGCAACAACACAAGCTTCGAGGAGCTTCAATCGACCCGAGATCGAATCTCAATGTAGCATTCATGTTGTTAACCGATGTTGGCCTACAGCGTTTATATTTTACCACCTTGATGCTTAAATAGGTAACTGTTTATAACTGTTTACTTATTTAAAGTCAAGAGTTTTGTTTAATTATCATTACAACATAAATTTGCTACATTCCTAACCGCAGCCGCTGCACAAACGACAAAAACTGATGAAGGAATTATTGTCAGCCGATTGCATCAGAAAATGAAAATGAAGAAGCTCTTTTTTATTCTGCTAAATTTTGTGTAATGTAAAAGAACACTAAAATTACTTAAGTTTGAAACCAAGTTCGAACATTTCAAGGTTTAAATAAAGTGTCGGGACAGTTTTTTTTAATTTAAAACGGTTGCATCGGGTTTAGAGTTTATTTCTTTTGCGATGCAAAATAAGAAACACTAGGCTAATCTTATTCTTGCGACATTTTAAATTTGTATTGCCAAAGAAATTACAGCTAAATTAAACAATTAAAACAGTACAAAACGAAAATTGTCCAAAGAAACATAATTAAATTAAAAACATGCGTTTTTCTTTGCCTCTCTCGCGCTGGATCTCTTTTTAACAAGTTTATTTAGTCTCCCTCGCTGCGCGCGCCGGGTCTCTCTCGAAATTAAACATTTCAGGGTAAAAACACATCATACAGCTGATAATACTGTATATGTCGCTGCGTGTCAGCCATACAAATCACGAAAAAATTATTTAGCCTTTAATTGTTGCTTCAAAGACACAGCATGCCTTGTTGAATTCACCTTACAATAACTTCAATTGAAATTTTGTGTGAAAAAAAACTTTAAATAGGCTACAATAAATAAATTACAATATTTATAATTTAATAAAATATGGGGCCTACATTTGGACACAGATTTATCCTTACAATAATTTTGCCTGCTCATCAGCCTGGCTATCCGACACTCTCCATATGAAAGAGGAACATTAACACCTTTGTCCAGCAACTGTCCCTCCAACCCCCCACAGGCTATCGGAGTCTGAGGCTGACTTAACACAAAGAGAAGTCGCAATTCACACTTAAATCGCTATTCTAGACAGTGTTGATAATGAAGGAATTAAATGATTTAAGTTACATGTATAGCCTAGTGATATTTCTGTCATAAAAGTTTATTACTAAATATTTCATTATTTAAATAATTGATGAAATAAAACTGGTTTGGGGCAGCTTTTTCCAAGCAAAACTAAATATAATCTGAAAAAACGTTTGTTAATTTGTTGTCATGAACAAAATGTTCAACTCAATATTAAAGTCTACAGGGATCTTTGGATCCTTACAACCAGGCATGCAATTTGTGAATTAAGTTTTTATTTTATTTTGTATTATTCAAATAAATATCGAAACACGGTGCTTCGTGGTAATGCTGCTAAATTAGATAACATTTATAGAATAATTATGAACTTAAATGAAACAATATCGCAACATTTCGACAAATACATTATTTGATCTGTTTTTTTTTAGGCTAGCATTGATTAGCTGTGGGGGGAGGGGTGTGGGGATTAAAATAATTCTGCAGAAGCAGGGATGTTTAGACCAGAAGGAAATCCCAGTCCCCCCTGGCAAATCACACTTTACTTAAAACCATGTTTTTAAAAACTCTAGGTTGTAGGGAACAGACCTCTCTGCCATGCGCGCGCACGCGGTTTGGAGCACAATATCTGTCTCGCATGCACGCTCGCTCTAGATAGATTACGGGATATTTTAACTAATTTGCGGTATAATAACTAGTCGATCACGAGTGGCTCAACAGGTAGATCTATAGATAAACTATATCTTTCAGGAATTTGACCGACCGGGTTGACACTTCAGCGTGAGAAATCGGGGGTGGCGTGAGAGCCTGGAATAAAAAAAAATAAAAATAAAAATATAGCCTATATATATACATAGGCTATAAATAATTAATTTTTTTACAGAACTGCTTTTGAAATTACGATTGGTAGCCTATTATTATACAGATGCAAAGTCGTTCTGTTGGATACTATTTTGTTCCTTAGTGTAAAATGGAAATGCATGATAATTGTATTTTATAAATATAAGCAAAAAAAAACCTGTATGGTGTAACAGAGTTTTAGAGCTACACAAATCTCTCTGCAATAATAAATATAAAATTTACAGCAGACCTTTTACAGAACTGCTTTTGAAATTACGATTGGTAGCCTATTATTATACAGATGCAAAGTCGTTCTGTTGGATACTATTTTGTTCCTTAGTGTAAAATGGAAATGCATGATAATTGTATTTTATAAATATAAACAAAAAAAAACCTGTATGGTGTAACAGAGTTTTAGAGCTACACAAATCTCTCTGCAATAATAAATATAAAATTTACAGCAGACCATGTTTGTGCGGGATTTGAACCCGTGTCATCTTGATGATGAACCGTAAGTTCTACCACTCGGCTATGAATTTTCTCACTGAGAAATACCCAAACGTTTTTTTCTCACATGAGCGAGAAAACGTTTTGTCTTTAGCCTGTGAGTGTAGGCCTACTTTAGCCTTTTACAGTTTTAAAAGATTATATCTTATCTGTATGACCAACAATTTGTTGTAGGCTTATTTGGAAATTACCATAACTTGTAGTATTTCATCCTTAGGCTACTGTTAATAGACATTAGCCCCACTTACGTTTTGCTAAATGTCCCTTTGCGCCACCTGGCGGTCATTTCGCATACGACTTTGAAATGCGACTGGTTTATTTTTACCGCGGTGGATGGCTAAAAATGGTATGTGGATGGCTAAAAGGTGTGACTAAAAATAAAATTCATTTATATTTTGATTGTTTGTATATATATATATATATATATATATATATATATATATATGTGTGTGTGTGTGTGTGTGTGTGTATATAAATATTTATTTATTTATATATATAGTCCTTGCATTCTTTCTTGTGTGACACCCCTGAATGAAAGGCTCATTAGTATGCAGTCTGCTCAGGTGAGAACTGCCTAATTATTCATGAGGGGGTTGGGCCGTTCCGCCCATCCGCATATTGCCTTTGCAAACAAAAAAATGTTTTTCACTATTTAAAACAATCTATTGTTTTATGTGAATGATTAGGCAGAATGATTTTCAGATCAATTTGAAGCAAAAACTCTAGGCGACAACATCCACTAGTCAAAAGTCTTGTGGACAGATATTTAGTATGTTATTTGTGGCCTTATATTAGAAACTTTAGTTTTTAGTTTTTTCAATAACCACGCATAAACAATATTCTCTCAAAAATACAAACATGTACATACATGTTGCTCACATATTATGGTAGCCCTGTGTGTGCTATATAGAGTGTAATTTTACCTGTGCCATTAATATGTTTATAAGCAACTGAAAAAAGCACAAATGTCAGAGCATGCCAAAACATCTCAAGGACCCCGAAAACACCTCAGACCCCAGAGGGTTAACATGCTCGAAAACTCTTGAAACTTTGCACACAGGTCAGAACCCACGGCCATCAGGGCCGGGCTGAAGCTGGTACCTGGGCGTGGCGGGGGGCTCAACAGCGCCCCCTTGAACGGGGTCTGAAAACTTGATCCATATATCAAACACGCTTCCATGAATTAATATGAAACTCGGTACACATAAATCTCATCAGGCCAAACAACTTTCGTGCTCTAAGTTTCACGCCAGCCCAACAGGAAGTCTGCTATTATGGGTTGTTTGGTAAACGCATGCTTTGTAATTTGATGTACTCCTCCTAGGAAATTCATTCAATCACCACCAAACTCGGTGTCCATGAAGTCAAGACATTGAGGATGCTAAATTGCGGACGGATTTTTGATATCTCGAACGCTTTGGCCGTGGCGAGGGAATGAATTTTATGACTAAAAAAGAACACATAAAGTGTGTTATAACTTAGTTAGTTTTACCGACAGTTACAAAACTTGGCGTGTATATTGTTCTCGTCAAGCCAAACAACTTTCTAATTTACAGTCATTAGCTCCGACCAATAGAAAGTCAGATATTGTGGTTTGAATGTGGATTTTGTCTCTCTTTGTCTCTCTCTGACAGAGAGAGTGCACCCTGCCATTATGTGTGTGTGTGTGTGTGTGTGTGTGTGTCTGTGTGTGGGGGGGGGGGGGCGGGGGGGGGATTTCTCTGTTGGGTAGGAAAACAAATATATTGATCTGAAAAATAGCACATTAATTTTAAATTCATTTAGGTTAAATTAACAAACATACAATCTTAATTTAATTTAAAGCAAACAATACTTTTGAAATATATGGGTTATATGAATATTTAAAAAAAATATATAATACAATATATATATATATATATATATATATATATATATATATATATATATATACAGGTCCTTCTAAAAAAAATAGCATATTGTGATAAAGTTCATTATTTTCCATAATGTAATGATAAAAATTAAACTTTCATATATTTTAGATTCATTGCACACCAACTGAAATATTTCAGGTCTTTTATTGTTTTAATACTGATGATTTTGGCATAGAGCTCATGAAAACCCAAAATTCCTGTCTAAAAAAATTAGCATATTTCATCCGACCAATAAAAGAAGTGTTTTTAATACAAAAAAAAAGTCAACCTTCAAATAATTATGTTCAGTTATGCACTCAATAGTCAATACTTGGTCGGGAATCCTTTTGCAGAAATGACTGCTTCAATGCGGCGTGGCATGGAGGCAATCAGCCTGTGGCACTGCTGAGGTGTTATGGAGGCCCAGGATGCTTCGATAGCGGCCTTAAGCTCATCCAGAGTGTTGGGTCTTGCGTCTCTCATCTTTCTCTTCACAATATCCCACAGATTCTCTATGGGGTTCAGGTCAGGAGAGCTGGCAGGCCAATTGAGCACAGTAATACCATGGTCAGTAAACCATTTACCAGTGGTTTTGGCACTGTGAGCAGGTGCCAGGTCGTGCTGAAAAATGAAATCTTCATCTCCATAAAGCTTTTCAGCAGATGGAAGCATGAAGTGCTCCAAAATCTCCTGATAGCTAGCTGCATTGACCCTGCCCTTGATAAAACACAGTGCACCAACACCAGCAGCTGACATGGCACCCCAGACCATCACTGACTGTGGGTACTTGACACTGGACTTCAGGCATTTTGGCATTTCCTTCTCCCCAGTCTTCCTCCAGACTCTGGCACCTTGATTTCCGAATGACATGCAAAACTGAGCAACAGTCCAGTGCTGCTTCTCTGTAGCCCAGGTCAGGCGCTTCTGCCGCTGTTTCTGGTTCAAAAGTGGCTTGACCTGGGGAATGCGGCACCTGTAGCCCATTTCCTGCACACGCCTGTGCACGGTGGCTCTGGATGTTTCTACTCCAGACTCAGTCCAAGGCTTCCGCAGGTCCCCCAAGGTCCGGAATCGGTCCTTCTCCACAATCTTCCTCAGGGTCCGGTCACCTCTTCTCGTTGTGCAGCGTTTTTTGCCACACTTTTTCCTTCCCACAGACTTCCCACTGAGGTGCCTTGATACAGCACTCTGGGAACAGCCTATTTGTTCAGACATTTCTTTCTGTCTTACCCTCTTGCTTGAGGGTGTCAATGATGGCCTTCTGGACAGCAGTCAGGTCGGCAGTCTTACCCATGATTGCGGTTTTGAGTAATGAAACAGGCTGGGAGTTTTTAAAAGCCTCAGGAATCTTTTGCAGGTGTTTAGAGTTAATTAGTTGATTCAGATGATTAGGTTAATAGCTCGTTTAGAGACCCTTTTCATGATATGCTAATTTTTTGAGACAGGAATTTTGGGTTTTCATGAGCTGTATGCCAAAATCATCAGTATTAAAACAATAAAAGACCTGAAATATTTCAGTTGGTGTGCAATGAATGTAAAATATATGAAAGTTTAATTTTTATCATTACATTATGGGAAATAATGAACTTTATCACAATATGCTAATTTTTTGAGAAGGACCTGTATATATAGCTGGTAGAATGCCAAAACTTCGCAGGCGCCTTCAGCACTTCGTGGTAGTCCAGAGCGCGCTCCCCGCTGAGTCTCAAGATGGAAAGCACTGCGTTCGTACTTCGTACTTTTCGTGAACGTACGAGGAGCATGACACCTTCGAACACGAATATACTATAAACCAGAATTATGTTGTGTTTGGTCTATGAAAAAAAAAAATGTTTGTTGTGTCAAATGATTAGCAATATAAATTGAACAAAGCTTTAAACAAAATGGCACACTTCATATAACTTTCAATCTTGTGTACTTATTTCATGTGTCCATTAAGTCCATGAGACCGTAGGGTGTCTCATTTTTCATTTTAGGTTTCAGAAGGTTGCTCAAGTATACTTTGTGGTTGATATGTGCCCTCAATGCACACTTTTGCAGAGCCCACACCAATGCAAGCTCTACAGCACACATCTTCTCAAAGCGGGGTTACGTAATTGCCCGTCATGCACAGTAACGCTAAAGGCACCGGGGTGGCGGTGCCACCGACTTGTTTATATATATATATATATATATATATATAAATATAGCTGCGAGCAGCGATGAAGGGCCGAAGCCGGCGGCACCGCCCCCCCGGTGCCTTTAGGTAACTTGCGGTGCCACCGGCTTGGGCCCGTAATGGCTGCTCGCAGCTATATTTATTAGGGCCCAAGCCTTGAAAAGGCGAAGGCCCTATTGTTTTCCTTAGGATTATTATTAGGGCCCAAGTCCTCAAAGGGCGCAGAGCCCTATTTTTCTTCTTAGGATTATTTGTTATTATTATTATTAGGGCCCAAGCCTTGAAAAGGCGAAGGTGCAGATGGTGCAGAGTAGAGCGAGCTTTTTCAATTAATTCCTATGGAAGTAGGAATGAACTAAACAACGTTCCCTCTGTTCTGCTCGTTCCTCACCGTGGGCGCGCACAGTTATGAATGCCCGTGCAGCCGTGAGCATTTTAGTTTAATTTTAAAATTAGCGCCATTACGGGGGACGTATTACTTTAATTTATTTAACAAAAACACAATGTTGTGTTTTATTGCGAGTGTACACAAATATAAGTAAACACTTTGCAGTTTGAATGATGTCCTGTATGAAGAAAATGGCGTATGTTTCAGTATGTTTTTATGTGTAACACTGTTCAATCGCGCTGAGCCACCCACACACACACACACACACACACACATATTCCAGCATTGCAATCTTGACATCACAAGCCTGTTCATTTATATATATGTGCTATATATATTAGATCAATATATATATGTTTTCCTTCAAATTTTAATCAACACTAACTTTATTCTCATCAGAATTATAATTTTTTGTATAAAATAATACTACCATTAAAAAAACACATTTGATTTTCTATTTTAATCAATGTAGAATGTGTAATTTAAAAATAAACAAATCAGTACTCTGTTTGAGGCCAAGAAATGAAAACCTATGTTATATGATGAATGTCCAAAAGATGGCACTCACAGACTGTTTTTAAATGGGGTTCGATAAATATCTTTTTGCTTTTAAACTGTGTGTGTGTGTGTGGAGGGGAGGGGGATTTCTCTGTTGGGTAGGAAAACAAATATATTGATCTGAAATATAGCACATTCATTTTAAATTAATTTAGGTTCAATTACCAAACATACAATCTTAATTTAATTTAAAGCAAACAATACATTTAAAAGATATGGGTTATATAAATATATAAAAAAAAAATATATATATATATATATATAGCTGGTAGAATGCCAAAACTTCGCAGGTGCCTTCAGCACTTCGTGGTAGTCCAGAGCGCACTCCCCGCTGAGTCTCAAGATGGAGATCGTGAACGTACGAGGAGCATGACACCTTCGAACACGAATATACTATAAACCAGAATTATGTTGTGTTTGGTCTGGGGAAAAAAAATGTTAGTTGTGTAATGGATGAGTATTACAAAACGTTATTAGTTTTTTAAAAGTTAAAATAATACTTTATCCATTTGTTGTGTCAAATGATTAACAATATAAATTGAACAAAGCTTTAAACAAAATGCCACACTTCATATAACTTTCAATCTTGTGTACTTATTTCATGTGTCCATTAAGTCCATGAGACCGTAGGGTGTCTCATTATTCATTTTAGGTTTCAGAAGGTTGCTCACCCATACTTTGTGGTTGATATGTGCCCTCAATGCACACTTTTGCAGAGCCCACACCAATGCAAGCTCTACAGCACACATCTTCTCAACAGTCAAAGCGGGGTTACGTTATTGCCCGCCATGCACTGTAACCCTAAAGGCACCGGGGTGGCGGTGCCATCGGCTTGTTTATATATATATATATATATATATATATATATATATATAAATATAGCTGCGAGCAGCGATGAAAGGCCAAAGCCGGCGGCACCGCCACCCCGGTGCCTTTAGGTAACTAAAGGCACCGGGGTTGCGGTGCCACCGGCTTGGGCCCGTAATCGCTGCTCGCAGCTATATTTATATGTGTACACAGTACACATATAGATCTCATCGGTTCATATATCCTTCATACTCTTACTTTTTACCCCAGCCCAACAGGAAGTCGGCTATTTAGGGTTGTTTGGAAAACGCATGCAATGGAATTTGAAATACTTCTCCTAGAGAATTCAAACACACAGCACGAAACTCGGTCAGCATGAAGTCAAGACATTGAGGATGAAAAATTGCCAAGGGATTTTTGATATCTCGAACGGTTTGGCTGTGGTGAGGAAACGAAATTATGGCGCGAAAAGAGAAACAGGAAGTGTGTTATAACTTCTTTATACATTAACTGATCTTGGTGAAACTTCAACAGTGTGTTCGTTGTAAGAGGCCGGTCATATGGATGTGACTATTGTGAGTCAAAGTTATAGCCTCTCTCTGAGCCTACGTCTCTGTATGGCAAGCCCTTTTAACATTTAAAAGCTAAGTTTGACTATCCGGAATTAACATTGTAGATATCAACAACGTCTTTCTGACTAGTCGTAATTACATTTTGGATAGTTTGTATTATCATTTAAGATATATGTAACGTAATTGTGACTAGTCGAAACGACAGATAGAGATATCTGTAATTCAGTTTTGACTAGGAAAAACTGAATTACAGATATCTGCAATGACGTCATTGAAAACGACATTCAACTCGTCGCACATCTTAAATGACAATTGCAGATATCTGTAATTCAGTTTTGACTAGACAGAATGAAAGTTAAAAAAGATATCTCAAACGTCATTATGACTAGAGCAAATTATTTTGAATGAGGTTGCTCTATTTTAGATATCCATGAATGCGTAATTTCTCCTCCCCGCCATAATCAAAGAGGAAGTGGGTTAATTTCCTTATTTCTATGAATGGAAGAAGAAAGAAGCAGTCATGGCATTGGCTGTAATCGAAAAACACCAGAAAATGTTTCCAGCATGACACAAATTGCATTCATTAGCATTAGCCTGCGGGTTTCTCAAAAATATTGGCAACATGCAATGTTTGCCATGCATTTCTATGTTTATGATCATGCTTAAAATTACCGTAGGTTATTGTTGATGTAGGATTTACGCATGAGAGAGATTCACACTAATTCACTTTAATAAAGATGCTTACATGCATGCTATTCTTGGCATGGCAGTGCAATAACATTAACTTCCTTAGATGAGAAAAAAAAAATTCTTAGTTCAGATTAGTTCTTGTTTTTTATTTTATTTTTTAACAGTAAAAACCCATGATAGCCTGTAGGTATTGATTTCAGGTTAAAACAGTAGCTAATATAATTAAAAACATGCTCTGCTCCCGCCTAAAGTGGGATGCGGGCCTAATTTGCATACAGATATCTGCAACGTCATTTCGCCTAGTCAAAACTCTAATTCAAGGTATCTGTAATTACATTTTGACTAGGCAGAATGAAAGTTACAGATATCTCAAATTTCAGATATCTCTAATCCAAATTAATTTCAAGATATCTATAACTTGATAATACATGTCTACAATTAAATTATGACTATCCCTAACTCCAGTTTGAAATATCTACAACGCCATTTTGACTAGTCATAATTCCAGTTACAGATATCTACAACGTCATTTCGCTTAGTCAAAACTTAATTTAAGATATCTGAAAAGGAACATGTAGATATCTTGAATTGGGGTTAATTAAAGATATCTTGAACTGGAGTTATGACTAGTCAGAATCAAATTGTAGATATCTCAAACTGGAATTACAGATATCTACAATTCAGTTGCAGATATCCGTAATTCACATAGTGGATATCTCCAACTGAATTGTAGATATCTGTAATGATAAACCCCATACAAATGAATGGCAAAAGTGATGTCATTTGTCCTAGGAAGAATGTCTTTGTGGATATCTGAAATGACAATTATGGATAGGAAGAATGTAGTTGCGGATATCTGAAATGTTCTTTTTGACTAGGCAAAACTGAATTACAGATATCTGCAACACATATCCATTCTAGCTGTTAAATGTTAAAATGGCTTGCCATATCTCTGTTTCTGTGCCTGTCTGTGCGTGTGTGTAGTGTGTAGGGGAGGGGGAGGGGGAGGGGGAGGGGAGCTAGATTAACCATTTCACTGCTGTGTGGTTTGGCCTGCATTAAAAAAGAAAATAAATGTCTTAAGCCTTGTATTTTTTAAATAAGTTTTATTAATAAAGTAAAGGCATTTAACCAGTTTAATTGTAGTGCATAGACAATAGTTTTATATAATTAGTTTATTAATTAAATTAACTTGGTCCATAAACTTGGTCTGAATATTTGGTCCAGAAATCAAACACACTTGCATGTAATAATATGAAACTCGGTACACATATACACCTCATCGGGCCAAACAACTTTCGTGCTCTAAGTTTTAAGCCAGCCCAACAGGAAGTCGTCTATTTTGGTCTGAATGTGGATGTTTTTTTCTGTGGATATTGGAACGTGAGTGAAGTACAAAGCCTATAATAAAGAATAGTTTAGCATCCAAATACATTGCAAATGTTAAAACAGTTTGATTCGAATGAGAGAGTAATGTGAGCCCAACACAGCTTACTTTCACTTTCGCTTTAAATTATTTCGGTTATTTATTGTTTATAGTTTTTTTAATTATTATTCTGTTCTGAATATCATTAAATTTAAATTATTGCTTGTGGAATATTTTGAGTGTATCATAAAAGCAGAATAAATCTCTCATTTTAGTGATTCCCCAGTTATTTTTCCCTATTTCAATTTTTTCATTGTTTTAATCAGGTAAGGCAAGTAATATTCTCAATATTCTCAAGTAATAGCTGCGAGCAGCGATGAAAGGGCACCTCCACCGGCTTCTTTTATATATATATATTATAAATATAGCTGCAAGCAGCGATGAAGGGCTAAAGCCGGCGGCACCGCCACCCCGGTGCCTTTAGGTAACTAAAGGCACAGGGGTGGCGGTGCCACCGGCTTGGGCCCGTCATCGCTGCTTGCAGCTATATTTATTATTATTTTACTACCTTTTGGGCACTTTTGGGGCCCCTTAACGTGCTCAAAAACTCTTGAATCTTTGCACACAGGTCAGAACCCGCGGCCATCAGGGCCGGGCTGAAGCTGGTACCCGGGCGTGGCAGGGGGGCTCAACAGCGCCCCCTGGAGCGGGGTCCGAAAACTTGGTCCATAAATCAAACACGCTTGCATGTAATAATATGAAACTAGGTACACATATAGATCTCATCGGTTCATATATCCTTCATGCTCTTACATTTTACCCCAGCCCAACAGGAAGTTGTCAATTTAGGGTTGTTTGGAAAATGCATGCAATGGAATTTGAAATACTCCTCCTAGAGAATTCAAACACACAGCACAAAACTCGGTCAGCATGAAGTCAAGACATTGAGGATGAAAAATTGCCAGGGGATTTTTGATATCTCGAACGCTTTGGCCGTGGCGAGGAAACGAATTTGTGGCGAGAAACAAGAAACAGGAAGTGTGTTATAACTTCTGCATACATTAACTGATCTTGATGAAAGTTCAGCAGTGTAAGAGGCCGATCACATGGATGTGACTATTGTGAGTCAAAGTTATAGTGCCACCAACTGGCAGCAGGAAGTGTGTCACTTTCAAAATTCTTTGAAATCACCCTCTTATTTTTAACCGATTTGCTTCAAACTTCATCTGTATAATGTGAACACACGCCAGATGTAGACCTGTGAAAGGATTATTTAATATCTAAGATAATGTTGCCGTGGCAACGCATCAAACTTCAATATTCTTTTTTGATGCTTTTGAGACTCTTAGCATGCTTGAAATTGCATGAAACTCGACAGACACATCTCATTTATTAGCTAGTAGACATATGCAAAGTTTCAGAAACGGGCGTGGTGAGGGGCTCAGTAGCGCCACCTTTAGTCAAAAATGGTGTATCAGTTTTACCTACAGTAACAAAAATCGGTATGTATATTGTTCTCCTCGAGCCGGACAACTTTCTAATTTACAGTCACATACAACACATTGAGGATTTTTGATATCTCGAACGGTTTGGCCGTGGCGAGGAAACGAATTTATGGCGAGAAAAGAGAAACACGAAGTGTTATAACTTCTGAATACATTAACTGATCTTGATGAAACTTCAGCAGTGTGTTCGTGGTAAGAGGCCGATCAGATGGATGTAACTATTGTGAGTCAAAGTTATAGCGCCACCAACTGGCAGCAGGAAGTGTGTCACTTTCTAAATGCTTTTGACAAAAGTGGGGGGTTAGTTTTATCTACAGTAACAAAACTCGGTATGTATATTGAACTCTTCGAGCCGGACAACTTTCTAATTTACAGTCATTAGCTCCGACCAACAGGAAGTCAGATATTTTGGTTTGAATGTGGAGAAAATCTCTGAATTTTGCCAGTCTCTCAGTGTCTGTGTGTGTGAGTGAGAGGAGGGGAGCTTGTCAGGTTTATTTTAACCCTTTCTTTGCTGTGTGCGACTTCTCTGGCATTTTTGGGTGCCTAAACATGCTCGAAAACTCTTGAAACTTTGCACACAGGTCAGAACCCACAGCCATCAGGGCCGGGCTGAAGCTGGTACCCGGGCGTGGCAGGGGGGCTCAACAGCGCCCCCTTGAACGGGGTCTGAAAACTTGATCCATATATCAAACACGCTTCCATGAATTAATATGAAACTCGTTACACTTATAAATCTCATCAGGCCAAACAACTTTCGTGCTCTAAGTTTCACGCCAGCCCAACAGGAAGTCGGCTATTATGGGTTGTTTGGTAAACGCATGCTTTGTAATTTGATGTATTCCTCCTAGGAAATTCATTCAATCACCACCAAACTCGGTGAGCATGAAGTCAAGACATTGAGGATGCTAAATTGCGGACGGATATTTGATATCTCGAACGGTTTGGCCGTGGCGAGGAAATTAATTTTATGACTAAAAAAGAACACATAAATTGTGTTATAACTTAGTTAGTTTTACCGGCAGTTACAAAACTTGGCGTGTATACTGTTCTCGTCAAGCCAAACAACTTTCTAATTTACGGTCATTAGCTCTGACCAACAGAAAGTCAGATATTGTGGTTTGAATGTGGATTTTGTCTCTCTCTGTCTCTCTCTGACAGAGAGAGTGCACCCTGCCATTCTGTGTGTGTGTGTGTGTGTGTGTGTGTGTGTGTGTGTGTGTGTGTGTGTGTGTGTGTGTGTGTGTCGGTGTGGGGAGGGGAGGGGGATTTCTCTGTTGGGTAGGAAAACAAATAAATTGATCTGAAATATAGCACATTAATTTTAAATTCATTTAGGTTCAATTACCAAACATACAATCTTAATTTAATTTAAAGCAAACAATACATTTAAAAGATATGGCTTATATGAATATTATGAAGAAAAAAAAAATATATATATATATATAGCTGGTAGAATGCCAAAACTTCGCAGGCGCCTTCAGCACTTCGTGGTAGTCCAGAGCGCGCTCCCCGCTGAGTCTCAAGATGGAAAGCACTGCGTTCGTACTTCGTACTTTTCGTGAACGTAAGAGGAGCATGACACCTTCGAACACGAATATACTATAAACCAGAATTATGTTGTGTTTGGTCTATGAATTTTTTTTTTTTTTTAGTTGTGTAATGGATGAGTATTAAAAACGTTAATAGTTTTTTAAAAGTTAAAATAATACTTTATCCATTTGTAGTGTCAAATGATTAACAATATACATTGAACAAAGCTTTAAATAAAATGGCACACTTCATATAACTTTCAATCTTGTGTACTTGTTTCATGTGTCCATTAAGTCCATGAGACCGTAGCGTGTCTCATTTTTCATTTTAGGTTTCAGAAGGTTGCTCACGCATACTTTGTGGTTGATATGTGCCCTCAATGCACACTTTTGCAGAGCCCACACCAATGCAAGCTCTACAGCACACATCTTCTCAACAGTCAAAGCTGGGTTACGTTATTGCCCGTTATGGACAGTAACCCTAAAGGCACCGGGGTGGCGGTGCCACCGGCTTGTTTTTATTCATATATGTCATGATTCTGCCCTCGTGTCCTTGAGTTTCTTCAGTCTTGAGGCAGGATCATGACAGACCCGTGTTTTGTGTGCAAGCACATGGCCTTGTGTTTGGGCCATGTGCTTGCATTGTCTCGTCACCTAACCCCGCCCCCTTGTTACCCTTGTTTAGTCATCATTAATTAATCTGTGTCACCTGTGATGTTATCATTAGTCTCCCTATATCATCCCCTTGTGTTTGCTGTCCTCTGTCGGTTCATTGTGAAACCTGCTGTGATGTTACACTCTGTGAATACTACTTGTTTTTGCTGTAGTTACGTGTGAGTCATTGCTAAATATTACCTGTGAGTATCTTGTTTTAGTTACGTGTCCTGTGAAGATCTTGTTCGTGTATTTGCTGTTAGTTAGCGTCTAGTCTTCTGTCTAAGTCTTAGTCTAGTTAGTCATCCTCTGCCTTGTCCTGTTTTACCCCATCGTGGGAATTATTTTCCTATTTGTCTTTAATAAATTGTGTGTTTAGTATACTGTCTGCGCCTGGGTTCTCCTTCCTCACCATCATAACTATATATATATATATATATATATATAGCTGCAAGCAGCGATTACGGGCCAAAGCTGGCGGCACCGCCACCCCGGTGCCTTTAGTTACCTAAAGGCACCGGGGTTGCGGTGCCACCGGCTTGGGCCCGTAATCGCTGCTCGCAGCTATATTTATATATATTTATTAGGGCCCAAGCCTTGAAAAGGCGAAGGCCCTATTGTTTTCCTTAGGATTATTATTAGGGCCCAAGCCTTGAAAAACCGAAGGCCCTATTGTTTTCCTTAGGATTATTCTTTATTATTAGGGCCCAAGCCTTGAAAAGGCTAAGGCCCTATTGTTTTCCTTAGGATTATTATTAGGGCCCAAGCCTTGAAAAGGCGAAGGCCCTTTTGGGGCTCTTAACGTGCTCGAAAACTCTTGAAACTTTGCACACGGGTCAGAACCCGCGGCCATCAGGGCCGGGCTGAAGCTGGTACCCGGGTGTGGCAGGGGGGCTCGACAGCGCCACCTGGAACGGGGTTTGAACACTTGTCCATATATCAAACACGCTTGCATGTAATAATCTGAAACTCGGTACACATATAGATGTCATCGGGCCGAACAACTTTCGTGCTCTGAGTTTTACGCCAGCCCAACAGGAAGTCGGCTATTTAGGGTTGTTTGGAAACGCATGCTCAGGAATTTGAAACACTTCTCCTAGGGAATTCCCCCGTTCGTCTCCAAACTCGGTGTGCATGAAGTCAGGACATTGAGGATGAAAAATTGCCAGGGGATTTTTGATATCTCGAACGGTTTGGCCGTGGCGAGGAAACGAATTTATGGCGAATAATGGAAACAGGAAGTGTGTTATAACTTCTGCATATATTGACTGATCTTGATGAAACTTCAGCAGTGTGTTCGCTGTAAGAGGCCGATCACATGGATGTGACTAGTGTGAGTCAAAGTTATAGCGCCACCAACTGGCAGCAGGAAGTGTGTCACTTTCTAAATGCTTTTGACAAAAGTGGGGGGGTTAGTTTTATCTACAGTAACAAAACTCGATATGTATATTGTACTCTTCGAGCCGGAAACTTTCTAATTTACCGTAATTAGCTACGACCAACAGGAAGTCAGATATTTTGGTTTGAATGTGGATTTCAGATTCTGAGTTTTTAGCTACTCCTCCTAAGAAGTTTATTTTATTCACGCCAAACTTTTTCAACATGATGAAAATACATTGAAGATGCTAAATTGTGAACGGATATTGAATATCTCAAACGGTTTTGCTATGGTCGAGGGATTAAAGTAATGTCAAAAAAAGAATCAGGGCATGTCTCATATCTTTCTAAAATGTAATTATACACCATTTATTTTTATATAAAATTATACAAATATTAGAACTAAACCCATTTTATTCCTTTTTTTTTCAATTTAAGAATTATTTTTAAGTTTAAAAACAGCCAGAATGGTTGTTTAGTCAAAAATAATAATAATCCAAATCATATATAGTGCTATACTGCCCTCTTGTGTTTAAAATCAGGTAGGCCTATTGAATTTATATATATTTATATATTAGGGATGTTACTATGGGAATATTTTCCCACCGGTTAATCAACGTGTGATTGTGTAAACCAATTGTGTAAACCTCCCGCTGGGGGGTTTAAAAACACTAACTTGAAAGCGAAAGTATAATATGGACGTCCGCACGGACATTGATAATGGTGGCGCTCGCAGAGCGCTCGAATGAATTCCTATGGAAGTAGAAATTAACTAAACGTTCGCTCTGTTCTGCTCGCTCGTCGCCATGGACGCGCACCGTTATGAATGCCAGTGCAGCCGCATACTTTTTAGTGTCACTAAAATTAGTGCAATTTCGGGGGCCGATTGCTTGAATTGTGAGTTCAATAGTCTATTATTTTTCACGGAAAACACAACAACAAAAGAGTACAATGACAGATTCGCTTAAATAGGCGTTTTTACATAAAATAGCCTATTCCGTCATCATCTTTTCAGTCAGCTCTTCACTCTCATGATTAATGAAATTTGACTCCTGTTGCTGATCTTTGCTGCAACTTTCGTTCAGCTCACAATTTAGTAAGCAAACACGTTTCAAATTAGTTTTTATTTTATTTTTGTGTATGTGTGTGTATATGTATGTATATATATATAAATATAGCTTATGTTTCAAATATGAGTTAATTAACAATCGTTGGAAAGAATGATACTTTTAAACATAACACTAAACCGTCATTAGGTGTCGCCAGGCGACCGTCTTAATGAGCGAGTCATTGATTCATTCGTTCGAACGACTGAGTCATTCATGAATGAGACAGATGTTTATGGATTGATTGGTCATTGAATCTTTGAGTCAACCGATTCGTTCAAAATGCTGAATCATTCAGTAATAGGGTTGGGTACGGTGGCCGAGAGAGCTCAACGCGCTGCAACTGAAGAAAACACATGCAAATAGAAAAAAACACATGCAAATAAAATAAAACGCATGCAAATAGAAAAAAACGCGTGCAAATAAAAAAAAACACCCGCAAATTAAGAAAACATCTTCATCAGTTTCACAACACACGTGTGCTCCAAATACTCACAACACCACCAAATACAAACGCGCTGCAAAAGCTCACAACACAAATACATAAACGCGCTGCAAATAACACAGACCACAACGGAAATGTTTCCAGAGGAACCAAATAAGTGACGAACCCGGCTGGGACGTGCTGGCATAGATATCCATAAATCTATGCGTGCTGGTGCTTACAGCTTAAAATTATACTTTATTTATTTATTTGTGCAAAACATACAGAGATTACATTTTTTTATGACATACAACTTGTATACAATGTACAAAATGTATTAACAATGTGTTCAATGTCATCAGAATACAAATGAGAAAAGAACAATGAGCTGGAAACTAAAATAAATAACAAAAAAAGATAAAGAAGAAAAACATGAAGGAAAGATATTTATCTAAACATCAGTTACACTGTACAAATTGTTTCATGTTATTACATTTTCATAAAGAAAAGTTTCGTAAGAAATGTTAGGTAATGTAGGGTCCAAAATTGTAAAGTTGAGACACACAGATATATAACGCATATTTTAAAAGCTTTTTTGTAAACTAAAAATAAAAATGTATTTGCATCCGTTATGTTATGTTAACAGCATTATATTTCTGTAGTAAGAACAGCTCTTCAGCTGATGGACGCCGTGCTGCGTTGTCATGGGAACATCCCAGGTGAAAATAATGAGGAAATTAATTTCAATTTCAATTTTATTAATGGATAGCCCCTTGAGATGCAACATCTCATTTTCAAGAGGGTCCATACATATAGACATAAAACTATATGTATGGACGCATAGATTTATGGATATCTATGCCAGCACGTCCCAGCCGGGTTCGTCACTTATTTGGTTCCCCTGGAAACATTTCCGTTGTGCTCTGTGTTATTTGCAGTGCGTTTTCTGTATTTGTGTTGTGAGCTTTTGCAGCGCGTTTGTATTTGGTGGTGTTGTGAGTATTTGAAGCACACGTGTGTTGTGAAACTGATGAAGATGTTTTCTTAATTTGCGGGTGTTTTTTTTTTATTTGCACGCGTTTTTTTTCTATTTGCATGCGTTTTATTTTATTTGCATGTGTTTTTTTCTATTTGCATGTGTTTTCTTCAGTTGCAGCGCATTGAGCTCTCTCGGCCACCGTAGTTGGGTACCGAAACTCGGTGCCAATAAGGAACCGGTTCCGACGTAAACGGTAGTAACCAGACCGAATAAGAACGACAATTTCGGTGCCTGATTTCGGTGCCTGACTTAATTAGGCACACACACACACACACACACGCACAGTCTCTTCTGTCTCGCATGCGCGCTCTTGCTCGCAAGGTTTGGCTGCATTTCACATGTCAAATTATGCGTCAGAACACCCTCTGGGTGTGCCGATAGTCTGAATCCATATAGAATCAAGCCAACCCATTGGCTGATGGCGCGGGCGCCGCCTCGACGCACTTACATCGTCATATTATGTTGGTGCGCTCCTCAGATTTCTTTGCCGAAAAAGGAAGCTGGTCGGCAGCGCAAGGAGCTAGGCAGCGTCTCGTTCCCTATTGAGAGAACATAGGTTACACCAGTAACCAGAGATGTTCTCTTTCATAGGTTCACTTAACGCTGCGTAGCTAAGAAGCAGTGGATTTGTATTTGTAGGCTGCTGTATCACGTGCCGTTTGAACTGACGCGCTACAGCGATCTGTCACATTTCAAAGAGCCAAAACGTTATTTATTGTGTGAATCTCGTAAAAATATGGACAAAATCTGACAGCTGTGGATTTGTTCCATATCAAAAGTAACCTTGTCTGTCGGTGTCAGTGTCCTCTTTGTCCGCGATTTTTCTCTGCGTGAGAAAATGGATGTGTGGCGTGCGTGAGAGCGTGTGAAAAGGGTCAATTGCGTGAGTCTCACGGTCAATGCGTGAGAGTTGGCAGCTCTGCCTGCTAGTAATCTCTATTAATCTCCAGTATTATTACATTGTTTGATACAATATTGTTTTATTTGATATTATGTAAATGTGAATTTTTATTTTATATTGGTTTTATTATTATTTGTATTTATATTGTTTAAAGATTTAAGCTAATATTGTGTCCAGTTTGGCCCTGTAAATAAAAGGGTATTATTTTTTGATAAAGTGTGTGCGGTTTCGTTTTCTTAAGTACCGTTTCAAGAACCGTTTAGGCACCGGAACCGTTTAAAAAATACAGAGTAGGTACTGGTATCGGATAAAACCCAACCAATACCCAACCCTATTCAGTAATGAGAACGCGTTGCTGTGAGATGCGCGATGGTTCTGCTGTGATCTTTGTTTAACTATTTTCGCTGCTGAAACAGAAAAAAAAAGTCAATATTGCATCTAAAATGTAAGTGATTTGACTTGTGCCTGTGTGTGTGTGTGATTGTGTGTGTGATTGTGTCTGTTACAGTGATAAGAGTTTAACCCTTGTTAAAGTTTAGGCCTTGTCTTTTTGGATATATATCTTTTTATATTAAAAAATAGTCATACAACCCATATATTTTAAATGTATTGTTTGCTTTAAATTACATTAAGATTGTATGTTTGGTAATTGAACCTGAATGAATTTTAAATGAATGTGCTATATTTCAGATCATATATTTGTTTTCCTTAAAATTTGAACTAACACTAACTTTATTCTCATCTGAATTATAGATTATTTATTTCTGTATAAAATAAAAACAATTTTTATTTTTATTTTTTAATCAATGTAGAATGTGTAACTGAAAAGATAAACAGATTAGGGCTCTGTTCGATGACAAGAAATGAAAACCAATGCGATATGATGAATGTCCAAAAGATGGCTCCCACAGACTGTTTTTAAATAGGATTGTTTGATATTTTTTGCTTTTAAACTATGTGTGTGTGTGTGTGTGTGTGTGTGTGTGTGTGTGTGTGTGTGTGTGTGTGTGTGTGTGTGTGTGTGTGTGTGTGTGTGTGTGTGTGTGTGTGTGTGTGTGTAAGAGATTTTGGTTGGGTGACAGTTGTAGTTTACAGTTTGACAAGAGTTTATAGTTTGACAAAAGCACAATGTTGTGTTTAATTGCGAGTGTACACAAATATAAATAAACACTTTGCAGTTTGAATAATGTCCTGTATGAACAAAAGGATGGAGCATGTCTTTATGTCTACATTGTTCAATTACGCCACACACACACAAACACTATTTTTCTAATCAGATCAGGCAAGTAATATTCTGTCTTGTCTCTTAAAAAACAATATATATATATTTATGTATATATATATATTTATGTGTATATATATATATATATATGTGTGTGTGTGTGTGTGTGTGTGTATATGTGTGTATATATATATATAAATATAGCTGCAAGCAGCGATGAAAGGGCCAAAGCCGGCGGCACCGCCACCCCAGTGCCTTTAGGTAACTAAAGGCACCGGGGTTGCGGTGCCACCGGCTTGGGCCCGTCATCGCTGCTCACAGCTATATTTATTATTATTAGGGCCCAAGCCCTGAAAGGGCGAAGGCCCTATTGTTTTCCTTAGGATTATTAGGGCCATAGCCTTGAAAAGGCAAAGGCCCTATTGTTTTCCTTAGGATTTTTTTTTTCTTCTTTTTTTTCTCTATTATTATTTTTCTTACGACTATTCGGGCACTTTTGGGGCCCTTAACATGCTCGAAAACTCTTGAAACTTTGCACACATGTCAGAACCCGCGGCCATCAGGGCTGGGCTGAAGCTGGTTTCCGGGCGTGGCCGGGGGGCTCGACAGCGCCCCCTGGAACGGGGTCCGAAAACATGGTCCATAAATCAAACCCGCCTGCATGTAATAATATGAAACTCGGTACACATATAGATCTCATCGGTTCATATATCCTTCATGCTCTTACTTTTTACCCTAGCACAACAGGAAGTCGTCTATTTAGGGTTGTTTGGAAAACGCATGCAATGGAATTTGAAATACTCCTCCTAGAGCATTCAAACACACGGCACGAAACTCGGTCAGTGTGAAGTCAAGACACTGAGGATGAAAAATTGCCAGGGGATTTTTGATATCTCGAACGGTTTGGCCGTGGCGAGGAAACGAATTTATGGCGAGAAACAAGAAACAGGAAGTGTGTTATAACTTCTGCATACATTAACTGATCTTGATGAAACTTCAGCAGTGTGTTCGTTGTAAGAGGACGATCACATGGATGTGACTATTGTGAGTCAAAGTTATAGCGCCACCAACTGGCAGCAGGAAGTGTGTCACTTTCAAAATGCTTTTAAATCACCCTCTTATTTTTACCCGATTTGCTTCAAACTTAATCTGTATAATGTAAACACACTTCAGATGTAGACCTGTGAAAGGATTATTGATATCTTAGATACTGTTGCCGTGACAACGCATCAAACTTTAATATTAATTTTGGATGCTTTTGAGACTCTTAGCGCACTTTTGGGGCCCTTAACGTGCTCAAAAACTCTTGAAACTTTGCACACGGGTCAGAACCCGCGGCCATCAGGGAATGGCCAATGACCAGCTGAAGCTGGTACCTGGGCGTGGCAGGGGGACTCGACAGCGCCCCCTGGAACGGGGTCCGAAAACTTGGTCCATAAATCAAACACGCTTGCATGTAATAATATGAAACTCGGTACACATATAGATCTCATCGGTTCATATATCCTTTGTACTTTAACTTTTTACCCCAGCCCAACAGGAAGTCGGCTATTATGGTTTGTTTGGAAGCGTATGCCCCTGGAATTCGATATACTTCTCCTAGAGAATTCAACCAATCGCAACGAAACTCGTCAGCATGAAGTCAAGACATTGAGGATGAAAAATTGCCAGGGGATTTTTGATATCTCGAACGGTTTGGCCGTGGCGAGGAAACGAATTTATGGCAAATAATGGAAACAGGAAGTGTGTTATAACTTCTGCATACATTAACTGATCTTGATGAAACTTCAGCAGTGTGTTCGCTGTAAGAGCCCGATCACATGGATGTGACTATTGTGAGTCAAAGTTATAGCGCCACCAAATGGCAGCAGGAAGTGTGTCACTTTCAAAATGCTTTGAAATCACCCTCTTATTTTTACCCGATTTGCTTCAAACTTGATGTGTATAATGTAGACACTCGCCAGATGTAGACCTGTGAAAGGATTATTGATATCTTAGATACTGTTGCCATGGCAACGCATCAAACTTTAATATTCTTTTTGGATGCTTTTGAGACTCTTAGCATGCCTGAAATTGCTTAAAATTGCATGAAACTCGACAGACAGATCACATTTATTAGCCAGTAGACATGTGCAAAGTTTCAGAAACGGGCGTGGTGCAGGGACTCAGTAGCGCCACCTTTTGACAAAAGTGGGGGGGGTTAGTTTCATCTACAGTTACAAAAATCGGTATTTATATAGTTCTCCTCAAGCCAGACAACTTTCTAATTTACAGTCATTAGCAACGACCAAGAGGAAGTCAGATATTTTGGTTTGAATATGGTCATTTTCTCTCTCTCTCTCTCTCTCTGAGCCACTATGGCAAGCTGTTTTAACATTTAATCATTTTAACCTACTAGTCTCTATTTTTATGCTACTAGTACTTATTTTTTAGATACTAGTATCTATTCCATTAAGTACTAGTACTTATTCATTTGCGACTAGTACTTATTCTTTAGTACTACTGCCTATTCTTTAGATACTAGTGCTTATTCTTTAGATATTCTTTTGAATACGTATTAGTAGCTAATGAATAAGTACTAGTATCTATTAATAGGTACTAGTATCTAAAAGGTAATTTTCTCTCTCTCTCTCTGAGCTAATATGGCAAGCCGTTTTAACATTTAATCATTTTAACCTACTAGTCTCTATTTTCATGCTACTAGTACTTATTTTTTAGATACTAGTATCTATTCCATTAAGTACTAGTACTTATTCATTAGCGACTAGTGCTTATTCTGTTTAGAATATTCAAAGTAATTATCCAATTTTTATGCTTATTTATATTTTCAGAGCAGAAAATCCTATTTTTCTGCTTATTCAATATTGCATCTAAAATGTAAGTGACTTGACGTGTGTGTGTGTGTGTGTGTGTGTGTGTGTGTGTGTGTGTGTGTGTGTGTGTGTGTGTGTGTGTGTGTGTGTGTGTGTGTGTGAGAGAGAGATTGTGTCTGTTACAGTGACAAGAGTTTAACCCTTTAAGGCCTTGTCTTTTTGGATATATATCTTTTTTTATTCAAAAAAAGTGCATACAACCCATATATTTTAAATGTATTGTTTGCTTTAAATTAAATTAAGATTGTATGTTTGGTAATTGAACCTAAATAAATTTAAAATTAATGTGCTATATTTCAGATCAATATATTTGTTTTCCTTCATTTTAATCAACACTAACTTTATTCTCATCTGAATTATAAATAACTTATTTCTGCATAAAATAAAAAATCCCGAATAATCCAGACCAACCAGAGCGCAGTATTTCTACAACATCATCAGTGCTGAAGCGGAACTACCAGAGCCGTTCGGCAGATAGCGAGCAGATATTTTGTGTCACGTCGTGCACAATAACCCTAAAGGCACCAGGGTGGCGGTGCCACCGGCTTTTTATATATACATATATATATAAATATAGCTGCGAGCAGCGATGAAGGGCCAAAGCCGGTGGCACCGGCTTGGGCCCGTAATCGCTGCTCGCAGCTATATTTATTATTATTTTTACGACTATTCGGGCACTTTTAGGGGCCTTAACATGCTCAAAAACTCTTGAAACTTTGCACACGGGTCAGAACCCGCGGCCATCAGGGCCGGGCTGAAGATGGTACCCGGGCGTGGCAGGGGGGCTCGACAGCGCCCCCTGGAACGGGGTCCGAAAACTTGGTCCATAAATCAAACACGCTTACATGTAATAATATGAAACTCGGTACACTTATAGATATCATCGGTTCATATATCCTTCATGCTCTTACTTTTTACCCCAGCCCAACAGGAAGTCGGCTATTTAGGGTTGTTTTGAAAACGCATGCAATGGAATTTAAAGTACTCCTCCTAGAGAATTCAAACAAATGCCATGAAACTCGGTCAGCATGAAGTCAAGACATTGAGGATGAAAAATTGCCAGCGGATTTTTGATATCTCGAACGGTTTGGCCGTGGCGAGGAAACTAACTTATGGCGAGAAACGTGAAACAGGAAGTGTGTTATAACTTCTTCATACATTAGCTGATCTCGATGAAACTTCAGCAGTGTGTTCGTGGTAAGAGACCGATCACATGGATGTAACTATTGTGAGTCAAAGTTATAGTGCCACCAACTGACAGCAGGAAGTGTGTCACTTTCTAAATGCTTTGAAATCACCCTCTTATTTTTACCCGATTTGCTTCAAACTTTATGTGTATAATGTAAACACACGGCAGATGTAGACCTGTGAAAGGATTATTGATATTTTAGAGACTGTTGCCATGGCAACGCATCAAACTTTAATATTCTTTTTGGATGCTTTTGAGACTCTTAGCATGCCTGAAATTGCTTAAAATTGCATGAAACTCGACAGACAGATCACATTTATTAGCCAGTAGACGTGCAAAGTTTCAAAAACGGGTGTGGTGCAGGGACTCAGTAGCGCCACCTTTTGACAAAAGTGTGGGGGGGGGGGGGGGGTAGTTTCATCTACAGTTACAAAACTTTTTCAACTTGATGAAAATACATTAAAGATGCTAAATTGTGAACGGATATTGAATATCTCAAACGGTTTTGCTATGGCGAGGGATTATGTCGAAAAAAGAATCTGGAAATGTCTCATATCTTTCTAAAATGTAATTATACACCATTTATTTTTCTATAAAATTATACTAATATTAGAACTAAACCCATTGTATTCCTTTTTTTCAATTTAAGATTTATGTTTAAGTTTAAAAACAGCCAGAATGGTTGTTTAGCCAAAAAAATAAAAAAATAAAAATCATTCATAGTGCTTTACTGCCCTCTTGTGTTCAAAATCAGGTAGGCCAATTGTATTAAATTGTAGGGATGCTACTATGGGAATATTTTCCCACCGTGACACCGCTGGGGGCTTTAAAATCGCTAACTTGAAAGCGAAAGTAACGGACGTCTCCACAAGACGTGCAGCTGTGAGCCTTTTCGTTTTCATTTTAAAAGAAGCCCCATATCGGGGGCGGATTTCTTTGTATTTTATGTATTTAATGTATTTTACAAAATCACAATGCTGTGTTTGATTGCGAGTATCCAAAAATATAAGTAAACACTTTGCAGTTTGAATGATCTTCTTGAATAAAATGACGGAGTAGCCAATGTTTCCACTGTTCGATCGCGGACGTCCACACGGACATTGATAATGGTGAAGCGTGCAGAGCGCTCGAGGGAATTCCTATGGAAGTAGGAATGAACTAAAAAACGTTCACTCTGTTCTGCTCGCTCATCGTCGTGGACGCGCAGCGTTATGAATGCCCGTGTGATGCAGCATAACACAGCAGAGAGAGACGCTCACTCTCGACTCGTGATTAATGAAATTTGACTCCGGTTGCTGATCTTTGCTGCAACTTTCGTTCAGCTCACAATTTAGTAAGCAAACACGTTCAGGTTTTAAGCCTTAGGGGACCAGAGTGTTTTTGGGGCCCTTGGGATGTTTTGACAAGCACTAACATTTGTGCTTTTTTCAGTTATTTATAAACATGTTAATGGCAAAGGTGTAAATTCACTCTATATAGCGCAGACGGGGCTACCATAATATATGAGCAACATGTATGTACATGTTTGTATTTTTAAGAGAATAATGTTTATGCGTGGTTATTGAAAAAAATAAAAATGAAAGTTGCTGAAATAAGACCACAAAACACATACTAAATATGTGTCCACAAGACTTTTGACTAATGGATGTTGTCGCTTCGAGTTCTGGCTTCAAAATGATGTGAAAACCATCCTGCCTTATTGTTCACATAAAGCAAAACATGAATTCATACTTTGTATGACAGTTTTTTGGTCAGAAGAGGTTTATGCGAGAGGGTGGTAATGGCCTATCAATATTAATGAGATTCAGACCAGGGGTGTGACAGACACTCTCCCAATGGCTAATGGCCCATCAAGTGAGGCAGCCTGAACCAAGAATGAGAGGAGATTCAAAGGTTTTTCAATCTGTTTTATTGTAATTCCTCTATATGGAGAAACTAAATGTTCTAAATTTGCTCTAAGCAAATCAAATGTGAGTAAAATAAATAAATAATCAGTCGGCTATAAACAAAGCAATTGTGAAGTCATACAGGCTCATATTGTATTAACACTAAGTATAAACAAAATTGAACTAACATCTGTAAAATTGTAGGTAAATATGTACTTTCTTTCTGATTTCTGACTGTGTTGCTAAGCGCACTCCGAGTTGCAGGCGGAGGTAGTGATGAAACTACATTCCTTTTTTTTTTTTTTTAAGTTGAGGAATATTATTACATAAATATAACCATAGCAGCATTAGTCTATAATGAATAACTGATGTAAATAATTTTAGGCGAGTGCAATAAATATGCGTGTCAATGGGCCATTGCCGGAGAGGCACACCGCAAACAAAACACATTTGCGCAAGTCATTAACTGGGAGCATTAATTTGCGAGCATGCATCGTCAATGATAATAATGAGGCAGCATTTAAACTAGTCAAAATATAATCTAAACATCTAGTAGGCCTATTTTCTAAAATAACTTCTACATTCTAGCTTTCATACACAATGATCTAAACATATCATTTACACATACAAATTTCCTAACTGGGGTTTACATGTTAGTAGCATGCACTAAAAAAAAAAAAAAAAAAAAAAAAAAAACATTTTTCTCTTTAACACGAGATATTAAATTCATGGTATAGATATGCACTTTCATTAGATCGTGTTGAATATATCAAATGTCAATACTCTGGATGGCAAGTGGAAAATAGTCCACCCAGTATAATATGTAAGCTACATGTTTATATTGAATATGTCAACTAATGGAAGTAAGACTGCTTGTCAACTAATGGAAGTAAGACTAAATACTTACTCATACGAAATTCTATCCACGGCTCGATCCAACGGTCGTCATCAGAGTCGCGCTCTTCTTCTGATGAAAATGTGGATTTTTCGTCGCTAGTATCCAGGACGAGCTGAAGAGCTTCTACACCGGTGTATCGTGCCATCTTCCTAACGCGCAGGTGAACTGAATGATGAAACTTGAAGCCTTTAATGCATTTGCTTGGGGGCGTTTACCTGTTTTCCATAGATGGCTTAACACATTATCTTGTGAATAGCGCGGAGTATAGAGGAGTAGGCGTGAACGAATTAAAGTGAACGAGCTCGTAATGAGCTCGACTGGAATCGCTCTATTTTCATACAGATTACAGAAGCTGAGAATATTTGTTTTTAATATAAATGACTTCATTTAAAAGATGCGATCTCTAGCTTTATGCCCGTGGGTATGTTTGCCTGTTTGACTGAATTTTCGTGGAGTTACAGATCATTTCCGAACGTGTTTCAAATTGGAGTTCGCTGACAGAGAGAGTGAAGAACTCGCATCATGTTCATTTTTCATTATTTGGCAAAAAGCAAAACACTTTATTTTTATTGTGAGTATACAGAAAAAAAATAGAAACTGAACAGGATCGATTGATGTATAACACGAACATGAAAGATCAAAATTAACAGAGCAGTTTGAGTTTATTTTGCATTGCTAAAAAAAAAAACGAGCAAAACGCACGGGCGCGTTTCTGGTCCCCAGAGGGTTAATTGTAGTGACTAAATGATTTTATTTAAACACACACACACACACCAAATTGACGATGGGGGACAATGGTATATTTGAATCTGCATATTGTAATATCTGCAGGGCACCCCTAGTCTAGTCTTATTAAATGTATGCTCCATCTTTCATGTTTAATTTGTAAATTTGATCAATAAATTAAATTATTTAGAATAATAAGGCACTGTATGGCTGTTACCCTATGTAGGGCTGATCAAATTAAATCGTTTACACTGAAAAATAACAATGCATTAAATAATGTTGTGAGATTGTTTTAAATATGAGTCAATTAACAATCGTTGGAAAGAATGATACTTTTAAGCATAACACTAAACCATCATTAGGTGTCCAGGCGACCGTCTTAATGAGTGAGTCATTGATTCATTCGTTCAAACAATTCGTTCGAACGACTGAATCATTCATGAATGAGACAGATGTTTATGGATTGGTCATTGAATCTTTGAGTCAACCGATTCTTCAAAATGCTGAATCATTCAGTAATGAGAAAACACGTTGCTGTGAGATGCGCGATGATCCTGCTGTGATCTTTGTTTGACTATTTTCACTGCTGAAACAGAAAAAAAAGTCAATATTGGATCTAAAATGTAAGTGTCTTGACTTGTGTGTGTGTGAGAGTGTGTGTGTGTGTGTGTGTGTGTCAAAAAGTCAGATATTTTGGTTTGAATGTGGTCATTTTCTCTCTCTCTCTCTCTCTCTCTCTCTCTCTCTCTCTCTCTCTCTCTCTCTCTCTCTCTCTCTCTCTCTCTCTCTCTCTCTCTCTCTCTCTCTCTCTCTCTCTCTCTCTCTCTCTCTCTCTCTCTGTGCCTATGTCTCTTGTGTACTTATTTCATATGTCCGTTAAATCCTTGAGACCGTAGGGTGTCTCATTTTTCATTTTAGGTTTCAGAAGGTTGCTTACGCATACTTTGTGGTTGATATGTGCCCTCGATGCGCACTTTTGCAGAGCCCACACTGATGCAAGCTCTACAGCACACTTCTTTTCGACAGTCAAAGCGGGGTTATGTTTCTGCACGTCGTGCACAATAACCCTAAAGGCACCAGGGTGGCGGTGCCACCGGCTTCTTTTATATATATATATAAATAGAGCTGCGAGCAGCGGTGAAGGGCCAAAGCCGGCGGCACCGCCACGCCAGTGCCTTTAGGTAACTAAAGGCACCGGGGTTGCGGTGCCACCGGCTTGGGCCTGCATTCGCTGCTCGCAGCTATATTTATTATTATTATTCTCCGAAATGAATCGCATTTTTGAGGGCCTAAACATGCACGAAAACTCACGAAAATTTGCACACGCGTCAGAACTGGCGGAAATTTACATCTGATATGCGTTTCAAAATTGGGTGGGGTAAAATGGCTCGATAGCGCCACCTATAAAGGTTCAACGGAGTGCGCCTCGCGTTACGTTTCACGTACGTGTACGAAATTCGGTACATACATGTAATGGGCCAATACCTACAAAAAAATCTCTTGGAGCGTAGCCCTAAACACAACAGGAAGTCAGTCATTTTGAACTTCCTCTCAGATTTTTGTGCAGTTTTTGCCATTTTCAGGCCTCGTACTTTAACGAACTCCTACAGTTTTAATCTGATCATCTTCAAATTTGGTGAGTGTAATCTTAAGGCCTTTGCGACGTTAAATTGCGAAGATCTTGAGTTTTCGTCGTAGGGCGTGTCCTCGGCGGCCTGACAAATTTCAATGTTTCGCCATGAAACAGGAAGTTGCTGTAACTCAGGCAAACAATGTCAAAAATGCCCCAAACTTCACACGTTTGATAAGAGGTCTGTCCTGAACACATGTCCATGTTCATATTCAGTTACAGTCATAGCGCCACCTGCTGACAACAGGAAGTGACATGTTTAACACTGTTGTGGACTCCTGATAGCATATAAAAAAGTGCCAGCAAGTGTTAAACATGCTAACAACATACTTAAAACATGCTAAAACATGCTAGCAAGCACTTAGCTAAGTCCTAAAGCATGCTATTACTGCAATTCAATAGGAATTTGCTGTAACTCAGGCATGGAATGTCCAATCTGCCCCAAACTTCACACGTTTGATAAGAGTCATGGCCTGAACACATCTACATGATAATATTCAGTTATAGTAATAGCTCCACCTACTGGCAACAGGAAGTGACATGTTTAACACGTTGATGCCCTTCTAGCAACATGTTAAAAATGCCATTGAGTTCTAAACCTGCAAGAAACATGTTAAAACATGCTAGCAATACTTAGCTAAGTCCTAAAGCATGCTAATTCAATGAAACAAGACGTTGTTGTTACTCAAAAAGGCAACATCCCATCTGCGCCAAACTTCACACGTTTGATAAGAGTTATCTCCTAAACACATGTCCATGCTCATATTCAGTTATAGTCATAGCGCCGCCTGCTGGCAACAGGAAGTGACGTTTAACACTGTGCTGGACTCCTAATAGGTACATGCATGTAATGACCCAATACCTACAAAAAAGTCTCTTGGAGCTTATCCCTAAACACAACAGGAAGTCAGCCATTTTGATCTTCCTCTCTGATTTTTGTGCAGTTTTTGCCATTTTCAGGCCTCGTACTTTAACGAACTCCTCCTACAATTTTAATCTGATCATCTTCAAATTTGGTGAGTGTAATCTTAAGGCCTTTGCGACGTTAAATTGCGAAGATCTTGTTAGGGCCCAAGCCTTGAAAAGGCGAAGGCCCTATTGTTTTCCTTAGGATTATTATTCTTTTGTATTATTATTATTAGGGCCCAAGCCTTGAAAAGGCGAAGGCCCTATTGTTTTCCTTAGGATTATTAGGGCCCAAGCCTTGAAAAGGCGAAGGCCCTATTGTTTTCCTAAGGATTATTATTAGGGCCCAAGCCTTGAAAAGGTGAAGGCCCTATTGTTTTCCTTAGGATTATTATTATTAGGGCCCAAGCCCTGAAAGGGCGCAGAGCCCTATTGTTCTTCTTAGGATCATTTGCTATTCTTCTTTATTAGGGCCCAAGCCTTGAAAAGGCGAAGGCCCTATTGTTTTCCTAAGGATTATTATTATTAGGGCCCAAGCCTTGAAAAGGCGAAGGCCCTATTGTTTTCCTTAGGATTATTATTTTTTTAGGGCCCAAGCCTTGAAAAGGCGAAGGCCCTATTGTTTTCCTTAGGATTATTATTATTATTATTAGGGCCCAAGCCTTGAAAAGGCGAAGGCCCTATTGTTTTCCTAAGGATTATTATTAGGGCCCAAGCCTTGAAAAGGCGAAGGCCCTATTGTTTTCCTTAGGATTATTTTTAGGGCCCAAGCCTTGAAAAGGCGAAGGCCCTATTGTTTTCCTTAGGATTATTTATTAGGGCCCAAGCCTTGAAAAGGCGAAGGCCCTATTGTTTTCCTTAGGATTATTATTATTATTAGGGCCCAAGCCCAAAGGGCGAAGGCCCTATTGTTTTCCTAAGGATTATTTTTTTTTTTCTCCTCTTTTATTTTTCTTACGACTATTCGGGCACTTTTGGGGCCCTTAACGTGCCCGAAAACTCTTGAAACTTTGCACGCGGGTCAGAACCCGCGGCCATCAGGGTTGGGCTGAAGATGGTACCCGGGCGTGGCAGGGGGGCTCGACAGCGCCCCCTGGAACGGGGTCCGAAAACTTGGTCCAAAAATCAAACACGCTTGCATGTAAGAATATGAAACTCGGTACACATATAGATCTCATCAGTTCATATATACTTCATACTCTTACTTTTTACCCCAGCCCAACAGGAAGTCGGCTATTTAGGGTTGTTTGTAAAACGCATGCAATGGAATTTAAAGTACTTCTCCTAGAGAATTCAAAGAAATGCCACGAAACTCGGTCAGCATGAAGTCAAGACATTGAGGATGAAAAATTGCGAGGGGATTTTTGATATCTCGAACGGTTTGGCCGTGGCGAGGAAACGAAATTATGGCGAGAAACGTGAAACAGGAAGTGTGTTATAACTTCTGCATACATTAACTGATCTTAATGAAACTTCAGCAGTGTGTTCGCTGTAAGAGGGCGATCACATGGATGTGACTATTGTGAGTCAAAGTTATAGCGCCACCAACTGGCAGCAGGAAGTGTGTCACTTTCAAAATGCTTCGAAATCACCCTCTTATTTTAACCCAATTTGCTTCAAACTTCATCTGTATAATGTAAACACACGCCAGATGTAGACCTGTGAATGGATTCTTGATATCTTTGATACTGTTGCCGTGGCAACACATCAAACTTTAAAATTCTTTTTTGATGCTTTTGAGACTCTTAGCATGCTTGAAATTGCATGAAACTCGACAGACACGTCACATTTATTAGCCAGTAGACATGTGCAAAGTTTCAGAAACGGGCGTGGTGCAGGGACTCAGTAGCGCCACCTTTTGACAAAAGTGAGATGGTTAGTTTCATAGTTTTACCTGCAATCTTATAACTCGGTAGGCATATTGTTCAGATCAAGCCGGACAACTTTCTAATTTACAGATTTTGGTTCCGAACAACAGGAAGTCAGATATTTTGGTTTGAATGTGGATGCTTTGGAGTAATCTCTGTCCCTCTCTCCCTCTCTCTGCGTACCTCTGTGTCTGTGGGGGGAGGGGGATGTGTCTGTTTGAGTGACAATGCTTTTAATTATTGTTGATACAGGTTTCGAGGGCTTTTGGGGCCCTTAACATCCTCTAAAACTCTTGAAACTTTGCACACGGGTCAGAACCCGCGGCCATCAGGGCCGGACTGAAGCTGGTACCCGGGCGTGGCAGGGCGGACCGACAGCGCCCCCTGGACTGGGATTCGAACACTTGTCCATAAATCAAAGACACTTGCATGTAATAATATGAAACTCGGTACACTTATAGATCTCATTGGGATGAACAACTTTCGTGCTCTAAGTTTTACGACATCCCAACAGGAAGCCGGCTATCATGGTTTGTTTGGAAACGCATACCCCTGAAATTATATTTAATTCTCCTTGGGAATTGATCGGATTTCAAGCAAACTCGGTCAGCATGAAGTCAAGACATTGAGGATGCTAAATTCCGGAGGGATTTTTGATATCTCGAACGGTTTGGTCGTGGCGAGGAAATTAATTTTATGACTAAAAAAGGACACATAAAGTGTGTTATAACTTAGCTCGTTTTACCTACAGTTACAAAACTTGCCACGCATATTGTTCTCATCAAGCCGATCAATTTTCTAATTTAAAGTCATTAGCTCTGAGCAACAGAAAGTCAGATATTGTAGTTTGAATGGATTTATTGTCCCCCTGCCATTCTCTGTGTGTTTGTGTGTGTGTGTGTGTGTGTGTGTCTGTGTGGGGAGGGAAGGGGAGGGGAGGGGAGTGGAGGGGAGGGGAGTGGAGGGAGGGTTGGTGTCTGTGTTTATGTGTGTGTGTGTGGCTGGTATGATTTTTCCTGCATTAAAGGATAAAGAAATCTCTAAGTCCTTGTCTTTTTGCATAACAATTTTGTATTTCTTTTTAAATGACAAAATATGCATATAACCCCCATCTTTTAAATGTATAGTTTGCTTTAAATAAAAGTAAGATTGTATTGGTAATTGAAGCTGAATGAATTTAAAATTCATGTGCTATATTTCAATATATTTGTTTTCCTTAAAATTTTAAAACACTAACCTCATTCTCATCTGAATTACACATATTTTTTTTTCTGTATAAAATAATACTCTGACTAAAAACACATTTGATGTTTATTTTTTAATCAATGTAGAATGTGTATCTTAAAGGGGTCATATAATGGTACATGCACTTTTACAAGTTGATTGTACTCAAATGTGTGTTGGCAGTGTCTGTACACAGCCATCATATAATGATAAAAATCCATCCAGTGGTTTTGTTTTAATCTCCTTATATGTTTTCCCCTGCCTCAAATCAAGTCGTTCGAGCCTGTGACGTCACAAGCTCGCACGCCCCTCCCACGATTGTTGATTGACAGCCGCGTCTCAACACAGACCCGCCCTCGCTCGTGAGCTAGCTGTCAATCATAGTCCGCGTGGACCGGCGCGGTCATTGTTGATATGCTGGAGCTCACAGCGCTGAGAGATCCAGGGAAGAAAACATTTGAATTCGCCACTGAAGTAATGACATCGCTGCGAGATCTAGTGAGAAGCATTCACATTTCTCCGTTATTAACCGTAGATCTCTATTAGATCAAACAGCGCTGACGTGGACACCAGGAGAAATAGTGTGCCGTGAATGAACTAGTAATACTTTACGTCCACAGACCAGCAACATTCACCATGGATTTAATATAGTAACACTAAATGTAACCAGTTTGGCTGGAATAGTGAAATGAAATGCTTTCAAGTACTTCACACATCTTTTTCCAGCACTTCAAAACTCAAATATTATATAAATAAATATATGAAGAGTTCAGATGCAAAAGCCATTTGAAATTTTCTTCTAGAATTATCATTTTTATGAAGCTTGTATATTTAAGTTCAGTAATTTCACTCAAATGACAATTAATAGGTAATCTTCATTGCCATTTAAGTGAAATTACTGAACTTAAATATACAAGCTTGATAAAAATGATAATTCTAGGAGAAAATTTCAAATGGCTTTTGCATCTGAACTCTTCATATATTTAAATGTTATTTTTAATGTGATTACCAAAACATTATTTGTTCATCCTTCAAAGATGACACCCATTTATAAACCTGAAAGTTTCAAGATGTAGGAAAACTCACACTTATTTAAAAAATATTTTTTCTTTTAACAAATGGGAAATTTCTCTGGCATTTCTTACTTTTTGCTGTATCGAAAACGTACCGAACCGTGACTTTAAAACCGAGGTACGTACCGAACCGTGATTTTTGTGTACCGTTACACCCCTACAGGTAAAATAAGTGTTTTCTTACAATATTTAATTTTTAATTAAAGTATATTACAAACTTTTAATTTAGACCCTAAAGAATCATATTAGCTTGTACAAAAATGGCATTATATGACCCCTTTAAAAATAAACAGATTAGTGCTCTGTTTGAGGACAATCCTGTGTGGGGAGGTGGCAGGGGGATTTCTCTTTTGGGTGAGATTTAATTTAAATTATTGTTTTTCAAGGTAGCATTCTAATCAGGTAAAGCAAGTAATATTCTCTGTATCTTTATATAAATATACACACACATATATATATATATGTATATATATATCACTCTTCGAGTGATAGTTTAGTTTAAACACCAACTCATACATAGGGCCATACTGCCCTCTTGTGTCCAAAATTATATACATATTTGGTATGTGACTGAGGACCGAGAGCTTTTAAATACGGACGTCCACATGGACATTGATAATGGTGGCGCTTGCAGAGCGCTCGAGGGAATTCCTATGGAAGTAGGAATGAACTAAAAAACGTTCGCTCTTCTGCTCGCTCATCGCCGTGGACGCGCACCACTATGAATGCCCGTGCAGCCGTTAGTTTCATTTCAAAATTAGCGCCTTTGGCGCCTCTGGGGCTGATTGCTTGAATTGTGAGTTCAATAGCCTATTAGTCTTCATGGAAAACACTTCATCAAAAGAGTATAATGATTCTATTCGCGTTTGGTGTGAACGCAGCATAATGAAGAGGCTGCGATGTCAAGATTGCAATGCTGCGCTGAATTGTGTGTGTGTGTGTGTGTGTGCGCGCACGAGAGAGAGAGAGGGAGGGGTGCGCGGGCGCGATCGAACGGTGTGTGTTATGAATGCCCGTGCAGCCGTTAGTTTCATTTCAAAAATAGCGTCTTTTCTGGGGCCGATTGCTTGAATTGTGAGTTCAATAGCCTATTATTCTTCATGGAAAACACTTCAACAAAAGAGTATAATGACAGATTGGCTTAAATAGGCGCTTTTACACAAAATATTCCTTCATCATCTATTCAGTCTAAATAGCGATAAATTTCGCTCTATTCACGTTTGGTGTGAACGCAGCATAATGAACAGGCTGCGATGTCAAGATTGCAATGCTGGAGTGTGTGTGTGTGCGCGCAGGAGAGAGAGGGTGAGAGATAGAGAGAGAGATCTTTTGCTTTTAAACTGTGTGTGTGTGTCTGTCTGTGTCTGTGTGTATATATATATATATATATATATATCTTTTTTTTTTCTCTCCAAAATATTCATATAACCCATATCTTTTAAGTGTATGGTTTGCTTTAAATTAAATTAAGATTGTATGTTTGGTAATTGAACCTAAATGAATTTAAAATTAACGTGCTATATTTGAGATCAATACAATCAATGTTTTCCTTCATTTTAATCAACACTAACTTTATTCTCATCTGAATTATAAATAATTTATTTCTCTATAAAATAAAAAATCCTGAATAATCCAGACCAACTAGAGGTCACTTTTCCTACAACATCATCAGTGCTGAAGCAGAACTACCAGAGCCGTTCGGCAGATTTTCATTCTTGTGTGCTTATTTCATGTGTCCGTTAAATCCATGAGACCGTCTGTAGGGCGTTTCATTTTTCATTTTAGGTTTCAGAAGGTTGCTCATGCATACATTGTGGTTGATATGTGCCCTCGATGCGCACTTTTGCAGAGCCCACACTGATGCAAGTTCTACAGCACACTTCTTTTCGACAGTCAAAGCGGGGTTACGTTTATGCACGACGTGCACAATAACCCTAAAGGCACCGGGGTGGCGGTGCCGCCGGCTTCTTTTATATATATATATATATATATATAAATATAGCTGCGAGCAGCGATGAAGGGCCAAAGCCGGCGGCACCGCCACCCCGGTGCCTTTAGGTAACTAAAGGCACCGGGGTTGCGGTGCCACCGGCTTGGGCCCGCAATCGCTGCTCGCAGCTATATTTATTATTATTATTATTATTTTATCGACTATTCGGGCACTTTTGGGGCTCTTAACGTGCACGAAAACTCTTGAAACTTTGCACACTGGTCAGAACCCGCGGCCATCAGGGCCGGGCTGAAGCTGGTACCCGGGCGTGGCAGGGGGGCTCGACAGCGCCCCCTGGAACGGGGTCCGAAAACTTGGTCCATAAATCAAACACGCTTCCATGTAATAATATGAAACTCGGTACACATATAGATCTCATCGGTTCATATATCCTTTGTACTTTTACTTTTTACCCCAGCCCAACAGGAAGTCGGCTATTATGGTTTGTTTGGAAGCGTATGCCCCTGGAATTCGATATACTCCTCCTAGAGAATTCAACCAATCGCAAGGAAACTCGGTCAGCATGATGTCAAGACATTGAGGATGAAAAATTGCCAGGGGATTTTTCATATCTCGAACGGTTTGGCCGTGGCGAGGAAACAAATTTATGGCGAATAATGGAAACAGGAAGTGTGTTATAACTTCTGCATACATTAACTGATCTTGATGAAACTTCAACAGTATGTTCGCTGTAAGAGGCCGATCACATGGATGTGACTATTGTGAGTCAAAGTTATAGCGCCACTAACTGGCAGCAGGAAGTGTGTCACTTTCTAAATGCTTTTGACAAAAGTGGGGGGGTTAGTTTTATCTACAGTTACAAAACTCAGCGTGTATATTCTTCTCCTCAAGCCAAACAACTTTCTAATTTAAAGTAATTAGCTCCGACCCTCAGAAAGTCAGATATTGTGGTTTGAATAGGGTCATTTTCTCTCTCTCTCTCTCTGAGCCAATATGGCAAGCCGCTTTAACATTTAATCATTTTAACCTACTAGTCTCTATTTTCATGCTACTAGTACTTATTTTTTAGATACTAGTATCTATTCCATTAAGTACTAGTACTTATTCATTAGCGACTAGTGCTTATTCTGTTTAGAATATTCAAAGTGCTTATTCAATTTTTTTGCTTATTTATATTTTCAGAGCAGAAAATCCGATTTTTCTGCTTATTCAATATTGCATCTAAAAATGTAAGTGACTTGACGTGTGTGTGTGTGTGTGAGAGAGAGAGATGTGTCTGTTACAGTGACAAGAGTTTAACCCTTTAAGGCCTTGTCTTTTTGGATATATATTTTTTTTATTAAAAAAAATTTGCATACAACCCATATATTTTAAATGTATTGTTTGCTTTAAATTAAATTAAGATTGTATGTTTGGTAATTGAACCTAAATAAATTTTAAATTAATGTGCTATATTTCAGATCAATATATTTGTTTTCCTTCATTTTAATCAACACTAACTTTATTCTCATCTG
This sequence comes from Rhinichthys klamathensis goyatoka, assembly GCF_029890125.1. NCBI lineage: Eukaryota > Metazoa > Chordata > Actinopteri > Cypriniformes > Leuciscidae > Rhinichthys > Rhinichthys klamathensis. The sequence goes on from NW_026606637.1 coordinate 1,359,670, forward strand.
AATTATAAAGAATTTATTTCTGTATAAAATAAAAAATCCCGAATAATCCAGACCAACCAGAGCGCACTATTTCTACAACATCATCAGTGCTGAAGCGAAACTACCAGAGCCGTTCGGCAGATAGCAAGCAGATATTTTGTGTCACGTCGTGCACAATAACCCTAAAGGCACCAGGGTGGCGGTGCCACCGGCTTTATATATATATATATATATATATATATATAAATATATATATATATATATAAATATATATATATATATATATATATATATATATATATATAAATATAGCTGCGAGCAGCGATGAAGGGCCCAAGCCGGCGGCACCGCCACCCTGGTGCCTTTAGGTAACTAAAGGCACCGGGGTTGCGGTGCCACCGGCTTGGGCCCGTAATCGCTGCTCGCAGCTATATTTATTCTTATTATTATTATTTTACTACCTTTTGGGCACTTTTGGGGCCCTTAACGTGCTCAAAAACTCTTGAAACTTTGCACACGGGTCAGAACCCGCGGCCATCAGGGCCGGGCTGAAGCTGGTACCCGGGCGTGGCAGGGGGGCTCGACAGCTCCCCCTGGAACGGGGTTTGAACACTTTGTCCATAACTCAAACACGCTTACATGTAATAATATGAAACTCGGTACACTTATAGATCTCATCGGTTCATATATCCTTCATGCTCTTACTTTTTACCCCAGCCCAACAGGAAGTCGGCTATTTAGGGTTGTTTGGAAAACCCATGCTCAGGAATTCGAAATACTCCTCCTAGAGAATTCAAACACACGGCACGAAACTCGGTCAGCATGAAGTCAAGACATTGAGGATGAAAAATTGCCAGGGGATTTTTGATATCTCGAACGGTTTGGCCGTGGCGAGGAAACGAATTTGTGGCGAATAATGGAAACAGGAAGTGTGTTATAACTTCTTCATACATTGACTGATCTTGATGAAACTTCAGCAGTGTGTTCGCTGTAAGAGGCCGATCACATGGATGTGACTATTGTGAGTCAAAGTTATAACGCCACCAACTGGCAGCAGGAAGTGTGTCACTTTCAAAATGCTTTTAAATCACCCTCTTATTTTTACCCGATTTGCTTCAAACTTCACTACTGTAATGTAAAGACACGCCAGATGTAGACCTGTGAATGGATTCTTGATATCTTAGATAATGTTGCCATGGCAACGCATCACATTTTAATATTCTTTTTTTATGCTTTTGAGACTCTTAGCATGCCTGAAATCGCTTGAAATTGCATGAAACTTGACAGACAGATCACATTTATTAGCCAGTAGACATGTGCAAAGTTTCAGAAACGGGCGTGGTGCAGGGACTCAGTAGCGCCACCTTTTGACAAAAGTGGGGGGGTTAGTTTTATAGTTTTACCTACAATCATAAAAATCGGTACGTATATTGCTCGGATCAAGCCAAACAACTTTCTAATTTACAGTTATTAGTTCCGACCAACACGAAGTCAGATATTTTAGTTTGAATGAGGATGTTTTCAAGCATTTTCTCTCCCTCTGTCTCTCTCTGACCATTCTCTGTGTGTGTGTGTGTGTGTCTGTGTGGGGAGGGGGGAGGGGCTCTTCGAGTGATAGTTTAGTTTAAACACAAAATTATACATAGGGCCATACTGCCCTCTTGTGTCCAAAATTATATTTATATATACATTATACATATATTTGGTATGTGACTGGGGACCGAGAGCTTTTAAATACGGATGTCCACACGGACATTGATAATGACCACGTGCAGAGCGCTCGAGGGAATTCCTATGGAAGTAGGAATGAACTAAAAAAACGTTCGCTCTGTTCTGCTCGCTCATCGCCGTGGACGCGCACCGTTATGAATGCCCGTGCAGCCTTTAGTTTCATTTCAAAATTAGCGCCTTTTCTGGGGCCAATTGCTTGAATTGTGAGTTCAATAGCCTATTATTCTTCATGGAAACCACAACAACAAAAGAGTATAATGATTCTATTCGCGTTTGGTGTGAACGCAGCATAATGAACAAGCTGCGATGTCAAGATTGCAATGCTGGAGTGTGTGTGTGTGTGTGTGTGCGAGAGAGAGTGCGAGAGAGAGAGGGAGGGAGGGATCGCGGGCGCGATCGAACTGTGTGTGTGTTATGAATGCCCGTGCAGCCGTTAGTTTCATTTCAAAAATAGCGCCTTTTCTGGGGCCGATTGCTTGAATTGTGAGTTCAATAGCCTATTATTCTTCATGGAAAACACTTCAACAAAAGAGTATAACAGATTGGCTTAGGCGCTTTTACATAAAATATTCCTTCATCATCTATTCAGTCTAAATAGCGATAAATTTCGCTCTATTCACGTTTGGTGTGAACGCAGCATAATGAACAGGCTGCGATGTCAACATTGCAATGCTGGAGTGTGTGTGTGTGTGTGCGCGCGCAAGAGAGAGAGAGAGAGAGAGAGAGAGAGAGAGAGAGAGAGAGATATTTTGCTTTTAAACTATGTGTGTGTGTGTCTGTCTGTCTGTGTCTGTGTGTGTATATATATATATATATTTTTTTTTTTTTTCTCCAAAATATTCATATAACCCAAAGTGTATTGTTTGCTTTAAATTAAATTAAGATTGTATGTTTGGTAATTGAACCTAAATGAATTTAAAATTAATGTGCTATATTTGAGATCAATACAATCAATGTTTTCCTTCATTTTAATCAACACTAACTTTATTCTCATCTGAATTATAAATAATTTATTTCTGTATAAAATAAAAAATCCTGAATAATCCAGACCAACTAGAGTGCACTTTTCCTACAACATCATCAGTGCTGAAGCAGAACTACCAGAGCCGTTCGGCAGATTTTCATTCTTGTGTGCTTATTTCATGTGTCCGTTAAATCCATGAGACCGTCTGTAGGGTGTCTCATTTTTCATTTTAGGTTTCAGAAGGTTGCTCATGCATACTTTGTGGTTGATATGTGCCTCGATGCGCACTTTTGTAGAGCCCACACTGATGCAAGCTCTACAGCACACTTCTTTTCGAGAGTCAAAGAGGGGTTACGTTTTTGCACGTCGTGCACAATAACCCTAAAGGCACCGGGGTGGCGGTGCCGCCGGCTTCTTTTATTTATATATATATATATATATATATATATATAAATATAGCTGCGAGCAGCGATGAAGGGCCAAAGCCGGCGGCACCGCCATTCCGGTGCCTTTAGGTAACTAAAGGCACCGGGGTTGCGGTGCCACCGGCTTGGGCCCGTAATCGCTGCTCGCAGCTATATATATATATTTTTTTTCTCCTCTTTTATTTTTCTTACGACTATTCGGGCACTTTTGGGGCTCTTAACGTGCACGAAAACTCTTGAAACTTTGCACGCGGGTCAGAGCCCACGGCCATCAGGGTCGGGGTGAAGATGGTACCCGGGCGTGGCAGGGGGGCTCGACAGCGCCCCCTGGAACGGGGTCCGAAAACTTGGTCCATAAATCAAACACGCTTGTATGTAAGAATATGAAACTCGGTACACATATAGATCTCATTGGTTCATATATACTTCATGCTCTTACTTTTTACCCCAGCCCAACAGGAAGTCGGCTATTTAGGGTTGTTTGTAAAACGCATGCAATGGAATTTAAAGTACTTCTCCTAGAGAATTCAAAGAAATGCCACGAAACTCGGTCAGCATGAAGTCAAGACATTGAGAATGAAAAATTGCGAGGGGATTTTTGATATCTCGAACGGTTTGGCCGTGGCGAGGAAACGAAATTATGGCGAGAAACGTGAAACAGGAAGTGTGTTATAACTTCTGCATACATTAACTGATCTTAATGAAACTGCAGCAGTGTGTTCGCTGTAAGAGGCCGATCACACGGATGTGACTATTGTGAGTCAAAGTTATAGCGCCACCAACTGGCAGCAGAAAGTGTGTCACTTTCAAAATGCTTCAAAATCACCCTCTTATTTTAACCCAATTTGCTTCAAACTTCATCTGTATAATGTAAACATACGCCAGATGTAGACCTGTGAATGGATTCTTGATATCTTTGATACTGTTGCCGTGGCAACACATCAAACTTTAAAATTCTTTTTTGATGCTTTTGAGACTCTTAGCATGCTTGAAATTGCATGAAACTCGACAGACATGTCACATATATTAGCCAGTAGAGATGTGCAAAGTTTCAGAAACGGGCGTGGTGCAGGGACTCAGTAGCGCCACCTTTTGACAAAAGTGAGAGGGTTAGTTTCATAGTTTTACCTGCAATCTTAAAACTCGGTAGGCATATTGTTCAGATCAAGCCGGACAACTTTCTAATTTACAGATTTTGGTTCCAAACAACAGGAAGTCAGATATTTTGGTTTGAATGTGGATGTTTTGGAGTAATCTCTGTCCCTCTCTCCCTCTCTCTGCATACCTCTGTGTCTGTGGGGGGAGGGGGATGTGTCTGTTTGAGTGACAAAGCTTTTAATTATTGTTGATCAAGGTTTTGGGGGCTTTTGGGGCCCTTAACATCCTCTAAAACTCTTGAAACTTTGCACACGGGTCAGAACCCGTGGCCATCAGGGCCGGACTGAAGCTGGTACCCGGGCGTGGCAGGGCGGACCGACAGCGCCCCCTGGACTGGGATTCGAACACTTGTCCATAAATCAAAGACACTTGCATGTAATAATATGAAACTCGGTACACTTATAGATCTCATTGGGTTGAACAACTTTCGTGCTCTAAGTTTTACGACATCCCAACAGGAAGCCGGCTATCGTGGTTTGTTTGGAAACGCATACCCCTGAAATTCTATTTAATTCTCCTTGGGAATTGATCGGATTTCAAGCAAACTCGGTCAGCATGACGTCAAGACATTGATGATGCTAAATTCCGGAGGGATTTTTGATATCTCGAACGGTTTGGCCGTGGCGAGGAAATTAATTTTATGACTAAAAAAGGACACATAAAGTGTGTTATAACTTTGCTCGTTTTACCTACAGTTACAAAACTTGCCACGCATATTGTTCTCATCAAGCCAATCGACTTTCTAATTTAAAGTCATTAGCTCAGAGCAACAGAAAGTCAGATATTGTAGTTTGAATGGATTTCTTGTCCCCCTGCCATTCTGTTTGTGTGTGTGTGTGTGTGTCTGTGTGGGGAGGGGGGGGAGGGGGGGCTCTTTGATTGATAGTTTAGTTTAAACACCAACTCATACATAGGGCTATACTGCCCTCTTGTGTTCAAAATTATATACATATTTGGTATGTGACTGAGGATCGAGAGCTTTTAAATACGGACGTCCACATTGATAATGGTGGCGCTTGCAGAGCGGTCGAATGAATAAATTAACTAAACGTTCACTCAGCTCTGCTCGCTCGTCGCCATGGACGCGCACCGTTATGAATGCCAGTGCAGCCGCATACTTTTTAGTGTCACTTTAAAATTAGTGCAATATCAGGGGCCGATTGCTTGAATTGTGAGTTCAATAGTCTATTGTTTTTCACGGAAAACACAACAACAAAAGAGTACAATGACAGATTCGCTTAAATAGGCGCTTTTACATAAAATAGCCTATTCCGTCATCATCTTTTCAGTCAGCTCTTCACTCTCGTGATTAATGAAATTTGACTCCTGTTGCTGATATTTGCTGCAACTTTCGTTCAGCTCACAATTTAGCAAACACGCTTCAAATGTGTTTTTACTTTTGTGTGTATATATATATATATATATATATATATATAGCTTATGTTTCAAATATGAGTTAATTAACAATCGTTGGAAAGAATGATACTTTTAAACATATCACTAAACCGTCATTAGGTGCCACCAGGCGACCGTCTTTATGAGCGAGTCATTGATTCTATCGTTCAAACGATTCGTTCGAACGGCTGAGTCATTCATGAATGAGACAGATTATGGATTGGTCATTGAATCTTTGAGTCAACCGATTCGTTCAAAATGCTGAATCTTTCAGTAATGAGAACGCGTTGCTGTGAGATGCTCGATGGTTCTGCTGTGATCTTTGTTTAACTATTTTCGCTGCTGAAACAGAAAAAAAGTCAATATTGCATCTAAAATGTAAGTGATTTGACGTGTGTGTGTGTGTGTGTGTGTGTGTGTGTGTGTGTGTGTGTGTGTGTGTGTGTGTGTGTGTGTGTGTGAGTTGGTTTATGTGATTTATGAGGACACAGATTTGTATAATGACATGTGTATTACACTGGTATTACAACTTATGGGTGGTTTATGAGGACATTTCAAAAGTCCTCATAAATCAAATGGCTTAAAAAACATAAAAAACATTGTTTTATTAAAAAATTAAAAATGCTGCATGTCTCCTGTGATGGGTAGGTTTAGGGATAGGGGCAGTGTAGGGGGATAGAATATATAGTTTTTACGGTATAAAAACCATTACGCCTATGGAGAGTCCTCATAATGCTGTTGCACCAACATGTGTGTGTGTGTGTGTGTGTGTGTGTGTGTGTGTGATTGTGTCTGTTACAGTGATTGTTTAACCCTTGTTAAAGTTTAGGCCTTGTCTTTTTGGATATATATCTTTTTATATAAAAAAATAGCATACAACCCATATATTTTAAATGTATTGTTTGCTTTAAATTACATTGAGATTTGTATGTTTGGTAATTGAACCTGAATGAATTTTAAATGAATGTGCGATATTTCAGATCATATTTTTGTTTTCCTTAAAATTTGAACTAACACTAACTTTATTCTCATCTGAATGATAGATTATTTATTTATGTATAAAATAAAAACACATTTGATTTTTCTTTTTTAATCAATGTAGAATGTGTAACTGAAAAAATAAACAGATTAGGGCTCTGTTCGAGGACAAGAAATGAAAACCAATGCAATATGATGAATGTCCAAAAGATTTTTTTGCTTTTAAACTATGTGGGTGTGTGTGTGTAAGAGATTTTGGTTGGGTGACAGTTGTAGTTTACAGTTTGACAAAAGCACAATGTTGTGTTTTATTGCGATTGTACACAAACATAAGTAAACACTTTGTAGTTTGAATAATGTCCTGTATGAACAAAAGGACGGAGTATGTTTTTATGTCTACATTGTTCAATCACGCCTCACACACACACACACACACAAACTATTTTTCTAATCAGATCAGGCAAATATTCTGTCTTGGCACACTTCATATAACTTTCAAACTTGTGTACTTATTTCATGTGTCCATTAAGTCCATGAGACCGTAGGGTGTCTCATTTTTCATTTTAGGTTTCAGAAGGTTGCTCACGCATGCTTTGTGGTTGATATGTGCCCTCAATGCACACTTTTGCAGAGCCCACACTGATGCAAGCTCTACAGCACACATCTTCTCAAAGGTCAAAGCGGGGTTACGTTATTGCCCGTCATGCACAGTAACCCTAAAGGCACCGGGGTGGCGGTGCTACCGGCTTGTTTATATATATATATATATATATATATATATATATATATATAAATATAGCTGCGAGCAGCGATGAAGGGCCAAAGCCGGCGGCACCGCCACTCCGGTGCCTTTAGGTAACTATTCATTTTGATTAGAGATATCTGAAATTTGATATCTGTAACTTTCATTTTATTGGGTTAGCTATGCGCACTGTGATTGGCTCATCGTGTTTGGGGGCGTGGCTTAGCCATAGGTCAATTACGTTACAGATATCTTAAATGATAATACAAACTATCCAAAATATAATTACGACTTGTCAGAAAGACGTTGTTGATATCTACAATGTTAATTCCGGATAGTCAAACTTAGCTTTTAAATGTTAAAAGGGCTTGCCATACAGAGACGTAGGCTCAGAGAGAGGCTCACCATATTCAAACCAAAATTTCTGACTTCCTGTTGGTCGTAGCTAATTACGGTAAATTAGAAAGTTGTCCGGCTCGAAGAGTACAATATACATATCGAGTTTTGTTACTGTAGATAAAACTAACCCCCCCACTTTTGTCAAAAGCATTTTGAAAGTGACACACTTCCTGCTGCCAGTTGGTGGCGCTATAACTTTGACTCACAATAGTCACATCCATCTGACCGGCCTCTTACAGCGAACACACTGCTGAAGTTTCATCAAGATCAGTTAATGTATGAGGAAGTTATAACACACTTCCTGTTTCCATTATTCGCCATAAATTCGTTTCCTCGCCACGGCCAAACCGTTCGAGATATCAAAAATCCCCTGGCACTTTTTCATCCTCAATGTCTTGACTTCATTTTGGAATACGTGTTAGTAGCTAATGAATAAGTACTGGTATCTGTTTAATAGGTACTAGTACCTATTAATAGATTCTAGTATTTATTCAATATATACTAGTACTATTAATAGGTACTAGTATCTAAAAGGTCATTTTCTCTCTCTCTCTCTCTCTCTCTCTGAGCCAATTCATGTAATGGATGTATGGCAAGCCGTTTTAACATTTAATCATTTTAACCTACTAGTCTCTATTTTCATGCTACTAGTACTTATTTTTTAGATACTAGTATCTATTCCATTAAGTACTAGTACTTATTCATTAGCGACTAGTGCTTATTCTGTTTAGAATATTCAAAGTGCTTATTCAATTTTTCTGCTTATTTACATTTTCAGAGCAGAAAATCCGATTTTTCTGCTTATTCAATATTGCATCTAAAATGTAAGTGACTTGACGTGTGTGTGTGTGTGTGTGTGTGTGTGTGTGTGTGTGTGTGTGTGTGTGTGTGTGTGTGAGAGAGAGAGAGAGAGAGAGATTGTGTCTGTTACAGTGACAAGAGTTTAACCCTTTAAGGCCTTGTCTTTTTGGATATATATCTTTTTTTTATTAAAATAAATGTGCATACAACCCATATATTTTAAATGTATTGTTTGCTTTAAATTAAATTAAGATTGTATGTTTGGTAATTGAACCTAAATAAATTTAAAATTAATGTGCTATATTTCAGATCAATATATTTGTTTTCCTTCATTTTAATCAACACTAACTTTATTCTCATCTGAATTATAAAGAACTTATTTCTGTATAAAATACAAAATTCCGAATAATCCAGACCAACCAGAGCGCACTATTTCTACAACATCATCAGTGCTGAAGCGGAACTACCAGAGCCGTTCGGCAGATAGCGAGCAGACATTTTGTGTCACGTCGTGCACAATAACCCTAAAGGCACCAGGGTGGCGATGCCACCGGCTTTTTATATATATATATATATATATATATATATAAATATAGCTGCGAGCAGCGATGAAGGGCCAAAGCCGGCGGCACCGCCACCCCGGTGCCTTTAGGTAACTAAAGGCACCGGGGTTGCGGTGCCACCGGCTTGGGCCCGTAATCGCTGCTCGCAGCTATATTTATTATTATTATTATTATTATTTTACTACCTTTTGGGCACTTTTGGGGCCCTTAACGTGCTCGAAAACTCTTGAAACTTTGCACACAGTTCAGAACCCGCGGCCATCAGGGCCGGGCTGAAGCTGGTACCCGGGCGTGGCAGGGGGGCTCGACAGCGCCCCCTGGAATGGGGTTTGAACACTTGTCCATATATCAAACACGCTTGTATGTAATAATCTGAAACTCGGTACACTTATAGATCTCATCGGGCTGAACAACTTTCGCGCTCTGAGTTTTACGCCAGCCCAACAGGAAGTCGGCTATTTAGGGTTGTTTGGAAACGCATGCTCAGGAATTTGAAACACTTCTCCTAGGGAATTCCTTCGATCATCGCCAAACTCGGTGTGCATGAAGTCAAGACATTGAGGATGAAAAATTGCCAGGGGATTTTTGATATCTCGAACGGTTTGGTCGTGGCGAGGAAACGAATTTATGGCGAATAATGGAAACAGGAAGTGTGTTATAACTTCTGCATACATTAACTGATCTTGATGAAACTTAAGCAGTGTGTTCGCTGTAAGAGGCCGATCACATGGATGTGACTATTATGAGTCAAAGTTATAGCGCCACCAACTGGCAGCAGGAAGTGTGTCACTTTCAAAATGCTTTGAAATCACCTTCTTATTTTTACCCGATTTGCTTCAAACTTCATCTGTATAATGTAAACACACACCAGATGTAGACCTGTGAAAGGATTATTTAATATCTAAGATAATGTTGCCATGGCAACGCATCAAACTTTAATATTCTTTTTTGATGCTTTTGAGACTCTTAGCATGCTTGAAATTGCATGAAACTCGACAGACACATCCCAATTATTAGCTAGTAGACATGTGCAAAGTTTCAGAAACGGGCATGGTGAGGGGCTCAGTAGCGCCACCTTTAGTCAAAAAATGGGGTATTAGTTTTACCTACAGTAACAAAAATCGGTATGTATATTGTTCTCCTCGAGCCGGACAACTTTCTAATTGACTCCGATCGAATTAAATTAGCTCCGAACAACACGAAGTCAGATATTTTCGTTTGAATGTGATTTTCAGGATAATTTTCTCCCTCCCTCTCCCTCTGTCTCTGTGTTTGTGGGGTGTGGGGGATTTGTCTATTGCTTTTAATGGATTTTCAAGGTTTCAGGGGCTTTTGGGGCCCTTAACGTGCTTGAAAACTCTTGAAACTTTGCACACAGGTCAGAGCCCACAGCCATCAGGGCCGGGCTGAAGCTGGTACCCGGGCGTGGCAGGGGGGCTCAACAGCGCCCCCTTGAACGGGGTCCCCAAAACTTGGTCCATAGATCAAACACGCTTACACGAATTAATATGAAACTCAGTACACATATAGATCTCATCGGGCCGAACAACTTTCCCTCGGTCAAATTTTACGCCAGCCCAACAGGAAGTCGGCTATTATGGGTTGTTTGGAGAACGCTTGCTCTGGAATTTGAAGTACTTCTCCTAGAGATTGCATCCATTTACCGCCAAACTCGGTCAGCTTGAGGTCAACACATTGGAGATGCTAAATTGTGGACGGATTGTTGATATCTCGAACGGTTTGGCCGTGGCGAGGAAACGAATTTATGGGGAGAAAAGAGAAACACGAAGTGTTATAACTTCTGCATACATTAACTGATCTTGATGAAACTTCAGCAGTGTGTTCGTGGTAAGAGGCCAATCAGATGGATGTAACTATTGTGAGTCAAAGTTATAGCGCCACCAACTGGCAGCAGGAAGTGTGCACTTTCTAAATGCTTTTGACAAAAGTGGGGGGGTTAGTTTTATCTACAGTAACAAAACTCGATTTGTATATTGTACTCTTCGACCCGGACAACTTTCTAATTTACCGTAATTAGCTACGACCAAGAGGAAGTCAGATATTTTGGTTTGAATATGGTGAGCCTCTCTCTCTCTCTCTCTGAGCCAATATGGCAAGCCGTTTTAACATTTAATCATTTTAACCAACTAGTCTCTATTTTCATGCTTCTAGTACTTATTTTTTAGATACTAGTATCTATTCCATTAAGTACTAGTACTTATTCATTAGCGACTAGTGCTTATTCTTTAGATATTTTTTTGAATACGTATTAGTAGCTAATGAATAAGTACTGGTATCTATTTAATAGGTACTAGTATCTAATGACTTAGTACTAGTATTTATTGAATAAATACTAGTATCTATTAATAGGTACTAGTATCTAAAAGGTCATTTTCTCTCTCTCTCTGAGCCAATATGGCAAGCCGTTTTAACATTTAATCATTTTAACCTACTAGTCTCTATTTTCATGCTACTAGTACTTATTTTTTAGATACTAGTATCTATTCCATTAAAGGGACACTTCACCCATTTGCATTAAGCTTTGTATTGTTAGAAACCCGGTCATATATTATAATGGTCGTGGATTTTTCCTTTATTTTTCCCTGAGATGGGAGAAATAAGGATTTAAGTGTTTTACTTCCTGCTTATTGTGACGTAAAAATCGTCATTTTGCGTCACAATAAGCAGGAAGTCACATTTCATTGAAAAGTGTAGAGACTACAAACACAAGCTCATCATTTATTCAGGGTGTGGGACCCACTCACTCTACAGACCTATTACAGATCAGTGGTTGGGACTTCACTTGCAGATACAGAAAGCAATATCAGCCATCTTGTTTGGAAGCTAAGCTAACAAGCGCTGTGGAGATAGGAAGCTACGACAATGACGGAAGAAACTAAACATGATATGGAAGAAGAGGATTTTGAAATTCTGCTACTCGAATCCGGTGTTCGTGGCTATCTTTACGAGCCGCAATATAGTGTCAAGTCAAGTCAAGTCATCTTCATTTATATAGCGCTTTTAACAATGAATTGTTTCAAAGCAGCTTTACAGAGATAAACATATAATTTAAGGTAACAGATTGTTTTGGCGTTATAGCGGTTCTTGAATAATGTTACTTCCAGCTAAAGTTAACTTTGATTGATTCACCTCCGTCGAAATGATCAGACTTTAAACGCGAACCTGTGATTAACGCTGACGGCGTTCACAAGCTCATTCAGAATTCTATAGTTATGTGCTTTTTAAAATATGTGCGCAGGTTTGCAATTCATACAACCCAGCCTAAACAAACTACTTTTCTTGCCTATAAATTTTGATACAGAATTTTGTTTTATTTTATCACTTCGGGGTACGCGAGCCGGAATTCACAGCGCTTTATCTGTAGAGTGGGAGAGGGATCCTCCATAGGGAGAGGATAGTGGATACTTCAGCACTGCATTGTCATCGGGTCCAGGCGAATCTCCTTCGTCAGATCTGGACACGGCCTGGATCCGGCAGGCTGCGGGAAAACCTCGGGATAAACAAAGACACTAATATTAGCGTAGATGCCATTCTTCTTATGATGTAGCGAGTACATCAAGATTTAAGGGAAGTGTTCCCAGTTCCGGCTGACCTAATCTATGCAGCCTAACATTGAATTTATAGAAGTCTATAATGTATTATGTGTATGCTAGGTCAAAGAGATGTGTTTTTAGTCTAGCTTTGAACTGACAGAGTGTGTCTGCTTCCCGGACAATGGTAGGAAGACTGTTCCAAAGTTTTGGTGCTAAATAGGAAAAGGATCTACCGCCAGCAGTCGATTTAGATATTCTAGGTATTATCAACTGGCCGGAATTGTGAAGAGCAGCTGAGGCTGATGGAGGAACAGGAGGCGGACGAGGAGCCCGGACTGGGTCGAGCTGGGCGGACTGCTGGTGCCTGTGCTCTCGCTGTGCGCTACGGACACAGATAAAGTCCGTCTGCTGCAGTGAATTTCAACTATGGCAATTTCTCCTGGACGAAATCTCTGAATCAGACGAGCACACGGACGTTTGTGTTGTGATGTGAACCATCCTAGTTTCGCACCGCATATGTTCTGACTGAACATCCAGGTATTATGCAATAATTCACCATATATATAGAAAGAAATACAAACGAGGAGTAATTCACAAATGAGTTTGCCAATGTAACGGGGTTCGTTGTTGTGGGAAGAATGAGGCGGGAACCGGCAAACATTTAAACATTTTAATAGTAAAATAAACAAATACAAAACAAAAGTATAAGCCAGCAGCCCCTCACTGTTGGCCACACACAACAGAAACAAAACACAACATAAAATCAGGCCTGTTCCTCTCTCGATCTGGACTGTCGTCGCTCCTCGTTTTATGCGTCCGCTCCTCGGTGAGAGATCCGAGAGAGACCGGTGCGTCTCACAGGTGTCGTTCATTATCACTCGCGCCACCGGCCTCGCGCCGTCCTCTCACGTCCCTCACCCTGCTCGCCACAGCCAACTAACTATACATTTTGTGTGAAATGAATTTCTAACTCTGGTGGCAGCTAACGTTAGCCTTGTAGACGGAAGAGTGATTTGTGATGTTTGCGCTGCTGTTCTGGATTAGTGGGAGTGGCTTGCGGAGCTGTGCAATGTGGTGCATTGTGGGAGTTGTTGTCTTACATACAAATGCGCCCAAAAGTTATTTTCTGTCTTTTCTCGGTCCAGAGGGCACCAAATTCAAAATTTCTTTTACATTTCGACTACATATATGACCCACTTTCTTTTTTTTTTTTTTTTTTTTTTTTTTTTTTTTTTTTTTTTTTTTTTTTTTTTTTTTTCGCCCGCCACCACCCCCCCTCTTTGGAGGACAACTTTATTTTTAATAAAACAGAAAAAAAACATATATGCACAATATATTACAATACAGACAATAAATGTGTATACAGTAACTATTCAAGTAACTATTACTATTGCTATTACTATCACAGTAACTGTGAATAGCATAACTATTCACCCCGTTCAGTGTGAGCCTGGGTACATAAGTGAAGGGGGGGTTATAGCACCATGTTCAAGGTGTAACACGTAACATAGGACAAGTGACAGACAAACAACAACAGAGAACACATCTTGAGCAAATTATTCTTATTCTTATTCTGAATAAGAAGGTGTTTGAGGGAAAGGGGGTTTGAAAACATGTTATGCATGAGTGTAGATGCATATATGTATGTATGAAGTGATAGCTGCAGTAACAGAAGGGGTGAGGTATGTGTCTGGTTATATACACGGCTTATAGTTATGTTTGTGCGATATTGAGAGATGTCAAGATGTCAAAAATGTAAGAAAAGGGGACCATATATCTTCATAGGCTGATATTTGCTTTATTCTGTACGCATTGTATTTCTCAATTGAAATATATTCTGATATTAAATTTATCCAGTGATTGATGTGGCAAGATTTCTTTGATTTCCAGTTTTGGAGAACTACTTTCTTGGCGACAGCTAAAGAGATGAGCAACGGATTCCTATATTTTTGTGAGATATGGATTTCGGAAAGGTCGCCTATGAGACAAAGTATTGGGGATAATGGGATTCTGTGGCTCATAATGGTGGTGAGCGTCTCAGTAACTGTAATCCAAAAAGAATAGACTGGTTTGCAATGCCACATGGCATGCAAATAGTCATCTGTACTACCTAAAGTACATTGTGAACAGATATGAGTGTTGTGTAGGCCCATTTTGAACATTTTACTTTGGGTAATATGAGTTCTGTGAATGACTTTATATTGTATAAGTTGCAGGTTTGTGTTATTGGTCATAAGAAAAGTGTTCCTACAAATTTGTTCCCAGTACTCAGGGTTGGGAGAGATGGCCAGGTCGGTTTCCCATTTGGTTGTTGGGAGTGTTATTGTTGTGTTTTGGTTCGAAATCATTGTATATAGTTGGGAGGTTAATTTTTTTAAGTTATTAATTTTCAAAAGTTCTTCTATGAGCTGAGAAGGTTGTAATGTATTGTTTGTAAGTGTGGTTTTATTTTTAATTAGGAGTCTAAGTTGTTGATATTTAAGAAATTGTTCCCTCCCAACCCCATATTTCTGTATGAGTGTGTTAAATGACATAAAATAGTGGTTCTCAAATAAGTGGTGAAGCTGTGTGATTCCTTTTTGTGCGCATGTGGGGAAATAAAGAGGTTTATTCTGTATCAGAAATTCTGGGTTGTGCCAGAGTGGGGTTAGCTTATTTAATTCTTGTGATGATTTTGTGATTAGATTTGTTTTCCACCAGGCTGTCAGAGTCGAATAGATGGTTATGGGTTGGCAGATGTTGGATTTCTTGATTGATTGTGAGAGAAAGGGGAGATCTGCAACTGGGATATCTGTGCATTGACTCTGTTCCAGTTCCAGCCACGGGTGTTTATGCTTATCTAAATTGATCCATTTAACTAGGTATTGTAATTGATTTGCCAAGAAGTAGTAATGGAAGTTTGGTGCCTCAAGCCCCCCATGTGATTTTTTATTTTGTAATGTTGAGAGTGATATTCTGGGTTTTTTATTTTTCCAATAAAATTGTGTTGTTAATGAATTAAGAGTTTTGAACCATTTATCTGTAGGAGTGATGGGAATCATTGAAAAAAGATAGTTAATTTGGGGTAGGGTTTTCATTTTGACAGCCGCTATTCTTTCGATGAGTGTGAGTGGGTGTTTAGACCAGCGTTTGTATTCGTCTTCAATTTTCTTTAGGAGTGGAGTGTAATTGAGGGTGAAAAGCTCTGACAGCCTGGGGGAAATCTGAATCCCTAGGTACTTGATGTTGCCTGTGTGAAGGTGGAATGATGTGTCCTGAGCTCCAGAATCCCATATATCATCTGAAAGTGGTAGTAAAATCGATTTATTCCAGTTAATAGTGTAATGTGAAACTAGGGAAAATCTGCTGATAATATTGAACGTTTCTTGAAGTGATACTCGTGGGTGCTGTAAATAAAGTAAGAGATCATCTGCGTATAAACTGATTTTGTGTTGTACATTGTCTACCTGTATTCCTTTGATTTTGATGTTTTGTCGTATAGCTGCTGCGAGCGGTTCGATGAAAATGGCAAACAGGGAAGGCGAAAGTGGGCATCCCTGTCTGGTGCCCTGATGCAATGTGAAACTCTGCGATGTAATTCCATTAGTGGTGATGGTGGCCCTGGGTGATGTGTACAGTATTTTAATCCAGTGAATGAACGACTCTCCAAAACCAAACTTGTGAAGTGTATTAAATAAAAAAGACCAGTTTACCTTATCAAATGCTTTCTCTGCATCAAGTGAAATGATAATGGTTTTCTGTTGTTTTTCTTGTGATATATTGAATAAGTTAAATAATCTGCGGACATTATCTGTAGCATGTCTATTTTTTATGAAGCCTGTCTGATCTGGATGGATGAGTGTGGAGGTGACTGTTTCTATTCTGGTTGCTAGTGCTTTGGTAATAATTTTCAAGTCAGTATTCAATAGTGAAAGAGGTCGGTAGCTAGAAGGGTAGGTTGGATCTTTTTGGGGTTTTAGCAGTAATGTAATGGCTGCTGTATTCATGTGTGTTGGTATGGTAGATAACGTTTTAATTTCTATAATTACTCTGTTGAATAATGGTGATAATATGTCCCAGAAGTGTCGGTAGAATTCAGCTGGAAATCCATCTGGCCCGGGAGATTTATTGCTAGGGATTTTATTGAGTGCTGTAGTAAGTTCATTAAGGCTAAGGGGTGCATCTAAACTATTGGTTTCTTCTACAGTTAATTTTGGCAATGTTATACTGTTCAAGAAGGTGTCAATTTCTGATTGAGTAGGTTGGTGAGTGGGGGAATAGAGGTTTTTGTAAAAATTCCGAAATGTGTTATTTATATCCTGTGGGTTATGATTGATGGTTCCTGTAACATCTAAAATGGCTGGGATGATTGATTTCTCTTTCTTATGTTGAAGTAAATTTGCTAAATACTTACTGTTTGTTTTATTACTATATTGAAAACCATTATATTTCAATTGTTGAATTTGAAATTGTGTTTTTTTCTGTATAATGGCATCAATTTGTGTTTTGAGTTCCTTTAATTCCTTCTGTTTTGGTTCACTGGGATGGCAAGATATTTCATGTGTTAGTAATTTAATTTTTTGTTCTAACATATTTTCCAATTGTTGTTGCTGTTTTTTCATATATGAAGAGTATGATATAATTTTTCCTCTAATTACGGCCTTCCCAGTTTCCCATAGCAGTGTAGGTGCGGTGTCTGCAGAGTCGTTTGTCTCCAGAAAGAGTGCCCACTCTCGCCTTATGTGGGTTGTAAAGTTGGGGTCTTCTAATAATGAGGTATTAAAGCGCCAAATAGTTGAAGTTTTAGCATATATTTGAGTATTTATAGACAGAGAGACAGGGGCGTGATCACTGATTACAATTGGGTGAATTGTGTTATCTGATATCTTGGTTATTAGTGAGTTGCTAATGATAAATAAATCAATTCTAGATGAGCATTGATGAACTGAAGAAAAATATGAATATTCTCTTAAAAGAGGGTTCCTCAATCTCCAACTGTCACCAAGGCCATAGTCCTCCATATATTGTTTTATTATGTCAGTGGAGTGCCAGTTTCTTAAGTTACCAGAGGTGCTTGAACGGTCAATTGTGGGATTGATGACTGTATTAAAGTCTCCTGCTATGATGAGGTTGTTTGAATTTGATAGTGTGGAGAAGAGATTGTGAAAGAAAGAAGGATCATCATTGTTAGGGCCATAAATATTTGCCAATGTAAATGTTATATGATTTATAGTTATATTAATGATGATGAATCTACCATCTGGGTCCATGATAGATTGGTTTAGTGAGAAATGGATATCCTTATTTATTAAAATAGAGACACCTCTTTGTTTGCTATTATATGTTGAAGAGTATATTTTGTCAAATTGTTTAAAATTAAGATGTTGTGATTCTATTTCTGTTAAGTGCGTTTCTTGAAGAAAGCAAACATCAGCCTTCAATTTTATTAAATGATTAATTACTTTAAGTCTTTTTGTTTGATTACGGAAGCCGCGTATATTCCATGTTATCAATTTAAGCGGGTGCATGTGTGTATGTCAAGTGTATCAAAGTTGTGGGCTAGCACGTATATATAGAATAAAAGCCATATGAAATAAAAAAGAGAAAAAGAGAATGAGAGGGGAAAGAGAGGGACAGAGGGGTTTGGTTGAGGGAATATGGCATGGGTGTTTTTTCTCATCAATATAGGGTGAATGTGTGTCATATCTCCTATAGGATGTTTCCCAATGTTTTTGCTTGGGGTTGAGTTGAGGGGTAGTAGTGGTGTTGAACATAAATACGAACCTGACAAACAGACATTAGACAAGAGGACTTTACACATATAAACAAAGATAAGCAGAGAGTCAAGACATAAATACTCAATATGCAAAGAGAGGCACATGCCTTATCCGAAATTTAAAGAAGGGAGAAGAAAGAAAAAAAAAAAATATATATATATATATATAGAGAGAGAGAGAGAGAGAGAGAGAGAGAGAGAGAGAGAGAGAGAGAGAGAGAGAGAGAGAGACACTTTCAATAAAGATTAATGTTGAAATGGGTGAAGTGCTCCTTTAAGTACTAGTACTTATTCATTAGCGACTAGTGCTTATTCTGTTTAGAATATTCAAAGTGCTTATTCAATTTTTATGCGTATTTATATTTTCAGAGCAGAAAATTCGATTTTTCTGCTTATTCAATATTGCATCTAAAATGGAAGTGACTTGACGTGTGTGTGTGTGTGTGTGTGTGTGTGTGTGTGTGAGAGAGAGAGATTGTGTCTGTTACTGTTACGACCCCTCTAATCTAATCTAGGGGCTGGAGGAGTAACATTAAAGAAAACCTTGTAAAACTGTGGAAGTGGTAGTGTGTGTCAAGAAACGATAAGCGAAACCAAACTGTCAATGAAAATAATGATATTTATTATACAAAGAAAAAAATATAAGGAATAACGAATGAATAATAAAGTAACTTAGGAACAATAAGGAAGCTAACAGCCTCCACCAATATAAACAATTATATAAAGAAAACGTCTCGGGTTATGACTATAACCCTTGTTCCCTTTCGAGGGAACTCTACACTGCGTCGAGAATCGACTCTTTGGGGACGCTCCCTTAGCGTGCGCCTCTGAAGTAAAAATGAAACTAATCCAATCCTGATTGGCGTTGCGTCCTGACGTAACATGTGACGGCATAACCGGAAGTATAAAAGTAACACTGACGCACACACATACCAGCCTCGCGATGAAGCAAGACGCTCTAAGACCTCAAGTGAAACTGTTTCAGGCACTCAGCAAGGACTAAGTACATGTGCGCTAGGCGTACTGGGAAGGTGAAGACTGTAGAACCGAATAAAAGTGTGTGGAGTAGCCCAGCCGGCTGCCTCACAGATCTCCTGCAGGGGCACTCCCGAAAGGAGGGCCCTAGAGGAAGCCATACCTCTAGTTGAATGAGCCCTAACAGCTAAAGGTGAAGGCATATCGCGCACCCTGTAAGCTGAAGTAATCGCCTGAACGATCCAATTACTAACCGTTTGCTTTGATGCCGGGAGCCCCTTCTTAGGTGACCCAAAACACACCAATAATTGGTCCGACCTTCTCCAAGAAGAGGACCTCTCGAGGTACACGCTCAAGGCTCTGACAGGGCAGAGCAAATGGAGCTTCTCTTCTTCTGCCGACACATGAGGTGGAGGATGAAATGCCTGAAGGACTGTAGATCGAGCCGTATGAGTTGGTACTTTAGGCACGTAGCCCGGACTCGGGTGCAAAAAGGCCTTCACTCTGCCAGGGGCAAACTCCAAGCAAGCTGGTGTCACTGCCAGGGCTTGGAGATCTCCCACCCTCTTAAGTGAGGTAATAGCTAAGAGAAATACCATTTTTAGCGTTAAATCCTTAGGCGAAGCCGACTCTAAAGGTTCGAAGGGGGCCAGGGATAACCCTTCAAGAACTATAGCCAGGTCCCAGGCAGGAACCCTGGACCTGGTTGCCGGTCTCATCCTCCAAGTTCCACGGAGAAAACGAATGACCAATTGGTGCCTCCCCAAAGGCCCATCAC
Organism: Rhinichthys klamathensis goyatoka; assembly: GCF_029890125.1. Taxonomy (NCBI): domain Eukaryota; kingdom Metazoa; phylum Chordata; class Actinopteri; order Cypriniformes; family Leuciscidae; genus Rhinichthys; species Rhinichthys klamathensis. Next base: position 1,379,867 of record NW_026606637.1, read on the forward strand.
TTACAGGTGCGTGGAAAGCCGCAATGGCAGCCACATACACCTTAAGCGTGGAAGGGGAGAGACCATACTCGGGTCGGCCACATTGGGGCAACCAGAAGTAGACTGATGCCCTCTTGACGAACCCTCTCCAGGACTCCCGGGAGCAGAGCGATAGGGGGAAATGCGTACAGGCGAAGCCTCGGCCAGGCCTGTACCATGGCATCCAACCCCAGTGGGGCTGGATGTGAGAGGGAGAACCAAAGTGGGCAGTGGGACGTCTCTCGAGACGCGAATAGATCCACTTCCATTGGTCCGAACCTCTCCCATATCAACTTCACCACATCTGGATGAAGTCTCCATTCCCCGGGCCTCAGCCCCTGCCTCGACAGGATGTCTGCTCCCTGATTCTGAACCCCCGGAATATACATTGCTCTGATGGACAGTATTTTCCCTTGGGACCAAAGAATAATCTGATGCGCCAGTCTGCACAGAGGGCGCGATCTGAGTCCCCCTTGTCGGTTCAGATAGGCTACCACTGACGTATTGTCTGATCGTACTAGGACATGGTAACCTTTGATGTCTGGGAGGAAGCTCCTCAAAGCCCTGAACACAGCCATCATTTCTAGACAGTTTATGTGCCAAGATAGATGATGGTCCAGCCACAGACCCCTGGCAAAGCGGCCGTCCATGACTGCGCCCCAGCCAGTAAGGGATGCGTCTGTCGAAACGATTTTTCGGCGACATGACGCTCCCAACACTGGCCCTTGGGACAGGAACCAAGGTTTCTTCCATATTTGAAGAGAACGAAGGCATCTGCGCGTTACTCTGATCATACGAAATGGATTCCCCTTGGGAGAAAACCCCTTGGCTTTTAGCCACCACTAAAAGGCCTCATATGCAGAAGGCCCAAAGGAATGATGTTGGATGCCGCTGCCATGAGGCCCAGCATTCTTTGAAATTGCTTTACAGTGATGGCCTGACCTAGCTTTACTCTTGAAACCATAGATAGGATGGACTGGACACGTGCGGGAGACATGTGTGCCCGCATCGTAACTGAATTCCATACCACACCCAGGAACGTTATTTCCTGAGCTGGTTCCAACACGCTCTTTTTCGTGTTGAGTCTCAACCCCAAATTCTGAATGTGGCCAAGGACGACATCTCGATGCCGAACCGCCATTTCTCGAGACTGAGCCAGTATAAGCCAGTCGTCGATGTAATTCAGTATACGAATGCCCTGGAGTCTGAGAGGAGCCAGAGCTGCATCCATACACTTCGTGAACGTGCGGGGAGAGAGTGCTAGGCCGAACGGAAGAACCCGATATTGATATGCTTCGCCCCCGAAAGCAAACCTTAGGTACCTCCTGTGACATGGAAGGATGGAGACATGAAAATAGGCGTCTTTTAGGTCTATTGTGACAAACCAGTCCTCGGACCTGATTTGATTCACGATGATGGGAATCGTCAACATCTTGAACCTGAATCTCCTCAAAGACCGATTCAAGTGTCTCAGATCCAAAATCGGCCTGAGCCCGCCATCCTTCTTTGGAACTATAAAGTATCGGCTGTAAAACCCTGACTCTCTGTCTGGTAGGGGAACACTTTCTATGGCCCCTTTGACCAGAAGAGCCTGTACTTCCTGTTCCATAACCCGAGCCTGTTCTGGAACCACTGTAGTCGGCACCACCCCTGCAAACCTGGGAGGTGGGTGACCGAACTGCAGTCTGTATCCTTTTTCTATTATATTCAGGACCCATATAGAAATATTTGGAAGAAGATGCCACTGTTCCAAAAAATTTACTAAGGGAACCAGCCTCTCGAGGCTGGCCTCGGATGTCTCTCGAGCATTGTTCTCGACTTTCTGAAGCAGCGAACTGGCAGGAAGCAGACAAGAACGATTTTGCGACCATAGGTGGCGCTCTTTTGCAAGCTCTTGGGACGAACGCCACGGTGTGCGTTCGCTGGAAATTGATGTGACCCGAAGCGTCAGTGACGGCGGGACGACATCTTTTTCCAAAGGGCTCCGCTGGGAAAACAACCTCGGTTGCCTCACAGCGGGGGGGGGGCAGCCCTCGGAGGTCCTATTAACTCGGCTAGGACCTCTTCCCTGAAGCCCTCTTAGCCTGAATGACGGCCCTCAGGTCGCCTTTCTGGCCAGAGGATTTAGAATGGGAACGTTTCCTCTGTTGCCAAGTTCCCGCGGGAGGGGCTCGAGAGGAAACGCTCTCCTTCTGCTCCAGGCGATATGCGGAGCTGGTGGACGGCTGAGACTGGCCACTTGGACCAGCCTTCCCAGATTTAGAACGTCGGGGGAGATATTGTTGAAAAGCTGCTGATTGTTTTTCCGTCTCCTGAAACCTGTCGACGACAGAAGATACTGCGTCGCCGAACAGGCCAGAAGACGAAACTGGGGCATCTAATAAAAAGGAACGGTCTTTATCCTTCATACCCGACAAATTCAACCATAAATGCCTCTCCGTGGCCACCAAAGCTGACATGGAGCGGCCAATTGCACGGGCCGCCTCCTTAGTGGCACGGAGAGACAAATCTGCTGCTCTTCTCAATTCAGCAACATCCTCAGGTGTTGGCCCCTCCCCCTCATCTAAATCTTTTAGGATGTCGGCCTGGTACGCCTGCAAAATAGCCATAGAATGCAGGGACGCACCAGCCCGACCAGCCGCCATATAAGCCCTGCCCACCAATGCAGAAGTGTCCCTACATGGTTTGCTGGGCAGCGCCGGGGTTTTAAGCGAGGATGCCGCTTCGGGAGAAAGATAGCTCGCTAAAGCTTCCTCCACCCGCGGCATCCTGCCATAGCCCGCCTCACTCGCACCCATAACGTTACTATAATCACACAAAGTGCTGTGCGATATACGAGACGAGTGAGGCTTTTCCCAGGATCTCGTGATTTCTCTATGGAGATCTGGGAAAAAAGGCAAACCCCGGCGCTGAGGTTGTGAGCGGTGCTGCAGAAATCTCTCGTCTAATTTACTCTGACGAGTCTCATCCTGCTTATTCTGTGGCCAACTGATGTTGAGTTTGGCCACCGCACGCGTCACAACCTCCACCAACTCCTCATACGCGGAAACATGAGCTGGCGAGTGTGACTCATGATCCGCGCTCCCGATGCTGAGCACATCTACTTCCTCGGAAGCGGACAGCTCAAGCACCGGGCACTCGTCACAGGCAGAAGAAGCCGCAGCGCGGGCTTCTGCACCGTGAGCGAGTGTCAGAGAATCTGCAGATGATGAACGAGAAAGTGCCTCGGCAGTCTCGTTCTCATCTGCGAGATCCTTTTGCGATCCCCACGATCTAAGCCTCCGCGCCGCCTCAACGGACGCGGGACCTGAACCGCAAGGATCGCGAGCTTGACCATCTTTAGAGAAAATAGCCAAGCGGGAGCGCAGCACTCTTAACCCTCTGGGGTCCAATGTGTTTTTGGGGTCCTTGAGATGTTTTGACATACTCTGACATTTGTGCTTTTTTCAGTTGCTTATAAACATATTACTGGCAAAGGTGTAATTACACTCTATTTAGCACACACAGGGCTACCATAATGTGTTATCAACATGTATGTACATTTTTGTATTTTTGAGAGAATATTGTTTATGCGTGGTTATTGAAAAAACTAAAACTTAAAGTTTCTGAAATAAGGCCACAAAACACATACTAAATATCTGTCCACAAGACTTTTGACTAATGGATGTTGTCGCCTAGAGTTTTTTCTTCAAAATGATCTGAAAATCATCCTGCCTTATCATTCACATAAAACAATAGATTGGTTTAAATTTAAAAATGACACTTTTTGTTTGGAAAGGCAATATGCGCAGGGGTGTGACCTGCTGTGATTCACACCTGAGAAGACAATGGGCCCACATAATGAGCGCATAATGGGGCTGCATACTAATGACCCTTTCATTCAGGTGTGTCACTGAGCCACAAGAATGCAATGACAATATATATATATATATATATATATATATATATATATATATATATACCTATATAATACAAAATTGGTTCACAGTTCCAATTATTTATTTATTTTTCAAATTGTGCTTGCAAATTGTATAATATCAAATGTAAAAATTTCTAGTAATTGTGCAGTTAATTATCATACTATTTTTACAGAAAGTTTGGGAATGTATCCCAAATGTGTCACTAATAAAACACAATACAAATAATTTAAAGAGGAGGCTTATATTGAGCTTTTAAGATTTACCTAAGATTTATTTATATGTAGCCTACATATATTTTTGCTATTTTAATAAAAAGGTTACAATTACAACAACAATTAAAATTTTAACTATATTTCAAATGTAATCTTTCTTTGTATTATATACTAAAGTATACATTTTATCATACATATTTCACAGTTGCGGATTAATTAGTTTGAATATAGCTTACAATCGAACAAACACTATAATAACATCTTAGCAAACAAGCTTATTTGATGTGGCAGTATTTTACAGTAAAAACGACATCTTGTCTTTCATATGTAATATATCGTTTTTATGATTAGGACATATAAATGTTAATTTGCAGTTTAATACGTTGCTTATACAAAAATATTTTATTTCAACATATTTCAGTCGATTTTTACTCATCTCAGTATTGGAATATAGTTAGGTAAAAGCTGTTCATTCATTCCACACAAAAACGCGATTCAAACAGTCTTTTTGTTTACAGACACTATTCCATATCGCGATTAGCACAAAGCACTTGAAAATAAAGAATGTACCTATTTCCTCGGCTGGATCCGTTGCTCCTCCAAATGAAACTACCTGCAGCCTACTTCTGAGGTAATTTTTTCCAGGATTATTATTAAGATAGTACTATTATTCCTCACAGCGTCGTCTGAGTCTCTTTTGGTTATCCAGCTGATGTGGGCGTGGATCGCCTCAGAGCGTTTGTGTTTGAATAGAGCGCGCGCTCCGTGGGCGTGGTCAAATTAACTTTAATGAGCTGAGACGAGAACGACTATCATCTCTCTCTTTTCGTACAGATTACATAAAATAAGAAAAAAATTTTTTTATATAGATTACTTCATTTAAAAGAAGATAATTCAGGCTTCATGCCTGTGTGCCTGTATACCTGTTTGACTGAGTATTTGCAGAGTTACAGATGATTTTTCGGACGCGTTTCAGAATGGACTTCACTGACAGAGAGAACGCAGAACGCGCATCATGTTTATTTTTCTTTATTAGGCGAAAAGCACAACACTTTGTTTTTATTATGAGGTTCCACAAAAAAATACAAACTTAACAGGATCGAATGATGTACAACACTTATATGTAAGATCAAAATTAACAGAGTAATTTGAGTCTCTTTTGCACTGATAAGGAAAAAAGTGAGCTGGTATCGCCGGCGAGACCGCCTACCCCAGAGAGTTAATGGGAGTGCTTCACAATGTTCACAGGCAACTCCCTCAAGAGCTGCCTGTGCGTGCTGCGCTCCCAAACAATTCACACACAATGAATGTGTGTCCCCACCCGTAATATATCTGGGGCAGGGGTGCACACATTTTGTAAATTGTTCACTCGCCATAATAACACTTTCACTCAGGACAAACAACTGTAAATAGGACAGACAGTTTCAACATAGAGCGCTTGCTGAAGAGCGATAGCTGGTATGTGTGTGCGTCAGTGTAACTTTTATACTTCCGGTTATGCCGTCACATGTTACGTCAGGACGCAACGCCAATCAGGATTGGATTAGTTTCATTTTTACTTCAGAGGCGCACGCTAAGGGAGCGTCCCCAAAGAGTCGATTCTCGACGCAGTGTAGAGTTCCCTCGAAAGGGAACAACAAGGATAAGTAATAAATAAAATAAAAGAAAGTAAACAACAATTTACCCTTAAGGAAAAAGGGACTAAAGTGACGCCAAAATAAAGAAACAAACAAAAAGAAAACAATTCTAACCAAATTCAACCCTCTTACCTAGCTAAAGAAAAGGAAAGAAAAGAATTGTTTCTTCAGCGCCAAGCGCCGTGTTCTTCCCTACTCTGGCTCACAAAAACAAAACATACAAGGGTGGCGTTCACCTCTTACCTGGTGTTTCTATACAAAGTTTAGTCTAGATGTTTGCACAATGGAAGTCGTACGACATCTTCCCTATCCCCCATTCCTTGGAGCAAAGGGTAACAAAAGAGCACAAGCTCTACACAAGTCGAATCAAGAACGTCATCCCAAAGTAATCAAACAGAGTAACAAAACAAACTTAAGAAACACAACTAGCATAAGCAAATTAACAAGTCAAACGAGTCCCAAATGAAAACAAAAATCACAATGGCAGCAAAAGGACCAGAAATCAAAACAGGACTCTCTTCAGTCTGTTTCCAGCGTCTTTTAACTGGTAGTGAGGACGTCTCAGACAGCGGATAGATCCACGTCACATCCCTTGATGATGATTGACAGTTTCCTGGGCCAATCAGCAAGCGGAGAAGGATGACCTAAGAAATTGATAGAGAGAGAGAGAGAGAGAGAGAGCACAAGCAAAAAGGAATATCTACGAACGTAACAGTTACAGTGACAAGAGTTTAACCCTTTAAGGCCTTGTCTTTTTGGATATATATCTTTTTTTTATTAAAAAAATGTGCATACAACCCATATATTTTAAATGTATTGTTTGCTTTAAATTAAATTAAGATTGTATGTTTGGTAATTGAACCTAAATAAATTTAAAATTAATGTGCTATATTTCAGATCAATATATTTGTTTTCCTTCATTTTAATCAACACTAACTTTATTCTCATCTGAATTATAAATAACTTATTTCTGTATAAAATCAAAAATCCCGAATAATCCAGACCAACCAGAGCGCACTATTTCTACAACATCATCAGTGCTGAAGCGGAACTACCAGAGCCGTACGGCAGATAGCCAGCAGATATTTTGTGTCACGTCCTGCACAATAGCCCTAAAGGCACCAGGGTGGCGGTGCCACCGGCTTTTTATATATATATATATATATATATATAAATATAGCTGAGAGCAGCGATTACGGGCCGAAGCCGGCGGCACCGCCACCCCGGTGCCTTTAGGTAACTAAAGGCACCGAGGTTGCGGTGCCACCGGCTTGGGCCCGTAATCGCTGCTCGCAGCTATATTTATTATTATTATTTTAATAACTTTTGGGCACTTTTGGGGCCCTTAACGTGCTCAAAAACTCTTGAAACTTTGCACACAGGTCAGAACCCGCGGCCATCAGGGCCGGGCTGAAGCTGGTACCCGGGCGTGGCAGGGGGGCTCGACAGCGCCCCCTGGAACGGGGTTTGAACACTTGGTCCATAAATCAAACACGCTTGCATGTAATAATATGAAACTTGGTACACATATAGATCTCATCCGTTCATATATCCTTCATGCTCTTACTTTTTACCCCAGCCCAACAGGAAGTCGGCTATTTAGGGTTGTTTGGAAAACGCATGCAATGGAATTTAAAGTACTCCTCCTAGAGAATTCAAACACACGGCATGCAACTCGGTCAGCATGAAGTCAAGACATTGAGGATGAAAAATTGCCAGGGGATTTTTGATATCTAGAACGGTTTGGCCGTGGCGAGGAAACGAATTTATGGCGAGAAACGTGAAACAGGAAGTGTGTTATAACTTCTGCATACATTAACTGATCTTGATGAAACTTCAGCAGTGTGTTCGTTGTAAGAGGCCGATCACATGGATGTGACTATTGTGAGTCAAAGTTATAGCGCCACCAACTGGCAGCAGGAAGTGTGTCACTTTCAAAATGCTTTGAAATCACCCTCTTATTTTTACCCAATTTGCTTCAAACTTCATCTGTATAATGTGAACACATGCCAGATGTAGACCTGTGAAAGGATTATTTAATATCTAAGATAATGTTGCCGTGGCAACGCATCAAACTTTAATATTCTTTTTTGATGCTTTTGAGACTCTTAGCATGCTTGAAATTGCATGAAACTCGACAGACACATCTCATTTATTAGCTAGTAGACGTGTGCAAAGTTTCAGAAACGGGCGTGGTGAGGGGCTCAGTAGCGCCACCTTTAGTCAAAAATGGGTTATTAGTTTTACCTACAGTAACAAAAATCGGTATGTCTATTGGTCTCCTCGAGCCGGACAACTTTCTAATTGACAGTCATTAGCTCCGAACAACAGGAAGTCAGATATTTTGGTTTGAAAGTGATTTTCAGGAGAATTTTCTCCCTCCCTCTCCCTCTCCCTCTGTGTGTGTGGGGGGTTTGGGGAATTTGTCTATTATTTTAATGGTGTTCAAGGTTTCAGGGGCTTTTGGGGCTCTTAACTTGCTTGAAAACTCCTGAAACTTTGCACACAGGTCAGAGCCCACGGCCATCAGGGCTGGGCTGAAGCTGGTACCCGGGCGTGGCAGGGGGGCTCAACAGCACCCCCTTGAACGGGGTCCCCAAAATTTGGTCCATAGATCAAACACGCTTGCATGAATTAATATGAAACTCAGTACACATATAGATCTCATCGGGACGAACAACTTTCCCTCGGTCAAGTTTTACGCCAGCCCAACAGGAAGTCGGCTATAATGGGTTGTTTGGAGAACGCTTGCTCTGGAATTTGAAGTACTTCTCCTAGAGATTGCATCCATTTACCGCCAAACTCGGTCAGCTTGAGGTCAACACATTGAAGATGCTAAATTGCGGACGGATTTTTGATATCTCAAACGGTTTGGCCGTGGCGAGGAAACGAATTTATGGCGAGAAAAGAGAAACACGAAGTGTTATAACTTCTGCATACATTAACTGATCTTGATGAAACTTCAGCAGTGTGTTCGTGGTAAGAGGCCAATCAGATGGATGTAACTATTGTGAGTCAAAGTTATAGCGCCACCAACTGGCAGCAGGAAGTGTGTCACTTTCTAAATGCTTTTTACAAAAGTGGGGGGGTTAGTTTTATCTACAGTAACAAAACTCGATATGTATATTGTACTCTTCGAGCCGTACAACTTTCTAATTTACAGTAATTAGCTACGACCAACAGGAAGTCAGATATTTTGGTTTGAAAATTGTCATTTTATGTGTCTCTCTGAGCCTACGTCTGTGTGTGTGTGTGTGTCTGTGAGTGTGGGGAGGGGGAGGGGGGCTAGATTAACCATTTCACTGCTGTGTGGTTTTGCGTGCATTAAAAAGGAAAATAAATGGCTTACGCCTTGTATTTTTTAAATAGGTTTTATTAATAAGTAAAGGCATATAACCAAATTAATTGTAGTGCATTGAAAATAGTTTTATATAATTAGTTAATTAATTAAATTAACTTGGTCCATAAACTTGGTCTGAAAATTTGGTCCATAAATCAAACACACTTGCATGTAATATTATGAAACTCGGTACACATATAGATCTCATCGGGCCAAACAACTTTAAGCCAGCCCAAAAGGAAGTGGGCTATTTTGGTCTGAATGTGGATGTTTTGCAAAACCAGCCTCTACATTTTTACCCACTCCTCTTAAGTGGTTTATTTTATTCCCACCAAACTTTTTCAACATGATGAAAATACATTAAAGAAGCATAATTGTGAATATCTATTGAATATCTCAAATTGTTTTGCTATGGCGAGGGATTAAAATCATGTCAAAAAAATGAACACTAAAAGCCTCATTTCTTCAAAAAATTTAATTATACACCATTTATTTCTAGATACAATTATACAAATTTCAGAACTAAACCCATTTTATTCTTGTTTTCAATTTAAGAATAATGTAAAAGTTTAAAAACAGCCAGGATACACTATTCGGTTAAAAAATAAATATATCAAGTAATACATAGGGCTATACTGCCCTCTTGTGTTCAAAATCAGGTAGGCCTATTGTATTTAAATATATTAGGTAGCCTATGTGACTCTGAGAATATTTTCTCACCGGTTATTTGACGTGTAACATCGCCGGGGGCTTTTAAATCGCTAAGTTAAAAGTGAAAGTAAAGTAAGGACGTCCGCACGGACATTTATAGTGGTGGCACTCACAGTGCGCTCGAATGAATTTCTATGGAAGTAGAAATGAAAAAACGTTCGCTCTGTTTTGCTCGCTCGTCGCCATGGACGCGCACCGTTATGAATGCCAGTGCAGCCGCATACTTTTTAGTGTCACTTTAAAATTAGCGCCATATCGGGGGCCGATTGCTTCCGGTTTTCAGGGAAAACACAACAACAAAAGAGTAAATGACAGATTCGCTTAAATAGGCGCTTTTACACAAAATATTCCGTCATCATTTTTTTCAGTCAGCTCTTCACTCTCGTGATTAATGTATTTTGACTCCTGTTGCTGATCTTTGCTGCAACTTTCGTTCTGCTCACAATTTAGTAAGCAAACACGTTCAAGTTTTAATTGTAGTGACTAAATTATTTTATTATACACACACACCAAATTGACGGTGGGGGGCCATGGTATATTTAAATCTGCATATTGTAATATCTGCTGGGCACCCCTAGTCTAGTCTTATTAAATGTATGCTTCATCTTTCATTTTTAATTTGTAAATTTGATCAATAAATTCAATTATTTAGAATAATAAGACACTATATGGCTGTTACTCTAGGTAGGGGTGATCAAATTAAATCGTTTACACTGAAAAATAACAATGCATTAAATAATGTTATGAGATTGTTTTAAATATGAGTTAATTAACAATCGTTGGAAAGAATGATCACTTTTAAACATAACACTAAACCGTCATTAGGTGTCGCCAGGCGACCGTCTTAATGATCGAGTCATTGATTCATTCGTTCAAACGATTCGTTCGAACGACTGAGTCATTCATGAATGAGACAGATGTTTATGGATTGGTCATTGAATCTTTGAGTCAACCAATTTGTTCAAAACGCTGAATCATTCAGTAATGAGAAAACACGTTGCTGTGAGATGCGCAATGGTTCTGCTGTGATCTTTATTTAACTATTTTCGCTGCTAAAACTGAAAAAAGTCAATATTGCATCTAAAATGTAAGTGACTTGACGTGTGTGTGAGAGAGATTGTGTCTGTTACAGTGACAAGAGTTTAACCCTTTAAGGCCTTGTCTTTTTGGATATATATCTTTTTTTTATTACAAAATGTGCATACAACCCATATATTTTAAATGTATTGTTTGCTTTAAATTAAATTAAGATTGTATGCTTGGTAATAAATTTAAAATTAATGTGCTATATTTCAGATCAATATAGCCTATTTGTTTTCCTTCATTTTAATCAACACTAACTTTATTCTCATCTGAATTATAAATAACTTATTTCTGTATAAAATAAAAAATCCCGAATAATCCAGACCAACCAGAGCGCACTATTCCTACAACATCATCAGTGCTGAAGCAGAACTAGCAGAGCCGTTCGGCAGATAGCGAGCAGATATTTTGTGTCACGTTGTGCACAATAACCCTAAAGGCACCAGGGTGACGGTGCCACCGGCTTTTTATATATACAGGTCCTTCTAAAAAAATTAGCATATTGTGATGAAGTTCATTATTTTCCATAATGTAATGATAAAAATTAAACTTTCATATATTTTAGATTCATTGCACACCAACTGAAATATTTCAGGTCTTTTATTGTTTTAATACTGATGATTTTGGCATACAGCTCATGAAAACCCAAAATTCCTGTCTCAAAAAATTAGCATATTTCATCCGACCAATAAAAGAAGTGTTTTTAATACAAAAAAAAAGTCAACCTTCAAATAATTATGTTCAGTTATGCACTCAATAGTCAATACTTGGTCGGGAATCCTTTTGCAGAAATGACTGCTTCAATGCGGCGTGGCATGGAGGCAATCAGCCTGTGGCACTGCTGAGGTGTTATGGAGGCCCAGGATGCTTCGATAGCGGCCTTAAGCTCATCCAGAGTGTTGGGTCTTGCGTCTCTCAACTTTCTCTTCACAATATCCCACAGATTCTCTATGGGGTTCAGGTCAGGAGAGCTGGCAGACCAATTGAGCACAGTAATACCATGGTCAGTAAACCATTTACCAGTGGTTTTGGCACTGTGAGCAGGTGCCAGGTCGTGCTGAAAAATGAAATCTTCATCTCCATAAAGCTTTTCAGCAGATGGAAGCATGAAGTGCTCCAAAATCTCCTGATAGCTAGCTGCACTGACCCTGCCCTTGATAAAACACAGTGCACCAACACCAGCAGCTGACATGGCACCCCAGACCATCACTGACTGTGGGTACTTGACACTGGACTTCAGGCATTTTGGCATTTCCTTCTCCTGTTCGCTGTACGAGGCCGATCACATGGATGTGACTATTGTGAGCCAAAGTTATAGCGCCACCAACTGGCAGCAGGAAGTGTGTCACTTTCAAAATGCTTTGAAATCACTCTCTTATTTTTACCCGATTTGCTTCAAACTTTGTGTATAATGTAAACACACTCCAGATGTAGACCTGTGAAAGGATTATTGATATCTTAAATACTGTTGCCATGGCAACGCATCAAACTTTAATTCTCTTTTTGGATGCTTTTGAGACTCTTAGCATGCTTGAAATTGCATGAAACTCGTCAGACACATCACATTTATTAGCCAGTAGACATGTGCAAAGTTTCAGAAACGGGCGTGGTGAGGGGCTTAGTAGCGCCACCTTTTGACAAAAGTTGGTTGTTAGTTTTATCTACAGTTACAAAAATCGGTATGTATATTGTACTCCTCGAGCCGGACAACTTTATAATTTACAGTCATTAGCTCCGACCAACAGGAAGTCAGATATTTTGGTTTGAATGTGGAGAAAATCTCAGAATTTTGCCAGTCTCTCAGTGTCTGTGTGTGTGAGTGAGAGGAGGAGGGCTTGTCAGGTTTATTTTAACCCTTTCTTTGCTGTGTGCGACTTCTCTGGCATTTTTGGGGGCCTTAACATGCTCGAAAACTCTTGAAACTTTGCACACAGGTCAGAACCCACGGCCATCAGGGCCAGGCTGAAGCTGGAACCCGGGCGTGGCAGGGCAACAATTTGAAACACTTCTCCTAGGGAATTCATTTGATCGTCGCCAAACTCGGTGTGCATGAAGTCAAGACATTGAGGATGAAAAATTGACAGGGGATTTTTTATATCTCGAACGGTTTGGCGGTGTTTACGGTGGAAACGAATTTATGGCGAATAATGGAAACAGGAAGTGTGTTATAACTTCAGCATACATTAACTGATCTTGATGAAACTTCAGCAGTGTGTTCGCTGTAAGAGGCCAATCACATGGATGTGACTATTGTGAGTCAAAGTTATAGTGCCACCAACTGGCAGCAGGAAGTGTGTCACTTTCAAAATGCTTTTGACAAAAGTGGGGAGGTTAGTTTTATCTACAGTAACAAAACTCGGTATGTATATTGTACTCTTCGAGCAGGACAACTTTCTAATTTACAGTCATTAGCTACGACCAACAGGAAGTCAGATATTTTGGTTTGAATGTGGATTTCAGATTCTGAGTTTTTAGCTACTCCTCCTAAGTAGTTTATTTTATTCACGCCAAACTTTTTCAACATGATGAAAATACATTAAAGATGCTAAATTGTGAACAGATATTGAATATCTCAAACGGTTTTGCTATGGTGAGGGATTAAAGTAATGTCAAAAAAAGAATCAGGAAATGTCTCATATCTTTCTAAAATGTAATTATACACCATTTATTTTTATATAAAATTATACAAACATTAGAACTAAACCCATTTTATTCCTTTTTTTCAATTTAAGAATTATGTTTAAGTTTAAAAACAGCCAGAATGGTTGTTTAGTCAAAAAATAATAATAATCCAAATCATATATAGTGATATACTGCCCTCTTGTGTTCAAAATCAGGTAGGCCCATTGTATTTATATATATTTATATATTAGGGATGTTACTATGGGAATATTTTCCCACCGGTTAATCAACGTGTGACACCGCTGGGGGCTTTAAAATCGCTAACTTGAAAGCGAAAGTATAATACGGACATCCGCAGAAGACATTAACCCTTTAGGCGCCAGAGGTTTTTTCCTAAAACGTTCGATTTTGACATCTTGATCTCAAAAGGCTATATCTTAAAAGTGATAAAAGATAGAGACTTTCTGTAAATTAGAGAAATATTAGGGATGACCCAAAGTTTATGATTACATTTTCCCATCTAATTTGCATATTATGACGTCATATGGTGGTGGCAATCTTGGATTATAGAATTTTCATGAAAAGTCACGTTTAAATGATAAAATGCAGCACTTCTTTCCCCCCAAAATGTCCATCACCTTCTGTATGCTATATTGCACAATACTGAATGCTCAGGTATATAGTAAGTAGTAAACAAACTGTGTAAATCATTACTAATAAATGGTAGAAACAAACCGAATGCATGTAGTGATTGGCCTTTTGCTGTAGAGATTTTCCATTTACTAAATACATTAGGCACTCTGATTCCATGTATGGGGCAAATATATTTTATTCATATGACATACAAACACAAGTAGACAAGACCTGTATAGTTCAAACGCTCACTCGCACAGATCATGAGTGACATGATACGAGCAGCGCGGCCAGATCTGCCTCGCGCGCGCGCCGAGTGTGCACAGCTCGGACTACTGTCATTGTCATTGCGACTCCCCACCCTGCCTCCACGTTGCCTCCTAACTGTCCTATGAATACTTCGACCTCGTCTAACATACCCAGTGGTATTAGACAAAGTCTCCACCACAATACTGTCGCCGCGATTGCAGAGAGGATCTGAAAAAATGGCTCACTCGCACACTAGCTCCGCTTTTGATCGCACTGATTCAATGCGCTCTAACTCGAACATTTTGTATAGAAACATGACGTTTTTTTGATTCGGGGATGAAGTATGACATGTCTGCCATCCAGTGGAGGGGAGGTTGAACGAAATTTGACACCCAATTTGACAAAATCGTCCGTTTTATTCAGTGCCGCGTCTTGTCGAGTAAACTCGACCGTGGCGCCTAGAGGGTTAATAATGGTGCAGAGTAGAGCGAGCTTTTTCAATTAATTCCTATGGAAGTAGGAATGAACTAAACAACGTTCACTCTGTTCTGCTCATCCCTCACCGTGGGCGCGCACAGTTATGAATGCCTGTGCAGCCGTGAGCATTTTAGTTTAATTTTAAAATTAGGCCACAATGTTGTGTTTTATTACGAGTGTACACAAACATAAATAAACACTTTGCAGTTTGAATTATGTCATGTATGAACAAATGACGTAGTATGTTTTTATGTGTAACACTGTTCAATCGCGCCCGCGCCACATCCACCCACACACACACGTTCCAGCATTGCAATCTTGACATCGCAAGCCTGTTCATTATAGCCTTATATATGTGCTATATATTAGATCAATATATTTTTTCCTTAAAATTTTAATCAACACTAACTTTATTCTCATCAGAGTTACAGTATATATTTTTTTGTATAAAATAATACTACCATTAAAAGAACACATTTTTTAATCAATGTAGATTGTGTAAAAATTTGGTCCATCATTTTTTTCAGTCAGCTCTTCACTCTCGTGATTAATGAATTTTGACTCCTGTTGCTGATCTTTGCTGCAACTTTCGTTCTGCTCACAATTTAGTAAGCAAACACGTTCAAGTTTTAATTGTAGTGACTAAATTATTTTATTATACACACACACCAAATTGACGGTGGGGGGCCATGGTATATTTAAATCTGCATATTGTAATATCTGCTGGGCACCCCTAGTCTAGTCTTATTAAATGTATGCTTCATCTTTCATTTTTAATTTGTAAATTTGATCAATAAATTCAATTATTTAGAATAATAAGACACTATATGGCTGTTACTCTAGGTAGGGGTGATCAAATTAAATCGTTTACACTGAAAAATAACAATGCATTAAATAATGTTATGAGATTGTTTTAAATATGAGTTAATTAACAATCGTTGGAAAGAATGATCACTTTTAAACATAACACTAAACCGTCATTAGGTGTCGCCAGGCGACCGTCTTAATGATCGAGTCATTGATTCATTCGTTCAAACGATTCGTTCGAACGACTGAGTCATTCATGAATGAGACAGATGTTTATGGATTGGTCATTGAATCTTTGAGTCAACCAATTCGTTCAAAACGCTGAATCATTCAGTAATGAGAAAACACGTTGCTGTGAGATGCGCAATGGTTCTGCTGTGATCTTTATTTAACTATTTTCGCTGCTAAAACTGAAAAAAGTCAATATTGCATCTAAAATGTAAGTGACTTGACGTGTGTGTGAGAGAGATTGTGTCTGTTACAGTGACAAGAGTTTAACCCTTTAAGGCCTTGTCTTTTTGGATATATATCTTTTTTTTATTACAAAATGTGCATACAACCCATATATTTTAAATGTATTGTTTGCTTTAAATTAAATTAAGATTGTATGCTTGGTAATAAATTTAAAATTAATGTGCTATATTTCAGATCAATATAGCCTATTTGTTTTCCTTCATTTTATTCAACACTAACTTTATTCTCATCTGAATTATAAATAACTTATTTCTGTATAAAATAAAAAATCCCGAATAATCCAGACCAACCAGAGCGCACTATTCCTACAACATCATCAGTGCTGAAGCAGAACTAGCAGAGCCGTTCGGCAGATAGCGAGCAGATATTTTGTGTCACGTTGTGCACAATAACCCTAAAGGCACCAGGGTGACGGTGCCACCGGCTTTTTATATATACAGGTCCTTCTCAAAAAATTAGCATATTGTGATGAAGTTCATTATTTTCCATAATGTAATGATAAAAATTAAACTTTCATATATTTTAGATTCATTGCACACCAACTGAAATATTTCAGGTCTTTTATTGTTTTAATACTGATGATTTTGGCATACAGCTCATGAAAACCCAAAATTCCTGTCTCAAAAAATTAGCATATTTCATCCGACCAATAAAAGAAGTGTTTTTAATACAAAAAAAAAGTCAACCTTCAAATAATTATGTTCAGTTATGCACTCAATAGTCAATACTTGGTCGGGAATCCTTTTGCAGAAATGACTGCTTCAATGCGGCGTGGCATGGAGGCAATCAGCCTGTGGCACTGCTGAGGTGTTATGGAGGCCCAGGATGCTTCGATAGCGGCCTTAAGCTCATCCAGAGTGTTGGGTCTTGCGTCTCTCAACTTTCTCTTCACAATATCCCACAGATTCTCTATGGGGTTCAGGTCAGGAGAGCTGGCAGAACAATTGAGCACAGTAATACCATGGTCAGTAAACCATTTACCAGTGGTTTTGGCACTGTGAGCAGGTGCCAGGTCGTGCTGAAAAATGAAATCTTCATCTCCATAAAGCTTTTCAGCAGATGGAAGCATGAAGTGCTCCAAAATCTCCTGATAGCTAGCTGCACTGACCCTGCCCTTGATAAAACACAGTGCACCAACACCAGCAGCTGACATGGCACCCCAGACCATCACTGACTGTGGGTACTTGACACTGGACTTCAGGCATTTTGGCATTTCCTTCTCCTGTTCGCTGTACGAGGCCGATCACATGGATGTGACTATTGTGAGCCAAAGTTATAGCGCCACCAACTGGCAGCAGGAAGTGTGTCACTTTCAAAATGCTTTGAAATCACTCTCTTATTTTTACCCGATTTGCTTCAAACTTTGTGTATAATGTAAACACACTCCAGATGTAGACCTGTGAAAGGATTATTGATATCTTAAATACTGTTGCCATGGCAACGCATCAAACTTTAATTCTCTTTTTGGATGCTTTTGAGACTCTTAGCATGCTTGAAATTGCATGAAACTCGTCAGACACATCACATTTATTAGCCAGTAGACATGTGCAAAGTTTCAGAAACGGGCGTGGTGAGGGGCTTAGTAGCGCCACCTTTTGACAAAAGTTGGTTGTTAGTTTTATCTACAGTTACAAAAATCGGTATGTATATTGTACTCCTCGAGCCGGACAACTTTATAATTTACAGTCATTAGCTCCGACCAACAGGAAGTCAGATATTTTGGTTTGAATGTGGAGAAAATCTCAGAATTTTGCCAGTCTCTCAGTGTCTGTGTGTGTGAGTGAGAGGAGGAGGGCTTGTCAGGTTTATTTTAACCCTTTCTTTGCTGTGTGCGACTTCTCTGGCATTTTTGGGGGCCTTAACATGCTCGAAAACTCTTGAAACTTTGCACACAGGTCAGAACCCACGGCCATCAGGGCCAGGCTGAAGCTGGAACCCGGGCGTGGCAGGGCAACAATTTGAAACACTTCTCCTAGGGAATTCATTTGATCGTCGCCAAACTCGGTGTGCATGAAGTCAAGACATTGAGGATGAAAAATTGACAGGGGATTTTTTATATCTCGAACGGTTTGGCGGTGTTTACGGTGGAAACGAATTTATGGCGAATAATGGAAACAGGAAGTGTGTTATAACTTCAGCATACATTAACTGATCTTGATGAAACTTCAGCAGTGTGTTCGCTGTAAGAGGCCAATCACATGGATGTGACTATTGTGAGTCAAAGTTATAGTGCCACCAACTGGCAGCAGGAAGTGTGTCACTTTCAAAATGCTTTTGACAAAAGTGGGGAGGTTAGTTTTATCTACAGTAACAAAACTCGGTATGTATATTGTACTCTTCGAGCAGGACAACTTTCTAATTTACAGTCATTAGCTACGACCAACAGGAAGTCAGATATTTTGGTTTGAATGTGGATTTCAGATTCTGAGTTTTTAGCTACTCCTCCTAAGTAGTTTATTTTATTCACGCCAAACTTTTTCAACATGATGAAAATACATTAAAGATGCTAAATTGTGAACAGATATTGAATATCTCAAACGGTTTTGCTATGGTGAGGGATTAAAGTAATGTCAAAAAAAGAATCAGGAAATGTCTCATATCTTTCTAAAATGTAATTATACACCATTTATTTTTATATAAAATTATACAAACATTAGAACTAAACCCATTTTATTCCTTTTTTTCAATTTAAGAATTATGTTTAAGTTTAAAAACAGCCAGAATGGTTGTTTAGTCAAAAAATAATAATAATCCAAATCATATATAGTGATATACTGCCCTCTTGTGTTCAAAATCAGGTAGGCCCATTGTATTTATATATATTTATATATTAGGGATGTTACTATGGGAATATTTTCCCACCGGTTAATCAACGTGTGACACCGCTGGGGGCTTTAAAATCGCTAACTTGAAAGCGAAAGTATAATACGGACATCCGCAGAAGACATTAACCCTTTAGGCGCCAGAGGTTTTTTCCTAAAACGTTCGATTTTGACATCTTGATCTCAAAAGGCTATATCTTAAAAGTGATAAAAGATAGAGACTTTCTGTAAATTAGAGAAATATTAGGGATGACCCAAAGTTTATGATTACATTTTCCCATCTAATTAGCATATTATGACGTCATATGGTGGTGGCAATCTTGGATTATAGAATTTTCATGAAAAGTCACGTTTAAATGATAAAATGCAGCACTTCTTTCCCCCCAAAATGTCCATCACCTTCTGTATGCTATATTGCACAATACTGAATGCTCAGGTATATAGTAAGTAGTAAACAAACTGTGTAAATCATTACTAATAAATGGTAGAAACAAACCGAATGCATGTAGTGATTGGCCTTTTGCTGTAGAGATTTTCCATTTACTAAATACATTAGGCACTCTGATTCCATGTATGGGGCAAATATATTTTATTCATATGACATACAAACACAAGTAGACAAGACCTGTATAGTTCAAACGCTCACTCGCACAGATCATGAGTGACATGATACGAGCAGCGCGGCCAGATCTGCCTCGCGCGCGCGCCGAGTGTGCACAGCTCGGACTACTGTCATTGTCATTGCGACTCCCCACCCTGCCTCCACGTTGCCTCCTAACTGTCCTATGAATACTTCGACCTCGTCTAACATACCCAGTGGTATTAGACAAAGTCTCCACCACAATACTGTCGCCGCGATTGCAGAGAGGATCTGATAAAATGGCTCACTCGCACACTAGCTCCGCTTTTGATCGCACTGATTCAATGCGCTCTAACTCGAACATTTTGTATAGAAACATGACGTTTTTTTGATTCGGGGATGAAGTATGACATGTCTGCCATCCAGTGGAGGGGAGGTTGAACGAAATTTGACACCCAATTTGACAAAATCGTCCGTTTTATTCAGTGCCGCGTCTTGTCGAGTAAACTCGACCGTGGCGCCTAGAGGGTTAATAATGGTGCAGAGTAGAGCGAGCTTTTTCAATTAATTCCTATGGAAGTAGGAATGAACTAAACAACGTTCACTCTGTTCTGCTCATCCCTCACCGTGGGCGCGCACAGTTATGAATGCCTGTGCAGCCGTGAGCATTTTAGTTTAATTTTAAAATTAGGCCACAATGTTGTGTTTTATTACGAGTGTACACAAACATAAATAAACACTTTGCAGTTTGAATTATGTCATGTATGAACAAATGACGTAGTATGTTTTTATGTGTAACACTGTTCAATCGCGCCCGCGCC
Organism: Rhinichthys klamathensis goyatoka; assembly: GCF_029890125.1. Taxonomy (NCBI): domain Eukaryota; kingdom Metazoa; phylum Chordata; class Actinopteri; order Cypriniformes; family Leuciscidae; genus Rhinichthys; species Rhinichthys klamathensis. Next base: position 1,400,273 of record NW_026606637.1, read on the forward strand.
ACATCCACCCACACACACACGTTCCAGCATTGCAATCTTGACATCGCAAGCCTGTTCATTATAGCCTTATATATGTGCTATATATTAGATCAATATATTTTTTCCTTAAAATTTTAATCAACACTAACTTTATTCTCATCAGAGTTACAGTATATATTTTTTTGTATAAAATAATACTACCATTAAAAAAACACATTTTTTAATCAATGTAGATTGTGTAACTTAAAAATAAACAAATCAGTGCTCTGTTTAAGGACAAGAAATGAAAATCTATGCAATATGATGAATGTCCAAAAGATGCCACTCACAGACTGTTTTTAAATGGGATTGGATAAATATTTTTTTGCTTTTAAACTGTGTGTGTGTGTGTGATTGTGTCTTGGTGTATGTTAGTGACAAGAGTTTAACCCTTGTTCAATTTAAGTTTAAGGCCTTGTCTTTTTGGATATATATATATTTTTTTTCCTCCAAAATATTCATATAACCCATATATTTTAAGTGTATTGTTTGCTTTAGATTAAATTAAGATTGTATCTTTGGTAATTGAAGCTAAATTAATTTAAAATTAATGTGCTATATTTCAGATCAATAAAATCAATGTTTTCCTTCATTTTAATCAACACTAACTTTATTCTCATCTGAATTATAAATAACCTATTTCTGTATAAAATAAAAAATCCCGAATAATCCCGACCAACCAGAGTGCACTATTCCCACAACATCATCAGTGCTGAAGTAGAACTACCAGAGCCGTTCGGCAGATTTTCAGTCTTGTGTGCTTATTTCATGTGTCCGTTAAATCCATGAGACCGTCTGTAGGGTGTCTCATTTTTCATTTTAGGTTTCAGAAGGTTGCTCACGCATACTTTGTGGTTGATATGTGCCCTCGATGCGCACTTTTGCAGAGCCCACACTTATGCAAGCTCTACAGCACACTTCTTTTCGACAGTCAAAGCAGGGTTATGTTTTTGCACGTCGTGCACAATAACCCTAAATGCACCGGGGTGGCGCCTCTCTCTCTCTCACACACGCGCACACACACACACAGTTCGATCGCGCCTGCGCCTCTCTCTCTCTCTCTCACACACACACACACACAGTTCGATCGCGCCCGCGCCTCTCTCTCTCTCTCTCTCTCTCTCTCTCTCTCTTTCTCACACGCGCACACACACACACAGTTTGATCGCGCCTCTCTCTCTCTCTCTCTCTCTCTCTCTCTCTCACTCTCACACACTTTGCAGTTTCAATGATGACAGTCCTCTATGAACAAAATGACGGAGTATGTTTTTATGTTTCCACTGTTCGATCGCGCCCACGCCTCACACACACACACACACACACACACACACACATATAAGTTTAACCCTTGTTCAAGTGTAAATTTAAGGACTTGTCTTTTTGGATATATATATGTATATATATATATATATATATATTTTTTTTTTATATTCATATAACCCATATATTTTAAATGTATTGTTTGCTTTAAATTAAATTAAGATTGTATGTTTGGTAATTTAACCTAAATTAATTTAAAATGTATGTGCTATATTTCAGATCAATATATTTGTTTTCCTTCATTTTAATCAACACTAACTTTATTCTCATCTGAATTAATAAATAACTTATTTCTGTATAAAATAAAAAATCCTGAATAATCCAGACCAACCAGAGCACACTATTCCTACAACATCATCAGTGCTGATGCGGAACTACCAGAGCCGTTCGGCAGATAGCGAGCAGATGCAGCATATGTGTTGTAACAAGGCAGGGTCAGGCCAGGGGGATCCATTTGCAGCTTTTTATTAAGAATGGTCAAGACAGGCAGGGTGAGCAATGGCAAACAGGGCAGAACAGAAAAGGCAGAGACAAACCAGGTTGACAGGCAAAGGACAAATACCTCCAGATAAATACTGGGCTTCTGGATTTACACATTTAAGTGCTGCAAAACATATTGACCTATGGGATTAATATCCTGCCATGATTCAAAACTGAAAATAAAGTTCTGAAAGGTTGAAACTAAGTGTTCGAAAACTCAAAATCTTACAAAAAAAAGTTTTGCAAGATCGAAAAATAAGATTTGCAAGCTTGCAAAATGTAAAAAAATTAAAAATACCTCTGCAAACATTATGTTGTTTTTGAGATTTCCTTCTTCAGAACTGCAAACATTTTTTTTACGATGTTGCGCAAACAATTTTTCAGAGTTTCAAATTTGTCAGTGTTCTCCCACTGTATTAGTTTGTTTTCCAGGTTTGAAACCTTGTAAATGGTGATCTGAAAACTGGTGTGCGAATGTGTGAAAAAAAGTTTTGAAACTCTGAAAACAGACTTTTGCAGGCTTGCAAAGGGGTAAAAAAATTTAAATCTCTGCAAACATAATTTTGTTTTTGAGTTTTCCTTCTTCAGAAGTGCAACACTCTTTTTTACGGTGTTGTGCAATCATTTTTTCAGAGTTTCGAATTTGTCACTGTTCTCCCAGTGTGTAGTTTGTTTTCCAGATTTGAAACCTTGTAAATGGTGATCTGAAAACTGGTGTGCGAATAGGTGAAAAAAAGTTTTAAAAACTCTGAAAACTGAGGTTCGAAAGGGCGAAACTTATTACATTACATTACATGTGCACTCCTATAGCAGACTATTTTTTCAGAGCTGAGTTTACAACACCCACTTTGCGGAGATACGCCCACACAGTTGCGAGCTTGCGACTCACGTGATTTGTGGCAGCTTTGTCACGCAGCTCTGCTCTGAAACTCTGAAACTCAGACTGAGCGAAAATTAAGCTTCGCAACCTCGCAACTTAAAAAAAGCCTGGAGGGAGGGCCTTCTGCTCTTGGCCAATGCTTTGCTGTCTGCTGACGTACAGTCCAATCACAAGTCGTATTTACTGGAAAGGTGGGATTGACCGACTGCTCCGCCAATGACGAAAGCGTATGATATAAAGTATGATCAGTGTTATTCTAATGTTGATCTAGCTTACTGCTAGTCTCATACAGCCAACAAACGAACACATAGAATAATATTATAACTTTCAACACACTCAAATGCAGTTTAGTATGATGGTGTAGACCAAGTGAAACAGCGCTGCGTTACCTCACAAGTTTCATTCGTCAAATAAACTGACCTGTGTGAGTAGTAATTCAGCACTTGCGGGTAGTTCGGTAGAATGAAATGTCCTTATTCCTTTATATACGCGGGACTCGCGTGTGGGGCTGATCTGTCTCTCATTTGCAATCGCGCCCTGCTTCATACCACAGTCATGATAAATAACATGAAGGTTTCATAAGTTTCATAAAAATGCAATATTTTAAACAAAAAGCTGAGGGGGAAAATAGCTTTCTGGAAAGCCGGAAAATTCCGTCAATGGAGGGGGCAGAGTTAAGTTAAATGTTGCTCAATGTAGGATATTGTGCTGTTCGAGAATATTATTTCTGTGCTTTTTATGAGCAGAATCACAAGCATTTTACTGAAACAGTGCACAATAATCATGAGATACTAGTCTAGTCAAGTCAAGTCACATTTATTTATGTAGCGCTTTTTACAATACAGATTGTTTCAAAACAGCTTTACAGAGATAACAGGAAAATAATGCAACAAAGTTTGTTTCCAGAAGAAAATAGCGTCAGTCCAGTCCAGTAAGTTCAGTGATGTTTAATTTTTGTTGTAAAAAAGTTATCAATTTAGTTAATTTATATATATGGCCGCTCTAGAAAAAAACGTAATGTCATCGTCCAGCTCAGTTCAGTTCTCATATAATGGTGTCAATGCAGGCAGATCAATAATTATTGTTGAATATTAAATTAAATGTTACATTTTCTATAGGCTGCTATGAAAGCGGTGGTTGCCACAAGCCGCATGCATGAGGGCTCACGGCGGCGGACGGACAGCTGCGAGATGCCCAACACAGAAAATACCTCGTGCCAGAACAGCATACAGAAGGAAAACACTTTGGATTCTCAAAGGGAGCCCATTCCCATTAAAGAGGGATTTAAGCAGGTTGAGGATGGAGCTCAGAGTCCCTCAAGTACCCCACTCCACCCTATCCATAAATCTAAATCTTCTGACCTATCTGGGCCCTTGCCCACTCGCCCACCCCTGATAGCAGACGAACACAGGCAGACCTCTGTTATACCGAAGGCTCCGGTGGTGCGGCCCAGGATGCCCAAGAAGAGCTGCTCAGTGGATCCTGGAGGCAAATATGAGCCTTTGCCAGTAAGCACCACCCCACCCAGTCCCAAGAACCTCAGTAATGGTTTCTCCATGGGTGTTGAGACAGGTGGCAATACGGCAGAATGTCCGTAGACTGGATGATCTAAATATTAGGATTCTTACAGAAGATGGAGGGCCTCGTGCGAGGAAGAGAGCAGGAGAGATGATGCTTTAAAAATACACTGAGAATTCCTTCTTCCCCTCTTCCATTTTTTTGCCATGATATATTTTGATACAGGACTGACACTTGATGAGCTATCTGTTTCTTAAAGCTCTTTATATTGAGGCATGTGGCTTTCATGACAACTTTAGGTTAGCGGCACAGCGTACATTGTTTTTTTTTTTCCTCTTTGCACAAGCATTGTAAATAAGATTGTCTCTCATCTGAGCTGAAATTCATTTTTCTCTTCTTTTGCTTTCATATGCAAATGTTCATGCAATCTTATTCTATCTCTAAAGGTAGTGAGGATCATGTATCTGTGATGTTGTGATATTTGTTTAATGACTGATAAATGACTGACCCCAGTATATGTCTTTTGCCCCATTTTAATTCACCGATTTTGTGTTAGCAAACTGCAAAAATGCTTGAAATGATTTCTAAAAGCTCAGACTAAAGGAAGGATATGCATCATGCCACAATCAAGGATAATGTTTTCCCCGGCTCTTCTTTGGCAGTTTATCTTCCATCAAATCTAATTGATGTTATTCAGGGTTACCAAACTGATGTCAAATTCCCTACTTTTCTGTAGTCATGACGAAATACAACATCCCGCTTCAACATCTGGGAAAGTTTTAGGGAAAAAACACACCTAAACTCCCACTGTACTACAAATCTTCTCTATGAGGTGGAATTAACACAACTACTATGCTTCAGCCAGACTGTCTACCTCTTCTAATGTACAGACACTTCCAGCTTTTCAAATAGTACATTCTGTATTATTCTACTCTTAGCATGGAAGTTAAATTTATCTGCCTCTGTAACAGCATCACAAAATATTTCAGTATATGATATAGCTGCTTGTCATTCTACTTTATTTTGATCTTTGCCAAAAAAAGAAAGAATGCTTTGTACATGCTGCTGACATAAACAGTAGCCTGATTAGACATCACTGGAACATTATGGCTATGAATAGTAATACTTTGCAGTTAAGATTAATCAGTTAATAATGTGTTTGCAGTTGCAAGACAGTGTAGATGCTCTTTATATTTGAGCAGGAGTTTTCATGTTTCCAAGATGAATACATTGAAGTGAGTTTATGCTTTTTTGGTATAGCTCATTTATGCTGACCTTGACAGTTATCAGTACACATTGACCAATTGTTGAAGCAGCAACAGTTCTATCAGTTGTCTACTTTAATAAGGAGTCTAAGAAAAAGTATTTATTGTCCTCCGTATTTTATAGTAATATTAGTAATAATATTATAATATATAATATCATATTAGTCCCTAATTGTAAAAGAGAAATGTAAAGACCCTAAAACTGTATTACTTCTGAGTGTAATTTTTTAAAATATTAATTTATGTCAGATTCTGAGTCAAATTGTTTACAACAAACAAACAACAGTTACAACACAAAAAACAATTACAACATAAAAAATAATAATACATAGCCTAAGTAAATAAGTACGTAAATTAAGAAAAATAAGTCATAAAAAGTACTTCAATTACAGTTACATCAGTACAGTATCTGAAATGTATTACACTGTTGCATGATTTTAATTGTTTATAGTTAAGGGTCGTTGTAAAGAGGGTGGGATACAGATACAGACAGATGTGTTTAAAACTACATTTCATGCTAAAATAATTTATAAAACCCGTGTTATAATACTTTGATAAACATAATAGATTGCTGCAATAAAACAAAACAAAAAACAACAACAACATGGCAATGCTTTGATAGGTCGTTTGATGTTTTGATGAAGGTGTGTGTGTTTTGAGCTTAGATGGGGTGACTCCGCAGCATCTCTTCCTCCCGGCAGGAGGAGTGGCTTCACTTCCGCCTGAATGCGACACATCCGAGCGAACCCCCGTCTTCGGTTGAGATCCGCGCGTGCGAAGTAGGTAGAGCAGATCTCCGCTTTGTTACCTAAACATTTTGTGACTCGCTCTGCTACTACGACGGTCGAGGACGAAGGACACCAAGGTATTTTTTTGTGCTGAAAATTATGATTATGCCATTCCTGTTTTATTCTGTGAGAATTAGGCCTATTTGCTTTAAATATGCGGACAGCACGCTCTCACAAACGCACATGAGCGTTCGCTGATAGCTTTGATGGTAGCAGGCCTAAAAAGAGTGGCCTGAAGCGATAAAAGTACAATTATAACTTGCAAAACGAATTTAGGTAATCAAGTAACAAATATATGTGTGGATAATGGTATTATTAGAATGTTGTTACTTATGTATTTATTTGTAACGATCCGTGCTGTCCATGCACCTTAGCTTAGTTTGCAGCTTAGCCTAGCATACATGCAAATTAGCTTCTCTTCATTGTTTTGTGTTTGTCGGGGAAAGAAGTCGACGAATAGACGTTTAATTCAGTATAAATAGTTGACTTGAGTGATCTTTGTCCGTAAGCCAGTGCAAACATTGCGAAAAAAATGGAAATGGTCTGAATATGTGCGGTTTGTTGCAAAGCAATGTTGCAGAGCATTGCGCTCTAGTAGAGATTTCTTTACGGTTTCTTACTCTCTCTTTCAGACTAAAATTTTGAAGCTGTAAAGTGTCTTCATGGCCGTCAGAAGAGGACACATAAGGTATTTAAAAGTGAGTATTTATTTATAATATACTTATAGTATACAGTAACGTTGCTGTTTCTTCAAGGAAATGTGAGTTACCATATAACAATTCGACACCAATACTATCGATCTATGCAGATTATTTATGTTGCCCATTGAGCAATGTTTGTGTTGATTACTTATTTTATTAATTATTTGATCGATTATTGGGACGAATTTTAGTGATGAATAAAATATTCGGCCGAAAAACAGCAAAAAATTAATTGATAGTTTGGAGGGCCGACATCATGACCCAAACTGTGATTGTTAAAAGCATCAGAGATGCTCCAATTAAACGTGTCATGCACGCAACGTGGATAAGCTACCACAGGTAAAAATGTCGTCTGCATGAACGCACTTCACCATGACCAAAAATGAAGAACTTTACTGGGACTGGTTTAATTTATCACTTGCTAACACAATCCCCTGAACAGCATACCAAGTATAATTACTGAAAAGTTATTTTAAATTTTTTGTTGAATGAATTTTTTTTAGGTAAAATAATTTTGTTGCATCAATAAATGTCTTGGGTCCTATTATTAGATTAAACTTTATTGCTATTATACATACAAGTATAAAACCCAGGAATTGCAGTTAGCATCTAACCAAAATGTGCAAACAGCAGTATATTGCATAGTGTTATTAGGTCCATATTTATATCATGTTGCAACTGATTTGTTGCTGCAGGTTTGTGAGGTTCAGAACCAGGGTAATGACAGAGACTCACACAAGGGTGCCAGCTCAGTAAAGGTAAAATTGGCCATTATTTCTGTCTTTAGACAAATGCTGGATATTATTGATATTTGTACTTGCTCTTTTTGTTTCAGTTTAAGTGTGCCAATGTAAATTTGATGATTTGGAAACAATGCATGTTCTTTTGTGAAGCAGGAAGTATACGATATGCCGAACGGTTACGAGGACCACATGGGCGATGAGCCAAGTGATGCTAAAACCAACCTGATTGTCAACTACCTGCCCCAGAACATGAGTCAGGAGGAGCTCCGCAGTCTCTTCAGCAGCATTGGCGAGGTGGAGTCAGCCAAACTCATAAGAGACAAGATGGCAGGTATGTCTCACTTGAGTTCAACACAATGAGTCTGTGGCTTTCTCTTCTGTGATATCTGTATGTGTAGACAAAGGCAGGTTTTTTTGCATACGTTCTTGTTTATTTCCAGCTCTTAAGCTTTTTTATTTTTTTAGGAATATTTTATTTTCATAGTTAAGTTCTATAGGGAATGATTTTCAATATTTAAGAACTGTTGATATTAAAACAGATCTTTGAGCAGTTTACTGAAGCCTGGGTCATGGTTTGTGGCAGAATTTCACTGTCTACTGTGGTATTTTATGCTCTAAAACATTTTGATCAAATTAGAATTTTTTTCCCCTCTATTTGAAAAGGATTTACTCATTATTCATTGTGGTACTGGCCAAATTTAATTTCATTTAGCTTTTGATTAAACTTGGTGTCACCCCAATGTGTTGAGTCAAGCACATTTGTTTTTTCTGTAAAGGTATTTTTTTTTTAGTGTGAGACTGCAAAAAGCTCGACTCATTTGACATTTTTAAAACTTCTCAGTTCTTTTAATGCTGTGGGCATCCTGTCTTGCGTGCACAGTGTACATATTTTATTTTGGTTGTTTTTGTTTTCCTATTGTTTGAGGACAATTATCAATTTCCAATTGAAGTGTGGAGAACCTGGAGTAGCCAAATGATGTCGGTGTGGTGCCATCTTCATGCATCTTTACCATTAGCTTTTATTTTTATTTCCTGCCCACAGCATCTCACTATCTGTGGATTTTATTTAGAAACGTGATGTATAGTTGATCTGTTGAATGTATACATTCTGTATTTTATTTACTTGAAGATGTTTGTAAATGCCTACTAATTTTTTTTTTTTTTTTTTTTTTTTTTTTTTTTAAAGGAGGTGTGAAGGAAGGTATTTGTTTATTCTTAGAAACTATTCTATAAAGAGTTTTTGATGTTTGACTTTTATTTCTGTATCCTAACCATTTCCTTGTCTGATGTCAAATTTTACTTGTTTTTGATGAACATGTAACTTTTTCTTTAACAATTGTCATTCACAAGATTAGCTTGTATTATGTTTCTTTTGTCCAGAAAGAATAGTCTGCAGGATGTGGACGAACGTTTGTTATTTTTATTTTGTTTTTTTCCCCCTTTTGTTTTCTCTAGGCCACAGTTTAGGGTACGGATTTGTTAACTATGTTAACCCTAGTGATGCAGAAAGGGCAATCAATACACTCAATGGCCTGAGACTACAGTCTAAAACTATCAAGGTAACGTGCTAAGAGGTGTTTTTGTATCATGTTACATTACAGATGCCATGTTAAACTAGATTAAAAGCAGTAAAGGACAACGTTCGAGTCCTGCTTGCTTTCTGTAAGGAATGATTTTTTTTTTTCATGTTTCAACTATTGTTCTTTTTTTTCCCTAATTTTTTTGCTTTGTTTCATTTTCTTTTTATTGACATTTGAAGTCTCTAGACTTTGGCCCTTATAATCTGTGTGATTGGCTGTCTAAGCATGGTTTAAATTCGGTACAGAATTATACTGAAGTCAGTGACCTTTTTAATTTTAAAGTTCATTTATGATCAATCTGCTACTTTCAGTTTTATTGTGATGTTGTGGTGTAGAAATGGAGGTGTAAAATTAAGTCAATTTCTTGAGTATGAGATTGTGCCGAACAGAAGCCCTGCGTTGAAGTCCCAGAGTTTTATTTTATTTTGAGCATTGTAGTTTAATTCAAATTGAAAGTTGTCTCTTTTGTGTGTGGTGGAAGCATAGACTACAAAAACTGTTTAATATCTATGAACTTATAAATTTTATTGTAGTTTTCTTTTGTTTGTTGCTTTTTCATTTGTAAAAATCTAATGTGAGGTTCCACTTTGGCTGTACAATGGAACTACATTGTTCCATTAGTAATGGGGGCAAATATGATGGCTTTTTTTTTTTACATATATATATATATATATATATATATATATATATATATATATATATAATGCATCCAAGAAGAAGGGGTCTTTGATGTGATTTCTCCATTAAATCAGGTCTCATATGCCCGGCCGAGCTCTGACAGCATCAAAGATGCCAACCTTTACATCAGTGGTTTACCCAAGACCATGACACAGAAGGATGTAGAGGACATGTTTACCCAGTATGGGCGTATCATAAACTCCCGTGTACTGGTCGATCAGGCCTCAGGTAATGATTTCTGTCCTGCATTCTGTAATTTATCATCTTGAATGTAGTCTGGGTCTCAACTATTTTGGGGTTTCTTACCTGCATCAGGTCTGTCACGTGGAGTTGCATTCATTCGTTTTGATAAGAGGTCTGAAGCGGAGGAAGCCATCAAAGATCTTAATGGATCCAAACCAGCTGGTGCCTCTGAACCAATCACAGTGAAATTTGCTGCCAATCCAAACCAGACCAAGAATTCCCAGCTGCTTTCTCAGCTCTACAACACTCAGTCCCGTCGGTTCGGAGGACCTGTTCACCACCAGGCACAGCGCTTCAGGTGAGAAAGCGGAATACTTTAGGAAATATTTTAATATTGTCCTTCATTCTGAAGATTCTCCTTTAATATTGTCCTTCATTATATGTTGTAATTTTTGCGTCGGATGTTCTTGATACTTGGCTGTTTGTGAGAAAAGCTTTTAGCTGTCCTAGAGTTGCTCTCCTGATTAATCTCTTGCTTTCACAGGTTTTCACCCATGAGTGTTGACCATATGAGTGGCGTCTCCGGTATGAATGTGGCAGGCAGCTCTTCCTCTGGATGGTGTATCTTCATCTATAATTTGGGTCAAGATGCAGACGAAGGCATCCTGTGGCAAATGTTTGGTCCGTTCGGCGCTGTCACCAACGTCAAGGTCATCCGTGACTTTAACACCAACAAATGCAAAGGGTTTGGGTTTGTTACCATGCCAAATTACGAGGAGGCAGCAATGGCCATTGCCAGCCTGAATGGATACCGCCTGGGAGACAAAGTTCTACAAGTGTCGTTCAAATCCAGCAAGTCTCACAAGTAAAGGGACTTTTTTTTTTTTGGTCACAAGAATCTGAAAGTTAATTGAGGTTTCAGTTATTGTTGACTCTCTACATAAACATACTCGTACATCAATGTTTGGGGTGAAATAAATTTGTGTTAGTGTTTTACTGTGGGGTTAAGCAAAAGCTAGAATTTTGAAAAAGTGATTTGTCCCTGATGCCTGGCATTTGTGAAACCCTGGACAATTTAAGTCACAGATATATCGGAGGATCCTTTTTTGTTTGTGCACACTTTTGGGATACCTTAAAGATGTCATGGCATTATTGCTCTTTCCTTCTAACACCTCTTCCCTTAATCACAATGGACTTGTTGGTCCCATTTTCTTTATCTTATAATGTGAAGGCTTTTAGCTTTTTTGTCATTACAAACTAAACATTCTCACCTCTTCTAGATCTTTGTAAATAGGCCACCTATTCAGTGCTCCAGCTCACCCATCTGTAAGGTAAAAGAACATTGGAAGGACCAAAGAACTTGGAGTGTAAAGCATATGCCTTTAAATGTTTTAGTTTTCATGGTTGGAAGTTAAAAATTGAAACCACAAGTATTGTCATCTATGATGTCGTGTGTTTTTTTTGTTTTTTTCTCCATTGCAGTTTGCTTTTTTTATCGCAGGTTTTGTTTTTTTCATATTAAAATTTGTATTGCATTTAACAGCGCATTTCTTTTTATGTTTTATTTGGAAGGTGGTTAGGAGCAGTTTTAAAATTTGGTTTTACATGATTTTTTTAACCAGCATTGAATTCACTCCCCAGTTTGTAAGGTCTTGGAAGTTTCTGGATAAATGGATTGAGTCTGGTAGGAGCAGAGTTATTAGCCACATGGCTGCAGGTTGTTCATATAGAGTTGGTTAGATCAATGTTCACTTACACATTTGCTTGCAGAATTAACATTAATCCATTTTAATGTAGTGTTTTACTCTGTACTTAGTCAATCTCTAAATGCAGCTTTGTACATTTTAATGTGAAATTTGGATGTGCTTTGAGACCTTGTCAAAAGTCATGTAAAGGCCACACAAAGGTGAAGAATTGTATTTAATTGTTCTCAAGATATCAGTACTAGTACACATCCAATTGCAGACCAGCACTATATTTGTGTGCATGTTCATTTATGACAATAGGTTTGACATCAGTAATTGTACACATCATGCTTTGGGTCATTATTGATAATGTGACCTAAAGTCCTGTAGCATGATGTTCCATGTATATCATTCGAATAAATACCATTGTTTTGTCATAAAGATGTATTGTTAATTTCACTATTATTTTAATTGTACTTCTAGAGTTAAGCGTGAAAAGACCTCCAGTTAGCCTCTGTTTTTCCTTCATGGTTATGTTGAAGAAGATATACATTACATATTTTAGTTGTACATAGACTTTGTAAAAAAAAAAAAATTTGTTGATGAATGTTTCTTTTTAGGAATCTAGTCGTTTGCGATACTTTTTAGTGAGGACGGGATTATTTTTCCTCATACTCCAGAAAAAATTCAATTATAAAGTGTTAAAATAGGCTTGTGTTTAGGTGAACTTGCGAAAGCATTGGTGGTCTTAAGCAATTTGGGGGGCCCCCAATGAGAAAAAAAGACAATGCGACTGCAATTACTTTATCTCGGTTATATATTTAATGTTATCTCTTTAAAGAGGGGCCTATACCATGAAGCCGGTATAGGTGGCTAGCCAGGTATGTTTCATTTTAGTTTGCGCCAACCCTGAGTTTTATTATGATTAACGTGGTTTGGAATTGGTAAAATGTGCTTGGAAAAAAAGATCAGAAACTTGCATAAGTAACTATGGCGATTAGTCAAGTCAAGTCAAGTCACATTTATTTATATAGCGCTTTTCACAATACAGATTGCATCAAAGCAGCTTCACAGTGATAACATGAAAGTAGTACAACACAGTTCAATAATATTGTTGAATATTAAATATCCCCAACTAAGCAAGCCAAAAGCAAGGCGACAGTGGCAAGGAACCAAAACTCCATCAGATTGGATGGAGAAAAAAACCTTGGGAGAACCCAGGCTAGTCAGGGGCCAGTTCTCCTCTGGCTAACAATCATAGGGTTTTAAAGAAGCTTTACAGTAAGTGCATATCAGAGAGTACCTGGAAAAAATACATTTAGTTAATCATGTAATATTTAGGGGATAACATATCGCCGGCGTTGAGTCGTCTCTTCGCAGGCGTTGAGTCGTCTCTTCACAGGCGTTGGTCTTCTCATCACAGGCGTTGAGGCATCCGAAATCCCCGTGAGAGGCAGGATACCAAACTGGAGCCTACGAACGCCATTTTTCTCGGGACAAGCGTCCCGAGATAACAGCAGAAGGCAGATGGGAAATAATTAGCATAGCCGATGTTAGCATAGCCGATGGATTAGCACTGCTAAACCACATTCATGGTGCCAAACTACTATTAATTTGTATTTAACCCTTTCATGCATAGAGGTCACTACAGTGGACGGCTATTTTAAAAAAATAAGTATTTTCTTGAATTTGCATGGGTTTTGATGGCATAGTTGCACATCAACCTCTACAGTGGACCCTGGTGCATCATCCTATACATTGCCACCAAGTTGCAAGCCGTTGTGTGTAGTTTTTTTCTCCAAACCAAGATGGCCAATGGCCAGTCAGAAATGCCAAGTTGCTCTGGAATATCCACCCATTCCTTCTAGCTAGGAGACTCTTGCAGGTAAAAAAAATATTGTAGCATCAAGCAATATCTAATGAGTCATATCAGAGTTACATTTTACAAGTTTTGATTTTAGATTGGGAGAAAATTCTGATTAATCATCTGTCCACTACAGTGGACCTCATGCATCAATGGCTATATTTCAGCTACAATTCATACTTATACAGTTAATGTTGTTTTTGAAAATACTTAATCTGGAGTAACTTTTTTTAACTGAATGTATTTGTGTTATTAGTATGTAATTTGCATTAACATCCAAAAAATAATGTGATTACATAACGACTTGTAATGCATTACTTGTAACATAAAAAGTAATCTGATTACATAATGCACGTTACTTGTAATGCATTACTTGTTAGATCAAAAAGTAATCTGTTTACATAATGCATGTTGCTTGTAATGCATTACCCTAGATCAAAAAGTAATCTGTTTACGTAACGCATGTTGCTTGTTATAGGACAAGTTAGTTTGAATAAATGAGCACACACTGATTAGCTACTTGCTCTACGTTTATTTAAAATTAACAGCAAGACAACTAGAAGTGAATGTGCTTTCCATTAAATGAATCACACACAGAAAACAAATCCTTAACAAAAAAATAAACTTTGCAATGAACGTGCTTTGTTTTAAATAAATCACACAGTAAACAAAACCTTTACAAAAAAAACTTTGCAATTTAGACGCGCAAACTGGGTGCCGGTGCGGTGAGACGTACATGCTCGGGCAGATTCGGCTTGAAGTCGTTCATCCTCGGATGCGGCGCACGCGCGCTGTTACAAAAAAAAGCCGTGCAGTCCGCCAAGCGAAATGGGGTCTTGCCGGTCTTGCACACCCAAAGCGTCATTTTTGCCGCGCGCACCTTCGCGCTCGTGCGGACGCGTCGAGTATAAACCGTGTCAGCGGTTAGTATAAACCGCGCGCTTCGTGTCAGTGCGCGCTCTGATCAGTAAAGGGGCACAGACCTCTCCCGAATCATCTCCAGCAGTAGTGCCTCCGAACTTGGGAGTCCGAAGCACCACTAACTCCGCCTCCGTTTCCCTCGTAAGCTGATATTAGTATTTAAACATTCTCTATGATAAAAAATGTTTCTAAAAAATATTTTAATAACACGGTTTTGGCGGTTAGCTCTAATGACGGTGTTCAACTACCATATAATAACCGTCACACCCCTAGTTTTGAATCCTTATTTACTATCATTCCCTGTTGTTTATACTGTTAAGTATAATTCTCAACATCACATATTAACCTGACATTGCTAGCTTCAATCTAAATCTTTGCTAGCACAACAAGCTACTAATTCGCTAGCCTGTTAGCGTGCCATCCCTGCGCTCTTTATTTATTTATTTAGCTCGCGCCTTTTACAAATCCATCAAAGCTGTGGTAAGTAGAATCAGTCAACAAACACGGTGAGTCATGTCATCTCTCCTCTTATTGTGACTTGCACTTCTTGTAACAGAATTTACATGTGATAAATGCAGGGAGATAGTCAGGCTGACGGAAAAGATTTCAGAACTAGATACACGCATCCAAACTTTAATCGAGGGTAGTAAGAGTGCAAGGGCTTTAGATACTGCTTTGGATGCGCCTAGCTTAGTGAACACTGTACATTGTTCGGTTCCGGCTGAAGTAGAGCCCGTGCAGCAGGGCAATTGGGTGACGTTTAGACGGCGCTCTAGTCGCGGGACAAAACACCACTCTTCCGTTCCGATTACAACATTAAACAGGTTCTCCCCACTCAGTGAAACACCCACTGAGAATCCTGTTGAATGTGCCCTAGTTATTGGCGATTCTATTACACGGAACGTGAAAAAAGAGACACCAGCCACCATAGTCACATGTTTGCCGGGAGCCAGAGCGCCTGACATCAAAGCAAATTTAAAAGTGCTGGTCGTAAATTCTCTAAGATTATTATTCACGTCGGCACAAATGATGTTCGACTTCGCCAGTCGGAGATCACTAAAATTAATGTTAAAGAGGTGTGTGAACTCGCAAGTACGATGTCAGGCACTGTAATTTGCTCTGCCCCCCTTCCTGTTTGCAGGAGTGATTAGATAGTTAGTAGACTGTCCTCACTAAATGGCTAGTTGTCTAAGTGGTGTCCGCAAAATAACAGAATTCATAGACAAGCAGACAGACTGGCTAAACCGACCGTCCGCTAGCTGTCTCACGTCACCAAGGTCAGATAAATCCCATCACATAGAGACTCTTTCCCCTAGATATCATCACATAGAGACTGTGTCTGTTCCCCGAATTAGGAAATACAAAAAACTTCCAAACCCATCTAAGGTTAAATATTTGATTGATGTTCAACAAATAAAAAACAGATTTAATACAAATTAACAAATGATAAAGCTTGGGTTCGATCCCTTATTTCAAAAGCACTTATTGTTAATGATATGATTACAGACTATAACCAGGGATGTAGTGGAGGCTAAACGCATGTAAACGCCGCTTGCGCACCTCCCAAAATTCGGAAATAGCGTTTATCCACCTCTAAATGGCCTATAGTTCCTAAGCCATTTTAAAATAAGCTTATGTCGTTTTAGTTTCATATTGTTCATTATTAGTTTCATAGGTTGTTAAACCTAAGACGAAGTCTTTCATATTGTGCTGCATAACTGTCAGTGTTGACCAATCTCTTGCGTAGCCAGCAGGAAGCAGCAGACTTCATCAAGATTCATCAGTCACTAGCCAAAACTAGCCCACATGGCTCATGTAATGATGAATGAATTGTAAAAATGGATATCCGGCAATTTTTTAAGCAGCCCTCCTCCTGATGCCAGCAAAAGGGCTCGGCTACAAGCCCAAAGTGAGTGAGCTCGGAAAACAGTACTAAACTTCATGTTTTTGAGGATAATTTGGTTCACGGTAGATTCATGCCACTGACTCAACAAGTCACCTCTACATTTTCCCATTAGCCAATGTTACAAGTAAAATTCAGGATACATTATCAGATAAATAACTGAATGTAATTATATCCATTCTCTGGCATTTAAACCACTGAAAGTTTGTGATAACAAGCTCCCTTTGGAGCTAGCTAGTTAATGTTATTGCTATAGCCGTTCGCGGGTACGGTAAACGTTTCTATGGTAACAGCGAGTTGGACCAATCAGAGGCGTTTTAAGCTTAGGACGCTGGGTAGTGTAGTTTTTCTCCATAAGATTGCGGATAAAAACGTGTTTTTCTTGTAACAAGGTTGATTTCATACAGACCTCTAGCTTCTACAGAAGCAGAAACTTTCGTTTCACAACCACGTAGCTCGTGGTCAGTCTACCTCAGATGCAGGGCCTGAATTTCATTTTGAAAAATGGGGGGAAATCCCCCTTAGGTGATTCTTATGGGGGGGGAATTTTTAATTTGAGGGGGGAGTTTAGACTTTTTTTTTTTTTTTTATTACATTTATCTTGCCTAAATGTATGCTCACTCATTGCATTTTTACAATGCGGTAATTTTGTTCTTAAAGGAGCACTTCACCCATTTCAACATTAATCTTTATTGAAAGTGGGTCAAATATGTAGTCGAAATGTAAAATAATTTTTTAATTTGGTGCCCTCTTGACCGAGAAAAGACAGAAAATAACTTTAGGGCGCATTTGTATGTAAGACAACAACTCCCACAATGCACCACATTGCACAGCTCCGCAAGCCACTCCCACTAATCCAGAACAGCGCAAACATCAGAGAAATCACTCTTTCGTCTACAAGGCTAACGTTAGCTGCGACCAGAGTTAGATATTCATTTTACACAAAATTTCTAGATAGTTGGCTGTGGCGAGCAGGACAAGGGACGTGAGAGGACGGCGCGAGGCCGGTGGCATGAGTGATAATGAAGGACACCTGTGAGACGCACCAGTCTCGCATCTCTCACCGAGGAGCGGAAGCATAAAAGGAGGAGCGACGACAGGGCAGATCGAGAGAGGAACAGGCCTGATTTTATGTTGTGTTTTGTTTCTGTTGTGTGTGGCTGCTGGCTTATTCTTTTGTTTTGTATTTGTTTATTTTACTATTAAAATATTTAAATGTTCGCCAGTTCCCGCCGCCTCCTTCCCACAACAACGAACCCCGTTACATTGGCAAACTCATTAGTGAATTACTCCTCGTTTGTATTTCTTTCTATATGGTGAATTATTGCATGAGTCCTGGATGTTCAGTCAGAACATATGCGGTGCGAAACTAGGATGGTTCACATCACAACACAAACGTCCGTGTGCTCGTCTGATTCAGAGATTTCGTCCAGGAGAAATTGCCATCGTTGAAATTCTCTGCAGCAGACGGACTCTATCTGTGTCCGTAGCGCACAGCGAGAGCACAGGCACCAGCAGTCCGCCCAGCTCGAGCTAGTCCGGGCTCCTCGTCCGCGACAGGCAGCCGCCTCCTGTTCCTTCATCAGCCTCAGCTGCTCTTCACTATATTGCGGCTCGTAAAGATAGCCACGAACATCGGATTCGAGCAGCAGAATTTCAAAATCCTCTTCTTCCATATGTTTAGTTTCTTCCGTCATTGTCGTAACTTCCTATCTCCACAGCGCTTGTTAGCTTAGCTTCCAAACAAGATGGCTGATATTGCTTTCTGTATCTGCAAGTGAACTCCCACCCACTGATCTGTAATAGGTCTGTAGCGTGAGTGGGTCCCACACCCTGGATAAATGATGAGCTAGTGTTTGTAGTCTCAACCCTTATACAAAGAAATGGGACTTCCTGCTTTTTATGACGCAAAATGACGATTTTTACATCATAAAAAGCAGGAAGTGGAACACTTAAATCCTTATTTCTCCCATCTCAGGGGAAAATAAGGGAATAAACCATGACCATTCAAAAATATGACTGGGTTTCTAAAGATACAAAGCTTAATGCAAATGGGTGAAGTGTCCCTTTAAGAATTTATACAACACAAGGAAGCTTGATTTCAATCTTTGAATTAAATTGAAAAAAGTAGCACAAATAAATACAATAGAATAAAGATACCAATAAAGAGAAAAGTTTTTGCTAAAATAACACAGTAAAATAATACAGTAGTTAGTATTTTAGTCCTGACTAAATTAAATACATAGGCTATTAATCCTGATTCCTTAAAATGAAAGCTATGTTTTGTTGTTTTGACAACCAAATTAATGACAGACACATATGTCATTTAGTAAACTTTATAGATTTCAACCATATTATTCCTTCTTTAGTCTCTTTAACAAGAACTTAGATTAATGTATGAATTGAATAGTGATTGTGTGACCTATGATAAGGGGAACAACCAGTGATACCCTTGGTAGTACCATCAAATGATAGCCTATAGCGATGTCATCAGGATACACATACGTCCTGAGTAGGCAGTGGCCCACCTTACCGGGTGACAACGTCGTGGTCCACCAGAATTTTATAGTGTACCCACCTCTTTTTTTTTACCACTACACCTCTGACTATAACCTAGATGTGCTGTGTATGACAGAAACCTGGCTAAAACCAAACGATTACATTACTTTAAATGAGTCCACCCCCCAAGATTACTGTTATAAACATGAACCTCATCTGAAAGGCAAAGTGGGTGGTGTTGCTGTAATTTATAGTAATATTTTCAAAATTATTAAGAAGTCTAGTTTCAAATATAATTATTTTGAAGTGTTGGTGCTTAATGTAACAATATATTGTGTAAATGATGAATCACGTTTGAAATTTGTGCTGGCTACTGTATACAGGCCACCAGGGCACCATACAGACTTTATCAAAGAATTTGCTGACTTTCTATCAGAGTTAGTACTGACTGCAGATAAAGTCCTAATTGTTGGTGATTTTAATATACATGTAGATAATGAAAAAGATGCATTGGGATTGGCATTTAAAGATATTCTTAACTCTATCTTAACTCGTTAGACAACACGTGTCGGGACCTACTCATTGTCGTAATCATACTCTAGATCTAATATTATCACATGGAATCAATGTTGATGCTATTGTTATTCTGCAGCAGAGCGATGACATCTCAGATCATTATCTAGTTTCGTGTAAACTTCATTTAGCCAAGGCTGCAAAGCCGACTCCGTGTTACAAATATGTTAGACCTATCACTTCTGCCACTAAAGATTGCTTTATTAATAATCTTCCTGATCAGTTTCATCTCCTCAGCATCCCAGATATCTTAGAATAACTCGATATTGCGACATAAACTTTTGACTCTCTCTTTTCCAGCACTTAAGACACAGTTGCTCCTTTGCTCTTAAAGAAGATTAAAGAAAATAGTCCAACGCCGTGGTACAATGAGCATACTCAGGCCCTTAAGAGAGCAGCCAGAAAAATGGAGCGAAACTGGAAGAAAACTAAACTATAGGTATTTCGCATTTCATGGAAGGAGAGCTTGATTGCATACAGAGAGGCCTTAAAAGCTGCTAGATCTGCTTATTTTTCAACCCTATTAGAAGAAAATAAACAAAACCCTAGGTATTTATTTGAAACAGTTGCTAAACTAACAAAAAATAAAGCTTCAAGCCCAGAAGTTTCCAAGCAGCACAACAGTAATGACTTTATGACCTTCTTCACTTACAAGATTGATAATATCAGGGAGAAAATTATAACTATGTAACCGTCTACTATCGAATCGCATCAGGGAATGCATTGTAGTCTCCCCAAGGAAAAATTCGATTCATTCATTGCTATAGAAGAAGACGAGTTTTCTAAACTCGTTAAATCATCCAAATCGACAACATGCATGTTAGACCCTATACCGACTAAGCTATTGAAAGAAATACTTCCAGAGGTCATAGATCCTCTTCTCAATATCATTAATTCATTTTTGTCACTAGGATACGTACCAAAAACTTTTAAGCTGGCTTTTATTAAACATCTTATTAAAAAAACGCATCTTGATCCTAGAAAATTAGTCAATTACAGGCCGATCTCAAATCTACCTTTTCTATCAAAATTACTAGATAAGGCAGTATCCTCACAACTATGTTCCTTTTTAGAAAGAAATGATATCTGCAAGGATTTCTAGTCAGGATTTAGACCGTACCATAGTACCGAGACAGCTCTTATTAGAGTCACAAATGATTTGCTCTTATCATCCGATCGTGGTTGTATCTCGCTATTGGTGTTACTCCATCTTAGTGCTGCATTTGATACTATTGACCACAACATTATTTTAAATAGACTCGAAAATTATGTTGGCATTTGTTGAAAATATGTTGTGCTCTTTGATAGCAATCTTTCATTTGAAAGTCACGTGAATAGTATTTGTAAAACCGCATTTTTCCATCTTAAAAATATATCTAAATTACGTCATATGCTCTCATTGACGAATGCGGAACAATTAGTTCATGCGTTCATGACATCAAGGCTAGATTATTGTAATGCTCTACTGGGTGGTTGCCCTGCACGCTTAAATTACAGCTGGTCCAAAACGCAGCAGCTCGAGTTATTACCAGAACCAGGAAGTATGATCATATTAGCCCGGTTCTGCCAACACCGCATTGGCTCCCTATTAAACATCGTATACATTTTTAAATATTGCTAATTACTTACAAAGCACTAAATGGTTTAGCTCCCCAGTACTTGAGCGAGCTCTTAACGCATTATAGTCCTTCATGTCTATTGCGTTCTCAAAATTCCGGCCAGTTGATAATACCTAGAATATCAAAATCGACTGCTGGCGGTAGATCCTTTGCCTATTTAGCACCAAAACTTTCGAACAGTCTTCCTAACATTGTCTGGGAAGCAGACACACTAGACTAAAAACACATCTCTTTGACCTAGCATACACAACACACTATAGAGTTCTATAATTCAATGTTAGGCTGCATAGATTAGGTCAGCCGGAACCGGGAACACTTCCCATAAATCCTGATGCACTCGTTACATCATAAGAATGGCATCTACGCTAATATTAGTCTCTCTGTTTATCCCGAGGTTTACCGCAGTCCGCCGGATCCAGGCCGTATCCAAATCTGATGAAGGACCTGCGTCTGGACGCAACGAAAACGTAGTCCTGAAGTGTCACTAGTCCCGCCCTGTGAAGGCCTCCTTCCCTTTACCTCTGTACAGATAATTGTTGTCGGGATAATTCCGGTTCACGTGGCTATGCCGAAGCGATAAAATTCTGTATTATAAATTTTAAGGCCAGACAAGTAGTTTGTTGAGGGTTGTTTTTTTAGGGAAGGACTACATGCCTGCGCACATATATTCAAACGTGCATACCTATAGAATGAACTCTTAATACGCATGTGCACACCATCAGCGTTCTCACAGGTTCGCGTTTTTAAAGTTTGCGAAGAGAGAACTTAAGAGTTTTCTGTTAAAACGGTGTCGTGTCAGCGGCCCCTAAGTTAATAACTAATGATCGTTGCGACAGAAGTGAATCAATTAAAACTAACTTTAGCTGGAAAATAACTTTATTCTAGAGCTGTCATAAAGCCAAAACAATCTCTGTTACTTTAATTTCCTATTATCACTGTAAAGCAGCTTTGGAACAATCTACATTGTTAAAAGCGCTATATAAATGAAGATGACTTGACTTAATGCATGTTACTTGTAATACATTACTCGTAACATAAAACAACCTGATTACGTAATGCACGTAATTGTAACGCATTACTTTACTCGTAACATCAAAAGTAATCTGATTGCGTTAGATAGATAGATAGACATGAAACTGTAAATTCTTTAAAATAAATTATATAAAATTGAATCAATTATTCTTGAACTGACCAAAATATTTAAAGGGAGAAGGTTACATTACATTTTAACATGAGATGTAAAATGTTGATATTAAATGCACTATTATTTTATAAAGAATTGTTCTATAGTCTAGGCTATACAGTATTTAATGGAATCACATCAGAAGTAAATAATTAAAGGTGCTGTATGTAACTTTTTCACTCTACTAAAGCATAAAAATACCATAATATGTAATCAGGTTTCCTCAATATATGCAAAGTTCACATACTCGTTTCTCTGAAAAACACTTCTACAGCCAGTTATTTTACTTTGAAATGTGTGTTTCCAGGCTGGAATATTTGTTTTTGTTTTGTTTTGTGATAATGCATGTTGCCAATTTGCCAATTTTCATTGTTCATTGCGCTCGTTCCTGTTGCGTGTGCTCAAACTGGCAACCTTTGTGAGCACCGTCCAGTCTTGAGGAGCAGATGGTGGGAGAAACGACGATGAGCAACGATTTTGAATTTGGACTGCAGTACCTATTTCGACCACTATTCTTACATTCATTCTTAAAGATGAACTGAACTGAAATTTGAAAAAAAGGTGATATAACAGATGTATTTTATTTATTATCATTGGTACAATTATTAAAATGGCAGAATTTGTTAAAAGGGATAAAACTGTACGTTGAAAATGTTGTTTTTGTTACACGGGCGCCGCCGTGTTGGATTTCAACATTCGGCTACGTCACTGGCATGGTAGGCTACTCCGTTGCCAACCAACACCAGCAGAGTAGCCATAGCATGTAAATAGTCTGAGGCTAGCTGACATGGCTGAGGAAACAGAAACCAACAGGTCTAGGGGGGGGTTCATACTGTATTGCCCCTGTCAATAGATCTGATGGCCGAGACTCCGAGTGCGAGCGCGGGCGGTAATGCACTCACTCACTCTGTGTGTGCGGGCTATAAATAAAACGATTCGCGGGACTCCCGCGAACTAGAAATATCTATGAATAAAACATAAAAACGAATAGATTTTTATTCATCTGTTGCAGAAAAGCAACAAGAACAACTAAAACAAAATAGAAACGATTTACAGGCCAGAGTTTCTATTCATAACATTCTATTCATCATAACAACGCTATAACATAGCGTTGAGTGATGTAGCCAATCACAGTCATATGTGTTGCTTCTGATTGGCCATTGCGTTCAAGAAATCATTTAAGATTTTGTAACAGAGACTGTTCTCTGCGATTGACTCCGATGCAGTGTCCATGCTCCGGCAGCTCACACACCCACACCAGTCACTTCGCCCCCAAAGATCCTGTGCTGTATGTGGAGCCTGAAACTGATCCTCCATGTGGTGGTGGTAGTCAGAAACTACTGGACTGTCCCTCACAGGTTCAAATGCGTAACCCATGCCGTTAAAAGTGCTCATTTTCGTCTGTGTATTAGGACCTGCAGCTGTTGCCTATGCACCTTTGCGCGTCCTACCATGCCAGTGACGTCATCGAAACAGTGTTGCCAACTATTTTCAATGGAAAGTAGCTGAAGCCTGCTCGAAAAGTAGCTAAATGTCGCCAGATGACGTCATGCGTCATTAGCATATTAATGACGTCATCGCGTCGTATTTGCATTCTGCCTAATTTGTCGGTACTGTAGCCTACTTCAGTTTATAATAACGGTTATCTCCCCTAACCCGTGCTCATACTGTTTTTATATAAGTATATAGCCGAATGTCCAGTAAAACGGTTTTCAATGACATATTTTCTGTTAGACAACGGAACAGAACGGAACGATACTCGGTTACTAACGTAACCTCGGTTCTCTCTAGAAGAGGGAACGAGTATTGCGTAAGCTAGCTTACGCTACGGGTAAAGTCATCTTTGCTCGAGATATTGAAGCCAAAAATTATCCTTAATTTTGTATTTATTGTCAACGCAGTGCAGCAGCTAGCAGACCTTGAGCGGGCATATTGCGTGCTCATTGGTTGCCCTGCGGCAACTGCTGCAACCTACCACTGAGCCTCGCGCGTGACGTCACGTCCAATGAGGGCGCTTCGTGCCCTTACGCGTCATAGCCCGCCGAAATGGGGGTGGCTTAGCGTATAAAAGGCAGTTAGGTTTTCTCACTGGTTTCATCAGCTGAAGCGATAAGACGCTCGTGGCGCCTGCACGGTCAGGTTACGCAATACTCGTTCCCTCTTCTAGAGAGAACCGAGGTTACGTTAGTAACCGAGTATCGATCTCTTACGAGAGGTTCTCTCGTATTGCGTAAGCTAGCTTACGCTACGGGAACCCATTGTCAACGCCGTGCGCGCCCAGCCTCCACTACATGAGTCCCAGGGATTCCCGGGGAACATAGATAAGTGGGAAACAGGTGGCCAGCAAGCAATGCGGGCCAGCACATGTTATAAGCACATCTAGGGTATACAGAGCGGCGACGCCGGTCCATAATCATTCAACCTATAGCGCAGCTCAACCAGGAGAGCTAGCGTCGCGTGAGGGGAGTCCGAGCATGATAATCCGTGCAGGACAAACCCACAGCTCACACCGACAGAAGTCTAGCCTGCAAGGCGGGAACTTCCAGGTTATAAAACCTAACAAATGTGGACGGGGAGGCCCAGCCTGCCGCCTCGCAAATGTCATGAATGGAAATTCCGCTGGACCAAGCCCACGATGAGGCCACGCCTCTGGTGGAATGCGCCCTGATACCCAAAGGGCATTGCAGACCTTTAGACATGTAAGCAGATGTGATAGCTTCCACTATCCATCTGGACAGGCTCTGTTTCGCGGCGGCGAAACCCTTGGTGCGCCCACCAAACGAAACAAAGAGCTGCTCTGAACGCCTGAAAGAGGCGGAACGCGTAATGTAAATCCTGAGAGCCCTGACGGGGCAGAGGAGATTCACATCACCCTCACTGTCGGATGCAGGCAGAGCCGAGAGAGAGATGACCTGCGCTCTGAATGGGGTGCCCAAAATTTTAGGGACATAACCATGTCTTGGCTTGAGGACGACTTTAGAGTCGTTTGGCCCGAACTCAAGACACGCAGCACTAACAGATAGCGCGTGTAGATCCCCCACACGTTTAACTGATGACAGAGCCGTCAGAAAAACGGTTTTGAGCGAGAGGTACTTTAGGTCCACGGAGTCTAACGGTTCAAAGGGGAAAGCTTTCAGGGCCTCTAGGACCAGTGAAAGGTCCCAGATGGGAACCGAAGGGGGTCGCGGGGGGTTAATTCGTCTAGCTCCTCTAAGGAAGCGAATGACGAGCTCGTTCCTTCCTATTGACTGGCCGGGCGTCGACTCAGCGAACGCTGCAACAGCCGCCACATAGACTTTAAGCCTGAATGGGGACCTGCCCTTATCCAACAGCTCCTGAAGGAAGCTAAGCAGACCCGGGACCCCGCACCTTCGTGGGTCTAGATCTCTATCGGCGCACCATTTGGAAAACACCGACCATTTAGACGCATAAAGCCGCCTCGTAGAGGGGGCTCTGGATTGCGTGATCGTGTTCATCACTCCCTCTGGCAAAGCAACGGGTATCCGTTGCGCTCTGGATGGGGATGCCAGACTGAGCCGCGGGCTTGAGAGAGGAGGTCTCTCCTCACCGGAATCGGCCAAGGGGCTGTGTGGGACAGCCGCATCAGCTCCGGGAACCAAGTCTGATTCTCCCAGCGCGGGGCTACAAGGCGCACCGAGTGGCGCGTTTCCCTGATTCTTTTGATTACCTGTGGTAACAGAGCGACCGGAGGGAAAGCATAAAGAGGGAGGCTGGGCCAGGTTTGGGCCAGCGCATCCTCGTTCTTTGAAAAGAACAGCGGGCAATGAGCGTTGTATTTTGACGCAAACAGGTCGACTTTCGCTCTGCCGAAAATGCGCCATAGTAACTGGACTGTTTGAGGGTGCAAGGACTATTCCCCCGGGGGGATGTGGTTCCTGGATAGCGTGTCTGGACCGTCGTTCAGGTGGCCTGGTACGTGCGCGGCTCTCAGTGAGCGCAGGCGGCCCTGAGACCACATAAGCAGGCATTCCGTCAGATGGCAGAGGTTTCTGGATCTGACGCCGCCCTGACGGTTTATGTAGGATACCACTGACATGTTGTCCGATCGGACCAGTACATGGTGATCCTGTATAAGCGGGAGGAAGCGTTTGAGCGCGTTCTCGACCGCTTTCATTTCCAGACAGTTTATGTGGAAGCGTTTCTCCTGGTCTGACCACAGGCCAAAGGCCGGTCTGCCCTCGAAGACGGCGCCCCAACCCAGATTGGAGGCGTCCGTCGAGACGACCAATCGGTGTGAAACAGCCCCCATCGTCACTCCCCGCTGGTACCAGTCGGCCGCTAACCAGGGCTGCAGAGCCGAAACGCAGCTCTGAGTCACTCTGATTCGCCTGTGGCCTGAAACCCAAGCCCGATGAGGCACCTGGGAGTTCAGCCAGCGTTGTAGCGGGCGCATGCGCAGCAGGCCCAGCTGAAGCACAGCCGCAGCCGATGCCATACAGCCCAGCATCCTCTGGAATGTCTTCAGAGGTATAATGCTGCCTTTCTGGAAAGACGCGGCTAGCTGTCGAACACGGCTCGCGCGCTGTGTCGATAAGCGGGCCGTCATAGCCACCGAGTCCAGTTCTATTCCTAGAAAGGGAATTGACTGACTGGGTAGTAATGAGCTCTTGGTCCAGTTGACCGTGAGACCCAGGCTCTCCAGATGGCTGAGAAGCACAGTTCTGTGAGATATCAGTTCCATCTCCGACTGTGCTAGAATCAGCCAATCGTCCAGATAGTTCAAAATTCGCAGCCCTTTCACTCTCAGGGGGGCGAGAGCCGTATCCATGCATTTCGTAAATGTACGGGGCGCTAAGGACAGGCCGAACGGGAGGACGGTGTATTGATATGCCCGACCGTCGAAGGCGAATCTCAAGAGTGCCAGGTCGTGCTGAAAAATGAAATCTTCATCTCCACAAAGCTTTTCAGCAGATGGAAGCATGAAGTGCTCCAAAATCTCCTGATAGCTAGCTGCATTGACCCTGCCCTTGATAAAACACAGTGCACCAACACCAGCAGCTGACATGGCACCCCAGACCATCACTGACTGTGGGTACTTGACACTGGACTTCAGGCATTTTGGCATTTCCTTCTCCCCAGTCTTCCTCCAGACTCTGGCACCTTGATTTCCGAATGACATGCAAAACTGAGCAACAGTCCAGTGCTGCTTCTCTGTAGCCCAGGTCAGGCGCTTCTGCCGCTGTTTCTGGTTCAAAAGTGGCTTGACCTGGGGAATGCGGCACCTGTAGCCCATATCCTGCACACGCCTGTGCACGGTGGCTCTGGATGTTTCTACTCCAGACTCAGTCCACTGCTTCCGCAGGTCCCCCAAGGTCTGGAATCGGTCCTTCTCCACAATCTTCCTCAGGGTCCGGTCACCTCTTCTCGTTGTGCAGCGTTTTTTGCCACACTTTTTCCTTCCCACAGACTTCCCACTGAGGTGCCTTGATACAGCACTCTGGGAACAGCCTATTTGTTCAGAAATTTCTTTCTGTCTTACCCTCTTGCTTGAGGGTGTCAATGATGGCCTTCTGGACAGCAGTCAGGTCGGCAGTCTTACCCATGATTGCAGTTTTGAGTAATAAAACAGGCTGGGAGTTTTTAAAAGCCTCAGGAATCTTTTGCAGGTGTTTAGAGTTAATTAGTTGATTCAGATGATTAGGTTAATAGCTCGTTTAGAGACCCTTTTCATGATATGCTAATTTTTTGAGACAGGAATTTTGGGTTTTCATGAGCTGTATGCCAAAATCATCAGTATTAAAACAATAAAAGACCTGAAATATTTCAGTTGGTGTGCAATGAATCTAAAATATATGAAAGTTTAATTTTTATCATTACATTATGGAAAATAATGAACTTTATCACAATATGCTAATTTTTTGAGAAGGACCTGTAGTTACTATGTCTGATTTCAAAGAAATTGATGGCAAAATTTTGGAAGAAACCATACAGCACCTTAAAACATCAACCTGCGCCCTTGACGCACTTCCCACATCTTTCTTCAAAAGAGTGTTAAACAGTTTAGAAGCAGATCTCCTAAAAGTGGTTAATGCCTCACTTCTTTCTGGTAGTTTTCCAAACTCCCTGAAAACTGCAGTTGTCAAGCCCCTCCTGAAAAAGAGCAATCTGGATAAGACTATATTAAGCAACTATAGACCGATCTCAAATCTTCCTTTCATAGGCAAGATCATTGAAAAAGTTGTCTTCAATCAGCTGAACAAATTCTTAAGCTTGAATGGATACTGTGACAATTTTCAATCTGGATTCCGATCGCATCACAGCACAGAGACAGCGCTCATAAAGATAATAAACGATATTCGCTTAAATACTGATTCAGGCAAATTATCAGTACTGGTACTACTCGACCTCAGTGCTGCATTTGACACTGTCGATCATGACATACTTCTTGACAGGCTGGAAAACTGGGTGGGGCTTTCTGGGATAGTCCTAAAATGGTTCAGATCATACTTAGAAGGGAGAGGTTATTATGTGAGTATAGGAGACCATAAGTCTGAGTGGACATCCATGACATGCGGAGTCCCTCAAGGCTCAATTCTTGCACCACTCCTATTCAACCTGTATATGCTCCCAATGAGCCAAATAATGAGAAAGAACCGAATCTCTTACCACAGCTATGCAGACGACACACAGCTGTACTTAGCCCTATCACCTAACGACTACAGCCCCATTGACTCCCTGTGCCAATGCATTGATGAAGTCAACAGTTGGATGTGCCAAAACTTTCTTCAGTTAAACAAAGACAAACTGAAGTCATTGCGTTTGGAAACAAAGAGGAAGTTCTCAAGGTGAATGCATACCTTGACGCTAGGGGTCTAACAACTAAAAATCAAGTCAGGAATCTTGGTGTGTCTCTAGAGTCAGACCTTAGTTTCAGTAGTCATGTCAAAGCAATAACTAGATCAGCATACTATCACCTGAAAAATATTGCAAGAATTAGATGCTTTGTTTCAAGTCAAGACTTAGAGAAACTTGTGCATGCTTTTATCACCAGCAGGGTGGATTATTGTAATGGACTCCTCACTGGCCTTCCTAAAAAGACCATAAGACAGTTGCAGCTTATACAGAACGCTGCTGCCAGGATTCTGAGCAGGACCAGAAAATATGAACATATCACACCAGTCCTCAGGTCTTTACACTGGCTCCCAGTTACATTTAGGATTGATTTTAAAGTATTATTACTGGTATATAAATCATTTAATGGCCTAGGACCTCAATATATTGCAGATATGCTCACTGAATATAAACCCAACAGATCACTCAGATCATTAGGATCACATCAGCTAGAAATACCAAGGGTTCACTCTAAGCATGGAGAGTCTGCTTTTAGCTATTATGCCAGCCGCAGCTGGAACCAGCTTCCAGAGGAGATCAGATGTGCTCCTACAGTAGTCACATTCAAATCCAGACTCAAAACACATCTGTTTAGCTATGCATTTACTGAATGAGCACTGTGCCACTGCTCGTCCGACTGTTTTTACTGTACTTTATTTTATTTTTTATTCTAAACTGTTTTAATTATTCTTATTTGTTTTGATTATTTTAATTTCTTTATTCTAACCTGTTTTAATTATTGTTATTTCTTTTGATTTTTTTTTTAAATTTCTTCTATGTAAAGCACTTTGAATTACCATTGTGTATGAAATGTGCTATATAAATAAACTTGCCTTGCCTTGCCTTGCTTGCAGTAGCCTACTGGCGATAAAGTTGAATTTATATTGTGTGTATATGCGTTTTTGTATGTGTATATGAGTTTGAAGAAGGTTTATTGTTGTGTTTGGATAAGTAAATGTATAGAGTCTGTAAATATACGATCTGAAGTCGGAGAGTTCAGAAACCGAACCGGAATGAACTAAACTCTGATGAGTAGTGAATATAAGCGCATGCCAAGAAAAAACGGTCAAATTAAATGTTTTGAATTAAAACAAAGGAGAAGGCAGCTGCCATGTGATCACTGATTGGTTCCTGCTAACACAGCGTGCACATGCACAGCTCATTCATGTTTATGTCCGCTGGCGTGCAGTCAACGGAATGTGCTGCTCCTCTCAGCCTCTCACTGACTGAACAGAGCAGACGCAGCGGGGAAGTAAGACCTCACGCTTGCAGTACTGGCGATATTTGGAATTTTGAAAGTTGCTAAGGTTTGTCCAAAAAGTCGCTAGATTTGTCGCTAGTCGCTTTTTTGAAAAAATGTCGCTAAAGGGGTCTGAAAAGTCGCTAAAAATAAGTTGCTAAGTTGGCAACAATGCATCGAAACTGTCAGCGTTCTTATACTAACAAGCGCAATTTTTGTGTTGCTTAAAAAAAGCTATATGGATATTTTGTATTAAAATTTTTAGTGTAATTCACTTTTAATTGTCATAAACAACACGTTATCAACGTCGATTTTTTTCAGTTCAGTTCATCTTTAAAGACTGCACCATTAAAGGGATGGTATAATACCATTTTCACAAGATGTAAAATATGTCTGATGTCCCCAGAGTGTGTAGTGAAGTTTTAGCTCAAATACCACACAGATATTTTTATATAGCATGTTAAAGTTGTCACTTTTTGAGGGTGAGCAAAAACGTACCGTTTTGTGTCTGTTCCTTTAAATGCAAATGAGCTGCTGCCCACGGTACAGAGGGCGGAGCTTCAAGAGCTTGTGTCCTTTTACCTCACACAGACAAAGGCTGCGTTCGAAACCGCATACTCAGTAGGTACTTAATTTCAATAAGTACTTAACAAGCGCTAAAAGAGTAGGTACTTTATAGCCTGATCTCGTTAAGTATGAATGGAACCGGACATCTGCCATGTTGACGTTATCATGTGACCTACACGCGTTATCACAAGCGCAACAACTAAAAAGACGACACGTTTAATTCATCTATCTGTAAATATCTAGATATTGATTAAACTTGCTCACTTTGTGGTCTTTTTGAAGAAACTGCGGCCTATTTATTTTGTGAATACATTTAGGGTTGATTTAAGTTCTTATATGTAATCCTACTAATGTGACCCACCGTTTTATCCTTAACGATATTATTTATTTTTATTACGAAATCCCAAAATTGTCATCTCTTGAATATGTTGTTCATTTATTTTACTTTATTTTATATCCAAACATTTTCATCCACAAGCAAAATTGGCTTACTGCTTTGTTTTCCTCTTTTTCTTGTTGAATTTAACTCTCGTTTCATCCCTCAGGCCTGTTAATAACAAAAAATGCATTTTTTAAATGTATTATAATGAATTATTTAAGAAAATATATATTAAGATATTCAACCTTTGTAGGTTTTTTCCCTGTGTATAAAATCTCATATTATGTATGCAAACCCATGATATATATATATATATATATATATATATATATATATATATATATATATATATATATATACCTCATTACATCAGTAACTCGACAGCCCTACCTAGAACGGTTTTCCTCGTTTGTAATGTCTGCACAAAGTTGGGCAGCTGTGTGAAGATTCGCTTTTGGAGAAATCGGTTGATTTTATACTCGTGTCATTAATATTAAAAATTAATATTACCCCAGAATGAATTGCATTGCTATCCCACCCCAAAACATACAATAATAACAACGATAAATGCTGGCCAATACTTAATTATATTACTTTTTACTGAAAATGATATAACTAAAAAAACAAAACAAAATGTAATGTATGTCATATGACATATAGCTATGCATGAATCACTCTAGATGTGTATATAGTGAACATATCTACATTTTCATTCAAACAATGAATTAAAGCATTAATTAATTAAATAATTATATTTTATTTACTGACAGCAATGAGAAATATTAATTAATTAGTAAAAGAATGAATGAAAGTCATCATCACACAATAAACAAATGCATATACAAGTCAACACATGAAACAAAGCTTTATTCAAACTACAATCATGTATCTAGGCTACAGGCGCTGAACCACATCCTACTGCCATCTCAACACAGCGGTTCCCATTCTGCGGCTTTATTCTGATGAATCAGCTGACCACCAGAGGTGAGCCGTTCCTTCGTGCCTGAGGTTGTTACGTGATGTGTTGTGCTTCACAATCTGAGGCAATAAGGGCAGGTGGAGTGATATGGGGGTAGAATTGTTGCATTATTCCAAATAAATAGATTGAGATTCACAAACAAATGTAAAGAGATTCACAGAAATGTATCAAATTCACAAATAAATAGATTAAGATCGACAAATAAATGTAAAGAGATTCACAAAAATGTATAAAACGCACAAATAAATATAATGATATTTGCAATATATATATATTTACAAATGTGTTTTATGTCACAAACACAACTCTGCCTGGCATTTATTCAATATTATGAAGCTGCAGACTCGGAGCCTGCATCTACAGTCCCCCACCGAGAGTCCCGCATTCTCAGACCACTCGTTTTTCGAACACAGCGCCTCCTGCTGTTCGAAAGATCGTATAACACCCGAACACAGAGTACAGCGCACGCTTATCCAAATGCAATTAAAAACAATCGGATGCAATATTACGGTCTCCAAATAAATGATCCAATAAATATTTGCGTTCCCTGCTTAATGCATGTGCCAAAAAAACTCATTGCGATGGAAGGGATACAATTACAGATTGAACTATCTTCTGAAAAATAGTATGTGATATTATATTGCTACAATGTTTTTTTTTATATTTTTTTTATTCAAATTCCAATTTTTCTTTCAGTTCAACCTATAATGGTCTAATTAACATTACCATCCTAACATTACAAAATCTGTTTTTTGATATTTTTAATGCGAAGCAAAACAAATCAGAATAGACAAAACACCAATAATAAACAATTCTGTACTTTATTTAATGATCACCTAAACATCATCTTGCTGTAAAGAAAAAAGGAAGAAAAAACTGTGTTCGTGACTTTACTTTTCGTCTTCAATTGCATTAAAAAAACTAATTTATAAGTCGCTTTGCATAATCATAAAATGATATGTTGCTGGGTTCGGCAGGGGCGACTCCATCGATGTATGGTGTACCCTGGAATAGCCTATAACAGTATAGGCCCGATAGCACATGTCTTATGATGTTTGAAAAAGAAAGAAAAAAAAGAAAAAAGATGCTTGCAAATTCATGTTGCACTGCTCTGTTGAAGTGTCCCTTGAGATGTTTTTGAACTTTGGACAACTTTGTGGGTTTGAAATATATGGGGGCACAAAATGGGCAGTGAAAATCACTGCAGCATTTATGACATATCTACAAAAAGTCCAAGGTTAAAGGCTAACATTAGCTATCAAAATATTTTCGGGGGGAAGAGGGCGAAAAAACATACATTAACGGCTCAAATCTTGTTACAAACTATCTTTACAAATATTAAATGGACTATTCATATGTTGTATCGATGAGCTAAATTAGTTTTATTAAAAAATAAATCAAACGAGTAGGCTACTACGATTCGCTAAATAAAATTGAAGATAGCCTATACTCACGTTTTGGCTTAAGTTCTTCACATGTTCTTCACATGTTTATCCGATACAATTTGATAGGAGGCGCTGTCTCGAAAAACGAGGGGTCTGAGAATGCGGGACTCTGGGTGCAGGGGGACTGTAGATGCAGGTCTCCGAGTCTGCAGCTTCATACTACTCCATTTATTTGTGAACCGCTTTCAGGCCCGGGGTGGGTAATCGGGAGAATCGGGAGAATTCCCGGTGGGCCGCTTCAGTTTTGGGCCGGTCGAGGATTTTTTTTTTTTTTTTTTTACATTTGTCACGTTGTCTATCTTCTCTTAAAGGCTACACACGTTCCACATTCTAACACCGCAGCGCGCAGCCTCTGTATGGGTTGTACCATGTAAGGGAGTTCTCCCCTCCTCTTCCAAATAGAGTTGGTTGGGTCCATAGCCCGTCTTTTTCAAAAAGTTTTCTCAGGTAGTAGGCTACCGATATGGCGTTATTATCCTGTCAAATGTCGAGAGCGCATTATTGTAGCGCGAAAGTGTATAAAATAACGTTCTCTTAATGTTTTTCTAAGATAATGAAAAACGTTTTTCATTATCTTAGAAAAACATTAAGAGAAGGTTTATATAATGGGAGAATTGAACGTTTGAATAACGTTCTTATAACCAAACAAGAACGTTAATACAACGTTTATATAAAGGGAGAATTGAACGTTCTAACGTTATTATAACCAGGAAATAAAATTAATACAACGTTTACATAACGGGAGAATTGAACGTTCTTATAACCAAGAAATAACGTTAATACAACGTCTAAAAAACTGGACTTTTTGAAATTCCCTAGAACATTCAGAAATAACGTTTTTATAACTTAATGGGAACGTTATGAAAACGTTCTTATAACCTAAAATTGTTAGCTGGGGAAGAGGAGCAATTCGCGATTGCACTGAACACATTTTAAGTGCAGGCATATTCTCTGAGCGAGGCAGCGAGCCCACTCAGCCCAGAGAGAGAATTCTTACAAGAGAAGTGTATCTGAGAGCGCGCGCCCAGTTCCCGCGCGCGAGCAGAGAGATTCGCGCTCGGCATATCATATTCCGCGCGCGAGCAGAGAGATTTACGCTCGGCACATCATATTCCGCGCGCGAGCAGAGGGATTCACGCTCGGCACATCATATTCCGCGCGCGAGCAGAGAGATTCACGCTCGCGCATAATATTAATGTACTTTCGCGCTACAATAATGCGCTCTCGACATTTGACAGGATAATAACGCCATATACCGATAGCTGGGCCGGCCCTACCGTAACTATGCGTCAGGGAGGATGGATGGGAGGAAGCGGCCAGGAGGGGCTGAAAAAGCCAGGTTGAAAAAAGAAAGACATTGGAGGAGGATGCTGCCAAAATGTGTCAAGCTTACAGATTTATTTTCAAGAGGACAGGTGAACAAGTGGCAACAGGTAAAGAGAGATAGGCCTAGTAATGATTAGCATTAGCAACGCTGCTGCAACGTAATTATTCGGCAAATACCATTGTAGCGTTGTCAACCTACTCACAAGCAAAATATTAAATGTAATTAAGGCGTGACACGGCAGGCAAAAACACACTTTTTTACTGGTCAATTTTGAGATTTTGAGATCTTCTTTCAGACTTGTGTTGAAAAAAAGTCCGGAGTACACATTTAGGTCTTTATTTTACTACACTTTGTCTGTTTGCGTCTGTAGATTTCTCATAAATTCATCAAAAGTTGGCGATCTAAATCATCCGCTGCTCCACAATCGCCACCTGCACCCTGTCATCACACACGCCGTTAGAAAGCTCTCTCTCTCCTGTACAATGCTGTCGGATCCAAATATGGTCATTTCCTTTTTATCAGCAACCAATCGTGAAAGTAAAAGGGCGGATTTAACTCTAAATGCGCAAACTCATTGGCTGATGCTAAATCTTTAAAGCCCGCGCGTTTTCTCAAAATGACTTTTCTCTCATACTCCAAGTCCGAAATCTCCACTGCAGTAGCACCTATATACATCAAACTTTCCAGTCTTGTACCTAGTTATATTATGAAGACATTTACAGAGGGATTTGTAAATATATTATTTGTAGCCTGATTTATATAACATTTTATTCCAAAAAACATGGCGAAAATAAATTTTTTAAGGTTATTGACAGTATATTCTGATTTACAGGATAACAAAAGTAGATATCCATAAATCCCTCTGTAATTTTAAGAAAGAGCAGTATATGACGGTACATTATAAACCAAAATGTATTGTTTGTTTATCCAATTTCCACCACCATGAAAAAAGTGGGCCGGTCTTGGGCCTGAAACTCCCGGGCTGAAAAGTGGCCCCACTCCGGCCCTGACCGCTTTCTGTGTATTTGTAAATCACTGCACACATTTGTGGATTGCTTCCACGCGCATGCCATTATTTTATTCCGTAAAATAATGTTAAGTGTTTTTTTTGTTTCTCATTTACAGTAACCTAGTTGTATCAAATGCAATTTATCAATTTTTTTCCATACAATTTTGTTTAATCCAAATTGTAGTATGTATTAAAGCAACACATTCATGCTTGTGTTTGGTCTTAAATGATTTGGCTTATTTAAATGAATTTAAGAATAATCACACCAGGATATATTTTATATATATGTATATATATATTAGCCTGACTACGTCAGACTTCGTACTTCCGCTCAATTTCAGTTCGCTTCTGTACCCAAGGGGGTAATCCATCAGCCGGAAGTTGAAGCCTCGCGGGAGCCGCCATTGTAGCAGAACTTCACCTGCTGTTAGCATTCCATTGACTCCCATTCATTTTGGCGTCACTTTGACAGCGAATAACTTTACATCTGAGGCGTCCAAAGACTTCATTTGTCCATTATTTATTTCTAAAGAAACACGACAATGTATAAAAGGCTCCATTACTTTGTATCTTACGTTACGGCCCCGTAGAAGCCGTTTTTGTAAAAATAGGCTAACGATTGCGTCATAACCACTCAACTTTCTGTCGCACAATAGAGACATTACCGTATAGACAGGAGGAGAAGCTCGCAGGCAATCTTTTACTGTCTATGAGGCAATCGGGGGGACATGGAGGCATAAAGTCAAGGGAGAAGCCCATAGATAGAGAGTCCATAAAAGCAACGGGACAAAATATTTCAACAACGTTTTTGAGGAATAGGTGATTCAGATTTGTCTAGGCACAGCTACTAGAAGATTTACAAATGTCTGACGGTCGTCAAGCTCAGTTTGAGCCTGCGCAGTCACTCAGATATCAGGCAGGAAGTGCAATAATCGGGCTTCAGTCTTCTCCGTTGAAATCAATGGGGTCGCTGTGTCCATTTCTTTGTCTATGTTCTGTACTCAGTCTGAGACATCGACATGTCTCTCAGTTTTCCTCCGGCCTGAAAACAGCCGGCCAATCAACGAACAGAGGGCGGGCTGAGAGCCGTGACGTAGACGCTAAGCACCGAGTTTAAGATTGTATTTTAGGTTATGGAAAACGACCGCGGATATGGAGACACGGGATGCAATTCGCTCTGTTGTGGAGAATATTCCCGGCATTTGCAAACTGAAGCCCGAACAAGAAGAGTGTTTGTTAAACATTTTGAATGGAGGTGATGTTGTGGCCCTACTCCCGACAGGTTTTGGGAAAAGTTGAATTTATCAACTATTACCGATCGTCAGCGAGAAACTGGGCAGGCCAAAGGCCGGCAAGGCGATAGTTGTGATTGTGTCCCCCTTGGTTGCACTCATGGAGGATCAGGTTAAGGAGGCAGCAAAACTCGGTCAGCCATGTTCACTCCGGTATTTCGCTCGATGGTTTCGTTTTCTATCATACATGTGTTTACAGTGGAAGTTCGATGCGGCTGAGCTGGCGAATAACACGCGTCATAACCAGACGTTATGTGATTGGCTTACGGGTAACCAATGATTTTATTTTATATTTTTCCACCTGAGATTGCCACCACTAACCTACGACCAGATATTGTTTTGTGGTCTGGATCAGCACGCATTGTTCAACTGATAAAGTTAACAGTGCCATGGGAGGATGCGGTAGAAAAGGCATATGAGAGGAAGAAACTGCGGTATGCTCATCTGGCCGCTGAAGCAGAACAGCGAGGATGGAGAGTCCAGGTTTATCCAGTGGAAGTGGGTTGTCGAGGTTTTGTGGCACACTCTACAACCCGGTTCCTCAGAGACGTCGGATTCAGTGGCCAAGAGTTGCGTCGCACAGTAAAGAACTTATCTGAAGCAGCAGAAAGGAGCAGCAACTGGCTGTGGTTGAGACGGAAAGATTCTAGCTGGCTGTGTACAGGCCGCCACGGTACGGTTTCGTAGAATTCTTGAAAACTTGAAGAGTCTGTTGGTTTATTTGTATAGGTTGTATAGTATTTACAGTCATTACGTTCCTGTGTATATTGCGTGAATGACGTGTGGTTGGGCAGATATTGTGTTTTTGCGGTAGGTGGTATGCCATACGGAACCGTTGCCACTGAAACTGCATATTAACGCACCAGTGGGGCTCGACAGCCTTAGTCAAACGGGTTGGCGCGTATGGTTGGGTTGCGGAGAGATTGTGAGATTGTGGTTAGGTCTCAGCAGCAGGAGGGATGTAGAGGTCAGTAAGCTGGGCTGAGTTGAGTGGGGGATGGAGGGGGGTGACTCTGGGACGCCAGAGTCACTGTCGAGCCCTCTTGAGGTGTCGTGGCTAGTCGACGAAACACTGAGGACGGAAGGTGCCCATTCGAAGAGCCTAGAGATGTCCCCTACTTGGCTCAATCCAGACGGTTGTCATGCTGGTCCACTAGGGAGACCACACTGTAGTTGCAGCCGTCGTGTGTGCTGACGCGCCAAGTACACTGCAGTCGTTAACGCCGGACAGAAGGGGAGTCACACCACCATATGGAAAGAAGCGTAAATGGGTGAAGCATAGTTTACTGTAAGCGCCCCCCCCCCCCTCCCCCCCCCCCCCCCCCCCCGCGAGAAAGAAAACACTTTTCAATTATGCCATGCCAGACTCTGTCTAGAGTCTCAAGAGTTCGGTATTACCAGGCTATATATATATATATATATATTTAAAAAGTGTTAGCCTACAGATACATTTATGAGGGTTTATGTAATTTATTGCAATCAACAAATGATAACAATTAGAAAAAGACACAGTTAAAGCTGGGGTAGGTAGAAATTTTCTAAAAAACTTTTTCCCAAATTTGTTTAAACTGTCTATATATACCAAGACATAATTAAAATGTAAGTACTCTGAAAAAGAAAGTATAAAAATCGAGTGTCTGTAGTCCTCTCAGTGCTGCAATAAACACAGCTACTTATTTCATTCACTCCCACCCTCTCCCATCTGGGCTCCTTACAAAGCCACGCCCTAAAACACATGAACGCGCGATGCCGACTGCGGCTTAGCTGGAGGACGCGTTTACGTTTACAGCGCTGCGGTGACATGTACCTAACTTTATCATTATGAATATAAACAACTGACATGGCTGGTAATACTCACTATCAAGCTAGCATATCGATACTGGTAATGGTAAAGTTTAAAATATATTGAGTTTGATTCGGTGACGAGCTAGTAACATAAAAACTAAAAACAGCAAAACTAAAAACAGGTTGCATTGATACACGTTTTCCCGTTACCATCAGTTCTCTTACGAGAGGTTCTCTCGTATTGCGTAAGTTTAGCTTACGCTACGGGTAAAGTTCATCTTTGCTCGAGATATTGAAGCCAAAATTATCCTTAATTTTGTATATATTGTCAACGCAGTGCAGCAGCTGCAGACCTAGAGCAGGCTGTCTAGCGTGCTCATTGGCTGCCTTGCGGCAACTGCAGCAGCCTACCAGTGAGCCTGGCGTGACGTCACGCCCAATGGTGGCGCTTCGCGCCCACTACGCGTCACAGCCCGCGCAAAGGGGTGTGGCTTAGCGTATAAAAGCGGGGCTCAGAGGCTGCTTCCCTGATTTTCATCTCTTCAGCGAAGCTCTTCATACCGCTGGATCCGAGAGAAGCCGCCGCCGTCGAATCCAGCGACTGCCAGCAGAGGAAAGCGCCTGAGGAAGCGGGTCGACTTCTCGCCGCCTTCAGCCTTCCGTGCCAGCAACGCTATCCGGCGACAATATCCTTTACTGCTCTTTTTCACTGTATTTACTGTGTGTGTGTGTGTGCTCGCCGCTGCGACGGAGACCGCCATGTGTTTTGCGCTCTCTGCCTGGGCCCGGACCACGCAGCCCTCGCACGTCGGGAGGCTGCGTCCACTGTGAGGAACTATCTATGTCGACCCTGCGGGCTCGTCTAGACCTCTTAACGGCAAAGCTGTCATCCGCTGTCATCCGCCATCTGCTGGACCGCCTGGACCGCGTTTTTACGGCAGCCCAGAGAAATCTCGGAAGAGTGTAATGTCTGGTATCCGGCTCATGCCGTTGGTGTTTCAAGTGTAGAAAAAGTGCCCACGTCTCAGTGTTCACCCCTACACACAAGCACTGTACCCCCGTGTCTCTCACGCTCGCAGAGCCCACTCTCTTAAAGCTGGCAAATGCCGCTTGAGTGTTAGATGCAGGTATCGTGCCCACAACCTTGTGTTCACGCCCATCCTCTGCTCGCTCTGTCACATGGCTAAACACTCTCATATGGGTCAGTCTATGAGCGTAAGTCGCGTGCCCGCTCACGCTTACAAACAGACACTCCGCCTCCGGCGCCGCTCGCACAGTACAAGTGCTCACTCGACGTTCCCCATTAAAAGCAATCGGGTCGTCATATATGAAACAGCTAGTCACTGCTGGTTATCCGGCTCACGCCGATGGTGTTTTACGTGTAGAAAATGTGCCCACGTCCCAGTGTTCACCCCTACACACAAGCACTCAAAAACATGTGTCCCTCAGGCCCACAGAGCCCACTCTCATAAAGCTGGCAAATGCCGCTCGAGTGTTGGATGTAGACATCGCGCCCGCGAACTCGCGCTCGTGTCCATCTCATGCCCGCTCTGTCACACGGCCATTTCAACCTCAAGTAAGTCAGATTATGAGTGTAAGTCACGTGCCCGCTCACAAGCGCTCACTCTTACTAACAGACACACTGTCTCCGGCGCTGCTCGCGCGTCACAGAATGTTCATGGCACGCTCCCCGTTCACAGTAACCGGGTCGCCTCATTTAAAACAGCCAGCTGTTGCTGTCAGCGAGCCGCCGCATATAGACACCCATATGAGTCAGGCTGCGATTGTAAGTTACGTGCCCGCCCCAGCGCGCTCACGCTTACTAATAAACGCCTCGCCTCCGGCGCCGCTAACTCGCTACAAAGCTCTCAGAAAACGTTCCCCGTTCAAAGTAACCGGGACGTCACATATGAAACAGCGTGCCATCGCTGTCAGCGAGCCGCCGTGTTTAAGCACTTAAGCACCGGTGTCAGACTGCGAATGTATGCTACGAGCTCGCTCACGAGCGCTCGCATGCACTATCAGTCGCTCCGCCTCAAGCGCCGCTCGCGCTTCAGAAAGCCATTGTAAAACGCTCCCCATTCAATGTAATCGGGTCGTTACGTGCGAATCAGCCCTAAGCGGCTGTCAGCGAGCCGCTTCATCCAAGCACCGAGGGCGCGTGCGCCGCGCCCACATCTCCGTTTCAGTTCCCGAAGCCCACAGTGTGCGGCGACCGGAACCCGGAGGCCATTCTCCCCCTGGCCACACATGCACAAGCATGGGAAGCCATTCCAGGGGTTTCAGAGTGGGTGCTAACCACAATAAGACAGGGCTATGCACTACAGTTCACTCGCCGTCCCCCGCGTTTTCACGCTCAGACCGAGTCGACAGTGAGCGCGAAAGTAGCACATCTACTTCGCGCAGAAATAGCCAAACTGCTGTGCAAAGGAGCTATAGAACCGGTGCCGCCTTCTCTGAGCGAGTCAGGCTTTTACAGAAGTTATTTTCTCGTACCGAAGAAGGACGGTGGCCTGAGGTCTATATTAGATCTGAGATTTTTGAACAAAGCTCTCATGAGGAGACCCTTCAAAATGATTACAACCAGGCAGATCCTCGCGCAAATTCGCCCGAAGGACTGGTTTATATCTCTCGATCTGAAAGACGTGTATTTTCAGATACAGATTATACCCCGTCACAGGCCATTCTTGAGATTCGCCTTCGACGGCCAGGTATATCAGTACACCGTCCTCCCGTTCGGCCTGTTCCTGGCACCCCGTACATTACGAAGTGCATGGACGCGGCGCTCGCCCCCCTCAGATGTCAGGGTGTACGAATTCTGAACTACTTGGACGACTGGCTGATTCTAGCACAGTCAGAGATAGAGCTCGTATCTCACAGAACTATGCTTCTCAGTCACTTGGAAAGATTGGGCCTCACGGTCAACTGGACCAAGAGCTCATTACGGCCCAGCCAGTCAATCTCCTTTTTAGGGATGGAACTGGACTCCGTGGCTATGAAGGCTCAGCTGTCGACAGAGCGCGCGCACCGTGTTCGACACCTAGCCGCATCTTTCCAGAAGGGCAGAACCGCCTCCCTGAAAAAATTTCAGAGGATGCTGGGCTGTATGGCCTCAGCTGCATCAGTGCTTCAGCTGGGCTTACTGCGCATGCGCCCGCTACAACGCTGGTTGAACGCCCGCGTACCCCGTCAGGGGTGGACGTGTGGCTACAAGCGGATCAGGATATCTCAGAGCTGCATTTCAGCTCTGCAGCCCTGGTTAGCGGCCAATTGGTACCAGCAGGGGGTGACAATGGGAGCGATTTCCCACCGGAAAATCATCTCGACAGACGCCTCCAACTCAGGTTGGGGCGGCATTTTCGAGGGCAGACCGGTCTTTGGCCTGTGGTCAGACCGAGAGAAACGCCTTCACATAAACTGTCTGGAGATGCTGGCGGTCGAGAACGCGCTGAAGCGCTTCCTCCCGTTCATACAGGACCAACACGTTCTAGTCCGCTCGGACAACATGTCGGTTGTGTCCTACGTGAACCGCCAGGGCGGTGTCAGATCCAGGAGCCTCTGCGATCTGGCAGAACGCCTCCTCGTTTGGACCCAGTGCTTCCTGCGCTCGCTGAGAGCGACGCACGTGCCAGGGATCCTGAACGAAGGACCGGAGAGATTGTCCAGGGACAATATTCCCCCCGGGGAGTGGTCTTTACACCCCCAAACAGTCCAGCTGTTATGGCGCCTCTTTGGCAAGAGCGGAAGTCGACCTATTCGCGTCAAAGGACAACGCTCATTGCCCAGTGTTCTTTTCAAAGAACGAGGATGCGCTGGCCCAACTCTGGCCCAGCCGGCCGCTATATGCCTTCCCTCCGATCTCTATGTTACCACAGGTAATCAAGAGAATCAGGGAATCGCACAACCGCACAGCTCCTCATAGCCCCGCGATGGGAGAACCAAACCTGGTTCCCGGAACTAACACGGCTGTCACGCACAGCCCCGTGGCCGATTCCGGTGAGGAGGGAGCTCCTCTCTCAAGCCTGCGGCTCGATCTGGCACCCCCACCCAGAGCGCTGGTCTCTGCACGTGTGGTTGATCAACGCATACCCGTTATCCTGCCAGGAGTTATGAACACGATCACGCAATCTAGAGCCCCCTCTACGAGACGGCTATATGCGTCTAAATGGTCTGTGTTTTCCAAATGGTGCACCGACAAAAATCTGGACCCCAGAACGGGTGAGGTTTCGCAGGTGCTCGGTTT
This sequence comes from Rhinichthys klamathensis goyatoka, assembly GCF_029890125.1. NCBI lineage: Eukaryota > Metazoa > Chordata > Actinopteri > Cypriniformes > Leuciscidae > Rhinichthys > Rhinichthys klamathensis. Next base: position 1,443,792 of record NW_026606637.1, read on the forward strand.
CCTTCAAGAGCTGCTGGATAAGGGCAGGTCCCCATCCACGCTCAAAGTATACGTGGCGGCCGTTGTAGCCTTCGCTGAGTCGAAGGAAGGCCGGTCGCTAGGAAGGAACGAGCTGGTCATCCGCTTCTTAAGAGGAGCCAGAAGGATGAACCCTCCGTGCCCACCTTCGGTTCCTATTTGGGATCTCTCCGTGGTCCTAGCTCAGCTAAAGATGCATCCCTTCGAACCATTAGATTCAACGAATCTAAAATACCTCTCGCTCAAAACCGTTTTTCTTTTGGCTCTGTCATCAGTTAAACGTGTGGGGGACCGCTATCTGTTAGCGCAGCGTGCCTTGAGTTTGGCCCGAATGACTCTAAAGTCATCCTCAAACCGAGACATGGCTATGTCCCGAAGGTGATTGGCACTCCCTTCAGAGCGCAGGTCATTTCTCTGTCGGCTCTGCCAGCATCCGACAGCGTGAGCAGCGACAGCCTCCTCTGCCCTGTCAGGGCACTGAGAGCTTACGTTACGCGCTCCGCCCCCTTCAGACGCTCCGAGCAGCTCTTCGTTTCGTTTGGCGGACGCACCAAAGGTCTCGCCGCCTCGAAACAGTCCCTATCCAGATGGATAGTGGATGCGATTTCTGCTGCCTACGCGTCAAAAGGTCTGCAATGCCCTCTGGGCATCAGGGCTCATTCCACAAGAGGCATGGCCTCGTCTTGGGCATGGTCCAGTGGAATTTCCATTCACGACATCTGTATGGCGGCGGGGTGGGCCTCCCCGTCTACATTTGTGAGATTCTATAATCTGGAAGTTCCCGCCTTGCAGGCCAGACTTCTATCAGTCTAATGTGTGTATGATCTGCCCACATCACTGTTGCGCAGGCTACCTCAACGTTAGCTCTCCTGGTTGAGCTGCACTAATATGGGTTGATATACATGTACATGCAGCCCGGCGCCGCCGCTCTGCATTCCCCATGGGTGCTTATGTTTATACATGTGTCGGCCCGCTTGCTGGCCGCCTGAATTTCCCACTTTCAATGTTCCCCGGGTTGGGACTCATAGAGTGGATGCGCACGGCGTTGACAAAGTGTTCCCGTAGCGTAAGCTAAACTTACGCAATACGAGAGAACCTCTCGTAAGAGAACGTACTCGGTTACCTAACGTAACCTCGGTTCTCTCTAGAGAGAGAACGAGTATTGCGTAACCGGCCGTGCTAGCGCCTCGAGCTATTTTCGCTTCAGATCATGAAAACCAGGGAAGCAGCCTCTGAGCCCGGCTTTTATACGCTAAGCCACACCCCTTTGCGCGGGCTGTGACGCGTAGTGGGTGCGAAGCGCCACCATTGGGCGTGACGTCACGCCAGGCTCACTGGTAGGCTGCTGCAGTTGCCGCAAGGCAGCCAATGAGCACGCTAGACAGCCTGCTCTAGGTCTGCACACTGTTAACTTTCGCTGTAGATTTAGCAGCACAGTACTGTAAAAACCTACAGTACAATACTGCATTTCTATATTACAGTAAAATACCGTAATTTGCATTGCATTCTGGGTCATTTTGTTTGAGCGGGAACATTTTACAGTACATTTTAGTGTTGCTGTAACCTAGCTGTAACCTGGCTGTAACATGCCAGGCAAATATACAGGGTTGCTGTAAACAGAGAGCGCGCGCGCCGCCTGACTGACGTCAGAGCACAACTGCAGCAGTTCACTCACTCTGCGCGGATATCTCACTCTGCGGATATCCGGAAATTTGGTAAGTTAATTTTGAGTTTTATAATAAGGTTTTAGGATTTTACGCTATAGTGTGTAGCCTACATAGCTTTTAATGTGAAATGACAGTGGAAGTTTAGCCAGCGACGGTTGCAAAAACACTGTTAAGTTTGTTAACGTTATCTGCTCTTTCACCCCGCTGCTTGTCCTGACATTTTCAAATTTAACGTTATAACTCCGTGAATTAACATTACCTTACGGTTTATTTCGACCGAAACAGATTTGGTGATTGTTGGAACGGTGGAAAGACAAATCGAGATGGTCTTTTGTGAGTTTTATTTTGTTTCTGTCGAGTTTTAATTAAATGTGTTTTACGATGGTCTGCGAGATAAAATTACTGCATTTGACATGTTAGTCTAACTGTTAGGCCTATCTCTGTAGGGAACACCCGAGCCTGTCAGTGGTAAAAACAAGCACTTATATAATAGACATAATGTTGAGTTATGTTTCAGCTAGCGTTGCATTCAAAAGAAAAAGTGGACGATAGAGATGAATCATCTTTAGCCGATTTCGGCATATTTATTATTCGCGCTGCAGACACATCAGTCTCACGGTCAGACAGCATAAAGATGAACAACATAAAGTCAGAAAGGACAAACATAATAACGCAAACGCGTCCTACATAGTTTGTACTTGAGTGCCCTCTTGTGGCATAAACATATGCTATACACAGAACTGTACAGCATTACATTACACAATATACAACTTAGGACATAATGACCATATTTTAACACATAACGTTATATACATTTTGATCAAACTGCTATATTTGCAGTCCGTTTCCCGAATGACGAACTTGATGATTTTATGATCAATACTGGACCAAATTGAAGTCGTTTAGACACAAAATAAGACGCGTGAAAATAAGGCTTAAAAACACTGCACTTTCCTTTGCAACACAAAATGGGTGATTTATTTGGGCTTAGAGAGATTGGCTATTGGTACCAGTTTAGCCTTTTACTTCATTTCTATTTAGGCAGGAGACCCAGTTATATTGATTATTATAATAATTAAAAATATAAATAAAGGTGTAAATTGTTGAAAAACTTCAGACTATCATAGTTAATGATCTATTAGGCAACAAAGACAAGTAAACTGCATGCCAAAAAATCAAGTTAGAATATTTAAAGTGGTCAAGTGAAGCTTATGTTTTATTAACCTAACTTAGATGTATTGTAAGCAGATTTATGAGATATTTCCTTAACAAGAAACACATAACCGTTAACTGAATACTATTTATTTTGATTTCTTACAGCTCTACAGTGTGGGACAATTTGCAGCCTGGGAAGGAGTTTTATGTAAGTATTAGCCATGTTAATACAATGTTTTAAACTTAGTTTTAAAATCTAAAGATTACTTTTTTTTTTTGTGTGGCTGTTTTTGTTATTTCTACAGAATTTTCTCTCTTCCACTGTCTGTCTGCTCATCTTTGGTACTGTGGCTAACAGATTTTGTCATGTGTTTTTGTGTGTCATGTCTTTTTCAGTTTTGGTCATCGGTCCAAGGTTCCAGTACCACCTCAAAATCCCAGCCAAGTTTTTAAAGGGATACTCTACTGGTTTTTCATGTTATTCCCTTAACTAAGACGAGTTGATACATACCTCTCTCGTCTCAGTGCGTGCACTACATCGCTGTCTTGCGGCGAAACTTTGTTAGATCTTATCTCAGCCCTGTTCATTCAATACGTACCCAGAAGAGAAGCGACCAAACAACTCCACGTTTTCCCTATTTAAATACAGTTACGCGAGTAGTGTGACTAGGACGGTGACACAAAATAAAACGTTGCGCTTTTCTAAGCGTGTAAAATGGATAACTATATTATTCATTTAGCTGACGCTTTTATCCAAAGCGTCAGCTTAAAAAAAAAAAAAAAAAAAAAAACTATATTGTATGGCAGAATACCATAGCAAGTGCTTGAGAGCACTTCGACTCGGCGCAGTAATATCATCACTCGTGAAAAGTCCGCTCCCGTTGAAATGAGAGGGAGGAGGAAAGGGAACGGGGGAGAGGACTTTTCACGAGAGATGATATTACTGCGCCGAGTCGAAGTGCTCTCAAGCACTTGGTATTCTGCCATACAATATAGTTATCCATTTTACACGCTTAGAAAAGCGCAACGTTTTATTTTGTGTCACCGTCCTAGGTCGAGTCACACTACTCGTGTAACTGTATTTAAATAGGAAAAACGTGGAGTTGTTTGGTCGCTTCTCTTCTGGGTACGTATTGAATGAACAGGGCTGAGATAAGATCTAACAAAGTTTCGCCGCAAGACAGCGATGTAGTGCACGCACTGAGACGAGAGAGGTATGTATCAACTCGTCTTAGTTAAGGGAATAACATAGTTTAATATGAAAAAACCAGTAGAGTATCCCTTTAAGTATGTCCAGCTACAGCTGCAAGTCATGCAGTTTCTCAACCTCTCTCTTAAATGTGTTCGCATGGTTTTAATAGTGTAATTGATCAATAAAAATGTTTTTTGACAAGAACATTGTTTGGATTGTCTTTTGATTTGCTGTTATTCTGAAGTTGCATTATAATATTATTACCTATAGATTTATATACTGTAATAACTACATATTATATAGTTATAATATCATTAGTAATTTGAAAATTACAATGTTTTGCAATAATGTATCAATATAGATATTACAGTACAATATCGTATAAATTACAACAGAAGCAGACAAAAATGACAAAATACAGTAAAAATACAGTACAATACTGGTTTGTAGTTTACAGTACTGTTCGTGTGTGCTGTAAATTGAATTACAGTACAGTTACTGTAAATCGAAATACAGTACCTTGCTGGCAACCTTGCTGCCAGTACTGTACTGTAAAAATACAAGAAAATTGTTAACAGTGCAGCTGCTGCACTGCGTTGACAATATATACAAAATGAAAGATAATTTTGGCTTCAATATCTCGAGCAAAGATGAACTTTACCCGTAGCGTAAGCTAAACTTACGCAATACTCGTTCCCTCTCTAGAGAGAACCGAGGTTACATTAGGTAACCGAGTACGTTACACTGTGATGAAGGTGAATTTCGTGTAAGATTCATAACATATACGGTATTTTACATGTAAGAGCTTTCCGGCTGGAAAGCCCTGCCGATATTGACTCTCGTCTGACTTCTTGCTCTATCCAAAGACTTTTTGGTCATAGCCTTTTCAAATACTGTCTTCCTTTTTTGCCTGGTTTTCCTTTGCTGACTGTATGCAGGCCCGGTTGGAAAAAATGAGCTGTGTTTATTGCAGCACTGAGAGGACTACAGACACTCGATTTGTATACTTTCTTTTTCAGAGTACTTACATTTTAATTATGTATTGGTATATATAGACAGTTTAAACAAATTTGGAAAAAAGTTTTTTAGAAAATTTCTACCTACCCCACCTTTAAAGCTTTGCAAGGTGCAATTTATACAATGAGTTGAAGTTTGCTGTACTTTATATAGGCCTACAGGAAGTGAATGCCAGCAATCATTCAGTCAGTGACGAATTAATAAAAACATTATGAACTTAACGAAACGATACACAATTGTAGTTTAAGTTCGCGCTGAAACTTTATTTACCATTTTTGAAATTATCCACCTGCTGAGAAACGAGGAGCGTGAACTAGAATGAGCAGTTCCATGCGCATGCCCGGGAAACTCATGAATATTCATGTAGGCTCCGCCCACTCCGCCATCTACAGATGCACAACTCACTTTTGCACCACATTTCACAGTGAATATTCATGTAGGCCCCGCCCACTCCGCCATCTACAGATGCACAACTCACTTTTGCACCACATTTCACAGTGAATATTCATGTAGGCCCCGCCCACTCCGCCATCTACAGATGCACAACTCACTTTTGCACCACATTTCACGGTGCACTTGGTGCAAAAGGGAGAGCGCGTGAAACTTGTCACTTGAAAGCGAAAAACAGTGTTTGAGATTCGTCGCAGCAGATTCAAGCAGCTATAGTTATGTACTTGTGTTTGTGCTAGAAAAATATACAAGACATTTGTGAGAACATATTCTACTGTAGCAAAAATGTGAGCATACGAGTTTCTTAATTTGTGATTTGTAGAATAGGATTTGTGTACCTGCAATGAAGAATTTGAGAAGGTGTAACTGTTGTGTTGTGTTTGTGGAAGATAAAAAAAGTCTACAAGTTCTCTTAAAACATTTCTCTCTGTGACTTGTCTCTGTGTCACAGGCGTTCAGTAGTTTTGCACCAAAAATATCTTCATAATAATCAACCACCCCTTTAAATTAAAAATTACAATTACAGTAATTTACTGTAATCTAATTAATTACTTAAATTAGATTACAGTAATTAATTAATTAGTTAGTTAATAATGCATTACATCAATACTGATTATGCAACTGCAGTGTAAATCCAATCATGCCGCATGTGAGCTGCATTAAACAGTAATTGTAAATACAAAGATGAATTTTGTTTATACTGTTTTTATTTGATTGGTTATAGCCATACAGTGTCTTCTTATTATGATTGAATTGAATTGTACACTTGTTGTTGCGTGCCTAATGGGATTGAAAGAATGCATTCGATAATGTCCACTATGGTTTCGGACACCACTGCAAATGTATGTCCCCTCATAGTGCCCTATTTAAGGGTATATGAAAGGTTTTTTTTTTTTTTTTTTCATGCACTGTAAAAAGTAATATGATCAATAATTCATGGCAACATGTTTTTACATTACTTTAACTCATGAAAATTATTTAAGCAATATCAACTTTCTTTTATAAGTTATACGAAATTCAACTTGATTATTAAAGTTAGTTTTTATATCGTTTAAAGGAGAACTCCGGCGCAAAATGAACCTTTGGTCTAATTACACATTGTTACCTAGTCAACCGTTATCTGAGATTTGTTTTCATGATTATCGAATGTAAATAGTTTTATCTCTAAAAACAGTTTAGCCTATAAAGCTAGTATAACGCTAGTATATTGGGCATAGTGTAATGACAAATAAAAATCGCTTGTTAATACCACTAACAAGGCTCAAAATAGCCCCACACTAGCACGGTAGCATAATGAGGGTCCCTACCTTCAAACCGAAGCATTGAGAACTTTGTCAGTGTCCAGACAGTTTAATAAGAAGATATTTTAAACATACAGTCAACTTCGCGTATACAGGCAGAAGCCATCTTTGAAATACAGTCTTTACCAGTCAATCTACGAACGCCGATCCAAGCCTACTGTTCGCGCTCACCTTATCACAACTTATAGCTCGTTCACATCTCACCAGCGCACTTGGATCGGCGTTCGTAGATCAACTGGTAGAGACTGTATTTCAAAGATGGCTTCTGCCTGTATACGCGAAGTTGACTGTATGTTTAAAATATCTTCTTATTAAACTGTCTGGACACTGACAAAGTTCTCAATGCTTCGGTTTGAAGGTAGGGACCCTCATTATGCTACCGTGTTAGTGTGGGGCTATTTTGAGCCTTGTTAGTGGTATTAACAAGCGATTTTTATTTGTCATTACACTATGCCCAATATACTAGCGTTATACTAGCTTTATAGGCTAAACTGTTTTTAGAGATAAAACTATTTACATTCGATAATCATGAAAACAAATCTCAGATAACGGTTGACTTGGTAACAATGTGTAATTAGACCAAAGGCTCATTTTGCGCCGGAGTTCTCCTTTAAGTTCAAATGACTTGTACAGCCAATTAGATTATACTTCATTTAAAGCAGCAAAATAAGTTTTTAAATTGAAATAAGTGGACATTTTTTACAGTGTATTTTGTATAGGTTGTTGTTGTTTGCTGTTTTGAACATTTGAACTTGAAACTGTGCTGTGTTATATGTTTTCTTGGTTTCATACTCTATGCTTTGCCAACCCTGTTTTTTGAAGGCCCACCACTTGAACATTTCTGGTAGACTATCCTGTGTCAGACTAACAAGAGGCAGAGACTGAAACATTTTCAGAATTAACAATTAACAATTTTAACAATTGTGCATGACAGGTTTATGTCATGTAAAAATATTGCAGTACGCCTTTCATTTGCAGTACGCCACAAGAGGCTAACGATGCAACGCCATTAATGCTAATTTGCTTACGTCCAAAGTGCAACCGCAAAAGGTGGCAGAATTAAATTTGCCTGCTTTCTCATAAATGACAAATCGTTATCATATGATCTTTATGTAATCATGGTAAATGGACTGCATTTATATAGCGCTTTCACAGACCCAATGGCCACCAAAGCGCTTTACATTTGCCTCACATTCACCCATTCACACACTCATTCATACACTCATTCATACACCGACGGCGGTGTCTGCCATACAAGGCGCCATCCAGCTCGTCGGGAGCAGCCGGGGTTAGGTGTCTTGCTCATGGACACCTCGACACTTGGTCAGGTGGAACCGGGGATTGAACCACCAACCTTTCGGTTCGCAGACAACCTACATGAACCACTGAGCCACTGCCGCCCCATGTAATCATGTAATCTTATGTAATCTTGCAGAGATGGGAAACTTCTCCACCCCTTTTCGGCCCCCAGTTTGACTGCACCAATAATTATGGGCAGGACCTAAAATTAACACTTGCCAAGAGTCCAAATGTGAGAAAAAATCATGGCAAGTATATGAATGTGTCAATCGCCATTTGGCCAGGGACTTTATGAATTCTAACAATGCAATGTTTTGAGAACATGAATGTGACCAAACGTGAACGACGCTCGGGAAAGTGCTGCATTATCAGGAAAGTGTAAGCCTAAATATTCAAGCGCAAGACTGCGCGCCCAGAAATCCGCGTCTCAGACAGCGCACAAAGCGCTGAGCTCTCTTTCAAATCTTCTTTCACTTGAAAGGACATATTCACACAAAAGTGTCGAAAAATTTCTGCATTGGCAGGTATCCTAGTGAACATAGTCAGATATGTCTTAAGTGAATGTAAACAGTTGAGAAATAAAACGCATTTGTAACAGTTTAATATTGGATCTATGCTTTAGGTCTCAAAGTGACAGTAGGTCAAAGTTCCTGATGCTGTCTGCATTGTTTTTGACCTGGTGCCGGTTGCATAAATATAGCCATTATCTTAAGACAGTGTCTTAAGTCAGGGGCAGTCAGTCTTTCTTTTCTGTATCAAATTAGGCCAGGGCCGGAGTGGGGCCACTTTTCAGCCCGGGAGTTTCAGGCCCAAGACCGGCCCACTTTTTCCATGGTGGTGGAAATTGGATAAATGAAGCAACAGTTCAGCTCTTACTGTTGTGTAGTTTTTATTAATACCATTGTTCAACAAATAATGTAAAGGTTAAATAATAATTCACTTAAGCTGAGAAGTTAACAAAAATATCATTGTCATTATAATTTTTCTGCATGGGTATCATATTGTGGTAATTTACTCCTTTACTACACCTTACTCCTTAAACAAACAATACATTTTGGTTTATCATGTACCATCATATACTGCTCTTTCTTACATTAAATAACTTTAATTCATTTACTCTGGTATCCTATCTACCTGTCCCTAGTCATGGCCTCCTCATTTTCAGTGGGGGACTGGTTTATCTGCTGCTCAGAAGTAAAAAAAAATAATTAAGAGGTCATTTTACTGCATACACAGATCAAGCTTGAGTTTTGTTATCAATATTTGCATAATATTGGCAAAGTCTATGAATCGCCATATATTGGGTGATACAAAAAGGCTAATATTTTAATTAAATTTAATATTTTGCTTGTGAATAGGTTGACAACGCTACAGCGGTATTTGCCGAATAATTACGTTGTAGCGTTGCTAATGCTAATCATTACTAGGCCTATCTCTCTTTACCTGTTGCCACTTGTGTTTGTCCTGTAAGCTTGGCACATTTGGCAGCATCCTCCTCCAATGCCTTTCTTTTTTTCAGCCCCTCCTGGCCTCTTCCTCCCATCCATCCTCCCTGACGCGTACAGTTACGGTAGGGCCGGCCCAGCTATCGATAGCCCACCTGAGAAAACGTTTTGAAAAAGACGGGCTATGGACCCCAACCAACTCTATTTGAGAGGGGAGGGGAGAACTCCCTCACATGGTACAACCCATGCAGAGGCTGCACGCTGCGGTGTCAGAATTCGTAACGTGTGTAGCCTAATTTAAGAGAAGATAGACTAACGTGACAAATGTAAAAAAAAAAAAAAAAAATCCTGGACCGGCCCAAAAGTGAAGCTGCCTACCGGGAATTCTCCTGATTCTCCCGATTACCCACCCCGGGCCTGAATTAGGCTAATCTACGTTTTTATGTAACTGATTTAAAAAAAAAAAGCTATGAACAGTCTTAAAGAAAAAAAAATGTATGTCTAACTTGTAAAACTAGTCTTAGCGGTTTGTGCAACCGGCCCCTGGTTTCACTGACAGGGCTTAGATTAAGCCAGGATTAGTCTTAAGTTTAATTTGGACATTGAAGTAGCATTTAAAACGTGCCTTAGAAAAAAAAACATTACCGGTGTGCATCTTGAGACAAAACAATGGCACTGACATATTTTAAGATATGCGCAAGTTGCTTTCAGTTAAAACCGCTCAATCATGCCTTGTCTGTGAAACTGGGGGTTACTGTTTTACAATTTTACACTCTGAAGTCCAAAGGGAGGGTCCACGTGCAGCCCAATTTTTGTGACTGTGTGGACGGTGCGAGTACAACAGCACATGTGCGAGTGACTTAAGCGCTTGAAAACAAAGTCCACTAGTGTGGCTGTGGCAAGCCCAAAGGTTCAGAATTATGTTATAGCTGAATCACATTTACATCCAAAACACTGTATTTTGACAGGATTTAAGGAGGTTTTAACCGTGTCAAATATATCGTTCTCATTCCAAATGCCTTAAAAAATGGGCGCAAGTCGCCAAAAACGCTGTATTTGATCAAATACGCCGTTTTAGTGTTAATGAAAAGCGTGCGTTATATACAGTGTGTGATGAGGCACACATGTGCCAAACTTAAAGAACCACAGTAAACCATTTTGTAAGATCTTTATTCTGTGTTTGTTTTATTTTAGTGGCAGTCATGTTTGTTTTATTTTAGTGGCAGTCACATGAAAGGTGCACATTCCATGGTGACTGTTATCAAAGTGGAACATACAAGGTGAAGTTGAAAAAACAATGTTTTAATAGTAATGTGCATATCCCTTTGTCTTACCGGTTCCTGGAAATGCCTAGTAGGAGGGGCCGCGAACAGGAAGCCAACTATATGTCATCCTGAAGGGGAGGAGTTGGTCTATTAAGAGTATTTAGACTTAAAACTCATGAATGTTTGAGTGTTTGAAGATTTACTAAATGATAATGTAACTGGTTATAGATAGACATTGTCAATGTATAGTTGGTAAGCTTGTAATACTCTGTGAACTATGAAATGTATAGTTAATAACTGATGAAGAGTTATAATTGGGTCAGTTTGAAAATGAAGGAGGAGATTAAAACTATAAAAAAACAGATGAAATGTTTGGAAGTGAAAAAAAGGGCTGTTTGGTTGGATCAGTACCCAACTGTGTAACTTATTTTTTTCCATGAGTTTGTTTTGGTTCTATTTGTTTAGCTTTGCTTTGTTTTTGTTTTGAATTAAATGAGAATTATGGACATTTCTGAAGTTTTTTCCATTTTTTGCTGCTGGTTTAGCCACCCACTGACCATCCTCACAACACAGTGTTTTACTTGTAGCATGGCCACGCCCACTGATTTCCACAACCAGTACGTTTAAACTCTTCTCACCCAATCAAACCTTTTTACAGGACAGGATTGATGAGACTATCGTGACCATGATTGTCCAAGACTCACAGCTTTTTACTGAACTGAGCTGGACGATGACATCACGGTTTACTCCAGAGCGGCTATATACACTCACCTAAAGGATTATTAGGAACACCATACTAATACTGTGTTTGACCCCCTTTCGCCTTCAGAACTGCCTTAATTATACGTGGCATTGATTCAACAAGGTGCTGAAAGCATTCTTTAGAAATGTTGGCCCATATTGATAGGATAGCATCTTGCAGTTGATGGAGATTTGTGGGATGCACATCCAGGGCACGAAGCTCCCGTTCCACCACATCCCAAAGATGCTCTATTGGGTTGAGATCTGGTGACTGTGGGGGCCATTTTACCACAGTGTCATGTTCAAGAAACCAATTTGAAATGATTCGAGCTTTGTGACATGGTGCATTATCCTGCTGGAAGTAGCCATCAAAGGATGGGTATATGGTGGCCATAAAGGGATGGACATGGTCAGAAATAATGCTCAGGTAGGCCGTGGCATTTAAACGATGCCCAATTGGCACTAAGGGGCCTAAAGTGTGCCAAGAAAACATCCCCCACACCATTACACCACCACCACCACCAGCCTGCACAGTGGTAACAAGGCATGATGGATCCATGTTCTTATTCTGTTCATGCCAAATTCTGACTCTATGTCTCAACAGAAATCGAGACTCATCAGACCAGGCAACATTTTTCCAGTCTTCAACTGTCCAATTTTGGTGAGCTCTTGCAAATTGTAGCCTCTTTTTCCTATTTGTAGTGGAGATGAGTGGTAGCCGGTGGGGTCTTCTGCTGTTGTAGCCCATCCGCCCCAAGGTTGTGCGTATTGTGGCTTCACAAATGCTTTGCTGCATACCTCGGTTGTAACGAGTGGTTATTTCAGTCAAAGTTGCTCTTCTATCAGCTTGAATCAGTCGGCCCATTCTCCTCTGACCTCTAGCATCAACAAGGCATTTTCGCCCACAGGACTGCCGCATACTGGATGTTTTTCCCTTTTCACACCATTCTTTGTAAACCCTAGAAATGTTTGTGCGTGAAAATCCCAGTAACTGAGCAGATTGTGAAATACTCAGACCGCCCCGTCTGGCACCAACAACCATGCCACGCTCAAAATTGCTTAAATCACCTTTCTTTCCCATTCTGACATTCAGTTTGGAGTTCAGGAGATTGTCTTGACCAGGACCACACCCCTAAATGTATTGAAGCAACTGCCATGTGATTGGTTGATTAGATAATTGCATTAATGAGAAATTGAACAGGTGTTCCTAATAATCCTTTAGGTGAGTGTATATAGAAAAATATTACACATGCCGTAGCAGGTGAATACAACAAAGAACTAGCGCCCCGCCTCACCGAGGTTGGGTACCGGACCTGGTTGAAACACTCATGCATCTGGCAGAGTGCCAAAACTGCGCCGGCAGATGTGGATACAACATCAAACCCGCTGTTACAAGCGGGTTATACAGACAATCGGCATAAATCCGCGGGACGAGCTAAGTTCACAATAATAGGGCAGACAGCTGAAACCCCTGCATAATGAAAAGACGCAGAACACAGAAGGTTGTGCTATGAATGCATTCGTCAAGGTAGTCCACTGAGTCTCAAAGGGGAAAGCACTGCGTTCATACTTTTAGTTAACATACGAGGAGCGTGACACCTTTGAACACGAATCTCAGGAAGCGCCTGTGATGAGGGGCTATCTGAATGTGAAAGTGTATGCATCTTTCAGGTCCACCGCTATAAACCAGTCCCCGGGTCGAATGTGTGCGAGGATCTGTTATATCGTGATCATTTTGAACGCACGCTTATGCCACTCGCGGTCTCACGCCACTGTGTACCAATTGAAGATATTCTTTACCGCTAGGAGGTATTTTGTCATGTCTAATGTATGAATAATGTATGAAATGATTTTCTCTTATCATCCAATTGTGGTGGTATCCCTCTATTAGTGTTATTTGATCTTAGTACTGCATTTGATACCATTGACCACAACATTCTTTTAAAAAGACACGAAAATTATGTTGGCATTAGTGGAATTGCATTAGCATGGTTTAAATCATACTTATCTGACTGTTATCAGTTTGTAGCAGTAAATGAAGAGATGTCTTATCGATTACAAGTTCAGTATGGGGTACCACAAGGCTCAGTACTAGGACCGTTGCTGTTCACTCTGGACATGCTACCCTTGGGAGATATCATTAGGAAGCATGGGATTGGTTTTCACTGTTCTGCTGATGATACTCAGCTCTATATCTCGTCGCTCCCCGACGAAACTGTAATATAGTCCACTGGAGGCAAGTTTGTAGAGAACCCAAGTGCAGTTTATTTACAGACTGTGATCAAACATAAAACAAAGGCATGAACAAAACATAAACATGACAGGACTATCCACAGAGGTTACAGTGAAACAATACTTGACAAAGACACATGGCAATCAAAGGACTAATGACTAGACAAGGGACACCTGTGAACAATGAAACAATGAACCAATGACTACACAGAACACATGGCTGGATCACATGACTAGAACAGGGGATCACAGACATGAAACAAAACCAAATCGTGACATATACCCCCCTCTATGGGTGGCTCCCGATGCCCAACATGAAACAAAACAAAACATGATGAAGTGCAGGAGGGCGGTCTTGGGGGAGGGATGGCGGGCCAGGCCCATGCAGGGGAACAGGGCTAGAACCGTGGCATGGGGGGCCTGGGTTGTGGAGCATGGGCGGACCTGGGCCATGGACATGGGCGGACCTGGCAGTGCAGGAAGCCAGGACGGAGCCGGCAGTACAGGGGTACTTAATAAGGTACCTACTGCCCCCCCCCCCCCCCCCAAAATTTTCATTGGATGAGACTGGCTGGCGTGGCGGCGGCCATCTTGGAATGAGACTCTGAAACGGTGGCGGCATTCTTGGGACGAGACTCTGGAACGGTGGCGGCCATCTTGGGACGAGACCCTGGAACGGCGGCGGCCATCTTGGGACGAGACTCTGGAACGGCGGCGGCCCTGGAACAGACGAGACCCTGGAACGAAGGCGGCCATCTTGGCAAAGGGCTCACGGGCTGGAGCCAATGTGTGTGCTACCCACACACTCAAAATAGCCGTGGCGACTATGATGATCTTACGGAGCTGACTCAGGTGCGGTGGCCCTCTTGTCCCGAAGACACAGGCACGGCTGGCATGGCGTGAATAGTCTCTGGCTCGGCAGGCATGACGTGAAGAGACTCAGACATGGCAGGCATGACGTGAAGAGACTCAGGCTTGGCAGGCCTGAAGTGAAGAGACTCAGACATGGCAGGCATGACATGAAGAGACTCAGACATGGCAGGAATGACGTGAACAAGCTCAAGATCGGCAGGCGCTGTGGAATTGCGGGTAGAACCACAGTAAATGAGGAGCCACTCAGCAGAAGTGCAAAGTCAATATACTCAGCCAGAGTACATGGGACATTGCTCTCAGGCATTAAAGTGCCCCTATTATGCTATTTTAAAGTTTCCTAATGTTGTTGTGAAGTCTCCTACAACATGTTTACATGCATCAAAGGTAAAAAAAAAAACGGTTTAATTTCCTCATAATATACATTTGCACATCATCACATTTTCAATGATTCTAAAACGACTCGTCAAATGAATCAATCCCTCTAAATCCCTCCTTTCCGCGAGCTACTCTGCTCTGATTGGCCAGACAGCTCAGCCTGTTGTGATTGGCCTACTGTGTACAGCGCGTCGAAATCAAAACTGCCCATTGCCATAACAACGTCAGCTCTGCTTGTCCCGAGGCTTCCTACACTGTAAACTAAACACAGTAGGCGAACAATCACGTCAATTTGACCATATAGCGAGCGCGAGTCCGATGATTAAACACTGGAAGAGCTAGTTGTTCAACCCGAACCATCGCAAGGACGACTCGAGCAGGACGTTTCTCAGTGATACACTACCGGTACTCTGTTTGAGGTACATTATAAGATGTTGCAAGTTGCAACTGTAATTCCTCACCATCAGCATTAACAAGTGCATGTCCATCAACAAACCTATTATTTTACTTGTACTAATTTATTTACCGAGTGTTTTTCTAATATATTGCGGTGAATACTTGGAAACTGTATCAATAACAGTGCATGTATGTAATTATGTACATTAGCCGAGCTCTAGAGTGAATGATCTGATGTTACATAAACATTGATAAAATAAATATTTCCTCAAAGTAGTGAGAACGACAGACAATCTGCATTAATAGACACAGTTTTAGGTAATAGTGGCCCACAGCTGATTAGCAGACGTATTTCAGTAAGACAGTAATAATGTGAGTTAGCCAGTTAGCAGGAGACCAACACAATATAAAACTCAAAACTACGTTTTTTGAACACCATCTTTCAAGAGCAAGCGGTTTGCGAATCCTGCATTGAACTCCGAGATTTGAGAAGCAGTCGTCAGTAAAATAAAGGGAACACAGCAAAAGTTTAGGATTATACTGCTTATACTTTTAACCACTGATTCTTCACATGCTCGTCCTTGGGCAGTGAAAATAAACTGGCTTTACCTTCACATTATAGAGCAATATAGTATCAGTAATATAGTCCACTGGAGGCAAGTTTGTAGAGAACCCAAGTGCAGTTTATTTACAGACTGTGATCAAACATAAAACAAAGGCAAGGGATGGCAAGGCAAGACATTTGAAAGCCACGTTTCAAGCATCTGTAAAACCTCATTCTTCCATCTTAAAAATATATCTAAATTACGACATATGCTTTCAATAAAAAATGCGGAACAGTTAGTTCAAGCATTCATGACCTCAAGGCTAGATTATTGTAATGCTCTTATGGTTGGTTGCCCTGCACGCATAATAAACAAACTACAGCTGGTCCAAAACGCAGCAGCTAGAGTTCTTACAAGAACCAGGAAGTATGACCATATTAGCCCGGTTCTGTCAACACTGCATTGGCTCCCTATTAAACATTGTATAAATTTTAAAATATTGCTGATTACTTACAAAGCACTAAATGGTTTAGCTCCCCAGTACTTGAGTGTGTTTCGTGTTTCAACCGAACCAGGAAAGAAAATGCCTCTGCACTCAATTGGATCGACAAATGCCTTGATCGCGGTTCTCTGTTCCTCTTTTAAAATTAATGCTCTATCTATCATTCTTCATCTTCATTCTCTATCTACATCTTCAATAACAGACGCGATGGCTGAATCTACACATCTAAATTCTCCAGCAGCAGCCATTCTTTGTTGTAAATGAATTCAACCCAAGCGCTCTTTGGTGACGTGGATGATTACATTACGGTTGATCGTATTGCATGCACGTATTGCAGTCCGTCATCGTATAAAGCCCACCCTGACAATTTGATTGGTCCGAACAGCTTTGGTTCGGGCATACTTACTTGACAACGGATCAAGTCCAGACCGAACTTCCCATCCTCAAATGTTGTGGGCAGGGCTAAGTTCGACTGGCATCCAGGCTAAACATCAGCATTGAAGACTTTTTAAATCATTTTAGCTCAAAACTCACTTTTATGTTTGAATACCTTCTGTTTGTGATCCGATGTGGTTTCTGATCACCGTATAAGGCAGAAATATTTATACGCGATGCAAAAGACTATAACCATTACCATAGTAAACATGGTAAATATGACTGCTTGAAGAAATCAGACAAATCATATAGGCTATCACAATCATGTTTTTATTTTATCTGTCAGTACGTCTCTTCTCTTTATACCAGACTGTCTGATATCCATATTAAAGGAGCACTTCACCCATTTCAACATTAATCTTTATTGAAAGTGGGTCATATATGTAGTCGAAATGTAAAAGAATTTTTTAATTTGGTGCCCTCTTGATCGAGAAAAGACGTAAATAACTTTAGGGCGCATTTGCATGTAAGACAACAACTCCCACAATGCACCACATTGCACAGCTCAGCAAGCCACTCCCACTAATCCAGAACAGCGCAAACATTAGAGAAATCACTCTTTCGTCTACAAGGCTAACGTTAGCTGCCACCAGAGTTAGAAATTCATTTCACACAAAATTTCTAGTTAGTTGGCTGTGGCGAGCAGGACGAGGGCGAGGGACGTGAGAGGACGGCGCGAGGCCGGTGGCGTGATTGATAATGAACGACACCTGTGAGACGCGCCGGTCTCGCATCTCTCACGGAGCGGAAGCATAAAAGGAGGAGCGACGACAGGGCAGATCGAGAGAGGAACAGGCCTGATTTTATGTTGTGTTTTGTTTCTGTTGTGTGTGGCCAGCAGTCGTCCGCGAGGGGCTGCTGGCTTATACTTTTGTTTTGTATTTGTTTATTTTACTATTAAAATGTTTAAATGTTCGCCGGTTCCCGCCTCCTTCCCACAACAACGAACCCCGTTACATTGGCAAACTCATTAGTGAATTACTCCTCGTTTGTATTTCTTTCTATATGTTGAATTATTGCATGATACCTGGATGTTCAGTCAGAACATATGCGGTGCGACACTAGGATGGTTCACATCACAACACAAACGTCCGTGTGCTCGTCTGATTCAGAGATTTCGTACAGGAAATTGCCATCGTTGAAATTCTCTGCAGCAGACGGACTCTATCTGTGTCCGTAGCGCACAGCGAGAGCACAGGCACCAGCAGTCCGCCCATCTCGAGCCAGCCTGGACTCCTCGTCCGCGACAGGCAGCCGCCTCCTGTTTCTCCATCAGCCTCAGCTGCTCTTCACTATATTGCGGCTCGTAAAGATAGCCACGAACATCGGATTCGAGCAGCAGAATTTCAAAATCCTCTTCTTCCATATCATGTTTAGTTTCTTTTCATTGTCGTAACTTCCTATCTCCACGGCGCTTGTTAGCTTAGCTTCCAAACAAGATGGCTGATATTGATTTCAGTATCTGCAAGTGAAGTCCCACCCACTGATCTGTAATAGGTCTGTAGCGTGAGTGGGTCCCACACCCTGAATAAATGATGAGCTAGTGTTTGTAGTCTCTACACTTTTCAATGAAATGTGACTTCCTGCTTGTTATGACGCAAAATGACGATTTTTACGTCATAATAAGCAGGAAGTAAAACACTTAAATCCTTATTTCTCCCATCTCAGGGAAAAATAAAGGAAAAATCCACGATCATTATAATATATGACTGGGTTTCTAACAATACAAAGCTTAATGCAAATGGGTGAAGTGTCCCTTTAAGCTCTGCGTATGTCATAAAATGTCAACTCCGGTTTTTCGAGAACTTCCTCAGTTTCTCTGACTGAAAAATGTTGGGAGAGATTGGGAGAGAGTACTAAAGCTCTTCAGTTCATATTTTTGGTGGCATATTTGTACAAATTATCATTCTTTCTAAATGTGATATAATATGTCCTGTGACTACAAATAAACAGTTCAGACGTGACTGAACAAGTAGGCTACGTGTGTCCTCTTTCTTTTGTGAAATAACAGTAAACCACTTTATTTCTGTGTGACTAATAGTTAATTAATTATGATCAATGTATCACTTTTTATTGTAAACCTGTGGGGTAAAACATTGATGCTTGGGTTTCAAATCTTGAAAGCTGCAGTCCGCAGTTTTTCCTTTTGTCGCCATCTCTGTTCGAAATCTGCAATTGCAGTTATTCGTGGAATTATCAACTTTACATGAGTTGTGCCTCGGCACGGCACAACGCGGATGAATCCAATGTTTTGAGGAGAATGTGCGGCTGTCAGTCACCGCGCCGGTGTGGATACTGTCATTCGGAATCACAGATTCTACTTTTTTGGAAGTATGACCAATGTTGTGAACATTTTTTTCTTCTCAAGTGTAGGAAACTCAGAAGCGAAGACCAGGAGACTTGGTTGTATCTTCAGAAGGATTCTTTATTGAGAACACAAGCTGTAGGTAGCTGCAGTCATCAAGTCAAGTCTAACTAAGGGAACGTTCCCTTGCAATTTATATACATTTAGGGGCGGGCATTTACATTGTGATGAGACACTATTGAACAAAGCATGTAAATGAAGTATACAAGTTTAGAAACCTGCCCTAGACTGCGAGTGATACCCATCCTAATCCAATCAGCATAACTATTCAAACTGAGCCAGGGGCTCCCAGAGCCATTAAAGACAAAGAGTCTCAGTAATCTGATTCATTTAACTTACAATAGAGAGAACAGTACTGGCAGGACTCTCATGCTTAACAGGTGATATCATCATCATCATAACCTTAAAATGTAAAACACGATGTACATAACTTTCTCAGTTTATATTCTATTGTATTGGAACCTAAATTAAACATTTAATACAACACCAACATAAGAATTTTCACCCTAAAATGTCATCTGAACAAGTGTAAGTAACATCCACTTTTGTTCTTCTGACCAACTAACTAAAACTAAACTAAAAGCATTGCAGTAAATCGCGCTGATTAAATCTAACGATTGTTTATCATATCACATCAAACCGTGCAAATTATACTGTTCTCAAATTATTAATGTTAATGTGGCATTTAGAAATAGATGGAAAAATGTTTACCGACTACGCCACCCCGGAGCCTACTTCCCGGGAGAAACCCTTAACAATTGAGCGAAACTCACAGGTTCGTTTATGGCTGAGTCAGGTATAAGATATGGGTTGGATAAAAAACAACTTAATTTGAAACAGTCAAGCTCTGCTTAACACACAAACACTTTACCAAATCACAGAAATCATAAAACACACATTACCACTTCACAATTGGGGGACTGGCACTCTCAAGCAGAATGGATACAGCGATCATACATGCACACTCACACCACAGCACAACTCACTGTGAACACGGCACTCAGGCAATAACCCCACCACCACAACACAGGGAGGCGTTGATCCTCTGGAGCCAGCCGCCCCCAATTCTGAAGAAAAAACTAAAAAATGGAATGAAACACACAAGCTTGACAAATTGTTTTTTTAACAAAAAAACCCCACATTCATAAGACAAGACATAAACCACACAACAGTTTAAACAACGGAGTTCACCAAACCAGTCCAGCCATCTACAAGTTGGCTGGCGTCCAGTGACCACAGGCAATTTGTTGAAGGACTGGAAACCAGAAAAACAATTTCAAAGAAGCACATATAAATCATAACCAAAAATAAACAACAACAAGAAAACAAAACAAAAAACTTCAAATCACAAATTTGGAAAATAATTATAGGTCTATAGATATATATAAAAAAGGACGTAACTCACATCAAAATAGGAAATATATAGGACACAATATCAATTAATTGAAAATCAAACAAACAAAGACAATAACAAAACCCTACAGAAACGACTGGTGACAGCAAGGTGACTGACTGTCTATTGTAAGCTGTTCAAGGCAAACTGTTTGTGGCCAGTGGCATCAGGTACTGGAGGGAAATGTATGAAACAATTATATAATTGTTGACTACGCCACCCGGTATACACCGGGAACTCAGCCCCAAGACAGGGGGCACACAGGTTCGTAACCAAAAGAACTGCGTGAGCAGAGAGACATAGGCCAGGGAGTACCAAATATGAAGCAGCTTTATTCAAATACAAAAGTTAAAATCATCAAAATAGATTAACATTAAGGGCTCAATATTCACAGGTCAAAAAGAAAGAAGAAAACAAACAATACTTTACAAAACTTCAAAATAAAGAAATAAATACAAAAAAACAAATACACAAGAAAGTTTAATTGGAAGGAGATGGCCTGCTGTGACCCTCAATTCACACCACACACTTAAGATGACACACCCACTCTGGTGAAGTCAGGTCACTCAATGCACAGCACTCAATGTGAACCCCGTTAAACAGCGGCTAAACCCCTCCTCTATATAAACTTTCTTCGTCACGCTGTTTATGAAGAAGAATAAAAGTAAAGTCTCAAACAATAAACATTGTTTAACTGGCAAAAGCCAGCGCCAAAAAGAAGTTTTCAGTTCACAAACAAAATAAAAATAAGAAACAAAACAATATATTAATTTCAGTCTCGTTTTGTAACTCAACCAAACTTAAGCCTAAACAAAAGAAAAATAAATGATATTACAAAAGACGCAGAAATGAGCACAAGACAAATAACAAAAAAAAAAACTATAAATTACAATTCGGAGCAAAACAAGAAACAAATCAAAATGAAACAAACAGGCCACGATCGGCCGTACACTCAAAGAGCAGAGCAAACCAGCGAGAGGACAAGCTTCTACATTAATGCTCACGCCTCAGCGAGCAATCGTCCCAGCTCGCTGTTATGAGAGTTCAAGTTCGCTCCAACCAAAAGGACGCAAATAAGCCCAGGCAAGACAGCATTGCATTAGATCAACAGATGCGCATCTCGTCCTCTTAATAGAGGTGAAACCCCTTGATCCTGTCACTCAATCAGATGGTGTTCCTAACGCGGTACTATGCCTGGTCGCGGACCATAACATGCAGTGGGTTTTTGTTGACGAGCTCAATGCCAGGGGCAGCCTATGCACAGCAACAGAGCGGAGAGACGGTACTCCAGACACTCTTACATTCCTAAATCGTAACTTCCGTAAAGGGGCGGTAAGGATGACAACGCATCCCAGGTGACAGAAACGTCCTCATTTTATACCCTGACAGCAACTGCTGATAGGTTCAACGTTCCTACATGACACTGGCCAATCATCAACATGAGTTAACTTCACCCTGCTACATGTTCAAGGCTTTGAGTAAAATTGGTTACTCACGACAGTTACGATAGTGGTACAAATGTACCACGCCACAGGCCCCAAACCAACGGTCCAGCTGAACCTGTACACGTCAAACTCTGCAGATAATTAATAATAAAAAGAACGAGTCATTGTGGTGCAACGGACGACACGCAAGCCGCCAGTCCAATCCAACAGGGGATCGCACACTCAGCTCCCAGGAATGGAAGAAAAGGAATCACCGTAACAGTTTGATATCCAAACAATGATGTAGACGAAGCCGACACGTGAAGATGCGTATCCAACCAACTGTTTGAATAAGACCCAAAGCCCACCGCAACGTCCTTTGCACGCTGGCCCAAACCTTAAATGTGATACATTACACAAAACATAATTTAACCAGCGAGGCCACTAATGATACAGTTAGCTCATACTCAAAACATACGCGTTGCTTGGCGACTCATATAACGCAGAAACTGGTTAAACGTATTTCCATGGGAACGGCCATTGCAAAAGGCATCCCGCAAAGCTCCTCAGTCCACCCTTTAACAAGATAAACCCATGAAACCCTGTATGAAGAACAAACCACAATGCGATCACGGCCAACAGCTCCTACCTCATAAACATTCATACACCCCGCCGGAAGTACGGTGGCTCGCTCACTAACGTGGAGAAGATGCACACACATAGCGTCATTACGCCCACTTTTATACGCTACCAAAACAGGAGGGAAATTTAAACACTCCTCTTACAAACAACCTACATCAGGGGTAGACCATACTGCTACATTAACAACATCAGCATTGCGTGACTACATTTAAAGCCCTTCAGATATTGATCCTTGTTTTCGCATGGGCCCGGTTGCAGTCTCTTTTTCCAAACTCTCAGTCCAAAGTCTTTTGCATTTTACAACGGGTGAGTCTCCAGTTGTCACTGGTGATTGTCGTTTGAACCTTTCTGGATCCGCCATCAAATTGATAAGTTTAATTATATCAAGTGCTGTGAGAAAAGGCTATAAATTTCCACCTCCAACATGCTCACACTCATAGCCTATATTAGCCGAGACAGATGTGACGTAATGACGCAAAGACATGCTCGAATTTCCTGCGGAAATCCACCAACTGGAGTTAAAAACATTATTACAAGCTTACCGTTTTGAATTGAGCTAAGGCAAGCAGAGAGTTTTGAACACTGGCTGGTTATGTACTTGCTCAAATTAATTTTTGGATAATTTTTAACCCAAAAAAGTTACGGACTGGAGCTTTAAGTAAACAACAAAAATGCCAGCAAATGGACGCTTTTATCATGTTCGTTTTGCGATCTCGTTTCCAGGGATTTATTTCTGATTAGTTTTCTGATAAAACTTTCATTTGTTGGTGAAATGATGGGTTTGTGTGACGTTGTTCCAGAGAGGCGTGTTACGGGCGGGTTTTAGTGAAGAGCTACTGGCCCGACGGTGGAAACGCAGCATGGGTTTGGGCTCGGTGCTACAGGTCCAAAGTTTTTAGCCCAGCACGGCCCGTTTAAAGCCCTGACTCACACTGGCCCGACAGTGGAAACGCGGCTATTGTGACATTTATCATGGACTTGAGTTTAGGAACTCACACACACACATAGAGACTGTTCACTGGCACAAGAGTTTGTTTAATTATGATTATCAGTCGAAGTGAGTGGATGAAATACCTGTTGTCTTTGTGCAGTATGTCCCATAATGTCAGAGATTTGACAGGGAAATGGTGGCGGTAAATCTTGGTTCTGCTAATGTTGGGAATCTACTATTGTTAATTGAGCGTGGGTGTTTCAGGGAGAATGTGGCTGAGTTGCTTCTGTTATCTCCTGTTCAATGCATTGTAAATGAGATCTTTTATTGCATAAGAGAGTAGATTATTTATTTTGAACACTATGACCAAATGTTTCTTCTAGACTTGATATTTATGGTGTAAAGTGTTAAATGTGAGTTTGTCCCTCCGCATGGGGTAATAGTACTGGCTCCAGTATGAATGTGCTCGTCTTTGTTTAATGGAGTTAGTCTGTGTTTGTTGCTGCAGTGGAGAGTGTGGCCTCAGGGCTGCAGGTATTTTGTACATTGTATTTTGTTGATTTCAGTTTTTTTTTTTTTTGTGTGTTCTTTTTCCATTAATGTTACATTTTTGGGTTTGGATTATTGAGGTTTTTCCAAGTTTGAAAAAATATTAATTTATACTTTAAACTTTTTGTATTCACTCTGCCTGATTAATTCGGCCACACATTGTTTGGTGCCCATTACTGGGTTACCATTACAGACATCAAGCCAAATGACCCCTGCCACAATCCTGGATCCCCGTTTAAAAACTAGGGGCTTTTGCTACCCACCCAATGCCCAGAATTTTTGTTTCCTACAACACACACACACACACATATATACACTCACCTAAAGGATTATTAGGAACACCGTACTAATACTGTGTTTGACCCCCTTTCGCCTTCAGAACTGCCTTAATTCTACGTGGCATTGATTCAACAAGGTGCTGAAAGCATTCTTTAGAAAATGTTGGCCCATATTGATAGGATAGCATCTTGCAGTTGATGGAGATTTGTGGGATGCACATCCAGGGCACGAAGCTCCCGTTCCACCACATCCCAAAGACGCTCTATTGGGTTGAGATCTGGTGACTGTGGGGGCCATTTTAGTACAGTGAACTCATTGTCATGTTCAAGAAACCAATTTGAAATGATTCGAGCTTTGTGACATGGTGCATTATCCTGCTGGAAGTAGCCATCAGAGGATGGGTACATGGTGACCATAAAGGGATGGACATAGGGCTGGGCGATATGGCCAAAAAAAATTATCACGATAATTTTTTTATATCAGTCGATATCGATAATTATCACGATAAATGTCAAATCTTTATTTCTTTCAAGTTTAAAGGCAGATTTTTGCTCCTAAGGGAAAGTTGTAGAAACCAGTGCGTTAATTGTGGTTTTAAACTACTCTTTATTGTCAGAACATATCATGACAAACACTTGCCAAACATATATTTCTTAGTTTCTGCATGTGCTAATGGGGGATATTGTTTCAAGTCTTGAAACAGGTTTGTGTTGCCTGACTTTGATGGCACGTATCTTCAGCACAGTTTGCAGTGCAGGCTGCAATATTAATATTACATGTTTTGTCTCGAAACACATATTTGACAGTGAGTTGACAGTAAATCTGCATCCTAACTCAAGCTAATACTACTATCTTAAATTTATGTTCATTAACAAAAACAGTAACATCTGTTAAAAAAAATTTAACAACCACATTTTTATTTGGTAAAATGTAATATTCTGACTGTTTGAGTTTTATTAAAATTAACCATTGGTTATCCAGTATCATGCATTTAGATCATGATAACCACAGATAAAACCAGGCATAGCCTATATCACCTCACTATCATGGCAAAATGTAACTTTATGGTTATTGGTTTCTATGGTATTTGTATGAAAAACAGTAGCCTAAATACATCATTAAATACTGTAATATTCCATTAGTCCTTTAATACATTGTCTACATCATCGGTTCCCAACAGGGGGGTCGCGGCCCACAAGGGGGCCTCAGCGAGCTCTGTGGGGGGGTCGTGTCATATTTTGAAAGGTTTGAGCAATGAGCATTAAATAAAAGTCCTTAACTTTTTTCTGTTCAAAATTTACAAAATTTATATAATGAGCGAGTTCATCATGAATCCATTTTCCAATCCGTGTTTTTGTCTTATCCTGAACCACTATGGTACACCTATAATAAGTGTTTACATTGGGACTATTTTACACTGGTTCGGATCGCTGCCGCTGCGGAGTAGCCCAGTACCTGCGTGACTCGTCATAGACGTACACAGAGAGATGTAGTTCCGGCTACAATGTTCTTCCGAAAGACGCATTATTCTGTTAATAAATGCAAGTTTATTATCGCTCTCTATAGCGCCAAAAGCGTAAAAAAATAAAGCCTCACATTGATAAACCCTCACAAATAACATGCAAGTATTGAGGCCCCAGACAACAGTCATTTAGTAATAGCCTATATTCTTTCTTTTTTTACCTACACACCAGTGTGAATATTTTTGTTTTTGCATTTCAAATAGGGCCAATTTATAGGCTTCTCCTAGGCTTACGTTTTTAAATTACAAAGGGCCTACTGATGTTTTTGTTATTGTATTTTCAATATTATAGGCTATTATTTGTGCATAAACATACCGTTTGTTTGAAAACAACATATTTTGTCATCCTTGCTGCAAGCTTACAAGAGCGATAATATCATTAAATGTGAAGGGGGGCCCTAAAATATTTTCTTGAGAAAAAGGGGGTCTCAGACAAAAAAGGTTGGGAACCACTGGTCTACATTAATAATATAATACAATTCAATATGTATATCCCACATGGTGCAGTTAATATTACTAGGCTAACGTTACAGTAAATCCATGGTAAATGGATTCAGTATCAATTCAGATTGACTGTATCGTTGCGCACAGTGTTTCTCCTGTTCGTCAGCTCTGTTTCATCTGCCTTTAAACTGGTTTAAATCACCGAGTCATTTGTGTTCTTCACTGAATTCAAGCGCTTCTCACTGGATCTCGTGACCGAGGCCGATCAGAGTAAACGCGTCTGCTCTAGTGACTTGAGCTCGCGCTGCCGTTTGGACTTTGAGCCGAGCGGATAAACAGTCCGTGAGGCGCGCGCGGTTCAAATGAGTTTTAGTTCCGCTTTTGGCGCATAAACATTATCGAACATTTATCGAACTCTTGATATCGTTTTATCGAGAAAAATTATATCGCGATAATTATCGTTATCGTTTTATCGCCCAGCCCTAGATGGTCAGAAACAATGCTCAGGTAGGCCGTGGCATTTAAACGATGCCCAATTGGCACTAAGGGGCCTAAAGTGTGCCAAGAAAACATCCCCCACACCATTACACCACCACCACCAGCCTGCACAGTGGTAACAAGGCATGATGGATCCATGTTCTCATTCTGTTTACGCCAAATTCTGACTCTACCATCTGAATGTCTCAACAGAAATCGAGACTCATCAGACCAGGCAACATTTTTCCAGTCTTCAACTGTCCAATTTTGGTGAGCTCTTGCAAATTGTAGCCTCTTTTTCCTATTTGTAGTGGAGATGAGTGGTACCCGGTGGGGTCTTCTGCTGTTGTAGGCAGCCCATCCGCCTCAAGGTTGTGCGTGTTGTGGCTTCACAAATGCTTTGCTGCATACCTCGGTTGTAACGAGTGGTTATTTCAGTCAAAGTTGCTCTTCTATCAGCTTGAATCAGTCGGCCCATTCTCCTCTGACCTCTAGCATCAACAAGGCATTTTCGCCCACAGGACTGCCGCATACTGGATGTTTTTCCCTTTTCACATCATTCTTTGTAAACCCTAGAAATGGTTGTGCGTGAAAATCCGATTGTGAAATACTCAGACCGGCCCGACTGGCACCAACAACCATGCCACGCTCAAAATTGCTTAAATCACCTTTCTTTCGCTTTCTGACATTCAGTTTAGAGTTCAGGAGATTGTCTTGACCAGGACCACACCCCTAAATGCATTGAAGCAACTGCCATGTGATTGGTTGATTAGATAATTGCATTAATGAGAAATTAAACAGGTGTTGCTAATAATCCTTTAGGTGAGTGTATATATATATATATAGAGAGAGAGGGAGAGACTGAGTTCACATAATTGCCAATAACAACAGCATTTTTAACCACTTTTTTCCAATACTTGAAAATGAACAACTGAATAAAAGAAAAAGTATGCTTTCACCCTGGCCGTTGGCTACAACATGGACAGAGGATCTGTCACTGTCATGCTTCCCACAATAATGCCTCAACATGGATGACGTATTGTTATTATAGGCCAGCTGCTGGGAGCAAATCAAAAACTGGACCTAAAAAAGAAATGATAATTAAGTATAGGCCACCTCGTCTCTAATGTATGAAGTCATAGGCAAGTGCTTGGACCATTCTTGTTAAAAACAAATTCCTGGTAGCCTGGCTAGCCGCGGACTATAGGCCTTTTCCGACTTATTACTACTATCCAAAACAACATGGAAAATATGACGACATGTTAGGGCGAGGGCGAGGCTGAGATGTGGTTTCTGATTGGTTCCTGCCACTGATAATAGCTGGTGCGCACAGCACCAAAGTCACCTTGCGTTTTACCTTGCGCACAGCAGTCTAGCGAACAAACTGGAAAGAAAACACTGTGGCCTAAACTGGAAGAAAACAAAACTAGAAGTATTTAGCATTTCATGGAAGGAGAGCTCGATCGCATACAGAGATGCCTTAAAGCTGCTAGATCTGCTTATTTTTCAACCCTATTAGAAGAAAATAAACAAAACCTGAGGTATTTATTTGAAACAGTGGCTAAACTAACAAAAAATAAAGCCTCAAACCCAGAAGTTTCCAAGCAGCACAGCATCTATTATCATCTTTCTATCAGCATCATCTTTCTATCTTTTAAAAATCATTAAACATTCAAATGTATGCATTACATTTTAAAAGATTAGAGTATTATAATACGCTGATACAGATTTTCCGTTATCAAAGTTTATAGTTGTAACAAAAATCAGAAATCTCACACTCCTTACCTTCTGCATTTTATAATCATTTTCCTCTGTCGATCGATTACTATCATATAACCGCTGAAAAGACGTAGGAAGGGGCTCGGTATTTCGTGAGACCTTTTCATTTTTAGATGCCTTAATTCCTGAATTCGTAATTGGCGCGTTTCAACATCAGTGTGCAATGCACGTGACGTGTACGTTCGTCAATAAATAAACTGCACGTGTCTTGCGGAAGAACACTGTAGCCGGAGCTACTTCTCTCCGTTAATGTCTATGGCGAGTCACGCAGGCACTGGGCAACTCCGCAGCCGAGCCGAGCCCGGGATAAAATAGTCAGAATATAAACACTTATTATAAGCGTACCGTAGGCAGTGTTGGGGAAGTTACTTTTAAAAAGTAGTGTTTGCTCGTTACTTTTTTTAAAAGTAATCCGTTACTTTACTTAGTTACCCCCTTTGGAAAGTAACTTTTTACGTTACACGTTACTTTTATGTTGCTTGACTTTGGGCAGAACCCAATAATATCTGTTCCTAAATGTGCACAGGCCTGTTACGACCTGCTAGTATCAGGCCGCAACACAAAAGAGGATTCAAACAGCACCTTGCAATTCAAAAGAGTTTTATTACATTGAACATACAATCGGAAACAAAAATAAACAGAAGTCTAGGGATAAAGGAAAACAACAGGTTAACAAACAATAATATCTTTGACGCTACATGTGTAAGACAAATACCCGGAGGAGCCACTCCTGAGGAGAGTTTCTCCAAAGAGTGCCCTCCTCTAAGAAGGCACAGCACTCTTTATATGCTCTAACTAATTAGCAATTAGCATGAGGAAAAACCAATCAGGAACTCCCACGGCTGGACCAATAGGATCAGAGGACTCAGGGACGTCACACCTCCCAATCCAAAAGGAGGTTCTCTAAAGAACCGACAAAAAGAGAGAAAAAAAAATACGAATGCAAAACCATCATTCCAAAAAAATATGTAAATGTATAATAACTTTAATACTCATCTCCATAAATCTCACTCCATTTCAATCCTGAAATCCTGGGCCCTAGGACATCAGAGAAAAATAAAGGAGAAAGAGAGAGAAGAAAAGATACCAGACACTACTGGGACAGTTTACATACGGGAGAGAGGATCAGCAATTATGTTATCCTTGCCACGTTTGTGTTTAATCTGCAAGTGGAAAGGTTGAAGAATAAGGCTCCATCTCATTATTCTCTGATTCTTACCGCGCATTCGATCTAAGAAAGTCAACGGATTATGATCAGTGTATACTGTAATAGGACCACATACCGAGCTCAAATAGACCTCGAAATGTTGAATGGCTAAAATAAGAGCTAATGCTTCTTTTTCCACGGTAGAATACACTTGCTGATGACGATTGAATTTCTTGGAAAAATAACTGACTGGATGCTCGATTCCGTTAAAATCCGCTTGCAAAAGAACAGCACCAGCACCGTAAGCGCTTGCATCAACTGCAAGTAGAAAATGCTTGTCAAAATTAGGAGCAGACAACACTGGAGCATTTGCTAATAAAGATTTGGCATTCTCAAAGGAACACTGACATTGCTCTGACCATTGGAAAGGTCTCTTAGGGCTTAGCAAATCAGTCAGAGGGGCAACTACACTTGCAAAATTATGACAGAAACCCCTGTAGTAACCCACCATCCCAAGAAATCGTCGCAACTCACGACGGGTAGTTGGTTTGGGAAAACTACAGATAGCATTCACTTTAGCGTGAATCGGCTTCACACAACCCCTGCCAACCACCTTCCCTAAGTATGTCACAGTGGCCTTTCCAAACTCACTCTTAGCAAGATTTACAGTTAAATTGGCTTTGGCTAAACGCACAAAGAGCTCTCTAATTTGATCAAGGTGTTCAGACCAAGAGGAACTATACAGAACAACATCGTCCAGGTAAGCTTCACAACCAGTCATCCCAGACAAAACGTGATTTATTAGTCGCTGAAATGTAGCGGGAGCATTTCGGACCCCGAAAGGCATAACTGTGTACTGCAGGAAGCTATCAGGTGTAACAAAAGCAGATAGTTCTTTAGCACGAGATGTCAATGGCACTTGCCAATAACCCTTCAGGAGGTCAAATTTTCTAACAAATTGCGCTGAGCCGACACGGTCAACACAATCATCAATTCTTGGTAAAGGATAACAATCAGGCTTTGTCAGAGAATTGAGCTTTCTGTAATCAGTACAGAAACGATACGAATTATCAGGTTTATTCACCAAGATACATGGGGAACTCCAAGAACTAAAACTAGGTTCCGCCAAGTCATGATCGAGTAAATAATCTACTTCTTTCTGAAGTAACTTCCTTTTAATCGGGTTGACACGATAGGCATGTTGTTTTACTGGTTGAGCTGTACCAACATCAATATCATGCTCCACGACGGAAGTACGAGTAGGAACATCAGAAAAGATTGAGTGAAACAAGCTTACCAACTCAATAATATCAGCCTTCTCCGACTCGGACAAGTGAGATAAAATGTGAGCTAAGTTAGCAAGAACTTCTGAATTATTCAACCGCCCTTCCACTTCTCCTCGAGAGGGACCTTTCATCTCTTCTGGATTGTCAACCATCTCTACAGATGTTTCCAAAACACTTGGATCTGCCATTCCAGTAGCTGTCACAACATCAACAGAGAGAGAAGGAACAGGAGTCACATAAGATTTTAGTAAATTAACATGACAAAACTGTATTTTCTTTCGACGATCGGGTGTGTTTACTAAATAGTTGTTATTCGGGAAACACTTCGCAATCGTGTAAGGTCCAGCAAACCTAGCCTGGAAAGGAGTATTCAAAACAGGCAACAACGCCAGCACTTGGTCACCGGCTTGAAAATGTCTGGACTTCACTTTGCGATCAAACAGTCTCTGCATCTTTTTCTGAGATTTAGCTAACTTCCGCAGAGCAATAGCTCTAGCTTAAACATAAAATTTGAACCCTGATCGGACTGAATAGTTTCCGGAATGCCAAAAGTTGACATAAAACTGGTTAAAGCCTTTAAAATAGATTTGGAAGTTATTGATCTCAGAGGATAAGCTGCAGGATAACGTGTAGTCTGACACATTACGGTGAATAAATATGCATGTCCAGCCTTAGATCTTGGTAACGGACCAACACAATCAACAGTCAAGTGTGCAAAAGGTGTTGTAACTGCTGCAATAGGCTGTAAGGGAGCTAATGGAACCTTTTGATTCGGCTTACCTGTCATCTGACAAGTATGACAGGTTCGGATATAATTAATCACATCTCGCTTACACCTAGGCCAATAAAATTTTCTTAACACTCTATCATAGGTCTTCCGTACCCCCATATGACCAGCCATGCCCTGATGTGATAATTGTAGGAGGTCTTGACGGAAATTAATTGGAACCACGATTTGGATCCTAGGATCGAGTGAAAAGTCAAAACTCATAGGTTGTTGTCTATACAGCAATCCATCTCGAAGAAAATAGAAACGAGATGAAGTCTTGTCTTCTCCGTCACGAACTAAAGAAAACAATTCTTGCAGAGTGCCATCCGCCTGCTGTGCTTTGATAAGGTCATCTCGAGTCACACTATAAAGCGGAGATAAAGAGCAGGATATGTTATCATGGTCATCACAGATAAATGGAGATTCTGACACTATATCAGACTTAGTCTCATGGTTATCAACAGCATGTGAATCATGCACTGGAATCACATCTTCCACATCCGTATACACAGTATTTAATTCTGGCTGAAAGGAATTTTCAGAAACAATAAAAGTATCACAGAGAATGTTTTCATCTGGCATACTTTTCTTAGCCATCGCTCGCGTTATTGCACATGCAGGGTATAAATTTGGACAGTCAGAAGATCCATCCAATTTATCAACAACAGAAACCACTACAGGTGGAACATCAGCATCAGACTTTTCCCAAACATTTCCCCCGGCTAAATCATTGCCAAGTATGAAAGTGACACCTGAGACAGGAAGCATAGCACGAACTCCAACTACCACCTCACCTGACACAAGTTTAGAATCAAGATGGATGCGGTGCAGAGGAACTTCCATGAACCCCATCTCAAGTCCTCTAACCAGTACTTGAGTTCCCGTATCAGTACGTTCAGACAACGGCAAAAGTCCTTCTAACAAAAAGGATTGCCCCGCCCCAGTATCTCGTAAGATGCGTACAGGTACAGTCTTATCTGAATTAGGCAAAGCCACGGTTCCTTCAGTGAGAAATGGTGCAAAATCAACACAATTTTCCCCATTCTCCTTCTCAGTAATATCTACCCGTTCAACCTGTTCATTAAATCGAGCAGAAATATGATTCACATTTGATATAGATATTAAACCCACAGGTTTAACACCCTTCTCTTTCTTTTTGAGAGCGAAACAGTCTGCAATTTTATGTCCTACCTTCTTACAGTAGAAACAAACCATCTCAGCTTTCGAACGTGAAGTGTTATCAGAACTATTTGACACAGTATTCTGGCGTGAAACCATCTGTTTAGATCTACCAGTAACACTCAACTTAGGCCTGCTCAAATCATTGAAGTTATTGACAGAAATTTTATGAGTAAGAACAAACTCATCTGCCATAAGAGCAGCATCGGACATTTTACTCACTTTATGCTCATTGAGGTACATAGCAACAGCATTTGGAACACAGTTTTTAAACTCCTCTAAAAGAATCAGTTCTCTAAGCTGTTCCTTTGTGGTTACTTTTACTGAGGTACACCAGCGGTCAAACAAATTCTCTTTCTCTCTAGCAAACTCGAGATATGTACAGTTTTCAGCCCTAAAGTGACTTCTAAATTTCTGGCGGTATGCTTCAGGTGCCAGTTCATAAGCATGCAAAATAGCAGACTTAACAATTTCATAATCACCACTTTGTTCCATAGTCAACGCTGAATAAACATCCTGTGCTCTTCCTACTAAAACACATTGCAATAGTAAGGTCCAAAATTCTTTTGGCCATCTTAAAGACTCTGCAACACGCTCAAAATGTTGAAAATACTTCTCTACTTCCTTCTCTGAAAACAGCGGTACAAGTCTAATGTTTTTGTAAACGTCAAAACCCGGTGCAGTTAACACAGTTTCCACAGACGATGCATGACGTGGAGTTTCAACTGTTTGTGCATGCAACTCTAATTCCATTTTCCTCAACTGAAAATCTCTTTCCTCCCTTTCAGATTGTAACTCCAGTTTACGTAACTCTAGTTTCTGTTGTAACTCTAGTTTTCTCATTTCAAGATCACTTTCTTTCAGTGCACAAGCGTCACGCTCAGCACGTAATTTTTCCGCATCCACACATAACTGTTTCTCTTGCAAAGACATCTCACTAAATTTCACATTTCGATCGGCAGCATAAAGAGGAGAGGTTAAAGACTCTTCAGGATCAATATCTTGAGCTCTTACCTCTAAAACACCCCGCTCAAAAAGTGCATTTTTCACAACTTTCACCAACGTGTCTTTCAGCTTCTTATCATTACTCGTTACCTCCACATCAAAGCGCTCGGCAATCTGCAACAACTCTTCCTTCGTGCATCTCTCCAGTAAGATTTCCGAAGGAAATGAGAAGAAATCCTCGATCACCGACGACATTTCTGTTAAAAGAGGCAGCAGAGAAACACAACAGCAATACAACCACACGAGTGCGACGCCACTAAACTAGAGCACTAAAAATACAAATCCCATCAGCCACTTCGCCCGAAGTTGTCACCCACACATGCTCCAGTTAGGATCCGCACTTTCGCTATGAGATAAACAAAGACTTACCACAAGTCATCTCAAATTATCTTCATAATCAGCAGACATACAAAATATGCAGATGCAGAAAACAAAAAGTGTCACCCTAAATGAAAATGAGAGACTCCAGTTCCTAACTATAGACAACACTAACTAAACCTACCTAGTCTTCAAAGGTGTACCGGACTCGGGGCGGTATTTAAACGCTGAGCTCAAGGACAATTGGCGTTTTAAACCAAAAGCCTGAAGCGTACCCCCAACAGAGATTTAAAACCCCCGTCCAGAATAACCTTCAAAAATAAGAAAGGCAAAATAACAAAAAAAATAACAAACAGTGCCTCGACGGAAGAGTTTTAAACCCAGCTGAGAACACTCTAACTACCTGAAGTCTACTCATTCAAAAAGAGTGAACACCTTAAACACTATCTATTTACTTACACATGCAGCATCCCGGACGAGCGCCCAATTTTATGTTACGACCTGCTAGTATCAGGCCGCAACACAAAAGAGGATTCAAACAGCACGTTGCAATTCAAAAGAGTTTTATTACATTGAACATACAATCGGAAACAAAAATAAACAGAAGTCTAGGGATAAAGGAAAACAACAGGTTAACAAACAATAATATCTTTGACGCTACATGTGTAAGACAAATACCCGGAGGAGCCACTCCTGAGGAGAGTTTCTCCAAAGAGTGCCCTCCTCTAAGAAGGCACAGCACTCTTTATATGCTCTAACTAATTAGCAATTAGCATGAGGAAAAACCAGGAACTCCCACGGCTGGACCAATAGGATCAGAGGACTCAGGGACGTCACAGGCCTACATAAAGTTATACTATGGAGGACATAACAACAACAGGTATTTCGTTTGTGCTCTTTATTATAAAAAATAAGATCAATAGGCTCCTTAGGAACAACATGGTAACCTCAAAATCCATGGCTCATCTAAAACCAACAGAAAAAATAATAACTTAAAAATGGCTTGTGTAGGCCTAAATAAAATGGCATAATACAGCTTAGAGGCAAAGACATTTTAGCCAAAATAAAATCAAGTGTAACCCGTGACACGTGATAACTACTTTGCGTCAAACTTTACTAACAGACCAGTGGGCTCAAAAGATTTAGGTTCGTCCAGGGAGAGAGATAATGCAGCAGCAGTGAACACTCAGACAAACAAGATAAGGTAAGAACAAGTTTGAAATTTATATTGAAACAATATGAAATAATTAATACAGAAGTTTTGTTTCTCAAGGTTGTTGATTTTCCCTTCACTTCCTTTCAAGGATTTATGGCTGTTTCTCGTTATTGAGGTAAGTGGATATTTCTTTTTAGTTTTAAACCTTCTAATTGACTTATTTTCTTTATGGTGATACCTTGGTTTTAGATTGTAAAGATAATTAATCAACTAGTTGAACATTTACCCATGTAACCTCACACCGATGTAAGGAAAAAAATAGAAAAGGTAAACAAAAAAAACAAAACAAAATTACATTCACTCTGAACGTAAAATTCCCAGAATTGTCCAAAAGTCCGATGTTTCTCACTGAACAGATCAATTCATAAACTCAGTCCCAAAAGTTCCTGAGGTACTTAATTCAGTCGTCCAATTCTGTCCTGGATAGAACAGAATGAATCGATGTATGATTCTAATCCTACCGTTCGAAGATGCGCAAGTTCAGTTTCAGTTTCTCTTTCAACAGGGAAATCAAAGGATTCGGTAAATGGGCGGCTCGCCAGTCCAACCCCACTGTTAAGCACACAGGAAGAGCTGAGACAGTCCACAATCCAGGAATGATTCACACTTCGTTCGATTCACAGGCGGAACGGATCACACTCATCAGCTGACATCACAGTACCCACATGGAAACAAAATCAGAAGAACAAAAACCTGGCCTTGAAAATACAAGGCCAAAATATCAATTAGCATTTTACATTATATACAAATCAATTCAGTTTATACACCACTTCTAATAAAACACAGCAAATACTGTCCATTCATAGAACTCTGTGCAATAAATTGTCTTTGTGCAATAAATAAACATTTTTCTTTGCATACTTGCTTGTAAACATCTTATTTAACACACACTTTGCACTTCATGGCATTAATTCCACTGAAATGGCCAATTTACGATTTTTAATTTACACTGTATTTGCCATTAATACTGCACCAAATAAGCAATAATTTGATGTAACACACTTAATATGATCTCTAATGAACCTTGTTGAACCATACTGAAATGAGAATCATTGAAACTATATTAACTCACCAAGGAACTCGTTTACATGCACATCGGAATAACAGGGAAGTTCCAGATGATACACGTTCTCAAAATGTCACTCAAGCATACACATCTTCTCTCTGAATCCTTCGTTAGAGATACATACACACGACCATAGACTGTAAAAAAAGATGGACGACGCCTCTTCGCTCTTCTCCATTGGAGAGAACTGAAGCCGCCAGTGTCCCGATATGGCGCTGACATATTGGAACTTGAGTCTGCGCGGTAGCGTTTTCGGGACCAGTCATGCGCAGTCGTGAGCAGGAAGTAAAGCCGCGAAATCAAGGCCCCGCCCTCACTCTCGTTGAATCAATCGCAAGCACACGCCCTGCACTTTTCTTAAGTGGCCTTGTCTGCTCCGTACCTCTCCAATGATGTCTGCTGATTGCAGTACCTCGTTAAAATAAGGTAAATACAACCACTGACCACATACCGTAGTCAACATTATGAAAAGAAGTCCGTGCGTGCTTCAGTGACTATTTCACACAGAGAACCTGTCAATCACAGCTGTCAATCATGATGTCACAGCACCGTTTTTATAGCATCAAATAACTAACTAAAAACTAACTTATTTTAAAAACAAACACTGGAAATTACATCAACGTGATAGAAACTACAGTAAATGACAGAAACTATCTTCAGAAAAAAGATATGTGAAGTGTAATTTAATTATTTAGTTGGTCTCACGTCCCGTTGAATAACATGGGGAGGCGGGGCTTATGACCTATACTAGGACCGGTCACCGGGGGGCGATCGAGACGTTTTGGCTTCACTTTTGAGGGCTTGTGCGGCACGCTTGCACACGACACACATCATATTAGCTTTAAGCTAGCGCTAATAATGCGTCATTAACATGCGGTCAACACATAATGTGAACAATCACATCACCTCACTCATTTTAACTGCTACTTATTTCTACATCATCGTCATATAAATGATTTAGAGACATTTAAACAACTCTTACGTCAGTTCTCAACTCAATTTGGAGCTTCAAATCTCCCGGAGCAGAACAAACATCCGCTCGCGTCAGAGGTTCACGGAGAAAAGGAAAGATCTAGAAAGCGCTGATCTCTAAAAGTGCCGCGATAGCGGACGTTTCAATGACGTCATTCAAAATGCGATCTCATTGGAGGCTTTGCAAAGGAAGATAACGCTATTGGACATATTTATAACATTCAATATTTTATATTTTTTTATATTTCTATATAATTAAATAATTTGTTTGCAGTCTTATATTTGTTCTGTCAGCCGCTTTCATACTTTAACTCTGTTGTTCAATTTGAAGTTTATTTTGTCTATGTCTGCTGGTAACCTGGGTTACACAAGCACAACTTAAAGCATGACTAGCCTCAGAATTAAAAAGGCTATGTTAACTGGCCCTTTATACTGGCCCTTCTCCACAGTATGGCAGATAGAAAAGAGGATATTAGGCATAGGCTTGAGTTGTCTAGCATGGGTGGCAGCTATTCCACATCAGCACAAAACGGGTGATTATACCTCATCAGGAGCAGTCTTTCAAAACGTTTATCTGAAAGTCTGTTTCTTCTGGGGGTAAGCACAAGACCTCCCAGGCTGAACAGCCTTTCCACCGGTGCACTGGATGGTGTGGCAGTGTTGTATTTCATGAACACAGCTTTCACTCGGGGGAAACGGTTGAGAACTTCTAACTCTGAGCCTGATCTCATGTAGGCCTACTCAAGTACCTCTGAATCAGCACTAAAGGCCATTGCGTCTTCCTCCTCCTCATCAAAAGAAAAAAAGTCCTTCTCATTGGCGCTGCTGTGTGCGGCAACTTCTCTGTTTTTATTCTCAGCCGGCTCTGCATCATGGGGTAGAGTGCGACACTCCGCGATGAGCAGCGCACGCACCGCTCCGCTCCCCCTATCCACCGAACTTTAAATTTCGGCAACGTCAAGGCAGCCAATTCCCTGCTCTCCAACACCGGTGCGAATCGCGTCTTGGACAAAATTATACTTATTATTGATTAACTTTACTTCTTATTTATCAAATCTATCTAGGCAATTGGTTGATAAAACATTGATTAAAATTAAGATACAATTAATACAAAACGAAATTCGATCACTTAACTTCTTATTAATTAAATGCAGGCAACTGGTTGATAAAAACATTGACTAAAATTAAGATACAATTAATACAAAACGAAATTCACTTTAAAGAAAGGCTTTCTACAAAAACAAACTTAAATAAGTGGTCAAAATCATGTCTGCCCACTCCATTTGTCTCCCGATATTTTGCGCAAAATTATGATCTTAGCTTTTCACTTTTTAATATAATAATCAACATAGATGAAATACATTTTTTATTTATTTTATTTAAACATAAATATGAAACTAAATCGTTTTCTTTAAACACGTAGGCCTGTTAGCTATAACTTTCAGATAGTCTATGAATAATTGGCTTTATGGCTTACCTGTACAATTGCATCCGGTAGGTCTGCTGTCATCCTTGACAGTCCATTTTGGAGTGCGAGTGTCCTTGACATCAGGGTCTCCAGGGTTGGTAGAAGACTACCATAGTAACAGTCGTCTTCACCTTGCAAGATATCCAGTGCTACTGTCAGCGGTTTCAAAACACTGCAGTATTCCTTTAGGAATAGATGTTCGCGCTCTGTCGGGCCTCTGATGTCCAATCTAGTACAAAGCGTATTCAAATCTTGGGCCGGGATGTCACTGATACGGGACAAGGCATCGTGGAAGGAATTCCACCTTGTTGATGTAGGCACGATAATTTTTTTCCCACAGATTTCATCGACAATCTCAGAGGCCACGGTAGAACGGCTTGCCTTTGTCCAAAGAGCAGCACACTTCACCGTTGCACTCCTGTACACAGATTTTGAGCGACAAGCTTCATGTTAGCATGTTTTCCTTTCAAATGCTTGGTGAGGTTGGCAGTTGAGTTAACGGCAGTGGACAAAAGTTTCTCGCCAGGACACAGTGTACACCTTACACTCACATTCCTCCCCTTAGTTTCAACGAGTTTGAAGTAGTGGGAATACCTCCATCCCTCAAAAGTTAGCGTTGGCTGCTTCTCGCTTGCCATGATTGCTCTGCTACAGTACCAGCCTCTGTCCGACTCCGTACGTAGTAGCCTACCGCGTGGAGCTTGTGACTATTGCGCACGCAAGCGCGCAGCTGAGAAGGCGGTGTCGCTGTCAAATCTATCCATGGGAAAAGTAACGTTGTGCTGAATTGAAAAAGGAACTACGTTTCGTTACCAAATTTTCAGTAGTAGCGCGTTACACTACTATTTACCCGAAAAGGTAGTTACGTTACTGTAACGCGTTACTTTGTAACGCGTTACACACAACACTGACCGTAGGGATTCAGGATAAGTCAAAAAACACCGTTTGGAAAATGGATTCATGATGTACTCGTTCATTTTGAACATAAGTTACGGACTGCAGCAGCTGATACAACGGCGTTCTGTTGCGCGAGCGTCCACTCGCACAAATGCGACCACATACAATTTTAACTCGCACATTCTCAAAAAACGGTCGCATATGTGACCAATTTGGTCGCAGTCTGGAACCCTGATACATACCAAAAAGTTAAGCTGGCTATGACGCTTGTTAAAAAAAACACAACTTGATCCTACAGAATTAGTCAGTTACAGGCCGATATCGAATCTACCTTTTCTGTCAAAGATAAAAGGCAGTATCTTCACAACTGTGTTCCTTTTTAGAAAGAAATGATATCTGCTAGGATTTTCAGTCAGGATTTAGACCGTACCACAGTACTGACTGAGACAGCTCTCATTAGAGTCACAGATTATTTGCTCTTATCATCCGATCGTGGTTGTATCTCTCTATTAGTGTTACTCAATCTTAGTGCTGCGTTTGATACCATCGACCACAACATTCTTTTAAATAGACTCGAAAATTATGTTGGCATTAGTGGAATTGCATTAGCATGGTTTAAATTAGGGATGCCACAATTCTCAATATAATATTGAACCGTTCGGTACGACATCCACGGTTCAATACGCGCTTGTGAATTGCGGTTTTACGTTTACATTTATGTGCGTTTTATTTTTCTCCGAATTGACTGTTTGTGTGTGCCTGTACGAGCTGAGATGAGGAAACTCCTCCCCGCGACGGCCGCGAGTAAGTTAGGGGGCGCGCGCGCGTGCGGCTTAACCATCATTCCACACTTTAACATGGCAAGCGGCGGTGAAGTGAGGCTACTGTACGAGGAAGTGCCGGCGTCTTTCAAATCCGTGGTGTGGGGACATTTCGGTTTTGCCGTTGACTATAATACCGAGGAAGAAAAAAAACGGAAACCTCAAAATACAGGAATAGATAGCTGACCTAAGTGAAATTGCACTTTACATTCTGAATGAAGGACACACTGTACTGGAGTACTGTTAAGTTTAATTAAGATGGTTTATTTATGTTTACTGAAGTCCAAGTATGTTTATTTGAAAAGGTCAATTTATGTTTACCAACTTGACATTGTAACAATCGGCGAGTTACATGAGCTAAAATTAGGATCAGATTAAACTGTGTGAGTTTTTAGAAGTGTTTTAAAAGATAAGACGGCAACAGAAATAAAGTGAATAAATGAAGTGTATTTACAGTTTCTACCAGGAACTTAAAACAACACAATACAACATAGAAACCTTAGGCTGTTAAAAGCATAGAGTCCATTGGTTCCATACCATAAAACAGTCCATAAGAGTCCTTGCGTGCTGTAAGTCCCAATGTGTAAGTGTCCACCGGTGTATATACAATCCAACTGTAGTGATAATCCAATGAAAAGTGATGAGGTTTGCTGGAATGGTAAATCCTTAAAAGTAACTCCTCAATAGGCTTTATGCCACAGCTTCACTACTTCCTGAACTTCAGCCAGCCCTTTGTTTCCTGTCTGTCATTATTGGACAAACTGATTAATCCAGGTGTGCCTGGCCTCAGTAACAATAATCAGGCACACCTGGATTAATCAGTTTGTCCAATAATGACAGACAGGAAATAAAGGGCTGGCTGAAGTTCAGGAAGTAGTGAAGCTGTGCATAAAGCCTATTCAGCTTTGGTCGTCTTGACAGAGACCCCGTTTGTTTGCCATGCTGCTTCCTTTATGCTGGCTATTTCCTGTTTCCTGTCATGTGATCGCTCACATGACAGGCAGCCTCATAATCATTTAAAGACATACACACATAAAACAGATAAGAGGAATAAAATGGACTAAAAAGACTAAGACAACATGTAAACCTATTAAAACTCTAATATACATAAAATCATCATCATCTGGTTAAAACATGTGTCATGTGTGACAGTGTCCCACCCCCTAGCCTACGGCCCCCCGGGGAAGGTACTGTCAGCCAGTCAGCCATTGTCCATGTAGTGGGTATCCTCTTGAATGTGTGTCTTAAAATGTCTTTGTAATAAATTAGATAAAACTAGGCCCTCCCACATAGGCACTAGTCTGCTGGAGGAATCTATGGGAACACCAGAGAGAGGTGGAATCTGATACCAGCCTGGGTGTCCTTGGGTCGGTGACGCCATTCCTCCCAGGGTCCTGAAGCACCCATTCTTCCTGGCACGCCACACCCCCTGGCATTTCCTCCTGTCCAGCTTGAGGGTTCCTTTGGATGCCGATGAATGGTAATGATGTTGATAGTGAGGTGGTTTCTGGTTAGGGTTGATGACTGCACACTCCTTGGTCTCCACACCACACGACCTGCAATCGCCGACAAATCTCCAGACGTCGCTGCGGATCGTGGGCCACCAGGCCACTTCCAAGATCTTCAGGAGGCTCTTTAGCCGTCCATGATGTATATCCTCGGTCTTTAAATGGAAGTGCTGTATCGTCTGCTGGACCAGGTTGTTAGGGACGATGACTTGGATCTTGCCGTTTTCATCCCCCTTCTGGATCCTCCGATACATCAAGCCCTGTTGTTTCCGCACTTCGATCCTGTCGGTCGGTGGAGTGGAGGAAGAGATGGAAAGTCCCTGGAGAGTGTTGTCATCACCCTGTGCGCTGGAAAGTTGCTCTCTGGAGAAGGGAAGGATGGAGATTATGGAGTCTAAGTCTGGCCCAGCTGGTATTGTGGCACAGCATTCTCCATCTGTTGCTCTGTTAATGGGTTGTGATGTGGTTGAGGCGGTGGGATTGTTGGCCGGAGGAAAGCCAGGGGTTGACGTGGGAGAAACCAGGCTGGTCGTCGCAGTGGGAGAGAAGATCGTGGCTTCTGGATCCTTCCTTTGCTCCAGTTGTTTCAACCATTTCTTGTCTCTCCTCTTGAAACACACGATGACCTCTCTCTCAAGTGTTCCCACGGCATCCTTTATAGATTCCTCCATTTTATCCAATTTTAAATCCACAGCCTCTCTAAAATACACTTTACGATTAAGATTACTTTCAACAGAGTCTTTAAAATCCTTCTCCAATTTTAAAACAATGTTTTTAAGAGCAATCACCTCAGCACGAAGCTGTACACACTCACAATGATGTAAAAACCGTTCATCATTAAAACCAGCTGATGTATTAAAAGCAGCAGCATTATCTTGATTAGTCGTCATCTTAAAACACTCTTCTCAACACAGCGTTAAAAATCTTTAAACGTTCCCCGTACAGGCCACCATATGTAACAATCGGCCTAATCGGTGAGTTGTATGAGCTAAAATTGGGATCAGATTAAACTGTGTGAGTTTTTAGAAGTGTTTTAAAAGATAAGACGGCAACAGAAATAAAGTGAATAAATGAAGTGTATTTACAGTTTCTACCAGGAACTTAAAACAACACAATACAACATAGAAACCTTAGGCTGTTAAAAGCATAGAGTCCATTGGTTCCATACCATAAAACAGTCCATATGACTCCTTGCGTGCTGTAAATCCCAATGTGTAAGTGTCCACCGGTGTATATACAATCCAACTGTAGTGATAATCCAATGAAAAGTGATGAGGTTTGCTGGAATGGTAAGTTCTTAAAAGTAACTCCTCAATTCAGCTTTGGTCATCTTGACAGAGACCCCGTTTGTTTGCCATGCTGCTTCCTTTATGCTGGCTATTTCCTGTTTCCTGTCATGTGATCGCTCATGACAGGCAGCCTCATAATCATTTAAAGACATACACACTTAAAACAGATAAGAGGAATAAAATGGACTAAAA
Organism: Rhinichthys klamathensis goyatoka; assembly: GCF_029890125.1. Lineage (NCBI taxonomy): Eukaryota > Metazoa > Chordata > Actinopteri > Cypriniformes > Leuciscidae > Rhinichthys > Rhinichthys klamathensis. Next base: position 1,487,638 of record NW_026606637.1, read on the forward strand.
AGACTAAGACAACATGTAGAGTGGTTAAAACATGTGTCATGTGTGACAGTGTCACAACATGTATGTTTATTTTCAAAATTTAGGAATTTATGTGTTCCCCAGTTTGTACATGGGCTACCAGCAGCTGTGAAATGTCAGTGTTAATTTTATATTATACTATACACTAGGAACTAGTGGACTTTTCTTAGCTTTTAAGTAAAATAAAGGAGTATTGCAATAAATCGTTTTTATTTTTTTCTCCTTAAACTCTTACTGTTCCTATTGGCTAAGCATAGAATAACAAAAAAAAAAAACACTCTTATGTGTCAAGCCATCAGAACCGAACCGAAAACCGTGGTTAAAAAACCGAGGTATGTATTGAACCGTGGGCTAACTGTATTGTTGCATCCCTAGTTTAAATCATACTTATCTGACCGTTATCAGTTTGTAGCAGTAAATGAAGAGATGTCCTATCGATCACAAGTTCAGTATGGCATACCACAAGGCTCAGTACTAGGACCGTTACTGTTCACTCTTTACATGCTACCCTTGGGAGATATCAATAGGAAGCATGGCATTAGTTTTCACTGTTATGCTGATGATACGGAGCTTTATATTTCCTCACGCCCTGACGAAACTTACCAATTCACAAAATTAAAGGAATGCATAGCTGATATAAAATTATATATAATTGGATGACTATAACTTCCTACTTCTTAATTCTAAAAAAACAGAGATTCTAATTATTGGACAAAAAAAACGTCCTCACGTAATAACCTAGAATACTGTCTAACACTTGATGGCTGCTCTGTCAAGTCTTCGTCGTCGATTAGGAACCTGGGTGTGCTCTTTGCTAGCAATCTTTCATTTGAAAGTCATGTGAATAGTATCTGTAAAACCGCATTTTTCCATCTTAAAAATATATCTAAATGACGTCATATGCTCTCATTGACAAATGCGGAACAGTTAGTTCATGCGTTCATGACATCAAGGCTAGATTATTGTAATGCTCTACTGGGTGGTTGCCCTGCACTCTTAATAAACAAATTACAGCTTGTCCAAAACGCAGCAGCTCAAGTTCTTACCAGAACCAGGAAGTATGACCATATTAGCCAGGTTCTGTCAACACTGCATTGCCTCCCTATTAAACATTGTAAGTAATCAGCAATATTTCAAAATTTATACGAAGCACTAAATGGTTTAGCTCCCCAGTACTTGAGCGAGCTCTTAATGCATTATAGTCCGTCACGTCTATTGCGATCTCAAAATTCCGGCCACTTGATAATACCTAGAATATCAAAATCGACTGCTGGCGGTAGATCCTTTTCCTCTCTAGCACCAAAACTTTGGAACAGTCTTCCTAACATTGTCCGGGAAGCAGACACTCTCTGTCTGTTCAAAGCTAGACTAAAAACACATCTCTTTAACTTGGCATACACATAACACATTATCAATTTCTATTATTCAAATAATTTTAATAATAGTTAGGCTGCATAAACTAGGTCAGCTGGAACCAAGAACACTTCCTACAACATCCGATGTACTCGTTACATCATAAGAAGAATGGTATCTACGCTAATATTAGTCTCTCTTTTAATCCCGAGGTTTACCCTAGTCAGCCGGATCTGGCTGGGCCGTATCCAGATCAGATGGAGGACCTGCACCTAGTTTCGACCACAACGCATCCCTGAAGTGTCAGCAGAGATTGTGTCAACTAGACTATCACCTGTGAAGGCCTCATCGACACAACAGACAGTGGCACAGATCCTCAACAAACCCATCTCCATACCGGCGTGATGAATGCAATCTTCAACCAGATGGAACTTGATTAAATATTTTGAATGTTCTGATCCTATCTGACTTCTGATCTGTAGTGCTGCCTGAATCAAGCAACCTGAATCATAATCATGCAATCATTTGTTTGTTGGCCAGAGGAGTATCCTACTTCATACTTTTCTGTGTCTAATTTCATCTGTACAAGACACAACAAATTTGGCGATGAGGATGCTGAATGCCTGCGCTTAAATCAAGTCAAATCACCTTTATTTATATAGTGCTTTTTATAATACAGATTGTTTTAAATCAGCTTTACATAGATTTGTAAACACAAACAAAGTTTGTTTCTAGAAGAAAATAGCGTCACAGTCCAGCTTAAGTAAGTTCAGTGATGGTTAATTTTTGTTGTAAAAAGTTAAATTAAAAGTTAGTTAATTTATATATAGCCGCTCTGGAGAAACCCGTGAGTTCATCGTCCAGCTCAGTTCAGTTCTCATATATTGGTGTCAATGCAGGCAGATCAATAATATTGTTGAATATTAAATTAAATGTCCCCAACTAAGCAAGCCAAAAGTGACAAAGGCGAAAAAGGCGACAGTGGCAACTGGCAAGGAACCAAAACTCCATCATGTCATGTGTCAGGCTTCGGACAAAACCGCTAAAGTAAATTCTGCCCCACTTCAGCCTGTGCCCTTTCCTGCTGAGCCATGGAGAAAACTAGCAATGGATGCAGTGTGCCCATTCGAGTCGGCTACCTGGAATTGCCGCTACACACATCACTCTAAATTATGTTTCATTAATAAAGTTCGGGAGGAGCACGTTCAAATGATCTATCCAATCAACTCGTCATCAGCAATTACCAAATCTATCCGATCACCATGAGAGGGAGCCTATATATATATATATATATATATATATATATATATACAGTCTACTCACCGACATTCCTCGATAGTTTTCAGCATCCCTCCACCACCCGACTCCTCGCTCTTGGCTTGTTCCTACCACAGCCAGGAATTCGGGGGGAGGAACTCTGGGTCCGGGCCAAATATCGAGCTCAGAGCCTTCTCCTTTTGGACAGCACGCCAAATACGCAAACCATTTATTCCCTCTGACTTATTTGTAAGTGTGAACTCGTGAATGGACTATCATAGTAAATTGCCTAAGTTGTGTTCTTGTCTTCGGTGAGTGCAAAGCAAGTGATTAATTTCCTCACCTCCGTGTTTAGTCGTCATGGGAACCCGGAGTGCATAGTGACAGATAACGGAACTCAATGGATGATGTATTCCTCAGGCAGCCTTTTATACTCACGGTCGCACTGGTAGTGATGTCATAGGCTGACACCGGCCAATACGATTGTCGTGTTGTATACATGCTTCAGACGCAGTGTCTCGTTCCCCTTCTCAGTGAACTTAGGTTACATTTGTAACCCGAGATGTTTTTTTATGGCATCTCGTGGCAAGCCAAACGGCATAAAAAAGGGCGCTCTTCAGGCCAAAGGAGTATACTTTGAAAGGTTTGTGCGCTCAACTGTGCACAAGACGGAGCGGAAAGCAGAAAATGATGTATACCTGGGCCAAAGCAAATAGATCTCTGGCTGTAATAATTGGGTTCAATTAATCCACATCTCTGCTTTGGAACACAGTCAGGCCTCTTGTTTGTCCCTGCTGACTTAGTTTCTGTGGTCATAACCTCTAAATGGCTAATTTGTCATTAATGTTCTTTGTGATCATCATCCTGAGCTTTTAACCCAGAGGCAAGCAGCTCCACTAATTAGACATAAGCTCTGCTTGTTTGTTGGTTTTCTCTGAAACCAAATCCGATGTTAACACTCTAACCATCTGTTCTCATGTGCATGCAATCTCTCATAACATTACTGCACAACACTGCACTGAACAACATATTACAATTATTTTTGTATCTCAATATTTTAATTACAAACATGTTGCAAGTTCATTACACAAAAATACAATGAGGATGTAAAAAAAAAAAAGAAACAACATTTGCAAATCAGTCACCCGTGTCGTTGCACGTGATTATAGATAATTGGCTTTTAACTGTGCACTTTAAATGTTTCCTCCCCATCACCTTTAAGATGTTTTGTTAAAGGTACAGTGTGTGATTTTTAGTGGCATCTAGTGGTGAGGTTACGAACTGCAACCAACAGAAGTTATGGTGGCCGACAGGAAAATATGTCATCGTCTGAGACAGCATAGAGTAGCCAGTTAAGCAATGAGGTTTCTTTACAAAGATAAATTAAGAAATTATGTTTACTTAATTATTCAGTAAAACGATATGTTATTGCAAATACTATTGTTACTTGTTCATCATTGTGTCAGTGTTTTATTCGCTGACTTTAGCTAGCTTCTTTGCACGAAGAACAACAATGACGAAACGGGCTATGTAGTAGTTTGTCCGTTTAGGGCTACTGTAGAAATATGTCAGTGCAAAATGGCTATTTCAATGTGAGGGGACCCGCGGTGTATGTAAATAGAAGCGGCTAATTCTAAGTTAATAAAAACATAACGGTTCATTATGTAAGGTCTTTATAAACCACTGTAAACATATTTATGTATCAGGGATGTGACGGTGAGGATATTTTCCCACCGGTTAATCAACGTGTGACAACACCGGTAATACCGGTATCACCGTCAGGGCCATTTAAATGGCTAATTTAAAGGCAAACGTAAAATGCGCGCGTTTGCACGGGTAGAACAGCACCAGTCACGTAACTGAAAACTATGAAAGCTGTGTGACCGGCCAAGCAGTAAAAAAAAAAAAAAATACATTAAAGAAATGATTCCCTCTGATTTTCTGTTTCATTAATAAAAGTTTGACTACTCTGGAACCTGGGTGTGATCTTTGATACCAATCTTTCATTTGAAAGTCACGTGTCTAGTATCTGTAAAACTGCATTTTTCCATCTTAAAAACATATCTAAATTACGCCATATGCTCTCATTAACAAATGCAGAACAATTAGTTCATGCGTTCCCCACTGAAGCTAAGCAGGGCTGAGCCTGGTTAGTACCTGGATGGGAGACCTTCTGAGAAAACCAGGTTGCTGCTGGAAGAGGTGTTAGTGTGGCCAGCAGGGGGTGCTCACCCTGTGGTCTGTGTGGGTCCTAACGCCCCAGTATGGTAATGAGACACTATACTGTCAAAGAGCACCGTCCTTCGGATGAGACGTTAAACCGAGGCCCTGACTCTCTGTGGTCACAAAAAATCCCAGGCACTGGCCAAATTTGCCCAGTAGCCTCTGTCCATCATGGCCTCCTAATAATCCCCATATATATATACCAATTGGCTTCATCACTCTGTCTCCTCTCCACCAGTAAGCTGGTGTGTGGTGGGCGTTCTGGCGCAATATGGCTGCCGTCGCATCATCCAGGTGGATGCTGCACACTGGTGGTGGTTGAGGAGATTCCCCCTTCTGTGTAAAGCGCTTTGAGTGCCGAGAAAAGCGCTATATAAATGTAATGAATTATTATTATTATGACATCAAGACTAGATTATTGTAATGCTCTACTGGGTGGTGCCCTGCACGCTTAATAAACAAACTACAGCTAGTTCAAAACGCAGCAGCTCGAGTTCTTACCAGAACCAGGAAATATGACCATATTAGCCCGGTTCTGTCAACACTGCATTGGCTCCCTATTAAACATCGTATAAATTTTAAAATATTGTTGATTACTTACAAAGCACTAAATGGTTTAGCTCCGCAGTACTTGAGTGAGCTTTTAAAGCATTATAGTCCGTCACGACTATTGCGATCTCAAAATTCCGGCCAGTTGACAATACCTAGAATATCAAAATCGACTGCTGGCGGTAGATCCTTTTCCTATTTAGCTCCAAAACTTTGGAACAGTCTTCCTACCATTGTCCGGGAAGCAGACACACTCTGTCAGTTCAAAGCTAGACTAAAAACATATCTCTTTGACCTAGCATACACATAATACATTATAGACTTCTACACTCACTTTATTAGGTACACCTGTCCAACTGCTCGTTAACACTTAATTTCTAAGCAGCCAATAACATTGGCGGCAACTCAGTGCATTTAGGCATGTAGACATGGTCAAGACAATCTCCTGCAGTTCAAACCGAGCATCAGTATGGGGAAGAAAGTTGATTTGAGTGACTTTGAACGTGGCATGATTGTTGGTGCCAGAAGGGCTGGTCTGAGTATTTCAGAAACTGCTAATCTACTGGGATTTTCACGCACAACCATCTCTAGGGTTTACAGAGAATGGTCTGAAAAAGAAAAAACATCCAGTGAGCGGCAGTTCTGTGGGCGGAAATGCCTTGTTGATGCCAGAGGTCAGAGGAGAATGGCCAGACTGGTTCGAGCTGATAGAAGGGCAACAGTGACTGAAATAACCACTCGTTACAACCGAGGTATGCAGCAAAGCATTTGTGAAGCCACAACACGCACAACCTTGAGGCGGATGGGCTACAACAGCAGAAGACTCCACCGGGTACCACTCATCTCCACTACAAATAGGAAAAAGAGGCTACAATTTGCAAGAGCTCACCAAAATTGAACAGTTGAAGACTGGAAAAATGTTGCCTGGTCTGATGAGTCTCGATTTCTGTTGAGACATTCAGATGTTAGAGTCAGAATTTGGCGTAAACAGAATGAGAACATGGAACCATCATGCCTTGTTACCACTGTGCAGGCTGGTGGTGGTGGTGTAATGGTGTGGGGGATGTTTTCCTGGCACACTTTAGGCCCCTTAGTGCCAATTGGGCATCGTTTAAATGCCACGGCCTACCTGAGCATTGTTTCTGACCATGTCCATCCCTTTATGGCCACCATGTACCCATCCTCTGATGGCTACTTCCACCATGTCACAAAGCTCTATTCATTTCAAATTGGTTTCTTGAACATGACAATGAGTTCACTGTACTAAAATGGCCTCCACAGTCACCAGATCTCAACCCAATAGAGCATCTTTGGGATGTGGTGGAACGGGAGATTCGCATCATGGATGTGCAGCCGACAAATCTGCGGCAACTGTGTGATGCCATCATGTCAATATGGACCAAAGTCCCTGAGGAATGCTTCCAGCACCTTGTTGAATCTATGCCACGAAGAATTGAGGCAGTTCTGAAGGCAAAAGGGGGTCCAACCCGTTACTAGCATGGGGTACCTAATAAAGTGGCCGGTGAGTGTATAATTCAATGTTAGGCTGCATAGATTAGGTCAGCCGGAACTGGGAACACTTCCCTTAAATCCTGATGTACTGATTGCCTGATGTACTGATTGCCTGATGCAATCAATCTCACCACTCTATTTATACTTACCGCTGTTCTATCATCCTTGTCAGATCATTGTTTGATGTCGTCCGTGTTGGTGTCCAGTTCCTGCCTTGTGTTCCTGTTCTTCGTCTTCGTCGAGTGGTTTCAACTGTCGTCTCACCGTCACCTCATCACTGCACTTCATCACGGATCCTGACCATCGAAGTCCCTGCGTCACCTTTCACATCTGCTTGTACTGCGTTCCCTGAACTTAACTTGCATTTGCTTTCTGTCGTTCATCTTAAAGATATGACAACTATCCTCTCCCTATGGAGGATCCCTTTCCCACTCTACAGATAAAGCGTTGTTGAAAATCCGGTTCGCGTACCCCGTAGTGATAAAATAAAACAAAATTCTTTATCAAATGTATAGGCAAGACAAGTAGTTTGTTTAGGCATGGTTTGTAGGGAAATTCCAAACCTGCGCACATATATTCAAACGAATATAACTATAGAATCAATTTTTAATGCGCATGTGAACGCATGTGAACGCCATCAGGTCACAGGTTCGCGTTTAAAGTCTGTTTAGAGAGAACGCCGTCGCCTTAGTGGCCCCTAATGTAATAACAAATGATACTTTTGCTGGAAGTGAATCAATCAAAACTAACTTTAGCTGGAAATAACATTATTCAAAAATCGCTATAAAGCCAAAACAATCTCTTACCGTAAATTGTATGTTTATCTCTGTAAAGCTGCTTTGAAACAATCTCCATTGTTAAAAGCGCTATATAAATGAAGATGACTTGACTGGACTACTCGCAGCAGTCTCGCATGCGCTTTGAGCTCGTGTGAATTGCACGTAAAAAATGATGTTAACGAACAACCTCGATCCATCAGGAGGTCGCTGAATTTCACTGCGCTTCATGAAGAGTTTTTCTTTTGCGTGAAGAAGCCGTTCGCCGGAGATGTGTTAAAGATAGCGGAGTGCATTCATGATTATTAGGCTACCGGTATAACAATCTTCCTGGCGCCGGGTCTGAGTGAGTAATTTACTCTCTTATCATTCTTTGATTAACATAATGACACTTTAAGACCAGCCGCTGCTGACAGAGACGCGATCTGACACTCGTCCCATTTTCTCACAAATCTCTACGTTCATTTAAGACTTTATTTAAATAATTTAAGACTGATCTTATGAGGACACTCGACAAATCCGACATTTTGGATGTTAAGCGTGTTACGCTTTGTTCAAGCCCAAAAGAGAACTCGATACTGACGCGCATCTTTTCTATTTGTGTGTGTGTGTAATAGGCAGGACTTACAGCATGGTCTCTTTAGTCTTAAAAGCATTCACATTAATACGAGCGTGATCATACAACACTAGTCAACGGGTAACAGAAAAAAACGGATACTGCGTAATTGCGTTAATTATTATTATTTTTTTTTTGCGGTGCGCAAGTGATGAAACCGGTGTTGTGACTGAACACCGTGTAACACCGGTAACACCGACTACCGTAGCAATTCTATTATGTGTATGATATTGCATTTCTGTCCACAGACCCTCCTAAACACAATGCACCTTTAAATGATGACGTCATTGTAGTTCTGGTTTGTTTTGACATATCAGCCTAAATGACACAATTCCTGAATGCGTGTCAGCATGCAATATTTTCGTACCTCCAGCTTTAAAGCTTATAAAAAACAAACGTATTTTTTTGCTTGTAAACTTATCTTACTTGTAAATACAAGTATTTTCCTTAAATAGGGAAAGGAACACTGTCTAAACATATTCAGCAGTGAAAAAAACAACAACAAAAAAAACAACAGCCAATATTACAGTTTTTTTTACAATTGCTAGACACATTTCTCAATAGGTCACTTTTTTTTAAACTCTTCACTCGGTTCACCTTACCAACTTTCAGCTTGGTATAGCAGTTAATTTCACATTCAAAATGCACTAAAATGACCAAAACATGTCTCAAATTAAGTAATTCTTCCATAACACTAGCAAAGGTTGTCAAGTCAACCAACAAACTCACTTTGTCACTTATAAAACAATGACCTAAAAATGCTAACTACAGGCTGCATAATACAATGTTTGCTTTTGTAAAAATGTTTTACATTATGACACAAGAATTCACTGCAGTTTGTTACATAGTCCATGTTTACATTACAGTACCAAATTATTCCTAAGTCTTCCTCTTTTGTATAGATGGTAATGAAAGACTGAAAGATCTGTGTAGGTGTTTAGCTACATCAAATTGTTCTTATAGTTTTTTTTAATTTTTAGATTTGTAATATATTTCAAAATGATATTACTGTAGAAATGTAGCAAATTGCTGTCTTATTCAATTATGTATTATGTTAGGTTTTGAACTTAAGTTTTGAAAAGAATATAAACGTGCAATTTGGCCTGTACGTAGGCTATATAGAGTTTTGGTGGTGGTTGTGTCTAATTGAGAGATGTATTAATGTAATTTGAAAGATGTAGTCACTGAATGCATTTTGTGCCAAAGCAATGTTAAATAATCTTCAGTTTAGCCCACATAAACCCACTGTGTGAAGAGTTTTGAAAAAGTGACCTAAGTATTGAGAAATGTGCCCTAGCAATTGTAAAAAAAATATGTTTTATGAACAAAGTTCGGGAGGAACGCATTCAAATGATCTATCCAATCAGCATGAGATTAGGCCTATATATATATATATATATATATAGACTCATATGTTCCTCGACAGTTTTACTTGCATCCCTCCGCCAACCCCGACTCCTCACTATTGGCTGGTTCCTATCCCAGCCAGGGATACGGGGGGAGTACTCTTGGTTAGGACCATATTCTGAGCTCGGAGCCCTCCCATCAAAACAGCACGCCAAATACGCCTACTGATTAATTATTTTCTGATTATTTGTAAGTGTGAACTCGTGAAACTGTAGTCAATAACAAAACCCTGGAGGTGGAAGAACCAGAGAAAGTGTTCGTTCAGTACTTCTTTATGGCACAGTGATAGAAACATAGCTCCAAAAGAGGTTTTTGGTTATCTGTAAGGCAACCATCTGGTGATTCAGACTTGACAAATATTGTAGTACACTGTGGGTCGTTCAAAAACAGTATCCCCAACCACCTCAAATATACAGTCTTTGCCGGCCAGCAGTGGTACTTCAGTCAAAGGCACATTCTCCATGTTATGAGCAGTCTGGGTGTCCTGTTTAGCTTCATTTGCTTTTGCCTGACAAAAAGAAAGTCATATTCCATAAATAAGCTTGTGGTATTTTAAGATAACAAACTAAAGTTTAATCATGATGCTTGTAATAATATATAATATATATTTATAATAATAAATAATAATAAGTATAATGCTTATAACATGGGCTTGTCAGTGACATGTAAGAGTGTCCGCAATTTAAAAAATAAATAAATAAAAAGTTTAAAACACACTACCAAGTTATTAGAAATGTACTCTTTGCATTCATGGTGGTTTCATGTGTTTTTTGAAAAAAAGGAAAGAAAAGAAAAACATTTGTAAACATGTTTTTAAGGGGAAAAGTATTTTTTACAAACATCTGGAATAATAATTAAATGCCTTGTGATAAAGTTAAAAATTATGTGATATTTTAGGAACCTTGAGTTAAATCATAGTTTCTTTTAATATAATAATATAATATTAATAATCAGTGAAGAAGTTTTGTTCTAATGTAAAAATGAGTATCATGGCTCAAATGCTTTGAAAAGAAAATAAATGTTAATTTACCTCTCTGTCAGGTGGAAAGTCTTTTCGACACAAGTGGGCAATGATTCCAGCTGCCAGAGCATCTCCTAGTACGTTGATCATTGTTCGAAAGCGATCTCTTTAAACCAAAAGGGGTGGAAGACTTTACTGATCCTATCATCATTATTTTTGCCTCATGCATTGTTTTAATAATAATAAAAAATTACTCCACTCTGTATAAATATTTACTTTTATTAATATTTACTTTTATAATAGTTACTATTTATATTTAATTTACATTCTTATGATCCATTGAATTATATTACTCATGACACTGATTACAGCTTTTTTTCCAACAGTTAAATGTCAGTTATCTCAACTTACAAGATCCAATCAATGGCCACAATCAGTGTGATGTCATCCGGTGGCAATCCAACAGATGTCAACACTATCACCATGGTTACAAGGCCTGCCTGAGGGATTCCAGCAGCACCTATACTGGCAGCGGTCGCAGTTATACTGGAGAAAATCAGAATAGGATGATTATTATGATTTAACTCTGATTCCTGATAGAACTGATCAAATCAGATGAGTCTGTCTAGTTTCCATTAACTATTAAAACTAAGTTTGCACAAAACCTTTGTCTGTCTGTAGGGCAGTAACCACAATAGCTCTTTGGGATGCGTCCTCCCACCAATATTCCGTGGTCGATCAAAATAGGATTTGAAATGGCTGATTCTTACGTTTTAATTTTGTTTTCCCAATGCTGACTATATTTAGTTACATCTCTGCCGGTCTGCAAGTACCTGATGGTGACAAGCTGTCCGAAATCCAGTTCATACTCATTGACCTGAGCAATGAAAATAGCAGCAACTGCTTCATAAAGCGCTGTTCCATCCATGTTAATAGTGGCTCCCACTGGCAGCACAAACCGGGCAATCTGCCTGTCCACTCGGCAGTTCTCCAGCAAACATTTCATTGTAATGGGCAGCGTTGCTGAGCTGTGAAAAAGAATAAGATGCCTCACTCTTACAAGGCCTACTTCATTTAATGGAATTGGGACGAGCTATTTACACATTTTTTTGAGGAATTCATCTTACCTTGATGACGTGGCTAGGGCAATGACCATGGCTTGCAGAAGTCCTCTGATGTATGTGAAAGGATTTTTACGTGTCAAAATAAAATAGAAGAATGGAAGCAAGATGAGGCCGTGTACAAACAGGCCTGCGAGGACCGTCACCCCATACCAGCCCAGTTTCTTCCCAAGTGTGGAGGGATCACTCATGTCCAGGATTTTGCCAGCCACGAGGAAGATGATACCAAAAGGAAAATACCTGTTGAAAAATGCAGGGAAGAAGTTAAACAGTCTGGTAGGAATTAGTCGAATGATTCTCAAGAATGTGATTCTTTAAATGCCCATCATGTTGATGACTATGAAAACACCATTCGCAAACCTTTAACTTCTGTAATGTGATATTTTAAGAAAAACAGGATAATCAATTAAAAAAAAGTAGGAGGGTACTTTTTTGTCCATTAAAAGTTGAAAATCTTTTATTTTTTAAATTTACAGATGATTTGGGTTTTTTGATCTTTTAAAAATGATATTCGTTCACATTAAAATGTATATGTATTAAGGAAAGAAATAGGATCAATTCTGTTGACATTTCCCAGCTATACATGTGCTGATGGCATTGTTAGCCCTACACTACCCCAGCAGCATGGAGGAGTGTGTGACAGCTCTTAAGTTCAGGTGATCCATAATCCCTGCATGTGCCAAATGACAGCATCGCTTTAACACACCTTCATGATTGCAGTCGTTATGCACGTGCCAGCCCAGCTGCATGCTTGGAAACTTCCTCTCAGATTCTTAACTTATTGAATCTCAGCCATCAAGCAAAGTATTCTGTAAAAACGTTTGTATTTTTAATTTTAAAGGGGTCATGAACTGCATTGTTTTATTGTTTTATAATGTTTCCTGGGGTGCACTTATAATGTTAGTATAATCTTTACATAAATTATTTTCATAATTTAGAAATAAAAGGCATTATTCCTACCCTGATTTTAGCCCTATTATTTGAACGCTCTGTTTTAAGGCAGTGTAAATGCCTACTGCTGTGATTGGCTAACAGCTTTTCATATGAAATGGCAAAGTATTACATGTGGAACCCTCTCGAAAACTGTTGGCACATTTTTACTATTACAGCTCTCAAGGTTAACTAATCATGAAAAGTGTTGATTATAGCATAATATTTAGATCTATGGTATTATATTTAGATAGTGGCATGAAAGGATAAAGTGATGAGCACTGTTAGTTATGATGAAAGCATTCGTTAGTGTGCAGAAATCGAGTTGCAATGACGAGATCACTGCATTTATGCGCTCAACATGTCTGTGATCGGCTGATCACAGACATGTTGAGCTAGTTATGATGAAAGCATTCGTTAGTGTGCAGAAATCGAGTTGCAATGACGAGATCACTGCATTCATGCGCTCAACGTGTCTGTGATCGGCTGATCACAGACATGTTGAGCGCATGAATGCAGTGATCTCGTCATTGCAATCATTGGATCTTTTGGAAGGAAATGTTGTTTTTAGTCCTATATCGCCCTTATCTACTCTTCATCTCACTAACACCCCAGTGGCAACCTTGGCGACGATGAAGTAGGCGTTCATTTTCTTTTGCAGCAACGGTCTTTTACCTATCTATAAACACATTCCACAAATAGCACATTCCACAAAGAGTCGTTCGCTGGGCTTGGTCACAATAAAAGCTGTTTATGGACTAACAAGCAAGTTTTCCGTTCTGAAACTTACAGGATATTCTTATAGTATGATGACATCTTATATGTCAAAAGCTCAAAGAAATTTGATTTCTCGGTTCATGACCCCTTTAACAACAGTTTTGTATGGAATTACAAAACTGTAAAGTGAACCTTTAAAAAAACTCTGCTTTCTTTCTTACCATACAGCAGCATTAATGATCTTCATCACACATTCATTGATGCACTGGCAAACGTTCACCAGAGGAGCTCCCCGTTCGCCCATTTTACCAAGTAAGAGACCTAAAGGAAAAGCCCTTTGTTATATTTATGCTTTTTATCATGATTTTACTAAATGAAGATACTTTATTAGGTGAAGGCAGATGTTTTACCCATTGTGGCTGAGAAAATAACAATGCCGAGTACATTCATCTGCTGACTGCTGCCTGGACGGGTCTTATACTGGATGTCTGGAGCTGGCGTAAGTTCCAACAGCATCGTTCGACCCTTCCGATTGTCGTCATCTGGCATCAAGTAAACAAAATTTGGGCGTCCAGTGTTCACTGGTGTTTTTAAGATGGGAATAAGGTCTGTCTTATACTGAAACAACAAAAATAGGTTTTGCATTTTCATAAAAAAATGTGAGTGATGTTCATTGTTCAATCCTTGGTATAACAATTTAGTCAATATTCTAGGTGATATATAAATGTAGCCACATGTAAATATTCTTTTTTTAACACCTTGCAAAACGGTTGCTAGGGAGTTGCTAGGCAATTGCATACTGGCTCAAGTAAAAAAAACAAACAATTTGCCACATGATTTGAGGTCAAAGGCTGTATATATACCAAAACAGTTCACTCATATTACTATGAATGAGAGAAAGTGGTATGCAATTTGGTAGAAAACGTCCCGCCTTCTAAATAAAAATCCAGTCATCAGTTTGTAAAGTAATCGCATCACTGCAGCTGAATCTCTGGTTAGGACTAGGCACTTAGGACTGCACAGGCGCATTGGCTGGAAAAACCTTGAATGCACACTTTAATAATGCTACTTAAAAATAAGAAATAACATTTATGGAACAGTTCATGTTCATGTAGTAAGTATTTTATGCACAAAATAGCTGTTTGGAGACATTGCAAATATGGCCACCAAGTGAACATCTCGGTTACCTATGTAACCCTCGTTCCTTGAAGGAGGGAACGGAGGTCTATGTAAACGTACCGACGTATTGGGATCGTGTCAGAGAGCCCCAATCATCCTGAGTATGAACAGAACGAGCAAATGCACATTGGCTTGCGAAATTTGAATCTCGTGCTCCGGCCCGAAGCGTTGGTATAAATAGGAAGCGGATGCAAGCACCAGTTGTTTTTCACTGAGGAGCTGAGCAGGAGCCTGGCGTCAGTGGTGGTCCAGCAATGGTGGCGACGGGACGTACGTCTCCTTTCCCTCCTTGAGGGATGGGTTACATACGTAACCGAGTGGGTTACATACGTAACCGAGACGTTCCCTTTCAGTCGGTACGTTCTACGTACATAGACGTACTGACATATTGGGATCTCGTAAAACGCCACCTATTGCTGCTCCCTTCCAGCGCCCAGCATAAGCTTCCTGATCCCCTCGCACCTTGGGGAGGAAGATGGGACAGGACTTACGCCGAGGAAGTCTTACTGCTGTTCCGCATGACCCATTCAGTCAGACTATTAGATAACAAAGAACTGCTACGCTCCGCTACGTCCGACTGCCGGAGGGTGTGGAGGAACTCAACAGGGTTCGCCTAAGGAACTCACCTGGAGCAGAAATGGCGCACATATCCGGTCCATAAGAGGGCAATGGCGCAGCAAGCCGACACTTTGAGTGTTTACTGGCTATGGGATGCAAGTACGGGAGGATACAGGCTCGACCCGAAGGCTATAAAACCTAACGAAACGTGTTAGATGTCACCCAGCCCACACCTCTACAAATATCTGTCAGTGAGGCACCCAGTGCCAGTGCCAAGGAAGAAGCAACACTCTTAGTGAAAGAGTAGGGGTGTAACCCCGGCATCCTGGCCAAATTTGCCCAGTGGCCTCTGTCAAAGTCAAAGTCAAATTTATTTATAAAGCACATTTAAAACAACTTCTGCTGACCAAAGTGCTGTACATATGAAATCAGTTAATCAGAATAAAATAACAAATAATAAATACAATAGAATATAAAACATAAAGTAGTGGAACGGCCAATGTAACCTGCTTATTCAGTGTTGAAAGCTATAGAGAACAGGTGTGTTTTTAGCCTGCATTTAAAATGATCTACGGATTGTGCAGATGTAACATGAAGTGGTAGGCTATTCCACAGCCGTGGTCCTACCACTGAAAAGGCTCTGTCCCCTCGAGTGGCGAGCCTAGTTTTAGGGACAGTCAAAAGGAGCTGGTCTGCTGACCTTAATGCTCTGGCAGGAGTGTAAGGGAAGGGTACAGCATATCAGAAAGATAAGGTGGCGCAATGTTAGTCAAACATTTAAAGACTATTAATACAATTTTAAAATGCACTCTAAAAGTACAGGGAGCCAGTGTAATGAGGCCAGCACGGGGGTGATATGATCCCTTTTTCTTTTCCCTGTCAGCAGCCGGGCAGCCGCATTTTGTACCCCCTGGAGGCGGCGAAGAGAGCGTCGTTCGAGTCCGCAGTACAGCGAATTACAGTAGATGCGATGTCACAAAGGCATGGACTGCTCTCTCCAGATCTTTCTTAGGGAGATAGGGCTTGATTTTACTAAGTAGTCTTAAATGATAAAAGCTGCTTTTCACCACTGCACTGACCTGTTTGTCAAACTTAAAACCACAGTCAAAAAGCACTCCTAGATTTTTTGTGCTTGGGCGAGAGAATGAAACTAATGGGCCAATGGCACTGTCCCAGCCCTTCAGACAGTCTGTTTGCCCAAAGACCACAATTTCAGTTTTGCTTTTATTAATACTTAAAAAGTTTGAGTCCATCCAGGACACCACCTCCTTAAAGGTTCTCTAAGCGATCCTGGGTGACGTCACTTCTTGTTGACGTTCGAACTATTGTCAAACAAAACGGAGGCTAGCTAGACCCTCCCTCCTCCTCATCCGCACACTAGCCCCCCAAACCACACCCCCAAACCCTTCTTGTCGGTCATTGGCTGGAACAGTTTGTTATGTTTTGGGGAGCGGGTCGCTGCAGTTTGTTTTTGGTGCTGTTTGTGAAGCATGGGCTGTCTACAGAGATCGCGTTTCTTTACAGTGTGTTCAGGGGACAGGCAGCCAGCGGATAGTGAGGAGATGTTTGCTGTATGTGACAAAAAATGTTTTGGCCTAAAAAACACATGACATCGCTTAGAGCACCTTTAAGACAGTCCTGTAGAGTTTTGATTTCAGAAAAGTAATTTGTGCTCAGTGGGAGGTAGATTTGTATATCATCCGCAAAACAATGAAATGCCACATTGTGCTTCTTAAAAATGGACCCAAGCGGAAGCATGTACAGTGCAAATAAAACAGGGCTTAAAATTGCACCCTGAGGCAGGCCGAAATTTAGTGGAATTATTGAAGAGGAGTGCTCGTCGAGATGAACTGAAAAGCTTCTGTTGGATAAAAATGATTTAAACCACTGAAGGGCAGTACCCTTAATACCCGCATAATGCTCTAGACGAGATAAAAGTGTGGCATGGTCCACAGTATCGAATGCGGCTGTTAAATCTAAAAGCACCAGAACAGTAGATTTGCCTGAATCAGCAGCTAAAAACAAATCATTTAAAACTTTTAGGAGGGCTGTTTCTGTGTTATGCCGGGGTTTAAAGCCAGATTGGAATAATTCAGTGATTCCATTCTCATCAAGGTGAGACTGTAGTTGGTCATATACAACTTTCTCCACAATCTTAGACAGGAATGGGAGTTTAGAAATAGGTCTAAAATTTGATAACACTGTGGGATCAAGGTTTGTTTTTTTCAACAGGGGCTGGACCACAGCATGTTTGAATGCAGCCGGGAAACAGCCAGACAACAGTGAAGAATTAATAAAATCCAAAATGAGAGGTCCAAGTGTCGGGAATACCTCTTTAAGGAGGCGTGGCGGGATAATGTCAAGTGGACAGTTTGAGGGCCTCAGCTGCTGAACAACTTTAGTTAAAAAAGACAGAGACACCGTCTCAAAATGATCAAACACAACAGCACATGTAGAGAGTATCTGAGGCTCAGACACACAAGGAGTAAGAGAGGACCTGACAGTACACACTTTCTCATAAAAAAACAAAATAAATTTTTCACATGATTCGGTTGATGATTCAATGTCACCACAATCACAAGGGTTTAAGAGGAAATTTAACATTTTAAAAAGAAACTGTGGCTTATGGCTGTTACTGGAAACAAGATTAGATAAAAACTGAGTCTTTGCAGCTTTAACAGCTTTCTGGTATTCCGCCAGACTGTTTTTTAATATTTCATAGGACACTTGCAGACGGTCCTTTTTCCATTTCCTCTCAGCGCGTCTACACGCACGTCTGTATGCGCGCGTGGTTTCATTCAGCCATGGCTCGGATGCTGGTTTAGGCTTTTTAATTCCCAATAGGGCTATTATATGCACGTCGAGTTAAAAACACCAAGCCATTGATCAATATTTAGATCGTCAGGGTGACTCATGTGAGGCAATGAGTCATTAAAAGCAACTGAAAAGCGCGAGGCAGTCTGGCTGTTCAGCCTGCGCACCCGGCGCGCTGGTGCGCACGGTTTGTCCAAAGAGCCAGGCAATGTAACAGAGAACAGCACAGCAAAGTGATCCGAAATGCCAGTGTTGCAGATTTGTTTACACTTAATCCAAAGGACAGCACAATATCCAATGTATGTCCCTTCTCGTGTGAGGCCCCAACCACCCATTGAGTAAGATTAAAAGAATCAGCCATATTAAGAAAATCCTTAGCCAACTGGTTCGATTCACAGCACACATGGACATTCATATCCCCGGCTATTAAAAAGTGATCATAGCTAAGAGATAGTTCTGCTACAAAGTCTGTAAAATCCTCAATGAAAGTCTTATTAAATTTTGGAGGGCGATAGACTAAAGCGCACAGGACTGGAGCGTCGGCATTTAGAACAAATGTCTGTAATTCGAAGCTCGAAAATAAGTTTGTTTGCACTTGTCGACAATTAAAACTAGATCTAAAAAACTGATGCCAGCCCTCCGCCTCTGCCGGTGTTACGTGGGGAGTTTAAAAACGTACAATCCGGGGGTATGAGCTCGGAGAACAGAGTGCACTCACCGACGTGAAGCCAGGTTTCACACAGAAGAAATATATCCAACTGGCGTGATGTAAAGAAGTCGTTGAGGATGAACGTCTTGTTAGTGAGCGATCTAACATTAAGGAGGCCAAACCGGAGAGTCTGCTCTTCGTGGCCCGGTGCAGAACAGCGCTTCAGCTCCAGGAGGCATCCTAGATCCACTCCGCGGCTGCGCTTGCGGCGCCTGAGCAATGGCGCTTCCAGCGGCAGGTGACGCGGCGCGGCGTCCGGTTTGCTGGGGTCTAGGGGCTGAATCCACCGCAGACCCGGTACTCTGTGGGGCACCGGGTATCCATCATCTCGGCCATGAAGGTTGATCAAGTTATCAGACCTCCACTGTGCTCGGATTCTCACCAGTACTCCTCCTCGCTTTCCGCGTCTTCGAGGCCGCTTCCTCCTCCAGTTGACTGGTGTGCGCCACAGGTAAGCAGGCACTGGAGTTTTTGTCTTCAAATTCGTGTCTTCAAATTCGTGTTTTAACAGTGATGAGCAACTGATCTGATGTTAAACAGTGATGAGCAACTGATCTGATGTTAAACAGTGCTTGGCGATCATACATGAATAAAGCAGGGGGTCACTTGGCAGAAACCACAAAGCAAAACAATCATTAGCATTAAAAGAAGGAGACGAGGCAGACGGCTGGCCACACATCCTGGCGCCATCTTGAATCCCTTGTTTAGATCACCATGTTCACCATGGCCTCTTAATCATCCCTATATACTCATTGGCTTCATAACTCTGTCTCCTCTCCACCAATAAGCTCTCCACCACACCTGTGGTGGGCGTTCTAGCGCAGTATGGCTGCACATTGGTGGTGGTTGAGGAGATCCCCCCTTCTATGTAAAGCACTTTGAGTGCCGAGAAAAGCGCTATATAAATGTAATGAATTATTATTATTATTATTATTATTATTATTAATGATGTAGTCAGCCAGATACGGGCCATATCCAGATCAGATGGTAGACCTGCACTTCAACATGACCACAATGCATCCCTGAAGTGTCAGCAGAGATTGTGTCAACAAGATTCTCCCCTGTGAAGGCCTCATCGACACGAACGACAGCCATTGGCAATGATCCTTAACAAACCCGTCACCATACCAGCATGATGACTCCGATCTTCAACCAAATGGAACTGGATAAATATTCTGAATGTTCTGATCCAAGGTTTCTTCCAAGATCTTTTTTCTCCATTCTGTCACCTGATTTTGGTTCCTTGCCACTGTCGCCTTTGGCTTTTGGCTTGCTTAGTTGGGGACATTTAAAAGCCAGAGTAGGTAAGTTTGAGAAACTAGCTGAAAACTGCTGGATTTTGAAAGTATCCAACAGAGAAACTCCCACCCCCTCCCTTCTGGGCTCCTTCCAAAGCCACGCCCCCAAAACACATGAACGCGTGATGCCGACCGCTCAGCTGGTTTACCAGCGCCGAGCGGAGAGGAGCGCAGTGCATGGAGTGACATCACCTTTTTTTGCCTTGTTTGCCAGCGCTGACTGTATATGCAGGTACAGGTGGTACTGGGAATTTTGACTGCTCTTTCTCTGCCATAATTGTGAGACTTCCTAGCTTCCGGCCGGTACGTGCCTCTCCTCTTTCGAAACGAGCGATTCAACCGGGTGCGTGCATGTGGGCAGCTCCTGTAGCAGCAGGGATGGTCATGGTAGCGAGGGAGAGTGACAGTCGCCCAGCCAATCATTGCATTCGTTCTGAATGGAAAGAGTAGCTATGTTTATTGCAGCCCTGAGAGGACTACAGACACTCGATTTTTATACTCTCCTTTTCAGAGTACTTACATTTTAGATATGTATTGGTATATAAAGACAGTTTAAACAAAACGGAAGGCACTGGGACGGCGCGCTGAGAACAAGCACGGCCCGCCCCAAAATACCAATTGTCCAGCCTTGAGGGTTTGGGACATGATGGAGGGTTCCACTCGAGCCCAACTCTCTCAGCGGCCTGGGAAAGCATAGCGCCAATTCTGGATCAGGCTCAGGCAATGCTGCTCACCCAGAAGGAGGCAGCGCAGCCTAGTCTTCATCTCCAGATACAAGCCCGCCCTCCGATGCTGCAATCGACATCTGGTCAGCAGGGGGAGCTCCGAATAAAACGACTGGCCAGTCATGAGAGGAGCCAGTGCGATCAACCGGAGACTCCACGGCTTGCGGTGTTTGAGAGGAGTGAGGGGTCCACAGGGATTGGGTACCGGGCGGGGAAGCCCTCTCTGTGATCCTCAAGTCACCCTGGCTATTCATCGAAGTAGCTCTCTTTTGGGGTTGGCCAAAAGAGGAACTAGATCGAGGCATAGTTAAAGGGACCCCACCTCGTTTGAGGTATAGGAGTCAGAATTCCCAAACTGCTGAATGCCCAGACACGCGATGCAGTGTTCGTGACAGTCAGCTTGCGCCAGGGAACGACCACATCCAGAAACACACGGTAATATGACATCTTGAAAAAGACGCAGTCACACCTGTGTTTGCTCTTTCAGGAATTAGCTCTCTCAGTGCTGAAGCACACAGGTGAAATGGCCGCGGCGACACTGGCAGGGGATGGTGCTGCCCGCACAGTGAAGCACTCACTCAACTGATATTAAAACAGTGACCTCGTAGAAGACGGCCTCGAACCAACCAATGCTCTGAAAACAGCAGTTGAGAGCTGTGAGCTTGCGACCACCGCTGCACACGCCGTAACAACAACACTGCTGGAGAGGCTTCTTCACGAAGAACACTCGACACACTCGTTGACTGTATTCACCACTCTCAGAGAATGCATTCAAAATGATTTGTTCGGCTCCGAAGTGAAAGACAACTGCTTGCATCCGCTTCCTATTTCGCTGCGGAGCGCGAGATGCAAATCTGTCATTCCAATGTGCATTGGCTCGTTCTGTTTACACTCGAAGATGATTGGGGCTCCATGACGCGATCCCAATATTGGTACGTCTACGTACGCCGATTCTGACAGACTGAAAGGGAACTGGCTTTTCTTGAAATCGACTTTGGTATTGTTCATGATTGCAGTACACACAGTTAATTTTTACTCACAGGCAACTTATTCTCACTTGTCAAATAAGTGGCATTTAATGTGTTAAAGTGTTTACTCACCTGCTGGAATGTGGCTTCAATGAGATTGGAGGGGATCATATTCCTGAGGATACAAAATATGATGCTAATTCATTAATTCATTCACATTATGAATATTTAGTACATTCATGTTACGAACTACAGTACACACTGCAGATTTAAGCACCAGCTAGTGTGGCAGCCAAGACTAACAGCAGCTGTGTCCATGGGCAGAAGGGGGTGGGGGATGGGAGGGTCCTCCTCCTCTTACTTTGTACAGATTACTAAAAATATCCTAATCACCCCACTGCTTTAATAGGATTGCACTGTATGGGATGGCCTAGACTCCCCAGACATGGACAATTCTTTCCAATGAATTAAAATAACAGTGACTCATCAAAATGAGGAGCAATTTACCCCCAAAGCTTATCATTTTATCAATTAAAAAGCTAAAATTAAAGGGATAGTTCACCCCAAAATGAAAATCATTTCATCTCATGCCATTCCAAACCCGTGTGACTATTTTCTTCTGTGTAAAAACACCATAACAGTGGTACATGTGATTTGTGTGTTATATAAATAGCACAGTGATTTTATATGTATATTATAATATATTCTTCTGAAGCCATACGATAGACTTTGTGAAGAAAATACTGTCATAGTTGAATTTCAACACAACAAAACATTTAGACACAACACACAATTCATATGAACTCCTTTTATGATACTTTTATGGTGTCTTTGTGTAATTTTTTAAGCCTGGGTGTTCCAATTTCCATTGTTTGTAACTGCATGGAAAAACTTTCTCTTTCTGTGTCACATAGGAGAAAAAATAACCAACACAGGTTTGAAACGATATCTTTGGGTGATATCCCTTTAAGGTATTTTCCATTCCTGAAACAGAACACCTTCGAACCCACCAATAAGTCCAAACATTAACCATTAATTACCCCTAAAATCAGATGGAAATAGATTGAAAAGTTCGTCCAAGCCTCTAACCCCATTTCTGTTAGGACCACTAAAGTCAAATACGATTGACAATTAGCATACAGTTAGGATTGGCGGTATGGTTCTGTTCTGGGCAAGAACTTCCATGCAGCCTAGCATGGAGAAGAGCAGCAATAATCCCCCTTATGCCGAGTTCAGACTGCACGATTTTCAAAATAATCGGGTCACTGTTGTTTTCACACTGCATGACTATCTGGGGTAACATTCAGTTGCTGCTGTGTTCACACTGCACGATGGATCGGTGACGGGAGGTTTCACACTGCATGACTTTACAAAAGAAAGAATCGCCGACAACTTCTGCCTGGTCCGCAAACTACGTTTCACAA
Organism: Rhinichthys klamathensis goyatoka; assembly: GCF_029890125.1. Classification (NCBI taxonomy): domain Eukaryota; kingdom Metazoa; phylum Chordata; class Actinopteri; order Cypriniformes; family Leuciscidae; genus Rhinichthys; species Rhinichthys klamathensis. The sequence goes on from NW_026606637.1 coordinate 1,510,753, forward strand.
CCAAACAAACGCGAGAAGTGATAGGAAATAATGAAAGATCACGCGTGCGTGAGACCAGAGTTCTCGCGCGACACTGAATTTGTTATTAAAAAAGATAGCCTACAAATTGTCTGTGCACTGATTTGTAGCAAAAAAAAAAAAAAAAAAAAAAAAAAAATAGTTTATGCAGGAAATGGTTGGGAAGACGAGGGGAGCAAGACTGTGTTTTGCAAAGAGAGTTGGGGGTAAATAAATAATTTTGCAAATGTCCTGCTGTTGCTGCTGGTCATGCAAATGTTTGTGTTTTGTTTCTGTTTGATATAATTGTAAATATAGGCCTATCTATTAAAATACTGATATTCTGGTCTATAACTCCTCCTCCTCCTATTCCCTTTATCTTGCTCTCTCATTGGCTGTCGGTCATCGCCGATGTAGTTTTCAGTCAGAACACATTCACACAGCAGGATTGTGAATCGCCGACAGGTCCAGATATTTAGCATGCCAAATATCTCACGGGCGTCGGCGACTCGTCGGCGATTCTCTCAGATCGCGTCTTTGCTCATTCACACTGCGTGATTGTCACTCGCGTGAACGAGCACCGATTTGCCTGTGATTTCGGGCATTTGTCGGCGATTTCTCAAAACATGTCGGCGAGCCAAAATCGGGGCTAAAATCGTGCAGTCTGAACTCGGCATTAGGGTAAACAGAACCAACATGAATGTATTGCAGATATCATTAATTAATTTGAATGTACAACATAATTTGAGAATTTTAGTCTGATTCAGGGGTAATCAGAATGCCAAATCCTGACTGACGAGAGGAGGAGCTGGGGATGGAGGAGGGTAATAAGCTCCTGAGAAACGTGATAGCTGCTGATAATACTGAAGGAGCTTATATATGTATACAGTGATAGGCGTCGTATTCCTATAGGTAGACGTGGATCTGCTGAGAGTCTGCTAATGCGAGCTTAACTAACGTGACCTGCCAGAACTGACGCTACGCTCAAAATCTAAGCCTACTCCTAAAATCTGCTTGGCTGATAGGAACGTTGGTCCAAGACCAACAAAGTTGTTGTTGCTACCTGACAAAATTTGTCATAGTCCATTCTGACTGTACCTGACCAGATCCAGCAGGGCATCTGCAGATGTTATGACCTGTCCACCTCCCAGTCTGTTGCTCTCCACATCTGTCCCATAGCCAGGTTTGATAATTAGAACAAGTACAATGCCAACAACTACAGCGATGAATGTGGTCCAAAGGTAGTAGGTGACCGTTAGCACCCCCATCCTGCAGCAGGCCTTTGACTCCATTGATGACAGTCCAGACATTAAACTACAGAGAGTAAGAGCTGATATGAGGATATGTTCACACATTCTTAATGTGTGACATTAAGAATTTTGTCTGATAGCTTTAAAATGTAATATGCAGATGTGAATAAATCCAACTCCACCTGGAGGTGATTAGGGGGAGAATCAACATTTTAAGTATCCGCATGAGCAGCTCACCAGGAAAGGAGAAATAGATTTTTGCCTGATTACAAAAACAGAGAAAGAGTTGTTCAGATGATATTCAGACTTTTAATCAGTAATGTGTGGGTGTGTATATATATATATATATATATATATATATATACACACACTGTATATACAGTCAAACCAAAAATTAATCAGACACCAGATATAATGTTTTATAATTTTTTTACTAGTGGGTGCAGGACACTATAGTTCATTTATGTAAGTGATGATAGCAAAATAAAGTAAACTGTGACATATTATACCAAAAAATTCTTCATAATACAGTGGACTACCAGTAAAATTTATAAAAATCTGGGACCAAACATTCTCATCCTCGCTGACATCCTGCTCTTCAGTGTACCACTCATCTAAGAGAAAAACAAGACCCAGATTGACCGTTACATCGACATTGTACGCACTCAAGTCAACACTACAATGGACAAGCTACAAGAGAAACTCCCAGGAGCCATGAAGCGCTGTATAGCAGAATGATCCTCTTCTCCGATCAGTTGTTGCTATGTTTATCATCCTTCTATCTCTGACACTTTGACCTGACCATGTTTTGCTTAAGAGTTTTTTCTTTAATTGCAAATGCGACCTTTTTACACCACAGACTGAACAAAATTAAGCATTGCTTGGTAATTGGTTGACCTAAATTGGTATTATCTAATTGTGTACTTAAATTTAACAGCTGACAGCTATTCAACCTGATTCATTTATGAGACAGTCTAAGAGAAGGATGGCTAAAACCAGTGAAATATCAACGGATTTGATAACTCTGAGTTCTTGTCATATTTCATTACCATTTTCTAAACTATAGTGAAAAAACTGTGATAATGTGAGAAATGTTGAAGGTGTCTAAATAAATTTTGGTTTGACTGTATATATATATATATATATATATATAAGATGAGCACTGCATTTGATAAGCATTGGTGAAACTTTAAATGTTTAAATTTACAATTTAAAAGAACTGTTTTCTATTTTTGTATATTTTAAAATGTAATTTGTTCCTGTGATGGCACAGCTGGAGTTTTAACAGCCACTATTCCAGTCTTCACTGTCACTTGATCGTTCAGAAATCATTCTAAAAGGCTGATTTGTTGCTCAAGATACATTTCTTATTATCAATGTTGAAAGCAGTATATATATATATATATATATATATATATATATATATATAATATATATATATATATATATATATATATATACATACACACACACACACACACACACACCTCTCCTCAACCTGCTGTCTGATTTGAGGTTACTTTTATGGCCACATGGTTAATTGCCACAATATAATACTTCTTATTGGAAGTATGAGTATGTTGTTGTCTCTGTCTGGGATTAGATCACTAAGCACAGATGTTCTTAAGTAGCCAAGTAATTCCTAACCTTTAAACCTACATGCCTCCATCCATCACAACAAAAATCAAAAACCGACAATATTGTTCAATATTTTTATCTGTTGGGTTATAATACCAAAAACAGAATGAAAATGGACAAAGATCTAATTGTGTCGTTTATGGACACGTGACCTAGATTTAGCATCCTATCGATTTATTTTAAAAACTCAGGTAATTTTTTTCAGTTAAAACCCATTGAGCCCATTTTGACAAAAAACAATACAATATATGAAGACAAAAAATGTGTATATATTTGACACCATTTTATTTGCTACAGACAAACATATGTTTTGTTCTGTAACAAAACAATATGGAAACATATGTTTCCAAGATGAGCCCTTCATCTGACAAGCATACTTGTCAAACATACTTTAAGTTCTACATACATTCTATAAACCTTAAAGACATTTTCTAAAACCATGACATTAAAGAAAGAATAAATAACTTAATAATGAAGGATGGAGAGACCAATTAAAAACACAACAGAATGTTTTCACCATTTCATAAATCTGATCAAAAGATAATAAAATATAGAAAAATTAATGTGTTGGAAGGATGTTTGACGTGTACCCAGGAGATCATGCATCACCAACAACTTTACGACTGCCATTTTTTTGTATAATTCTACCCTTGTGTGCATTTTCAGGGACATGTCCACAGTCATTAATTTCTCTAAAATCATAGTTTAATAAGCCTACCTGTGTGGAGAGGGCCAGGCCCCTCAGCATGAAGCCCAGGACGCATCCTGTGATTACAGCTAGTACCGAGAGCGTCAGCAACCCGTTTCGCCTGATGTAGTCCTTTACATACTTCCTGACACTGACTGAGAACATGCTGGCCATGCAGTCCTTTATTCTCTCCAGCGGGGTTTTAGCAGGTCCCGCCGGAGAGAAGAAGGTTGCAGGCTCGGGCGGCGCCTCCTCGACATCTGCGGGTATCAGTAGCTCCTCCATGGCGAGACGCTGTGAGTAACGCAGGAGGGAAAAGCAGAGGTAACCTTTTCTAACGAGGGATTAAGCCATCATGCATCCATCCAGCATCTCAAGACCACGGTTGGGAGGAATTAGGAGGCTAAGAGGATTAGGATGTAGTAATAAAATCTAACACTTCCCTGTTGACAGTGGCTCTGTGCCATTTAGATTTTTGTCATGAAGTGATGTCAAACAACCCCCATTTTGTGTTTATTTATACTGTAGTAGAAGAGGGATCAGAAAGTAGTGCATTGTGTTGTTCGCAAACCTAATCCATATAGTGAGGCGAGGTAAATGATCTCTCTCTCTCTAAAGCCACAGGGAAAGTCAGCACGTGCCTCCACCTGATCTCGTTACAGATGAGAGTGTCCATTACGAAAATAAATTAGTTTTTCCCTGGAGAATAGACTGACATAGGTAAATGAAGTTCCAAAGTCTTGAAGTTCAGTAGCCTACTCTTGATATAGTCTGTCTTGTTGTGGTTTAACAGGATTTTCAAGGTATAACTCGACAGACCTGACCAATGGCCATCAACGCTGTGATTTATTGATAGAGCTGGATCTCAGCCCCTAGTCTTTTTTCTCAAAAAAATCTCAACATTTACAAAAACATCTCGGGTTACGACTGTAACAGGAACGAGACGCTGCGTTGAGAATCGACACATTGGGGAACGCCTTCAGCGTGACGCGTCTGAAGCCTGTATGGAACTAGTCCAATCTTGATTGGTGTTGCGTCATGACGTTAGCCGTGACGTCGCATGTGATGGTGAGCGGAAGCTATAAAAGGACACCGGAACATAGCAGGGTCAGCTTCTGATTGTTCGAAGCAAGTCGTTCTCAGGAGCGCAAAAAGTGTGGCCGAGGGACGCAGCGTCTCGTTCCCTTCTCAGGGAACGAGGGTTACAGTCGTAACCCGAGACATTCCCTTTCAAGGGAACTCGCGCTGCGTAGAGAATCGACACATCGGGGAACGAAATGCCCACTGCGCCACACTGAGAGAATACGCCCTGGTGTGAAGCAAACTGGCACACTCAAGACGAGAGAACCTGTGAACCTGGTGTAGAGGGCATATACAGACTGTAGTGTTTTATAAAAGTGTGAGGGGAGGCCCAGCCTGCGGCATCACAGACCTCTTGAAGGGAAACTCCTGCTAGCAGGGCTTTAGAGGAAGCCACTCCTCTAGTAGAGTGGGCTCTTAACGCAAGAGGTGAAGGCAAATCGCGCACCTCGTAAGCTGAAGAAATTGTTTCCACTATCCATCTGCTTATAGTTTGTTTTGAAACAGGTAAACCCCACTTTGGAGACCCAAAGCACACGAGTAGTTGGTCCGACTTCCTCCAGCCCGAGGTTCTTTGCACATAGACCTCCAGGGCTCGGATCGGGCAAAGTAAATGTAATCTAGCTTGCTCATCCGACACATGCGGTGGAGGATGGAGGGCCTGGAGAATTATAGATCGTGCCACATTTGACGGCACTTTAGGCACATAGCCAGGTCTAGGGTGGAGAATGGCCTTTACTTTGCCGGGAGCGAACTTAAGGCAGGAAGGAGCGACAGATAAAGCCTGCAGGTCCCCGACTCTTTTTAGGGACGTGATGGCGAGTAGGAACGCTACCTTGAAAGACATAAATTTCTCAGTCACCTCATCCAGAGGTTCGAAGGGTGCCAGGGATAACCCCTCAAGAACCACTGCCAGGTCCCACGTGGGGACCCTGGACTGGATGACAGGCCTCATCCTCCTAGCTCCACGAAGAAAACGTACTATAAGTGGGTGTCTCCCTAAGGTGCCCACCCCTAAAGGCGTGTGGAAGGCAGCTACGGCCGCCACATAGACCTTAAGCGTGGACAAGGAGAGCCCGTCAGAGAAGCGACTCTGGAGGAACTCCAGCACTGAAGCCACTGGGCAGTTAACTGGGTCCACCTGATGTTCTCTGCACCATAAAGTGAATACGTTCCATTTTAATGCATACAGTTTCCTCGTGGAGGGGGCTCTAGAGTTTAGAATGGTCTCGACAACCTCAGTTGAGAGACCGGCATTTACGAGTTGGTCCCCCTCAGGGGCCAGACCCACAGCTTCCATAGCTCTGGACGAGGGTGAAATATTGTGCCCTCGGCCTGAGAAAGAAGGTCCCTCCTGATCGGAATTTGCCACGGAGGGCCTGCTAGAAGAACCATGATGTCAGATAACCACACTCGGGCCGGCCAGTACGGGGCTACTAAGAGTAAGCTGATCCCGTACCGCCGGACCCTCTCTAGAACCCCTGGGAGCAGAGCGATCGGGGGAAATGCGTACAGACGTAGCCTCGGCCACATCTGCACCATAGTGAGGGAGGGAGTACCAGAGCGGACAGTGAGAGTTCTCTTGAGAGGCAAACAGATCCACTTCCGCCTGACCAAACTCCCTCCATATTAACTCCACCGCCTCCATTCCCCGGGCCTCAGCCCCTGCCTCGACAGGATGTCTGCTCCCACATTGCTGTCCCCAGGGATAAACATGGCTCTGACTGAAAGAAGTTTTCCCTTGGACCACAGGAGAACCTGATGCGCCAGTCTGCACAGAGGGAGCGATCTCAGGCCCCCCTGCCGATTTATATTTGAGACCACCGACGTATTGTCTGTTCGCACTAGAACACGATGGCCTCTGAGGTCCGGAAGGAAATGTCTGAGGGCCAGAAACACTGCCATCATCTCCAGGCAATTGATGTGCCATGAAAGATGATGGTCCCTCCAAATACCCCTGGTGTAGCGGCCTTCCATAACCGCACCCCAGCCTGTGAGGGATGCATCCGTGGTTAGAATTTTCCTCTGACACGGGGAAAACCCTCTGGTCCTGAGCCACCACTGCAGGGCCCTCATGTACAGCAGGCCAAAAGGGATCACGTTGGATGCTGCTGCCATAAGGCCCAGAACCCTTTGGAAGTGTTTGACAGTGATGGCCTGGCCTTGCTTGAGACTCGTTACTGTGGTCAAGATGGTGTGTACACAAGCGGGAGACAACTTTGCCCGCATCGTGACTGAATCCCACACTACCCCCAGGAAAGTAGTTCTCTGTAGAGGAATTAATGAACTTTTCTTGACATTGAGTCTTAACCCTAAGCACCTTAGATGGTTCAGAACAACATCTCGATGTTGAACCGCCATCTCTACTGACTGTACCAAAATGAGCCAGTCGTCGATGTAATTGAGGATGCGAATGCCTTGAAGTCTTAATGGAGCAAGGGCAGCATCCATACATTTCGTGAAGGTGCGAGGAGACAGTGCTAGGCCAAATGGAAGAACCCTGTATTGATACGCTTTTCCCCCGAAAGCCAATCTTAGGAACTTCCTGTGTTGGGGAAGGATGGAAATATGGAAGTAAGCATCTTTCAGATCTATCGTGACAAACCAGTCCTCGGACCTGATTTGACTTACGATAAGAGGTATAGTTAGCATCTTGAACCTGTATCTCCTCAGAGACCGGTTCAATACCCTGAGATCTATTATAGGTCGTCATCCTTCTTGGGAACTATGAAGTACCGGCTGTAGAACCCGGCTTCCCTTTCTTGAGCTCTATGGCCTCCTTTGCCAAGAGGGACTGAACTTCTTGCTCCATAACCTGACCCTGCTCTGGAGTGACCAGTGTGTGAACCACCCCGCTGAATCGTGGTGGACGATACTCGAACTGAATTCTGTACCCCTTTTCCACTGTGCGCAGGACCCACTGAGATATATTTTGAAGACCTTTCCAGGTGTCTAGATAATCTACTAGGGGAATCAGTCTCTCGAGACTGACCTCGGGTGTTGTATTTGAGATATCGTGACCTGAAGCATTTGATTGGCAGGATCTAACCGAATTAATTTTTCTACAGGCCTCGTGAGAGGGAACGCACTCGACAGGGCCGCAACATTTTCGGGCGGACACTGCGTTTTTTGTTCGCTGAAAACCGATGTGTCCCGAAGCGCACTTAGCGGCGGGAAGCACACATCGATTTCCTGAGGGCTCCGTGAAGGAGCGAGCTGTTGTTGCTCGATCATGGAGGGGACCACCCTCAGAGGCCTGCGCAACGCGACCTCTACGTTGAAGCCTTCCTTGCCTGAATGACAGTCCTCAGATCTGCCTTCGGTTTGGAGGACTTCGAGTGAGAGTGTTGCCCCTGGCTCCAGGCCTTTTTCGGGGAGCGCGAGAAGCAACACTCTCTTTCTGCTGCTGCAGGTGTGAGGAGCTGGCCCTCATGGGACTGCCCCCTGGCAGCAGACCCATGAGACTTGGAACGACGGCGGGGAATGAGCTGTTTTAGTGCGTTTCGACTCCTGAAACCTCTCGACGACAGTATTGACTGCGTCGCCGAAGAGGCCAGAAGACGAAATCGGGGCATCGAGGAGGAAGGCCCTGTCCTTGTCCCCGATGCCCGACAGATTCAGCCACAGGTGTCTCTCCGTGGCTACCAATGCTGCCATAGAGCGGCCAATGGCGCGGGCCGTCTCTTGGTAGCACGGAGAGACAAGTCGACCGTTCGACGCATCTCACGAATATCGTCGAAGGCGACCTCCCCGCTGTCGTCCACCTCTTTGAGGAGGTCGGCCTGGTATGCCTGCAGAAGCCCCATTGTGTGCAGGCATGCACCAGCCCAACCTGCCGCCATATATGCATTCCCAACCAGCGCCGAAGTGGTACGGCAGGGCTTGGAGGGAAGCGCCGGAGCTCTTAGGGACGATGCAGCATCGGGCGAGAGATGAGATGCAAATGTCTCTTCGACCCGAGGCATCGTCCCATAGCCCTTCTCTTTCGACCCCATTATTGCTGAATATATGTGTACATTGGGGCTAGATAATCGAGAAGAGAAGGGCTTGTTCCACGATCTCGACACCTCAGTGTGGAGATCAGTGAAAAACGGGAGACTCCGGCGCGAAGGTTGTGGCCGGGCTTGCAGGAAGCGCACATCCAGCATACTTTTTCTTGCCACTTCCTGCTTTTCTGGGGGCCAATCGATCTTTAATTTACCCACAGCCCGGGTCACAACCTCCAGCAGCTCCTCAAAGGCAGGAGAATGTGACGATGGACCTTCACATTCCCCTGCCTCGATGTTCAAAATATCTGATCCCTCAGAACCAGATAATTCGAACATCGGGTCCTCATCGCGGGCGGAAGAAGCCGCTGGGCGGGCTTCCGCCTCGCAAGCGGGGCCGCGAGAACTGGCTGACGATTGTTGGGAAAGGGCAGAGGCCGTCTCAACATCTTCAGCCAGATCTCTCTGCGATCCCCATGAATGCAGGCGCCGCGCTGCCTCGACAGACGCGGGATCTGATCCACGGGGAGCGCGTGCCTGGCCTGATTCATCGAACAGACCGAGGCGGGAGCAGAGCATTCTCAGGGGCATTTGATCACAGTTTGCACTTTTCCATCTTATACCTTGTTTTACCGAACAAACAACACCAAATAAGACACACAGTTTCACATATAACGCTTGCTGAAGAACAGAAAGCTGACGCTGCTATGTTCCGGTGTCCTTTTATAGCTTCCGGTCACCGTCACATGCAACGTCACGGCTGACGTCATGACGCAACACCAATCAAGATTGGACTAGTTCCATACAGGCTTCAGACGCGTCACGCTGAAGGCGTTCCCCAATGTGTCGATTCTCGACGCAGCGCGAGTTCCCTAGAAAGGGAACACATATTCTCACAATTGTGACTTGAATCTTTGAATCCTTTCACTAAAAAGTATTTCTGCAGGTTACACCGTCAACTTGCGAGTGTCTTTTTGTGTTGAGTGAGTCATTTGAATTAACTGATTCGTTGAACACAGAGACTTATAATGCTTTATTAAAGGAACACGCTGACTTTTTGGGACTTTAGCTTATTCACCGTATCCCCCAAAGTTAGATAAGTCCATACATACCTTTTTCATCTCCGTGCGTGCTGTAACTCTATCTGACGCACTCACCGCTAGCCTAGCTTAGCACAAAGACTGGATGTAAATGGCTCCAGCTAGCATACTAATCCCAATAAGTGACAAAATAACGCAAACATTTTCCTATTTACATGTTGTGATTTGTATAGTCACAGAGTGTACAAATAACAAGATCATATGAGACACAGCCATCTTTTAACCGTATGAATATTGGGAACTATATTCTCAGAAGGCGAAGCACTGCTACTTGGGCGGAGTGATTACCGCAGCACCTGAGACGCACCGTGATGAGGAGCAGAGAGTTCGTTCAGAGTTGGAGTAATAGAGTCAGCAATTACTAGATAGAAAAGCATAGTTCATCATGGGTGTTCGCTGTATTGTAAAGAGCTGCGACAATAAACAGTGGAGACCAGGTAATACCATGATGTTTCATAGAATTCCAACCAAAAACGCATCCTGATTAATAAATATCACAGAACATGAATAAAGAATTATTATTACAGGAATCGATATATTTTAAATGCAATTTATTACAGCTGAACCAAATGTATTCAACAGCATATAATACAGTAATGTTAGATCATTGCATTACAATAGGCTAGAATAAGGGGAAAATAATAGCACAAGGCAAATTGTTTTTGCACAATGAACCCACAGACAGTAGCCTACCCGTACTGGGCAAGGTCACTGTTTCAAAAAAAAAAAAAAAAATTCCGATTCATTAGCAAGGTGAAGGTTACAGTCATGAGTTTACCTCTAGCTCCGCTCATTTGTTACTGGGGCGATAGAGCGCGTTCGTGACAAAACAATAACATTAGGGCCTGCTCACATATCGCGTATTTTGCGCGCTCAAGTTCGTTATTTCAAATGTAGTCGCGCGGGGTGCGACGCGCTCGTTCTCTTACGAGAGGTTCTCTCGTATTGCGTAAGTTTAGCTTACGCTATGGGAAAGATTCATCTTCTCGAGATATTGAAGCCAAAAAAATATCCTTAATTTTGTATTCATTGTCAACGCAGGGCAGCAGCTAGCAGACCTAGAGCAGGCCATCTCGCGTGCTCATTGGCTGCCCTGCAGCAACTGCTGCAGCCTACCAGTGAGCCCGGCGTGACGTCAAGCCCAATGAAGGGCACCCGCGCCTTCATAGCGTCACAGCCCGCCAGAATGGGCGTGGCTTAGCGTATAAAAGTAGGGGTTGTAGGCTGACTTCCCTGATTTTTCGTCTCTTCAGCGAGCTCTTCGCATCGCTGGATCTGAGAGAAGCCACCGCCGCCGTCGAACAGCCAGCTTAGGACAGCGCTGAGGAAGCCGGCCGTCTTCGCCACCTTCAGCCATCCGTGCGAGCTACGCTATCCGGCGACGTATCCTTTTACCTTTGCAAACCTATTCCTAAAAGAGCGCGAGTGTCTTTTTAAAGATGCCTCGCACTTCCTGCGGCTCGTGTAGGGCCCCGCTCAGCGTCGGAGACCGCCATGTGATCTAATTACCATTTTTATGCTGATGATATGGTTATCTACAGCCTTGCAAAAACTCTTAGTGCCTGTGTCCCTACATTACAAAACGCTTTTAACAAAGTTCAGAATATGTTTCTACAACTGGATCTTGCTTTAAATGCAAATAAGAGCAAGTTGATGTTATTCACAAATGCAAAGAGCAATCTGCACATATGTCCTCCAATTGTCACTCTTCAAGGGGCAGAAATTGAAAGAGTTAAATCTTTTAAATATCTAGGTATTTTAGTTGATGACAGTCTTAGTTTTAAAGGACATGTTGAACATTTGGTTAGGAAACTGAGACTAAAAATTGCCTTTTATTTTAGAAATAGGCTATGTTTTCTTTCAATGCAAAAAAGAAACTTGTAGCTGCAACATTTACACCCATTCTGGATTATGGTGACCTCATTTATATGAATGCCCCGACCCAAGTATTGAAACTACTGGACTCTGTTTACCATGCCGCATTGAGGTTTATCACAAACTGTAAGCCTCGCACACACCACTGTGAACTTTACACACATGTGGGCTGGACAGCACTGGAGAATCGTAGACTCAGTCATTGGTATATGTTTATTTATAAGGGTATTCTGCGTCTGCTCCCCTCATATCTGTGTGAATATATTCAACCAAAAGGGGCTGGACTGTATTCTTTACGCTCACAAGACTCACTGCCAATGTCTGTACCAAGTGTCCGCACTGAAGCGGGTAAGGTGGCATTTCACTATTCTGCCCCCACAACATGGAACAACTTACAAAAATTCTGGAAATTAAAGGAACTGGTTTCAATAGGCCAGTTTAAACTCTTGCTCAAAAGTTTGGAAATGAAATCTATGGTTTGTGAATGTTTTTAAATAGTCTTATGAAATTGTTATGAAATTGTCTGTAATGTCCTGAATTGTTGTGATCTGTGCCGCTGTCTTGGCCAGGACTCCCTTGAAAAAGAGATTAGTAATCTCAACGGGATTTTCCTGGTTAAATATAGGTTAAATTAAAAAAAAATTAAAAAAATCTGCGCTCTCTGCCTGGGCCTGGAACATGCAGAGCTAGCCCTCGCGTCCGGGGCCTGCGAGCTCTGTGAAGCGCTTCTGCTGTCGACCCTGCGGGCTCGACTCGAAGCCTTTAACCCCGAAGCAGTCACTCCGCCCTCTGTGGGACCGCGCAGGAAGAAGCTGCCGAAGGAACCCACGCCGAACAGGCTCGACGGCTGTTTCCTTCAAAGTCGCCGCCGTGCAGCTTCAGCGAGCAGGCCCGCTCCATTCCTGCCGGAACTTCACACGGAGCTGACGAAGTCATGGAATGCACCATTCTCCTCGAGACTTCAGTCCCAGGCCTCCGCATCGCTCTCCCAAGTGGACGGCGCCGCCGAGAAAGGGTACACGGCTATTACCCCTGTGGAAGAGGCGGTCGCAGCGCACCTTTGCCCGCCCTCCTCGAGATGGCGGTCACGGTCAGCCCTCCCGTCAAAAGCCTGCAGAGCCACGTCCGCCTTGGTCGGCCGCGCATATGCCGCCTCCGGCCAGGCCGCGTCTGCTCTCCACTCCATGGCTGTGCTACAGATCCTGCAAGCCGACCTCCTCCGTGAATGGGATGAGAAGGGCCGGGATCCAGCTGCGGTTACAGACCTGAGAAGCGCGACGGATCTCTCTCTCCGCGCCACCAAAACCGCAGCTCAAGCCATTGGACGAGCCATGGCCGCGTTGACTGTAACAGAGAGGCACCTCTGGTTGACGCTCGCGGATATGAGGGAAACTGAGCGAGCCACCTTCCTGAATGCGCCGCTCTCCCCCACTGGTCTCTTCGGCCCAGCGGTAAACGGGATCGTTGACCGTTTTTCTGAGGTACAGAAGACCACGCAGGCCATGAACCTCTTCCTGCCGCGACGCTCGAGCTCCGCTACAGGCCGCTCTCGCGAGAAACAAAGCCAGCCTCCTGTGCAAGCTAGCGCCCAGCGTCCAGCACAGCCTCAGCCTTCGCAGCGACGTCAGGGCGGCCGCCCTAGGTCGCGCTCAGACAGCCGTCACAGACCGCCGCCCCCCAGAGGGCCTCGGCAAAAGATCACGCTGAACCTGAGCACGCGAAGCCCTCCTAACAAAGAGAGAGAAAAGACGCGCGTGTCCCGCTGCGGCCGGACCGCCGTCAAAGTTTATTTCCCTGTCAGTCCCCTTCAAACAGGCTACTGCAGTAGTTCATTTAGCAGCCAACGAGCCGGTTTGTTCACCCTCTCGCCTGCACACAAACGCCGTTTTCACGGCGACCCAGAGAAATCTCAAAAAGAGTATTATGTCTGGTCCGGCTCACGCCGTCGGTGTTTTAAGTGTAGTGAAAGTGCCCACGCCCCAGTGTTCACCCCTACACACAAGCCCTTCAAATCTCGTGTCACTCACAGAGCACACTCTCATAAAGCGCAGAAAAGCCGCTCGAGTGTTGAATGTAAGAAATGTGTCCACAGGTCTGTGCCCACTATCCGCCCGCTCTGTTACACGATCAAGAAAGCAGGTTATGAATGTAAGTCTCGTGCCCGCCAGAGAGCGTTCACGCTTACTAACACAAACCTCCCCCCGGGCGCCGCCCGCACGTTTAAGTGTTATCACAAAACGCAGGGCATTAATAAGACGCTCCCCATCCATTACGATCGGGGCGTCAAATACACTTGTAAGTCTCGTGTCCGCGCACACGCGCTCACGCTTACAGGAAGCTTTTCCGCCCAGAGCGCTGCTCGCGCGTCAAAAAGTGAGAAGAAAAGGTTCCCCATCCCTTATGATTGGGACATCTCACATAAATCAGCCGGTTTCGGCTTTCAGCGAGCAGCCATTGCCCAGAACCGAGAGCGCGTGCGCCGCGCTTTCGGCTCCGGTTCAGTTTCACAAGACCACAAATGGCGGCGATCTGAACCCGGAGGCCATTCGCCCCCTAGCGGCTCACATAGCTGCGTGGGAAACTATCCCAGGGATTTCAGAATGGGTGCTGAGCACAATAAAGCAGGGCTATACACTTCAATTCATTCGCCGTCCCCCGCGCTTTCGAGCCCGGACCGCGACGATAGTGAATGCGGAAGTAGCACACCTACTTGACGCAGAAATAGCGGAGCTGCTGTGCAAAGGGGCTATAGAAAAGGTACCGCCTTCTCTGAGCGAGTCAGGCTTTTACAGCCGATATTTTCTCGTACCCAAGAAGGACGGAGCCTTCAGACCTATCCTAGATCTGAGACATTTGAACAAAGTGCTTGCGAAAAGACCGTTCAAAATGCTTACGACCAGGAAAATCCTCGCGCACGTTCGCCCGAGGGACTGGTTTATTTCTCTAGATCTGAAGGATGCCTATTTTCAGATTCAGATAATACCCCGTCACAGGCAATTTTTGAGATTCGCCTTCGACGGTCAGGTATATCAATACACCGTCCTGCCGTTCGGCCTGTCTCTAGCACCCCGTACATTTACGAAGTGCATGAGAAGTCAGGGGCTGCGAATAATGAACTATCTGGACGATTGGCTGATTTTGGCACAGTCAGAGACAGAGCTGCTATCTCACAGAACAGTGCTTCTCAGTCACCTGGAAAGCTTGGGTCTCACGGTCAACTGGACCAAGAGCTCATTACTGCCCAGCCAGTAAATTTCCTTTTTAGGAATAGAACTGGACTCGGTGACCATGACGGCTCGTTTATCGACACAGCGTGCGCGCCGTGTTCGCCACCTAGCCGCATCTTTCCAGAAGGGCAGCTTTCTCCCTTTGAAAACATTTCAAAGGATGTTGGGCTGTATGGCATCAGCTGCAGCGGTGCTTCAGCTGGGCCTACTGCGCATGCGCCCGCTCCAACGCTGGTTGAATGCTCGCGCGTCCCACCGAGCTTGGGTTTCTGGCAGCCAGAAAATCAGAGTGACTCAGACCTGCATAGCGGCTCTGCAGCCCTGGTTAGTGGCCGACTGGTACCAGCAGGGAGTGATGATGGGAACCATCTCTTATCGAAAAGTCATTTCGACAGACGCGTCCAACTCGGGTTGGGGCGCGCTGTTCGAGGGCAGACCGGTCTTCGGCCAGTGGTCAGACCAAGAGAAGTGTTTTCACATAAACTGTCTGGAAATGATAGCGGTCAAGAACGCGCTGAAGCGCTTCCTCCCGTTCATACAGGACCAACATGTTCTTGTCCGCTCGGACAACATGTCTGTGGTATCCTATGTAAACCGTCAGGGCGGTGTCAGATCCAGAAATCTCTGCAATCTGACGGAACGCCTCCTTATTTGGTCTCAGATGCACCTGCGCTCGCCGAGGGCGGCGCATGTGCCTGGCCATTTGAACGACGGCCCAGACAAACTGTCCAGGGACAATGTTCCCCCAGGGGAATGGTCCCTGCACCCCCAAACGGTCCAGAAACTGTGGCGCCTATTTGGCAGAGCGGAAGTCGACCTATTTGCGTCAAAAGACAACGCTCAATGCCCGACGTTCTTCTCGAAGGACGAGGACGCGCTGGCCCAGGTTTGGCCCAGCCTCCCGCTATATGCTTTCCCTCCGGTCTCTCTGTTACCACAGGTGATCAAGAGAATCAGGGAAACGCGCCACTCGGTGCTCCTCATAGCCCCGCGTTGGGAGAATCAGAATTGGTTCCCGGAACTAGCACGGCTGTCACACACAGCTCCGTGGCCGATTCCGGTGAGGGCAGATCTCCTCTCTCAGGCTCGTGGCGCGATCTGGCATCCCCATCCAGAGCGCTGGTCTCTGCACGCATGGTTGATCAACGGGTACTCGTTGCCCTGCCAGAAGGAGTGATGAACACGATCACGCAGTCTAGGGCTCCTTCCACGAGAAGGCTCTACGCGTCTGAATGGTCGGTGTTCTCCGGATGGTGCACCGACAGAGGTCTGGACCCACGGACATGCGGGGTGGCGCATCTGCTCACTTTCCTACAAGAGCTGTTGGATAAGGGGAGGTCCCCATCCACGCTCAAAGTATACGTGGCGGCCGTGGCAGCGTTCGCAGAATCTACGCACGGCCAGTCCCTGGGAAGACATGAGTTGGTCATCCGCTTCCTTAGAGGAGCTAGAAGGATGAACCCGCCGCGCCCCCCGTCGGTTCCTATGTGGGATCTTTCATTGGTCCTCGAGGCCCTGAAAGCCTTTCCATTTGAACCACTAGACTCCGTGGGGTTGAAATATCTATCACTGAAAACCGTCTTTCTGACTGCACTGTCGTCAGTAAAACGTGTGGGGGACCTGCACGCGTTGTCTGTCAGCGCGTCGTGTCTTGAGTTCGGGCCGAATGACTCTAAAGTCATCCTCAGACCTAGACATGGCTATGTTCCTAAAGGGATGGGCACTCCATTCAGAGCGCAAGTTATTTCGCTGTCAGCTCTGCCAGCATCTGACAGCGAAAGTGATGTGAATCTACTCTGCCCTGTCAGGGCGCTGAGATTTTACATTACGCGCTCCGCCTCCTTCAGGCGTTCAGAACAGCTTTTTGTTTCGTTTGGTGGGCGCACCAAGGGTCTCGCCTCCTCGAAACAGAGCCTGTCCAGATGGATAGTGGACGCTATAGCAGCTGCTTACGCGTCAAAAGGTCTGCAATGCCCTCTGGGCATCAGGGCTCATTCCACGAGAGGCGTGGCCTCGTCGTGGGCGTGGTCCAGTGGGATTTCTATCCATGACATATGTGTAGCGGCGGGCTGGAGCTCCCTGTCTACCTTTGTCAGGTTTTATAACCTAGAAGTTACTGCCTTGCAGGCTAAGCTTTTGTCAGTTTGAAGGAGATGTGTATTCTGCCCAGATATCCCTGCTCAGATCACTCTCACGTGACTCAGCTCTCCTGGTTGAGCTGCACTAGTAGGGTATGTGCTATGTGCCTATACAGACCAGCGCGCTGCTCTGTATTCCCTATGTGTGCTTATGTACGAGTACTTATTTTTTCCACTTATGGGGTTCCCCTGAAAGTTCGGGGTCTCATGGTGGATGCTTGGCGCGCACGGCGTTGACAAAGTGTTCCCGTAGCGTAAGCTAAACTTACGCAATACGAGAGAACCTCTCGTAAGAGAACGATACTCGGTTACTAACGTAACCTCGGTTCTCTCTAGAGAGGGAACGAGTATTGCGTAACCGGCCGTGTTCGCGCAACGAGCGACTTCGCTTCAGTCGACGAAAAACCAGGGAAGTCAGCCTACAGCCCCTACTTTTATATGCTAAGCCACGCCCATTCTGGCGGGCTGTGACGCTATGAAGGCGCGGGCGCCCTTCATTGGTCGTGATGTCACTCCGGGCTCACTGGTAGGCTGCAGCAGTTGCCGCAGGGCAGCCAATGAGCACGCGAGATGGCCTGCTCTAGGTCTGCTAGCTGCTGCACTGCGTTGACAATGAATACAAAATTAAGGATAATTTTTTGGCTTCAATATCTCGAGAAGATGAATCTTTCCCGTTGCGTAAGCTAAACTTACGCAATCCGAGAGAACCTCTCTAGAGAGAACCGAGGTTACGTTAGTAACAGTATCGTTTTTCCCAGCGCGTCCGCGCCGCATCGAGATAAAAACATCTGATCTCAACTTTTCAGAATGCCGCAAGCCTAGCGTTTTCTACGCGTGTGAATGGTGCCTTACATGGAGACCGGAAACAACTGCAATAGTAGTGACCACCCTATTCATATAATAGTGTCACTAACGTTACATTAGATCTGGCTAATGCCACTGTTACAGTAGGCTAGTCATCTAAAAACATTACGGAACACTTACCGCAGCCGCAGGTGATCCACTTTGTCCTGTCTGTGCTATAGATGGGATGGCCTTATCCTTCAGCACACGTTTATGGTCCATGTGGCAAATTCCATTTTTTCAAAATAGTCGTCCTCAGTGAAATGTACTGGGCTAACACGATGGTCCTTGATGATTTCTTCAGGTGTGTTTGGATCTAACGTTGTATCCACAGCAAATAACTTAGCCATTGATTCATCAGGTCAGCGTTTTTGGTTGGAATTCTATGAAACATAATGGTATTACCTTGATGCCACTGTTTATTGTCACAGCTCTTTACAATACAACGAACACCCATGATAAACTATGCTTTTCTATCTAGTAATTGCTGACTCTATTACTCCAACTCTGAACGAACTCTCTGCTCCTCATCACGGTGTGTCTCAGGTGCTGCGGTAATCACTCCGCCCAAGTAGCAGTGCTTCGCCTTCTGAGAATATAGTTCCCAATATTTATACGGTTAAAAGATGGCTGTGTCTCATATGATCTTGTTATTTGTACACTCTGTGACTATACAAATCACAACATGTAAATAGGAAAATGTTTGCGTTATTTTGTCACTTATTGGGATTAGTATGCTAGCTGGAGCCATTTACATCCAGTCTTTGTGCTAAGCTAGGCTAGCGGTGGGTGCATCAGATAGAGTTACAGCACGCACGGAGATGAAAAAGGTATGGACTTATCTAACTCTGGGGGATACGGTGAATAAGCTAAAGTCCCAAAAAGTCGGTGTGTTCCTTTAATATTTGTGTGCCTAATACAGTGGCTCTGAAGTACAAATAAATTTAACAAATCATAAAACACAACAGCAAAAAAACTAAATAGATAACACAGCCAATTATAAAATGGAAAGAGCGGTTCTCTTACGAGAGTATCTCTCGTACTGCGTAATAGCTTACGCTAGGGGAAAAACTCTTTTCCGCGAGATATTGAAGCCAAAAATTATCCTTAATTTTTTATTAATGTAAAACGCTTTGCAGCAGCAAGCAGACATAGGCGAAACAGCTCGCGCGCCTATTGGTTGCTCTGCAGCAAATGCAGCAGCCTATCGAGAGAGACTCCGCGTGACGTAATGACCAATGGGGGCAATTCGCGCCCATATCGTCACGTCCCGCCAGAAGGGGCGTGGTCTCACCCTATAAATATGCTCGTTAGGCTGATACAAGCTGATTTTTACCTCTTCAGCGAAGCACACGCATCGCTGGATCCGGAGTGAGAAGCCGCGCCGTCGAAGCAAGCCTTTCAGCGGGACGAGCTCTGGAGTCGCTGGCCTCGCCGCCTTCAACTGCCGTACCTGCTGCGCTTTCCGGCGTTCTATATCCTTTTCATACTCTGTGTGTATTTACTCTGTTGAGAGTGTTTGCTCGCTTACTTGACGCGACTCACACTTCTCTCACAAAAAGAGCTGCGTCTTTTTAAAGATGCCTTCCTGTGGCTCGTGCCGCGCCCCGCTCAGCGATGGAGACCGGCACGTCATCTGTGTTTCCTGCCTGGGTGAGGATCACGCGGCTCTCGCGCTCGCTGACGGCGGATGCCCTCATTGCGAGCTTTTGCCCATGGTGACTCTGAGGACTCGCCTGGCATCATTCTCCGAGCCTTCACCGCAGCCCGCCGTGGTGCCGCGCCGCAAGAAGCGCCGCGCCCAGGGCGCTCCCGAGCTTTCTCCAGCCCGCCAAAGCTCGCCGGTTCGCCCGCCAGCTTCGCCGGTTTCGCTCGAGTCGCTCACTGACGGACAACGGCCGCCACCTGCCGCCGCGTCCATCCACGAGTTTGACGAACCCACCGAGGCGTGTTCTCTTCTGGCATCCGATAGTGAGGATTGGGCGAGCTCCGTGGATCTCCCCTCCGCTAGCGTTTCCCGCCAGCCCACTGGTAAGAGAGCCGGCATTGAGACTGAGCTGATGCGTCTGCTCTCTCAGGCCGTGGAAAGCATCGGCCTCGATTGGGAGGCGCCCGCGCAGCCGCCGCGCAACAGAATGGACGGACGCTTTCTCGGAAATGACGAGGCTCCGACGAAATCGCGGCCCGCGCCCTTCCTCCCGGAACTTCACGAGGAAGTGACTAAATCGTGGAACGCCCCCTTCTCCGCCAGGCTGCGTACCTCTGCCTCTGCTGCTTTCTCCTCGGTGGATGGCGCGAAGGACAGAGGATACCTTTCTGTTCCTCCTGTGGAACCAGCTGTAGCGTCTCATCTCTGCCCGCCCTCCGCTGGACGGCGCGCTCACACGACGCTACCCTCTAAAGCCTGCCGAGTGACGTCAACCATGCACGGTCGCGCTTACACCGCCGCCGGGCAAGCAGTTTCAGCGCTGCACACTATGGCTATCCTGCAGATCTACCAAGCCGACCTTCTCCTTAAATTGGACGAGGAAGGACCCGGAGCGATCTGCGTGGCGGACCTGAGAAGCGCTACAGACCTAGCTCTTCGCGCTACTAAAGCCGCTGCACAGGCCATAGGACGGAACATGGCCTCTCTCACCGTGGCTGAGAGACATTTATGGCTGACGCTGTCCGAGATGACGGAAGCCGAGCGCTCTGTGTTCCTCGACGCGCCCATTTCACAAGCGGGCCTTTTCGGATCTGCCGTCAAAGATTTCGCGGACAGATTCATGGAGGCGCAAAAGACTTCGCAGGCCATGAAGCACTTCCTTCCGAAGCGCTCGAGCTCCGCTGCAGGCCGCTCAAAACAGCCGTCTGCTCGCAGTTCTCCACCGCACAGCGCCGCCACGCCCGAGACCAAAGACCGCGCTCTCGCTCTGCTGGACGCCGCCCCCCTCAGCGCGGGCCCCGGCCGAGGATTGAGATCAAGCCCGAGGCCTCAAAATCTTCCTAGCCATTCTAGGAAAGCGACGGTGTTCAGATCCCGCTGCGGCCGGATTTCCACCAAAACTTCTCGCTCGGTCAGTTCCAAACATCGCGACTGTCCCAGTGTATTTCGCAGTGAGCCAGCCGGTGTCTCAGCCCGTTTGCCTGCGCACAAAAGCCGTTTTTACGGCTACCCAGATAAATCCAATAAAGAGTGCATTTTCTGGTGTTCCGGCCACGGCCGATGGTGTTATAAGTGTTGTAAGAATGCCCACCCAGTGCCCATTCACACACACAGACACAGCCCGCCACGGTGCAGGGCTAGCACAAATAAAATCGACTCCGGTCGATTGTGCAAACAATGTAGTAAACGCGCCCATGTCACCATGCCCGCTCACACTACATGCTGCGTGTCCCTTGGTTTCTGTAAAAACGAAACCAACACACATTCAGTCGGCCATGAACGACAGTGTTTTCAGTGTAATAAATGTGCCCGCAGCCCCGCGCCCACATTTTGTCACAGACACGCCGATTCCTACGGGATCTCCCCCGCTCGCTTTTTTTGCACAATCTGCCATAAAAAAGCTGAGCGCGGTCAGGCCGCCCGCTGTGATCAGCGCGCCCCCCGCCTCGAACGCTGTAAACACGGTGTTGTGTTCCCAGTATGCCCGGGCTCTCGAGCTGCCGTTTTGCCGCGACCAGAGCCCGGATTTCATTCTGCCCCTAGCTATTCATGCAGCAGATGCGTGGTCAAAGCTTCCCGGGGTATCAGAATGGGTGCTGAACACTATAAAGAGAGGCTATTCGCTACAATTCGCTCGACGCCCGCGCCGTTGTACGGCGCGCGTCGAAACTACTGTTAAAAAACGCAGTGTCTCATCTACTTCGTGCCGAGATAGCGAAACTACTGAGCAAAGGGGCTATAGAACCTTTATCTCAGGCTCAGAGCAAAGGGGGCCTATACAGCAGATATTTTCTGGTACCGAAAAAGGATGGGGGTCTCAGACCCATTTTAGATCTACGACAGCTGAACAGAGTGCTTGTCAAACGCCAGTTCAGAATGCTTACGACCAGGAAAATCCTCGCGCAAGTGCGCCACGGGGACTGGTTTATGTCGATAGATCTGAAAGACGCCTATTTCCACATACAAATAGCGTCCCATCACAGGCGATTTTTGAGATTCGCCTTCGAGGGCCAGGCATATCAATACACAGTCCTGCCGTTCGGCCTGTCCCTAGCACCTCGTACATTTACGAAGTGCATGGACGCGGCGCTCGCACCCCTGAGACTTCAGGGCATGCGAGTCCTGAACTACTTGGACGATTGGCTGATTCTAGCTCGATCACGATCGGAGCTCATAGAACACAGGGCCGCATTACTCGAGCACCTCGAGGAGCTGGGCCTCACAGTCAATTGGATGAAGAGCTCACTGTCTCCCAGTCAGAAAATTTCCTTTCTGGGAACCGTGTTGGACTCGCTGTCCATGACAGCACGCCTGTCACCAGAGCGCGTGCTAAATATTCAGCGCGGCGTGAAATCCTTCCGCCACGGCGCGATAGTTCCGCTCAAAAGGTTTCAGAAAATGCTGGGGCTGATGGCCTCAGCAGCCTCTGTACTCCAGTTGGGCTTGCTCCGCATGCGCCCATTGCAGATGTGGCTGAAAGCGCGGGTTCCACCCAGGGCATGGACAGCGGGTCTGTTTCGCCTCAGGGTCGACCTTCAGTGTGTTTCAGCTCTGGAACCTTGGAAAATAACCGACTGGTATCAGTCAGGTGTGAGTCTGGGGACCGCTTCGAGTGTGAAGGTGGTGTCTACGGACGCCTCCACCTCGGGGTGGGGAGCGCTGCTCGAGGACAGACCGCTAGCTGGCCTGTGGTCAGAACGGGAAAAGCTCCTTCACATAAACTGCTTGGAGATGATAGCAGTCGACAAAGCGCTACGGCGTTTTTGTCCCCAGGTAACAGGCCACCACGTCTTGGTCCGGTCGGACAACATGTCAGTGGTGGCATACATAAATCGCCAGGGCGGCGTCAGGTCACGAAACCTTCACAGGCTGACGGAACGCCTTCTGGTCTGGGCTCAGCACAACCTGCTCTCACTGAGAGCGGCGCACGTGCCTGGTCACCTGAATGTGGGACCAGACAGACTGTCCAGAAACAATGTTCCAGCAGGGGAATGGTCGCTGCACCCGCAGACGGTCCAGCTGCTGTGGAAAACGTTCGGCAGAGCACAGGTGGACCTATTCGCGTCCCACGAAAACGCTCATTGCCCGGAGTTTTTCTCGAAAAGCAAGGACGCGCTGGCTCATGTTTGGCCCCGCTGCCCCCTATATGCTTTTCCTCCTGTCTCACTCCTGCCTCAGGTGTTGGAACGAATCAGGGAGAACGGATGCCCAGTGCTGCTCGTAGCTCCGCTCTGGACAAACCAGACATGGTTCCCTGCCCTGATGCAGCTGACCAGCACTGCCCCATGGCCTGTACCATTGAGGAGAGACCTCCTCTCTCAGGCGGAGGGCTCGATTTGGCACCCTCGCCCGGAGTTGTGGTCCCTGCACGCATGGGCCATCAACGGGTACCCGCTAGCCTCCCAGAAGGAGTGTTAAACACGATCGCGCAGGCTAGAGCTCCGTCTACCAGGCGGCTCTACTCCTCGAAATGGTCTGTTTTCTCTGCATGGTGTCAAGCCCAGAGCTTTTCACCTGTGGAATGCGGGGTTTCGGAAGTGCTTTCCTTCCTTCAAGAGCTACTGGATAAGGGCAGGACCCCATCCACGCTCAAAGTATATGTGGCGGCCATAGCAACGTTTGCAAAACCGGTGTCTGGCCAGTCGCTGGGGAAAAACGACTTAGTCGTGCGTTTCCTTAGGGGAGCTCGGAGGCTGAACCCTCCCAGGCCCCCTTCAGTCCCGACGTGGGACCTTTCCACGGTCCTGGAGGCCATGAAAGGCGCCCCGTTCGAGCCAATCCAGCTGGTGGACATGAAACACCTGTCGTTCAAAACAGTGTTTCTCATGGCTCTCGCTTCAGTGAAGCGCATAGGGGACTTACAGGCGCTTTCAGTAAGCGCGTCGTGTATGGAGTTTGGGCCTAATGACTCGAAGGTCATTCTCAAACCAAAGCACGGGTATGTCCCGAAATCCCTCAATACACCGTTCAGGGCCCAGGTAACTTCCCTGTCCGCCCTTCCGGTTCTCAGTGAGGAGGAGGATGCGAGTCTCCTTTGCCCCGTCAGGGGATTGAGAGCTTATCTGTCACGCTCGTCTGTTTTCAGACAGACGGAGCAGCTTTTTGTTTTGTTTGGCGGGCGTTCCAAGGGACTCGCCGCCTCAAAACAGAGCCTATCCAGATGGATAGTGGATGCCATTGCGCTCGCTTACTCTGCGAAGGGCCTACAGTGCCCCTTGGGTGTCAGGGCGCACTCCACGAGAGGCGTGGCCTCTTCGTGGGCGTGGTCGAGCGGGGTTTCCCTGCAAGATATCTGTACGGCCGCGGGCTGGGCCTCGCCGTCTACATTTATAAAATACTATAACCTGGAGGTACCCGCCTTACAAGCTAAGCTTTTGGCGGTCTAAAATTCAGTGCTATCTGCCCCGCTGTGCGGCCCAGATGCTGAGTTTACTGCAGCCCCATGAGTGTTGACACACGTATGGCCACCCAGATCAGGCTGAAAGCTTTCACCCTGGCTGCGCGTTTTATTGTCATATAATAGCCCCACTGGGTGCTTTTTTATAGGGAATGACGCTTCCAGCCTCTCTTCCTCCACTCTATGTGAGTTTATGGTGATTATGCATTACATGAGCCCTGGGCTTCGGCCCCCGGGACTTTGGTGTTGGATCCCTGTACGCACGGCGTGTGGCATTGTGTTCCCCTAGCGTAAGCTATTACGCAGTACGAGAGATACTCTCGTAAGAGAACGTACTCGGTTACTAACGTAACCTCGGTTCTCTCTAGAGAGGGAACGAGTACTGCGTATCTTGCCGTGCTTGGAATACGCTCTGGTTCGCTTCAGTGATAAAAACCAGCTTGTATCAGCCTAACGAGCATATTTATAGGGTGAGACCACGCCCCTTCTGGCGGGACGTGACGATATGGGCGCGAATTGCCCCCATTGGTCATTACGTCACGCGGAGTCTCTCTCGATAGGCTGCTGCATTTGCTGCAGAGCAACCAATAGGCGCGCGAGCTGTTTCGCCTATGTCTGCTTGCTGCTGCAAAGCGTTTTACATTAATAAAAAATTAAGGATAATTTTTGGCTTCAATATCTCGCGGAAAAGAGTTTTTCCCCTAGCGTGAGCTATTACGCAGTACTCGTTCCCTCTCTAGAGAGAACCGAGGTTACGTTAGTAACCGAGTACGTTATGCTAAATATTGATTTGAAAATAGTTTTGCAGTTTTGTAGAGGCTAGCAATAGCAAGCTGTATAATAATGTATAATAGCACACACACACACACAAACAAACAAACACACACAAACAAACTCTCTCGGTAACACTTTACAATACGGGTGCACTAATATGCATTAATTCATGTTTAACTAATGCATAGATAATCATGAGTTAATGTATGATTCATGAAGAACTAAACCATTAATTAATGATTACTGCATCAGCAACTAATAAAGAGTCTATATGATTAATAGATTAAGTAATACATGAATTGCTATTAATTCAATGTGTCATTGTGTATTAATTCCTTAATAACATATTTTATCAACTAATAGTGTAAATTAATGTGTTAATTACCACAATTAGTCAAAGCTATGCATTTCAACTTCCAGTTGTCTGCTTTAATTAATCATTAGCTAATGATTTGCAAAGGTATCATTATGTTATGACTTTACTTGTTGAGGCACATCGTTATTAACTAGTCATTTACTAATTGTAGTAATTTACACATGAATTTGCACTAACAATGAAGTAATTAATCATGTATTAATGCATATTAGTGTACCTGTATTATCTGGAAGTTGAAATACAAGGCTTTGGCTCATTCTGGTAATTAACATATTAATTAACACTATTAGTTAAAAAAATGAGTTATTAGGGAATTAATTCACAATTACATATTTAATTAATAACAATTCATGAACTAATACATTAACCATACAGACTCTTAATTAGTTCCTAATGTGGTAATCATTAATGAATAGCTTAGATAATCATTAGTTACACATTAATTCAGTATTATCTGTGCATTAGTTAAGCATGAATTAATGCTTATTAATGCACCCGTATTGTAAAGTGTTACCACTCTCTCTCACACACACACACAGACACTGTCTAGTCTCGTCTAGAGCTCAGACTACCTCGTGTTGGTTTATCTCTTACCTACTTACCTCCTTCGTTCCTCTTCTCGTTCCTGGTCCCCAGTTCCTTGTCTCCCTTCAGTCTCTGTGATCACATCCTGCAAAGGAAAAAGGAAAGTTGATGTCATTCATCTATAAGTGACTTTCTAACGTGTGTGTGTGGTAACTCACCTTTCATCAGCCATCGTCTGCTTCTCTCATCTGCCTGCCCATTGTTTCATTGCATTATCAGCTTGTTCAAATAAAGCATATAGATCATTTTGAAACTTAAACGTCTTTTCAGTGTGTGATTTCCTGACGTGTTGCCATAGAGATGCATACAATCGAGTCTAAGGAAGTGAACAACTCTGAGATGAATGTCACGGGTCGCCATCTCTTAATTACGGTAATTACACCATGGCGTGAACCTAGCATAAACTTAAAGGTGGCTGCTGTTTGTTTGCGACGCTCTGGGACTGTGGTAGGACTGAATATTTTTTGTGGAAAGGAAAATCGCTCCCTCGAGGCACATGTGACAGAATTCATCGACCTTGCCGCGAGTCTGACCAGGGGTCTCATTTATAAAACTGTGCGTAGGATCCTTACTAAAAGTGTACGTGCGCCCGAAAGCCAATCTCAGACAATCTGCTATTATCATGATAAGCAATTATCTAGTTCCCTTTCAGTCGCTCACGTTCGACGTAGTCTGGTGGTTTCTACAGCGCGACTGCAGCGGTGATCGCGAGCTTTGAGCTCTCAACTACTGTTCTAACAGCAACAAATTTCTAAAGGTTTGTGTGTGTTGACGGCTGGTTAGAGGGCGGAAAAGTGAGCGCTTCACTGTTCAGTGTTGCCGCGGCTTACAGAACGCTGAAGCAGCTTTTGTGGGCGGTACATGTTCCCACTGCGGGAATATGACTGTCTCTGTGTTGAGATCGAGACTCGCCTTCGGTAATGGAGACTCGAGTCCCCATTACCATGCCCCACCCTCGGGTGCCGTGTGGGATGGGTGAACGGAGGATAGTGATGGAGGTCTCGCCCGGTAACCATTCCCTGTGGGCTCCTCACTCCTCCATCACACCGCAGCCGATGGAATTCCTTTTGAACGTGCTGGTCCCTCTGTAATGGACCGATCAGCCGTTTCAATTGGGGTTCCCCCAGAGGATAAGATGTCGATAGCCGCATCGGAGGGTGAGCTGGCCTCTGGAGATGACGACTCGGCTGTGTTTTCTCCCTCTGGGAGTTTAACATTGCCCGAGCCAGATCCAGAAATGTCAGCTATGCTGAAACGGGCCGCCAAGGCTGCCGGGCTCGAGTGGAACCCTCCACCGTGTCCCGTTCAGTCTCGGTTGTCCGGCGGCCGCTGCCTTTTGGGGGGATCCTCGTCTCCCCCTGCCGCCGCTCCCACTGGGCCTCCGCAGCAGCCTCCAGCCAGGCCTCAGCATGGAGCCGGCCGCAGTAGGGACGCCCAGCCTGCTCCAGGCGCTGCCAAGCCAGGTGGCAAGCCACAGCAAAAGCATTCCGGAGCGGGCCACTCAGGGATGGAGGAGGATGCTCTGGGAGTTGGTCACTGATCCACTCCCTCCCCCCAGATGAGGGCCGGGTGGAGTCTTTGTTTGTGTGTGTGTCTGTTCCTCCGCTGCTCCCAAAAAGAAGCGGAGCAAGCGGTACCCACACTCCAAAGAAAGAGCAAATTCCTCTGTTCCTGGGTCCCAAGAGGGCGAGTCTGGCGGTGTGCGACCCTGTAAGATTTGCACCCCTCAGCCCCCTCTTGTTCGCCAGCACGGCAGCTGGGTGTGGTTCGAGGACCCGGTCATCCGCCTTCTCACGCATCCCAGGCCGTCTCGTGGAGACAGGTAAGTCTAGTACACCACACTCAGACCCTGCTTCGGGCCGCCTCCGGGCCTTCCGAGTCGGATCCCTGTCCTCCACCTCTCTGCCCCACCTCGGGTACGTCTGTGGTTCCCTGGCCCCTGGCACGGTGTGTGTAAGCCTGAAGATGCTTCCTACCGCTCCAGCTGGCCCCGAAACTACCAGCAGACTCGGCTTGCGATTCATTTCGCTTGGCTTCGCCCTGGCTCAGTCATATTCATCATACCTAGGTGTTGAGCTGAGATGCTCCTAAGATTAGTGATATTTATCACACCTACGTGTTGAGCGCTGCTCCGGTCCTGTGTGTGCACGTCGCAGTCCTACTGGTGAAGGACGCGAGGTAGCCTCTCCTCCAGCCGATATGAAGACCGGTTTCTATAAACCCGTACTACATTGTACCCTAGATAAGTGGTGGGTTATGGCCATCTTGAACCTGTGTCAATTGAAACGGGCCCTTTTTCGAAAGGCTCCGTTCAATTACTACACAGAAATGCATTTTCAAATGCTCCATCCCCAAGGTTGGCCTGCAGCGTTCGACCTGAAGGACAGTACTTCAGATCTCTATCCTTCCGCTCCACAGACCATTCTGTGTTCTGGCATCGAGGGTACGAAGTATCAGTACACAGAGGTGGAAAGTAACGAATTACATTTACTCGCGTTACGTAATTGAGTCGTTTTTTTGTGTACTTCTACTTTAAGTAGTTTTTTAAATCTGTACTTTTACTTTTACTTAAGTACGTTTTGATTGAAGTATTGTACTTCGCTACATTTGAAATCATATCCGTTACTGAGTAAAAAATAATAATACAAGGGAGAAAAAAAAAAATCACACTCCGGAAACTACTGCATTGATTGAAGGGCGGGAGAACAAACGCGCAAGAAAGGTGACGCAGACCCAGCTGAAGCTGAAAGCGCCCTCGAATTCTTATGAAGCGGATTATGGCCAGTATGGAAATACTTTGTAGAAAAAAAGCGTGGTTGTCCTCGAGGATAGATATCCAATTTGCAAAAAATGTGGATGCAAAGTGCCTGCAAAAGGAGGATACATAGGACACCATCCCTCCTGCAGATAAAGGTAGGCTATGTCCCGATTATAACTTAAGGCCAAATGACTTACGTCAGTGGTTCCCAACCTTTTTTTGTCTGAGACCCCCTTTTTCTCAAGAAAATATTTTAGGGCCCCCCTTCACATTTAATGATATTATCGCTCTTGTAAGCTTGCAGCAAGGATGACAAAATATGTTGTTTTCAAACAAACGGTATGTTTATGCACAAATAATAGCCTATAATATTGAAAATACAATAACAAAAACATCAGTAGGCCCTTTGTAATTTAAAAACGTAAGCCTAGGAGAAGCCTATAAATTGGCCCTATTTGAAATGCAAAAACAAAAATATTCAGACTGGTGTGTAGGTAAAAAAAGAAAGAATATAGGCTATTACTAAATGACTGTTGTCTGGGGCCTCAATACTTGCATGTTATTTGTGAGGCTTTATCAATGTGAGGCTTTATTTTTTACGCTTTTGGCGCTATAGCGAGCGATAATAAACTTGCGTTTATTAACAGAATAATGCGTCTTTCGGAAGAACATTGTAGCCGGAACTACATCTCTCTGTGTACGTCTATGACGAGTCACGCAGGTACTGGGCTACTCCGCAGCGGCAGCGATCCGAACCAGTGTAAAATAGTCCCAATGTAAACACTTATTATAGGTGTACCATAGTGGTTCAGGATAAGACAAAAACACGGATTGGAAAATGGATTCATGATGAACTCGCTCATTATATAAATTTTGTAAATTTTGAACAGAAAAAAGTTAAGGACTTTTATTTAATGCTCATTGCTCAAACCTTTCAAAATATGACGCGACCCCCCACAGAGCTCGCTGAGGCCCCCTTGTGGGCCGCGACCCCCCTGTTGGGAACCGATGACTTACGTGATGCAGAGGGAATCCCGGAATCCAGTCATGAAAATGGAATTTACATAACGCAGATGTCACGTAAAACACGCAAAATAATGGATGGATGAATACATGGAAAGTAGAACTGTGCAATAAATCCAATCGCGACATGGTCTGTGAATATTTAAGCACACAAATACTGCTATGTAAATATATAACCTATTTGTTCTGCTGAGCTGCGGCGCTTTGTCTATTACATACTCAAGTACGCGTGACGTTCATGGTGTTTTCAGCGTCTCACAAACAATTTGAGGACATGAATACATGAACATTTCCAGAGCTGCTCTGAGAGAACGCCTAATGAGCATTTTCATAATTTTATTTGAGAAAAACATTGTCAAATACACTTTGAAACAGGTCTTCACTACAACCTGTCAAAATAAAAGTTCGGTTTTACTAGGAGAAATTCTGACAGAAATATATTACTATTGTAGGCATACAATAGAACGTACTTCTCAAAATAATAATAACAACAACAATAATAATACATTTTATTTAAACATTATTTAAAGGAATATATTTTTTGTCCATGGTTTAATTTAGTAAATCTGTTTTTGCAGCGCTTCCACAAAAAATAAAAGGACACTAGTTTAAACTTACATTTGATTACCATCGTTTTTGATAATTTATTTGGATTAAATCATAAAAAGAAACATTAATTTTCTGAATAAAATACATTTCATAGGACTATATTATTCTTAAACATTTTAATAAATTATTAATGTTAAAAATAAGTTGTTAATCTAATTCATTATCAATTATTGAATTTAATTGATTAGACATGTTTTATTGAAATTTTAATAAACAAAACAAACAAATGGTTTCAAGTTTGTTATAGTAAAAGCATTTGTTCAACCAAAAAAAACCCCGTTTTCATTAATTTAACTGTCATTTTAACGGATGATAATAATAATAACCATAATTTAATAATACCGTTTATTTATTTAATAATTGATTAATACTGTAAACCGTGATATTTTCTGAGACGCTATCATACTGTGAAAATCTCCTACCATTACAACCCTACACGGGAGAGTCCCTCACCCCGCTGTTAAAAAAGTAACTCAGTAACTTTTACTCTGAGTAAATTTTAAATTAGCTACTTTTTACTTTTACTTGAGTAGATTTTTAGACCGGTAATTTTACTTGTACTTAAGTAAAATTTCATTGAAGTAGTAGTACTTTTACTTGAGTAGAATATTTTATTACTCTTTCCACCTCTGTCAGTACAGCTCCTACCCTTCGAGTGCTCCATAGCCAGTTGGGTCTTCAGGTCAACTGGGAGAGAGTAATCTCGCCCACGGGCTGAGTATCTCTTTTTCAGTTCAGGAGAAGGACTCGGTCCAACACGTCTCTTCAAGAAGAGAGTGTTAGGCCAGTGCTAGAAGTGAGAAAGGGTCCCACTGAAAAAAATTTCAGAGGCTCCTGGGGCATATGGCCGCTTGGCTTCCTCCATATGAAGACCGCTTCAGCACTAATTTTATGATCGAGTCCTGAGGTGACCGTGGTAGAGCGGCACGCCCTGTGTGATAAAAGATCACCCCGGCCTGCCGCCAAACTCTCAGCCCGTGTTCAGACCTTCAGGTCCACTAACACCGACTGAGGGGCCATGTACAAAGGGCATGCTTTAACGGAGGCCTGGGCGACCTCCGACTGCATTGGTATTCGTTACCTCGAGTTGGCAGTTCACCTCGCTTTGAGCCACCGCTGCTCAGCGAGCTGGTACTGGTCTGAAAAGACAACATCGCGACCGTTGCGCTAAGCTTCCCTCGCATGTCACAACTCGCCCGTCACCTCCTCGGAGTCAGAAGCTTCTGAGGTCGCTTCATTCCACTATAAAATTCTTCCGGCCTGCTCAATCGTGCCGCCAACGAGCCTCACGACAGCTATGGCCAGGGAGAGTGGAGACTCCAATCCCCTGGCGGTCCAGCTGGGCAGGGACCACTTCGGGGCCGCACAGTTACATCTGTTGCCCCTCCGGACTCGTCCCTCTACCAGTTGTGTTTTTGTCTGAGCGGACATCCCTTGGATAGACACTGGCTCTCAGCTGACCCCGGGGCTCCGCAGAAATGCGTTCCCCAGTGAGCCTTCTAAGAAAGCAGCTATGCGATTCATTATCGCTTGGCGCTGCTCAAGTTCAGTGATGTTCATCACACTCAGGTGTTGAGCAGAAATGCTCCTGAAGCTCAGTGAATTATCACATCTAGTGTTGAGCAGTGCTCCTGTCTTGTGCGTGCATGTCGCTTGCACCTACTGTGCTAAGTCAGGAGTGGAACAGGTCTTGATAGTTGCCCCTTTTTGGCCCAACCAGATCTAGTTCCCTCGACAGCCTTCCTGACTTCCCCTGAATACATTTCAGGGACGGGGCATGATGGCACCCGCGTTCAAAGGACTGGACGGGGAGGTTCAGGTCGCTATCACAAGGATATGTGGTAGTGACCATCACTTCTGCAAGCACCCCCTTAAGATAAGGCAGTTGTGCTTCGCTAGTTAGAAGTGGAACCTATTCGTTGAATGAGTCTTCTCTCCGTGAGGAGATCCTGAGAGCGTTCTGTCATTTCAGTGCTCTCTTTCCTGCAAGTTGGGTTGGAGTAGGCTGTTCCTTCACCCTCAGTATGATACAAACATCATATGAAGTATGGGAAGCACGTCCTGATCGTCAGGTTCCTGAGGGAGCAAGGGTTCCCTGCGCCCCCTTTATCCTCTTGGGCCTATCTCTGGTGCTACTGCAATACAGAGACCGCCCCTGAGCCACTGCAGGCAGTGAGTTAAAAATTCAGTTTTTTTAACAGTTCTCCTGCTCGCATGATCTCTACTAGAGGGTAGGGACTTGCTCGCTTTCAGTCAATGACTTGTGCCTGGAATTCAGGCCAGCTATCTCTCACGAGCTGAGACCCCGGCCTGGATATGTGCCCAAGGTTCCTACCTCTCCCTTAAACTGGGACCAGGTGGTGAGCCTGCAAGCGCTGCCTGGAGGAGGCAGACCCAGCCCTGGCTTTCTCTGTCCGTCCGCTTCATTGCGGTTTTACGTGCACAGAACGCAAGCCTTAGGACCTCAGACCAGCTCTTATCTGTTAAGGAAATCAGCAGAGAGGGAAGGCTGTTTCCAAGCGAGGTTGGCCCACTGAAAGTGGCTGCCTTCATCTTGGGCAAATTCCCGAGATGCACATGTCCACTTAGGTGGTGAGCTCCTCTTAAATAAGTGTGTGCTCCCGCTTAGGCGTTGACACAGAGTGCTTCGCTGACAGATATTCTAGAGTTGAGGGCTGGGTGACACCTTAGTCGAACCGCTGCTTCCCGTGGGCTCCCTTCACATGAAGCCAGTTTCACTGTAAGCCCGGTTCGTTGTGTCGGCTTGCTGCGCCATTCCCCTCCTATGGACTGGATACATGCGCAATTCTTGCTCCAGTTGAGTTCCCCTTTTTAGACGAACCCTGTCGAGTTCCTCCATACCCTTCGGCAACGGACATGGCGGAACGTCCGAAGCCAGGCCTATCACTCGTATGCACTGGTGGAACCTGTGTTAGGCTGGGTCCATATGCTGTGATCCCTACGGCGATCCCATATGTGTATTCTTCCACAGTACGGCTCCCTGCGGTGAGCCCGTGTCTTCCCTTGGCAGAGCCTGCTCTGCCGTCACTGTTCGGTTGAGTCTCCCCCCTGTTTACGATGGAGCCACCCCAGTGACATTCCATATGTTGTACTGCCCGGTCATCCGCCCAGTTCATTTGTGTATTCTCCACGTTACCTCCCTTCGGGCAGGATGTGGCTTCCGCAGCGTCCCTTCCTTTCATGTTCAGGGAACGCTTTCCCAGTGGTCCTGTAGGAACAGCAGTGACTTCCCTGGCCTAAGCCCTGTCCCTTCCCCGCCTTAATTGCGGGGGGATCTGGAGGCTTTTGTCTAGGCACTGGAAGGTGGCAGCACTAGATGGCGTTTTAATTGGGATCCCAATCAGTCGGCACGTCGAACGTGAGCGACTGAAAGGGAACGTCTCGGTTACGTATGTAACCCTCGTTCCCTGAAGGAGGGAACGGAGACGTAGTCCCGTCGCCACTATTGCTGGACCACCGCTGACTCCGAGTTACGCTCGGCTCCTCAGCGAAAAACAACAAGTGCGTGCATCCACTTCCGTATTTATACCCGCGCCGTGGGGGCGGAGTGTGTAATGCATTTCACACACGCCAATTACATTGGCTCGTTTTAATAGTACTCGAAGATGACAGGCTCTCTAAGCGTGATCCCAATCAGTCGACACGTCGACTACGTCTCCGTTCCCTCCTTCAGGGAACGAGGGTTACATACGTAACCAAGACGTTTCTATGTATCTCTGTAGTTAAAACATTAAAACACAGAATGCCAGAGGAAAAGTGTTCAAAAGCATTGCATCCACAACAAATATTTCTATTTATTGAATATAAAAAATGTTGTAACTTCTCAGTAATGATTTCATGTAGTTTAAGTATTTCACTCCATTAATGAGAATAGCACATTTAATCTAAATGTTTATATCAGAAGTAAAACATAGTTTAACCCTCTGGGGTCTAAGGTGTTTTTGGGGTCCTTGAGATGTTTTGACATGCCCTGACATTTGTGCTTTTTTCAGTTGCTTATAAACATATTAATGGCACAGGTGAAATCACACTCTATTTAGCACAAACAGGGCTACCATAATATGTGAGCAACATGTATGTACATGTTTGTATTTTTGAGAGAATATTGTTTATGCATGGTTATTGAAAAAACTAAAAACTAAAAGTTTCTGAAATAAGGCCACAAAACACATACTAAATATGTGTCCACAAGACTTTTGACTAATGGATGTTGTCGCCTAGAGTTTTTGCTTCAAAATGATCTGAAAATCATCCTGCCTAATCATTCACATAAAACAATAGATTGTTTTAAATTGTGAAAAACATTTTTTTGTTTGGAAAGGAAATATGCGAATAGGCGTGAACGGCCCAACCCCCTCATGTATAATTAGGTGGTTCTCACCTGAGAAGACAAAGACCCGCATAATAATGAACCTTTCATTCAGGTGTGTCACACAAGAAAGAATGCAAGGACAATTTATATTTATATATATATATATGTGTGTGTGTGTGTGTGTGTGTGTGTATGTATGTATATACACTAACCTAAAGGATTATTAGGAACACCTGTTCAATTTCTCATTAATGCAATTATCTAATCAACCAATCACATGGCAGTTGCTTCAATGCATTTAGGGGTGTGGTCCCGGTCAAGACAATCTCCTGAACTCCAAACTGAATGTCAGAATGGGAAAGAAAGGTGATTTAAGCAATTTTGAGCGTGGCATGGTTGTTGGTGCCAGACGGGCCGGTCTGAGTATTTCACAATCTGCTCAGTTACTGGGATTTCCACGCACAACCATTTCTAGGGTTTACAAAGAATGGTGTGAAAAGGGAAAAACATCCAGTATGCGGCAGTCCTGTGGGCGAAAATGCCTTATTGATGCTAGAGGTCAGAGGAGAATGGGCCGACTGATTCAAGCTGATAGAAGAGCAACTTTGACTGAAATAACCACTCGTTACAACTGAGGTATGCAGCAAAGCATTTGTGAAGCCACAACACGCACAACCTTGAGGCGAACCTTACAATTTGCAAGAGCTCAACAAAATTGGACAGTTGAAGACTGGAGAAATGTTGCCTGATCTGATGAGTCTCGATTTCTGTTGAGACATTCAGATGGTAGAGTCAGAATTTGGCGTAAACAGAATGAGAACATGGATCCATCATGCCTTGTTACCACTGTGCAGGCTGGTGGTGGTGGTGTAGTGGTGTGGGGGATGTTTTCTTGGCACACTTTAGGCCCCTTAGTGCCAATTGGGCATCGTTTAAATGCCACGACCTACCTGAGCATTGTTTGTGACCATGTCCATCCATTTATGGCCACCATGTACCCATCCTCTGATGGCTACTTCCAGCAGGATAATGCACCATGTCACAAAGCTCAAATCATTTCAAATTGGTTTCTTGAACATGGCAATGAGTTCACTGTACTAAAATGGCCCCCACAGTCACCAGATCTCAACCCAATAGAGCATCTTTGGAATGTGGTGGAATGGGAGCTTCGTGCCCTGGATGTGCATCCCACAGATGCTCTATTGGGTTGAGATCTGGGGCCTCATTTATAAACGTTGCGTACGCACAAAAGAAGGCGTACGCCGCTCTCTACGCAATAATTGGTATTTATAAAAAGCAAACTTGACGGTAAAATGTGCGGTCCTTCACGCAAGCTCTGACCCAGGCGTACGCTCAAAAACGTGTGAAATGAGAAATGGCGACACCGTCGGCAGATGGAAGAAACACGTGAAAGTGTGTCAAACTGTAGACCGTTGTGTAAAATAAATGGCAATACTGCCTCTCATAAATAACACGAAGACTTCACAAAGCAAGTCTTACAATTAACAGCCTACACGAACACCCGTTTGATCGATCTGCAACAGAAATGCAAATTAACACATATTTGCAAAAAGAAAATTGAAATATGTTCTGCAATAATATTGGCATGTTATACAATTCATCCTCATAAATAAGATGGTAAACAGAACGAAATAATGTACAAAACTGATATTCTCGCCAATGTGTCCGTCAGGCGGAGCAGATATAGATGCAATTAGATAGTCAGATAGATAGATAATTAGGGAGATAGATAGATAGATAGATAGATAGATAGATAGATAGATAGATAGATAGATAGATAGATAGATAGATAGATAGATAGATAGATAGATAGATAGATAGATAGATGTATTATTTGTCCACTGGGGAAAGTTGTTTTCATAGTAAAAATGTCTTCATCAGCTACGGAATCATGGTATTCATGCATATGCCTTTAGTTTGTTTTATTTTTGATAAAATAACGTATGACGTAGACCTATGTCTCAATCATTCAGAAAGCTGCAAGAAATTACATTTGCGCTGAACTATTTCCCATTTCCAAGTAGATTATAACCGACATCTGTAGCTTGTCATTTCTTTTTTATTTCGGCCACAGTCCAAGGTTGTGAGGCTACAGCATTTACTGTCATTATCATTAGTAATGCCCACACTGTGCCCTCCAAACAACACTTTTCTCCTCTTTTCCACCTCGCCAACGGTAACTTCTTCACATTGAGTGAAGTTACGTTTTTTTGATTTCCTCTCTATGTTTGCCATGATTTCGCAATCGATGAATATTAACTTGTGGGCGTTTCACAGACTATTTATGGGCAACTATGGGCGTGACATGAAGCCGCAAAAGCTGCGCTACATTTAGAATTGATTGTGATTTATTAAGGGAAAAATGCGTAGAATGTGCATGCGCACGGTTTTATAAATCCAAATATTTCTGTGCGTACGCACGTCCTATGTTTCATCCGTACGCCACTTCTGACGCAAATCCTACGCAAAGTTTTATAAATGAGGCCCCTGGTGACTGTGGGGGCCATTTTAGTACAGTGAAATGGCCCCCACAGTCACCAGATCTCAACCCAATAGAGCATCTTTGGGATGTGGTGGAACGGGAGCTTCGTGCCCTGGATGTGCATCCCACAAATCTCCATCAACTGCAAGATGCTATCCTATCAATATGGGCCAACATTTCTAAAGAATGCTTTCAGCACCTTGTTGAATCAATGCCACGTAGAATTAAGGCAGTTCTGAAGGCGAAAGGGGGTCAAACACAGTATTAGTATGGTGTTCCTAATAATCCTTTAGGTGAGTGTATATAAAATCAAAATATAAATGAAAGTCAAAAGCACATTTTTAGTCATACCTGGAAACAAATCCTGGTCAAATAGGTTATATGGGCCATTCTATAGAATTTGTTCAAAGTTAGAGTTGGAAACATCTTGAAAAGAAAATTCTTTTTCCATATTAAGTATTATTTTTTAAAGTAGGCCAATACATTTTATCATACAAATTTCAAAGTTAATGATTCATTATTTTGATATAGCTTGCATTGGAACAAACACTATAACAGTTGATTAGTTTATTTTTGACAAAACATACTATATATTTAACATATGAGCAGAAACTGTCTAACAAAAGCTTATTTGATGTCTATTTTATAGTAAAAACTTTATTATCTATCCAAAGCTAGTCAACGAAATATTGTCTTTTATATTTCGTCTGTAACAGTGCGCATCTGTGCATTCGTTCATTCACACACCCAGACACCCGATTCATATTTAAACAGTCTTTTTGGTTTTACAGATACTATTCTATATCGCGATTAGAACAAATCTCAGTAGGCTATAGCAATATAGTTTGGATGTGTTCATGTAAAATAATGTAGGAGCGAGAGTGAATGAACGGCACATTCACTTTGCCATTCATTCACACACAGACACGCAATTCATATTTAAACATTCTTTGTGCAGTTTACAGACACTATTCAATAACGCGATTAGAACAAAGCACTTAAGAATAAATGACTTACTACATCAGCTGAGTCCGTGCTCCTCGAAATGAAACTACCAGCACTTCTGAGGTAACTTTTCCAGGATTATTACGGTAGTATTATTCATCACAGCGCAGCAAGACGAGGTAAAGTACAAGATTCTTATTAAACTGGATGTTTTATCCAGCTGATGTTGGCGTTTTCATGGCTTGCCTCAACATTTGCGTTTGAATAGCGCGCGCTCTCAGTGGGCGTGGTCACATTAACACGTCATACGCTATAATTAGGTGAAAGGAAAAAGATTGACATCTCTCTCTTTTCATACAGATTACATAAACTGAGAATAGTTGTTTTTTTATATAAATTACTTCATTTAAAAGAAGAGAACTTCAGCTTCATAAAGAGAAATCTCTCGTGTCTCTGTGACAAGTATTTACTGAGTTACAGTTCATTTTTTGGACGCGTTTCAGAATGGACTTCACTGACAGAGAGAAG
Organism: Rhinichthys klamathensis goyatoka; assembly: GCF_029890125.1. Taxonomy (NCBI): domain Eukaryota; kingdom Metazoa; phylum Chordata; class Actinopteri; order Cypriniformes; family Leuciscidae; genus Rhinichthys; species Rhinichthys klamathensis. The sequence goes on from NW_026606637.1 coordinate 1,549,554, forward strand.
GTAAAACGCGCATCATGTTTATTTTTCTTTATTTGACAAAAAGCACAACACTTTGTTTTTATTGTGAGTATACACAAAAAATAGACACTTAACAGGATCGAATAATGTATAACACTTATATGTAAGATCAAAATCAGCAGAGTATTTTGAGTCTCTTTTGCACTTATAAGAAAAAAAGTGAGCTGGTATCGCCGGCGGGTTAAATCATTATTTTATTTATTTAAACTGTTATTGTGAACATGCACTGTATTTATGATTAGGACTCATAATGAAGATTTACGGTTTTACTTCATCTGCCGTTAGATATAGGCAATGCGTCAGTTTCACTAAACGGCCCAACGCGCTCGCTGGCACGGACATTTAAGAAGGGATGGATATTTGCTTCAAGTGATAGGCTTGGTGAGTGAAATTATATTTTTATTATCTTTCTGTATATGTAATATTTTCTTTAGATTGTCTGTCTAAAAGTGACCAAAAAGACATTTAACTCCAGCTCACCATCGGTGTCGCCAAACTGCTCCGTCTCCAAAACGTTCGTACGCATGGGTCAGAGTTTGCGTGCAGGTGCGCAAGTTTTCTGGTCAAGTTTGTTTTTATAAATCACAACTTGTGCGTCGGAAGTGGCGTATGCCTCTTTCAAGGGCAGTTTTGTGCGTATGCAACGGTTATAAATGAGGCCCCAGGTGTGCGAGCCGGCTGCATCATCCGAAGAGTTCGGGGATGGAGAATGGAGCCCTGCCCACACTCCCGCAACTGAGAATGAGTTTCTGGCCCGTGCCTTAAACAGTTATTTTGATTATGGAGAGGAAGAACCCCTACCTCCTTTAATCCCTCCCGAACCTGTTGGCTCCATTTTGGACGAGCTGGTCCTGCCCAGCCTCTCTCTCCTAGCCTCGTGAGACCATCCTGATCTCGCGAGCTTTCAAGGTTTCACTCGCAGATCAGTCTGGATACTTTCCGTTAAAGAAAATTTGGGAGCAGTTCACCAAACGAACGTCCAATCAGCGTTGGCTTTGAGGCGGGTTGAGGTGTGACGCAACGAGAAGCGCGACAGTTCAGTCTATCAATCAAGCGAAAGCAACGCAAGCAAATACGAACTGATCTAGAAACATTTTCAGACAGCGGTAGTCCTAATTCTTTTAGCCGCTCGCTAATGCTTTTTTCTCTTGCATCCTTCTTGTGAAATATGGACCAGGCACCTGAAATGGTGCCTTTTATTCGCAAATTGTAGTTACATAATTGGCAAATATCCTTTGCCGACATGTTGCTTATTTGCTGAGCTAACGAGCCTTTACCTGCAGCAGCAAGAGTAGCCTGGCTTGTGGTTGTGTTTTCGTCGTCGCTCTGTCAGTACGTCATATGCTTCGTTGATCTGATTGGTTGATTTGGCCCGTCTATCACCAACATAGGCCAATCAGCTAACCAGTATTTTCGCCCCTTACCAAAACTACTTCAACGGAAGGTTTCCAGATGGATATGCGGAGCAAATCCATCTGGCGGAGTCAGGTTATCTCTCTCCTGCCTCCTCTCTAAACTTTTTACCAGAATTTTGTTTTTCGCCAGTCCCTCTGTTCATCTTCAATTCCTTCTCCTGCCCTCAGCATGCCTGCTATCCAGCCCTCGCTGTCTCCTATCTGCCCCTCAGTTTCTCCTCAGCCTCCTCTCAGTGGCACGGCTACACCTGGGGCCCGCTGTGAGCCAGCTTCTCCTGGTCGTGGATAGCCCCGCTCTGCCCCCGTCCTCAGTATCCGACCTCTCCATCCCTCGTGCCACCTCGGCCCATCACCCCATCTGCGCTCCTTCCTCCCTCAACTCCAACAGCGACCATCAAGCTTTTGTCTCCACCAGACTCCCTCAGACCATTGGCTCCGCCTGGCTCAGACATCACCATCACTTCGCCTGGCTTAGACATCGCCATCATTTTACCACGGACTGCCCTCTGTTCCATCCCTCTACCGGACTCTCATCCTCCACTAGAGCCTTCTTCATTCATTCAGTTGCGCCTTTCCGGGAGGGGGCGTTTTGTCATGTCTCTGTTTGGACTTTGTTTTCTGTTTTGCACCATTTCTCACCACTAGTCTATCACCATTAGGGATGCCACAATTCTCAATATAATATTGAACAGTTCGGTACGACATCCACGGTTCAATACGCGCTTGTGAATTGTTTTTCGGTTTTACGTTTAAATTTATGTGCGTTTTATTTCTCTCCGAATTGACTGTTTGTGTGTGCCTATACGAGCTGAGATGAGGAAACTCCTCCCCGCGACGGCCGCGAGTAAGTTAGGGGGCGCGCGCGCGGCTTAACCATCATTCCACACTTTAACATGGCGAGCGGCGGTGAAGTGAGGCTACTGTACGAGGAAGCACCAACGTCTTTCAAATCCGTGGTGTGGGGACATTTCGGTTTTGCCGTTGACTATAATACCGAGGAAGAAAAAAAACGGAAACCTCAAAATACAGGAATAGATAGCTGACCTAAGTGAAATTGCACTTTACATTCTGAATGAAGGACACACTGTACTGGAGTACTGTTAAGTTTAATTAAGATGGTTTATTTATGTTTACTGAAGTGCAAGTATGTTTATTTGAAATGGTCAATTTATGTTTACCAACTTCACATGTATGTTTATTTTCAAAATTTAGGAATTTATGTGTTCCCCAGTTTGTACATGGGCTACCAGCAGCTGTGAAATGTCAGTGTTAATTTTATATTATACTATACACTAGGAACTAGTGGACTTTTCTTAGCTTTTAAGTAAAATAAAGGAGTATTGCAATAAATCGTTTTTATTTTTTTCTCCTTAAACTCTTACTGTTCCTATTGGCTAAGCATAGAATAACAAAAAAACACTCTCATGTGTCAAGCCATCAGAACCGAACCGAAAACCGTGGTTAAAAAACCGAGGTATGTATTGAACCGTGGGCTAACTGTATGGTTGCATCCCTAATCACCATAGTTACTGATTTCATTTTTCCTCATTGTCAGCTGTGTATCATTAATCACCTTGTTTGTCTGTGAAAGTTTAAGTCCTGTGTTTTCAGTTCACCTTTGTCTGGTCTTGTTTACTTTTGGTTACATTTGCTTGCCTGCCTCCATGTGGATGTACTCTGTGAATACTATTAAATACTGTTAATACGTAATCTTCGTCATCTCATCCTTATATGCAGCTCAACTGTGACACATACTTGGCAATAAAGCTCGTACCGTGATTCTGAAAAACATTATTTATACAACTTTACAGTTAAAATACAGGTTCTGACAAAAACAGTAATATAAATAATAAACCTCTAATTTTAGTCTTTAAACATTTTAAAGAAAAGGGATTGTTGTGAATTAATTAGATAATAACAGAAACAGTTTAAATTGTCATTTTTAAGGTTGTTCAGCTTTAAGAAAAGTCTACCCATAATCCATAGTGGACGAGAGCGCGCAGAAAGAAAAAAGAGAGACGAGAAATTAGATTGATTCCATGTGTGTGCGCTGTATCTGTGTAATCCTGTTCATAAACTTCAGTTAACAGTTTGTTTTATTTTAATTCAAGTCGTCAGTGGTCATTACTGCTTGTTAAGGAAGAAAAGACACGACAATTCTTTGGTGCCGAAACCCGGGATAACTAGCAGGCAACATCCGAAATGGCGGAGCGTCTTGAAAGACTACTCAGAAAACGGAAAGCTGTACGCGGTTCCACGACGAGACTTTTGCAAGACATAGAAACAGAGGTTGACAAAGAAGATGCGATCGTTGACAGAATATGTGAACTGTTAGCCCTTTTATCTGCAAAAGAGGAAACGCTGTTGGAGTTAGATCGCGAAATAGAGGAGTGTACAGAAATTGATGATTTGGAGAATTAAGTTGTTGATGCTGAGGAGTATGGAGAGCGACTCGTCAGGGCGAAGGCTCGTGTGCAGAATGTGATGCGGAGAAACTGGGAAAACACCAGCAGCAGGCCGTGTGACAGTGCCATTGCAGCGTGGACAAACAATTAAGTTACCCAAGTTATCAGTAAGTTCAGCGGTGAAATTAGCTTGTGGCAAGACTTTTGGAATGAGTTTGAAACCGCTATTCACAGAAACGACACGCTGAGCAAAACAAAGAAGTTGAATTACTTAAAGACATATCTAACCGGCGCTGCTTCAAAGGCAATTGCTGGACTGACGGTGCGGATCAACTTGTCCGTGCGACACTTCTGTCGCGCCGCACTCCTATGGGTATCCACTTTATTCACTTTATTCCTATGGATGACGTCAAGTGACTTTAACACGCCCGCAAAGCATCCCGGGAAGGCGGCGCTGCATTTGAAAAAATGTTGCGCGTCAAAAAGCTGGCCGATGCCCATCTTTATACAAATTAATCCGTTAAACACGACGCGACTATCCAATAGAAGTAGACCACAAGGAGACTGGGGGAAGTCTCTCGGGGGTCCCATTTGTTCTAGACGTCCTACTACAAAAACCACGCCCATAGCGGTAAACTTGAGGAACACCCATCAAAGTACAAATGAGGGGAGGCATCGCAACACCACACTTCAGTCGTGTCAAAAAAGTGGATCCGTATCGTGATGACAGATGGCAATTACTATCACGCAATCCATCTGCTTCAGAACCGGTTCGGAAGAAAGGATCTGCTCATTAATGCGCATATGACCAAGTTGCTGAATCTCTGCCCAGTAAAGAAATCCCATGATGTCAGTGCTCTGAGACAACTTTACGATGAATGTGAAGTACAGATCTGTAGCTTGCTAGTCAACAATTTGATCTCACAGTGATCTCACCATGAGCTCCCAGGATACTCATGATGTGGTCACAATATGAAGTCACATCGAGCTAAAAGTGTAACCTTACAGCGCACTCACTGTGTGATCATACTATGGTCATAATGTGAGGTCACAGCGCACTCGCTGTATGCTCATACAGTGAACTTCCAGGATACTCAAACTGTAGTCACAATGTGAGGTCACATCGAGCTAAAAGTGTAACCTCACAGCGCACTCACTGTGTGCTCATACAGTGAGCTCCCAGGATACTCAAACTGTGGTCACAGCGCGCTCACATTGTGCTCATAGTATGCTCAATGTGAGGTCACAGCAAGAGACATACTGTGCTCGTACTGTGGTCACAGCACACTTACTGTGTGCTCATACTGTGGTCACAGCGCACTCACTGTGTGCTCATACTGTGCTCATACTGTGGTCACAGCACACTCGCTGTGTGCTCATACAGTGAACTTCCAGGATACTCAAACTGTGGTCACAGCGCGCTCGCATTGTGCTCATACTATGGTCAAAGTGAGATCACAGCAAGAGAAGTCTGAATTCACTGTGTGTTCATACTGTGCTCATACTATGGTCACAGTGCACTCACTGTGTGCTCATACTATGCTCATAGCCAGTGCTGGACTGGTAATCGGGCATACCGGGCATTTTCCTGGTGGGCCGACACGCTATTGGGCCGGTACAAAGTTGTGTGTTATTTTATTTTACTTTTTTTTTTTTTTTTGCCAAGGACCGGTCCATCACAATGCGCCATAAACGGAGCGATAAGTTTCTTGCTCCACCTACTTTATGTAAATATCACTTCACTTCTCCTCCCCTTTCCCCTCGTTTTTTAAAAATGGACAGACCAAAGAGAAAAGGTGGTGCTGAAAAGCTCAGGGAAAAGAAGCTCAAAAGTTTGGAGGCGGATGCTGCAAAATGTACGAGGATTGCTGACATGTTCTCTGTATGGGCTGCTGTTGCCAAAGATGTGAGAGATGCAGGCCAAAGGGACAAACAGGAGGAGGAGGAGAGGAGAGTAGTTGAATCGGTATGGAGCTTGATAACAGGGACTCACAAGTAGGGGAGAGGCATCTAACCTGTCGTAAAGTGTGTGCGCGCCATGAATGTTCATGGAGGTTTCCATGGGCCAATGCTTTCTCTCACTGAAAGTTTAAACCAATTCACAGTTCCAGGAAACCCCTTGACAATAAAAGCTCTGGCTGTAGCAGAATAAAAAGCAGAAATGTTGTGAGTGACTGGTCTGGTGAAACGTGAAAACAAACAAATGATTGGGGCAATATGGTTTGTGTTTGTGTGTTTTTAAACCATGTGGTTATTGTCATAATAACAATAAAGTATTTGAATAATGCAGTAATGTTTGACATACATAGCCTTTACTACGTTATATGAATTATAAAATATAATTCTGTCTAATTCAATAATTAAACTATTTACATGAAATCTAAAATGACTTAAGCAAGGTTGCAGAAGAGGAGGAGAGAGAGGATCAGGCAGAAGATTAGAAAGAGGATCAGGGAGTACATGTTGTAGAAGAGGAGAGAGAGGAAGATCAGGGTGTACTTGATTACTTTGTTCGTCGCGACCCGGCCATGATTCAGGCATTTTTAAATCAACACCCCAGACAAGATGTGAACAACCCGGTAGTGAAGCAAGTGTTCACAAGTAGAGATGGTAATGGCATACTCAGAAAGTGGCTGACATATTGTAGCAAATGTCATGCATTGTTTTGTTTTGTATGCCTGGCATTCAGCAAGGTAACATGGTAACAGCACTTTTGTGACTGGAATGTCAGACTTGAGACATGTTCACCAGAGTCGAAGAGCATGAAAAAAGCATGGCACACAGAACTTGTGCTGAAGCTTATTTTTTAAAATGCTCTAAAGAGGACATTAGCAACCTATTAAGGGCCAGACAACTGACAGTGCACAGAGATCAAGTAAAAAAAGAGACGTCAAGTGTAGCGAATTATCTCTATGAAATATTAATATTCAATCATAACTTGTTATAATTGATTATGAATATTTGGATCAGTTAATCGGGTTAACTTGATGTACGTAGCTACATTAACATTACAACCAATTACTCGATTCATCCAGTGAACGCTCAATATTGGTTATTAATTGATTAATAGAAATGTACATTTCCGGGTCATGGGAAATGTTTTTCTTTCTAAGTACTACTAAGAGCAAGTAGTCAAGATCTATGATTAGTGACTCCAGATATGAGCTTGAGACACGGACAACCTTACGTGTGATATGAAAAAGACTTTATTAACTAGACTAAACATTTAAACTACCCCAAGAGTCATAATAACTCAAAGTAGCATAGGAACAGAGTAAAACAAGGTAAAATTTACATTAAAGTGACTAACGATTTCTTTGAATGAACTTCATCAAAGCCCGTCTACGGAAAGCCTGGGCACTCCCTATTAAGTCCTATTGTACCTACTTTTTGGTTGTAGTTCCACCAGAGTTCCACTGGGGGCAATAGTCCGAGTGCAAAATGAATGGGAGTCTATGGGGCTAAACGGCTAAATTTGTCTTTTTCACCCGATTGTCATTGAGAAATCTTAGATTTGAATGTAGGTTTTGCAAGTCCAACATGGGTTATAGGTCGAAAGTTCAATGAACGAGTGCTTATGTCCTTTCGATTTCTTACAGGTTGAGTTGTTGTTGCCCATAACACGCTAGCATTCTGCTAATGGACGCTGATTGGTCAGTGAAGGACTGATTACGACCAGAGACACCGCTTGATGGCATCGTGGCATCCGAAGCGGGACCACACATGTATTTACCTGTGTCAGTTGTGTAGTAGATGCCTCGAGAGAAAAGAAAGTGCAGAACGCAAAAGCATAGACATAATAAATACATAGACGCCCTATTGGCCGCTTTGGGACGTTGCTGCGATAGTTTTCTTATTGTGGAAAAAGCATTTTCTGTGATTGACCCGATTTTAGCAATAACAAAGATAACTTATGGATCCTTTATCTATGGTAATACGATATGGTACAACTACAGTGCAGTGCAAATAGTAAATATAAGATAAAGTGAGAAGTAATAGTAAATGGTTTAGTCAATAAAATAAACAAACAAACAGTACAGCAAATAAAATAGTAATGAAAAGGCTATATAAAATATAGGCTATATAAAATAAAATGACACAACCCTGTCTATTTTTCAGTTTTATTGATCAGTAAGAGACATTATAACAGTATAAGTAGCCTAAAAGGTATAAGAAGAGTTATACAAGACAATAAATAAAGTAAACGATTCAGACACAGCAGGATACAACGTTAAAATAGCCACAATATAAAGTTATGAAACTTCACTTTGCCGTCAGCCAAAACGATTTGCCAGGGAACAAGATTAATGAGACCAAAGATCGCCCGTTAGATATACACAAGACGAGTTATATGTCATGTTTAACCACAAACGTCAGAAGCACTAACCGAGGAAAGGCTGTTCCAGGCGGGGTGCAGAGCGCTGAGACCCCGGTAAAGGCTTGGATATCACAACTCCGAAAACGTCAGATCAAATTTTTAAATAAGCGCTATCTTTATAAATAAACCACAGATTTGAGCTTTCAACAACTACATTGTCGACTGAAAAACTATTAAAACTACATTTCGTGACACAATAACAGTAGTATTTTTAAATTTCGCGGCTTCTCTAGTCTGTCTATGCGCGAAAGCACCAGTGACTGTAGGATTGCCGTAAAGCAGGTCTCTGGTCGTACGATGTGTATGACGTCATTGACATTTTAAAAGACTTTTTAAAGCAAATAAGTGACTCTAAAAAATCTAACACCCAGCAATGTGTAATTTCTTTGCATCTTCTTTCGAATACAACATTCAAATTACTAGACAAAAAATTATATCCTGAGAAAAGTGGATTTTTAGGGGTATTGCTCCATAGACCTCCATTCATTCTGCACTCCGCCTGTGAGCGCCCTCATATGGACCCAGAGTGGAACTGCAACAGTTCAGAACCCGGAAGTTTAATGTGAGTGGGAGTTCTCCCCATATTAGACTTTCTCTGACTTCATTTAGGGAAAAATTGATCAGACTTTTAGGTTAATGGCCTGAAAACACCATAAAGATAAAACTGAATGTCTGACCATGTTTTGATTCAAATTTGAAGATGATACTCCCAAAAATGTAGTTTCTGTAAGCTTTTATTCAAGAAAAGTCTAGGCGTCCTTTGCAATACTGCGTCAAAAGGGGTGTATACGGGAGAATTCAGACAATGAATACGCCCGCTAAATGTGCTGTTTGGCAGGGATCTTTGGAACTTTGTTATGCGTACCTGTAAATGCCCGCAAAGGCCCGAAAACAGGAACTTGTCTGACCACATGCTGTTAGTTGATGGCTTGGCTTTGTAAATGCTAATTTGTTTTGGGACTGGCAGCTCAAGATTGCCCCCATTCCCCTGCCCCCCTCATTAGTATTCAGGAAAGGTGATTAGGCTGTTTGTATCTGGGTGTCCTGGGTGTATGTGGCCATTCAAACTCTGAGTCCGAACGAAAACAGACTGGTGTATATGGTAAATGCAAGCTTGAAGAGGATATTTGAAAAGCTGGAGACGATGGACAAGAGGTTGGATAAGATGGAGGCTGACATCAATGAGCTCAAAGAGGCAAAAGAGGAGCCTGCTTCAAAGAAATTATAGAGAGGGAATAATTCTGTTGCGGTAAGTTATTTTCTGACCGTCACAAACATTTGGCGGTGTCTGTTTAACTTTGTGTGCTTTATTTATTTATTAATGTATTTGAATTGAGCCCTCATACTATGTTGGATTTTTACAGGAAGCTGTACGGAGATTGCACAATGGGGAAAACAACATACACAAATATGACCCACAGACAAGGTATATCTTTAAAACTATTGTTTCATAACAGTCCTTTCTTCTAAATTATATTTGTAATCAACCTTCTTTAATTACTGCTCCACAGTCTATCCTCCCCCACAACCTCGAGGTCACAACCTATCTTTTTAATGGCGTCTCCATGGCTGTACCGGACGTAGATCCTGCTGTTGTTAAAGGTAAGTCACAAGAGAATGTCCCAAGGCTACAACTATTTAACTGTATAGATTAGTTAGTAAATAAACACATTCTCCCCCCTCACTATCTCCCTCTCTCTAGCATCCTGCAAGACGTATTTTGAAACTGTTTGAAGGGGTTATAGGATGGCCCAAGATGAGAACAAAGACAAGATGGAGGACAGCAGGATCATTGCGCGCATGAGACAAAGAAAAAGAAGAGTGAGTATAAATAAATTTATACTTATTTAATTTAAATTTACACTTTAATTAATTCCCTCCTATTTTGCAGCTGCTGAGCAGCAGGAATGGCGTTCTCCAGACAGAGGAAGAGGCAGCTATCTGGAAGACTGCAACAGTTGACCACATGTCTGAAGAGGAGGATGCCATCTTGGATGGAAAGTCGGTGTGGGTTGTTTGGCCTCCAACCCGTAGTACAGTTTTGTCTGTGCTGTGCTATATATTGTATGACTAATAGTAAAGTGTATTCTGTGCTAACGTATTTTTATTTATAGAATTTTGACTGTGTGTATATATATGTCATGTGCCCAGTGTCATTTACAAATAATAAAAATAAACTCAACTTTGTCTATCTGATTGTCTTGACATTATAACCATGAACACCAATGATAATAAATATTAATAATGAGTAATAATAAACCCAAATGAGGCCATAAACTGGACCAATAGTGTGGGGGTTTAGAGGAGGGACAAAGCATTGAGCAGCCAATCCTATGTAAGACCTCTGACCAATTGAAGGAGGCCACTGCCTTGTGTCCCAAAGGTGTGAAATGCTAATATTCCCTTGCATTGACCCCATCCGGGGGATTATTCACCATGGTAACTGATGGCCCTTAGTGGCTCCCTGCTGTGCCCCAAACTTGGTACATATCCAGGAGTATTCGGGATTGTGTGACGGGACAGCAAACTCCCGTACACACACGTTTATTTGTGGAGTACACAGGAGTACTCAGGAGTTTTACATGCCCGATTACAGCTCTTTTCACGCAGTTAGGGTTAGCCCATTTGGAGACTCCAAATGGACACCTGGTAACCAAATGACATAAGGAGTAAACACTACATACAACATACATGTATATCAATTCAGAACTTTTCTGCCCATCAAACCACACAGGAAAAAACTATTTCAGCACAACATTTGAACAAAATACTCTTTATTTTGAACAATTCTAATAGCAAAAACATCCTCATCAACATTGTGCCATCTTTCACCGTCTTAGCACTGTGAGGTGCCAAGAGACACAGTAGGTACTGACTGGCTCCCTCTCCCTCTCCCTGTACCTCTACCTCTGGTAATGTTAGCTGAAGCAGATTCAGATGGAGATGAAGACTGCCATGGTCTCTTTCGTCGCTCAGGACTGGACTCCGGATTCCAGTCTGGATCTGTTTCAGTTGGAGGCCTATTTTACAGCACAGGAACACACACAAAAGAGGATTTCAGTTCCAGTCAAATACTAGAGACATCCTTATTTTAGGAGCATCAATATTACATCATATTACAATAACAAATGCCTATTTGTCAATTACCTTATGCTTATAATGCTCAGGATTATAAATGCTTTGTAATAAATATATATATTTTTTATATATAATGTGCATGTGACATAAATATTATGTCTTTATGTATAATATACAGCCCTTTTTTATTATTTTTTTTATTCAACTTTCATAAAAGCTTACAATGACATTTAAAATCAAACATAAGACAAACAGATATTGGGGAAAACATAACAGATCTTACACATAATATACAGCCCTATATCACCTAGCTACTCTTATAGCCCCGTGTCTTTGTCATCTCCACTGTCATTTTATAATCAAAAACATGACATGAACAGAAAAAATGCCAATACTTCATAAACATAAAAAGTCAAGACAACGTGATGAAACTTACCAATCTAAAACGGGGTCGAGACTAGTCCATGAACAAACATGCCGAATCGACGCACGGACACTGTGCGCTCTCTGTCTGAGATGCCTCTCTCCGTGTCTTTCTGCTTTCTTCGTCGCTGTATCTCGTCACCGCGTCCAATACACCCAATACACTCCCAACACCACAAAAAATCTTCTTTAGTCTACGCTCCATGATGGAGATTGTCAAATATAACGTTGGAGAAAGTCCGTGCGTTGAAACGAGCTCCGTGTAACAAAACAATGGCTAATCTGTGCGCGCTGTGCGTAAAATGACGAAGAGCGCACGAGAGGAGGACCTTGTTTTAGACAGCTCTGCTTACGTAAACTAAGCAAACTGTCATGCACTGTAATCGTGTTTTAGTTGGTTAATACTCCCATCCATCAAAACTTTGCTGACCAGACATTGGATGGATTTTATCCAGTGAAAAACCGGGGTGCGAGAATGACAGGTCGCGCAGCCTGTTGTTGCGCTCCCTTCATATTTTGGTCATTTCAGAGTCTGTGATTGAAGGAGAGAAAGATGGAAGGACTCATTTTATCGTCAACAGTCTAAACTACGGGGGAGAGATCGTTTTTGAACATTGGAATACAGATTAGAATTGTTATTTCATCGAAAGTGAACATGATGGATTACTCTAACTGGAAGCGCTCATGAAAACAAAGAGGGATATTTCGTTTTTTTCCCTATTTTTTCGTTGTTTTGTATTAAAAGTGAGATGCATTTTGAAGAGTAGACCCTTACATTGAAATGTATGCTGGTGTTTCTTGGATTCGTCCGAACTGATCTGAACCATAGGAGATGAAAGATAAGTATTGCCGTTCATTTTGTTCATATTTACAGGGTCAGTCTGTCAGCATTTAATTTAACCCTTTCCTCTCTGGTGTATTGATTGCAAAAACAAGTCCAGAACATGATTCTTGAGTGTTTTAGCTTTCAAATGATGCATAGTTTATGATAGTTGATTGAATATTGTCTATAAAACAAGGGTAATAAAATTATAAACACCCCCCCACGTCCCCCTGCTGGTTAACAGGTTAAACGCGAACCTGTGACCTGATGGTGTTCACATGCGCATTAAGAATTGATTCTATAGTTATATTCGTTTGAATATATGTGCGCAGGTTTGTAATTTCCCTACAAACCATGCTTAAACAAACTACTTGTCTTGCCTATACATTAGATAAAGAATTTTGTTTTATTTTATCACTTCGGGGTACGCGAACCGGATTTTCAACAACGCTTTATCTGTAGAGTGGGAAAGGGATCCTCCATAGGGAGAGGATAGTTGACACTTCAGCACTGCATTGTCATCGGGTCCAGGCGAAGCTCCTTCGTCAGATCTGGATACGGCCTGGATCCGGCAGGCTGCGGGAAAACCTCGGGATAAACAAAGACACTAAAGTTAGCGTAGATGCCATTCTTCTTATGATGTAACGAGTACATCTGGATTTAAGGGAAGTGTTTGAGCATACAGGTGCACTCTCAAAGTACCTGCAGGTGGCAGGAATGGACATCCTCTCAGCCCATATGCATAAAAAACTCAGCGAATACTATTCACCCAGGCATGAGCAATATATCTTTATAATCATGTCCAGCCCTACTGCACATCTTAAAGGGTTAGTTCACCCAAAAATTCTGTCAGTAATTACTCCCCCTTATGTTGTTCCAACCCCGTAAGACTTTCGTTCATCTTCGGAACACAAATTAAGATATTTTTGATTAAATACTGACAGAATTTTCATTTTTTGGATGAACTATCCCTTTAAGTTCAATAGCAGAAGTAGGAGCTTGACTCACAGTTAGACCGGGGCTGGATTTGGCAGAGTAAAATACATAAATAGATTATTGACTAAAGCAACAATATTGGCCACTCCATTTCATTTAAAGGGGTCATATGATGGTTCTAAAAAGAAAATTATTTTGTGTATTTGGTTTAAAGGGGTCATATAATGGTACATGTACTTTTACAAGTTGATTGTACTGAAATGTGTGTTGGCAGTGCTTGTACACAACCATCATATAATGATAAAAATCCATCCAGTGTTTTTGTTTTAATCTCCTAATGCTGGGTACACACCAAAAGATTTTTTACATCTTATAAGATTTTCAAAATGTGATAGACCACAAACATGAGGACAAAAAATCCTAGATTTAAGCGTTTTGCTCCTATAGTGTGTGGTGTGCCATGATGTGACAAAGACAGCACACCACACACGAACAGATTTTCAACCAGAGTCTCGACTGTGAACAAAGGAAATCTCACAAAATCTCGCGAGACTTCAGAATAAGCTTGGCGGACGATATGCAGGAAGAAATTGCGATGATAGTGTTTGGAATGATTTTCACAGAAAAACATTCGTGCTGTTGCCACAAATCAACAAGCTGATCCTCCATCTCTGCTGTCCACATCAATTTAACTTTTTGCAACACCATGACTGCGTTTGTTATGCTTCCGTCTTCCATCATCTCGCTTTCTGATTGGATATTGTTTCGTTTCACGTGATAATCTCCAGAGCGTGCGCACGTTTGTCATCGGGGTTCCCCCCACACATCAGGATTTCTGATCGTAAATATTCAACATGTTGAATATTTACGATTCGCGATCGGGGCGGCTCCGACGTTCTTCCGAGCAGGTTCGGACACTCTTAACACACCTCACACCAAGGGAAAATCTGATAAAATAATCTGTAGAACCATCAAGATAATCGGGACATAGCTAGGATTGTCGGAAGGGGGAAAACCGGCCCAAAATCAGCCCGATTATCTTTTAGTGTACCCAGCATTATATGTTTTCCTCTGTCTCAAATCGAGCCGTTCGATTTTGTGACGTCACTAAATCGGACGCCCCTCCCACGATTGTTGATTGACAGCAGCGTTTCAACACAGACCCGCACTGAGCGAGCTGTCATCATAGTCCGTCATTGTTGATACGCTGGAGCAGAATGGCGTCTAAGCGATTGTGGTGTTCTGTTCTTGGGTGTAATAACGAACACAGCAGTCATTTTGATGTTCCTAAATCCGAACCGCTGAAGACGCAGTGGCTGAGTTTTGTTTTCGAAGGGAATATTCCCCACGAGCAACGTTAATGCTTTCATGTTTGCGCGAATCATTTCTCACTTCAAACGGATATGGTTGCACAGCGGGAGTCTCTGAGGACACATCAGAGACTCCCTCAACTGTTGTCAAGGCAACACTCCACGTGTGTTGTGTCAAAACCACTGATCTATATAATCATTATTATCAAAACGCCCCAAAGAACAGAGGGGCGGGGTGAGCGAGGTACATTATCATTTAAAGGCATATGCACTGAAACGGCGTGCTGAAAACAGAGCTGTTTTTGACCAGGTAAAATTTGTGTTTTCTTACAATACTAATGAGAATTTTTAATAAAAGTATATTACAAAGTTTTCATTTAGACCCTAAAGATTCATATTAACCCTCTGGGCTTCTTCGTAAATGGGTTACACTTAGCTTCCTCCCGGTCAAAAACGGACGAAGCCTTAAAATGTAACTTTACTTTTTCCCAGGATAACCAATCAAATATTGTTTTGTTCTATAATATTTTCTGATTATTATTTAGAATTTTTAGAATTTTTTATGATACTTTGCATTAATTATATAATTTTCATGAGCTATTTTCTCCATTAGAATTAATATATATATATTTTTATTTTATATTTATTTAAAAAAAAATTCAATAAATGCAACATTTCACATCAAAATAGAGTGCCAGCCTAAAAAAAAAAATTTTCAAGTAGAAGAGCGCCATCTAGTGGCTTTAAAAAAATAGTTAAATGTGTGCAATGTCCTGTACCAGCCTGTAGGCTGCATATAGCTTCCTATATAAATACATAGAAAGGCTTTTAGATTCCTTTTGTTGTTTTAGACATGATTTCTCTATCTTATTCGGTTTTTTTTTTAATTTAGATATACATTTAGATATTCTAAAAGACTACTTTATTTTTTTAACAATTTTTTTTAGATAAGTATCAGGTTTTGCATTATGATTAAAATCAAACTATAGCATTTGGTTAGAAAGGGAACACAATGCAAACATTTTTGTTACTCAGTATTTGATCATTCAAATAATTTAACAAAATAAGGGATGGTTAGTGATAATTCAAAACACTTTATACAGACATTTAGCAATAAATTGGTATTTTTTATTTATTTATTTTTGCATATTCTCAAAATTTGCTGTTGCAGTCTTACCAGTAAATCTCTCTCTCTCTATCTCTCTCTCTCTCTCTGTGTGTGTGTGTGTGTGTGCATTTGAGCGAGATTTTATTTTTTCATTTTTTGATTTTATTTTGCATATTCTACAAATTTGCTGTTGCAGTCTTGCCAGTATATCTGTGTATGTGTGTGTGTGTTTGTGTGCGTGGGTGTGTGTGTGTGTGTGTGTGTGGGGGGGGGGGGGTCTTATTTGCACTCTTGATGTTTTAGAGTGTCACCCCTTCATTGCTGTACACTTTTTTTCTGCACAGTGGCTGATCTGTAGCTTGTACCACCAAAAGTTTCTCTGAGTTTTCCTATTTTTTCCTATTTCCCATTCATTTCCTATGTCGCCCGTTTTTGACCGGGAGGAAGCTAAGTGTGACTATTTTTTTTACGACCCTTTAACATATCAGAATCATCTCCTTGATTTTTTTGTGTGTTCATATAGGTAATACAACAAAAGTCACCAAGTTTCACCCCCATCCGATGAAGCAAAAAAATTTAACAATTCAAAATGTAAACGTTTTCGGTCATTTTCGGACGAAGAAGCCCAGAGGGTTAACTTGACAAAAATATTAATATTTATATATATATATATATAATATTTTTGTCAAAACTTCATATTAATGTACAAAAATGGCATTATATGACCCTTTTAATGCAATGTCTTTACGTGGTTTTAGGTTCAAAAAAGTCATTATTTTACACATATCGTACATTATTGTTACTCCTCTATGCCCGTCTTCTAAAAAGCGCGGTGTGCTCTGATTGGCCAGCGATCCAGTGCATTGTGATGGGCCCGAAAACCTTAAGCGTGTGACGGAAGTGTCACGCCGCTTACCATATTTGGAACATCAGCTCCCAAAGCAATAATGACAGGTGGTAATGTCGATAATAAATTCGAGCCCGAATCTGATCCGGAAAATGCAGATGACCAAGCTGATCGATCAACTTTGCCAGCGCGACTGGACCAGAACTTATCAGACTGGTAAGGTTTTATTTCTTTGGGGAAATAATTACTGATTATAATGACTTATACTGTCTTTTTAAGCTCTGTGCCGTGGGGGGAGAACACTATGTAAACATAAAACCATGTCTGCATTTGTGATCGTAGAAACAAACAAGCGCTACTCTATACTGCTTAAAACTCGCATTTCAATAGTCAGTAGCAAATTCTTAAAATATGAAAACATACTTACAGGCTGTGTTTGTGAGTCAGAAGCATCAGAATGTACTTGCAAAGATGGAATTGCCCCACTTTTAGAATCAGCCTTTGTGCACAGCCGGCCTTGTAACGTTACTCTCCCAGGTTCTGGAAACAGTCCTCCAAAAAATGCGCAGCACACTGTAGAATATTTTGGTTTTACTGTTCTGGAACAGTGTTGTAAATAAAGCTTAACCACCGTTTTCTAAATGTGTCATCTTTTGAAAGGCCAAAAGTAGTTCGGCTTTCGCAACGAAAAACACAGCGTCTCCAGTTCAGGGATTATTCTGCCCCATGTCAGAACAGGCTCACTAGCATAACTAATTACAGTTCAGTCCCGCAGGGGTTTCTCATGGCTCTATAATGTCAGACGGTTGGGAGGTTTGATCACTCTGGCTGGATAACGTCTGACCTGCACTGATGGAATGTTGAGTTTGCCATGGTTTTTCTGAGACTCAACTGATGTGTCAATGTTAGCATCTTGTTCCTTCGTTGGTGGTGCAGACAAAGTACCATTTACAGAGGCCTGTACAAGAACAGACACATCACTGATGTTAAGTGGTTGTCACCTGAGTTTTAGCTGTTTGATTCGGAATGGACAAGAGTTGATCAGCATGACGTCTCCATTCCTCAGAAGCTCCTTCATCCACAGTATAAGATACTGGACCCCTTTGAGCCGTCACCACACCTGATGTCCATCTTTCTCTCCGTCTGTAATCACGAGCCAGCACAGCACCACCGACTCCAAACTGTCTTGGCTTCAAACGACCAGCTCGGCGGAGGACCTGGGAGGTCTGTAAGGGTCGCATGAAAGAGGTAAAGAATACATACCACCATCAATACATCATAGGAAATCACACATATCATGGCCAGAGTCAAAGCATTTCAACACAGAAGGACAACACTATTTACAAAAGCAGCGCAAAAGTTCTTATCTGGATAGGCAGAAATGATGAAGTCCTTTCTGCTGTACTTAAGTGCACGAAAGTCTGGAAACGCAATGGCTGGAGTCAGTCCGATATAATCCGTTATAAACCATGCGAGCAACTAGACTTTTCTCTTGTACACCGACCCAGAAGATAATGAGGAGGATAGCAGTAGGGTGTCCTGGGGTTAAACAGTCCTTTTGATGAACAATCCTCCTGGATATTATCAGTAAGGACTAAAGAGTCCTTATTGACTGAGCAGAAAATCCCATAGATTCCCAGTCTGGACTGTTAAGAGTGGCACGCAGACACCATGCTGTTCATCCCCAAACAAATCTAACTTCTTCTATCATTGCCTTACTGATATCCTAGGTCAATAAGCACACTACCTCCCCCTAGTGACAGGTAGTAGCCTTACATACCAAAGGAAAACTAATGTGACAGGCCAAGACTGTTACAATATGCTGTCAATGACAAATGCAGAACAATTAGTTCATGCATTCATGACATCAAGGCTAGATTATTGTAATGCTATTATGGGTGGTTGCCCTGCACGCTTAATAAACAAACTACAGCTTGTCCAAAACGCAGCAGCTCGAGTTCTTACCAGATCCAGGAAATATGACCATACTAGCCCGGTTCTGTCAACACTGCATTGGCTCCCTATTAAACATCGTATACATTTTAAAATATTGCTGATTAATTACAAAGCACTAAATGGTTTAGCTCCCCAGTGCTTGAATGAGCTCTTAATGCATTATAGTCCTTCACGTCTATTGCGATCTCAAAACGCCGGCCAGTTGATAATATCTAGAATATCAAAATCGACTGCTGGCGGTAGATCCTTTTCCTATTTAGCTCCTAAACTTTGGAACAGTCTTCCTAACATTGTCCGGGAAGCAGACACACTCTGTCAGTTAAAATCTAGATTAAAAACACATCTCTTCAACCTGGCATACACATAGAACACCATACATTCCTATTATTCAAGTCAGTTAAATTATTATTAGGCTGCATGAATTAGGTCAGCCGGAACCGAGAACACTTCCTATAACACCTGCTGTACTCGCTACATCATAAAAAGAATGGTATCTATGCTAATTTTAGTCTTTCTGTTTATTCAGAGGCTAACTGTAATCTGCCGTACCCGGGCCGTATCCAGATCAGATGGTGGACTTGCGCCTAGACACGACCACAACGCATCCCTGAAGTGCCAGCCTCATCAGCCCTGTGAAGGCCTCATGGACACCTCAACAAACTCGTCTCCATACCGATGATTTCGACCTCCAACTAGATGGAACTGGAGAAATATTGTGAATGTTTCCGATCCAATCTGACTTCTGACCTATAATGCTGCCTGAATCATAATCATACACTGTTCGTTCGTTGGCCTGAGGAGAACTGCCCCCCTGACTGAGCCTGGGTTCTCCCAAGGTTTTTTTTCTCCATTCTGTCACCTGATGGAGTTTTAGTTTCTTGCCACTGTCGTCTTTTTCGCCTTTCTTCGCCATTGGCTTTTGGCTTGCTTAGTTGGGGACATTTATTTTTATATTTAACAATATTATTACAACATTATTTTCCTGTTATCTCTGTAAAGCTGCTTTGAAACAATCTGTATTGTAAAAAGCGCTATATAAATAAAGGTGACTTGACTTGACTGTACCGATCCCAGACAGCAACATAGTGTCGGCCCAGATCTGGTACGAATGGAATCCACGTCACCTTCATTTATATAGAGCTTTTAACAATATAGATTGTTTCAAAGCAGCTTTACAGGGATAATAGTAAATTAAAGTAACAGAGATTGTTTTGGCTTTACAGCAGCTCTAGAATAAAGTTATTGTCCAGCAAGTTAGTTTTGATTGATTCACTTCCGTTGGAAAGATCATTAGTTATTAACTTAGGGGCCGCTAACATGACACCGCTCTAACAGAAAACCCTTAACACGCTCCGGCCTGCTCATTCGCTCAACAGTGCCTGGTGGCTTGAGAACGCAAACCTTGAAATAGGTTCCAAGGTGCAAGCCTTGAAAATTTTTGAAAAAAGGTTATCTCTGCGCAAACTTCAAAAACACAAACCTGTGAAAATGCTGACGGCATGCAAATGCGTATTACGTGTTTAGTCTATAGGTATGCGCGTTTAATTATATATGTGTGCAGGCAGTTCTTTACAAATTGACCTCAACAAATTACTTGTCTGAACTTAAAAATGTATGATACAGATTTGTTTATTTCTTCCACGTAGCCATGTGAACTGGAATTATTTTGACAATGTTTTATCTGTACAGAGGTGAAGGGAAGGAGGCCTTCACGGGGAGAGACTAGTTTACACTTCAGGGCTGGGTTGTCGTCGTGTCCAGGCGCAGGTCCTTCATCAGATCTGGATACGGCCTGGATCCGGCGGACTGCGGTAAACTTCGGGATAAACAGAGAGACTAATATTAGCGTAGACGCCATTCTTCTTATCATATAACGAGTACATCAGCATTTATGGGAAGTGTTCCCAGTTACGGCTGACCTAATCTATGCAGCCTAACATAGAATTTTAGAAGTTTATAAGGTGTTATGTGTATGCCAGGTCAAAGAGATGTGTTTATGGTCTAGATTTAAACTGACAGAGTGTGTCTGCTTCCCGGACAATGTTAGGAAGACTGTTCCAAAGTTTTGGTGCTAAATAGGAAAAGGATCAACCGCCAGCAGTCGATTTTGATATTCTAGGTACTGTTATGGTACGTGCGCACTGTAAGGTTACACATCGCGAATTACTGTCACTGCTACTTACAAAATCTAATTTATCTGCAGAAACATTCATATTTAAACATTTTCCCTGAAATACCTGAGATCGCAAAAGTTGAATTGACAAAAAAAAAGTGTTTGCTAGCTTACAATTTGCTGAGTTATCATCTAACGTTTACTCTAATATTACATAACATGCATTACTCCAACTAAATAAATCTTTAAAGAAAGATTTACAAGATTTGGCCAACAGCCAACATTTATCCATTATTTTTTATGAAATCTTACCTTAACTTTACTTGTGCAGTTTTCCACCGTCAATTCTCCAAACAACAATCCTCCTCTGCAGTTCCGACTTTTGGGCGCCTTTTCCGCGCGGTTTATTTTAAATTTAAAGGGCCGGAAATAGGAAACCTCGAACCAGTTTGAATTTAGCCTACTACAAATACATTTTGATTTAAAAAAAAAAAAAGAGATCAACTTGACTTAACTTATCTCTAACAAAGTAAGCTGAAGCCTGAGGGTTTTCTAGCAAGTCAGACATTTTCATTAATGCATAATAAAAAAAGGGTTGAAAAAGGTTCATTTTAAAATAACATTATAATGTTCTCATAGCAGTTTGTGCTGATTTGTCATTAATTTACACACTCATAAATTAATTTATCAATTACTATATTGATAGGCTATTGTTATTTATAAAAATGTCATGTAAATGTCAATATTTAGACAAAATGTAAGACAAATTAAGTATTTATTCAGTTTTTGTTAGTTTTTTAGAATATCAGGGTCAAGCAGTTTATAAGATGACACTGCCTTACAGGTGAATGTGATTTCAACAAGGATGTTTCTGGACAAACATCTTTGTTAATCCTGCATTCCAATCAACAAATCATATTTGAGTGACAAGTTTACAGTTTATGTTAAGTTTATGGTTACAACCAGGGTTTGGTACTGGTTATTTACCTATCAATGTCCCTCTTTAAGGATAAGTTGGGGGTGGGGGTGGGGGTAGGGTTAGGGTTTCTGGACAGGAACTGTGTTCCAAGATGAAAAAAAACAACAACAACATTGACCCAGAATATGTCCTGCTTGAAACCACAGCTTTGTACCTACAGATTTGTACATATAACAACTCAAAATGCATCTCAGCCAAATATTCAGTTACGTTCCAAGACCATAAAAAAAACGGCCACTCTACCAACATGTACAACACAAGTTAACTGACTGTAAGAGCTGTTACTACTGCACGTCTGTGTTTGTGGTGCGCACACACACACACACACTGTATTTACATGTTTTATGGGGATTTTCGATAGACATGATTTTTATATTGTAACTGTATATTATTTCCCCTTACACTAACCTTTATGGAAGTAAATTAATGCCATATCTTTTTGAAACAAAAAAGCCTGTTGAATGGCACTACTTGAAAAAAAAAATAGGCATTGCACTAACCATGGGTGCGTTTCCCGAAAGCATCGTTAGCCAACTATGGTCGCAAGTTCCGTCGTTACCAATAGAGTTCAATGGGATTTGCGACCAACTTGCGACCATAGTTGGCTAACGATGCTTTCGGGAAACGCACCCCATGCTTGCATTTTAATGCATTGTATTTTTAGGGCTTGCATTTTTATGGGCTGAAATTCAGCATGGTTGAATATTTAAGCTGTGAATATTTCAATTCAAAACATTTCAAACACATTTTCATTATTAAAAATTAAATAATCCATATTCACCTTTCATATTTCACTTCCAAAATATTCAAACTGTTTAAAAATACAACCTATAATATTCAACAGGCAATTTTCGGTCCATTTTATTTCGCTTTGCAAATTCGCTTCCACATATTCAGTGGTTCAAATTCGACATTAAATTCAACATTGACATCCAGGAACTGCAGGAAAAGCAGTAGATTACCGAGCATACTCTCCATCTGCTGTTAGTCGACCTCACCAACAGGGGGTGCAAAAGCACGTGTTGTTGACGAAGACCAGAGCAACAGTTAGAGCAAGCCATTCATTCATAAAAACTCATTTTCAGCAATTGAGCATGCATTACGTTTTTGTGATGATTATCTGGGTCAGTATATATGTGGAAAAGATAATAAAGACAGAAATTGTGTTTATGTTTCATTCAATAACTTCATTGTTACTTTCCCTGTGTAGCCTACACGTTATCAGCTTTCTCTACCATGAACGGGATTATAATCGGTTTCCCTCAATACCTCATCATACTCAAGGGTTCCCCTTCCGTCGGGACTTGAAACGCTTAGCGTAGCTTAATGGACTAATACAGTGATATAAAAGACCAAACTCGCACCTTATTGGGGATGTAGGCTGTACTATATAGGCTACAGGCAAGCAGATGGCATAAAATCAACACTTGATTAATTAATACTAACACTTTCTCTTCTATTCTATTCTATACAGAACTTGACATTGACATTGGACATTCGCACATTTAGAGACGGTCCCTAAATGTGTGAATGTCCAATGTCAAGCCAACTTTATATCAGTATATCACTGGGAAACGCTCAGCATTAAACTTTGCGCGTTAAGTTCATATTCTGAGTCCATCTGCTTTTCCATCTGAATTTTAGCCCATAAAAATGCAAGCCCTAAAAATACAATGCATTAAAATGCAAGCATGGTTAATGCAATGCCTATTTTTTTTATTTTTTTTCAAGTAGTGCAATTCAACAGGTTGTTTTGTTTCAAACACATTTGGCATTATTTTACTTCCATAAACCCTAACCCTACCCCTAAACCTACCCCTAAACCTTCACAGAAAACTTTTAGCATTTTTACATTTTCAAAAAACATAATTTAGAATGATTTATAAGCTGTTTTCCCTTCATAACATAGGGTTTACCTGGACCACACACACACACCATTAAAATCATGTTTTAAAAAAAAATTCACAGGGCAGGCCAATCCACAACTGATATAGCCTTTTTTCTCCAGATTAGCCTGTACAATTTTGTGTCATATAACACAGCCCATTTTTGTTTAAAAAGTATTTACGCCATATTTTAAAATGTGGGCATTTTTAGCTATACATCTCTTTCAAAGGTGCTGCATCCAAGCTAGAGGTGGCCAAATTTTTTAATGATGTTTAGGGCTTATTTGCCCTGTCAACTGTACCGTTTATTTGTCAAAAGTGGCCCTAATTGTTATTAATAACTTGCTTACTGTGCCATAAGGCTTACACCCTGGTTAGCCAGTGCTGATTGTGCTATTCATTTGTCAAATGTTGTCCAAATTTGGTGCAATGTAATATTTGCTATGTCATGTGTGGGCCACTTTAGGTTCACATTCAGATTCACAATGATTATAGTCCCTCATCTTTGCCAAAATTGGCCCAGATATGTTTTAAGATAACTGGGCCACATTTGCTGTATTTTAATGTGGGCCAGTTTAGGCTCACACCCTGGTATCCAGTGCTGACTGTGCCGTACATTTCCCAAATGTGGTCCAAATTTGGTGTAATGTATTCGGGGCAATATTTGCTATGCCATATGTGGGCCACTTTAAGTTCACATTCAGATTCGCCGGTGATTACAGTCCCTCATCTTTGCCAAAACTGGTCCAGATATGTTTGAAGATAACTGGGCCACATTTGCTGTATTATATGTGGGCCAGTTTAGGCTCACACATTGGTTAGCCAATGCTGACTGTGCCGTATATTTGCCAAATGTTCGGGCCATATTTGCTATGCCATGTGTGGGCCACTTTAGGTTCACATTCAGATTTGCCAGTGATTACTGTCCCACATCTTTACCAAAACTGGCCCAGATATGTTTTAAGATAACTGGGCCACATTTGCTGTATTATAATGTGGGCCAGTTTAGGCTCAAACACTGGTTAACCAGTGCTGACATTGCCGTAAATTTGCCAAACGTGGCCCAAATTTGGTGTAATGTACTCGGGCCATATTTGCTATGCCATTTGTGGGCCACTTTAGATTCACATTCCGATTCGCCAGTGATTACAGGCCTTCATCTTTGCCAACACTGGCCCAGATATGTTTTAAGATAACTGGACCACATTTGTTGCATTATATGTGGGCCAGTTTAATATCACACCCTGGTTAGCCAGTGCTGACTGTCCCATACATTTGCCAAATGCGGCCCAAATTTGGTGTAATGTACTCGGACCATATTTGCTATGCCATTTGTGGGCCACTTTAGATTCACATTCCGATTCGCCAGTGATTACAGGCCCTCATCTTTGCCAACACTGGCCCAGATATGTTTTAAGATAACTGGGCCACATTTGTTGCATTATATGTGGGCCAGTTTAATATCACACCCTGGTTAGCCAGTGCTGACTGTCCCATACATTTGCCAAATGCGGCCCAAATTTGGTGCAATGTATTTGGGCCATATTTGCTATGCCATTTGTGGGCCTCTTTAGGTTCACATTCAGATTCACCTGTGATTACTGTCCCTCATCTTTGCCAAAACTGGCCCAGATATGTTTTAAGATAACTGGGCCACATTTGCTGTATTATATGTGGGCCAGTTTAGGCTCACACATTGGTTAGCCAATGCTGACTGTGCCGTATATTTGCCAAATGTTCGGGCCATATTTGCTATGCCATGTGTGGGCCACTTTAGGTTCACATTCAGATTTGCCAGTGATTACTGTCCCACATCTTTACCAAAACTGGCCCAGATATGTTTTAAGATAACTGGGCCACATTTGCTGTATTATAATGTGGGCCAGTTTAGGCTTACACCCTGGTATCCAGTGCTGACTGTGTCGTACATTTGCCAAATGTGGCCCAAATTTGGTGTAATGTACTCGGGCCATATTTGCTATGCCATGTGTGGGCCACTTTAGGTTCACATTCAGATTTGCTAGTGATTACTGTCCCACATCTTTCCCAAAACTGGCCCAGTTATGTTTTAAGATAACTGGGCCACATTTGCTGCAACATATGTGGGCCATATTTGGTTTACATCCAGATTAGTCATTGTCGATTGTGCCACATTTTTGCCATAGGTGGCCCACATTTGGTTTGTGATATTTGGGCCATATTCATTATAGGGGTTGAACGACTTCAGATGTTTTGAAGTCGACTGTTATGACATCAAAGTCAAGTCGACGTGGACTAGTCGCTGACGTCATTCATAAAAACACAAGAGATGGGACTGCTTTGCAACATGCCACAATTTGCAATTTAATAGCAGAAAATTATACAGATGCTGACAGACAGCTCATAATGGGGCTGTTTACACCTGGCCACTTCATGCGTTTTCTCAGATCGGAGAGCTATCTGAATTATCAAAACGATTCCATTTACACCTGGTCACAAAAACCACCTTCTGAAGTGGTTTGAGCGATCGGATTTAAATCCGTCTCGAATGCGTTTCGGATGGCACATAAAGGACAGTTTAATTCAAATGGGCGAGAGATGCAAGTATCAAACTTAGTCTCATTATTTGATACATTAAGTATACTTTACCTTACTTTTAAAGAAGGGCGTGTTAGAACTAAACTGATGGTTTGCTCAAGGTGAATTTAAAACAATGCTATAACTTCTTGCTTTCCTGTATTCTGTTTCTGCTCTCTTTCCCTTGGTAAACTGTATGCATGTATGTTTGTGTATCAGAGTAGTTTAAGTGTTTAGTCTAGTAAAGAAAGTCTTGTTCATGTCACACGTAAAGTTGTCCGTGTCTCAAGCTCATATACTGGAGTCACTAATCATGCAGATTTTGACTAAAGGCTCTGAATAGTACTGTACAGTAAGAAAGACATTTCCCATACCCCGGAAATGAACATTTCTATTAATCAATTAATAACCAATATTGAGTCTTCACAGGATGAACTGAGTAAATGGTTGTAATGTTAATGTAGCTACATCAAGTTAATCCGATTAACTGCCAAATATTCATAATCAATTATAACAAGTTATGATTGATTATTAATATTTCTAAGAGCTAATTTGCTACACCTATTTGGGTGATAATCGGGGCCGTTTTTTACTCTCAGTCTGGCCCTGCTGATGCATAAAAAGGGAAATGATTATGAAGGAGGCATTATTTATTTAAATGATTTAACACTATACTTACCCCCCCCCCCCCCCCCCCCCCCCCAACATAAATTATATATAAATAAAAAAAACAGAACCCCCACAATATATTTCAACTACAATTACTATAATTATGATCACATACTTGTATATTTTATATTATTGATCAATATTTGAATCAGTTGACCAGGCTACACATGACACAAGTTGTGGTCTCATTGGCACAAATTAATTTAGATGAGATTAGATTTCTGTTTGAGCTACAGCTTTTCTGTAGCTCAAACAGTAGAGTGCTGGTGCTTGCAATGCTAAGGTCATGGGTTTGATTCCCAGGGAAAGCAAGAACTGATAAGAATGTAAAATGTGTACCTTGAAATGCAATGTAAGTCGCTTTGGATAAAAGCGTCTGCCAAATGCATAAATGTAGATTAGATAGAACTGTATTTTTCCCACTCTTGTATGTCATGGACTTCCGAAGCTTTGTTTGGTCACATGCTTTTTCTGCTCTGCTGTGATTTGTTAGATATGGTGGAGAAAACAAGTCGGACCATCAGATGTCGCTAATGTGCATTGTGTTAAAAGCTTAGAGTAATGAACCGTTTTTCGGCACAATTTGATGAAAGCCTCAAATGCTTCAGAAAGCCTCGCCTTCCCATCAGTAATTTATAACTCTAGATCACACTTAAAGGTACAATATGTAGGATTTTTGCAGTAAAATATCCAAAAACCACTAGGCCAATGTTATATATTTTGTGTAGTTGATTACTTACAATATCCCCAATGTTTCCAACTATTTGTAAATTGTGAGAAAATTGCGATTTTAACCAAGGAAACGGGACTTGTCAGCAGGGGTGAGGAGTCGCCGGTCAATGGCGTCATATCCGCGTTACCCTCGGTTTCCACTCGTACTGCCATAGTAACCATGGCGACATACGTGGACAACTTGGTTATGCTTAGCAGGACGCTCACACTGTTGTTGTTTTGTTCAAACATTTTGGACCATGGCAAGCAGACTTTGAGACAAAAAGAGGACTAGAACGAAGATCAAAATCTTTCGAGATGCCGAGAGCTCCACGTCCGCGACTAACTTCAACTTGACAGAGACGCGAGTGTTCCATGTACTTTATTAGACAGGTGAGTAAATGTACATACAACTAATCAATGTTATTTAGTTCAATATGATGAAATGTTAGAATATGATCTGTATGTTATTCTAATGTTGATCTAGCTTACTGCTAGTCTCATACAGACAACAACCAACCTAACTAGCAACATTCAACACACTCAAATGCCGTTTAGTGTGATAGTGTAACTGTTAGAGCAAGTGAAACAGCGCTGTGTTACCTCAAGTTTAATTCGTCTAATAAACTAACCTGTGAGTAACTTATTAATTCAGCACTTGCGTGTAGTTCGGTAGAATGAAATGTCCTTATTCCTTTATATCCGCGGGACTCGCGTTGCGTGTGGCGCTGGTATACGTCTCTCATTAGCAATCGTGCCCTGCTTTATACCACAGTCATGTTAATTGATGCTTTGCGTCATCGATATACGCCTTTGTTATTGTAAGAGATTAGTGACCCCTGGTGGCCCAAAATTACATACTGTACGTTTAACTGTCGACAATGAAATTATATACATGAAAACATTAACTTCAGGGTGCTGGTATTTGTAAAGATTATACTTACAGCATCGCGTGAAACAAGACCGATCCGCCATCTTGAGAGAAAAATTCAACGCTGGCAGTTTGTGTGTACAGGCATGACGTCGGATGCAAAATCGCTACGCTGAAAGATTTTAAGTTGATGTAAATTTAAAGAGTCAGTTAGTGTAAATTAAAACAACAAAATTGTTCAGCTAACGTGAAAGGAGTAATTTTTACAAACTCATAAATACCAGAAAGTTATAAATACTATTATTTAGACTTAAATATTAAATTTAACTAACTGTAATAATTTAAGTTAACAGTACTCAATAAAATGAATTACTAAGAGCATTACAGTGTCTTTGGATTGTGGGGGAAACCCAGAGTAAACCAAAGCTAACATGGAGAGAACATACAAACTCCACACAGATTGGCGGATGCTTGTTAGCAATTGAAAAAAACTGTAAAATATTTTAAAATGCGTCTTCAGTGTCACATGATCTTATGAAACCATGGATACAAACACAAACAGTATCTAATCCAACCATAATCCTATTGTGACAGTTAAAGGCAGTTTCATGTCAGAATCGGGTGTAATCAATCAGGGTGTCAGGGTGTGAAGCTCAATCAGCTCCCTATTCAGCTCCTGATTCAGTCGTGAATCAGTATATCTTGTACACGAATTCTGGCACTGGTAAGGACCCTGGCACACTACAAATTGGGACACTGATGACTCTTACGGTGACATGACAACGTACATGCAACATGCAGTGCCAAGTTTGACGTTGTTTGGATTAGAAATGCAAAAGATATATTGTTAAATATATCGGTAAAAGAAGCACTTAGAAGGTTGTGGTTTAAAAATAAACATTCTGACTTAAACACTCTGTCAGCTAAACATTAAGTCAGTTTACTTCTGAATATTATATTTTATTCACGGCCATCATTTGTAGTAGCCTATTCACAAACTGTTTGCTCAAGCGTAGCGTTTTCTCGGAGTTCACTGTGTAGCCTGCTCCCTGAATCGTGTAGTTAAATTTTCCACATTTATTTTATGTCATTATGTCAGTATCAGTATTTGCTTTCTACCATGCACAAATAAAAATGTCACTGAACCTTTGCTGTGTAATTGTAACAATGAGCACTCAAACACACCAAACCAACAATTACTAAAAACACACAGAAACTGATTTTGCACGGGCACTTTGCACTAGTTATTATAATTGTACAACATTATTACTGGTATTTATGAACAGCAGAACTGATATCTTTCTGACATAAAAAAAATAAATAATTTGTTATATGTACATTGTGATAAATAGGCTTCTTTGCTTGTTACATATACGTGCAACATTTCAGCTGTAAATAAATTATAAATGTTAGCTAGATGTTCATCTAGCTGTCACGGATGGAACAGGAGTCAGACAGGTGGTAAGTGAAATAGTGTTTATTTACAGGTTGCAGATTTTTTTTTTTTTTTTTTTTTTTTTTTTTTTTTGCAACAATAACAGTAACAAATACAAAAACCAAGACAATAAAACACAATACACAAGAATACAGTACATAGGGTTACATTACAAAAAACAACAAAGAATATCAAGCTAGCTTAAATGATTGACACCTTTGTAGAGTCTTACATGCAGTAGAGTTTTTAGAGCTCTTCAACGAATTTAGGTATATATCAAGATCTTTCTTAAAAATAAAAAAGGAAGGCGTTTTCTTTGAAAATTTACACTTGTGAATATAAAATTTGGCAAGAAAAAGTAGCAAATTAAGAACAAATTTAAAATGATAAGGGTCTAATTTCAAAGAGTCACCAAAAAACACAATTTTTTGGCTTAAATAGAAGTTCAAAGATAGATACCTTTTAACAAAGTTTGAAAAGTCAATCCAAAATTTTTTTACAGTACACACATTCCCAAAATAAATGAATAATTGTCTCATCAAATTGATGACAGAATGAGCACAAAGGAGAAATACTGTTATTAAATTTAGCAAATGTATAATTAACTGGGTAGCAATTGTGAACAATTTTAACAGAGACTTCAACCACTTTATTAGTTAAAAAGAATTTCCGCTGAAGAAACCAAAAATCTTCCCAAACTATATCATTAAATTTGTTATTCCAAAAGCTTACACAAGCAGGCAAAGAAATCTGATCTCTGCTCAGAATTGAGCGAAATTTCTTATTTGATAAGCTGTTGAGAGGACATTGATCAACAAATAAATTAGAGCTGTCAAATATAGGTGGAGAGCATAAAGGACCTTTAGGGCCAGGTCTGACTAAAGATTTCACACAATCAGGAATTGCACCAAAAACAATGGCATACTCTCTTGGGGGGACTGGAAAAGAGAATTCTTGCATAAAGTGTTCATAAGAGAGCAAGACACCCCTTTCATCTAAAAGTTGACTTACTAAAAGTATATTTTTATCAAACCAATTTTTTAAGAAAAGAGATTTATTTTTATATTTAATATTTTGGTTGTTCCAGATAAAAAATCTACGTGGAGAAAAATTATAAATATATATTAAGGACCAGCATATTAAAGCCTGTTTATGAAAACCAGAAAGAGTTAAAGGTATTTTAGAAATGCTATAGTTGCAGCGCAATAAAAAATGCAAACCACCAACTGAATTGAAAATATGATTTGGGATAACATTCCAAAAAGATGTAGGGTTGTTCAAAAAAGATTTTATCCACTTAATTTTGAAAGAGTTATTAAGAGTGGAAAAGTCCACTAAGTCAAAACCACCCATTGTCCGATCAGCTATCATAACACTCTTTTTAATTAAGTGCTTTTTAGATTTCCAAACAAAGTTCAATATAATTTTGTCCAGCTTTCTACAAATCTCCACAGGAACATCCAGAGCCATTGCAGGATAGATAACCCGAGATAACCCATCTGCTTTGGAAAGCAACACTCTACCCGTTATAGACAGATCACGCTGTAACCAAGAATTCAATTTGCGTTGAATAGAGAGAATAAGAGGTTCAAAATTAAGTTTTGATCTTTTTTCCTGATCTTTACATATGATTATACCCAAGTATTTAACTTCGGATTTGACTGGAATGTCACAGACTTTAACATCAGAGGAATGTTTAATAGCTAAGAGTTCACATTTGTGAACATTAAGAAATAAGCCAGAAGCAGATGAGAAGAGATCAATTATATTTAAGGCTACAGAAACTTGATCCTTATCCTTCAAGAACAGAGTGGTGTCATCAGCCAATTGGCTTATTAATATTGATTGGTTTATAACAGAAATACCTTTCAAATGACTATTTTGAATGTGGATGGCTAATAATTGCATAGGAAGCAGAAAAAGATATGGTGATATTGGGCAGCCTTGACGGATGCCTCTTTCTATATCAAATCTATGAGTAGTACCATGCTGTAATTTAATTGAAGCATTTGCGTTATTGTACAGAGTTTGAATTACATTGATAAAGTTGGGGCCAAAACCAAAAATATTCAAAGATTTAAGAATAAAAGTAAACTCAACAGAATCAAAAGCTTTATAAAAATCAAGAAAAAACAAGAAACCATCATCAGGGATCAGTTCCGAATAGTCTAAAATATCAAGAACAAGTCTAATGTTATTTGAAATAAGTCTGTCTTTCATGAAACCTGATTGAAAATCATCAATTATATTATCTAAAACACATTTTATTCTTTTAGCAAAAATCATGGCTAGTATTTTGTAATCATTATTTAACAAGCTTATAGGTCGCCAATTTTCAAGTTGAGCGGGGTCCTTTTGAGGCTTAGGGATCAAATTTATAACACCCTGAGTCATGGAGCTTGGGAGAGTTCCCTTATGTAGGCTTTCTAAATACACTTGGAGAAGAAATGGAGAAAGAATATTTGAGAATTTCTTATAGAACTCTGAGGTCAGACCATCATTTCCAGGAGATTTATTTAATTTCAGCTTATCGATCGCCTCAGAAACGTCTTTAATTTGAATAGGGGCATCACACAGACTTTTTCCAATATCATCAATTTTGGGAATACGGTCTGAGTCAAGAGAATTAAAAAATAAATCCATATTTTGTTGAGAGTGTCTAGAACGATATAGAATTTTATAAAATTCTTCACAATAATTAGAAATTTCTTTATGATCTTTAACAACCACTCCATTTATATTAAGACTATTTATAGAATTGAGATGATTACGTTGTTTCTCTAACTTAAAAAAAAATTGGAATTTCGTTCTCCCTCTTCCATCCATCTCCTTCTTGAACGAACAAAGGCACCCTTTGCTTTACAAATATACAAGTTATCTAATGAGTTTTGAAGTTCAGCCAATTCTAATTTCTGGACAACTGATAAATTTTCAAAGGGGATGCAAGAGAGACAGACAATTCTTTTAATAATGTTAAGTTCCTCTAATTTGCATTGCTTGGCTTTTTGAGATCCAACTTTGGATAACATTAACCTAATATTGTATTTTAATAGCTCCCAATTAGATCCAAAATTAATTTCAGCTTGAGCTTTATTAAAAAAGAAATTAATCTTAGAAATTACAGCTTGACAAATTTCCTCATCCACTAATAAAGCAGAGTTTAGTTTCCAATAAGAACTATATGTTCTTGAATAAGATGGGTTATCAAAAGTCAGAATAATAGATTTATGATCGGACAGTGGAGAAGGCAAAATTTCAACTTTGGTGACATAACCAGATAAAGAGTCCGATATTAACCAGAAATCAATCCTAGACCTCAGTGAAACAGAGCTGTTAGACCAGGTAAACTGTGAAGCATGAGGATTTTTTCCCTCCAAATATCAGTCAGACCAAAACGGGAAATCAACTCACAGAGGCCTGATGATCCATTAGAAATTCTAGGAGGTGATCTGTCCAAAGAGCTGTTTATAGTTTGGTTAAAGTCTCCACCCAAAATAATAAGCAAATTAGAATATTTAGATTTGAAATAGTTTAAATGCGTTTCTATTGAATTAAACAATTTTAAGTTATTTTTTGCAGAGTTAAATCCATAAATGTTACCCAGGACAAAGATACAATCATTTAAAGTAACTAATAAAAAAAGAAAATGACCTTCAGGATCAGAGATTGTCTCTATTATTTTACCCTTAAACTTGTGCTTTAAAGTTAAGACTCCTGCTGACAGATTAGAACCATATGAAGAAAACACCTCATCGCCCCATTGTGATTTCCAAAACTTAAAATCACTAGAAATTGCATGAGACTCTTGCATGAAACAAAAATCAGTGCTAAGAGATTTAGCATACAGAAAAATAGCTTTACGTTTGATGTCATTACGTAACCCTCTTGTGTTAATTGAACAAACAGAAAGTTTTGGAAACATTAGAACAATATGAGACCAGAACTATAACAATAACAAGTGAGTCAGTCCATGACATCCTATAAGTGAGAAACGAATTACCCGTAAATGAGCAAGTTTGGGATCATTCAAGGAAAATAAAAATAAAAATAAAAAATAAAAAATAAAAATTAAATATATATAGCCTATATGTTATAAACACATAAGCCTACACATATATAAAAACATATATATATATGCATAGTAATTCCACAAATAAACCTCACAATGACTTTTTCTATCTTTCAGTGAGCATTTTCAAGATTGATAAAAGTTACTGAAGTCAGAAACAAAAATGACAATAAAGTCAGAATAGTAGGCTACCATTAGCAACTAAATCAAAAACCAATCATTCAACGACCTCCATGTCTTGGACAAGAAGTTCTTTACCATCAACGTACGCCTTTGGACCAACGAAGTAAGCGCGGTGTCCTTGCTGACGAGCTCTCTCAACAAGTGGCCAAAGTTTGTTACGCTGCACACGATCCTCGGGGGACAAGTCTTCTGCGAAGCGCAAGTGGTGCGTAGCAAGATAAGGAGAGTTCTTTGCGGCTTTCCAGAGAGCATCCCGAAAATAACGCATTGTGAACTGAAGAATAATTCCGCGAGGTTTTTTTTTCCCAGAGGGCAGAGTGTCGTCGCTCCTCACTTTACCTAAACGGTGTACCACATCAATTAACTCGTGAGATTTACCAGCAAAAGTTGGGGTAACAGCCTCGCATATATCCAGAACTTTCTGTCTGATGTTTTCTCCTGGTTGCTCAGGTAGACCGTGGAGCCGCAGATTCCATCTCCTCTTGTATCTGGAGAGATCTTGTACTGTGTTCTCCAATTCACATATTCGTTTTTCGGCATTTGTCACTCGCTTATCAACTCGCTCCACACTCCCTTTTACATCTTTAATTTCTTCAGCCAGAAATTCGACTGATACCTTCACTTCCTCGATGCCTTTGTCAAGGATGTCGGCTCTTTCATTAATGACGGACTTGAGAGATGTAATTATCATCATGGCTAAAGGAGAATGCAGATCTTCTTCATCATCATCATTCCTGCCTTTTTTGTGTGATGGTTCCTTTATCGGAGATTCAGGTAGAGGAACGACTGCACCAGAACACGAGTCGAAGTCCACAGTAACACTCGCACCGAGATCTAAAGATGAATCCATCGGCTTAGATTTGCGCTTTTTATCCTTAGTCATAGTCCAAAAGTCCTTCCAGTGGTTAGTACACAATTTCAGACGAACAAAATGAAAGTGACGAGAAAGTTCAAATGTGTTAGGCAACGAAAATCTAAATAAGGATAGGCCGATCACGACACGAATATCCCAAAAGCAGAATTTAAAAAACAAAAATAAAAACTTAACAGACCCCTAAATGATCATAAAGTGCTTTCGAGTAAAGAATATGAAGAATTGATCGAGATGCACTTTAAATTACATGTTTAAAGACAATTATTCACGGACTGATTCACTCACGCTGTCAACTTCACGCCGCCATTTCCCCTTCCAACCTACAGGTTGCAGATCCACTGCTTCGGAGTTTGTATCATTACGTCACTAGTCACGTGAAAATGACGTCTGAAGCAAACACACTGGTTCACTCCTGTAGTGAACCACCTGACTGCTTTGACAGCCCAATTCAGTGTTGACAGGTTTGAAACCTGGCGGCTGTATTTCTTATAAAAGTGAAGCCAAACCATGGCAACACCGTGGGTTGTAGTAGTCGGTGTTTGGATTGGCGTTATTGTTGAGAGTGGATTGAGTTTATTTCAGTGTTGTGATGGAGCCAGCGAGAAAGAGAGTTTCTCGCCAAGTTTGGGAACATTTTAAACTTATTTCCCCGAATAAGGTTAGTTCTTTGACATTTCTGCATACAAATATTTTTACATATGTAGTGAATGATATGGAGAAAGACAGAAACTTCAAAAACCCTCTGCTACATTATACAAGTACAACCAGTTACACAAGCAAATCCTTTTCAACATACAAAAGTATCAGTCCCACCAGTTAACAAGTTATAGAGTTCTGCTTCCCACAGCTAAACAAGATAAAGCTTTCACACATGATACTGCCCTGCTAAAAAAAACTATAGAAACCATTACAGAAATTCTATTGAATTTAATGGTTTTCATGGGAATTTTATTGGTTGTAATGGGAATTATAGTGGTCTCTGCGGGTCTCTACTGATATGTGTTGGGTTCTATTGGTGGGGGCATTAAATCCTAATGGAATATGTCCCAAACACACTACAAAAAATAATTCTGTAGTGGTTTAAATGGTAAAAGCCAATGGTTCCTATTGGTATTTTAATAGAAACCATTAGAATTTCTGTGATGGTGTCCAACTTTTTTTAAGCTGGTCTGATCTTCTGTCCTTGTCTAAAGAAATAATTACACACACACACATCATGCTTAATGTTTTATTATCAAGGTGAACACATGAAATTCATCAGTATCTGTAAAATTCACCTACATAAACGAGTTTCACAGCACTAACTGTTTCAGCTTTGATCGCCTCGGTAAACACATAATATACGGGGCGTTAACATATACGCCTACTTGCATTTTATGGTTGTCAGCTTTGTTGCATTACATTTACTTCACCAGGAGATGGTGCTGCAATTTCTATCTGAATGAAGCTTCGAGTAATGAACCATTTTCGACACAATTGTATCAGAAAGCAATATTGCTTCGAAACGCTTCATTTGGCCATCACTAGACTGAACTTCCATGTGAAGGTTAGCAGGTGATCGATGGATGGAACTCAGGTAGGTAGCGGGTAAGCAGCAGGTAAGTAGCGTGATAGTCTGTAGTGTCATGTAGAGACGAGACCAGAGTGTGTAAAGAGGAGTTGAATATATAGGCAGGGAGGTGAACTGATGAGGTGCAGGTGATGGTGATTAAAACTCAGGGGACTGTGAACGAGTGGGAGGAGTGAGTGAAGCTGGTGGAATCCTGACACTAGCGATGTATGTTTATGCTGAAATATAATGGTTTGTATTTTAAAAAAGATCTATCGTGTCATTATGTGTAGTGAGTTGGCTCACGTGATTTATGTTTCCCGCTTCAGAACTTCTGTTAAGAGAACATAGTGAGCATCAGTGCTCCCTGGTTTTCACAGTGCATTGTGGGACTTTTTAGGCAGCGAACGTTTCAGTGCACTGGAAGGATTTTGCTATTGAGACAGCCCTTAAAATGGCCAACTCCCTGATGAGTGCCCTGACTACTTAACTAGGGAGCAGATTGAGATGGACCATCAGTGCTAACAGGTCATGACCTTTGTGTGTCAGATTGTGGCTTTGTAACACTTAAAGGAACACGCCGACTTTTTGGGACTTTAGCTTATTCACCGTATCCCCCAGAGTTAGATAAGTCCATACATACCTTTTTCATCTCTGTGCGTGCTGTAACTGTCTGACGCACCCACCGCTAGCCTAGCTTAGCACAAAGACAGGATGTAAATGCCTCCAGCTAGCATACTAATCCCAATAAGTGACAAAATAATGCAAACATTTTCCTATTTACATGTTGTGATTTGTATAGTCACAGAGTGTACAAATAACAAGATCATATGAGACACAGCCATCTTTTAACCGCAGGGCCGGCTCTAGCCCTTTGGTTGCCCTAGGCGAGATTGATTTTTGCCAAAACTTCAACAAGCAAATTATGACTTGAACTGTAATAAATTGTTTATATAAATGCTACAAAGAACGTTCAAGGATATTTCAATCATCCTACATAGTTGCATTGTACAAATACATTTGATCTGACCATGTAACTTGTAGTAGATAAATGACAATTGACCCTTCGCTAAGCCCCGCCCTCCCTAGTTACTGTTGCTACGCCTGTCAAGCTTTCGCGCCTGGCACATCTATTACAGTGTGTATGCACCGGTATCAGACATTCCCAATGAGATAATTAGTAATTTTTGGCGAACATGTGAAATATCTGAGAGAGCAAGACAAAAGGGACTGCAATATGCATTCGAGGGATATATCTACGACATAATATGCAACCGATTAGAGAATAATTTCATAAAAATTGAAGCTAAAGCCTAGTCCCAGCGCAAGGCCTCATACGCTGACCATTCAAATGGGAAACACACAAATTGAGGAACAGCTATGTTCGTGCACAGCAGGGTAAGTGATGTGAAAATAATCTACCGGTAATAATTATAAATCAAACAGGAAATAAATCTTGCGGAATAACACCGGGAGAGCCACGGTCGGATTGGGTTAAAGTTA
Organism: Rhinichthys klamathensis goyatoka; assembly: GCF_029890125.1. Classification (NCBI taxonomy): domain Eukaryota; kingdom Metazoa; phylum Chordata; class Actinopteri; order Cypriniformes; family Leuciscidae; genus Rhinichthys; species Rhinichthys klamathensis. Next base: position 1,587,649 of record NW_026606637.1, read on the forward strand.
ACGTTACTTAGTCAGGGGTAGTAGGCTGTCGATTAACAAAATGCTGAAATATATTTTAAAGTATGTCAGTGAGCCTCCATCTTGTCTTTAATCGTCTTATTTTACGTTAAAATATGCATTATGAACAAAGAACCGTCATTATTTCCAACTTCCAAGCAATAGGTGTTTTTGTTAATCCTGTGGACATGTAGTTGTGAATGGGGTCTCACACACTGCTTGATCACGCCCGGCATTTCTCCCCTCGGCTTTTAGATTTTCGGGAAGGAAAAAAATTCCACTCCCCCGTCCAAACTTTTAGGATATCGGGTATCAGATTTGCACAATCCATACGCACAACACTTCGGCATGTTTCCCTCGCTCGAAAGCTTGCCAGACCTCCCGCGCCCAGTTACGGTTGCTAAGACACGATTGGCCAGTGGCGGTTTTCGGGCGTGGCTTAGCGAAGGGTCAATTACTACCACCACTACTAATTATTATGGATATCTATGATCCTACCCGTCAGATTGTCCTACCAAGGCTTACTGCGCATGCGCACATTAATATTGCGTCATTTTTGTCACGCTGAAGAACACGCCCATAATATTTTACTACTTGCGTGAGAACTTCTTCATCTGAGGTAAGTTTTTCACTATTTATGTTAATTTTTATTATACAAAGATATATAGCAGTAATGAGAACTGTTTACGGTCACATTCATACAAAGCCAGCTAGCACCATTGATCATATTAGCATTTTTCATGAAAACATTAGGCTAGATATGGGCGGGGCATATGATTTGATTGTTTGGTGTAAAATATAAACACACACAATTATGTCAAAATGTCCGTTTTGTTGAGTGTCCTCATAAGATCAGTCTTAAATTAATTAAATAAAGTATCAAATGATCGTAGAGTGTGAGGCGTGTGAGATCCGCGTCTCTCTCAGCAGCGGCAGGTCATAAAGTGACAGCTATTTTCATTCATAAAAATACGCCATTAAACAAATATTTAGAATATATACTCTATATTGTTTTTGCATTAATTTGGAGATCAACTGTGAAATTATTACATTATAAAATATAATAAATGTATATATAATGTTTGTAATTACAATTAATCACATAAAAAATTTGATTAATCTAGTTAAACCCCCCTATCTATTTGTGATTTTTTTTTCTTGCATTTTTTGACAGCTATGGAAGATAAGTGGGAAGCATTGTATAATCTTCTGTCAGTGGGATCATACCCATCAGGGTATGATAAGTCCAAAAGGCAGAACATTAGAAGATATGCATTCGAGGGATATATCTACGACATAATATGCAACCGATTAGAGAATAATTTCATAAAAATTGAAGCTAAAGCCTAGTCCCAGCGCAAGGCCTCATACGCTGACCATTCAAATGGGAAACACACAAATTGAGGAACAGCTATGTTCGTGCACAGCAGGGTAAGTGATGTGAAAATAATCTACCGGTAATAATTATAAATCAAACAGGAAATAAATCTTGCGGAATAACACCGGGAGAGCCACGGTCGGATTGGGTTAAAGTTAACGTTACTTAGTCAGGGGTAGTAGGCTGTCGATTAACAAAATGCTGAAATATATTTTAAAGTATGTCAGTGAGCCTCCATCTTGTCTTTAATCGTCTTATTTTACGTTAAAATATGCATTATGAACAAAGAACCGTCATTATTTCCAACTTCCAAGCAATAGGTGTTTTTGTTAATCCTGTGGACATGTAGTTGTGAATGGGGTCTCACACACTGCTTGATCACGCCCGGCATTTCTCCCCTCGGCTTTTAGATTTTCGGGAAGGAAAAAAATTCCACTCCCCCGTCCAAACTTTTAGGATATCGGGTATCAGATTTGCACAATCCATACGCACAACACTTCGGCATGTTTCCCTCGCTCGAAAGCTTGCCAGACCTCCCGCGCCCAGTTACGGTTGCTAAGACACGATTGGCCAGTGGCGGTTTTCGGGCGTGGCTTAGCGAAGGGTCAATTACTACCACCACTACTAATTATTATGGATATCTATGATCCTACCCGTCAGATTGTCCTACCAAGGCTTACTGCGCATGCGCACATTAATATTGCGTCATTTTTGTCACGCTGAAGAACACGCCCATAATATTTTACTACTTGCGTGAGAACTTCTTCATCTGAGGTAAGTTTTTCACTATTTATGTTAATTTTTATTATACAAAGATATATAGCAGTAATGAGAACTGTTTACGGTCACATTCATACAAAGCCAGCTAGCACCATTGATCATATTAGCATTTTTCATGAAAACATTAGGCTAGATATGGGCGGGGCATATGATTTGATTGTTTGGTGTAAAATATAAACACACACAATTATGTCAAAATGTCCGTTTTGTTGAGTGTCCTCATAAGATCAGTCTTAAATTAATTAAATAAAGTATCAAATGATCGTAGAGTGTGAGGCGTGTGAGATCCGCGTCTCTCTCAGCAGCGGCAGGTCATAAAGTGACAGCTATTTTCATTCATAAAAATACGCCATTAAACAAATATTTAGAATATATACTCTATATTGTTTTTGCATTAATTTGGAGATCAACTGTGAAATTATTACATTATAAAATATAATAAATGTATATATAATGTTTGTAATTACAATTAATCACATAAAAAATTTGATTAATCTAGTTAAACCCCCCTATCTATTTGTGATTTTTTTTTCTTGCATTTTTTGACAGCTATGGAAGATAAGTGGGAAGCATTGTATAATCTTCTGTCAGTGGGATCATACCCATCAGGGTATGATAAGTCCAAAAGGCAGAACATTAGAAGATATCCACTTAAATTCAACCTAAAGGGTAGTTATTTTAACTTTACATTTCAATTATGTTTATTTTATTATTCATTTGTTCCCATCTTGATTTTCTTTTCCAACAATGCCAAATGTCCTTTTACTTCTGTCATAGTCATGTTTTCTCTTTAATGTAGATGGAGAGCTTTTTTATGGAAGTAAAAGAGTGATCAAAACCAAAGGAAGCCAGGATGCTCTTTGAAGAATTCCATTCCTCGCCCATTGGTGGACACACGGGGATTGGTAAAACACATGCTGCCATCATGGCATGTCAGTTGACATTGAAAATTGGGTATGTGTTATTTATTTTATATAGTTATTTTAGTTTATATTTATAGATATATATATATCAACTCACAAATATATATATATATATATATATATATATACAACAATTTCTGAAAGGTATTGGAATGTGATCAATGTCAAAAAGTTGGAAAGCCTTTGACTGCTGTGCAGACCTTACAGTGCATCAAGGTAAATAAGTGCAGTAACATACAGTTTAGTTTAGTTTAGTTTAGTTTATTTGTTTAGCACGTTAAGTACAAGTACAGAACAATGCAAGGAGGGAACGAAGCCACTCTAGGCTTGTACAGAGTTCCACTCCTGCTCCTATTAACTCATGAGACATGCAGACTAAACATCAAAAAAGAATAAGGGGTTGTGATGGCGCAGTGGATAAGACACATGCCTTTGGTGTGAGAGACCTGGGTTCGAATCCACTGTGAGACACCAATGTGTCCCTGAGCAAGACACTTAACCCCTAGTTGCCCCAGAGGGGTGCGACCTCTGACATATATAGCAATTGTACGTCGCTTTGGATAAAAGCGTCAGCTTTTATGAGTAAATAAATGTAAAAATGTAAATGTAAGAATAATAAACAAAACTCACAATAAAAAAACAAACAAACAACAAACGATACAAAGCAATTCAATACAAACAAACAATGCCTAGAAAAGACTACATAAAGGCGTCAGACTAGCAATAGTAGTCTCTTCAAATGCTTTTTAAAAGCTGAATAAGAGGACATTGATCGCAACGATGGACTTAAATCACTCCAGAGCTTAGGACCTCTAAAATAAATATTAAATTGATGTTTACAGTATACATATACTAAATGTATACAGTATACATATACTATAGGGGTGGAACGGTACATGTATTCGTACCGAACCGAAACGGTACGGGCGTCACGGTTCGGTGCACGAATTTACACGGAGAATACACGGTATAAAAATAAATTAAACTCGCGTGAAAATTAATTAATGTAATGCGGAACTACTGTTAGATACGCGGGTTTCTTTAGGGACACATTATCTGTACCATCGGTTTAGCTCTGAACGCGCGTTCACTTCAAACGTTGGCTTTATACGCGCGTCCTATTCGCTTTGGACTAGCGTCGAACTAGACGCGATAGACCTGAATTTAACGCTCTATTCGCGTTTGGTGTGACCGCATAATGAACAGGCTGCGATGTCAAGATTGCAATGCTGGAGTGTGTGTGTTTGTGTGTGTGTGTGTGAGAGAGAGGCGCGGCCGCGATCGAACAGTGGAAACATAAAAAACATACTCCGTCATTTTGTTCATACAGATCATTAAACCTGCAAAGTGTTTACTTATATTTGTGTACACTCGCAATAAAACACAACATATGGTGCTTTTGTCACACTGTAAACTCTTGTCAAACTGTAACCTACAACTGTCACCCAACCAAAATCTCTCTCTCTCACATACACACACACTGTTTTAAAAGCAAAACATATTTATCCAACTCCATTTCAAAACAGTCTGTGGGTCCCATCTTTGAGACATTCATCATATCGCATTGGTTTTCATTTCTCGTCCTCGGAGCACTAATCTTACACATTCTACATTGATTAAAAAAGAAAATCGAATGCGTTTTTAATGGTAGTATTATTTTATACAGAAGTCAATTATTTATAATTCAGATGAGAATAATGTTACATTGTTAATTAATAATGTTAATTAAAATTAAGGAAAACAAATATCTGAAATATAGCAAATTCATTTTAAATTCAGGTACAATTACCAAACATATCGCAAGGTCTTTTTGTCTTTTTATTAATTTAATTAATAAACAAATTATATAAAACTATTGTCAGTGCACTACAAATAAACTGGTTCTATGCCTTTATTAATAAAACTTATTTAAAAAATACAATGCCTTCTGCATTTTTGTTTTGCTTTTCCCTCCATTGTACCGAAATCGTACCGAACCGTGATGTCTGAACCGAGGTATGAACCGAACTGTGACTTCTGTGTACCGTTCCACCCCTAATATACTAAACCTACTTTATACACACTAAACTTACTTTACATTTGGTGGACTTGATAGGTTTCTGCTGTTTGGGAGCTTGTTGGCATTGATTTAACTGGACCATTACCTGAAACTGCAGATGGCTTTAAATACATCCTCACAGCCACAGACTACTTCTCTAAGTGGGTTGAGGCTTTTCCTTTAAAAACCAAGACAGCAGCTGAAGTTGGAAGACATCTCTGTTCCATCATTTATAGGCATGGTTGTCCCCAGAGAATTCTCTCAGATCAGGGAAGGGAATTTGTAAATGATGTAAGTGTATTTAAAATGATCAGTATTAAAGTGATTTAGGTTTAGCCTCAATGGGTCTCATTCATCAAACACGATCAGAACGAATTTTTGTGTAAATCGTGTGTAAAGTGGTTCTGGCGTAAATTTTTGGATTCATTAAAATGTTCGTATTTTCCAAATGTTAGTTGGTACGAAAGAAATCTACACCTGCTCCCAGCCACGCGTAAATAGTGAGTTTAACATCCGAACGTTTTGCTCATTAATGACTAAGGCTGCATTTTAATTCACCTTAATCGGGTACATATTTACACAGCATTTTGAAAAAATATATATAGTAATTACATACGGTTTTTCTTTTTACTTCTGGGACTGTTTGATTAACAGATGAAACTCCATTAACTGCATCTGTAATATGCTGCCAAGCTTCCTTTTTTTTAGGACCTGATACGCCACTATGTAGCCTATGCTTGAAAATAAAATGTGGTGTTTTAAATGAACTTCTGATAATAAAACTTCGATTTCTGCATCTGAGAAATTTTTCTTTTTCATTCGATTTTGAGAAGACATGTTGAAATCCTTCGTTTGGTGTCATAATATGATGCCCATATATAGTTGTCAGTCGGATTTAATGGGCGGGATTTATGGTAATTGAGAATGAGCGTGCACGCACGTCTCATTTACGACTGATTGGAATTCATTAACACACACACATTTCACTATCACATCTGACGTTTACGAAGTATTTGTGAATCAGGAGATGAGTTTTCGGGAAGGTCTCTTTACGCGCAAATCACTCTCATTGTTTTGTTATGAGTAAAAAAGAAATAAATAATAATAATAAGTCAGCATTAAGTTCAAGTCACATAAGATAAACATGCTTTACATTTAATCAGCATTTCAGAATTATAATGTGTTGCAGGAATATTCTTTTCCTATGCGTTTCTATTTAGGTCATGTTCACTTTAAGTTCGCATGGTTCTAAATGTCCTATCTGGTGACCCGTAGTCTTAGGAAAACTCTCGCACTGCACGCGCGTTTCAAGTCTGTTAAAAACTCTGCATTTCCACCGTATCTGTCGACTTCTTGTGTCTGGCATAGCATCGTCGGTATGTATATCTTGTTTTGTGATATTGTCTGGAGTTATTCTTTATTATGTTTGACTATAATTTACAGTTTTTCTCGATTGCTAAGACACATTTCTTGAAAGCTGCTCTCCTTTTCTCTAAACTGTGAACACAAAACCCAATTTTCAAGCTATATTCACAAAACCTCAGACTCTTCTTGCAAAACCAAACTTTCACCTCAAAACAGTTCAATCTGTGCTCAAAACTGAACTATGTTGTCAAATCGTGCCCCAAGTCAATCAAAATTAAAAACACTACTGAACAGTCACTAAACACTACGTAGAAAAATAGAAAACACAATGCTCAGGACATGAAGCTGGAGAAATAAATGTTTAGTGTTCACGGCTAAATGCATGTTGCAAAAAAAAAAAACTGTGCATTTAGCACTTGTACAAAAAGACAAAACAGAAATCTTGTGCATTTACACGTAGCACTTGTAAAAACAAACAGAAATCTTATGCGTTTGCCACTTGTGTACAGTAAGCCCATGTAAAAATAAAGTACAAAAAAATACAAATAAGTGCATTACTCAGCCACAGCATCATGTCTCCGTACTGGGTCAGGCCACAGGACTTCATCCACATCACAGGCCACATTTTGTTTGGCCAGGCAACGGTGGAAAAACCCCTGGCATGCCGTATCCAGGCTTGGCATGCCTCCACACCTGTGTCACCACAGGCAAGTCCCATGGCTTGCAGGAGATTTACCCTGGTGTAAGGTTGGCGTTCATATACCTTCCACCGCCATGAGGAGAAGAATTCCTCATTGGGGTTTAGGAAAGGGGAGTACGGTGGAAGGCAAAGATTACTGTACAGTAATACTGTAAAACCTTGGTTCATATTGAACCACTCTCTAACCTGGAGGGGTCTGTGAAAACTCTCTCAGATTTATATCCATTGTAGGGCCTCACAAACCAGTGCTCTCTGAACTGGCTTACTGTATATGTTCCCTCACATAATTAGCCACAAGTGTGATCAATTTTGAGTTGTTGTGTTCAAGTGGTGACAACTGTGCTTTAATTGTGTTTGACTTTTGTCACCTGTGCTCACCATTATGCAGCACGGGTGCATCACAATGAAAATGTGTTGGCAAGTTGTGTCTAAACAGGTGAAAAGTGCTTATGGTTTTGCCAAAAGAGTGATTGATTCAATCAGTGGGTTCAGGCAACTGAGCATTTGGTTCAGACAATAGGGTTTAGTGTTTTAGCAATTGAGAAAAACTGTAAGTCGTAGAGTGTAATCTGGTGATAGTCTAAATGTACGGTTATGTTAATGCTAGCTCTCGCGTGTGTCTTTGTTGTACATTAAATGTGCTATAAGGACCTGAATGTTATTCACATGTATTTCTGCTCTCATATTAACCCTCTGGGGTCTAAGGTGTTTTCGGGGTCCTTGAGATGTTTTGGCATGCTCTGACATTTGTGCTTTTTTCAGTTGCTTATAAACATATTAATGGCACAGGTGAAATTACACTCTATATAGCACACACAGGGCTACCATAATATGTTATCAACATGTATGTACATGTTTGTATTTTTGAGAGAATATTGTTTATGCGTGGTTATTGAAAAAACTAAAAACTAAAGTTTCTAATATAAGGCCACAAATAACATACTAAATATCTGTCCACAAGACTTTTGACTAGTGGATGTTGTCGCCTAGAGTTTTTGCTTCAAATTGATCTGAAAATCATTCTGCCTAATCATTCACATAAAACAATAGATTGTTTTAAATTGTGAAAAAAAAAAAATGTTGTTTGCAAAGGCAATATGCCGATGGGCGGAACGGCCCAACCCCCTCATGAATAATTAGGCAGTTCTCACCTGAGCAGACTGCATACTAATGAGCCTTTCATTCAGGGGTGTCACACAAGAAAGAATGCAAGGACAATATATATATAAATAAATAAATATTTATATACACACACACACACACACACACACACACACACACACACACATATATAAATATATACAAACAATCAAAATATAAATGAAAGCCAAAAGCACATTTTTAGTCACACCTTTTAGCCATCCACCGCGGTAAAAATAAACCAGTCGCATTTCAAAGTCGTACGCGAAATGACCGCCAGGTGGCGCAAAGGGACATTTAGCAAAACGTAAGTGGGGCTAATGTCTATTAACAGTAGCCTAAGGATGAAATACTACAAGTTATGGTAATTTCCAAATAAGCCTACAACAAATTGTTGGTATAATCTATATAAGATATAATCTTTTAAAACTGTAAAAGGCTAAAGTATAGGCCTACACTCACAGGCTAAAGACAAAACGTTTTCTCGCTCATGTGAGAAACAAACGTTTGTGTCTGTCTCAGTGAGAAAAAATCATAGCCGAGCGGTAGAACTTTCGGTTCATCATCAAGTTGACACGGGTTCAAATCCCGCACAAACATGGTCTGCTGTAAATTTTATATTTATTTAGATTTGTCTAGCTCTAAAACTCTGTTACACCATACAGTTTTTTTGCTTATATTTATAAAATACAATTATCATGCATTTCCATTTTACACTAAGGAACAAAATAGTATCCAACAGAACGACTTTGCATCTGTATAATAATAGGCTACCAATCGTAATTTAAAAAGCAGTTCTGTAAAAAAATAAATTATATATAGCCTATATATATAGGCTATATATATTTTTTTATTTGATTCCAGGCTCTCACGCCACACCCCCGATTTCTCACGCTGAAGTGTCAACCCGGTTGGTCAAATTCCTGAAAGATATAGTTTATCTATAGATCTACCTGTTGAGCCACTCGTGATCGACTAGTTATACCACAAATTAGTTAAAATATCCCGTAATCTATCTAGAGCGAGCGTGCATGCGAGACAGATATTGTGCTCCAAACCGTGCGCGCGCATGGCAGAGAGGTCTGTTCCCTACAACCTAGAGTTTTTAAAAACATGGTTTTAAGTAAAGTGTGATTTGCCAGGGGGGACTAGGATTTCCTTCTGGTCTAAACATCCCTGCTTCTGCTGAATTATTTTAATCCCCACACCCCTCCCTCCACAGTTAATCAATGCTATAGGCTACTTCACCAATATCAAATATGTAAAATAGAGATATGCAACAGGCACGTTTAAACGACAAACAATAAAATCAAAACCAGCGTTTCAGTTGTTCATTAGTTCCAGTGGCCCTAATGCATGCACGGCTTTTCAAAATTTCACAAAGCGTGTTGAGATTATTTTGAATGAAATATTGAAGTTTATAATTAAGTGTTTTGGCACACCACGCCGAGTGGCCCTATGCATTTTTCTAAAGTCGGGTTTTATTCTGGCATGGTGAGTTAGTGTTCGACAAACGCGGCGGAGCGTTCATTTAGATTAATTTATTTTTCTCATTATTACAGCTAAAATAACTTAATAGGCGACTCCGTAATTTTTTGGTCATAGCCTACAGATAAGAGTAGAGTAGCTTACATCGTTCAAAACTGTAAACTTGTATTCATATTAGGCTAACGACAAAAACAGTATATCTGTGTCTCTGTCTCCGGGAACTGCGCGTCACAAAAATGAACCAAAAGCCACTTCAGCTCAGTCACGATAAGAAATCGGCTAGGTCTAAAGCCTTTAAATGTCTAAATATTTAGGCTAATAAATGTTATCTGATTATGTAGGCTAATCCATATGAAAACGAGAGGTAGCCTACTGAGGATCTACTCAAACATGCAATGTAAGCGCTTCCCAATGAGAAAATGACAAGACAAGGGTGAAAATCTCGCTCTAATTAAATGTAGGCTAAATCGCCCTGAATTAAAATGTAAAAACAGATCAAATAATGTTTTTGTCGAAATGTTGCGATATTGTTTCATTTAAGTTCATAATTATTATATAAATGTTATTTGATTTAGCAGCATTAAGCACCGTGTTTCGATATTTATTTGAATAATACAAAATAAAATAAAAACTTAATTCACAAATTGCATGCCTGGTTGTAAGGATCCAAAGATCCCTGTAGACTTTAATATTGAGTTGAACATTTTGTTCATGACAACAAATTAACAAGCGTTTTTTCAGATTATATTTAGTTTTGCTTGGAAAAAGCTGCCCCAAACCAGTTTTATTTCATCAATTATTGAAATAATGAAATATTTAGTAATAAACTTTTATGACAGAAATATCACTAGGCTATACATGTAACTTAAATCATTTAATTCCTTCATTATCAACACTGTCTAGAATAGCGATTTAAGTGTGAATTGCGACTTCTCTTTGTGTTAAGTCAGCCTCAGACTCCGATAGCCTGTGGGGGGGTTGGAGGGACAGTTGCTGGACAAAGGTGTTAATGTTCCTCTTTCATATGGAGAGTGTCGGATAGCCAGCCTGATGAGCAGGCAAAATTATTGTAAGGATAAATCTGTGTCCAAATGTAGGCCCCATATCTTATTAAATTATAAATATTGTAGTTTATTTATTGTAGCCTATTTAAAGTTTTTTTCACACAAAATTTCAATTGAAGTTATTGTAAGGTGAATTCAACAAGGCATGCTGTGTCTTTGAAGCAACAATTAAAGGCTAAATAATTTTTTCGTGATTTGTATGGCTGACACGCAGCGACATATACAGTATTATCAGCTGTATGATGTGTTTTTACCCTGAAATGTTTAATTTCGAGAGAGAGACCCGCGCGCGCAGCGAGGGAGACTAAATAAACTTGTTAAAAAGAGATCCAGCGCGAGAGAGAATGTCGCAAGAATAAGATTAGCCTTGTTTCTTATTTTGCATCGCAAAAGAAATAAACTCTAAACCCGATGCAACCCTGTTTTAAATTTAAAAAAACTGTCCCGACACTTTATTTAAACCTTGAAATGTTCGAACTTGGTTTCAAACTTAAGTAATTTTAGTGTTCTTTTACATTACACAATAATTTAGCAGACTAAAGACGAGCTTCTTCATTTTCATTTTCTGATGCAATCGGCTGACAATCTTCCTTCATCAGTTTTTGTCGTTTGTGCAGCGGCTGCGGTTCTAAAGGAATGTAGCAAATTTATGTTGTAATGATAATTAAACAATACTCTTGACTTTAAATAAGTAAACAGTTATAAACAGTTACTATTTAAGCATCAAGGTGGTAAAATATAAACGCTGTAGGACAACATCGGTTAACAATATGTAGGCCTATGCTACATTGAGATTCGATCTCAGTTGGATTGAAGCTCCTCGAAGCTCGTGTTGTTGCGTTGATCACTGAGCTACCGTCTGTACGCTGATTAAGTTGTAAAGCCTCATTGATGTAGCCTAAATGTTTTTATTGCAATGTTTTATGTTGAAATGTTTTCATTATTTATTCAATTACATTTTAGTAGCCTAATTTCAGTATTGTGATTATGAATTATTTTAGCTACGTTTCACTTGTTGAATTCTTCTGCTACCAGCTTTCAATCGCTCTGAATGAGCCGCGGTGTGGCAGCAGATTACGCATTAGGGAGTATAAACCGGAATAAACGAACACTTTTATGATTGTAGCGCCTCTTAGCGGTAAAAGGCAGCAAATACACCACACATTTTACCACCGCGGTGGAACGGCTGATGTGGGCATTGTCATGGCTTGCCTCACATTTGCGTTTGAATAGCGCGCGTCCTCCGTGGGCGTGTCAGATTAACGCGTAATGAAGTGTAATGAGCTGGGAAAAAATACTGACAGCACTCTCTTTTCATACAGATTGCATAAACTGAGAATATTTGTCTTTTATATAAATTACTTCATTTAAAAGAAGAGAATTCAAGCTTCATAAAGAAAAATCTCTCGTGCCTGTGTGACAAGTATTCGCGGAGTTACAGTTAATCTTAGGACGCGTTTCAGAATGGACTTCACTGACAGAGAGAACGCAGAACTCGCATCATGTTTGTTTTTCTTTATTTGGTGAAAAGCACAACACTTTGTTTTTATTGTGAGTATCCACAAAAGAAATAGAAACTTAACAGGATCTAATGATGTATAACACTTAAATGTAAGATCAAAATCAACCGAGTATTTTGATTCTCTTTTGCACTGATAAGAAAAAAAGCGAGCAGATCACGCCGGCGTGATTGCCGACCCCAGAGGGTTAATGTAAAATGAGTACAAACGAGATGCAACGGGAATAGTGTAAATTAGCCTATTCATGTGGTGTTTAGGTTGAATGAAATTGGCGCGACACTAATTTGTTCTTGCTCTGTGTTGCAGTTTCACAAATTTCTCTAACTCCAATAAACCTGTTGAACTTCGAATTAATCTTCAGAGTCTTGGTGTGGGGAAAAAGTTTAGCTGGCCGTCAGGATATTAAGTAAACATATTGAGGACGGCACACTCATATTTACTCGTATATTTATGAATGTTTCATGAATGAGACCCATTGTCTTTGTTTTTAGATTTTCAAGAGTTGTTATATTTTTGCACATACAGTACATGTATTCAACTACTGTATGTTTTAAGGAGCTTTTCACCCACAGTGATTTTTTTCACTGTGGAAAAAAATCACTCACAGTGATTTTTTTTCCCTTTATTTTTTAAGCTTAACTACAGGCTTTGTGAAATGTTGTGCATCAAAAGAAGTGTGACAGCAGCTTATCATCCTCAAACTAATGGCCTGGATGAAAAGACCAACGACAACATTAAACAGTAAGTTTTATTATTGTATGTACCTAGGTCAGGAAACAGACCTGCAAACTTGTTGCTTTTCGGCGATAATCGCCGTTTTTTTGGTCAATTGGGTCATTCACGTGAATCGCGTAGAACCGGAGAGTTTTTTTTCCGGGGATGGGGGGGTAGGCTGCCCTTCATCTGCATGCAGGCAGGCAGGCTAGAATTGCGAAACATTATTGGATACTTCTTATAATTGACATTTCTCTGGGCCAATCGGAATCTTAGTACTTTTTCTCTTGGCCAATCGGAATCTTAGCACTTGCGTCAGAATCGATGAGACACCTGGCTACCACGAGAGTCTGATGGAAACTCATAACGTGAAGGAATCTTATGTGAAATTCGAGGTAAATCAAACTTTTTTTGGAGCAAAAACAACAGCTAGTTGTTTGCTTGATTCAATTAACGTTAGCTACCGCTTTATTATGCTGCGCTCGTGACAGGGCGCTGAAAGAACGAGCATATTCACCTTTTTCCTCACTTCTCCGTGGGTGGGTAAGATGCTCTCAACTTCCGTTTAGTAATTGTCATCAGCTATACGACGTTACTGGTCATGGCAAATAGTGGAGGTTCTGGTAGAATTTGTGCCGTTAAAGGCTGTCACAACAGCTACAGAAAGCTAAAAAAACTTCTGGAACATGAGTGTTACGACCACAAGCCAACAAGAAGAGCGGAATGTAACTGCCCAAAACCATTTAAATTGCACAAGATGCCATCCGACGACCAGGGCAAAAGACAATGGCTCGCAGCACTTAATTTGAAATTACCGCCCCGTAATATCCATGTATGCTCATTCCACTTTGTGGACAGACAACCAACAACGGAAAATCCATATCCTGAACTTTGGCTTGGATATGATCGTCCATTAAGAAAGAAGAGAAGACAACGACGAACTTGTCCGGAGGAAGGTGAGAGTGAGACTATTCATTAACGTTATTTACAAGGCTAACGTGCAGGTCTTCACAATTAATCGAAATGTGCCTTATGATACGGATTAAGTGTTTTCAGCGTTTCCTTCAACCCTTCAGTATGTTAACTTGTAGCATAAAAGTGTGTTCATTTAACAAATGACTCTTTTGCATCGGCTCTTTAAATGAACCATTCTGACTCCCACGCTCCTGTGTTATAGTGTTTTGATTCAGTATGACGAATCGTTTAAATGAGTCAACTTTACGCTCCACTTTGAGTGTCAATACAGCGCAGTTTATTTTATTTTTTAATTAATGTTGACATATATTAATACATATATATAAATCTTGTTTTTACTCTGTTCCACTTTAGTCAAAGAGGTCTGAGTAAATATTTGACTAAATTACTTTAAAAAAATTGACAGCAGCTACTGTCATTTGAACAGCTACTGCAGCAGCAATAGATCTTAAATCTTATCACAGCTTGCAATGTTTTGACAAAATAATACCTATCAGTAATTGTTTATTAGCTCATTAAGGTATGCAGGAAAAACTCAACATTTGGCCCTTCATACATGCCATTTAAAAGTGTATTAGTGCTGAACTAAAATTCTGCATGATTATATTCTAAAATATATTAATTTATTAATTGACTAACTTTTTTTTATTGTATACAATTTTCAAGAAATCACTCTTTTCGAAAAAGAAAATATAATGCCCCAGCTAATTATAGATATGGTTATAATAGTTTGTCTGTTTTTACAGGAGCTGGTGTTTATCAAGAAGAGCACACTGGAATGGACGAAGGGAGGCCTGAAGAAGAGAGTCTTGCATCTGTCCCAAGCCCCATGCAATCTAATGTTGATGACCACGGCTGTACATCTAAAAACTTTGCCTCTGTTGGAACACAATGGGAAGACCACATCTTCAGGGAGCATTGCTATAGCAAGAGACAGCACAGTGTAACTTATGTAAACCAGTCAACACAGTGTGATACAATCAAGCCTCTTACTCTGATGAGCGACTCTGACTCAAATCTGTACACCGGGCTCCCACTCCACACATTTCATACGCTTGTAGCTGTTCTGCGTCCCCATGCGAATGTGGCATACCAGACTGAAGTTGAACAGCAAATCTTGCTCACACTAATGAAGCTGAAATTAAACCTTTTGATAGAAGACCTAGCCATTCGATTTTGTATATCAGTGAGTCAAGTGAGCAGGATCATTTCTTTTTGGATTGACACTATGGCTGTAGTCTTGAAGGATCTAATACCATGGCTCCCCAAAGAAACAATAAGGGCCACAACACCAGAGGCATTTAAGCAAAATTATCAGAATGTTACCTGTATCTTAGACTGCAGTGAAAGTGAAATCCAAAAACCAAAGAACCTTGACTCAAGGTCTGAATCGTACAGCCACTACTATGCTTGCAACACTATCAAATACTTAGTGGCTATTGCACCTTGTGGTCTAGTAATGTTCATATCAGCAGCATATGGGGGCCGCTGTAGCGACAAATTTATTACGTGTGACTCTGGCATTCTTGAAAACCTTAAACCGGGTGATGAAGTGATGGCAGATAGGGGTTTTTTGATAAGAGACTTATTGTATAAAAGACAGGTCAACTTGATAATTCCTCACTTCGCCAACCAAACACAGCTGACAGAAGAAAAAGTAACGTGCAGTCGCAGGATTGCAAATGTAAGGATACATGTTGAACGCGCAATTAGGAGACTGGAAGTGTACAAGGTGTTGTCACAAACCTTGCCGATCAACCTTATGCCAAAGATTGATAAAATTCTGCGTATATGTGCAGCTTTAGTGAATCTGCATGGTGACCTGATCCGTGAAGCAGAAAATTAATGCTCAGTCTACATGTAGTCAAATTTGTACATATATATTTAATCACAATACTTTACATTTTTAATTCTAAACAAATCTCAATGTTTTCTGTTTTTGTGTACAATGTACATGGATAGATATATAATTGTTAATTTGTTTAAATACTATACAACACTTGTGCAAAACCTGTAAACAAGGAACTACTATCAAATAAATTCAAAATGTTTTTGAAAACTTGCCTTGACGCATTGCCAGAACCTTTTTCCTCCTAAATGTCAGGATCTATACACTTATACACAAAAAACGGTTAGTCTTTGTACAAGTTATTTATGCTTTTCTGACTATATGTAGGTATTTGCCATTCAGTTTGAGTCGTCCGGCAATGAATTCATCCACTACTCTAGGAAGCATCACAGAGAAGTAAAAGCCTCTGAGACGAGTAACCTGCTCTGCTAAATACTCTGCATCATATGGTACATTTATCAGAATGTGTTCCTTTGATGACCAGACAAGTAGTTTTGCCATTCTTAGCCCAGTACAAAACATGCCTAATTGTATCTGTCTGTAGTAGCCCCTGACTCCATTCCTCTGTAATTCAGGCTTCCCATCAACCACTTTGATGTCACTATAGCTCATTGTGAAATGGTCTGCTAGAGAGGTGGTATTGTTCTTAGGGATAGGGCACTTTATTTCCAGAAGTTCTACACCACTTATTATGCCATCAGGGCTTGCAGACAGCCATGGGTCTGTCAGGCTGACCCTGGTACCTGAGACGGACACCTGTAGACCTTGTTCTACAAGAAGGTTTCGAGCTATTACCTCTTTCTCACTCCCATACTTTGTAGCTGCATTACCCCGAAAGGTAGGGAAGAGATGCTCTCTCAGGAATTTATCAGGATTTGTTGTTGCTCGTACTGGTACACCTTTAGCTGAACTAGCAGTGATTCTTATCTGTCTTGCACTATGCCAAACCTCTGACAAGCTCTGATTCTGTGTTTGAATCTCCAATATAGCTGCCTGGTCGCTGTTCATCTCTATGTAGTTTCTGTAAAATGCTTTACATTTACTGCAAGTCAAAGTCTCCCCATGTGGCTGGTGGGGTTCTACACTATCAATGTCATCTGCCTGTTCTGGTACATTTGCATTGTAGCACTTTTCTAAAAGACTATTTTTTAGTTCAAACAGAGCTTTTGTATCTGAAGAACCGACTCTCTCCCTGAAGTCATGATGCGTGTCATAGCATGGTGTCGGTGCTAGTCTTTCTCCCTCCCTGGCTGATGACGCATCATATACTTCCTCAGCTCTGTGATGTCTAAATGTTATCTGGCTGATTCGTTTTTGTTCATGATTTCTTCTGGTCCCTGCATTCCATCTACGCTGCTCATCAGTGCAAGATATCCCTGTTATACCACTGGGCACTGCATTCTGCACCTTTCAAAAATCAGAACATATTGTTTACTTAATTACTTATTGCACAGACAGTACATCACCATTAGCACACAAAACGTTTTTTCAAGCCAAAGAATTTTATTAAAATTTACATTTATTATTGTGTAAATATTGCTGTAAAAATTAATTATTCAAGTTGAATCACGCTGCACATAGTATTTGCTGTATGTTAAGCCAGACTAGCAGTGTTGCTCTATTTATAAATACCCACCTTCCACAACACAGCAGCAGCATGACTACAAGACCTACCAGGGCCAGCTACGCAGGAGCATCCAGCTGTTTCCACTACTCCGTTATTTTGTACCATAACCCACGCAATGTGATGGGGTCTATTTATAGTCTGGCTCTACCTCCGCTTTTAAGATTGTGAACTGCTGATGATTATGGCAAAGAATTCGTCCAATTTTGTTACTGTGTAAGTATTGTATGCTTCCGTGCTTTTATAATTTCTAAGCTCCTCGCCGTCGACACCCTCAGACAAAACAAGATAATTAAATATGTCAACATATGTGACTGATGGCCATTGTGTCATATCATCAATCCAGGAGGTGGCGCTTGTTAATTTCGTAGGATGAGGGACAGACAAAGTTACGTTTTTAACGGTTTTCGTCAAATAATCTTGCCCGTGCTGCCACCGCGAACTAATGTTGCCATTGCTTGTTGCCATTATTGCCATTAAAATTAAGTAAAAGAGATTACAAACTTTGTTTCAGAAATGTCCAATAACGCCTAACTTACATAAACATCAAGCTGCGAACCGGAAGTTTTGAGCATCCTGTCTACGCGCACGCGCAAAGCATGACGGGTAGTTTCGCGTCCCGTGAAAAAGGTGAATAGAGAGAGAGAGAGAGCCGGTCGCGCGCGCGCACTCTCACTGTATTCAAACTGCCTTGCTCTCCCTTCATCGCGCATATTAATCAAAATCTATTGAGAATTGATACGATAGTAAAAGATCAAAAGAACAAAGTTTCACGTGGAGCATTTTCAGAGATTATTTTTCCTGAATTACCGCTAGGTGTGAATTGTAGCCTACTAAAATTGCCCTATCCTCTCTGAAAAGCGTTCCGCACATTCAGCTGACATAAACCACATTTTGAATAAACAAAAAACCTATCCAGTGATTAAATGTTTTCTGTGTTGACACAAATCTTGTGCGATGTCCTTTAGTCCTTATCTGCTAGGATAATCACACAACGCGTGCCGTGTGTGTAAGCTAATGGCACGTCCGATTTGAACCGATTTACTTTTATGAATGGTTAAAATAACTGATCTGTCTCTTCAAAAGAGATCTGAATCGGTGTATAACAAATCGATAACACCAAACTAGTTAATATTAACTATTCATAAACTGCACTTCTTAATCTTTATAAGAGCATTTATTAATCTTTGGTAATGTTAATTTCACTATTTACTAGTAGCCTTATTACAATTAAAAGTTCTATTTGTTAACATTAGTTAGCCTAATGCACTGTGAAGTTATATGAACAAACAACGAACAGCTGTATTTTTATTAACAAAGAATAATAAATACAGTAACAAATGTATTGCTCATCATGGTTCATTTATATTTTACTGCCTTTTTTCTCCTTTGCCAATCCTATGATAATTATATACAGGATAGTGTTCATCCAGAACAACATGTAACTGTGTAACCACACCCTAGCAACCGTTTAAAGCTACCTAGCAACCATATTGCTTACATATAGAAGCCATATTGCAGCTCCACAACATCGTTAAGACATTGTTGTTGGCTCGTATGCAATCATGTACAACATTGTAGCAACTATCCTAGCAACTGAGCGGCGAGTTTTGCCACTGAAAGCACGCCCATGCCCATAGTTTTTTTTTACAAAACTAATCATACAGTAAATATCGTTTTTATTATTGGTACCCTGAATTGATGAACTGTATTCAATTTTAACATCTGTTATAAAACCTTTGATCTTAAACTGGTAATGATCATATTTTTTGGACTTTGTTCCACAACAGACAATAAGGGTCACTAATATTCCTAACAGTTTGTTATGAATAGTAAACAACCATGTTTTTAGCAAAGGGCCTCTTCTCATGCTACCATGGGCTTTTCATAATATACATGCACATGTGAAAATTTAAATAGTTCACAAATGAATTTATATTGCTTCAATTATATTGCCTTGTTTTTTAGCTTTCCACCATCAGTCTCCCTGTGGAATCAAGTTTTAGTGATTATGTAGTTTCCGATAAAAAAAAGAGAGATGAGGCCAAAAAACAGGCAGAAGAAAACATTTGTAAATCACAGGAGAAACAGAAGGAAGCATATGCTAAAAAGGTCCAGAAGAAGTACAAAGACTTGATTTACAATGTTGGTGATGAGGTTCTTCTGAATGAATATGAGGAAGCGTGGAAGAAAAGGAGGAAGGATTGAACCTGAGGCCCCGTCCACACTACTGCGTTTTCGTTTAAAAACGGAGACCTTTTGCTACGTTTGCACCTCCCGTCCACACTAAAACGGCAAAAACGGAGACCCAAAACGGAGAAGTTTAGAAACGCTGCCGATCCGTTTTTCATTTTGAATCTCCGGAGGGCGTTTTAGTGTAGACGGGTCAAAACGGAGGACTTTAGAAACGATGACGTAGTAGAGGCTCACGCTCGGCTCTATGATTGGGTGTCATCAGTCATGGCGTATATCTTTGCTAGCAGCTGTTGTACAAGTAAATTCTGCATTTTACAACACTATAACTGCCTACATGCGCCGGAGTCAAGCTATTATTCGAGCGATCTGTGACAATTCCCGTGTGCAGCGGCGGCGTTGACCGTACATGGAGCGTCGGTTTGGGGTTAACCTAGCCTAGAAATCTAGACGCACACAAGCGGCAGCAAAAATTATTTTGCAGCAAAGTGTGGTCTAGCAACTCTCCATAAACTTTTGAGCTGGAAAAACCAAAAACTGGTCCGGCCAATCAGATCGTGTAGAGTTGGTGGGCGGGCTTAACATAATGACGGCAGAGTTATGATAGTCCAGTCATTTTAAGCCAAAATGAGGGTCAACCTTGAACAAATTGCAACAGAAGCAAACTCAACTTATTTTGTATCCTCAATATGTCCTGAGTAAGGAAAAAAAAGCCCCGAAGAATCCCATTAGGGGAAAGTTTAGAAAAAGACCCAAATATATCCCATTCATACGCCTATTCATTCTTTTTCTCACGTGAAAAGGGTAAAAATTTTAACCTTTAGATATCATCATGAAAATCACTGAGTTGATTACTTACATCAAGACAAACAAAAAATGTAATACAAGTTTTTTGCAATTGTTTGTTAACATAGACAAATGGTGCATAATCTAATTAAATATGTGCTAATTTGCATAAATACCCAAACAGATCTAAACATTGGGTATAGCAGGTGAAAATGTCTTGTATAATTTTGTTGACATATAACAGTAAACTATTTAATATTAAGGTCTGAATGGAACCCATGTAGGCTACCCATGAACATTAATGCAGGAAGAAGTACTTTAGAAACCAGCCTTTATTAATTATTATGGCAGAGATGGGGTTTGGGGCTGGGTCAGTGGGACTGGGTCAGTGGGACTGTTTCTGGGGGATGAGTCTGAGGGAAGAACAGGAGACATGGGTAAGGAGAATGCAGAAGACAAAAGGTAGGTGAAATAAAGTGTCTGGATCAAAAAATCTAATTACGTACACAATGCACTCAATGCCCAAACCCCATCTCTGCAATAATAATTAATAAAGGCTGGTTTCTAAAGTACTTCTTCCTGTATTAATGTTCATGGCTAGCCTAAATGGGTTCCATTCAGACCTTAACATTAAAGGTATTGTAGGTAGGAATTTTATAAAAAAAACTTTTTTCCAAATTTGTTTAAACTTTCTGTATATATCAATGCATAATTAAAATGTAAGTACTCTGAAAAAGAAAGTATAAAAATCGAGTGTCTGTAGACCTCTCACGACTGTTTTAAAGACAGCTCATTATTTCCATTCACTCCCTTCTGGGCTCCTTCCAAAGCCACACCCCAAAAACACATGAACGCGCGACTCCGACCGCTGAGCTGAAGACGCATTATTTACCTGAGACGAGCGGAGAGGAAGGAGCGCAGTGCATGTAGTGACATCATGTCAGAATCACATGTAATAAAAAAATCTAACTTTATCATTATGAAGATAAACAAATAAGATGTATTTTAGTACTCACTATCAAGCTAGCATATTGATATTGGTAAAGTTTAAAATATATATTTATTGATTCGCTACTAGTTATCTATAAGGCAAAGCTAAAAACAGGTTGCATGATACACGTTTTTCCATTGCCATCATTTACACTGTGATGAAGATGAATTTCGTGTAACATTCATAACATATATGGTGTTCTGCATGTAAGAGTTTCCATGATGAAAGCTTTGTGGACTCTGATGAGGACTACACTCCAGAGACAAGTACCGCATCGTCAGCTCGAGGACAGATCCGGGGTCGAGGGCGAAGCAGAGGAGGTCGTCACAAGGCGTCACTTTTCAGCCCCTTGAGGTCTCTCAGTTCTCGCCATCGCTGGAAAGCCACACCGATATTGACACGCGTTTTATTTCGTTGTTTATCCAAAGACTTTTTGTTCATTACCTTTTCTAGTAACGTTACTGTCTTCCTTTTTTTGCCTGGTTTGCCTTCGCGAACTGCATATGTGAATTTTGATTGGTCTTTCTCTGCCATTGTTTTGCTATTCCTAGGTTCCGTGCCTCTTGAATTCCTCAAATCAAACGGGTACGCGCAAGTGGGCAGGTCCTCTGTGGCAAAAGGGTGGTTGCCATGGTTGCGAGAGAGTGACAGTCGCCTAAGCCAATCCTTTGTTTCGTCCCGTATGGAAATAATGAGCTGTGTTTAGTGCAGATTAAACGGTCTAGAGTCACTCGATTTTTATACTCTTTTTATCAGAGTACTTACATTTTAATTATGCATTGATATATACAGAAAGTTTAAATAAATTTGGAAAAAAGTTTTTTATAAAATTCCTACCTACAATACCTTTAAGCAGCTTCCTGTAGTTGTTAGTAGTGATCTAAAAATATTTTATGATTACATGACATTATATTCCAGATTATCAACATGCCTGAAAAATCACTGCTCCTTGTGATTGACCCAATGGGACATGAATGTTCTTATGAACATAAAATTCTGCGGAACTGGAGGTAACCTTGTTAGAACTGTTTCATCTTTTTTTTTTAATGCTATTCGATTCTAAACAGTACAAATGTCTCGACGACATCTAGGAATTTTTTTAAACTGAGATGTGATGAGCAAACAGTCCAGTGGCAATTACGGACCCTGAAGCACGACCTGCAGATGGATTCCAGCAGTTGTGGAGTATTGGTATTGAATGTATGTGTTCATATATTTTCAAGAGTGGCTTCAGGTCTGGATATGTTATAATGAATTTAATTAAGTCATCTGTCAATTAATGTTTCAGTTTGCTGAACAATACCTGCTGACAGGAACGATCAGCAATGTTCAGACTACGCCTGAAGCGGTCAGCTCAGCACGTATGAAAGTAGCCTGCACACTTCTTGGATGTCGAGGTGAGTGCTGTTTTAATTCTGTAATACCGTAGTAATATATGTATTGTAATCTACAGTGTGTCATGTAGTACACCTCTGTAGATGCTATCTTCACTCTATAATTTTCTTCTCTATCCCCTCTGTATATTTGGATATTCTTACTTGATTAAATACATTTTTCAGAGTAAAAAATAACTTGAAGGATGCAAAAAGTAATGCAAGAATGATTTGATTTAATGTAATTTCAGAACAGGTCTGAGAATTTTTTTTCATGGCGTTTATGTTGACATTTAGTACACTATGATATGATTGTCCAATGAATTCATATTTATCTTTTTTTAATGTTAACAAATGTATAGGTAATGCAGAGGAGTACTGTGTGCTTTGCAGCATGCTGGAAGACGACCCCAACGAAAGCATGATTGAAACGGTATACAACTTATAATATAATAATACACACACCCAAAAAGCAATAGTTTAACTTTATGTGCCATGTTTTTTTGTAGAATTTTGTTATTTAAATGAAAAGGTAATTTTTCTTTTCATGTTTTCAGATTCTATATTGTTTTAAATGTACTAATTTACATATATATTCATCTCTTTTATTTTCAGGTACAGTGTGAGAGGTGCAATAGATGGGCACATTTTAAATGTTGCAACTTCAGTAGCCTAAATGTCTTTATGTGCAAAAAGTGTGTAGTATAGTTTGAGTGCATGTCCCTTTATCATTTGCATTGATAACAGTCTGCAGCACAGTGTGGTCTAAGTTCATATTTATATTAATAACTTATTGTTTTGCTTGTTTTGTATTGTGCCTCTGTGTTGCATGATTTTTAATTTTTGAAATGAATTTGATTAATAATCTCCTTTCTGTATATTCTATCTGTTTGATTATAAATGATCTCAATAACTAATCTTATTTCAATTTACATTATCATCTGGTTTAGAGTAAATTTGTAACATCTGTCCAGGGACTATACAGATTAAAAACTTAGACTGTCAAATCATCCTATCTGTTTATTTTTCTAGGACAATCTGATGAGGTATTTTGCACCGTAAAATCATTCTACCCGTTTATTTCATACTGGTAGGACAATCTGATGAGGTATTTTGCACCGTAAAATCATCCTACCCGTTTATTTCATACTGTTAGGACAATCTGATGAGGTATTTTACTGCGGTCACGCCATCTGTGCTTCAGAAAAGCACGGTCACGCCATCTACGCTTAAAAATATATTGCG
Source organism: Rhinichthys klamathensis goyatoka (assembly GCF_029890125.1). Classification (NCBI taxonomy): domain Eukaryota; kingdom Metazoa; phylum Chordata; class Actinopteri; order Cypriniformes; family Leuciscidae; genus Rhinichthys; species Rhinichthys klamathensis. The sequence goes on from NW_026606637.1 coordinate 1,611,792, forward strand.
CGTCTACACGAGGTTGCGTGGTAGGCTCAAGGTGTATGCGCTTGGTGTCGGGTGACTTTTTAAAAAATATTCATAATAAAATAAATAAAATCAAATTGTTTTTAGCAAACTCCACCAGATTCTTGTTCTACATCTCACAGACAACGACTGTAAGGTGATTTTCATGTTGATCTACTGTTTTATTATTTAATAATTGTCTGTCAAAGTCCTATACTGTATACCTTGTTATACAGCAATATTTAATAAATTCATAACATTTTTAAATCAAATTTTTTTCTGCAAATTTCTGTTATGAATTTATTAAATATTGCTGTATAACAAGGTATACAGTATAGGACTTTGGCAGTTAATTATTAAGTAATAAAACAGTAGAACAACATGAAAATCACCACATTGGTAGTCAGTGAGATGTAGAACAATAATCTGGTGGAATTTGCAGAAAACAATTTGATTTAAAATTTCTATGAATTTATTAAATATTGCAATTTGATTTTATTTATTCTATTATGAATATTTTGCACTGTAGCCTAAAATCATTCTACCCGTTTATTTCATACAGGACAATCTGATGAGGTATTTTGCACTGTAAAATCATTCTACCCGTTTATTTCATACTGGTAGGACAATCTGATGAGGTATTTTCCACCGTAAAATCATCCTACCCGTTTATTTCATAGGACAATCTGATGAGGTAACGTTACTTTGCACTGTAAAATCACCGTACCATGGCCTAATAAGTTACACTGAAATATTTTATGTAGTCACAGACGCGAAGCAGAAACGCGCAGTAGGATTTTACGATGTGGTAGGATGAACCGATAGATATGGCTATCATTTTGCGCTACGGTAGGAAAAACTGACAAGGTAGGACAGATCGACAGAACACCGGCCCTGTTTAACCGTATATATATTGGGAACTATATTCTCAGAATGCGAAGCACTGCTACTTGGGCGGAGTGATTACATAGACAGTATAGAGCTGGTAAGTCCCGCCCCTTCCGCTTACCCCCCTGGACCTCTAGGTTGAAAAATCGTCAATGCAAGTGAATGAGAGAAAATAATTATTTTCTAATCCCGTTTGAATTTTGCAATGAATGTGAACATATGTTGTCTGTGAATTTTTTATATAATATTTCGTGTAAAGAATGCTACAATTTAGCGGGTAGAATTTTCATATGGTTAGACTTTGTGTGAGAGCACTTTGTGGACTACAACTCTTAGCTGCTTTCGACGCGTTTGATATACGTCACCACCACTAGCACACGGATTCCGCTAAACATGCCTTTGTTTGAATGGTGACATTTGGGTACAAAACACACAGGCATCTCGATCTAATTCCTTAGATTATCGCACCGTGATTTGTGGAGGGAAAATGTGTTATGCGGTGACGTCACATATGCGACGTGTAGTCTTTCTCGTTATGTCTATTCCACAACTGCTAGCCAAAGAATCATACAATATACTGTCAAACTCGTTACATGAGAAATTATATAAAAAATTCACAGACAACATATGTTCACATTCATGGCACAATTCAAACGGGATCAGAAAATAATTATTTTCTCTCATTCACTTGCATTGACGCTTTTTCAACCTAGAGGTCCACTTGGAGTTTTACGGATGGGCGGGACTTACTACCTCTATAAGAAGTGGACAGAGCCATCTCATTGGAACTCAGTTAAGACAGTTGAAGCCCATTTTTAGCGATTTTTGAGCACTTCCGTTCCTGACGCGCAGACTCAAACCGACTCAAACTAAGCTTGATGACGTGAGCAACCTGTCTGACAGACGTTAATCTTCTAGTAGCTGTGCGTGAAAATTGCCAACGTTAAAGGAGAACTCCGGCGCAAAATGAACCTTTGGTCTAATTACACATTGTTACCTAGTCAACCGTTATCTGAGATTTGTTTTCATGATTATCGAATGTAAATAGTTTTATCTCTAAAAACAGTTTAGCCTATAAAGCTAGTATAATGCTAGTATATTGGGCATAGTGTAATGACAAATAAAAATCGCTTGTTAATACCACTAACAAGGCTGAAAATAGCCCCACACTAACACGGTAGCATAATGAGGGTCCCTACCTTCAAACCGAAGCATTGAGAACTTGGTAAGTGTACAGACAGTTTAATAAGAAGATATTTTAAACATACAGTCAACTTCGCGAATACAGGCAGGAGCCATCTTTGAAATACAGCCTTTACCAGTCGATCTACGAACACCGATCCAAGCCTGCTGTTCGCGCTCACCTTATCACAACTTATAGCTCGTTCACATCTCACCAGCGCACTTGGATCGGCGTTCGTAGATCGACTGGTAAAGGCTGTATTTCAAAGATGGCTCCTGCCTGTATTCGCGAAGTTGACTCTATGTTTAAAATATCTTCTTATTAAACTGTCTGGACACTGACAAAGTTCTCAATGCTTCGGTTTGAAGGTAGGGACCCTCATTATGCTACCGTGTTAGTGTGGGGCTATTTTCAGCCTTGTTAGTGGTATTCACAAGCGATTTTTATTTGTCATTACACTATGCCCAATATACTAGCATTATACTAGCTTTATAGGCTAAACTGTTTTTAGAGATAAAACTATTTACATTCGATAATCATGAAAACAAATCTCAGATAACGGTTGACTAGGTAACAATGTGTAATTAGACCAAAGGTTCATTTTGCGCCGGAGTTCTCCTTTAATCTTGCAGAGACGGGGAACTTGAGCAAAGAGTTCTTTGGCGTGAGTGAGCAGGAGTAAGTATTCCGTTGCTTTTATGGAATCATTATCTATGGGCTTCTCCCTTGACGGGACGTCCCCCCGATTGCCTGCGAGCTTCTCCTCCTGTCTGTACGGTAATTTCTGTACAGCGCGACAGAGAGTCGAGTGGTTATGACGCAATCGTTAGCCTATTTTTACTAAATCTGTTTCTACGGGGCCATAATGTAACATAGAAGGTAATGGAGCCCTTTATACATTGTCGTGTTTCTTTAGAAATAAATAATGGACAAATGGAGTCTTTAAACGCCTCAGATGTAAAGTTATTCGCTGTCAAAGTGACGCCAAAATGAATGGGAGTCAATGGAAATGCTAACGCAAGTGAAGTTCTGCTACAACATGGCGGCACCCGGCCGGCTTCAACTTCCGGTCGATGGATTACCCCCTTGAGTGATTACCGCAGCACCTGAGACGCACCGTGGTGAGGAGCAGAGGCAGATGGGAGTTTTACTTACTCAAACATGTTCTGAGGGCAGAAAGGAAAATGATTGGTTTACAGTTTCAACCAATGAAACTGAAGCAAAGGCGGGGTCAAGACGTTTGAACGTGATGAGGGATTAGTCCGGCTCCGGGGAAACAGATGTTCGTGGGAGAAAGAATTGCAATTGCAAGGCAAGTGATTTTACTATATATTTTGTTAAAATTCATCATCCTCTAACGTTTATTAAGATAATCAGCGAACATTAAAATGCACAGAACTAATAGTCATCGTCTAAATATCATATTCATGCATTTTGATTGGACTGTTTCATCAGTCGACCGCCACAAAGCTGCTTATGGTGTAAAACACGCTTTTTCAATGCTACCTCGTTGTGTGTGAAATTGATATGCGACAACAGAACTCGTTCAAATCTCCGCGATATTTCAATGGTCAAACTGATAACATCTCCCGCCCTATCGCTGCTCTCAGGAGATAGGTCCGACTGCAGAACAATAGGTTACTTGCGTAACCCCGGTTCTCTGATAGCATTAAGTGAGGTGTCTCACTATGGGATACGCCCCTTCCGCGTATTCCTCAGAAGCCCTATTACATTACACCAGCCCCAATTGGCTGGCAGACATGACGCTGTGTCTGGGAGTGGCTACCCCACCCCTCCGTATAAGAGGAGCAGCACAACGTCATTACGACATTCAAAACAAGCACACCTCTTCCTCGCTTCACACAGCAAGGAGGGTGATATGGTGAGACACCTCACTTAATGCTATCAGAGAACCGGGGTTACGCAAGTAACCTATTGTTCTCTTTCAAGCATACGTTTCGGTGTCTCACTATGGGATATCCTAACTCCCGTATTGCCAGATAGCCTGCCTCGAAGTCCTCTGCCAACCACAGCACCACCTCCAGGCTGGACGAGTCTTGAGTCATGACTCAACTCCAACGCTCAATACCGCATGTGCTAAAGTCTGAGCTGTAACATCCAGTTTATAAAACCTAGCAAATGTATGCGGCGAGGACCAACTCGCCGTTTCGCAAATATCCTGTATCGTGACTCCTTTAAAAAGAGCCCAAGAAGTTGACATTCCCCTTGTTGAGTGTGCGCGTAAACCAGCCGGGGGCTCATGACCCTTACTGGAATATGCCAGTGAAATCGCCTCCACTATCCAGTGCGACAAACGCTGCTTAGTAATTGGCTTCCCCATACGTGGTTTCACCCAAGATACGAACAGCTGATCACACTCCCGGAACCCTTTGGTTCTTTCGATGTAAATGCGTAAAGCACGCACTGGGCACAACTCATTTAGCTTTTGCTGTTTTGAAGAAGCAAAAGGTGGTGGATAGAAAGCTCTTAACTCCAAAGGAGTGATAGAATTAACTATTTTGGGCATAAATGCAGGATTAGGTTTCAAAACCACCCCTGCATCCCCGGGCATGAACTGTGTACATGCTGAATGCACCGAAAGTGCGTGAATCTCACTTACGCGCTTCGCCGAAGCCAAGGCTAACAGCAGCGCCGTCTTAAACGACAATATTTTCAAATCGATCTCGTCCAGTGGCTCAAATGGGGACATTGAAAGAGCATCAAGTACCAGTGCTAAATCCCATAAAGGGGAAAGCGGTTTTGAAACTGGTAAAGCGCGACGCGCGCCCTTCATGAACCTGCATACTAAAGGATGCTGCCCAACGGTTTTATTATCAAACCCTATGTGACAAGCAGAAATAGCGGCCAAATACACTTTATGGTTGAAAATGCTTTCCCTTGGTCTATCAAATCCTGTAAGAATGATAGAACAACTGCCACTGAACACTGAAAGGGAATCTCGTGCTTAGCCGCGCACCAGCGCTCAAACACGCCCCATTTGCATTCGTAGAGTGATCTAGTCGATGAAGCTCTAGCATTCTGTATGGTTCTGATAACATTGTCAGATAGACCGGTCATATTCGAATTGAACCACTCACTGGCCAGGCCCATAGTGCCAATCGTTCTGGGTGGGGATGAAAGATCTCCCCCCCTGCTTGTGACAGTAGATCTCTGCGTAACGGGAGAGACCAGGGGTCTTCGTACAGCATATGTATGATCTCCGCCAGCCAGTATTTCCCCGGCCACCTCGGAGCTATTAATATGAGCTTTAGTCCCTCCTCCCTCACTCTGTAGAGTGTTGGGGATATTAATGCTATCGGTGGGAACGCATAGAGGAGAGTCAAGTCAAGTCAAGTCATCTTCATTTATATAGCGCTTTTAACAATGAATTGTTTCCTGAGAGCGACGCACGTACAGGGTGCGAGGCCAATCGTGTGCCAGTGCATCTATCCCCAGAGGCGCGCTCTGATCTTTCAGGGAGAAAAACAGAGGACACTGAGCATTGTCGTGCGACGCGAACAGATCCACTGTCGCTCTGCCGTATATTTCCCAGATTTGTTCGACCACTTCCTTGTTCAATTTCCACTCCCCGTAAAGTGGATTGCCTCTGGACAGCAGATCCGCACCCCGGTTCATGACACCCTGTACGTGCGTCGCTCTCAGGGATGAAAGATTGGCATTGCTCCACAAAATCAGTTTGCGTGCCAGCATGTGTAAGGGAAGTGATCTGAGGCCTCCCTGTCGATTTATATACGCCACAACTGTAGTGTTGTCCGTTCTCACGAGAACATGATGCCCTTTCAGAAAAGGGAGAAAATGCTTCACTGTCAGAAACACGGCCAGCATTTCCAGATAGTTTATGTGAAGATTGATCAGATGATGACCCCATCTTCCATTCACTATCCTGCCCTCGTAGATGCCCCCCCATCCGTACAGCGACGCGTCCGTCGTTATGACTTTTCTGGCCTGAACCACGCCCATGGGTACCCCTTGAACCAGAAAGGTTGGGTGTCTCCACTGACGCAGTGCAAAGACTGCCTCTGACGTCACTCTCACTCTCCGTCGGCAGTGCCTTAATGGGTCCAGTCTCAGAGACGCTACCCAGCGCTGAAATTCTCTCATGAATAGTCTGCCTAAGGGAATAACTATTAGGGCTGAGGCCATCAGTCCTAATAATCTGAGGCATGTGCGGAAAGAGACATTTTTCCCCCTCTGAAATTCGTTCAGGCATCGGGTGAATTTTACCACCCTGTCCCGTGACAGTCGCGCTCTGAAGGTCACCGAGTCCAGTGACAGCCCCAGATACGTTATGGACTGTGCGGGAATCAGAACACTCTTTTCGGTGTTTAGTTTTAAGCCGAGTTTCTGTATGTGTTCCAGAAGCATGGTTGTGTGATATCTCACTTCCTGTTCTGACTGAGCTGTCACCAGCCAGTCGTCTATGTAAGTAGCGAGACGGATGCCTTTTTCCCTGAGCGGGGTCAGGGCCGCTTCTGTACATTTTATAAATACTCTCGGACTCAGAGACATGCCAAATAGGAGAACCAGGTATTCGTATGTCACTCCGAGGAAAGCAAACCTCAGGAATTTCCTGTGGGGTGGGTATATATTTATGTGAAAATATGCGTCTTTCAGGTCGATCGATGTAAACCAATCGCCTGGGCGCACCAGTTTCAGGAGTGTAGAATGAGTGAGCATTCTGAACTTGTACTTCCTTAAGTATTTGTTCAGTGCACGTAGATCTAATATGGGACGAAGGGCACGAGCCCCTTTCTTTGGGACTAGAAAGTACCTCGAGTAAAACCCACTGTGGCTTTTCTCGGGTGGTACCACTCTTATCGCCCTTTTGTTCAGTAGTGAATAAATTTCGTCCTGAAGAACATGTTTTAATTCTTCCCGCACATGAGAATGAATTATCCCTTTGAAGTGCGGGGGGGAAGTGGCAAACTGCAGTCTGTACCCGAATTGTATTGTCTTTAATACCCAGCGGGACTGTGTGCACTCTCGCCAGTTGTTTATTTGCAGCGTTCTGGTGCCATCGTGTGGCTGAGTCATGAATGAGTTCGTGGTCTGTACTGCGCATGCGTGGGCACTTAGCGCTTGGACAGAGTCTGTGTGGCTCATCACCTCTGAGGGATCGAAAGCTCCCTGAGGTGATGTTATAATGTGTTCTGTTAACATGTTTTGCAACATTTTTTGGGGCATTGTGTTTTGCAACATTCTCTGGGGGTACAGTGAAAACTTTATTGAATTTTGTACATGAAAAGTGCTTGTGACTAGTGGGTTGGTGCGCACCACTGCACCGTTTCTTTTCTTTTTCACCACTCTGCTTCCCCTGGCCCAACCGGGCGCTGTTTTCCCCACAGAACATCTGTGAACAGTGGAACTCGGAATTTGACGAACGCTGAACATGTGAGGGTCGGGAGTTAGCGAACTGGGGGGCTGTTGACTCCCTCCCCTGGTGAAGACCCTGTCAAACCGTCTTCTTCTTCCTCCTCGCTCCCTGAAGATGGGGATGAGGATGAGGTTGAGGGGCTGACTGGACCGTCTGAGCTGCTGCAGGCGGATAGTTCTTCCTAGGCCAGGCAGTTCTCTGTTCCTGTGCTCACGTTCCTGTGACCCGCTGCATTCACGTTAGGTCTCTGCCGTTTCGGAATGCGAAAGTTGGGGGGTGGGCGGGCCGTGGCCTGTGCGAAGGTCTGTCGGGGTGGCGGAGGTGGTGCAGTCTGCGTCTTTCTCGGCATACAGAGCTGCAGGGCCTCATCATCCCTCTTTTTCTCTTCGCATCTCTTTTGCATCAGTGTCAAAGCTGAGCCGAAAATGCCATCTGCAACTACCGGTGCGTCTAGGATGGCTTCTTTTTCCCTGTCAGAGAGATTAGCAAGATTAAGCCATCGAGCTCTCTCCTGGATAACCATTGTGGCCATGGCTTTCCCGGCGGCTTGAACCGCGCATCTCTGAAGACGCAGAGAGAGATCCGTTACAACACAGATCTCTTCCCAGTGTGTCTGACCTGGCATGGTAGTCACTTCGTCCTGCAGCTCCGCTTGGTATGTGGTCAGCAGAGAGATCGCGTTCATAGCCCTTACAGAGAGCGCGACTGCTTTGTAAGCGCGTTCCGTCATGCTTGACTGGAAACGGTCAGCTTTAGATGGCAGCGTCGGATTTGCAGCCGCCGTGCGCTTCGGTTGCAAGTGCGCGGCAACTAATGGCTCCATGGGGGGCATTCGGAGAAGGCCCTCCTTTTCCATCCCCTCTACATCTAGAACGGAGCCACCCTGCACGGGCATCTTGCTAGTGAACGGCTTGTCCTTCCACGTAACCGCTACCTCCTCCAGGAGCTCCGGGAAAACAGGAAGGAGCTGTCGTGCAGCCCGTTTTGCACTCGGCAGTCTCTTACCCTCATAGCGAGACTTTGCAGTCTCTGCTATCACGGTCGGCCACGGAATATTAAGTTTTCCCGCAGCGCGTTTGCACACGTCCTGCAGGTCAACACTGAGAAGCGGGGAGGATGGTGTCCTGTCCGCCTCTTCCGTGGATCCCGCCGCCACGAGGAGTTGTGCCGGGTGCGCAGGCCGAGGGAGGAATGGAGAATCTTCGAAGTCTTCCTCTTCGTCAGAGAGAAGAATGTCCGATTGCCCCTCTTCCTCGTATTCGACCGCATCCTCTTCCTCATCCGTGCTGAGCAGACTGGAAAGAGGCATGCACGCATCGAGCTGTTCACTCCAGGATAGAGCTGCCGTGGTGGGCAGTTCTACAGGAATGGATACCTGCGGAGTGGCAGCTGGTGCAGGGCTAGGAGTCATGAGGGGATCCTGGCCCGACAGGCTAGCTTGGCGTGCTAGCCTGCGACGAAGGCTCTTCGTGGTGAAGCGTGCGCAGTGTTCACACGTGCCGGGATTCTCGATCGCCAGTTGAGCATGTTTCAGCCCGAGACATGCAGAGCAGACCTGGTGTGTGTCCTTGCATGAGATCTTGTTCCCGCATGAACAGAGTCGCACAGAATCTCCCTCACTAGCCTGGATAGTCTGCATTGCTGCAGCCATCATAGTATCGAACAGTCCTTGCAATCGGCTGGAATGCAAATAGAAGGAGTCAGACGAAAAACGGCGTGGTGGCCAGTAATCCGTCCAAAAGTTTGTAGAAAGTTTCAAAGGCTTCTAGGCTTCTGGTGTGAAGCGAGAAGAGGTTTTTGAATGTCGTAATGACGTTGTGCTGCTCCTCTTATACGGAGGGGTGGGGTAGCCACTCCCAGACACAGCGTCATGTCTGCCAGCCAATTGGGGCTGGCGTAATGTAATAGGGCTTCTGAGGAATACGCGGAAGGGGCGTATCCCATAGTGAGACACCGAAACGTATGCTTGAAAGAGAACCGCAGAACCATACGTCATAGCAGTGTGAGGATGACAGCGCCAGCCTAACCGTCTGATGCCGGAAGTGGGCGTGGCCAGGCATTGCGCTACTTCTGTGATTTAGAACGTTTTAAAGTTTAAAACAATGCTATTATAAATATTTGTTTAAACGATTTAATTAAAGATATGTTTAAGATGTGTGTATATATGTATATATATATATATATATATATATATAGTTGTGTGTATATATACAGGTGAAACTCGAAAAATTTGAATATTGTGCAAAAGTTCATGTAATTCAGTAATTCAAATTAAAAGGTGAAACTAATATATTTAGTAGCCTATATATAACTATATATATATGCATGATTATACTTTTCAGAGGGCCGACATTTCTGTATTTAAAATCCTTTTTTGTATTGATTTCATGTAATATTCTAATTTTCTGAGATTTTAAATTTGGGGTTTTCATAATCTGTAAGCCATAATCATCAAAATGATAACTTTTGCACGATATTCGAATTTTTCGAGTTTCACCTGTATGTATATATATATATCAAATATTATAAAATATAATAATTATTTGTCCTATTAACAAAAGACAATATACTACTATTAAAAATGCTTTTCAATTCAATCAAATGTTCAAGCTTTGTTTTAATTTTATTATTAATTTTGTTTAAAGCTTTATTCAATTTATATTGTTCATTTGACACAACAAATGGATAAAGTATAATTTTAACTTTTAAAAAACTATTTTGTTAATACTCAACCATTTCACAACTAACAATTTTTTTTCATAGACCAAACCACATAATTCTATGGTGGATTGAAACAAAAATTATTAATTAAATACAATTATTTTTTTCCTCTGAAATGGCAAAAGCATCACACACAGATGTACCTGCTCTAAATAAATAATAGTAATTAAATAAAATGAAAAAATCGAACTAAATAAAATAAATTATAAAAAACAAAATCAAACCAAAGAAAATAAAAGCGAGTGTCATGACGAAAGGCGCCTCAGGAATCATCAGGATTAACTCCATGTGTATGGAGTTTTGATCTATTTAGTTTATTTGTCACTTGAGAAGTATTGTTAAATGTGTGCCTGCATAACTTTAATAAGATTTATTTTCTTTGGTTTGATTTTGTTTTATATAATTTATTTATTTTATTTATTTTGATTTTATATTTTGATTTAATTACTATTATTTATTTGGAGCAGGTACAGCTAGTGTGTGATGCTTTTGCTATTTCAGAGAGGGGGAAAAACACATTTTATTTATAAAATGCTTTTCAATTAAATCAAATGTTCAAATGCTCAAGCTTTGTTTTCGTTTTATTATTTTGTTTGTTTTAAGCTTTGTTCAATTTATATTGTTAATCATTTGACACAAAACAGATGCATAAAGTATCATTTTAACTTAAAAAACACTATTAACATTTGTTAATAGGCTACATTGCCTGTCTTTTGTAAATAGGACAAAACATAGTTATTATACTTTATAATTTTATAAATATTATATTTTATAATATTTCATATATATATATATATATAGGCCTATATCTTAAATATACATATTTAATGAAATCGTTAAAAAATATATTCATAATAGTATTGTTTTAAACTTTGAAACGTTCTGAAAAACAGAAGTAGCGCAATGCCTGGCCACGCCCACTTCCGGCATCAGACGGTTAGGCTGGCGCTGTCATCCTCACACTGCTATGACGTATCCCACACAGCAGGAGACTCCTAAGCGGATCCGCGTTCAAGTCGCCAAACCCGCGTTAAGGCCAATTTATACTTCTGCGTCGAGTGTACGCCGTAGTGTACGGCGTAGGCTACGCACGTAGGCAACGCCGTCATGAGCATTTATACTTCTGCGTTTAGGTCTGCGTTGCTCTGCAGTACAGCGCCGAAACGCTAGTTGGCGGCGGAGGGTTTTAATGTTCCACTGTGTTTAGATTCCTCGCGGCAAGAAGAAGAAGATTCCTCGCGGCTGTTTTGAGTTTAGGTTACTACAAGCAATGCCGACTGAAAGAGAGCAGATCATGTTGGAGTTGGAGCTTATAGAGGTGGAAAAGGTAAATTTTTAGTTTTTTTAACAGTTTCGCTGTACTTAGAATTTAAAAATGGCGGGCGGTGCAGAAGAACACGCCGGAAATGCATAGAAGGAAACGCGATGCTACCAAGCCGACCAATCACAGATCTTGCGGTCCGCGTCGTCGCGACGTGTAGTTACATTTTTGAGGAGGTGCGCGTCAGGTTACGGCGAAGGGTACGGCGTATGGTACGCGTCTGTGCGTATGCTACGCCGTACCTACTGCGCGCACCCGACGCAGAAGTATAAATTGGCCTTAACTGTCACATTCGTTTTGGGGCCGCCCAGAGGATCAGCTCCGCCTCCGGGAGGCGCCGTAAATTCTACTGTCAAACAACGGATCCAGTGCGGACCCATGTCGGATCCTAGGACGCGGACGCGCCTTACTGTAACGGTTGAACTACAGCACACCAAGAGCCGATCATCAGTCGAGACTTTCTTTGCTGGGACACGGTTGCGCTGAACCCTCTTTTGAGTAAGTAAGTAATTTATATATTGCGACATTGACTGTAAACATTGTTTTTTTATCGTCATGTAAATTATTGTAATGTCGTTGTTTGAAATTATTGACAACTTTAACATGTTCACTCGTGGATAATGATTCAGCGCTAGCTTCTAGCTAGCTGTGCATTACATAGTTTAACAACAAATCAAAACGCTAAGTGAACATTATTTTTTAATAAGTGAAAGTGAAAGTGACACGTGATGGCCAAGTATGGTAACCCATACTTGGAATTTGACCTCTGCATTTAACCCATCCAAGTAAGTGCACACACATTAGGAGCAGAGTAGTGAGTAGTGAACACACACACACACTGCAAACGTGGATACACACACCCGGAGCAGCGGGCAGCCTTGAGTGGCGCCCGGGGAGCGATTGGGGGTTAGGTGCCTTGCTCAAGGACACCTCAGTCATATTCCTGCCGGTACTGGAATCGAACCAGCAACCTTTGGGTCACCAGTCCAACTCTGTTACCATTAGGCCATGACTGCCCCTATTAGCTAACGTTGCGTTTATCATGTTGGTTTTAAAACAGTATCGTTAATACAGCGTGTCGGAGCAGCGTCTCCTGCAGCGGGGAGTCACAGGCAGAGGGTCCCTGCAGCGTTCGCTAACGTTAGCTTCTTGTCTGGGGACTGATAGCAGTAAACACTAAATTCATCAAATTCATAAATACATTTATTTTCCAATAAACTGTAACGTTAGCTGTCATATTTCACGGTAACGCTACCCACGTGAGTGCGGATTTCAACGCTGTTTGTCACTTTGCCTATAGGCAAATATATTATATATATTATAATATATTATATACACTAATAAATAAGATTCAGTGACAAGTAGTAGGCCTACTCGCCCTGTTTAATTTGGTTGCCATGACTTCGCGTCCTGTCAGTTGCTCGAGAGGGAGGGTATGACAGCTATTTGACACATACAAGTCTTGTTCCGTATTGAACTGATACGGAACGCACTTTGTTCCGTATTTTTGAGAATCAATTCAGTGCAAATCCATGACAGACACATAGCTTCTAAAATATAAATGTCAGACAGACTAATGAACGAAGACCTGCTATAATGGACAAATCGGGGACTTGGCGCCCCCTTGGCGGGGTCTGACGTGTAAGACGTAGAGTTGGCTCATTGGTCGCACGCAGCTCGCACGTCAGAGGCGCCCGCGCCATTGGATGTGCAGTTGCAGCAGCACATCCAATAGCCGCCTTTCCACTGCACACGACATTGGCATACGATTGTCGCATTTCGCCTCCTAGTGTTAGTCGAACGGAACTTTGAAATTGGTCGTGAAGCAACCGTTAAGTTACCCTCGGATATTCACATTCACAATGGTTAAATTAATGATTTTTAATGAATGTGCTGTAATGCATGCATGAATATCCACACAAAACAAATTACCCTCAATACATCTAAAATAAAAACATTGTAGATTTTATAGAGCTAATCGATATAATTATTGATTTAATAATTTTTTTTTTTAAATCTGCCATAATTATTAATAACCGTCATTTGATAGAAATAGCGTTTACAGAATAAAAATGATGCACTTGTTTATACAAAAACAGGTAATTAGTGAAATGTACTGTCAGTTATTAAAATGGCATATTACATGTGTATCAGATACCTGTGTGTGTTTACAGGGGATTCACGAGAGATACCTGTCCTAACTGTATTACATGTGCATCAGACACCTGTGTGTGTTTACAGGGGATTCACGAGAGAGACGGAGATTTTGCAATCCATGCAGCAGTGAAGAAATGGACCAAAACAGTGGATCTCTTCCTCTATGATCTAGTTCTTGTTCCTTTGCACCTTGACTTGCACTGGGCTTTGGCTGTAAGTAATTTATGAATAGTAATGCCTTTGTAACACATTGTTTCCATATTTATACTGTATGATTAAAAGTGTAAAAATTGTATATTTACCTTTACACTATTTTTTTTTAACCTTCGACCTCCATTGCTTATCACCAGGTAATTTATTTCCAGTGCTATGACTCCATGGTCAGAGACATGATGAGATCTGCCAGATATTGTTGTGAGTTATGTCCAATTACAACTTTGGTTTTAACCTCAAACGGCTTTGAAGGCATGTATGCATGTCTCGTGTGATTTAATTAACAGGAAATACCTCATGGAGGAGAAGAAACTCAAAGCCTGCTGCTTTGAGGCTTCCAGATGGACCATCGGTCGAATAAGAACCAATGTATGCATACCCTCATATAATAAGTTATACAAATATTCTTTAAACTGTGCCCTTTTGTTTACCGTTATACTTACTTGGAATTTTGTTTCTAGGCAATTCCCAAACAGCCAAATGGAAATGACTGTGGTGCTTTTATCTGCAAATATGCAGACTTCCTTTCTCAAGGAAAGCCACTTACTTTCAGACCGGTACATGACCAAGCTACAATATTTATATTTCTCACAAACCTGATTCTTAACACTTGTTTGACTTTATGGTAACACTTTAGAATACTGTTTCTTACTTACTGCATAACTAATAAGGAATTAGGTAATTCTTTATTAACACTTAAGTCACTACTGTTAACTACTAAGGAAGATGTGTTAACTAATCAGTATGTAATATAATTTTATGATTGTGTTAATATCTGTCTGTTTGATTACAGGTGCTGTGAGAAAAAACTCGGTGACGCGGTCAGCCACAGATACGGAGGTCACCAAGCATGCTATCAGGTGGTTCAACCTGCCGACAGATCGGGCAACAAGGAGACGTGTCCCGCCTCCATCCACACAAACTGAGTAATAGGAGAAATGATTAAACATTAAACCATCTTTTTATTGAACTTCTTGTTGTTCACCAGTTATTCATTTTCTGATATTTTAGCTGTACATAGTGCAGCATTTCATTGAAGTTGTAGCCTAATAGATAAAATATGTTATGTTTACACTGACCTAGGCCTATAAAGCACTAAGTTAGGTTTTGACCACAAAATGAATGTAGATTAGCCTGGCCCACATACTTAAAGGGTCACTCCACCCATTTCAACATTAATCTTTATTGAAAGTGGGTTATATATGTAGTCGAAATGTAAAAGAAATTTTAAATTTGGTGCCCTCTTGACCGAGAAAAGACAGAAAATAACTTTGGGGCGCATTTGTATGTAAGACAACAACTCCCACAATGCACCATGTTGCACAGCTCCGCAAGCCACTCCCACTAATCCAGAACAGCGCAAACATCAGAGAAATCGCTCTTCCGTCTACAAGAAGGCTAGCTGCCAAATGAGTTTAAAATTCATTTCACAAAAAATGTCTAGTTAGTTGTGGCGAGCAGGACGAGGGCGAGGGACGTGAGAGGACGACGCGAGTGATAATGAATGGCACCTGTGCAGCGGTCTCATATCTCTCACGGAGGAGCGGAAGCACAAAAGGAACAGGCCTGATTTTATGTTTTGTTTCTGTTGTGTGTGGCCAGCTGGCTTATACTTTTGTTTTGTATTTGTTTATTTTACTATTAAAACGTTTAAATGTTCGCCGGTTCCAGCCTCCTTCTTCCCACAACAACGAACCCCGTTACATTGGCAAACTCATTAGTGAATTACTCGTTTGTATTTCTTTCTATATGGTGAATTATTGCATGATACCTGCATGTTCAGTCAGGCGAAACTAGGATGGTTCACATCACAACACAAACGTCCGTGTGGTCGTCTGATTCAGAGATTTCGTCCAGGAGAAACTGCCTTGTTGAAATTCTCTGCAGCAGACGGACTCTATCTGTGTCCGTAGCGCACAGCGAGAGCACAGGCACCAGCAGTCCGCCCAGCTCAAGCCAGCCCGGGCTCCTCGTCCGCGACAGGCAGCCGCCTCCTGTTCCACCATCAGCCTCAGCTGCTCTTCACTATATTGGGGCTCGTAAAGATAGCCACGAACAGCGGATTCGAGCAGCAGAATTTCAAAATCCTCTTCTTCCATATCATGTTTAGTTTCTTCCGTCATTGTCGTAACTTCCTATATCCACAGCGCTTGTTAGCTTAGCTTATAAACAAGATGGCTGATATTGCTTTCAGTATCTGCAAGTGAAGTCCCACCCACTGATCTGTGATAGCTCTGTTAGCGCATTAGGTCCAACCCCCTATGGGCGGGTTTGAAAGGGTGGGAATTTGTGCTTGTAGTCTATACAGAAATCCCCCCTTTTTACACTTCCTCCTACAATGACGTCAAATGACGATTTTTGCGTCATTGTAGGAGGAAGTGAAAAAGGTAAATAGTAGATTTCTCTCGTCTCAGGGGAAAATGAAAGAATGTTGCACGACCATTCAATAGTATGACTGGTTGTCTAACAATGGACCTCTTAATGCAAATGGGTGGAGTGACCCTTTAACAAACCAGAATAGGGTATAACCTATAACTTTCCATAAATGTAAATTTTATATTTCCATTGAGTAGTGATTACTTTTGTACAGTAAATTGATGTCTTGTATCGAAACTTTTATGTTAGGCCTATTTACAATATTGTTAGGTTAAAAATACAATGCGATGCAGATTTAAGCTTAGGTCTATATTGCTGTAGTACTAGCCTAGGCTAGCCCTATAGTTTTTGGTTTTATCCTATAGTTTAGTTTATCCTATATTATCCTACAGCAAGAACAGAAGGGATTTTAAAAATGAGATAAACGGGTCCAAAACGGACCCGGGCCAGATGAGCCAGAATTTTATGAGTCCGTTGCGGGTCCGCGGCGGATGTATGTATCAATTTGCGGGTCCCAAACGGACCCGCCGCAGAGGTAAGGTTTTAATGGCGGATGCAGCGCGGAGCCACGGCGGGTCCGCGATCCGCCTTCGTTGCGGATCCGTCACTGTGAGCAAGTGGACGCCGATACGGGTCCGTTTCGCGGGTCCGTTCCGGAAGCCGCGATTCCGCCGGGGAGTCCTTTTGCTGTGTGGGATGGTTCTGCGGTTCTGCAGTCGGTTACTATTGGCTCTCAGGGCAGGAGTGCTCAAATCGCTAGGGCTGTTCGATTCCGGATTTTTTGGAATCGATTCCGATTCCGATTCCAATTCCTGTTTCTGGAATCGAAAAGTTATCCTCACTGTTATTTTTTTTTTATACCAACACCGTGTCTAACATTGTCGCGTCTTACCCATGGTCTTTCCACACAACGAGAAACTCTCTACATCGGGCGTGACAAAGCGACCGTTGCAAATCCAGTTGTCCTTCCTATCACGAGTGCTACTTGGTCATAAATATAACGAGGCATTTACTTCCATGCATGAAAACGGGTCTGGGGTGAAATAGGTTAGAAGGATTTTACTAGGGGGGGTCCGGGGGCATCCCAGCTAACAAAAAAAGGTCCCCAGAACGTCCCCTAAATGGCCTGTGCGAACGTCCCCCCGAACGTGTAGGGTCCGCTTGATGTCCTGCGGACCTTCGCGAAGACGTCCTCCGGACGTTCAAGAGGACGTTCCCAGGACCACCAGCGGCCATTCGGGACGTTTATGGGACTTTCGCGTTTAGTCCCCTGAATATAATTTTATTTAATTTTACTTCTGGCTAACCAAAGAAAACAGACACGGTGTAAGGAACAAAGTAAATTATTTATTGAAACAATTGTAAAGGTGCTATTTCCGTGTGTGTGTGTCTTCAAAAGCGCTGGCAGCTGTGTGTGTGTGTTTCTCGTCAGCTGTGGGATCAATCCGATGGCAATTCTCCCCCTTTGGAATCTACCTAAAACAACAAAATGAACATATTCAGTAGTATTATGATTTTATATGTCTTTATATCCATATGTGAAATATAACGTTGTCTCATTTCAGCTTAACATATACTAGCGTTAGCTTCGTAGTGTTACCATAACGGTTATCAGCGGTACATTGCGGACAACTTCAGCAAACGTTTTAAAAGGTAACATTTTCATATAATTTAAAGATGGACAGTGGTTATGGTAACTAATGTATAATAATCTAAAAATTAAAAATACCTTTTAGACAGACGAAAGAGAAAACACAAGGCGTCGAGGAGGACCGTTAACTGTCTCACTACACAGCTGAGCGTTGCCATGGATACAAACCATAGACTGTGATACAAACCGCGTAACGTTACCATAAGGAATGACGTCACTCGCTTGATCCTATGATTTGACTTATGATTTGACTTGCTTGTTTCTCCAATTTTTTTGTTATTTGATCTGCATGTGCTATTAGTCTTAAGTGCAATAAGTAAGTTAGAACAATATTTTTCCTGAAATAAATTGTTTTTAATAAAACCAGTCACCTTCGCCTGACCAACAGTTTGACAGGTAAATGTTTAGGATACTTTTATTAGTCTTACCTGTGTTATTTTCCATTCTTCACGTTTTCCTTGGCTGCATTCATCATTTGAAGTCGATGCATATTACATCACAACCTTCCGTGCAAATCACATCACGTGACTTAATACCCTTTCCCAGGCATAGGAACCAATGAACGCACATCATGCACATTATCCCAATACACCACAATTCTTTTAGAGCTCCTGGAACCTCTTCGTGCATGTGGAATAGCTTTTATAAATTGTAGCTCATATTCAACTGAATCAATCATGTTTTTGATGTTTAAATTATAGCGGGTGAAAACAGAATCGTGATTTTATTACATCTTTAATTAGTGATAGAATTTACATGAAAGTAATATGAAAGTTATTATATTAACATTAAAACACTAACATTTTTAAAACTTAATTAATGCAAATATTTGCATTTATATTTTAGTTTAATTATTCGTTTGTCTGAGTTGCGAAGTGATGATAGCAAACGCATGGGCGACTGGATTTTGCAAGTGTTGTCATGGAAATGGCAGGTGAGGGACGAAATAGGGACGTTCGCAAACTGGCCCGGACAAATGTCCTCAGAACGTCCGTCAGCGAACGTTACAAAATGGACCAAATGCGAACGTTATCGGAATGTCCGTCAGCGAACGTTACAAAGCGGACCTAATGCGAACGTCATCGGAATGTCCGTCAGCGAACGTTACAAAGCGGACCTAATGCGAACGTCATCAGAATGTCCGTCAGCGAACGTTACAAAGCGGACCTAATGCGAACGTCATCAGAATGTCCGTCAGCGAACGTTACAAAGGCATGGTTCGAATTACGTGGGAGCCAGTGGGAGCTGAGCTCCCATAAGCCCCTTTTCCACCAAAAAAGAACTGGTTCGGAACTGGTGCTGGTTCAAAGTTGGTTCGGAGTTGGTTCAAGTTGGTTCAACTTGCGAACCTTCTCAGAACCTGTTTGTTTTTCCACTGACTAGAGCGCCCAGCAGCGAACGACGTCGTTACGTCACTGTGTACGTCGCCATATATCTTAGCTAGAAACGCTTGCAGCAAGTACAACATTACTTTGGGATTATCTCTAACTCGTGAACCAAGAAGGCTTTAAAAACAATTGAAATATGTAAGTCTTTTAATCTTTTCCTTTGATATGTAATCTTTTCTGATTAGTTATGTACCCCATTCCTGGTACATGGATTGCACTAATATAATTCTTTATATTAGAGTCCAAGTTCAAACACTATGAAACGCTCCATTAACGTACGGAGCTCTGAAACACTGCCAGCGGGACATTAAACAGGAAGTGTCTGTCCGAGCTGCCAACAGGTTTTGCGTGGGAACGCAAATATCTTTGCGAGGGAACGCAAATAACTTTGCGAGGGAACGCAAACATTTTGCGAGGGAACGCAAATATCTTTGCGAGGGAACGCAAAAGTTTCTCGGGGGAACGCAAAGTTTCTCGGGGGAACGCAAAAGTTTCTCGGGGGAACGCAAAAGTTTTGCGAGGGAACGCAAAAGTTTTGCGAGGGAACGCAAAAGATTGAGAAAAAAAAATCTCCCATCCTAAAAAAATTTCCACCACCACGTCCCTTTAGGGGCTCCGTAGTGTTTGCCTACTGGTTCCTCTCATTGAATTTTAAAATGTATTTTCTGTGACTTTTTTTCCTTAAAAACTGTTAATGTATTGTTAAAACCTGTTACTTATTTTAAATAAATGGCAAACAATGTACTAATACATAATCTATTTTGTCTTTATTTTTTCCATTGAGTAAAAAGTCTGTTTGGAATGTCTGTATACATTATGCTACATATAGGGATGTTAATAGATATCAGACAATAGAGTAAATAAAAAACAGTATTTATATTCTAACTTTATGCTGCCAGTACTTTGTGAAATTACAGCACAGCCTTAAAATTAAAAACTGTAAAATTACGGTAAAGGGCTGGAACCACAGCTGCCAGTACATACCTGTCAAGTTTTAGATTTGAAAATAAGGGAAATTTTCCGGCGCCCACCGCGAGCAGTCCCACCACCCCAACCAAGCTCCAGTATCCCTTACATTTTAAGACAGGTGTTATAGCCTAAATGAAAACACACACACACACATATATATATATATATATATGTGTGTGTGTGTGTGTGTGTTTTTTTTTCATTTAGGCTATAACACCTGTCTTAATAGGCCTATGTATGGTAACGTTATAGGGTATTAAGAGCATTTATTTAAAGGATTATTTGCATATTTTCTGTTCATTTAACATTGCTTGTCTTTACATTTACATTTTATTTTCATTCCACACATTTTCATTTCATATTGCTTTTCTTTTACAGTTTTTCTTTTCATTTGCAGTTTTTCTTTTCATTTCACATAACTTTTCTTTACTCTTTTAGTGAGTTATTGAAAAAAAAATTGTTGCAGACTTTGTAATTACCTGTTTTGGAAGGAGTGTATTTGTGGGCTGGGCCAGAGTGGTTAATTTTACATGAGAGTAGAGCAAACATTTCTGTTGTCTAACGTCATCCTATTCTGTGTAACAATCTTTCGTACCATGCTAAATCACCCTTTCTCGTGTTGACATACATCATTCCTTCCCCGTGTGAGATACTAAAGTCGCAGTTACAAAACTTACAAAACGCGTGACTGTCCCCTACCCTGCTCCTCTTCAGAAAAGTAAATTCGCTATCCCATTGATCGATCGCGGTATTTAGTACATGAGGGTTTTGTTTTTTTGGCAAGAGTACCTTGCTCTGTCATGGCGTCCATCATCCGTCTCTGTTTTTGTTTGTTTTTTGTTTGCCCCGCGTTGTCACTCATCATCTGACCTCACACACTAACATCGCGACAACTGCCACCTACAGTACCTGGAACGTTAGTTATCGCGAGGCTAGTGACAGCTCAGATTGGATTTTTTTTTTTTTTTTTTTTTTTACTCCGCCCGCGGTATTATTATTTTTCAATAATGCAAAAATACGGGAGATTTACGGGAAAATCCTAATACGGGAGGACGGCGGGAAAGAAGGGTTAAATACGGGACTTTCCCGGCCAAAACGGGATACTTGACAGGTATGTGCCAGTACTTTACTGTAAAATTACAGCATTGTTGAAACCGTAAAATTACGGTAAAGGGCTGGAACCACAGCTGCCAGTACTTTACTGTAAAATTACAGCATTGTTGAAACCGTAAAATTACGGTAAAGGGCTGGAACCACAGCTGCCAGTACTTTACTGTAAAATTACAGCATTGTTGAAACTGTAAAATTACGGTAAAGGGCTGGAACCACAGCTGCCAGTTCTTTACTGTAAATATACGGGTGAATTTTTTACAGTGTACATAATGTTTTCAATAAAAAAAATAAAAACTAGAAACGCTTGCGCCAACTTCAAGCATAACAATTACAATGGCGGACTACATCGTGTTTCTGCAAATGTTTCTCCTGGCTTTGCGATCCTAATGGTCAGAAAAGATGTTTAGAACACATCTAAACCCGCCCTCAGCCCCCGCCGTAAGCATGACGTCGTAAAAGAACGGTTCTAGTCCAGCAAAGAGTTGGTGCCGCTTTGGAACCAGTTTTCCTGGCCGAGAACCGGTTCTTTGGCTGTCGAAACACAAAGAACTGGTTCGCGCGCAGGCACCGGCTCCGAACCGGCTCTCAAAATGCTTTGGTGGAAAAGGGGTAATAGAGAGAGTATGAGCTCCCATTAAAGCAGTAAAATCCTACACCTGTGGGGGCTCTAAAAATCATCAGCACCATCATTTTAAATTACAAATAAAGCACTTTTTCCTTCAATAATCGAGGCATATTTGTTAACCCTTTCGCACGTACGTTCACAGCGGTGTGATTAGAACAGTCAGTGCATCACGTGATCAACTGCTAAATTCAAAAGTGCTTTCGCGCGTTGGCTGGCGCTGAGCCAGAGACAGATGCGCTCAATATACACAATATCACAACTATTCAGTGTTTTCAACCACATAATGTTTATTTTAGGTTTCAGACATTTAAATACACAAAAGTAGCTACTAACAAAAAAATGATTTGGGGGGACGCTAGGTAGGCCCCCACCAATATTTTAGCGAACTCCTTTCAGGGTTTTCCTGCATGGAATTACGAGGCAGCCGCCTCCGGCTCTTAACAAAACTCGGCCTGTGGCCATTCTCAAACCGTATAGTTTGCCGATAGTGCTGCGCGGGTCGGGCGAGACAAATAATAATAAAAAATTAGCCTACATTCAAATTAATCGAGGATGGATGACAGATAAATCATTATAATGTGTTGATTTTAATAAAGACACGGAACTCTTATCATGGTAAAACGCAATGAGCGTCACTCTTTTACTTTCGTTTTCAACAACGTAATTCTCTTTAGAGAAAATCAATCAAGGAAAACATATCAGGGCATTTACTACAGTTGTAATTTTTCAATGCAAATTATTTAATTTGATTGGTAACAGCCTACTGTCTTATTATTCTGATTTAATGTATTGATCAAATTAAGGAATATTTTAAAAGAAAGATGGAGCATAGGCTATATAAAATTAGAGGGAAAAATGCCCCATTTTAAAGGTAAAAAAAATATTCTGATAAGAGTGTTTGCCAACAGTGATGTGATGAAACATTGACAATTTAACTTTGAAGGGAGTAAAAAGCCTCTGTTTAGGATATTAAGGAAATGTAATTTTGGCCAAAGAATAACTTTTAATTTAAATAAATTTAAATTTTAAATCAGCCTACTTCAGTGTGATATTTTACCATATTATCATGCTTAACATTGAGAATTTGAAAAATTGTAATGATGATCAGATGCAGATCTAAATGCAGACTCTCTAGAGTCAGACCTTAGTTTCAGTAGTCATGTCAAAGCAATAACTAAATCAGCATACTATCATCTGAAAAATATTGCAAGAATTAGATGCTTTGTTTCCAATCAAGACTTAGAGAAACTTCAAACTTGTGCAGGCCTTTTATCACCAGCAGGGTGGATTACTGTAATGGACTCCTCACTGGCCTTCCTAAAAACACCATAAGACAGTTGCAGCTCATACAGAACGCTGAGCAGAACCAGAAAATCTGAACACATCACACCAGTCCTCAGGTCTCTACACTGGCTCCCAGTTACATTTAGGATTGACTTTAAAGTATTATTACTGGTATATAAATCTTTTAATGGGCTAGGACCTCAATATATTGCAGATATGCTCACTGAATATAAACCAAACAGATCACTCAGATCATTAGGATCACATCAGCTAGAAATACCAAGGGTTCACTCTAAGCACGGAGAGTCTGCTTTAGCTATTATGCCAGCCGCAGCTGGAACCAGCTTCCAGAGGAGATCAGATGTGCTCCTACAGTAGTCACTTTCAAATCCAGACTCAAAACACATCTGTTTAGCTATGCATTTACTGAATGAGCACCGTGCCACTGTTCGTTTGACTGTTTTTACTGTAGCCTACTTTATTTTTTATTCTAAACTGTTTTAATGATTCTTATTTGTTTTGATTATTTTAATGTCTTCTATGTAAAGCACTTTGAATTACCATTGTGTATGAAATGTGCTATATAAATAAACTTGCCTTGCCTTGCCTAAATCAAAGAATATCATATGTTAGGGCGGTTGGATTATTTTTAACAGCGGATTCGGGTGACTCAAAGTGCACCAGATTAATGAATTTATCTTTAAAATGTACAAAATTTTCTTCCTGGGGGGCATTCCCCCAGACCCCCCTAGAGGTAACAAACTCCACCCAAATATTCTCTACTCCTGTATTAATAAATGTACGTTGAACTCAAAATAATGAAGTGCAGTATTTACCTCCCACATAGCAAACAGACTTGGCCCAAATGTGGCCTCAAAATGGCACTGCTGGCGTGTTGCCGGCACTGGCATGCATCATGTCAGCCAACTCTGGGCCATGCGTGGCAATGATGGCACTGCATGCATGACGGCAGACAACATTTGGGCCGATTGTGGATGGGAGGTGTGTGGCCCAGATCAGTTTAGCGATTATGGCCCAGATCAGTGTAGCGATTATGGGCCATACTTTGTGTACTGGACAGTTATAAGTATTTAGGGCTGCTAGGCCTATTAGTTTTCAGCAATGTTCACAAAATTCAATAATCATTAAACAATTCCCAAATCCATTTGACCTGAACAAAATATACATTTTCCTAACATGATAATTGATTTTTTTTTTTTAAATAAATTTATAATTTAAAGAAAAAATAATTCACATACAAAATAGTCAACGTTTTCCATACTTTTTAGTTTAAGCACCACAAAATCATGTTAAAAAACGTACTATATATATATAGCAGTTTATTAAAAAACGTTTGAAAAAAAATATCATTTAAAAAATGTTTATTTTGGCGCGATCTCCACGGTAACAGCAGCTTTTCTGGTTGGTGAATGAGGTTCACGTGATGTATGCGTCGTTTGAAATTTCTCCCGCTGAAGGGTGAAGAAGTCTGTCACTGTCAGACAACTGCTGTTCAGGTAAGTAAAGTTCGTCGCTCTCTTTCTTTGTGCTTTTTTAAATACCAGAATTCAAACTCGGATGTCACTTTGTTCTTTATTGAAGTGAACTTTTGCTTATATGGTAGCGGATCCACTGCCCCTTGAGAATGCGAGTACAGACTGACGCGACCGGTGCGATAGACCGGCCTGCGGGATGTAATGTAAAATGCTGTTAAAATGATAGGAAAAATCACAGCGAAATCAGCAACAAACAACAGTAATTGACTTTTAAAGCTCAAAGTGATTCAATGGTTGTATATTAAGATTTAATTATATCTAAATCTAATCTGTGACTTTGATAATCAGGATATGTCTGCTATTTTATGTGTGTGTGTGTGTGTGTGTGTGTGTGTGTGTGTGTGTGTGTGTATGTCTGTTCTTGTTTTTTAAAGGAAGTTCAAACAAAACTGAAAATTTACTCATCATTTTCTCTTAAGATTGGATGAGTTGGTTTCTTTTGATGAACACAAAGAACACATTTTGAGGAATGTTGGTGACCAGACAGGTAACTGGAATGTAACATTGAATTGGAAAAAAATATATATATGGAAACCAGTGGTTCTCTACTGTCTGATTAAACATTTATTTGTTTAATTTCTGCTGTGTTCAACAGAAGGAAGAAACTCATACAGGCATCGTACAAGTGGAGGTGAGGAAATGTTGACAGAATTTACATTTTTGGTTGAACTATTCCTTTAGTGGATAATTGCCGTTTTATTTTAACAGTTAATAAATTAAAAGTTAATTCACAGATAAGCATGTGTTTACACCACAGTTTCCATATCTAAACATTTTAAAGGTTTTTGTTTGCTAAAATGGTTTTGTTTGTCAAAATACTGTTGTCATACTGTTGTGAGTTTGACAACAGTATTTTGACAGTCATTCAATAGTGCCACATTATAAGCAACCATTTCCTGTATAAAATGTAACCAAAGCAACCTTATTTTATTTTGTTACCTACATTTATTTACAGGAGGATTAATGTTTGTATATGTATTTATAAATTTTGTATTAATTTAATATTTTGTCTTTTAGCTGCTGTGAGAAAAAAATCGTCTGACACAACATGCTCCCGATCAGGAGATAGAAGCAACTATACAAGATGGCTTCAGCTTGCTCCTGATAGAGATGGAGGAAGGAGAGAGCGCTTGAGGAGAAAAGAGGGGCTGCAGAGCTGTACTTCACTTCCTGAGAACAATTTTTTTCTCCCTCACACATACAAAAATTCTGATGTGTAAATTTTCTTCGGGGTCTATTGGACCCCAAATGACTTTTGCTCAAATTAAAAAAAATGTTCTCTTTGTCCAAATGGTTTGAAACTTTCTACGGCTCTCAACACTTTCTAGATCTACAAAAAAAAAAAAATATTTTAATGATATCTGTTTTTATGTTGGCGTGACAAAAATAGTCACACTCGTGGTCTTCGGGGTCTATTGGACCCCGCAATCAAAATAGACAAAATAACATCATCAAAATCAGAAACAACGTAGAACACATAGACAGAAATGACAGAAATAAAGTGGCACACTTCCAACAATGCAAAAAACATCCACAATCCAAAATTATCATGCTCACCACAGGCGCACACACACACACAAACACACACATAAAGAGGAATACATTTATACAGGAATACATACAGACTATAAAAACTGTTCTCTTATCATTTGTAAAATAAAATAATCTAAAATGCAGAACCACCAGAAAAATAAATTGGTAACACTTAGACGCATTGAAAATGTGCGCACACACACATACACACACACACACACACGCACACAGACACACAAACACACACACAGGAATACATTTGTAAGGCTATAAAAAGTCTTATAATTTGTCAAATAAAATCATACAAAATGAAGAACCACCACAAAAATAAATTGGTGACACTGTACACATAAAAATAAAAATAAAATGTACACACACACACACAACAACAACAACAACAGTGAAGTGCCAAACCTGCTCCAACCCTGTCTGCAGAAGTCATGCGGTTTACCATGCATAGTGTTTTTTTCAGAACAAAAAATGCTAAATTTTGACAAAAATTATATTATTTTTGTTATAATTGTGATTTTATAATATTTAGATATGAATCCAACTGAATCCAACTTTAGAAACTATATCTTTCAGTAATTCAAATAGCAAATAGCATATAATGGAGCTCTATAGCCATCTAGTGGTTAAAGTGATTTATTACAAATTTTAACCTGTATTTTCCAAAAAATGAGCAAAAATCTTACATTAAACCTTGTAAAATTATCCATGGTATCCCCAGGAATGAAAGTTAGAAATCTGGGTCTTTTGTAAAGTTTATTTAACATAAAATGCTGTTTTTTTGTAAAAATCCTATTTAATTAAATATTTATTTATATATTTATAGAAATTTAAAAAAAAATCACAAATTCTCCAAAAACTGCACAAATGTTGAGTAAAAACATTAATAAACAGAGTAAAATTATATTTGTTAAAAAAAAAATATATTGTTCGGTTACAAAATTAAATGTTGTTGTCTGGGGTCCAATAGACCCCGAAGACCACGAGTGTGACTTTTTTTTGAAGACCATCAGAGGGTTAAGTAATTGTTTTAATTTGCTCTATGTTTGTTGAGAGTAAAATTACATTATAATATGGTTACATTTCAGTGCTAGATTCATTCATAGATTAATTTATTTAGAATTGGAAAATGTTGTATACTTGGCTGTTCAGGCAACTAAAATAGTGTTCACACAACTCTAGCTGTATTACTTCAATATTACTACAATAAGTAAGCTACTGTTTAAAGGAACACTCCACCGTTTTTTCATATTAAACTTTTTTTATTTTTTATTAAACAGACCATTAATATATTAAACAGACCATTAAACTATGTTATTGCCTTATAACATATAATCGATAACTATAATGTATGGCAGAATAGCACTTGATAGCACTTCAACTCGGTGCAGTAATATCATCACTCATAATCCTCTCCCGATGATATAGTTATATTACTGCGCCGAGTCCAAGTGCTATTCCGCCATACATTATTATCCATTTTACCCGCTTAGAAAAGCGCCATTTTTTATTTTGTTTCACCATACTTGGTCGTGTAACTGTATTTAAATAGGGAAAACGTGGAGGTGTTTGGTCGCTTCTAACTTCATCTCTGTTTGGATCCTAATGAATGAACTGGGCTAAGCTAAGTGCTATCAAAGTGTTGCCGCGCGCCAGAGCGATTGAGTGCCACACTGAGACGAGAGAGGTATGTATCAACTCGTCTTAGTTAAGGGAATAACATAGTTTAATATGAAAAAACGGTGGAGTGTTCCTTTAAGACAGACCAGAACATTTTGAAATTAAATGCACTTTGAGGTAA
Source organism: Rhinichthys klamathensis goyatoka (assembly GCF_029890125.1). Classification (NCBI taxonomy): domain Eukaryota; kingdom Metazoa; phylum Chordata; class Actinopteri; order Cypriniformes; family Leuciscidae; genus Rhinichthys; species Rhinichthys klamathensis. Next base: position 1,639,972 of record NW_026606637.1, read on the forward strand.
TAGGATGTTGCGCTTTGAATGTACAAAAAAAAAATAGCCTTCACACAGTTACACAATTCTAGATGTGAATTTTCATTATTATTAAATGTTTTGGCTTGTGCATTACTACAATAAGTAACTGTTAAAGACAGACAAGAACATTTTGAAATTAAATGCACTTTTTTGAGGTGCTAATAAGATGTTATGCTTTGAATGTACTAAAATAGCCTTCACACAGTTACACAATTCTAGATGTAATTTAAAAATGTATTTTTGGCGTGTACATTATTGTTAAATAAAGCAATTTTCAGAATTGAATTTTCCTGTGACTTATTTGTTCATATGGTTTGGTAAGATTAGGCTGGGTTATGGCTCAGTTTTGGGGTTTCTGGTGTTGATAAGGTTAACTTATGGCTGAGACTTGGTACCAAAAATAAAACCTGTTTTGGTCCTATTCAGGGCCAGCTATGGCCCATGTGTGACTCTTGTCCTTAATCCAGTTCTGGGCCACTTCAGGGCCAGTTAAGGGTTAACTGGCTGAGATTCGGGCCAGTTATGGCCCATGTGTGACCCTTGTCTTTAATCCAGTTCTGGGCCACTTCAGGGCCAGTTAAGGGTGATTAACTGGCTGAGATTCGGGCCGGTTATGGCCCATGTGTGACCCATGTCTTTAATCCAGTTCTGGGCCACTTCAGGGCCAGTTAAGGGTGATTAACTGGCTGAGATTCGGGCCGGTTATGGCCCATGTGTGACCCTTGTCTTTAATCCAGTTCTGGGCCACTTCAGTACCGTCATTCTTTGCGGTACTTGGGCCGAGGGAAAAGTGATTGTGTGGCCCGGAGCTGGGCCAGAAAACATTTGCTATGTGGGCTATTTATTTATCACATACACCACGCCTGCTCATGGGTTACTTTTTTTTCTTTTTTTAAAGAGACCCCCACAAAGATGAAATCATAATTCGAACCCTGTACAAAGGGGACCTAGTGCGGACGTCCTCCGAACGTCCGATCGGGAACGTTACAAAGCGGACCTAATGCGGACGTTTGAAAAGTCCGGGGGAGGTCCCTTGTTTGCTGGGATGTTCCCCCGGAAGAAAATTTTAAATATTCCATATTTTAAAGCATCAATCTGATGCATTTTGAGATGCATTTTTTGCAAACCTGGGGAGAGAAACTTAACTTCAGCGATGGGTCAAAAATATTATGGCCTCCGTAGCGTTATAGCTACCCAGCAAACAAGGGACGTCCCCCGGACGTTTCAAACGTCCCCTTAGGTCCGCATTAGGTCCGCTTTGTAACGTTCCCGATCGGACGTTCGGAGGACGTACGCACTTGGTCCCATTTGTAACGTTCGCTGACGGACATTCCGATGACGTTCGCATTTGGTCTGCTTTGTAACGTTCGCTAAAGGACATTCCGATAACGTTCGCATTTGGTCCATTTTGTAACGTTCGCTGACGGACATTCCGATGACGTTCGCATTTGGTCCATTTTATAACGTTCGCTGACGGACGTTCTGAGGACATTAATCCGGGCCAGTTTGCGAACGTCCCTATTTCGTCCCTCACCTGGCATTTCCATGACAACACTTGCAAAATCCAGTCGCCCATGCGTTTGCCATCATCAACTGACACTTTGCAACTCAGACAAACGAATAATTAAACTAAAATATAAATGCAAATATTTGCATTAATTGTAAAATTAAGTTCATGCTAAAAATGTTAGTGTTTTAATGTTAAGATAATAACTTTCATGTAAATTATATCACTAATTAAAGATGTAATAAAACCACGAGTCTGTTTTCACCCGTTATAATTTAAACATCAAAAACATGAAAATTGATTCAATTGAATATGAGCTATTTATAAAGGCTATTCCACATGCACGAAGAGGTTGAATCCCAGGAGCTCTAAAAGAATGCATCGACTTCAAATGATGAATGCAGCCAAGGAAAACGTGAAGAATGAAAAATTGCTGGAAAGAAAGTGGAAAGTAACAAGGTAAGACAAATAAAAGTATCCTTAAAGGCACACTGCGGAACTTTTGGCCACTAGTGGCGCTCGACCTGTAACTTTCACGTCTAGCGTCCCTAGAGGCCACAAGCTCCGCAGCACTGTCGCAAAAGTCAACAAACAGTCAACCGGTCCGCCCATAGACAGTGGGTCAGCCTCCCGTGTCTTTAGATTGTGTGTGCTTGCAGTGTTTGAGGCGGGCAGCCTTGCCGCGCTCGATTCCCTTATAGTAGTCTGCTGAGAGAGAGCGAGCGGCTTAGTGCTAACATGTCTGTGAGTGAATGTGGGCGCGGGACGGCGGGCCGGGCACATTTACTGCACTAAAAACCCCGTCGGCCTGAGCTGACTGTAACTTATGTGTGTTGGTTTCGTTTTACAGAAACCGTGGGACATGTTGTGTGTAGTGTTTGTGGGCACTGAGTCGTGGGAACGTTCACTACATTTAATGTACATTTGACATGAGTCGATTTTATTTGTTCGAGCCCTGCACTGTGGCGGGCTGTGTTTGTGTGTAGAAATGAACAATGGGCTGTGGGCATTTTATTACACTCATAACACCATCGGCTGTGGCCGGAATACCAGAAAATACTACACTGCTTATATGATTTATCTGTGTCACCTTGGAAACGGCATTTGTGTGCAGGCAAGCGTTAGCATCGGTCGGGCACCCATCCTCCTCCTGTAGCTCACGCCAGCGAGCGAACGCTGGACCAATGGTGATCCTCGTCCTGGCTTTTCATTTGTCACTATGCCTTTTTCTTTTTTTAGTGTCCTCTGACAAAACCTTTGCCTTCTTCCTTGTAGCTGTTGGTTCGGCCAATACGAAAACATACAGACAGACGGCAATCAAACGCGAGTTGAGCACTCACGTCAGAATCTGAGGAAGTTGTGGGTGGTGGGGGAAGTGACGTATGCCGTAAAGCGGTCGAATTTTGTAGTTCTTTTTGTGCTCGGGTTCCTACCCGAACCCCGAAGTTACATAGTGCTAGTAAAAGCGATACAGACACCTTCAGGCTACGGCAGACGTGTCATTCAACCTATTGTAAGTCGATGTACCATCTCAATGGGTTTTGGTAATATATTATAAAGGTTCAAAAGTTCCACAGTGTGCCTTTAACATTTACCTGTCAAACTGTTGGTCAGGCGAAGGTGACTGGTTTTATTAAAAATAATATATTTTAGGAAAAATATTATTCTAATTATTGATAGCACATGCAGATCAAATAACACAAAAAAATTGGAGAAACAAGCAAGTGACGATCAAATCATAGAATCAAATGCACCTAAGCGAGTGACGTCATTCCTTATATACGCGGTTTGTATCACAGTCTATGGTTTGTATCCATGGCAACGCTCAGCTGCGTAGCGTAGTGACAGTTAACGGTCCTCCTCAGACGCAGCCTTATTGTGTTTTCTCTGTCCGTCGTCTGTCTAAAAGTATTTTTAATTTTTAGGTTATTATAAATTAGTTACCATAACCACTGTCCGTCTTTAAATTATATGAAAATGTTACCTTTTAAAACGTTTGCTGAAGTTGTCCGCAATGTACCGCTGATAACCGTTATGCCTAACACTACGAAGCTAACGTTAAATGTAGCTGAAATGAGACAACGTTATATTCCACTTGGATAAAATCATAACTGAATATGTTTATTTTGTTGTTTTAGGGCCAAAGGGGGAGAATTACCATCGGATTAATCCCACAGCTGACCGACAAACACACACACACACACACAGCTGCCAGCGCATTTGAAGACACATGTGAACTTCGTTTCAGCTGGAAACTTGGCAACTAGACACACACACAGGCACTTTTTTTGTTTATGAAAATAAAAGTATTTTTGTTTCCTGATATTCCTTGTGTTTGTTCCTTGGTTGTTCGATTTTGTGTTATCAGACTAATGCTACACTATAAAAGGGTCTTAAGATGTTAAAAGGACTTCTAGTGAACGTTCCGAAAAGGTCCCCGAAAGTTTTCTAAACGTCCCGCGAAGGTCCCTCGGGACGTCCCGCGAACGTCCCCCACGACGTCCTGCGAACGTTTAAAGAACCCTACACGAAGACGTTCAGGGGACGTTCGCAGTGGACGTTCAGGGGACGTTCTGGGGACGTTATTTTGTTAGCTGGGTAATAATGTTCCACTGGAGCGTTCTCTCCTGCTGTGTTCAACGACTCGTCAACTTTACCAGCGCAGTTAAAAAAAAAAACAAGTAGAATTTCTATAACTCTAGTGTTGAACTGATAATCACTCTTTTGTGTGTTAAACACAATCTAATTAATACAGACAACTTCATTATAGCTAAAGAAAAAAAAAAAAAAAAAAAAAAAATATGATCAACCTATGACAAAAATGATATTAGTGGATACCTCAGTAAAATTTTGTCTAGAAAAACAATAATTGTATAAAATCTGAACATTTAGTGAAAAAAAAAAACATAATTTAGTGGGGAACAAATAAGAGACAATACGTGTAGCACTAAATCTGGTAAACCGTTACACATTGCATTGTTGTAAAATATACATTCATGAAAAACAAGATAAAAATCAATTATATATATATATATATATATATATATATATATACATATATATATATATATAGTTAAGACATTTTTTAAATGTATAGCACAGCTGTTTAATGAGGCAGCAACATATGATAGAGAGGACAGAACAGAACAGAACAAAAAAGGCTATAATCTTTCATTGCGCAAAAAGTAGCCTATGATATGATTATGAAAGACTCCAATACAGTGCGGCATTTTATTTTTCATTTTATGCGAAACCATATAGCTTTATCTACAGATCAAGTATAATAATAGTAACATTGAATCATCTTGACTTGGAGAGAGTTTTATCGTTGACTGTCGTAACCGAACGCGACGCGCTGTTTGAACGCTGGAGAATGACTGACAGGGAAAAGTTTACGTGAACTTGAATTTAATTACTTAAATATTCATTTCTATCTCACATTATACTATAGTATGGCTTCATATATTATTTTTGTGAACGGCCCTAAGATGTTTTATAATTGGGGATGTTGTTTTGCTAAATTTATCGCAAATTTGGCATTTACATTTTTTTGTCGAATCTCACATAGCGCCAGACTTGACCTTGGAGGCATTCTTCGTCGCGTGAGTGTGATTGATTTTTGTCGATTGATTTCATTTCATAAATCAGATTTATTACTTGTCCTAAATTACAACGAGTAAGATCAAACCCCGCCAAGCAACCGATTCTAAAGATTTCATTGGGTCAGTCATTGCACTGATTGCCTACACAATGCTGAAATAATCATCCTACCCGGCCTAAACCATACTCTGTGTCACGACTGGATCCATTTATTTAGTCTGAACTTTATTTATTTACAGGTGACGTGATTGCGTTGACAAATGAAATCGGTTACAGGCCGCGGTTTGTGTTAAAAAAAAATCTTAAAGGAGTTGATTCCCCTTAATGGAATCGATTCCAACCTTTGGAATCGACTCTCAATTCCTAACGCCTCGGAATCGAGGAATCGATTCTTTTTGGAATCGATTCCCAGCCCTACAAATCGCTGTTATTTTAGTGTACTACGCGCTGCTCTCAGGGCAGGAGTACTCAATAGATTAAAATCGCTGTTATTTTAGTGTATTACTCGCTGGTCTCAGGGCAGGAGTACAAATCACTGTTATTTTAGTGTACTATGCGCTGCTCTCAGGGCAGGAGTGCTCAATAGGTTCAAATCGCTGTTATTTTAGTGTATTACTCGCTGGTCTCAGGGCAGGAGTACAAATCGCTGTTATTTTAGTGTATTACGCGCTGCTCTCAGGGCAGGAGTGCTCAATATGTTAAAATCGCTGTTATTTTAGTGTATTACTCGCTGGTCTCAGGGCAGGAGTACAAATCGCTGTTATTTTAGTGTATTACGCGCTGCTCTCAGGGCAGGAGTACTCAATAGATTCAAATCGCTGTTATTTTAGTGTATTACGTGCTGCTCTCAGGGCAGTAGTGCTCAATAGATTAAAATCGCTGTTATTTAGTGTATTACTCGCTGCTCTCAGGGCAGGAGTACAAATCGCTGTTATTTTAGTGTATTATGCGCTGCTCTCAGGGCAGGAGTACTCAATAGATTTAAATCGCTGTTATTTTAGTGTATTACGCACTGCTCTCAGGGCAGGAGTGCTCAATAGGTTCAAATCGCTGTTATTTTAGTGTATTACTCGCTGGTCTCAGGGCAGGAGTACAAATCGCTGTTATTTTAGTGTATTACGCGCTGCTCTCAGGGCAGGAGAGCTCAATAGATTCAAATCGCTGTTATTTTAGTGTACTACTCGCTGCTCTCAGGGCAGGAGTAATCAATCGATTCAAATCGCTGTTATTTTAGTGTACTACGCGCTGCTCTCAGGGCAGGAGTAAAAATCGCTGTTATTTTAGTGTACTACACGCTGCTCTCAGGGCAGGAGTACTCAATAGATTCAAATATCCTGCTATTTTATTGTATTACGTACTGCTCTCAGGGCAGGAGTACTCAATAGATTCAAATCTCCTGCTATTTTAGTGTATTACGCGCTGCTCTCAGGGCAGGAGTACAAATCGCTGTTATTTTAGTGTATTACGCGCTGCTCTCAGGGCAGGAGTACTCAATAGATTCAAATCGCTGTTATTTTAGTGTATTACTCGCTGCTTTCAGGGCAGGAGTACAAATCGCTGTTATTTTAGTGTATTACTTGCTGCTCTCAGGGCAGGAGTACTCAATAGATTCAAATCGCTGTTATGTTAGTGTACTACGCGCTGCTCTCAGGGCAGGAGTACAAATCGCAGTTATTTTAGTGTACTACGCGCTGCTCTCAGGGCAGGAGTGCTCAATAGATACAAATCGCTGTTATTTTAGTGTATTACTGGCTGCTCTCAGGGCAGGAGTACAAATCGCTGTTATTTTAGTGTATTACGCGCTGCTCTCAGGGCAGGAGTACTCAATAGATTCAAATCGCTGTTATTTTAGTGTATTACTCGCTGCTCTCAGGGCAGGAGTACAAATCTCTGTTATTTTAGTGTATTACTCGCTGCTCTCAGGGCAGGAGTACAAATCTCTGTTATTTTAGTGTACTACACGCTGCTCTCAGGGCAGGAGTGCTCAATAGATTCAAATCGCTGTTATTTTAGTGTATTACTGGCTGCTCTAAGGGCAGGAGTACAAATCGCTGTTATTTTAGTGTATTACTCGCTGCTCTCAGGGCAGGAGTACAAATCTCTGTTATTTTAGTGTACTACACGCTGCTCTCAGGGCAGGAGTGCTCAATAGATTCAAATCGCTGTTATTTTAGTGTATTACTCGCTGGTCTCAGGGCAGGAGTATAAATCTTTGTTATTTTAGTGTACTACACGCTGCTCTCAGGGCAGGAGTGCTCAATAGATTCAAATCTCTGTTATTTTAGTGTATTACTTGCTGCTCTCAGGGCAGGAGTACTCAATAGATTCAAATCGCTGTTATGTTAGTGTACTACGCGCTGCTCTCAGGGCAGGAGTACAAATCGCTGTTATTTTAGTGTACTACGCGCTGCTCTCAGGGCAGGGGAGTGCACTGTAAAAAGTAATACCTAGATCTAACTTATAAAAAGTGAGGCAAGTGGCTGCATTGGATGTTTTATGTTGATTCAACTTGCAGCCTTTTTTAAGTATATTGAACACTTTAACATTACTTTATACAAACGCAACAAAATCAAGTTGAGTTAACTAATAGTACTAGTATTACTCAGTTAGATAAACCTACTTTTATTGGTACAGGTAACTTATTTATGAGTTGCTACAAGTAACCTGTACTCATTTTAATTAGGTTTTATGAACTTTGTTTTCTTAGTAAAATTAACTTAATCATATGTGAATAAACATTTTAATATATTTTTTTTAATTGTCAATAACAATTACAAATTCAATTGAAGAAGAAAAAGATGAGAAGATAGATTGAAAACAATATATAATTTATTCAATGTCAACCAGTGTCACTTTTAACAGTGACTACAAAACAGCAAATAAATGTGGCCGCACATGTACACTCTAATATAAAACAAACACTGTAGAAGTGTATTTTCAACCTGTTCTGAACAGTACAGAAAAATATCCAAACTGCCCAATCTGAAATGTTTGGATCAAGGTAAATGTGAGCCATAACATCACATTGTATCACACTGGAACTGCGATGTCAAAAATGACATGATGATGGTTTAGGACGCACAGGGTCCAATCCTACAAAAAGCCTCTGATATATCTCAAGTATACACCAGTTTTGAGGGATACTTGAGGTCGAGAGCATAGGTAAGTTCAAACAGGAGGCAGCATGCTTTCGACAGGTTTGGCAACCTCTGACCACGGGCTGTCCTTATATGATAATCCCAATCGTGTCGGGGTGATGGCACATGTAAATTTTCAGTGGGCAACTGCCAAGCTCAGCGTGCACCTCTGTTTCAGCCCGACTCTATTGGTGGAGACAAAAAAGAAACAAGAGTTTGGTCAGACAAATAGGAAATGAGATGAATATTAGCAGACAGGTAGAAGAGATAAGACACAAAGTCCAAATTGTACTTTTGTTGCTAAAGGTGGTGGATACAAGATGGATACTGTGACTAGAACATGTGACCAGAGTGAAGTCTACCATGACAATGCCATAGAGTGTGGGTACTAAAATATAATGATCTACTCTAGCATGAGTGTTGTATTTTTCTGGTTCAAAGGATGCATTACAATAAAACAAATGCAATTGTCCTTGCCTGTACCTGATTGGTCATCACATTACTGTTAATTAAGCTACAGAGTTTAAATATCTTTCAAGAGCAAACGTAATCACCCCATATCATCACAATATTAATAAACCCACTAAGCAAAATTATGTCCAAAAGACATCTTTTCAACGTCTTTGTCACAAAGACGTACATTGAAAAGACGTCCACTGAGGAGCCAGAATGAACGTTTTTACGACTTTTTTTTAGGTGTTCTGTAATGAACGTTCACGGAAGCTCCATTCAAGGTTGAAAACTAGTTCAGATGTGGACAATTTTCAACATCATTTAAGGTCTCATTTGGACAATTTATACTTATTCTAGACCTAATAAACACTCTCAGGATATATTAAATTAAAACTCACATTTATTTCAATGTAATTTCCATGTGTAATTGCAAAGCAATTAACAGACAGTGAAGTTTCTTTTCATGATTTTTGGACAAACACGCACTGACACCTTTAGACAGTTTAGCATCTGTAATTTATACATATTTGGATCGTGAGAGAAATCAGATTCGAACCAGGGACCTTAGGCTGCCTGCCCTAAGTAGACTGTGTGTTTGTCCAAAAATCATGAAATCATTACTGTCTACTTAGGGCAGGCAGCTTAAGGTCCCTGGTTCGAATCTGATTTCTCTCACGATCCAAATATGTATAAATTACAGATGCTAAACTGTCTAAAGGTGTCAGTGCGTGTTTGTCCAAAAATCATGAAATCATTACTCTGTTTGTGAGTTGCTTTGCAATTAGAAATTACGTTGAAATAAACATGAGTTTTAATTTAATGCATCCTGAAAGTGTTTATTTGGTCCAGAAACAGTTTAAATTGTCTAAATGAGACATTAAATTACATAAAATATGTCCACATCTGAACTAGTTTTTAACCTTGTGTGGAGGTTCCCTGAACGTCTATTGGACTTACAGAACACGTATAATCTGATCAAATTGTAATTGAATCTATTCTGAAGTTTGTCTTACCTGGATGTGAAGCTCGAAGACCCCAGGTAACAAAAGTGATTGGGTATCTAAAGACCGGGAAAATGTTAGATGTTAGAAATAAGGTTAAAAAATCAGTTGTAAATGTAACTTCTTTAAGTAATAGATTAGAAATAGTTTAAAAATCTAGACCAAAAATCTGTCATTAATTGACTATGCAGCATTAAAATAACGTGGATCAAATCTCTAAAATCAGACAGACTACTAAACATACATCTCTACAGTCTAATCTGTGCATCTGCTTTAGTAATGCAAAAGTATAATAACATAATCTCTGAGTCCTGTCAGACACACAACACACAAAACAAAGTGTTGTCCATAAAACATCACATCTTACTTTCCCTTATTTGCCCGCACAACTATTGCCTGAAGGCTCGAAATTGCGACCGTTTCGATCGCATATGATCCCGAAATTTAATCTGTGCAATCTAACAATATAACTGAGGGCATTTGTGCAAATAATTATTACATACGTAACTTGTATGTGTTTTTAAACGCTGCTGTTGTCTGCCGATCGACCACACTGTGCAGCCATCTTAGCTTACCATGTGTGCAGGATAGCTAGCTATACAATTTGCAAACCTAACCTCAGCTCCCTAGTGGAGTAAGCGATTTTGCGTGACTTTAGTTTACATCACCAGTCATTCGGCTAAATTTGCTCAACTTACCGTGTTAATCAGACCCTGAAATTCAGATCAGCTGCAGCGACCAAACAGTTGAAGTGCCGAGGAAGATATTGCATCTGCCTGGAGTCCCCGCCAGTGAAAAAGGGATAATGCCAACTTATAAAATTTAAAATATTTACGTTTGATGAACACACCTGTCACATCGACAGCTGCTCAAATAAATTGTGCATTGTCAACTCACTTTTATAACATTTATTGTACACAACAACCACATACAAATAACTACCCAAATAAATTGCATGGGTTTTATTTAAAATATATTGTTATATAAAAACTGATATATTTTAAGTAAAGAGGAAGTATTTTGATACTTTTTTTGTATAAAACCAATAAAATAAACTAGATTACAAATATTTAAAATATATAAAACCTACTTTGTGGGTGTAGCACTTTTTACAGTGTGCTCAATAGATTCAAATCGCTGTCATTTTAGTGTATTACACACTGCTCTCAGGGCAAGAGTACAAATCGCTGTTATTTTAGTGTACTACGCGCTGCTCTCAGGGCAGGAGTTCAAATCGCTGTTATTTTAGTGTACTACGCGCTGCTCTCAGGGCAGGAGTTCAAATCGCTGTTATTTTAGTGTACTACGCGCTGCTCTCAGGGCAGGAGTTCAAATCGCTGTTATTTTAGTGTACTACGTGCTGCTTTCAGGGCAGGAGTTCAAATCGCTGTTATTTTAGTGTATTACGTGCTGTTCTCAGGGCAGGAGTACTCAATAGATTAAAATCGCTGTTTAGTGTACTACTCGCTGCTCTCAGGGCAGGAGTACTCAATAGATTCAAATCGCTGTTATTTTAGTGTTCTACGCGCTGCTCTCAGGGCAGGAGTACTCAATAGATTCAAATCGCTGTTATTTTAGTTCTACGCGCTGCTCTCAGGACAGGAGTACTCAATAGATTCAAATCGCTGTTTAGTGTACTACGTGCTGCTCTCAGGGCAGGAGTACAAATCGCTGTTATTTTAGTGTATTACTTGCTGCTCTCAGGGCAGGAGTACTCAATAGATTCAAATCGCTGTTATGTTAGTGTACTACGCGCTGCTCTCAGGGCAGGAGTACAAATCGCAGTTATTTTAGTGTACTACGCGCTGCTCTCAGGGCAGGAGTACTCAATAGATTCAAATCGCTGTTATTTTAGTGTATTACTCGCTGCTCTCAGGGCAGGAGTACAAATCACTGTTATTTTAGTGTATTACGCGCTGCTCTCAGGGCAGGGGAGTACTCAATAGATTCAAATCGCTGTTATTTTAGTGTATTACTATTACTCGCTGCTCTCAGGGCAGGAGTACAAATCGCTGTTATTTTAGTGTATTACGCGCTGCTCTCAGGGCAGGAGTACTCAATAGATTCAAATCACTGTTATTTCAGTGTACTACGCGCTGCTCTCAGGGCAGGAGTACAAATCACTGTTATTTTAGTGTACTACGCACTGCTCTCAGGGCAGGAGTGCTCAATAGATTCAAATCACTTTTATTTTAGTGTACTACGCGCTGCTCTCAGGGCAGGAGTACTCAATAGATTTAAATCGCTGTTATGTTAGTGTACTACGCGCTGCTCTCAGGACAGTAGTACTCAGATTCAAATCGCTGTTATTTTAGTGTACTACGCGCTGCTCTCAGGGCAGGAGTACTCAATTGATTCAAATCGCTGTTATTTTAGTGTACTACGTGCTGCTCTCAGGGCAGAAGTTCAAATCGCTGTTATTTTAGTGTACTACATGCTGCTCTCAGGGCAGGAGTACTCAATAGATTCAAATCGCTGTTATTTTAGTGTACTACATACTGCTCTCAGGGCAGGAGTACTCAATAGATTCAAATCACTGTTATGTTAGTGTACTACGCGCTGCTCTCAGGGCGTAGTACACTAACATAAATCGCAGTTATTTTAGTGTACTACGCGCTGCTCTCAGGGCAGGAGTGCTCAATAGATTCAAATCGCTGTTATTTTAGTGTATTACTCGCTGCTCTCAGGGCAGGAGTACAAATCGCTGTTAGTTTAGTGTATTACTTGCTGCTCTCAGGGCAGGAGTACTCAATAGATTCAAATCGCTGTTATGTTAGTGTACTACGCGCTGCTCTCAGGGCGTAGTACACTAACATAAATCGCAGTTATTTTAGTGTACTACGCGCTGCTCTCAGGGCAGGAGTGCTCAATAGATTCAAATCGCTGTTATTTTAGTGTATTACTCGCTGCTCTCAGGGCAGGAGTACAAATCGCTGTTATTTTAGTGCAGTGCTTCTCAAAGTCCGGACTCCGGTCCGGATCCGGACCCGGAGGGAATTCAATCCGGACCCGCCTCCATTTCGTATTTCAAGAGCCCTAATTGTGTGTAGGGATTAAAAGTCTGGATTTCCTATTTTGATAAACGCATGTTAAAATCATTTGTTTATTTTTTATGATGGTCCAAAATTAAAACGAAGGCGAGATATTTAAAGTTTTCCTCCGTGATTTAGTTGCCATGACATCCTGTGAGCGTGTGACTTTTGACGTAATCGGGCGCGACCGCGACGCGACACTTCCCGGCGTAAGCGTTTGAATGGGTGTGGAGGATGTCATTGTCCAGGAAAAGAAAAGTTGACGAAGAAAATTGAGTTTTCAAAGATGATTGGACAGAGAGGTATGCGTTCACAGATATCCCAAATCTCCCGGAAGTTCCAGGAGTCTCCCGCATATTGATAGCGGCTCCTGATGCCCGCGAATTAGTTCAAATCTCTCGGAATCTAGAGCTCGCGAGCTCCAAACCGTGCAGCACGCGTACGGCAGAGAGGGAGAGAGCGAGAGACCTTACGTGTGTGTGCAAATGCGCGTGTGTGTGTGTGTGTGTGTGTGTGTGTGTGTGTGTGTGTGTGTGTGTGTGTGTCCCCCCCCCCCCCCATAGTTTCGGACCTTTGACATTGATGAAAATTCAGATTTGGACCTTTGAATATAGACTTTGAGAACCCCTGTTTTAGTGTATTACTTGCTGCTCTCAGGGCAGGAGTACTCAATAGATTCAAATCGCTGTTATGTTAGTGTACTACGCGCTGCTCTCAGGGCAGGAGTACAAATCGCTGTTATGTTAGTGTACTACGTGCTGCTCTCAAGGCAGGAGTGCTCAATAGATTCAAATCGCTGTTATTTTAGTGTACTACGCGCTGCTCTCAGGGCAGGAGTACTCAATAGATTCAAATCGCTGTTATTTTAGTGTTTTACGCGCTGCTCTCAGCAGGGCACGAGTACTCCATATGGGTTCAAATCGATGTTATTTTTAGTGTGTTTTAGCTGTCCAGGCGCACCAAACTTACTTCATTGTGCACATAACTGTGTGAAACATGTTACAATAATAACTGTGACCTTAGTGCTATTTTGTTGTCTGACTTGTCAAAGAAATTGTTGGTTTTGATATCTTTTTTTAAAAAGATATTATAAATATCTTTTAGTTTAAAGATCTTAAGGTTTCTACTAGTAATTCTATTTGTTTACATTGGTAAGACTTTACAATAAGGTTTCATTAATGTTCCTGGCACCAAGTTTACTCCACAAAAGAAAGTAGTCCAGGAAATATTTGATAATGAGGATGTTCATTGTTCAATATCCAAAACTGAAGCCTGCAGTTGAAATGCATTTTACGTTGTTTTTTACGTAGTTGTCAGTGTACATTGAAACCAAAATCTTTATGTATTTCATTTGCAGGAAGACGAACACTTCGGGTATTTGAGGAACTGACAGACATTTGGCCAGGCGACACATGGCCTTGTTTAATGGGAAGCACATTCAAGTTCAACGACTCCTGTCTAAAAGAAAAAAAATAAAGCACCTTAAAACTTCTAAGAATGATGATATGAACTAATTAAAAGATATCTTTGCTCTGTGTTTTTTGTGATATGTTGCTGTTTTATATATTTAATTCACTGGAAATGTTTTGTAATAGTATAAAAAAGTTAATAGTATAAAAAGAGTAATAATTATACATTTTATTGTAATATTGGACTAATATTAAAAACCGTTCAATAAAAAAGATAATTTGTGAACTGATTATTTACAATCAACGTTTGTGCTTTCATTTTGTTCTTATTAAAAGAATCTTCACAACAGTCATTGACTGAAAAGACAGTAACATCAAGGTAAAACAGGGTTCCTTCCTATGCATTTTCCATTTCAAAATTCCATACTTTTCTCAGGGTGGATTAGGGTTCAGGCTTCAGGGCTGCCGAGTGACTAAAGGAACGTTTCTGTCAGGACCACTGACGCTACGCTTGATTATCAGCAAGATAGTCGAAAACTGTATATTTCTATACTGTATATTTCTATGTCTATTACCACCCACTTCTACTTCTAAAGACGTAAGTTACAATAGCTAAATATGTGGGAGAGTGTTGATTATCATCGAGTATTATACATGTTTAGTATAATTTGAAATGTCTCAGGGTGACTGGTACAAATGTCTCATTTCCAAATAAGTAAAACAAAAGGTAATAAGGTTTTTAAAGAGTTTAGAGATAATGTACACACAAAGGAGGGTGGGATGGTTAAACCCTCCTGTTCTCAAAAGGAGTTCTGAATGCAAATTACCATTGTTAGCACATGTTTCCATGTGAAATAAGTTTTTGCCTATACAATGAAATGTAGCAAGGGGCTCGGGACCTTTTCTGTATCTCAGATCAGCCCGTGAGGCTCAGAGCGGCCGAATCTCTCAGCTTCAAGTATTTTCCAATGTCGGGTTCGTATCTCTTCTCTTTATTCCAGAGCATTTGATGTTTTGTATTATCTTTGAACTGATTATGAAATTATCGGACATAATAAATCTTAAACATTTGATTCTAATGGACTCTTGACATTTTCATTAAAGAATTAAAAGGAAGATTCAAACGTTCGCTTATAATGATGCAGTGCACAGATATCATTAAAAAAAAACTTTATTTATATAGTCAGGGTTGGGGTTAGGGTTAGGGAAAATAGACTGGGCAGCATCAGAGGCGTCTTCAGTGTTGGCTCCTTTGATTCATCCAGTTTCTGCCAGCTCAGTCAGGTAACTGAAGAATGAGATAAAAGAAAATAAATGGTCTGCTGATGTAACAATGAAACGATTAAAAATAATCAAATACCCTTAAAATTGTGTGTAGATTTACTAGAATAAAATTTGAATCTATGGAGTACTCCCTGAGAGCAGCGCGTAATGCACTAAAATAACAACGATTTGTACTCCTGCCCTGAGAGCAGCACATAATACACTAACATAACAGTGATTTGAATCTATTGAGTACTTCTGGCCTGAGAGCAACATGTAGTACACTAAAATAACAGCGATTTGAATCTATTGAGTACTCCTGCCCTGAGAGCAGCATGTAGTACACTAAAATAACAGCGATTTGAATCTATTGAGCACTCCTGCCCTGAGAGCAGCGCATAATACACTAAAATAACAGCGATTTGTACTCCTGCCCTGAGAGCAGCACGTAGTACACTAAAATAACAGCGATTTGAATCTATTGAGCACTCCTGCCCTGAGAGCAGCGAGTAATACACTAAAATAACAGCAATTTGAATCTATTGAGTACTCCTGCCCTGAGAGCAGCACGTAATACACTAAAATTAGAGCCCGACCGATATGGATTTTTAGGGGCCGATGCCGATACCGATAAAAAAAACCCAGATACCGATATATCGGCCGATATTATTTATGTGTATATTATAATACAGTAGCAATATTATGTATGTGTATTATAGTACAGTACCTGTCAAAAGTTTGGACACACTTTCCTATTGGTGTGTACAAACTTTTGATGGGTACTGTATATAGAATACACAGTATAAACAGAATAAATATATAAACGTTTTGCAATGATCACTCAAATGTGGTGATCAAACTCTTGTGTGACAAAGATATGTAATGGAGACAGGGTGAATGATAGAATGAGAATGGTACATTTGAGCTGTAACCAAACTAGTTTGCATTGCATGTTATATTATATTCTAAATACTGTTGCATAATCTTAACTAACGACTTTGTCTTTTAATTTATTCACGTTATATAAAACATAACATATCATAGTTGGGGGCCTTAAGCACATTAATTCATCTAAAAGCGCCAAATTTGGCACAGATGTAGCTCAGGTTATACCAAAATGATTTAGCTAGGGCGCCGGAGCCAGCGACCCTCGGGGCCAAGATGGCCGCCAAATCCAAAATGGCCGCTGCCCGAAAAGGGTTCCGGCTATAACTTTTGAACCACATGAGTTACAAAAACAAACTTGATATGTTTTTCAGCTTAATTGATCATGGGAAACACATAGGAATGTTTATATTTATGACCCAGTATATATGGACCCCTTGATCCTCCAATTCCAATATGGCCGCTGTCCAAAAAAGCAGTTTGGGCTTTAGTATGGGGCCTTACGCCCCATTGTTAGCATAAATTCATCTACAAGCACCAAATTTGGCACAGATGTAGCTGAGGGCATACTGAAATGATTTAGCCAGGGCGCCAAAGCCAATGGTCCCTGAGACCAAGATGGCAGCCAAATCCAATATGGCCTCCGCCTGAAAGGGATTCGGCTATAGCTTTTGAGCCAGATGATACACAAATACAAACTTGATGTCTATTTTACCTTTTTTGACCATGGGAAACTTATAGGAATACTTACATTTATGATTGGGTATATCAGGACCCGCAAAATTCCCAAAATTCAATATACTCGCTGTCCGAAAAAGGGTTTTGGCTACAAATTTTGAACCAAATTTGCTAAAAATGAGGATGTGGTGTCTATTTTATGTTTATTGACTACAGGAAGTCAGTTGGCATATTTATATTTATGCTTGTGTAATCCTGGAACCTGAATTCTTTTCAAGACTGTGGTTGAAAATCCTTTTTTTACCACAACTTTGAAGGTTATTCTCAATGTTGATTCATTTCCTTATAAAAGTGAAATGCTTTTCAGTGTACCACAGGTAAATACATTTCAAAGTGTAATCATATAAGAAAGAATAAGACATAACTATTATTGCAAGGCAATATTTATATTATGTCAAATTGTTAAACGAATAAAATAGTCAATTTGTCCAAAACTCTTAAATGTTTGTTTAGCATAACAAAAGAAACAGCAATAACATAAAAAACAATGATAATTCATGTGAGAGACCATGAGAATTCACTATCACTCACAATCACCGGATCTCTCATCATCTCCACCATCATTGTTTGTACAAGCACCCTCATATAGAAGTGCAACAAACTTTGGCTTTACAGCAGTTACAGTGCCCTCTACATGCTGTCTTGCAGCCACAGTGGAGGAGAATGGTGCAGGCTTTCCTGGCGTCTCCGAGATTAGTCCAGTAAGGTTCCCAAGTCTTGCTCGTAGAGTCCCGATACCATCCCCATGCATTGAACTTTGGGATAACTTGCTGGACAGTGGTTGCCTGATTCTAGTAGAAGCTGGCCTGCAGCAGTGCTCTTTTGATGTGCTGAATCAGTGCAGTTGCCTCCCAAGCTGCCCTTGCACTCTTTTTCCCATGGCCCAGGAAGGCTGAGGTTGATAACCCAAGATATTATGGAAAGAGAAGTGGCTGATTCGCTCACACACTCGGCCTCACAGAGCTCTGGATCGGCTTTGCAGGTGGAAAAAACTATAGGGACATTCCTGCTCATGAAATCAGCAAGGATCTTGGTCCCCAGAAGTCACTGGCCTTACCACTCTTCCACACTTTAACAGGCTGTGACACAACCTCAGTCTTCCTGGGCCATGGGAAAAAGAGTGCATGGGCAGCTTGGGAGGCAACACCAGATCTCACAGAATCCCTGGTTACCCTCACCTTGAAACCTGAACAGATCAACAATGACGTCCATGTCCAAAGACTGGAGTATATGGTCGTCATCATGTACAGCAGATGAAGCTACTCATCACCTTTTCTCAAATGGTACCAAGTCTCTCGAGAACCTGCCTCAGAATTCAGCATATCAAAAGAGCACTGCTGCAGGCCAGCTTCTACTGGAATCAGGCAACCGCTGTCCAGCAAGATATCCCAGAGTTCAATGCATGGGGATGGTATCGGGACTCTACGAACAAGACTTGGGAACCTTACTGGACTAATCTCGGAGACGCCAGTAAAGCCTGCACCATTCTCCTCCACTGTGGCTGCAAGACAGCATGTAGAGAGCACTGTAAGTGCTGTAAATTGACTATTTTACCAATTTGACATAATATAAATATTGCCTTGCAATAATAATTGTGTCTTATTCTTTCGTATATGATTACACTTTGAAATGTATTCACCTTTGGTACACTGAAAAGCATTTCACTTTTATAAGGAAATGAATCAACATTGAGAATAACCTTCAAAGTTGTGGTAAAAAAGGATTTTCAACCACAGTCTTGAAAAGAATACAGGTTCCAGACTTACACAAGCATAAATATAAATATGCAAACTGACTTCCTGTGGCCAATAAACATAAAATAGACACTACATCCTCATTTGTAGAGCATTTGGTTAAAATTTGTAGCCAAAACCCTTTTTCGGACAGGGGCCATATTGAGCTCAGGGAATTTGGGGGTCCTGACTTACATTTATACCCAATCATAAATGTAAGTATTCCTATGGGCTTCCCATGGTCAAAAAAGGTAAAATAGACATCAAGTTTGTATTTGTGTATCATCTGGCTCAAAAGCTATAGCCGAATCCCTTTCAGGCGGAGGCCATATTGGATTTGGCCGCCATCTTGGTCTCAGGGACCATTGGCTTTGGCGCCCTGGCTAAATCATTTCAGTATGCCCTCAGCTACATCTGTGCCAAATTTGGTGCTTGTAGATGAATTTATGCTAACAATGGGGCGTAAGGCCCCATACTAAAGCCCAAACTGCTTTTTTGGACAGCAGCCATATTGGAATTGGAGGATCAAGGGGTCCATATATACTGGGTCATAAATATAAACATTCCTATGTGTTTCCCATGATCAATTAAGCTGAAAAACATATCAAGTTTGTATTTGTAACTCTTTTGGTTCAAAAGTTATAGCCGGAATCCTTTTCGGGCAGCGGCCATATTGGATTTGGCCGCCATCTTGGTCTCAGGGACCATTGGCTTGGGCGCCCTGGCTAAATCATTTCAGTATGCCCTCAGCTACATCTGTGCCAAATTTAGTGCTTGTAGATGAATTTGCGCTTAACAATGGGGTGTAAGGCCCCATTTTAAAGCCCAAACTGCTTTTTTGAACAGCAGCCATATTGGAATTGGAGGATCAAGGGGTCCATATATACTGGGTCATAAATATAAACATTCCTATGTGTTTCCCATGATCAATTAAGCTGAAAAACATATCAAGTTTGTATTTGTAACTCTTTTGGTTCAAAAGTTATAGCCGGAACCCTTTTCGGGCAGCGGCCATATTGGATTTGGCCGCCATCTTGGTCTCAGGGACCATTGGCTTGGGCGCCCTGGCTAAATCATTTCAGTATGCCCTCAGCTACATCTGTGCCAAATTTAGTGCTTGTAGATGAACTTGCGCTTAACAATGGGGTGTAAGGCCCCATTTTAAAGCCCAAACTGCTTTTTTTAACAGCAGCCATATTGGAATTGGAGGATCAAGGGGTCCATATATACTGGGTCATAAATATAAACATTCCTATGTGTTTCCCATGATCAATTAAGCTGAAAAACATATCAAGTTTGTATTTGTAACTCTTTTGGTTCAAAAGTTATAGCCGGAACCCTTTTCGGGCAGCGGCCATATTGGATTTGGCCGCCATCTTGGTCTCAGGGACCATTGGCTTGGGCGCCCTGGCTAAATCATTTCAGTATGCCCTCAGCTACATCTGTGCCAAATTTAGTGCTTGTAGATGAATTTG
The DNA here is from genome assembly GCF_029890125.1 of Rhinichthys klamathensis goyatoka. NCBI lineage: Eukaryota > Metazoa > Chordata > Actinopteri > Cypriniformes > Leuciscidae > Rhinichthys > Rhinichthys klamathensis. The sequence continues at coordinate 1,660,217 of NW_026606637.1, forward strand.
CGCTTAACAATGGGGTGTAAGACCCCATTTTAAAGCCCAAACTGCTTTTTTGAACAGCAGCCATATTGGAATTGGAGGATCAAGGGGTCCATATATACTGGGTCATAAATATAAACATTCCTATGTGTTTCCCATGATCAATTAAGCTGAAAAACATATCAAGTTTGTATTTGTAACTCTTTTGGTTCAAAAGTTATAGCCGGAACCCTTTTCGGGCAGCGGCCATATTGGATTTGGCGGCCATCTTGGCCCCGAGGGTCGCTGGCTCCGGCGCCCTAGCTAAATCAGTTCGGTATGACCTGAGCTACATCTGTGCCAAATTTGGCGCTTTTAGATGAATTTGCGCGAAATGACCTATTTATGTGCTTAAGGCCCCCAACTATCAATAAATATATCAAAAGTGTCACTGACAAAACCTTATTATTCAATTCAATTCAAATGTATTTGTATAGCGCTTTTCACAATACATATTTCAAAGCAGCTTTACAGAAAGTGCATTTCAGAAATGTACATAGAAAAAATACAGTTAGTTAATGATGTATTCATTTAATGTAAAATATTATCTTCTATTTTTAGTCTTAATTCCTCTAATCTCTACCAGTGGAGGAAAAACTCAGATTTTTTTACTAAAGTAAAATTAATAATATCATAATGAAAACGTTTTTAATTACATATGTACAGTACTTTTATACTATTTTTAAATAAGTAGTAAGCAAAATGTACTAAACGTGAAACATAGTGTTATAATTATATAAAGTATTGCTTGTGTAACGTAGCGTTGCCCTGAGAGCAGCGCGTAGTACACTAAATTAACAGCGATTTGAATCTATTGATTCTCCCTGCCCTGAGAGCAGCAAGTAATACACTAAAATAACAGCGATTTGTACTCCTGCCCTGAGAGCAGCGCGTAATACACTAAAATAACAGCGATTTGAATCTATTGAGTACTCCTGCCCTGAGAGCAGCGCGTAATACACTAAAATAACAGCGATATGAATCTATTGAGCACTCCTGCCCTGAGAGCAGCGCGTAATACACTAAAATAACAGCGATTTGAATCTATTGAGTACTCCTGCCCTGAGAGCAGCGCGTAGTACACTAAAATAACAGTGATTTGAATCTATTGAGCACTCCTGCCCTGAGAGCAGCGAGTAATACACTAAAATAACAGCGATATGAATCTATTGAGCACTCCTGTCCTGAGAGCAGCGCGTAATACACTAAAATAACAGCGATTTGAATCTATTGAGTACTTCTGCCCTGAGAGCAGCGCGTAGTACACTAAAATAACAGCGATATGAATCTATTGATTCTCCCTGCCCTGAGAGCAGCGCGTAATACACAAAAATAACAGCGATTTGAATCTATTGAGTACTCCTGCCCTGAGAGCAGCGCGTAATACACTAAAATAACAGCGATATGAATCTATTGAGCACTCCTGCCATGAGAGCAGCGCGTAATACACTAAAATAACAGCGATTTGAATCTATTGAGTAGGCCTACTCCTGCCCTGAGAGCAGCGCGTAGTACACTAAAATAACAGTGATTTGAATATATTGAGCACTCCTGCCCTGAGAGCAGCAAGTAATACACTAACATAAAAGCGATTTTAATCTATTGAGTACTCCTGCCCTGAGAGCAGCGCGTAGTACACTAAAATAACAGCGATTTGAATCTATTGAGCACTCCTGCCCTGAGAGCAGCGCGTAGTACACTAAAATAACAGTGATTTGAATCTATTGAGCACTCCTGCCCTGAGAGCAGCGCGTAGTACACTAAAATAACAGCGATTGGAATCTATTGAGCACTCCTGCCCTGAGAGCAGCGAGTAATACACTAAAATAACAGCGATTTGAGCACTCCTGCCCTGAGAGCAGCGCTAGGGCGGGAGATGTTATCAGTTTGACCGTTGAAATATCGCGGAGATTTGAACGAGTTTCTGTTGTCGCATATCAATTTCACAAACAACGAGGTAGCATTGAAAAAGCGTGTTCTCTTACGAGAGGTTCTCTCGTATTGCGTAAGCTAGCTTACGCTACGGGAAAGATTCATCTTTTCTGAGAATTTGAAGCCAAAAAATTATCCTATAATTTTGTATCCATTGTCAATGCAGTTCAGCTGCAGCAGACCATGAGCGGGCTAGCTAGCAGCTCATTGGTTCGCTCACAGAGAACTGCTTAAGCCTATGAGGAGACGCGAATGAACTCTCGACCAATGAGAGTCTGACCTGCTCTCATTGCGTCAGAGCCCGCTGAAACTGGCGTGGTCAGAGAGTATAAATTAGCGTCCCAGGCTGTAAACTCTGATTTTCATCTCTTCAGCGAGGCTACACGCATCTGCTGATCCTGAGAGAAGCCGCCGTCGTCGAAAAGGCAACTCTAGCGAGCATCTGGGAGACTGAGGAAGCCGGCCGTCTTCGCCACCTTCAGCCGTCCTGCGAGCTAGCGCCATCCGACGGATTTGTATCCTTTTTTCAAAAAAGCTTCCTGTACTTATTTGTATCTAAAAGAGCCGAGCGTCTTTTTAAAGATGTCTCGTAAATCCTCCTGCGGTTCTTGCCGCGCTCCCCTCGAGACTGGAGACCGCCACGTCATCTGCGCTCTCTGCCTCGGATTGGAGCACGCCGAGCTCGCCCTCGCCGATAGCGGCTGCGATCTCTGCGAGGACATGCCGTTGTCGACCCTGCGGGCTCGACTTCAGGCCACTAAAGTTGCTTCCGCGCCGCCTCTGACTTCGCCGCGGAAGAAGAAACGCCGCTCTCAGAGGCCGCCGGAACCCCAGCTAGAAGCGTTCATCCCGCCGGAGCCTGTCGCCTCCCGCTCTCCTTCTCCGCCGCTTCCGGACATACAGTTGCCGCCGAGTGGCCGCTCTGTCGCCTCCGATGACGCCGCGGACATCAAGGAAACCTGTTCGCTTCTCGCTTCAGACAGTGAGGAATGGTCCGGTTCTCACGCCTCCTCGGCCCGAGAATCCTCTGGGACCCGCGCTGGAATCGAGGAGGAATTAGTGCGCCTCCTCTCACAGGCCGTCGAACGCCTCGGGCTCGACTGGTCCCCTCCCCCCGAGCAGACCATCAACCGTATGGACGGCAGCTACTTCCGCCAGCGCTTGACTCCCGTCACTAAACGGGCCGCGCCCTTCCTGCCTGAACTGCACGCGGAACTCACGAAGTCCTGGAATGCCCCGCTCTCTGCTAGAACTCGCTCTGACTCTTCCGCCCCGCTTCGCGTTGTGGACGGAGCCGCAGAAAAGGGCTATCTCTCCATTCCCCCTGTAGAGGACCTGGTCGCCGCACATTTATGCCCGCCTTCCACGAGATGGCGCTCATATCCTGTGCTTCCCTCTAAAGCCTGCAGAGCGACTTCTAGCTTTCACGCCGCGCTTACTCAGCAGCCGGCCAAGCAGCCTCTGCACTTCACTCCATGTCCGTCCTTCAGATACTACAGGGTGATTTACTTTGTGAATGGGACGAGAGCGGAAAAAATCCCCCCACAGTCGCGGATTTGAGGAGCGCCACGGACATTGCCCTTCGCGCTACAAAATCTGCTGCTCATGCCCTGGGGAAATGCATGGCCGCCATTTGTGTGTCTGAAAGACATTTGTGGCTCACACTCGCCGACATGGGAGATTCTGAGCGCGCCGCCTTTCTCAACGCCCCGCTCTCTCCATCCAGCCTCTTCGGATCTGCTGTCACGGGTATCGTTGACCGTTTCTCCGAAGTGCAGAAAGCCTCCCAGGCCATGAATCTTTTTCTGCCTCGTCGCGCTAGCTCCTCTGCAGGGCGCTCACGTGACCAGCCTCCTGCACGAGCCCCACTCCAGCGCCCAGCACAGCACAGTCAGACTTCTCAGCGACGCCAGGGCGGCCGCCCTCGTTCTCGCTCTGACAGCCGCCACAGACCGCCGCCTCCTCGGGGGCCTCGGCCTAGGATCACGCTGAAACCTGATCACTCGAAGTCTGCCTAGCACAGCTGAGGAAAAGACGGCGCTCTCCTGCCCCGGCCGGACCGCCGTCAAAGTTTCGCCCTCTGTTAGTCCCCGCTCACGCGGCAACTACAGCAGTGTACCCCGCCATTACCAAGCCGGTCCCCTTTCCCGCTTGCATGAGCACAAACGCCGTTTTCACGGCGACCCAGAGAAATCTCAAAAAGAGCATAAAAGCCTCCTGTGTAGAAAATGTGCCCACAACACTGTGTTCACTCGTACACAAAAGCATTTCAGTTCCCGTGTTTCTCACAGAGCCCACTCTCATAAAGCGGTTCCAACCCGCTCGAGTTTCAGAGTGCATAAGCGCGCCCACGAGCCCGTGTGCGCGTCCCACCTCTGCTCACTCTGTTACACGGCCCTTAAACTCCTCTCTGAGTGTAAGTCCCGCTGTCATAAACACTATGAGCGCGCCCGCGCAGCCCGCTATGTGCAGCAACGGGGACCATGTAGCCATTCACCCCTTAGCGTTACGCTTCAAAGCGTGGGAAGCTATTCCGGGAATTTCCCAGTGGGTGCTAAACACAATAAGGCTAGGCTATCGCTTACAGTTTTACCGCCGCCCCCCACGTTTTCGAGCGCGGCTAGAAACTATTCTGAACCCAGAAGCAGTGACACTGCTCCGTTCAGAGATAGCAAAACTATTGTGCAAAAGGGCTATAGAGAGAGTTCCTCTATCTATGAGCGAGTCGGGGTTTTACGGCCGTTATTTTCTGGTTCCAAAGAAAGACGGCGGCCTCAGACCAAAGTTCTCATGAAGAGAGCGTTCAAAATGCTCACTATCAGAAAACTCCTCGCGCATGTGCGCCAGGGGGACTGGTTCATTTCACTAGATCTGAAAGATGCTTACTTTCAGATTCAGATAAATCCCCTTCACAGGCCATTCTTACGTTTCGCCTTCGAAGGCCAGGCTTATCAATACACCGTCCTTCCGTTCGGCCTATCCCTAGCACCCCGCACGTTCACGAAGTGCATGGATGCGGCGCTCGCCCCCCTGCGGAGTCAGGGGCTGCGAATACTGAAATGGAAGCTTTAGCGTTAAGTTCTGCCAGGAAGACTCAATTGCTATGTCACTTATTACCTTCTCATCTATCCAATCGTGTCTAATACTTGAGTTCGCAGATGCTGACGCTTTCATTCACCTCCATCCTCCCCACCACCACCAGGATGGTCCCTTCCCCTCCATCCTCCCCACCACCACCAGGATGGCCCCTTCCTATACCTCACAGGGGGTCGGCTGCGCCCCTGCCTTCGTCTTCAGGCAGGAAATGCAGAGTCCGGACCCTCGGATTGCGAGCTATGGACGGGGCCTACGCCAAAGAACTTTATTGCTTGCTGGGCTATCAATAAATGTATTTATTGTTACAGTATTTATTCTCCCGAGTCTTTCTGGTAGAACTATTTGGACGACTGGCTGATTTTGGCACAATCACAGAGAGAGCTACTGTCTCATCGTACAGTTCTCCTCGACCATCTGAAAGCTTTGGGCCTCTCTGTCAACTGGACAAAGAGCGCACTACAACCCAGTCAGACTATCTTCTTCTTGGGTATAGAGCTAGACTCGGTCACGATGACGGCTCGTCTGTCAACACAGCGCGCGCGCCGTGTTCAGCGTCTCGCCGCATCTTTTCAGATGAACAGACTCACACCTCTGAAAACTTTTCAGAAGGCGTTGGGTTACATGGCCTCAGCCTCCGCGGTGCTCCAACTGGGGTTACTGCGCATGCGCCCGTTTCAGCTCTGGTTGAAGAGCCGTGTGTCTCACCGTGCGTGGACCACGGGCCGCCAGCTGATAAAAGTAACGCAGACCTGTATCACAGCTCTGCAGCCATGGACTGTGGGCTGTCTTTAGGTTTCTTTCTCTTAATTATGTTTGTGTTTGGAAGCTCCGTCGAATCGATTCATTAATCCTTGATTTTCTTCCTTACCACTCATTTATAAACAAGCACTTTCTATTTTTATATCATGGGAACTTATCCTCGATACTATTCCTTATAAAAAACAATCGGATTGCTTTGATATTGCTAGTTAGATCCAACTTTGCGAATCTCGGCTACTAGCCTTTAGTCCGCTAGCATTTCACGCGTGGCCTCGCGCCTACCGACCGTCTCATTTTACACCCGTTCACTAAAAGGATACAGATTATATCCGGCATTTCAGTCCTAAATTAGTAGTGATATTGGTAGTATCACTACTAATTTACTGTTCATCTGTTATGGCGAACATATCAGATGTGTGTCTAACGTTACCTCTGAGTGCAGGTGAGGACACATTCGAGCTGATTTCGGTACGATTGGAGCTGGAATCGGTGGAGAAACAGATCCGTGGTCTGCTGGAGAAACAAGCCGAGCTGCGGGATCGGCGATCAGCGCTTGAAACGTCACGCGCCGATGCACATAAGTCAGTGGCTAGTAACTTTTTGACTCCGACTTCGTCTACTCCGTGCGTTTCTCTGCCCAGGAGGACGCGATCATCTCTGGCATCATTCACTCCGGCACCGACCCAACACCATGGACCCTGGGTGATCCCACAGCGGAAGACACGAGCCAGGACCAGAGCAAGAACCTCTCCGCCCCTCCCGGTCTTCGAGATCTCCACCCGGAATCGCTTCTCCCCCCTTCGCGAGTCGGAACGCAACGAAGCCATGATCATCGGCACTTCCATGGTCCGTCATGTCCGTGCTACCTCAGGTAAGGGTAAGGTGCGCACTCACTGCTTTCCTGGTGCTCGTGTTCTTGATGTCGCCGCACAGGTTCCCGAGATCCTGAACGGTGAAGAGCGCGTCGGAGCTGTGGTCCTGCACGCGGGAACGAACGATATCAGGCTGCGGCAGACGGAGGTTCTGAAGAAGGACTACAGGAGCCTGATCGAGACGGTACGCAGCACAGCGCCTGAGGCAACGATCATCGTGTCTGGACCGCTTCCCACGTACCGACAAGGACAGGAAAGGTTCAGTAGATTATTTGCACTAAATGAATGGTTAATGTCATTGTGTAATGAACAAAAACTGCTCTTTGTAAATAATTGGAATCTGTTCTGGGAGCGACCTAGGCTCTACCGTGCTGATGGCCTGCACCCCAGCAGAATCGGAGCGGCTGTTCTGTCGGACAACATCTCCAAGACGTTACACACCGTATGACTAGAAAATCTAATTCCAAATCACAGTCTTTGCTGTGCCAATTTAATTGATATAAGTAGTGTAGAACATTATATAGAAACTGTGTCTATTCCTCGTTTAGTGAGGCCAAGTAATAAATCTACTGTAGGATCTAGGAAAAATCTTATTGTAATTAAACCTGAAAATCTAAATATCAGTGAACAAAAACAATTTCTAAAACTAGGTCTTCTAAACATTAGATCGCTCACACCTAAGGCGGTTATTGTAAATGAAATGGTCACAGATAATAGCTTCGATGTACTTTGCCTTACTGAAACCTGGCTTAAACCAAACGAGTATTTCGGTCTAAATGAGTCCACTCCGCCAGGATACTGTTATAAGCATGAGCCCCGTCTGATCGGTCGTGGCGGCGGAGTTGCAACAATCTATAGAGATATTCTTAATGTTACTCAGGAAACAGGTCACAGGTTTAATTTGTTTGAAGTACTTGTGCTAAACGTTACGCTCTTAGATGTAAGAAAGAAATCCCTATTATCTCTAGCCTTGGCTACTGTATATAGACCTCCAGGACCTTACGCTGATTTCCTTAAAGAGTTTGCAGACTTTCTCTCAGATCTATTGGTCAATACCGATAAAGCAATAATTGTTGGAGATTTTAACATACACGTAGATAACACAAATGATGCGTTAGGGACTGCGTTTACAGATTTATTAAACTCCTTTGGGGTCAAGCAAAACGTCAGTGGTCCCACTCATCGTCTAAATCATACACTAGACTTAATTATATCATATGGAACCAATCTAACCGATATAGATATTATACCGCAAAGTGACGATCTCACTGATCATCACATGGTAACTTGTATAATACGTACTGCTGAAATTTGTCATGTTGCGCCACGTTATCGACCAGGCAGATCAATCCTTCCGACCACTATAGATAGATTCTCAAATAGCTTACCTGATCTATCTCAGCTGCTCAGTGAACCCAAACAAACAGATGAACTAGAGAAAATGACCAGCAGTTTGAGCACCATTTTCTCTAGTACATTAGATATTGTTGCACCAATTAGACCACAAAAGGTTAGAGAGAAAAGTAAAGCACCATGGTACAACAGTGCTACGCATGCTATCTAGAGAGAAACTCGTAACTTAGAGCGTAAATGGAAACAAACTAATTTAGAGGTCTTTAGAATCGCGTGGAAAGACAGTATGTCACGTTATAAAAAGGCTCTAAAAGCAGCCAGGGCAGAGCATCTCCGCAAACTAATAGAAAATAACCAAAATAATCCAAGGTTTTTATTTAACACCGTGGCTAGACTAACAAATAAACAGACATCACCAGAGCAAAATATTCCGTTACAGTATAGTAGTAATGATTTTATGAACTACTTCAATGAGAAAATAGAAAGCATCAGAAACACAATTGTAAATGTACAATCCTCTATGGTGTCTTATGATTTAGCCTCAACTATGGCCCCTCTGGAACAACTACACCGCTTTACAAATATAGGACAGGAAGAGCTAAATAAACTTATCATTGCATCTAAACCAACAACATGTTTATTAGATACAATACCAACTAAATTTCTGAAAGAAGTGTTACCTGTAGTGGAAGAGCCTCTCCTTAATATTATTAACTCGTCTTTATCTTTAGGTCATGTTCCAAAAATATTCAAGCTGGCAGTAATAAAACCTCTCATTAAGAAACTGCAATTAGATCAAAATAACTTAGCAAATTACAGACCCATTTCAAATCTTCCATTTATGTCTAAAATACTAGAAAAAACTGTGTCCGCTCAATTGTGCTCTTTCTTGCAAGAAAATGAGATATATGAAAAATTTCAGTCAGGATTCAGGCCGCATCATAGCACAGAAACTGCGCTAGTTAAAATTACAAATGATTTACTTTTAGCTTCTGACCAAGGCTGTATCTCAATACTAGTTCTACTCGATCTTAGTGCTGCGTTTGACACTATCGATCATAAAATACTCTTGGATCGATTACAAAACTACACTGGTGTTCAGGGACAGGCATTAAGCTGGTTCAGATCGTACTTATCGGACCGTTACCATTTTGTCTGTTTAAATGGGGAAAAATCGAAGATAACGTCAGTAGACTATGGAGTGCCGCAAGGATCGGTGTTAGGCCCTCTGCTATTCTCAATATATATGCTGCCACTTGGTAATATTATAAGAAAACATGGAATTAATTTCCACTGTTATGCTTATGACACTCAATTATATATTTCATCACAGCCAGATGAAAACACTAACTCAACAAAATTGACAGTGTCTTAAAGATATAAAATGCTGGATGACGCGTAATTTCCTGCTACTAAATCCAGATAAAACGGAGGTATTACTTGTTGGTCCAAAAAACTACCCACAAAACCACTTACAATACAACCTTAATATAGAAGGATGTCCTGTTACTTTATCCTCTACGGTAAAAGACCTGGGAGTTATACTAGACCGCAACCTGTCTTTCGAAAATCATATTTCATATGTTACAAGAACAGCCTTTTTCCACCTTAGAAACATTGCTAAATTACGTAACATGCTATCTGTTTCTGATGCAGAAAAGTTAGTCCATGCATTCATGACCTCGAGACTAGATTACTGTAATGCCTTATTAGCTGGTTGTCCTGCATCCTCAATTAACAAGCTACAGTTAGTGCAAAATGCAGCCGCTAGAGTTCTTACTAGGTCAAGAAAATATGATCATATAACACCAATTTTATCATCTCTACACTGGTTACCTATCAAGTTCCGTATCAATTATAAAGTACTATTACTGACCTATAAAGCCCTAAACGGTTTAGCTCCTGTGTATTTAATGGACCTTCTATCGCCCTACAATCCATCGCGTTCTTTAAGATCACTAAATTCGAGACTTCTGGTCATTCCTAGGATATCTAAGTCCACTAAAGGAGGGAGGGCGTTCTCACATTTAGCTCCAAAACTCTGGAATAGCCTTCCTGATATTGTTCGAGGCTCTGACTCGCTGTCCCAGTTTAAAACTAGATTAAAGACGCATCTCTTTAGCCAAGCATTTACATAATGCTTACCTCTTATACCACTGCTGAATCAGATCAAATGCATTTAATACTATAAAACTTGAAGAGACTGTAAGTTATTTGTATAGGTTGCACAGTATTTACAGTCATTACGTTCCTGTGTATTGCGTGAATGACGGGTGGTTGGGCAGATATTGTGTTGCGGTAGGTAGTATGCCATACGGAACCGTTGTCCACTGAAACTGCCTATTCACGCACCAGTGGGGCTCCACAGCCTTAGTCAACGGGTTGGCGCGTATGGTTGGGTTGCGGAGAGGTTGCGGAGAGATTGTGAGATTGTGGTTAGGTCTCAGCAGCAGGAGGGACGTAGAGGTCAGTAAGCTGGGCTGAGTTGAGTGGGGGACGGAGGGGGGTGATTTTGGGACGCACGAGTCACTGTCTTCATGTTTTATCATTTACGCCTGTGTTATGGAAATCATCATTATGAACAGCAGCTACGCTAATTATTTTCCCTTTTTGCTTTTCTGCTGTTATCTCGGGACGCGAGTCCCGAGAAAATGGCGTTCGTCAACTCCAGTTTGTATCCAGCCTCTCACGGAGACTTCAGATGCCCCAATCACAAAGCCTGTGAAGTGACGACTCAACACGGGCGATATGGACTCTCTATGGTGGACGGCACTGATCCTCAACAACTCGTCTTAATACCGGCATGATTACTTGGACTTCCAAAAGATGGAAATGGATAAATACTCTAAATGTTCCTATTCCAATCTGACTTGTAATGCTGCCCGAATCATGCACTGTTCCTTCGTTGGTCAGAGGAGAACTGGCCCCCCGACTGAGTCTGGTTTCTCCCAAGGTTTTTTTCTCCATTCTGTCACCTGATGGAGTTTTGGTTCCTTGCCACTGTTGCCTTGGCTTTTGGCTTGCTTAGTTGGGGACATTTAATATTCAATAATATTATTGATCTGCCTTACTTAAGGTGGACGTTGACGCAATTTTCTTTTAGAAACAAACTTTGTTATATTGTTATATTGTTTTTGTTATAATGTTTTCATGTTATCACTGTGAAGCGCTTTGATACAATCTGTATTGTAAAAAGCGCTATATAAATAAAGGTGACTTGACTGTGGCAGAATGGTTTCAGCGGGGCGTTTCCATGGGGACCCTTTCTCGCCGAAAAGTCGTCTCGACAGACACATCCAACACGGGTTGGGGTGCGGTCTGCGAGGGCTCACCGGCCTTCGGCCCCTGGTCAGCTCAGGAGAGCCTCCTCCACATAAACTGTTTGGAGATGCTGGCGGTCGAGAACGCGCTCACGCGCTTTCTTCCGCGCATTCATGGTCACCACGTGCTGATCCGTCCGGACAATATAGCCGTGGTCTCCTATCTAAACCGCCAGGGCGGAGTCAGATCCAGGAATCTCTTCCGGCTGACAGAACGCATCTTAGTTTGGTCTCAGTGTCACCTGCTCTCGCTCAGAGCGACGTACGTGCCGGGTCATCTGAACGACGGTCCAGACAGTCTGTCCAGGAACCCCATTCCCCCCGGGGAATGGTCCCTGCACACTCTTACAGTCCAAAAGCTGTGGCGAATATTCGGCAGAGCAGAGGTGGACCTCTTCGCCTCAGAAGAGAACACCCACTGCCCAATATTTTTCTCAAAGAGCGAGGACGCGCTAGCCCAGACCTGGCCCAGCCACCCGCTTTATGCATTCCCTCCGGTTTCTCTGCTACCACAGGTGCTTCAGAGAATCAGGGAAACACGCCACTCGGTGCTCCTCATAGCCCCGCGTTGGGAGGGTCAGACTTGGTTTCCGGAGCTCACTCAGCTGTCACAGACAGCCCCGTGGCCCATTCCAATCAGAGCAGATCTCCTCTCCCAAGCTCGCGGCACGATCTGGCATCCCCACCCAGAGCGCTGGGCGCTACATGCGTGGGTGATCAACAACTACCCGTTGCTTTGCCAGAGGGAGTGTTAAACACGATCATGCAGGCTAGAGCGGCTTCTACTAGAAGGCTCTATGCGTCTAAATGGTCTGTGTTCTCTAAATGGTGCACCGACAGAAACTTGGACCCACGGTTATGCGAGGTTCCTTCCTTGCTAGTTTTTCTCCAAGAGATGTTGGACAAGGGCAGGTCCCCGTCCACTCTCAAGGTGTATGTGGCAGCCGTCGCAGCGTTCGTTGAACCCCGGCGCGGCCAGTCACTGGGCAAAGATGGCTTGGTCATCCGCTTCCTCAGAGGAGCTAGAAGGATGAACCCCCCACGCCCCCCTTCGGTGCCGATTTGGGACCTTTCCATAGTTCTCGAAGCTATGAAAGCCCCTCCATTCGAACCGCTAAACACCGTGGACCTCAAATACCTTTCGCTCAAAACAGTTTTTCTGCTCGCGCTCGCGTCAGTAAAACGTGTGGGGGACCTTCACGCGCTGTCCATTAGCGCTTCCTGTCTCGAGTTTGGGCCCAATGACTCCTTAGTCGTTCTCAAACCTAGACATGGTTATGTCCCAAAAGCGATTGGTACCCCGTTCAGGGCACAAGTTATTTCCCTATCGGCTCTGCCTGCATCCGATAGCGAATCTGACTCTAATCTCCTGTGTCCGGTCAGGGCCCTGAGATTATACATTACTCGCACTGCTCCGGTCAGACGATCCGAGCAGCTTTTTGTTTCGTTCGGTGGGTGCACCAAGGGGTTGGCCGCCTCGAAACAGACTCTATCCAGATGGATAGTTGATGCCATTGCAGCCGCATACGCATCAAAAGACCTGCCATGCCCTCTGGGCATCAGGGCTCATTCCACTAGAGGCATGGCCTCATCGTGGACAGGGTCCAGCGGAATTTCCATTCATGACATTTGTGTGGCAGCGGGATGGGCTTCCCCCTCCACCTTTGTCAGATTTTACAATCTGGAAGTTCCCGCCTTGCAGGCTAAACTACTAGCAGTCTAGTATGTTACAGCTCTTCTGGTTGAGCTGCACTATGGGGAGTCATTCACACAGACCGGTTTTCGCTCTGTCCCTCTCTATGATGTGCTTATGTACTACACAATCTCCGGCCCGCTCTGCTGGCCTTTGTCACAGGTACATATAATTATTCCCACTCATAAGGGTTCCCCGGGGTCTCCCCTGGGACTCATAGTGGATGCTTAGCACGCACGGCGTTGACCAGGTGTTCCCGTAGCGTAAGCTAGCTTACGCAATACGAGAGAACCTCTCGTAAGAGAACGAATCGGTTACCTCGGTTCTCTCTAGATGAGGGAACGAGTATTGTGTTCCTGGCCGTGCTTGTGCCCCTAGCGTTCTCGCTTCATTCTATGAAAACCAGAGTTTACAGCCTGGGACGCTAATTTATACTCTCTGACCACGCCCGTTTCGGCGGGCTCTGATGCAATGAGAGCAGGTCAGACTCTCATTGGTCGAGAGTTTATTCGCGTCTCCTCATAGGCTTAAGCAGTTCTCTGTGAGCGAACCAATGAGCTGCTAGCTAGCCCGCTCATGGTCTGCTGCAGCTGAACTGCGTTGACAATGGATACAAAATTATAGGATAATTTTTTGGCTTCAAATTCTCAGAAAAGATGAATCTTTCCCGTAGCGTAAGCTAGCTTACGCAATACTCGTTCCCTCATCTAGAGAGAACCGAGGTTACGTTAGGTAACCGATTCGTTTTACACCATTTACACCATAAGCAGTTTTGTGGCGGTCGACTGATGAAACAGTCTAATCAAAATGCATGAATACGATATGTAGACGATGATTATTAGTTCTGTGCATTTTAATGTTCGCTGATTATCCTAATAAACGTTAGAGGATGATTAATTTGAACAAAATATATAGTAAAATCACTTACCTTGCAATTGCAATTCTTTCTCCCACAAACATCTGTTTCCCCGGAGCCGGACTAATCCCTCCGCACGTTCAAACGTCTTGACCCCGCCTTTGCTTCAGTTTCATTGGTTGAAACTGTAAACCAATCATTTTCCTTTCTGCCCTCAGAACATGTTTGAGTAAGTAAAAACTCCCATCTGCGGAGCAGAGAGTTCGTTCAGAGTTGTAGTAATAAAGTCAGCAATTACTAGATAGTAAAAGCATAGTTTACAATCATGGTGTTTGCTGTATTGTAAAGAGCTGCGAATAAGGGGACCAGGTAATACCATGATGTTTCATAGAATTCCAACCAAAAACGTATCCTGATTAATAAATATCACAGAACACGAATAAAGAATTATTATTACAGGAATCGATATATTTTAAATGCAATTTATTACAGCTGAACCAAATGTCAACAGCATATAATACAGTAATGTTAGATAATTGCATTACAATAGGCTAGAATAAGGGGAAAGTAATAGCACAAGGCAAATTGTTTTTGCACAATGAACCCACAGACAGCCTACTAATACTGGACAAGTTCACTGTTTCTAAAAAAAAAAAGAAGCTCCTCTCCGCTCATTTGTTACTGGGGCGATAGAGCGCGTTCGTGACAAAACAATACTAACATTAGTTAGTCCGCGCCGCATCGAGATAAAAACATCTCAACTTTTCAGAATGCCGCAAGCGCACCGTAGGTCACGTGACAAGAACCAACCGGAGCGCAACCACCCTAGCGCTTTGGGAAAAGGAGAACGCGGCGCGCCTAGCGTTTTCTACGCGTTTTTAGGCGCTATGTGAATGGTGCCTATAGGGGATACATGGAGACCGCCGGGAACAACTGCAATAGTAGTGACCACCCTATTCATATAATAGTGTCACTAACGTTACATTAGATCTGGCCAATGGCACTGTTACAGTAGGCTAGTCATCTAAAAACATAACGGAACACTTGCCGCAGCCGCAGGTGATCCATTTTGTCCTGTCTGTGCTATCGATGGGATGGCCTTATCCTTCAGCACACGTTTCATGGTCCGTGTGGCAAATTCCATTTTTTTTCTAAATAGTCGTCCTCAGTGAAATGTACTGAGCAAACACGATGGTCCTTGATGATCTCTTCAGGTGTGTTTGGATCTAACGTTATATCCAGAGCAAGAAACTTAGCCATTGATTCATCAGGTCAGTGTTTTTGGTTGGAATTCTATGAAACATCATGGTATTACCTGGGGTGTATTCCAGAAAGCAAGGTTAACTTACCGTCTGATAAACCTTAAACTCTTGGTTGGTTAACCCCAAACTTGCTTACTCTGGGTATGTCGGTTCCAAAACACCTATGTTGAGTTAGTTTAATCAACCTCCTATTGGTAACCCAGACCCAGCAAACATTGGTCCGACGGCAACGTCGTGTCCCTGGCCAAAAATAGTTGCGGCCAGGACGTCATAAATCGGTAAAAAATTTAACACAGAACATTTCCTAAAAATGCATTCAGATACATTTGTACATGTCTACAGTTGCATGTATAATTGTTATTTTAACTTTTAGCTCGTGTAGTTACCCAGCAAACATTGGTCCGACGGCAACGTCGTGTCCCTGGCCAAAAATAGTTGCGGCCAGACGTCATAAATCGGTAAAAATATGTAACACAGAACATTTCCTAAAAATGCATTCAGATACATTTGTACATGTCTACAGTGGCATGTATAATTGTTATTTTAACTTATAGCTACGTGTAGTTATGTTTAGTGTATCGGGTGAGAGGACGTCACCTGGCGACGTCTTTTCCACGTGCATTTATAGTCCATCATGACCCTCTATGAAATCCTTGTTAAATATGCAAAAGCTACGCTAATCCTCGCATGGTTAATACTGCAATAATTAATGTAATTGCCCATGAAGTTTTTAACAGGTTGTGAAGACGTCCACTGGCGTCCTTTACACGTCTAGTCAGGCTGTGAATATACTCCACTGACGTCTTTTGCACGTCTAGTCTAGCAAGACAGAAACAAATTATCAGGAATTATAATTCTTTATAAAATACACGATTTATATACAAATGAATATTTACTTTATCTTGTTTTTATAAATTATAATCACAAAATGCCCAGTATAGTCAAGTGATTGCAAAGCCACTGCATTTTAGTCATTATTTTAACCTGTTATATCTTTATGAAATACACAATTTATATACCAAAGAACATATATCTACTTTATCTTGTTTTTATAAATTATAATCACAAAATGCCCAGTATAGTCAAGTGATTGCAAAGCCACTGCATCCCGCGATAGGATAGATTATCTCGCGAGATGTTAACGCGTTCTCATAGATTCTAGAACTTTGAACAACCACGAGGAGAGGATGGAGTTGTGTCGATAGTATTATTAAAAATCTACTGTTTGGTAAGTACATTTTGTATTAGATTAACGTGCTTGAGGTTTACTTGTGTGACATGAATGAACAGAAAGAAATGATGCCCACATTGTCAACTGAAATTTACTGAGTTTGGCTAAAATTAGCCAGTAGGCTAAAAGTAACTTTGAACGTATACAACAACAGTAACGTTATACCAAGTATATTGTTTAATGATACAGTCAAAGTTATTACTGTAACTTATTAATGTAGCCTTTTGAGAGTTTCTTTCAGAAAGTAAATTATCTGAAATGGAATGAAATGTTTAGCTGGATTTTAACATGTATGTTTTCAGTAACTGCTTTAAAAATAAAAGCATAACATATTTTATACAATAAAATAAAATGTAATGCATGTTGATTACCTTTTTCTAATGTTTTATTCATGATTCATTCATCTTGTTCCATGTTTTGTTCTTTTTATTTAGCTGTAGACCAAAAATATTTTGAAAATAAGTGCATATCATTTACCTCAAATTTATCATTTTATTTATATATATTTATATATATATATATTATATATATATATATATATATATATATATATATATATATATATATATATATTTATATATATATATATTATATATATATATATATATATATATATATATATATATATATATATATTCTCTTCCCTTAGATGCTGTGAAGAGGTGGAGCCCAAATGCTACAGACTCTGAAACTGATGCAGCAATGGCAGAACACCTGAAACAGGCTCCAGGAACAGCTGGTGGATACAAAAACTGAGCCAAACAATGTGTTTAAAGGGATAGTTCACCCAAAAATGAAAATTGTCATAATTTACTAATAAATTACTATGTTATGCTAAACACAAAGATGTTTGTAACCAAGATGTCGCTTCCCATTAATCTTTCTCAAATAATGGTAGTCAATGGTTGCTCTATTTGCTTGGTTACAAACATTCTTCAAAATATCTTCTTTTGTGTTCAGAAGAAGAAAGAAACTCATACAGGTTTGCAACATGAGGGTGAGTAAATGAAAGAATTTTCATTTTTGGGTGAACTATCCCTTTATATAATAATTCAGTATTTTGTAATTGGTATTTTAGTTTGGTTAACAAATGTTAAACATTGAAAAAATATTAAGAGACATTTTGGCTGTTCAAGATCAATAAAATTTGCTAAATCAGAACATGCTTCTTTTTTTCTTATGTCCACAAATCATGTGTTCTTGTTTGTGATGTACACGTGTTTTATTGACGGTCAGGTCTGACTGGACCAATTTTGGACCTTTTTAGAACCTTTGTCAAGATGTGTAAACCTTAAGACTTGATTGCCTTTCACGATGTTACACAATATGTGTGTGATTATTTTAAATGCAGGCTTATATACACTTAAATTATGCAGCAACACATTTAAACACACAAATGATGACTCATTTAGACGTCCAGGGACGCGCTGAAGAGACGTGGAATTCACGGCCAGAAAAGACGTGGAATTCACGGCCAGAAAAGACGTCGGTTCAACTTTCATTTTGGAACTATTTTTCAACCATGACGGGACGTCTCGGACGGACGTCTTTTCAACGGTCATTACACGTCCTAATGTTTGCTGGGAATGAAAGGGGAAAATAGCCTACCCCATTCATAATTTGTGACGCAAAAATTCTTTGGGGGCATGTAGTAAAAATAGACAAGTATTTACTTGTTGGCCTCCATACATTTCTTAATATTACAGTAGTAATGCACATAATTGGCTAGTTATATGTTGGCTTCTAGTTTTATCAGGTGTAATCCTTCTGGAGCCAGAAGAAGTGTGAGCCAAGTCAAAATGAAACACAAAAACATTCTCCAGCAAGGTAATATTTTCTAAACTTTCTAAACTTGTTACTGACATTTAATACTAATTTAGTTTTAAATGTAATTTAGTTTTCTATGTAGCCAATAGAAAGAAGGGAGCTGAGGAGCTGGCACTGTCCCTTAATAAAGGGCGACCTGTGGTCGATGGGATTCCAGGGGGCAGTTCGTCAGACTCAGCTACCAAGACAAGTGGCTTAGTAAAATGTAGGTGTACCATATTAATACTTATGATTTATTGATGTTTACACTGTTTTTGTCAGTGTTTTAATAAATAAAATCATCAACACTGTCACCATTTTAAAAAGGCATTTTGAATTCATTTTACAGTCATTGATTCACTTGTGCAGTGTGCATGCTGCTTTGACTGCAAATGCTGTATACTGTAATCTTATTACTAGTACTTAGATGCTCCTAATGTCCTTCTTTATTAGTTGTATTTGCTTAAGAATATACATTGAGAATTGAATATGCATGATTATCATGGTTTAATTATCTTGCAGTTGCTGATGGCCACATTGTATTATTGGATCCTCCTGCAACACCACACTCTCTCACTGTTGTAAGTGATTATTGTCTTTAGTTTTCTGTTTGCTAGACCAAGCATCCTTCCTTATTTTCACTGTAGGATGATGATGAAGAGACCACTTCTGCTGTGACAGAAACAGAAAATGTGGGGAGGCCCATAGAGGTATGATGCATAGAATGCATTCCCCCTTTTTTACACAAGAGAATAAATAAATTGTCATTGTCATTTTACAGAATATGGCAGGAGATTTTAATACAGATGAGGGTCCATCTACCTCCACACAGAATCTTAGCAGTGTAAGAAATGTTCTGCAGTTCTCCTTCCTCATTTAAATATTTGGTTTGTATTACAGACTTTTTCAGTCTTTCTATTTGCCTGCCAAAAAGCTGTATAAGGTCCACCTTTAAAAGCAAATCAGAAAAAGTGACATGGAGATGGACCTTATACAGCTTCAAATGGAGGAGAAAAGGCTTAACCTAAAAAAGGCCAGACTTGAAATTGAATTGCTGGAGCACCAGCTTAAGGTGGGAAACAGCATGTGAACATTAATCTGTCATTTGTTGTTGAATGAAATCTAAAGCAATAAATACAAATGTCTTTTGTTACAGGAAATAAAGAAACAATGAACAACACTTGACTGTTAACTGGTTTTAATTAAAGTGATTTTGGCAAATCATGTCTTGTACCACCCTGCCATCTCTTTGGTCTACTGGGTTCACTGGGGGTTCCTCTTGGCCACATATTACCTAGTTAGTGGGGACCAGTGATGAGGGTGATTTAATGGTTTGAACACCCAAACATTTAGCATCCAAAAAATCTATTGTCACCTGCACATTGATGCTATGCATTGACTTCCTATATACATAGTCTCCTTAATTGATGGAAGGAGCTTTCATGTGAATGTGGGTTCCATCAATGCACCCAATCACATTTGGGAACCCTGAAATTGAAAGTTATATAATTAGAAACATTTAAAATTATTGTGACTGTATAAAGTAGGGTTAGATTAAGTAGTGCTATATGTAACTAAAATGGTCAGGGGACGCCATGCTCTGTCACCTCTCTGAAACAAACTAACCCTGGAACATAACCTGCTCCGGAGCAGGTTAAGTTCAGAGAGTGAGTTGCTATGACTACTAACATACCCTGAAAGTTACCTCCGTTTTTGGAACCGAAAGTTGAGGTTATCCGCTTACTTACTCTTAAACATACCCGGGTATGTCACATAACCTGCTTTCTGGAATACACCCCTGGTCTCCCCTGTTTATTGTCGCAGCTCTTTACAATACAGCGAACACCCATGATTGTAAACTATGCTTTTACTATCTAATTGCTGACTCTATTACTCCAACTGCTGCGGTAATCACTCCGCCCAAGTAGCAGTGCTTCGCCTTCTGAGAATATTCCCAATATTTATACGGTTAAAAGATGGCTGTGTCTCATGTGACCTTGTTATTTGTACACTCTGACCATACAAATCACAACATGTAAATAGGAAAATGTTTGCGTTATTTTGTCACTTATTGGGATTAGTATGCTAGCTGGAGCCATTTACATCCAGTCTTTGTGCTAAGCTAGGCTTCAGACAATAGGCTTGTTTGAGATGCGCCTTGCCTCGCCTGAAATGTATGCGAGAGTAGGCGGCTGCAGTGAGGGGAGGAGTGAAAAAAGCGCAGGCAAGCCGGACAGATCTCGCTTCTTGCAGTGGATCAGACACCTGTGAGATCAAAGGTGGATATCGCGGGATTCACGCTTGTGCATGGTGTTGCTAATAAACTGGATGTAATTTAAGTTTTGTTGCTTTTATATGAAAATAAATATAATGAACAAGACACACAAAGTACGTATTTAATTCCATTTTAAATAGGCCTACGTGTTTATCAATCATTTTTTCTTTAATACAGACATGTGTTTTTATTAAAAAAATAAAAATAAAATTACATCACATAGATCGCACTATCAGAGAGTTTGGGAATATCCACACATAATTTATACACATAAAACATATAAGAGTTTTAAAATAAAACATTTTAAAAGAGAACAATTATACATCACGGTTGTTTAAACCAATGAGCATTCAGCTGTGTCGTCAGCAAGTCGTTTACCATCGTGCTTTTGATCAGCGCAGTCGGTGGAGAGCAACTGCGCACGACTGCAGAATCCGACACGTGCGCCTTGCGGTTGCGAGAGTTTTTTGACATACGTCGGCATGACATCAGAGCAAGGCGGACCGCACTCAGACCAAGGGGGTAATCCACCAGCCAAAACTGAAGTCTCCCCGGGCGCCGCCATTGGCTAACAAGCCTTCACCTGCTGTTAGCATTCCATTGACTCCCATTCATTTTTGCGTCACTTTGACAGCGAATAACTTTACATCTGAGACGTTTAAAGACTCCATTTGTCCATTATTTATTTCTAAAGAAACACGACAATGTATAAAATGCTCCATTACCTTGTATCTTACGTTGTGGCCCGGTAGAAGCAGTTTTTGTAAAAATAGGCTAACGATTGCGTCATAACACGCGACTCTCTGTCGCATAGAAGATAAATGACCATAAAGACAGATGTAAAAGCTCACGCGCAATCGGGGGACGTGGAGGCATAAAGTCAAGGGAGAAGCCCATAGAGAGTCATAAATTTGCTATTGCTGCGAGCTCATGAACAGCTAATACTCACGATCTCCGGCTCTGCAAGATTCAGAAGGGAATGATTCAGATTCCTCTTGCCACAGCTACTAGAAGACGTACAACTGTCAGTCAGGTTGCTCACGTCACAACTACGTCTTCAAGCTCAGTTTGAGCATGCGCAGTGCGCTTGGCAATCAGGAAGTGAGTGCTTCTATTTGACTTCACTTTTCTCCGTTGAAGTCTATGGGGTCGCTGTGTCCATTTCTTTTACTGTCTATGACTCAGACACATTTCTAACCGGCATGCATCTCGCGCTGATCACCGGTGATCGGTTCTTCGCAGATTTTGCTCATCTCAAACAAGCCTAGAGTTACAGCACGCATGGAGATGAAAAAGGTATGTATGGACTTATCTAACTCTGGGGGATACGGTGAATAAGCTAAAGTCCCAAAAAGTCGGCGTGTTCCTTTAAAGTCCCCATGAATTCAAAATTGACCATACTTACTTTGTTTGCCTAAATTGATCGTTTTGTGGTGAACAATTAATCCATGCAAGTCAATCCACACAAAAAATTTTTTTGGCTTCGTAATCTTTAATCAAAATCTGAAATTTCCCCTCCCCTCTGCATTGGAGGACCTTCCCTGATGACGTTGACGGTTTGGGTGTCTGCTTAACATCCGTAACCACGCCCCTCCAACTGACAGTAGACAGGCTGAATGAAAACACCTACTTTTCTAGATCCAATCAGGTGCTAGTTGGAAAAAAAGCCACGCCCACTATTTTTTCCTCATTTAGTATTCCGTTTCTCTCGGAAATACGTCACAACACTGGAGAAAAGTCGTTTGCAACTTCCGGTTCACGGGGACTTTAAAAAAGAACTGACTGGTTACACAGTGATCTAAGAACACTTTCAACTAGGCAATAACAAAGCAACTGGCCCAATGACGTGACGTGCAATTTTGATGTCCAAACCCCTTTATGAAGTCAAAATAAGGAAATGTTTAATAAAAAGCACATTTATTGAATCTATTAATCTTTATCAAATTATATGAACATATATTGAGGGTATTACAAAGTGTACGAATTATTAGACATTATAGTCACATAATGTCATACCGGATAACTGTCCGGACCTTAGAGTGACATACAAAAAAGCCAAACAAACTGTAAAAAATCTAATAAACCCTAACATCTCTGCCACAGGCATTATTGTATGAGTCTTGACAACAATATATTTAAATATTACAATGAATATGACATCCAGTTGATTGTTATGCTTTGGAGCATTCTGTCCCAAAACTGGCTGTCAGCCAATGTCATCCGGGATAACAAGCAAACTAGAGCAATTTTATTGTGAATTTTATTTTGACACGATGTGAGACAGCATGCTACACAATCAGGAAGACCCTGAAGGACCCCCAAACAATGATGAAAGTCTTTTATGTCTTTCATAAAATGTGTTTAACTTACCTTTTCCTCACTAGCACACTATGTAGTAAAATCCTGTGTCATATGGGATAACGCTAAAATAACATATATAATGTGGATTTTATGTAAATATGTTTATTTAGCATGAATTTACATATTTGGAAGTTGAAGGTAAAGGTTGCAGATTTCTATAGGTAGCCAAAAATACTGCCTGATTAAGATTTAAACTTTTGTCATACCGTATAACAATTTTGTCATATAGGATAACAGTTGTTAGCCCATAATGTCATCCGTTATCTTGGATGACATGTGTTTGACAATATATTCTTATACAGTTTTCAGCTTTATTAGATTCAGGATGAATGGCGTGCTCAATTCCTTTTGGGTTTAGTTTGGGTGCTCTTCGGTCCAAGGTAGAACATCTTTAGAGACAGTGTAGAGAAAAGAAATCTCTGATGACCGAGGCACTCCTTAGTTAAAATGTCTTTATTGGAAAAATGACATGTCCTAAACGGACAATTTTAAAACACCCACGCGTAGCAGCATGGAGCCTTCTTCAGGGCATAGTGAAGCAGATAGAAAACTGATCTTATAATAACAAAGACACACTAGTAGAAACAAACACAGGTGCAAGTAATCATACAGGTGTTGAAGGTCTACACAGGTAATTACTAAGACACGCCTCTCACACGGTTCCCAGTACTAAAACTATAAATCACAGTAAAAAACAAAAACAAAAAACAAAAAACACAGGCACCAAATAGCATGCATATATATTCATGCATATATTGCTAGGGCACATCTCTCACATGGTTCTCAGCAACGAATCTATTGATCACAATAAAAAAACGAAAAATATACAAGCAACAAAAACAGCATGCATATACACTCATGCATATATTGATAAGGCACACCTCTCACCTGATTCACAGCACTAAAGCTGTTGGTTGCATTGTAAATAAAACACAAGCAACAGGTAGCACGCATGAACTCATGCATACACATATACATATAAAATACATATGAGAAATAGGTAGTCACAAGAAAAACAATATTACAGAATCACAGAAAAGGTCTATAGTCTATCTCCTCATTTAATCCTGGATAATCCATTGCTTTAAAACTCCATATCCAAAAAGTTTCACGTTGCAATAACCGTTTTAAAATGTCACCTCCACGTATTGATTTTTTAATAATTTCAATGCCCTGAATTCTCAAAGATGATGGATCACTATGATGTACTTCTTTATAGTGTTTGGCCATAGGGTAATCTTCGTTGTTGACTCGGATTGCGTATTTGTGTTCATAAAACCACTCTTTTAGTTTTCTTTTAGTTCTACCCATATAGAAACACCCACATGGGCATTGTAGGCGGTAGACGACATATTCAGAGTTACAGTTAATAAAACCATTCGTCTTGAATTCTCTCTGCGTTCTCAAATCACAAAAAATCTTACTCTGAATGACACCCTCACAATGGCTGCAAGAACCACACCTATATGTCCCCCACAATCCTTTTTCTAACCATGTTTTTTGTTTAGGACCTGGAAGGTAGCTTCTTACAAGTTTGTCCCTTATGGATGGTGCCTTCCTAAACACAGTCATAGGCGGCTCTGGAAAGACGTTTTTCAGAATCGGATCACTTCGAATTAACCCCCAATTGGACATAATTATTTGTTTCATTTCAAAAGCACTACTACTATATTGAGTAACAAAGACAGGTCTGGAGTTGTTTTTAACCATGTCTTTCCTCCTCTTTTTCTTTTTTAGTAGTAGATCAGAGCGTGTTATGGAGCGTGCTTTTACTATTGCTTTCTCTATTGTCATTGGTGAGTAGCCCCTAGCCCTGAATCTTAATGACATATCTTGAGCCTGCATTTCGAAATCAGAATCTTTGTTACAGATGCGTCTAAGACGCTGAAATTGTCCAAATGGAATGTTATCTTTCAGGCTCCTTGGGTGGAAGCTGTCAGCCCTCAATAAAGTATTTCTATCTGTGCTTTTCCTATATATTGTTGTGTACAAGAAATGATCATCGTCTATGGAGATAGTCAAATCCAAAAAATGTATAGATATTTTTGAATGTTCAATTGATAATTTTATATTTGGGTTAGTTGTATTGATGTACTCATGAAACTGCAAAAGTTCTTCCTCATTCCCCGACCAAACAAAGAGAATATCATCGATAAAGCGTCCCCAAAATATTATCCTATCACAGAATTTGTTACTAGATCGATCATATATGTATTGCTCTTCCCAGTGACCTAAAAATCTGATGCTACACACATGTCTGAGGATTTTCTGGAGGACCCACCATACTTAACAGCTCGAGGTCGACAATCGACTTGGAAGGGGGAGGAAGAAGAAAAAAACCAGAAGAAGGAGAGGTCGATCAAGCTCTTCAAAAACCGCGTTGGAATCTTCGGAACCAAAGGAAGAATGCACGGTAATTAACATCTCAAAAAATGTATTAACTCAAGACTCTGTGAATGTGCTATCAAAAGGATTGACTTTTTCTCCTACAAGTGAAACTAATGCATTTAAAACTAAGGTGGACCTCTTTAGGTTCTATAGAAATCTTCATTTGAAAGTGTGGTACCATCAGTCGATTAAATCCATGAATAGCACACCTGAATTGAATTTTGACACCACTCATGATGTTAGGAGACAGTTTAAGCCTAAGTCAAACTTTATGCCTATGAGTTCTAATCCCACTTTGATTGCTTTTACCAAAAAGGTTTCTCATGATATAGATAATATGTTTGACAAAAGACAGAACAGAATGAAACACAATCTCTCAAAACGTGAAAGAGACGCACTGAATTCTCTTACAAAGAATGAGCAGATAATAATAAAACCTGCTGACAAAGGGGGTGCTGTTGTAGTGATGGATAAATGTTCATATATTATTGAAGCTCAGAGACAACTAGGAAATAATATTTATTATGAACAATTGCAGAGAAATCCAATTATGAAAATGAAAAACGAACTGAGGGACATTTTATCTTATGGTAGAGACCAAAAATGGATCTCAGACAATGAATTTGCGTTTCTAATGAATGAGAATCCCCAAATGCCGTGTTTCTACATGTTACCTAAGATCCATAAGAATTTAGAACAACCTGAGGGTAGACCCATTATCTCAGGCAATGGATCTTTGACAGAGCCCTGCTCCCAATTTGTGGACTTTTTTATAAAACCCTTAGTGCGGGATCTCCCTTCTTTCATTGAAGACACTACTGATGTGTTAAATAAACTTATGAATATCACAGATGTAAAAAATTGTTATTTGGTGACTTTAGATGTAGCCTCTCTGTACACCAACATTGAACATCAAGAAGGCCTATCAGCCTTACAACATTATTTGGTACATAGGTCGGAAACGTCACCCCCCAACCATTTTTTACTTTCTCTCACAGAATGGATTTTACACAATAATGTGTTCCTCTTCCAAGAATTTTTTTTTAGACAACTTAAGGGCACAGCGATGGGTGCATGTTTTGCTCCTAATTATGCCAATTTATTTTTAGGTCACTGGGAAGAGCAATACATATATGATCGATCTAGTAACAAATTCTGTGATAGGATAATATTTTGGGGACGCTTTATCGATGATATTCTCTTTGTTTGGTCGGGGAATGAGGAAGAACTTTTGCAGTTTCATGAGTACATCAATACAACTAACCCAAATATAAAATTATCAATTGAACATTCAAAAATATCTATACATTTTTTGGATTTGACTATCTCCATAGACGATGATCATTTCTTGTACACAACAATATATAGGAAAAGCACAGATAGAAATACTTTATTGAGGGCTGACAGCTTCCACCCAAGGAGCCTGAAAGATAACATTCCATTTGGACAATTTCAGCGTCTTAGACGCATCTGTAACAAAGATTCTGATTTCGAAATGCAGGCTCAAGATATGTCATTAAGATTCAGGGCTAGGGGCTACTCACCAATGACAATAGAGAAAGCAATAGTAAAAGCACGCTCCATAACACGCTCTGATCTACTACTAAAAAAGAAAAAGAGGAGGAAGACATGGTTAAAAACAACTCCAGACCTGTCTTTGTTACTCAATATAGTAGTAGTGCTTTTGAAATGAAACAAATAATTATGTCCAATTGGGGGTTAATTCGAAGTGATCCGATTCTGAAAAACGTCTTTCCAGAGCCGCCTATGACTGTGTTTAGGAAGGCACCATCCATAAGGGACAAACTTGTAAGAAGCTACCTTCCAGGTCCTAAACAAAAAACATGGTTAGAAAAAGGATTGTGGGGGACATATAGGTGTGGTTCTTGCAGCCATTGTGAGGGTGTCATTCAGAGTAAGATTTTTTGTGATTTGAGAACGCAGAGAGAATTCAAGACGAATGGTTTTATTAACTGTAACTCTGAATATGTCGTCTACCGCCTACAATGCCCATGTGGGTGTTTCTATGTGGGTAGAACTAAAAGAAAACTAAAAGAGCGGTTTTATGAACACAAATACGCAATCCGAGTCAACAACGAAGATTACCCTATGGCCAAACACTATAAAGAAGTACATCATAGTGATCCATCATCTTTGAGAATTCAGGGCATTGAAATTATTAAAAAATTTCATTACGTGGAGGTGACATTTTAAAACGGTTATTGCAACGTGAAACTTTTTGGATATGGAGTTTTAAAGCAATGGATTATCCAGGATTAAATGAGGAGATAGACTATAGACCTTTTCTGTGATTCTGTAATATTGTTTTTCTTGTGACTACCTATTTCTCATATGTATTTTATATGTATATGTGTATGCATGAGTTCATGCGTGCTACCTGTTGCTTGTGTTTTATTTACAATGCAACCAACAGCTTTAGTGCTGTGAATCGGGTGAGAGGTGTGCCTTATCAATATATGCATGAGTGTACATGCATGCTGTTTTTGTTGCTTGTATATTTTTCGTTTTTTTATTGTGATCAATAGATTCGTTGCTGAGAACCATGTGAGAGATGTGCCCTAGCAATATATGCATGAATATATATGCATGCTATTTGGTGCCTGTGTTTTTTGTTTTTGTTTTTTACTGTGATTTATAGTTTTAGTACTGGGAACCGTGTGAGAGGCGTGTCTTAGTAATTACCTGTGTAGACCTTCAACACCTGTATGATTACTTGCACCTGTGTTTGTTTCTACTAGTGTGTCTTTGTTATTATAAGATCAGTTTTCTATCTGCTTCACTATGCCCTGAAGAAGGCTCCATGCCGCTACGCGTGGGTGTTTTAAAATTGTCCGTTTAGGACATGTCATTTTTCCAATAAAGACATTTTAACTAAGGAGTGCCTCGGTCATCAGAGATTTCTTTTCTCTACACTGTCTCTAAAGTTTTCAGCTTTAATTTGTATAATTTCCATTCAAATGATATTGTGATATTAACATTAACATTGTTTAGTTGAATATTAGCTAATTATATAATTCATAATAATATTCATGTTATTTTAGACAATGTCTATAATAAATGTAGTGTTCATTTAATGAAATTTAGTGATTCAATGTACTTCAACCCATTAATAAGATTTTTCTTTATAAATATGTTGTTCAATTACATGCTTTTGTAAATTTGTTGTTCAAATAAATAATGTTCAGTGAAATCAGCGAAGGTCGCCTACTTTAACCCTTTACAATATTTATGAATATTGATGTAGAGTGACTATGATCAATAAAATGGTTCAAGGTACTTTTCAGAACTAAATTAAACCTAATGTTAAAAAGTTGTGCTGTTTTGATATTCATAAACATGAAAAAATTGTTTAAATGTATTTGTATACTTGCCAAATCTGGGAAGAAACCACACTGAGTTTGTGTGTAACAGTTTAAACACTGAAAACCACATCTGTATTTCTTTAAAGTAGAGCCTAATTAATTTCCTTGGAAAAACATTGCATAACATAAACATTAATTATTTATGTTATGAACATTATTATGTGTAAGTGTTGTAAAAATGACAATTCATGTGTTAACTCATATGGTGTCATACCGAGTAACAATTTAAGTCAGGCGGGATAACGCTGTTTTTTTTTCCATTGAAATGCATAATTTCACTTAATGGAGTTGAGGAAACAATAATAACATGATATCAAGTCCTGTAAAACTTTTTCAGACATTGTGCATTTTAAATCACATCCAAGTGTTAAAATGTGTGTAAAGAACTTGAACAAGTAGGGTCACGTTTAAAGAAATCACAATATAATGAGAAAAAATAGTTGTGCACATTTTTTTTCTGAGCTCTAAATATTGTTTACTGCATCACTTTACATATTCATTAAGTATTATTGATTTGAAAAGTTTTAATATCATAATATTTAGAAAATGCATTAACGTTATCCCGTATGACATTTTGACTGGTGTCGTCACATGATTCTCAGTTAAACCGCTTAAAATGCATTGTTTAAAATTGAGATTTTATTAATAAGTAAAAAACATCCCCATAAAGATAACTACTTTGATGTGCAGTTTTAACCTATTTGAAATTTTTATCAGTTGAAAACCTTATTTGTCACTGGCCCAACTACTCAGGCAGTAAATAAGAGAATCAAAAATTAGTTTGATTTAAAAATGAATACACAACTAGGATAATCATTTTCTTTTATCAAAAATGAATAATTGATACAATTCTGTATGTATTTCAAAAAGGAGAGTTTGCAACACTGAAATACTAAATATCATTGATAATTGTAAAAGAGCACAGAAAGGGAAAGGCTACAGACAATTTTCTGCATGTTCTTAATGTTGTATCTCAGATTTGCAACAGATGTATATCTGTTGCTTGACTTATGGAAACTGACCAGACATACTTGAACATTGAAAAGGCTATTGAGAACTCAATATACAGTTGTGTTCAAAATAACAGCAGTCCAACATCACTAACCAGATCAATCACTGTTTTTGGTAGAAATTAAATTTCTACATGGCAAATAATTTACTAGTAGGTGTAGTAGAGTAATAGAATAATAGAAAAACAACAGACCCAACAGTCATGACATGCATTCTGCTAATTCTGTATAATTGAATCATTAATTGAAAGGGGCATGTTCAAAATAATAGCAGTGTGGAGTTCAATTAGTGAGGTTATTCATTCTGTGAAAAAACTAGTGTCAATAAGTGGCCCTTATTTAAGGACAAAGGCAGTACTGTACTGTACATGGTGGTTATAGTGCATTTCTCTCTGAAAATCTGAATAAAATGGGCCGTTCCAGACATTGTTCAGAAGAACAGCATACTTTGATTAAAAAGTTGATTGGAGAGGGGAAAACGTATAAAGAAGTGCAGAAAATGATAGGCTGCTCAGCTAAAATTATATCAAATGCTTTAAAATGGCAATCAAAACCAGAAAGACGTGGAAGAAACGGAAAACTACCATTCGAATGGATCGAAGAATAGCCAAAATGGCTAAGACTCAGCCAATGAATGTTCCAGGGTGATAAAAGAAGATCAAAGTTAACTGTGAGTACAGTAACAATTAGAAGATGCCTATGTGAAGCCAAGCTATCGGCAAGAAGCCCCCGCAAAGTCCCATTGTTGAAAAAATGACGTGCTAAAGAGGGTACAATTTGCCAAAGAACACATTGACTAGCCTATAGAGAAATGGCGCAATATTTTGTGGACTGATGAAAGCAAGAAAGAAAGTTATTTTTGGGTCTAGGGGTCAGTTTGTCAGACGACCCCCAAACACTGAATTCAAGCCACAGTACACTGTGAGGACAGTGAAGCATGGTGGCACAAGCATCATGATATGGGGATGTTTCTCATACTATGGTGTTGGGCCTATTTATCGTATACCACGGATCATGGATCAGTTTGAGTACATCAAAATACTTAAAGAGGAAATGCCCTTGAAATGGGCAACAAGAACGACCCCAAACACACCAGTAAGCGAGCAATAGCCCAATGCTATTTTTGAGGCAAAACCAAGAAATGCAGAAGAATTGTGGTATGTAGTGCAATCGTCCTGGGCTGGAATACCTGTTCACAGGTGCCAGAAATTGGTCGACTCCATGCAACACAGATGTGTAGCAGTTCTCAGAAACCGTGGTTATAAAACTAAATATTAGTTCAGTGATTCACAAGCTAAATCTTCAAGCATTTTTTTGGTTTATACAGTAAATGTTTGACTTTGTAAAGAAAAATGCAGTTATTTTTTTGAACAGCCTAATATTCATTTTTCTTCACTTTCTATAACAAATTTGATAAATTTTTCTTCATGTTTTGATTTCAATAGAATGTGCAGTGTTCCCAATGAATTTGTGTGTATTGAAATACAAGTTATTATAAGGATTTTGAGCTTTACTCACTTTTTTTTAAACACACTGCTATTATTTTGAACACAACTGTAGCTGTCAAAGGACATAAAATGTGAAAGTAAAATAAAGATATACAGTACAAAATAAAGATGGCTCAAACACAAAAAAGGTATTTTAAATTTCCTTAGGCTCACTCTGGACAATATCAATACCCAATTTCCATTTTCCACATAAGCTTATAAACATAATTCATAAATTCAACAATTCTCTGCATTTACTTGAGGCTTAGCATGATGCTCATTATTAGGCAAAATACTCAGGCAAAAAAATAAATAAAAATACCCTAAATCAAATATAGCCTTAATGAACCAACTGAACTGAATTAAACGCCAGCAGCTTTATCACCCTGTAGCCCAAGACTGGTTACCCACTGAAGCTAAGCAGGGTTGAGCCTGGTCAGTACCTGGATGGGAGACCTCCTGGGAAAACATGGGTGCTGCTGGGAGAGGTGTAAGTGAGGCCAGTAGTGGGTGCTCACCCTGTGGTCTGTGTGGGTCCTAACCCGCCTGCCCGCCGCCGCGTTTTTTAAGGTTTTGAAAGTTGTCATTTTAATGTAAGAATATTTACCAAATATTATGTTGTACTTTTGCTGTAAATGTAATCTATGAGATCAATCAATTATTCTATTCCATTGGCAGCTGAATAATTGGCAGCTTTTATTTGAAAGGTTTATACGTCTAACAAAAAACATGCTGTTAACTTACAAATTCAGATACAAAGTAAATATTCTCCTGACATTATTTCAATAATTTATTTTGGCCTAAGTAAAGTGACAATATTAAAGCAAATTATTTAATTTTTGGAAATAACATTATAATATTACACATAATATTTTATCACACAGTAAATATAGCAGCTATTATAGGTGTCTTTATATGTTAGGAAGGGTTGTCCCTCACAAAGGAATCATCCAATTTTGGTGTCGTTGGCATCAAAAATGTTGCAAACCCTTGCTCTATAGAATATAATTTTTTACAGTAGATTACGGAAAACTGTTTGTTATGATGTTTATCAGTGCTAAAGAAGAGCAGTTCACAATCACCTTTACCATTTGATAAAGACAAGCCCTGCTAGTACAACATAGCCCAGGGTAAGAAACAGCACCTTCAGTAGCCTGTCGTGTTTATCTGCCAGCTCTTGTGAGAGGATCTCAAAGAACGTAATGAAGAGGAATGTGCCGGCTGCCAGGCCCTGGAGCACTACAGATATAATACTTTCTGCTAAGTGCTGGACTGTCTCAATACCCATGCCAATCCCGATGCCCAGAGGAATCATTAGGCTTACTGTTATGCCCAGTTTACAGGCATCTCGTAAGGGGACTCCTGCCTTGGCTACACTAACCCCCAGTGCCACAGATGCTAGCGTCTCGTGGATGGCCACACCAATGAAGAGGCTTCCAAGCTTAGCCCCATTTTCCTGAAGACCCAAAGCAAGACCCTCAAAGATAGAATGAGCGGACAGTGCTAGCACCAGGCTAGCTAATCTCAACGGCCCAGCACGTTTCAGCTCAGAAGGGTTGAAGTGTCCATGGTGATGGGAATGGTGCTGCTGGGTTCTGGCCACAACCCGAGTGGGAGCAATGAATGGAGCATCATACTCTGAGTCGCTCCCCACTTCCGAGCCACCAGCATTAAATGTCTCCAGGTCGATAAACGAGGGCTTCTCCTTGCGGAAAGTAAGCACAGTCTGTTCCACAAATACTGTGAGGAGAAATCCAAGAATCATCATGGTCTCTGCCAACGGGTACTGACTGGTGGACTTTACCTCTTTCTCTTTCAAAATGTCCTCAACCTAAAAGAAAAAAAAAGAAAAGTAACATGCACAAACAGTAATTTGATTCCTTATATCCCAGTGATGATAATTCTGTTTTTATAATTAACTTTGGTAATATAACAGATAAATACAATCCTTGGGTCTTGAAGAGATAGTTTGCCCAAAAACATACAATTCTGTCATAATTTACTCACCCTCATGTTGTTTCAAACCCATTATTTAATTTCTTCTGTGGAACATGAAAGGAAAATTGTTAAAATGTATCTGCTCATTTACAATTAATGGGGACTGAAGCTTACAAGCTTTTTGCAAAGGCACCATAGAAGTGTAATGAGTTCTCACACATGTTATTGTCATATAAACTGCTTTTATGGCACTTTTGCATCCTTTCAAACTTGAAGCCCTATAAATTGTAAAAACATGGAAACGAGCGACCAGTGCATTCTTGAAATTGCTTCCTTTGTGCTCCACTGAAAACAACTAAAACGTCTTTGAAAACAACCTGAGGGTGATTCATTTTATTTTTTTATTTTATTAACAGTCAGAGTTGACTTTTACTTTAAGAACTAAAATCACGCTCGATAACATACCTTTTCTCTAACTGCTGGTAGAAGGGCATTGAAGCAGGTGGCCAGAAAAACCCCTCCTCCAAAAGAGTTGCTTAAAGCAACTACTCTTCTGTACCTCGTGATTTTATCATAGTCCATCTGCATCACCCTCACAGGAATAAGGATGCCCCCCAACATGAGGGCAAACACCCCAAGCAGGCAGAGGATTTTAGCTACAGCTAACTCCATGCTAAGGAGGTGGACTGCGATCCCACTACAGCAAGTGTACCTAAAATAAACACAGAAGAACCGCGAAGAACCCAAATCCACTCTTCTTTCTAGGCACCCTGAGGTCAGGTTATGGACAACATCCCTAAAAGAAATTTTACAAACGTCAGTCCATAGTTTCACAAATATCTTAATTAATGGGATTGAAGCTATTTCAAAACAGTATTAGTGCGACAACAGTTATCAGGCATGTATAGTAGATTAATTTACACCTGACAACCATTGCTATTGTTTATAAGGTGACTGACGATGTTAGTGTACATTAGCATGCTAACTCGTATGAGCTACTAGCTATCGAAGTAGAAAAACAAGCCCTTTATACGAGGGATGCATGCATTTACATGTTAACGACAAAGTACCACATTACAGTAATATGTGCCAGCCTTTTGTTTTACGAATTTATATCAATAAACTGGGTCCGTTTAAAGCAGTTTTAGTTCAAATGCGTAGTGCAAGTTAAACACTGCACGCATATTTATTTATTCTGTATTACTAGATTAAAAGCGCCTTCATCGAACAGTGAAAAGCAAGCAAACAATACTTCACGTATGCATGAAACGAAACGTTTTTACCCGTTTTTGTTCCGATACTTCCTGCTGCTGAACGCTGAAAGCGCCTGTTCAGAGGCTGCGTCTCAACACCTTTTGAACTGCCTAGTGCCAGGCTCGTACGCGTTGCAAGGCAAAACGCCCCCTTTTTAAATGCGAATTATAAATATTTTGCTACCGCTAAAGGTGCAAAGACTGCTTGAACATTCTAAACGTTTTTACAAAGGCACAAACAGCTGTCTATATATGCAGCTCGCTAAATACACCATCATACATATCTAAGTTCTTCAAAATGGACAAAAACATTAATTTCTCTTTAATTCAAAACAGACCAGAACAAATTAGCATGTATATGTTAAGTTAAGTAATGGTAATTTTGACAAATCTCATTGGTTGCAAAAATGACAAGCAGTTTTGAAACAAAGCTTCTCAGCTGCAAAAACAAGTCTTATTTAATCTGACATTTAATTGTCCATGTTGAAATTGCACATGTTCCTTGCCAACCCCTTTCAGTTCAGACAGAGACTTGTCATAGGACAGATGAATCACTGAGGTGTTACACAGCAAAACTGCATAATGTCCATGTAGCAGCAATTCATTACAATCACAAAAAGGATTATTACTTGGGAATATAGTGTTAACCCAGTGTGATATTTCATTTGATCAGACATTTTTTTTGAGTCCAGTGCCCAAATACGATGAGAATATTGTGCACTGATGACCGCTTCCAACAGGTAGGGCAATGTGGGGCAGTGGGAACACATGCAGTATTTATAGATGAATAAACTTGGTCTTGTCCCTGGAGTTGTAGGAACAAGGTATATCTTAAAAAATAAAAGTAGTAGCCTATCTTCCACAGGTCCACCAGGTCAAGAGTTGAATTCTGCGCAAAATAAAAGGAGAAGTGATGTTAAGTTCTGAACAGATATACTGTATATAATAAGCTGTTGTTTGAATATTAAGTGATGTGTGGTACCATGGAGTGTGTCAGGGTTCATCATTTCCAGCACCACTGGGAGGTCGACTGCGCATTTGACTCCTCAGCTGCTCGATAAGCTCAGGGTTCTGCTGCTGCATTTGCTGTGCAAATTGCTGACCACTATCACATGACAGAAAATCACTAGGTCAGCCCCACTGAATATAACCGTGAACTTTTAGTTAGGAAGTATAACGGTAAACTATGAAATGGAGCTGCACGATTCTGGATAAATCGAGGATTGCGATTTTTTCTTCTTTTTTTAAATTTTTTTTTAAATGGTGCTCACAATTCTGAATAGGCAAAGAAACACAATAACATGTAATTTACTAGAGGTTCTGACAAAATGCTACAGTCTGTTTAAAAAAATATTAATTTGAATGTGTGTATATATATATATATATATATATATATATATATATTAGTGCTGTCAAACGATTAAAATATTTAATCACGATTAATCGCATTAATGTCATAGTCAACTCACGATTAATCGCACATTTTTATCTATTCTAAATGTCTCTTGATTTCTTTTTGTCCCATTATTCTTTCTCGGCAGGGATCACTGGTGATCCCGGATTATTGTTCAAAATTCATTACTCGTCAAACCATCACACTCTTACTTGATCTGGACAAGCTCGGCATCATAAGAAAGGTTTAACTAGTCTACAGCTTCGATGTTTGACCACTGTTTATGATTAAACTGGTTTGCAGTGATATTCATTTTTTAATTTATGCCAGGAGTGCAAAATAATTCATCTGTAACGTTAGTTATTTTGAATAGAAATCATCACTCATAAAACATTCATTCTCGTCTTCTCCGGTAGCCTGGGAAAACCCAGACCACATCCGGCAAATTTAGATTTGCTCTGTAAGTAGGTCTGGCAAAGAGCTCATTGAAGTCCATTTCCAATCCGTCGAAATCGCGGCACCAATCAGAAACGTTGGGGCGGGCTTTACACGATGACGACAGCACAGCGACGGTGAAGCAGATTTTTTACATTTACAAAGATGGATGCCGCTGTGGAACTATGTGTGACGGTTATAGTTGAACACCGTCATTAGAACTCTATAACCGCCAAAACCATGTTATTAAAATATTTGTTTTCACAAATTTCTCCGGTGTAGTGTATCATTTAACGGCGTACACGTACGCGGAATCACTCGGACGTTTAACGGCGTAGACATACACGCAAAAGATGACGGTTAATTTCGGCGTGGACACACGCGGATAGCTCAAAATGCGTATAGATAACCCCCTACTTGACTTGAAAGTGGCGTGTATGTTTACGCAAAGTCATGATGTCATGTTAGACGTTCACTGTAGTGTATCAAGAAAATACCATACCAAACAATACCATAAAAAACACTCTACCCAACAACTTTTCACAACCAGAACGGAACAAAAACGAGTCTAAACCAACCAAGGCTCAGCCAATGTCAATAATAAACTACTGATCTTGGCACCGCGGCCCAAAATGTAAAAAACATAAAACTACTTACTCATTTAGTTGCATTCTCCGGGCCTTTCTTTCGGCAAATTCATCCACGAGCAATTAGCTAGCGTCTAGTAACCTCTCTCACACTGTGTTTTCTTTTTTTAATTTGACGCGGCGATGCCGTAAAAAATGACGGTACAGTTCTACAGCAGCCGCGGGGTGCAAAAAAATTAATAAACGCATAATAAATGCACACAAGAAATGGCGGAGAAATTAGACATTATGGAGAAACAAGAAATTATTACACATGACATGCATACAAAAAATATATTTATTGTGGCTACAGTTTAAAAATGAATTAACTCGTTTTAATTAAAAGTTCCCCATGGGCGGGCCCCCTATCGGCCCGGGCCCATTTGCACGTGCATACCCTGCATGCCCAGACGCTACGCCACTGGATCGGAGGCTGCTACTGCTGGAGATGATTCGGGAGAGGTCTGTGCCCCTTTACCGATCAGAGCGCGCGCTGACACGGAGTAAAGCCTTGTTTATACTCGACGCGTCCGCACGAGCGCGAAGGTGCGCGGGGCAAAAATCACGCGTTCGGTGCGCAAGACCGGCAAGACCCCATTTCGCTTGCCTGTGTGCACGGGTATTTTGTAACAGCAAGCGCGGCGCCGCATCCGAGGATGAACGACTTCAAGCTGAATCTGCCCGAGCCGTTCGTCTCACACCACCGGCACCCAGTTTGCGCGTCTAAATTGCAAAGTTTTTTTTGTTAAAGTCCCTGTAAAGGCAATTCTAAAAAAAAATTCTAAACCCATTATAAATGTTAGAAATGTATTGCTAAAACATATTACAAAGACTGTGAACTGTGAATTACTGAATTGTGGAGTTAGACCGTTAAACAGTTTTTCACCATTGCTATTTTCCGGATTTTTTGGGCGGGGCTAAAACGGGGCTCGATGACGCACTGGAGCCCCTGAGCTCCTGGACACGCCCCTACTTGATGACGCACTGAGGCCACTCAATCGCGACTTACTGTCAGTACTATTAGTTACTACAGCCTACAGTTTGCTAGCTAGCTATGCCTTCGACACGGAAATGCGTAGGCAACTACCTGGATGCGATCATGTACAAAACAGATCGGTGTCTTTATTTAAATTTCCTAAAAACGATCACATCAAGAAGAGGTGGATTAATTTTGTGAAGAGCCAACCTTGATTGAGAGCTGAAGATCACCGCCAACACCCGCCTCTGTAGCGATCATTTTACACGGGATAGTTTTATAAACTTTCGTCGGAGACAACTGGGATTCACTGATAATCCGCTGTTACTGGTGAATGGGGCCGAACCGACTATCTCCCGCCTCGGCCTTCATCTCCCCGTCCCGAAAGCAGTATCACAAATATCACCGTCGGCTGCTTTCCCGCGAGTGGGCGTGGTTTCAGCGCAGCCAGCGGACACGCCCCCAGCGTTTGAGAGCAGAGAATACTGCTCATTTTTTCAAGATTTTGATAGCTTATTTTATGTTCTTGCCGGCTTTTATCATTCAAATTTGTCTGGGTGGCTAATAACACATTTTTCTGTGGTGTGACAAACTCAGAACACATACTTAATTTTTACTTTACAGGGACTTTAAGGTTTTGTTTACTGTGTGTGATTTATTTAATGGAAAGCACATTCACTTCCAGTTGTGTTGCTGTTAATTTTAAATAAACGTAGAGCAAGTAGCTGATCAGTGTCTGCTCGTTTATTCAAACTAAGTTGTTCTATAACAGATGAACGTCGCTCTGCACACGTCATCTTCATCGCTCTGATTGGTTTTAGGTCTATCCAATTGCTCCAAGAGGCATACGTCCGTTGGTGACGCCCCTTTGGAAATGATTTGTCTATGAAGCTTTGCCAGACCCTAACTCAGTTACAACTGAGAATGGTCTGGTTTTAACCAGGCTACTTCTCCGGTTTATTTGTGTTCAAATACATACAATATACAGCATCCGCCAGGGCTATTAGTCCAATGGTGCGCATATTTGGAGAAATGATTAATAATTATCACATGCTAGTAAAATATTTCGTCATACAGAATAACATTTCTATTCATTTACCACTGAAATATGCGATCTAAAGAGCTCAAACAGCGAACGGAGCGAGATGTGTGTCTCCTCTTCCTGGTTCGCGTCATATTTGACCTCAAAGCTATATAATTCGCTGTACAGCTGTCAACCATCTGACGTGGTCCAGCGTGACCTCTTCTGCATGACGCGTCATGTGTACACTTCCTCATACTGGACATCCGTGATAAAGCGAAACTGACATCTCTTCACCTGAAACAAGGAACTAATAAATGCACGATTGAAATATTATGTGTTTTGTGTGTGATTTTCGTGCGATTTGGGGTTTTCATATGAATAAAGAATGTTTACAGAATGCATATGCTAGGTAAGGGTAGCCCATAGCTTCATCTAAAATGCTAAATATAACATATTTCAAAATCTTTTCATGAGTTGAAACCATTTTAATCCGCAACCGGAATATGATACAAATACTCGATGTTGTTTTAAAGTGAACTTTGAATAAAAGTGTAATATTAATAAATTAAATTGTGTCATGTAGCTTGAGGCTACTTGTGCTAATGCACCTGCTTGCAGAAGCTATTCCATTTCATACAATCATTTAAAAAAAATAATTCGCATTTAAAGTTCCAAGAATTGTTTGTTTTCTAACAAGACTTAATATAATAGGTGGATTGATCATGTAGGGTGGGATCAGAGAGGTTTAGATGGCCAATACAGGCTATAATGGCTGAATTCAAACAAAAGAATAAGGATAAAAGAATTATGAAGATTAAGTCTCATACCAGCAGAGGTGTGAAAGGTTGGTCGATTAAATGAAAAGAACATGAATGGGGCCAGTTCTCCTCGCCAGACATTAGTCAGAGACTGTAAATGGGTGTTTACAGGGCAATAAAATATTTGATGAGAATCTTACATTAGCATAAAACTTCTCTAAAGTCTCCCCTGACATGGTCTCACAATAGGCTTAATAAAATGCATAATTTTAGAGATATCATCCTCAGATTTTAAATGAAGCATGACCACAATTGTGGCTACACTTTAGTTGTGGTTTCAAGTTGCTATCCTAAATTCACATAATATTTTTATACATTTAATATATATGTTCTTAATATTTGTTGTTTTTGTTTTTATGTTTCAGCTTATATATCTCAATATTAATAACAGTCTGATTAATTTTGAGTCTTGAAATGTAAACTCAAGGGTTGGCTTTCTAAATATATGTTGGTTATGTGTCTATTCAGAATGACTTATGAGCAGCAACCTTTTTATTTTGGGTATGTCATGAATGCATCACTTGCCAAAATTGGGGCCGACTAGTAAGGGGTAATGCTCTTATCAACATGAAAAAGTGGATCGGCTTGCTTTGTGCAAATGTTTTTTTGGCATATACTGTGTTAAATTTCACACTAACATTCTCACTTGGAGCAAATAATCTCTCACACAATGTAACACTGTCCATCAATAAAAGGGTGAAAGAAATACTGACGAGGTCCTGATATTGACGAGGGGGCGGAGTGGTATTTCAGACTGGACGTGCTGTGATGATAGCTCAGTTCACAACGACAAAACACACAGATCACTTTGGTGTTGTCAATGGAACCATTTGGCAACTTTTTAAAAGTAAACTTTCCATTTAGAATCTTATTGGCATCCATTTCGGCGTTTCGCACTCGTCATCCACTCAAAACGTAACGGCTCGCAAGCCCAAACAAGTGTGTGCGGCGTCGTGCCTGTTGTTTTGTTTCCGGTCTAGCTAGATCCGCTTGCGCTTTGGTCGACAAAGCAACAAAACATCCTCGCGCGGTGCAAGCCATTGAAATGAATGGGTTTCATAGCGCAGCGCCACGCATGCCGCGTCCTGTCGCAAAAGCATGTGAAAAAAAACTACAAAGTTTGCTAGGCCAAAAAGAACATTAATCGCACGATAAAAAAATTGACACCGTTAAAATGGGTTTGCGTTAACACCATTAATAACACGTTTAACTGACAGCCCTAATATATATATATATATATATATATATATATATATTCAAATTAATAATTTCATAGTTTATATACAATTTTATATTATATAATTAATTTTATAGTTTTATAAGTTTATTAAATTTTATATATATCAATTTTAATGAATTATTCAATGACTGATTTATAAAGACTTCACTTATTCCAGTACTGGATGAATCAGTGTTTTTGAACAAATCTTCTGAATGAATGATTCAATGACAAACACATTTTTTAACAGTCACTTGTCATCACCTACTGGCGTTAAGATGTAATGAAACAATCTTTATTTGAAGCCTCAAGTTTCTTTCAAAAGGTGAGTTTGATCGCTATTTTAGACATCAGTGTTTATATGTGAACTTTAAACTTTTATCCCAGTATTTCTGTGATCATTTGAATTATTGTAACAGAAACAATGATACCGTATGATTGAAAAGACTGTTTGTGAAGCTGTCTCATACCTATACATTGACAACTACTCTCTCGGAGTGAACGGCAGCGCTAACACAGATTTGAATGTTCCCTTTGATCGATAGACAGCCAAATCGCTGTCATTTAGGAATAAGATTGCATGAGTGTTTGAATTGAGATTGCAATCTTTTAACGATTAATCGTGCAGCTCTACTATGAAAATAGCAAGATAGTGATGTTAAAACTTACGCCTGTATGAGGCTGGAGAGGTCACCACCACCTCCAGTTGTTGCTGTTGTTGTTGCTGTTGTTGTTGCTGTTGTTGTTGCAGCTGCTGCTGCTGCTGCTGCTGCTGCTCCTGGCGAGGTGGCACCACCCATTGGACTGTAAGCCCCAGACATCATACCTGACATCCTACACAGGCAAAGAAACAGCTGATAAATTGCTGCTAATGACAAATTACTGTCAATGTTAGGTTGGTACAACTGTCCAGACATTATGAAGAAGAAAAATGCCATTCTTAAAAAGAAAAGCTTGTTAAATTGCTTGACATATACACTCTTTATTAATATCTGGAAAAAGTTTTCCCTCCAAATCAAAGTCGACAAAAGTCAAGTGGTCCAATTAAAAGGCAAAAAAATATATATATTATAGTTAAAAACTCAAAATAATGATCAAGATACACAATCACATTTATTCAAGGGGTAAAGGACCTGCAGCAATTTGACTAATAAAAAGGATTTATTGTGTGCGCTGGTACTTTTATTCCATTCTTTTAAAATAGTTGAAGTAGATAGTAGGCTGAATGCGCAGTACATGCCTTAAATAAATGTAACGATGTTAAATATTGAATTTATCTTAAACCGTAACGCACACAGCGTAGAGGAGAATGACAGTCAACTACTTTGAATATTAAGGATTGATTTTGGGCATAAAAATGTAAATTACATACAGTAAAATAATTGACAATGAAAAATTACAGAATAGTGATTAAAATATTTAATTCAAATTAGGGATGCACGATGATATCGGGACAACATCGGTATCGGCCGATAAAAGCTTAAAATGACCATCATCGGCATCGGCCGATATGAATATTTCTGCCGATGAGCCTTGCCGATAGGGTGGCGTGTTTCCTATGCGCACGTGACGCGAACGAAGCATGAGCGCCAGCAACTTAAACTTCCAACTAGGGGTGTGCGCCTCACACGGTTTTTGATCGTGGACGATTAAAATGTCTCCACGATCTGCTTTTGAAGAAAAATCATAGTATCGTGCATTCTATCAGTTCAATTCTGGCGCCTTCATCTCAACATACTGTACAACGCGACGTACATTCACATCACATCACATGTAAACGCAGAGGTAGTTACACTCACGGTCACGGGACACCGCAATTCACAAAAGTTCATTATTTGCATGTGCGTCAAAGTCTTGCTAGGTAAACATATCATTCACGTGCTGATGCGCTGTTCTAACATCCGCTTTTCTGAGCGCGTTACACCCGACGCTCACAGGAACTAAAAGCCTGTCACAGAGTCTGCATACTGGACTTATCTTTTAAATCTTATTGCGCTGATACTGTCAAATACATACACGGTTTACATAAACAAAGTTGGTTATGTCTAAAGTGAAAGCAAACAGAGAAAATCTGCTTGTCAAATGCGTGTATATTAGACGCGTCGCGTCCCTCGCGTGCAGTTCTTAAAGAGACAGTATAATATGCTGCCGCTTGTCCTTAAAGAGATACTGCACCCAGAAATAAAAATTCTGTCATTATTTACTCACTCTAATGTTGTTCCAAACCTGTATTCATTTCTTTCTTGTGCTTAAATATACTATGGAAGTCACTGAAGTACAGCAACTGTTTGGTTAGCCACATTCTTCCAAATAACT
Source organism: Rhinichthys klamathensis goyatoka (assembly GCF_029890125.1). NCBI lineage: Eukaryota > Metazoa > Chordata > Actinopteri > Cypriniformes > Leuciscidae > Rhinichthys > Rhinichthys klamathensis. Next base: position 1,703,314 of record NW_026606637.1, read on the forward strand.
TTTATAATTTCAACAGAAGAAAGAAACTTGAGAGAGTAAATGATGACAATTTAAATTTTGGGGAGAACTATCTCGTTAATGTTAATAAAACAACAAAACACAAAGAGGAAATCACTCACTGCTCTTGACTGAGAACTTTAATAAGCTTTTTTTGCACTTAAAAAAAACACACAAATATATCGGTATCGGTATCGGGCAAAATTAGTCTGAAAATATCGGCATATCGAATATCGGCCAAAATCCTATATCGTGCATCCCTAATTCAAATACATAAATGTTCGTTCTGATCTTATTCATCAGGTCTCACACATTTCAGCATCGCAGTCACTAGTTTAGACGAGAAATAATTTACATATTTGTTAAAACTGTCATTATGTCCTGACAGTAGAATATGAGACAGATAATCTGTGAAAAAAAAAAAAAAATCAAGCTCCTCTGGCTCCTCCCAGTGGTCCTATTGCCATTTGCAGAAATACAACGCTCCCGGTCAGAAACAACTAATCAGAGCCAGGAGGAATGTCTTAGCAGTGTCAATCACGCTCGTGTACGCGCTGAACACACGAGCGTGATTGACACTGCTAAGACATTCCTCCTGGCTCTGATTGGCACTCTTGCACAGCGCATACCGTTCAAACTCAAGATTGCCGGTGTGCCGCAGCTGTGCTAATGGCGGAGAAACAACCTAAACTGCCAATTTCTCGAGTGGCACCTGCTCATAAAACAAAGAGGCAAAAGGAAAAAGACCGATGACGATAAACAAGCGAAAAAGAAAGAATTAGAGCCCATTGACTCGATGTCAAAACTCTAGCCACGTAACATGTAGATAAAATGTCACGCACTGTGCAAAGCAACAATTAAAACCTGCTAATTCACTGGCTTGTCATGTTGCTGAAATAATGTTGTGGCGAGCAGGACGAGGCCGAGGGACGTGAGAGCGGCGCGAGGCCGGTGGCGTGAGTGATAATGAACAACACCTGTGAGACGCACCGGTCTCGCATCTCTCACAGAGGAGCGGAAGCATAAAGGAGAAGCGACGACAGTGAAGATCGAGAGAGGAACAGGCCTGATTTTACGTTGTGATTTTATGTTCTGATTTGTGTGCCAGCAGTCGTCCGTGAGGGGCTGCTGGCTTATACTTTCATTTAGTATTTGTTTATTTATTATTAAACTTGTTGAACGTTCGCCGGTTCCCGCCTCCTTCTTCCCATAACAACTGAACCCCATTACAAATGTACTAGCAAACCTGATCTAGCATTAGGCCTACATTTCGCTAGAATAATTACTTGCATACAGTTACGTTAGTTACCGTTATATTATAACTATTTATAACTTATAGAAAGGGTGCAACCTTATAAAGTTACATTACATGTATTGCAAAATACGTAATGATTTGAGGACCAAGTTTGTAGTCAAAGTATGACTAAGGCCTGCCCAATGTAAAGCATATTGTTGATGTTTCGTCCCTACTAGTGAATGTGCCATAAATCCACCGTCATCGGTGGCCCTGCTTACTAGCCTGCGCGTTCACGGCAGGCTCCGCTGTGGAGGAGGAGCTGTAGCGCACCAGAAAGCAAGGGGGTGGGACCTGTAAGTTGTGCTTGTTCAAATTTTCAGGCTAAGTCAATGTTTTCTCAAAACTCCCTACTGCAGCTTTAAAAGTAAAACTTCATATTCCGTTGAGCTTGTGTACAGAATTTCTCTGTGTAAAGAATTTTCCAGAGATAATCATCAGAATATCTCTTCTCTATGAAAATCTTCTTGCGGACACTCATTTTAGGGTGGCGTTTAGTCAACTCTATGACTACAGTACATTGAAAATATACATAACCAGAAAGTAGTAAGATGTGCTATTTCAAAATGGAAATATATCACGAAGCTCAGTGCAAGTAGTTCATTTGGGCTGGGCGATATGACCAAAAGAATTATCACGATACAATTTCATATCAGCCGATATCAATAATTATCACGTTACATGCAAAATCTTTATTTCTGTCCAGTTTAAAGGCAGATTTTAGCTCTTAAGTGAAAGTTGTAGAAACCAGACCGTCAATTGTGGTTTTAAACTCTTTAGACAGAACATGACAAACATCACGGTTTTAAATTCTTAAACTTTTCTAGTAATTTTTTTCTTAAAATAAATATCTTGATAGAAAAATGTATTTCTTAGTTTCTGCATGTTCTAATGAGTGATATTGTTTCAAATCATGAAACAGGTTTGCCTTGCCTGACTTTGATGACACGTATATTCAACAGTATTAATAATATTACATGTTTTGTCTCTTAGAAATGCACATTTGACAGTAGCTTGAGTTAGGATGCAGATGTAAATTTATGTTCATTAAAAACATCTTTTAAAAAAAGTAACCACATTATTTTTATGAGGTTAAATTTATCTTTTAGTTTTATTAAAATTAACCATTGATCTTCCATAGTAGCATACATTTAGATCATGATAACCACAGTTAAAACCACGCAAATAACATCTCAATATCATGGTAAAATATAACTATATGGTTTCTATGGTATTTGTATGAAAAACAGTAGCCTAAATACATTTAGTATAAATGCACATATGCTATTAAACATCGTATAAATTTTAAAATATTGCTGATTACTTAAAGTACTAAATGGTTTAGCTCCCCAGTACTTGAGCGAGCTCTTAACGCATTATAGTCCTTCACGTCTATTGCAATCTCAAAACTCTGGCCAGTTGATAATACCTAGAATATCAAAATCCACTGCTGGCGGTAGATCCTTTTCCTATTTAGAACCTAAACTCTGGAACAGTCTTCCTAACATTGACACAGCCTAATAATCATCTAACTGTCTGTTAGGAAGAGTAAATTAGGTCAGCCAGAACCGGGAACACTTCCTATTAGGGATGGGCGATATGACCAAAATCTCATATCACGATACAAGTCATCTCATAACCTGATAACGGTATATATCACGATATAGGCTCCGAACCTGTTCAATGAACGAAAACAAACGAACGAAATTGACAGGAACATAACCAGAAACGGAAACAAATTCAAATGTAATCGTTCTGAACAGACATGCTTATTTGAAATGGCCATTAACCAGTTAATAACGTTATTTTATCATTCTGTTATATATTTTAATTTGCCAGTCAACCAATCATAAATTCAAATAGTAGCCTACAGACTGTGCAAATGTGATATTGACGCATAGCCTATCCAACTTGAGTGAAATGCCTGCGCTCAGCTGTCAAGTCATCATAGGTAAGTCGCAATGGCAATGCGCTGGCGTTAGTTTTCCCAAGGATATAGGCCTACTGTATATGTCACCAACTGTCAAACAATTGACAGTTGAAAGAGTGCATAATCCTATCTTTGTGATTCTAAAATAAGGAAACACACAGATAGCTATTAATGCTTATTTGTTAAATATTTCAAACAATTGGATCAAACAAAGCATACAATGCTTGAAATAAAAACATCTTCTAAAAAAGTAATTTAAGTTTTAATGTAAAAAGAAAGTTTCCTAAAAATGTAGAAAATAAAGAACTTTTTAAAAATAGTTATTTTTGTAAACAAAAGAAATTGTAAATATTGCCATCCTAAAAGTAAAATATAACTTGTATCTCTTGTAAACAAAATAAAGTATTGTAAATTGTCGCGATGGCACAGTGTATCTTCTGTCGAGTGTTCTAACGAGTGTTTAAACCCACTGTGCTCCACTGTAGCTATGGGAGCCATGTCCTTCGCGATGTAGTAACAAATGGCGTCAGTTATTTCTTTCCATCTTCTTGAATCCTTTTCATATTGTGTAGCATTTGTAAATGCTTGTGTCATCGACACCTGGGCGTTTGTCAGTCTCTCTCTTTTTTTGAGCCATGCACTGTTCATATTTGGTAATGTGATTGCGCTCCAAGCGTTAAAACAGATTGCTGGTATTACCTTTGGTCGCTATAACAGTTTTTCTGCAGTGTTTGCATTTGACTTGAGTTTGTTCGGTGTTGTCTTTATTGAACCAAAATGTGTCCAAACCATAGACTGTAAAAAAATAGGTCCAAACGACGGACACTGCGTATTTCTTTGGTACAAGCGGCTCCTGTTGCTGAGTTGACTGTGTTTGAGTTCCCCCCCATGTTGCAGACTGGACGGGGCGGAGTCACGTGACTACACACGCGGTAATATGTTTTAAGGGGAAAGTACATTAACACACAGTGGGCGGAAATATTAATAGGATTAAAAAAACGAAATAACGACATGGTAGAATTACGTCGGTTATAGGCTCTGAATTTCGGTTTCGATTACTTTTCGATTAATCATCCAGCCCTATAATGAATACTAGTTTAGCAACCAAATGTTACATGGCAAATATGAAAAACGAATGAGAGAGGTGAGCCCATTGCCGTTTCAGTTTCACTTTAAATAAATTAATTTTGGCTTGACGTTTTTTATGTTGTTTATAATGAATGCCGCTATAGCCTAATTTGTGTTTAATTTTATAGTTTAATATATAATTTTATATCAACTTATTTCTCATTCTTGTTCTGTTTGGTACCGTTTAATTTAAAGGATTTCTTGTGGAGTGAGGTTAACTAAAATAGCCTAGGCTATAATGTTTATAATGTTATAGCCTAGGCTTTAAAGGTGCCCTAGAATGTGAAATTGAATTTATCTTGGCATAGTTAAATAACAAGAGTTCAGTACATGGACATGACATACAGTGAGTCTCAAACACCATTGTTTTCTCCTTATTTAAATCTCGTTTTTGAAAAACACCCCTGAAAAATAGGCGAATCTCCACATAACACCGACTGTGACGCAACAGTCGGGATCATTAATATGTATGCCTCCAAACATTTGCATATGCCAGCCCATGTTCAATGCCAGGCGGAACTACGCAGCCGAATCATATAGCAGTTGCTCAGTGTTTGGATGTACACATGAACACAAAAGTATTCTTTAGTTCCTTCATCCGAGCCTCTGAAGAAACAATGGCTTAATTTTATTTTCTCTGGAAATGCACCGACACAACTTCCCAAAGTTGTGTATGGTCCAAACATTTCACCGACGACTGTTTCCTCAACTTGGGCCAGTACAGAGCTGGCCTCGATGAACGTCTGATGATAAATCGATCGAGCCACCAAGCAACAATTTCTGATGTGTAATTGTTCAAGTTCAGACAGGTAATCTTTCTCTCAAAATCGTTCAATACTGTTTATGCATAAGTCAAGCCAGTGACTAAAATATCAACTTCACATCGTTTCTTTTAGTAGGATGAAAAAAACCTTATTTAAATTGTGAATAAATTATATACAGAAAGCGATCAAAGAACAATCTTTCCACACAGCGCGAGTTTATGGACAACTCGTTATGAAATCAATGACGCACGTTACACTGCACAACGAAGCTCTTACTGTATGTACATCATCGTGTTTGCATTGGTGAAAGCATTAGAGAGAGTGCAGAAACTGCGTTGCAATGATAAGATCTTCAGTCTCGCGATCAACCGACTGTCATCTGCTTGCTCAATGCTTATCGCGGCAACATTTTATGTGATGGGAATAGATCTAAAAACTTCTCACGATTCGTTAATCGCGACAGCTGTAATAGTAAAAACGTAAAATAGCTGTAGTAAAAGTATTCTAGAGTTTCACATGTAATATCTATTTCATATGCAAGCATGTCAGCCAATCACAGCAGTGGCTGGCTACACTGAATCCCACAGCAGACACGCCCCTTAAACAGAGCGTTCAAATCAGAGGCTAAAATCAGGCTAGGAAAAATGCCTTTTATTTCTAAATTATGACTATTTTTGATCTAAAAAGCATACTAACATTATAAGGGCAACCCAGGAAACATTATAAAATAATAAAATAACCCCATTCTAGGGCACCTTTAATGTTTATAATGTAGGGCTGGACCCGAATATTCGAATATTCGTTCAGTGGGTTGGTATTCGATTTGAAAATGTCACATTCGAATATTCGGGTTTTTTTCTTTTTCTTTTGCACACCTGGCATCCCCCTCGAAACGGTTATTTTCGCGGTTGAAGTTGTTTTACACTATACAATCTGGTGAAATATAATACTTAACATATAACTTCGTTATAGCTACTTAATAAATATATTTGCTTCTTCTTGGACTACTAAAAGTGTGAAGTGTTCCTGCAACGGGAGTATTCTCTGGAGCACAGAACAGCGGAGTTTGTATGGACAGAAGTGCACGCCTGAGCTTGTATTTTGGGTTAAGCTGCGTTGCTTTGACACTGTGGAAAATAGAAACAAAATGTATTATCCTTTTTACCCATTATTATCAATCTAAATTAATCTACTGCGTTTTTATTTAAATTTCGTTTCTCTATATTTAAATTTAATTTTAATTGATTTAAATTTCGTTTTTATTTATTTAAATTTCGTTTTTATATTTTTAATTTATTTAAATTTCGTTTTTATTTATTTAAATATACCCTACTTTGTCAGTGAGAAAAATATTATAAGACTATACCTTATTAAAAATATTGCTTACGTTAAAAGACCTGTGTGTGTGTGTGTGTTTTATATCACTAGTGCAGTGTCCATTCTCGGAGCATATAGCCTAAGCCCTGCTCGCGTGAGGCGCACCGCTTTATTTAAATCTACCCTACTTTTTCAGTAATTTGTTAGTAAGAAAAATATTAGACTACCTTATTAAAAATATTGCTTAAGTTAACAGACCTGTGTGTGTTTTATATCGCTAGTGCAGTGTCCGTTCTCGAAGCATATAAGCATGCTTGCGTGAGGCGCGCCGCTTCACGCTCGCGCTGTTCTGTAGTTTATTAAAAGTTTATTAATTCTGAACTGGTCTGTAGTTTATTAATTCTGAACGGGTCGCGTCTCGCCTGTCTATCTATATTGCACCAAATACGACACTGCACTCCCTTGTGAAGTCGTTTGGATGAACGGTTCTCGAAATAATCAAAATGCAAACGGACAGACAGACATATAGAGATTCCGAAGCTTCGAAGCTCAAAAAATGGTATTCGGACCAGCCCTAAATGTTTGTAAATGTTTCGTTTTATATACCGCCATTTAATATACATATAAATTAATGTAATTGTTTGCAATTACAAGGTTAACAGGTGTTTTTGGAGTAAGATCAATTTCTCTTTCATGAGATTAATTCCTCTTCTTGGCCGGTTACGTTTCTCAATGTCGTAAATTCCAAGGCTTCTAAAACATGAATTTTTAGGGGTGTGAAATTTTAAATGACGATTGTTTTCAGGATTTCAGCCACCACATTTATCAACATACGATCATGATTCTATGTCAGATTGATAAATGAGGCAGTGTTTCTCCTGTTTGTCAGCACTGTTATCTGGCTTTAAACTAGTTTAAAGGCCCCGTTCTTCACGATTCCATTTTTCAAACTTTAGTTAGTGTGTAATGTTGCTGTTAGAGCATAAATAATACCTGTAAAATTATAAAGCTCAAAGTTCAATGCCTAGCGAGATATTTTATTTAACAGAAGTCCCCTTTCAAAGCATACAGCGAACGGCCGGTTTGGACTACATCCCTCTACTTCCTTTTTTAATGACGTAACTAGAATAATACCTGTAAAATTATAAAGCTCAAAGTTTAATGCCTAGAGAGATATTTTATTTAACAGAAGTCCCCTTTCAAAGCATACAGCGAAAGGCCGGTTTGGACTACATCCCTCTACTTCCTTTTTTAATGACGTAACTAGAACAGTTTTTTGACTAATCTCCGCCCACAGGAATACACAAAAAAAGGGGGCGTGGTCTTGTTGCGCTCCCACGGAGAAGCAGCACTTCAGCAGCGCATGCATCTCCAATTTATGGTAAGAGGCGTGACCTTTCCGGGCAACGTGCGATAAGCTGCTGTCGAATCACAACACAGGAACCGCTGGCACAATCAGAACTCGTTACGTATTTCTGAAGTAGGGACTTCATAGAACAAGGAAGTCATCCGGCCGTTTTTTGGACAGTGAAAACAGCGGTATACAGATAAGTAAATTGTGTGAAAAATACTGTGTTTTTTTTTTACACGCGAAACATGAACATGTTATATTGCACACTGTAAACACAATCAAAGCTTCAAAAAAACATGAAGAACGGGACCTTTAAATCAAGAGACATTTGTGTTCATCACTGAATTGCTTAAACAATATATAGAACTCGTTCTTGTTTTATCGAGATTGTTTTATCGCCCAGCCCTAGTTTTAATTATATGAGAATAGGGAAGCCCATAACACAACTATAAAGATAATGACAGGCGATATAATTAGAATCACTTTCAGAACGTTTCTTCCAGATAAAATCACTTACAGTCAAATCAGAATCCACCTGAACTTTAAAGAGCTCTAGCATTTAAAGCAGCAGATGACATGGCTGCAGTGTGTAGTTACACTTAGATGTATAATAAACAGTGTTGGTCAAGTTACTTAGTAACTAATTACTATTTCCGATTACTGATTACTTCTCCAAGAAAGTAATCCAGTTACTTTACTGATTACTTATTTTAAAAAGTAATTAGTTACTTTACTAGTTACTTTACTAAGTTACTTTTCAAAAACATGATGCACGACCTGAATACGCTATAAAGCAATAGACCTTTCAGCCTAATTCTATTCTTTCTGCATATTCCATCATCTAAAATTTAATCAAATGAAACACTCATTTTTTAAACTTGTTTTATTAGTTTCAATATTTTAACTTTATGCACATTGCATCAAGCAAAAATTTAATTAAATGCAACAGTCTCAGACTTTTGATGAACATTTAAACCTATTTTCTGCACATTCCACCATATTTTAATGAAATAAAGAAAGTCCTTCTTCTGTTAACTTATATTTCTGCATATTCCAGCATATAAAATAAATACATTTTTTGTAAAATCCTTCATTCGAATAGATATAAATAAAATACAGCAATAAAATAATTAAAATGAAAGTCTCTCCTGACTGTATTCCAAATTATTAACACTTACGTCTTTTAACAGTAAAGTGCAGAGAGGAGTAAAAATTAGTTTACCAAAACAGCCATGTCATGTCAGTTGGGGGTTCAGGGTTTTTTTCAGTAAGTTTCACATTCCTGTGCCGGCTTGCAGGTGCTTGCTCAGATTTGAGGTAGAATTTTGACATTCTCTAAAGGGGGGTCCTGTTTCTAGATCAGGATGCTCTCTGCACACGCAAGGTCTCTCGCTCGCTCTCCCTCTCTGCGGGTGCCGGCACTACGTGGTCTCTGTCTCGCATGCACGCTCGCTCTAGATTCCGGGAGATTTTAACTAATTTTCGGTATAACTAGTCGATCACGAGTGGCTCAACAGGTAGATCTATAGATAAACTCATCTTTCAGGCATTTGACCGACCGGGTTGACACTTCAGCTTGAGAAATCGGGGTGTGGCGTGTGAGACCAATCAAATGCGTGTCTCTCTCCCGCGCTCCATGTTGTCTCTTGTTCAACACTACACATTTCGGTGTTTACCACTGACGTCGCGGCGCTCATACGTCATTGTCACTCACGCACGACTCATGGCACGAGACAGTCTCACGAAACAAAATGACGGTTAACTAACGCAGTAACGCAGCCTGCTTACGGGGAAGTAACTAATCTAATTACTGTTTTTGCAATTGTAATCCCTTACTTTACTCGTTACTTGAAAAAAGTAATTGGATTACAGTAACGCGTTACTTCGAACGCGTTACTGCCCATCAGTGATAATAAATGATGTGCTTTAAGTTGTCTACTCACAATTGTTGCACTTGTGGGTTGTTCATTAAATTAGATGCCTAAAGAGAGTGACAGTGAGTTAGTGATGAGCACAAGTAAGCATTAATGATGAACATTTTAGATATACAGTGAGGAAAATAAGTATTTGAACACCCTGCTATTTTGCAAGTTCTCCCACTTGGAAATCATGGAGGGGTCTGAAATTGTCATCGTAGGTGCATGTCCACTGTGAGAGACATAATCTAAAAAAAAAAATCCAGAAATCACAATATATGATTTTTTAACTATTTATTTGTATGATACAGCTGCAAATAAGTATTTGAACACCTGTCTATCAGCTAGAATTCTGACCCTCAAAGACCTGTTAGGGTACGCTCACATATCGCGTCTTTTGCGCGCTCAAGTTCGTTATTTCAAATGTAGGCGCGCGGTATGCGCGCTCATAATGGAAGCGACGCGGTCGCGGTGCGACGTGCTCGTTTTTTCCATGCGCGTCCGCGCCGCATCGAGATAAAAACATCTCAACTTTTCAGAATGCCGCAAGCGCACCATAAGCGCACAGTAGGTCATGTGACAAGAACCAACCGGAGCGCAACCGCCCTAGCGCTTTGGAAAAAGGAGAATGCGGCGCGCCCAGAGTTTTCTATGCGTTTTTAGGCGCTATATGTGAATCTGGCCTTCGTCTGCCTTTAAAATGTCCACCTCCACTCCATTTATTATCCTAAATTAGATGCACCTGTTTGAGGTCGTTAACTGCATAAAGACACCTGTCCACCCCATACAATCAGTAAGAATCCAACTACTAACATGGCCAAGACCAAAGAGCTGTCCAAAGACACTAGAGACAAAATTGTACACCTCCACAAGGCTGGAAAGGGCTACGGGGAAATTGCCAAGCAGCTTGGTGAAAAAAGGTCCACTGTTGGAGCAATCATTAGAAAATGGAAGAAGCTAAACATGACTGTCAATCTCCCTCGGACTGGGGCTCCATGCAAGATCTCACCTCGTGGGGTCTCAATGATCCTAAGAAAGGTGAGAAATCAGCCCAGAACTACACGGGAGGAGCTGGACAATGACCTGAAAAGAGCTGGGACTACCGTTTCCAAGGTTACTGTTGGTAATACACTAAGACGTCATGGTTTGAAATCATGCATGGCACGGAAGGTTCCCCTGCTTAAACCAGCACATGTCAAGTCCCGTCTTAAGCTTGCCAATGACCATTTGGATGATCCAGAGGAGTCATGGGAGAAAGTCATGTGGTCAGATGAGACCAAAATAGAACTTTTTGGTCATAATTCCACTCGCCGTGTTTGGAGGAAGTAGAATGATGAGTACCATCCCAACAACACCATCCCTACTGTGAAGCATGGGGGTGGTAGCATCATGCTTTGGGAGTGTTTTTCTGCACATGGGACAGGGCGACTGCACTGTATTAAGGAGAGGATGCCATGTATTGCGAGATTTTGGGGAACAACCTCCTTCCCTCAGTTAGAGCATTGAAGATGGGTTGAGGCTGAGTCTTCCAACATGACAATGACCCGAAGCACACAGCCAGGATAACCAAGGAGTGGCTCTGTAATAGTGTTGCTTTCGTCAACAAATATTATGACTAAATATCGTCGTCAACGAACCTTTATCACGTGACGAAAACGAGACGCAACGTAAATGCTGGTCATGTGACGATGACTATAATTAAATGTATAATGCAATATTGTTGACGAATAAAAACGAGACTAAATGTGGTTTACAAAATAAAAACTATGCTAAAATGTCTCTTTATTTTTGTTGACCAAAACGAGACGAGACGAAATGTTATACGTTATTTCGTCTCGTTTACCTGTGTCACTTCAGGGGCTGCATCAGATCGCACTGCGCAGACGCAGGCGACTTCACATCCTCAAGCACCACTCGCGGCATTATTTAGATTAGAAGATGCAGCTGCGTGAGTTACGCACATACTCCGTGTGTAGTGCGTATGCGGTGCGTGTTGCGGTGTGTATGCAGGAGCAGCACGCGCTATATTGTGCTTTCACATGTGCTGCGTTTGCAGTGCGCAACTGATCTACGGCTGTACCACAATCACAACATTTATTCTCTATTTTTTATTAAATCAATATTTTTAGCCTACATCCATTATGTCGCGTTGTTGAGGTACTGTGTAGATCTCTGCTCTGCTGTTATTAACGCTCCGCTCCTGGAGCGCATTGCCGGACCGCATCCGCGTGCGGTGTGAGCGCTCTAACCATAGGCTCTAACCTGTTAACATGGGTGCGGGAAAAATACACACCACATACGCACTGCAAACGGAGTATGTGTGAAACAGGCGTTACCATAAACGACAACAAACAAAGTTAAGTCTGACACAGAGAAAGGGATTCGTCTTTGGGAGAAAAAGAAGAAATGACATTTGGAAAAACTTTCATTTCATCATGTGTATAGGCTACTTCTAACATGTTTGGTTGGTAAATTAAATATGTTGTAAATTCAAATCAGAGCGTCTTCCGTGTCTGGAATGGATGTATTCTTGAGTCTATAAGGTAACAATAATATAATAAGAACTATAAGAAGATAAGATTGTTTGAAATGGGTTTGGCTAAAAGAAAATTTTGGTTTCGTCTATACTACTAGGTACATATACTATATTGACTGGGTTAAATAGAATTGGATTACTAAAAAGAGACTAAAATAAAACTTTCTTTGACTAAAACTAGACTAAAATGTCATCAGCTTTCGTCGACTAAAACTAGACTAAAATGTCATCAGCTTTCGTCGACTAAAACTAGACTCAAATGTCATCAGTTTTCAATGACTAAAACTAGACTAGACTAAAAAGAGTATGAACGTGACTAAAACTAATAAAAACTAAAATGACAGCTTGACAAACACTAGACTAAAACTAAAATTAAAACAGGCCGCCAAAAACAACACTACTCTGTAAGAAGCATATCAAGGTTCTGGCGTGGCCTAGTAGCCAGTCTCCAGACCTAAACCCAATAGAGAATCTTTGGAGGGAGCTCAAACTCCGTGTTTCTCAGCGACAGCCCAGAAACCTGACTGATCTAGAGAAGATCTGTGTGGAGGAGTGGGCCAAAATCCCTCCTGCAGTGTGTGCAAACCTGGTGAAAAACTACAGGAAACGTTTGACCTCTGTAATTGCAAACAAAGGCTACTGTACCAAATATTAACATTGATTTTCTCAGGTGTTCAAATACTTATTTGCAGCTGTATCATACAAATAAATAGTTAAAAAAAATCATACATTGTGATTTCTGGATTTTTTTTTTTTTTTGATTATGTTTCTCACAGTGGACATGCACCTACGATGACAATTTCAGACCCCTCCATGATTTCCAAGTGGGAGAACTTGCAAAATAGCAGGGTGTTCAAATACTTATTTTCCTCACTGTATTTCTACTCACCATGTTCATGAAGCCAGGGTTACTCAGCAAACCAGCCAGGTCGACTCCACCCAAACCCCCTGCCTATCAAAGATAAACACATGACCGTAAGATTCTCTATATTACACAAAGTGACAAAAACTGCCTGTTATCTGGGGGGGTTCTGTGGACTCACTGGGCTGGACTGCGTTTCCTTCATCTTCTGTTCTGCTATTTGCAGGTTGACTTTGTAGGTGTCATTGTCAGGGTCCAGCTCCAGTGCTTTCTTGTAGTAGCACACAGCGTCAGAGTATTTGTTCAAACTTGCAAGAGCAAGCCTTGTTTTTAGGCAAAACATAAAATAAAAATAAAAGGCGGAGTAATTTAAATCAGGGTATCTTTAGTTTTTTTTTATTATTTAAGGCTTTTTAATATCTTTTTTAAAACCTGCACACATAAAATTAATATCATTCAGAACAAACCAATTCAATCACAAACTACAAGTTTTAAATACCCTCAAGACACGTTTTATACAATATGTATTAAAATTGGTATATTAAAGCTGAAGTCGGCAAGTCTGGCAGATTGAGTGGATTTACACAATTTTGAATGTTTACAACTCTCATGGCCCTCCCCCACTATCAACTAATACCCTCCCACCGTGACCGAGTTCGTGCTCGTCAGTGCGTGTGCACCAGATTTTCAGTGAACGCGCCCGTCTCATCAGCATCCTTCAACACCATGGAGTATTTGGAGGTATGCTGTCCTGGCTAATCTACCAATAGATTACAATTGCTAACGTCATACTCTAAATGAGCTTACTTGATTTTCCGCCATCACTCTTCGTTACTGCGCGAACTTCCGGCGTGTGCATGTGATTGTAACGTGCGTGAGGGGTGGCGTGTGCCCGATCTGTGATTGACAGTCAGATCTCACACCCCCCTGCGCTGATTGGACATGATGAACCGGGAGCTGTGGATTTTTGCAAAACAAATAACACGCTCCAGGTGGAGTTAGAAGCTCGGGTTTTTTTCTAAAACCACTTTATTTATGTTGTTCTGTCGGATTATAGTGTCGATTTCACTGAATATGATCAAAAAAATGTTGCCGACGGCAGCTTTAATACATCCGAATTAGAGTTTGAGCGATATTAGATTTCACTGATACAATAATGATTAGGGGTGTAACGATATTTGAACCAAACCGAAAAACCGCGATACACCACCCATGATACGTATCGCGATACTCTCATGGCGAACCGAACACGCCCCGCCCCCTGCTGCCCCGCCCAGAACCGGCTCATTGCACCTCGTGTTATGTGTACACAACGAATACAGGGCTGTTGCCTAACCACCATTAACCACATATAATCGCAATAAGCTCAGTGTTTTGTTACTTTTGATAATAAGCAAGGTGTAATATTTCAAATTATGTCTATTTGATCACGAAATGCAAACAATAAATGCCGTTTTGGCGCTCTTAGATGTGGCGTGACAGATATCACTGTATGCATGCGGCAGCGCGGAGCGCGATCATCTCTTCCTCAGTTACAGAATAAACATGAATGGACACCCGAAGGTATGTTGAAAGATACAGTATATTACTGAAAGGCATCATAACTCGTGTAAACACTCAATCAGTGTTTCAACCGCGGAAATACGTCAATAAAACGCTTAGTTTTCCACATAGCTTTATATTTAACGTTACCTCAGGCAAGTCATTCAGTGTCCACAGCTTGCTGGTTAACTCTTTCACTAAATAAATGCTATATATTAGCCTATATATTATATTTTACTTAACCTGTTTATGATATCTTGATTATTTAATGTATGTTTAAAATAGTTGTCATGAAAATAACAGCAACTGTGTAAATTATTATATAACAATAACAAATTAGAGTAAAAACATGTTAATGCAAAAATTGCCTTATGTGCAGTTTACATGTTTTCATACAATTTGTTATTTGAGTGTTGATTATTATTATATCATTTAGGCTAAAAGTAGGCTCTGTTGTTAAGCTTTAATGTTATAGTAGCCTAATGTGCAAGTAAGGGCTGTAGTTTACAGCATTAGCAGATAATTTTGTTATCCTTGAGAAATGTTTACTTGTAATTGAATTAATTTAAAGACAAGGACACAATTTGTTCATTAAAGCACTGTTTAATAAAAAATAAAAGCAATTTTAGCTTTCTAAACCCCCACCCCACCGAAATGAACCGAACCGAGACCTCAAAACCGTGGGACGAACCGAACCGTCAGGTTTGTGTATCGTTACACCCCTAATAATGATGTATTTATAGAAAGGCAATGACATACTATTGCGCCAAGAGTATTAAATTAACAGAATGTATTTAATAATGTTTTTAGTCTTTCCATCCTGTGACGGTGTGGCCCGAAGATACAGTATGTAGATACAGTTAGTTTTGTAACCAAAATACCAATTATAACGAGAAAAATATTTTATGCAGAATGTTTTAGTTGTAAACTAGCCTGAAATAGTGCTGATTCAAAGAGATAAAATATGCACTCTAAAAATATTGAATCAAAATAGTTTGATTAAATATTACAAGGGGACATGAATTAGAAAAAAATAATAATGTGCATGGATAAATCATTTATAATACTGCAATATTCCAATAAAAAAAATAAGAATTTTCAATTTTGATATCATGGTGACTTCAAAATGTGCAGGGTTCACATTTAATTAAACCATAAGCTTCTGAAGTTTAATAATCACATTAGACCATATCATGATTACTGTTCTTATACCATTTAACATATTTTAGACTTTTTATGACCTTAAACCTTAATAAAAAACTAAATCAATTGGCCTTAAATAATTTCTCTGAAAGTGTAAAAACTGTGCTGTACATTTTAACAGGATTTTGTTTTTAAATTACCCCATCCGTCCATATGCTTTACTGTAGTTTGGATCGATTCCAATGGCACGTTCACAGTCTTGAACAGCTCCAGCATAGTTCCCCAGTTTGCTATAAGCCGCAGCTCTAGAAAATCATAAAAATCAATCAAAAAAGTTATAAATACTATCAAATGTTAATTTAGCAGCAAATCCGGTAAACTGAATTTCCATAAATTTGAATTTCCATGTTTTTTAAAAATATAAAATTAAATTAATTTAATAAAACCAATATTTAAAACTTTTTAAAAGTACTGTATGTAGTAATATGCAAGCATGTTTCTAACAATTCTATGTTTCCTGCTAAACCATTTATCACGTTTTAGAAGTAATAATTTAAATTAATAATTTTCAAATATTTTTACAGTATTGTGAGAGTACTGTATTGTGAGATCAGTATTGTGTAATGAACAAACAAATGAACAAACAAATCATGACGTGTCTCGTTACACCCCTATAAAATAATCAAAATACTACAGCATAAAAAAAAAATTTGTTTAATGAAATTGTGCAAGTACCTGTTGCAATAGTAGACAGCATTTTGAGGATTAAGCTGGATGGCTTTAGAATAGAACTCAATGGCTGCACTGAAGTTCTCTACCTTCATCTGATTGTTGCCTGAAGGAACATACATGCACACTTTGAGTGTGAAGACCTGAAGCACCCTGAAATGGTAAAGGTGTGATGTTCTTACCGTCTGTTTTAAGATGCTCTGCCTCTGTTAACTGCTCCTCTGAAGGTGAATCAGTGGATGAACTGGTCTTATCTGGTGTTGCACCAGTCTGCTATATACAACAATTAACGAGAGTGCATTCAGCACTATACATAAACATTTCAAAACAACATGGTTTAGATGACATCCAAGAACAGCTTGCCTTTTACCTGTTTAGTTGCTGAGGCAAATACCTCTGGCAGAGACTGACTGACTGCTAAGCTCTGGTCCTCTACAGAGATGCCAAATGCTGTCTCCAGGCACTGGATGGCAACTAGATAAACGGGCAAATTAGGACCTGTTAATTATGAAGCAATAACATAACAGTGTCCACAGTCCAGCGCTGATTCTAGCACTAAGGTTTTACCTTCTAAGCTTTCTTGAGCATCTGATGACAGTCCCCCAGAGGACAGCTGATCATGGAGAAATTGGATAATGGAAAACGCAAGACGCTTTGTGTCTGCCATTCTGTCTTGAGGCTTGAACCTCACCAAATAAATTTGTGAAGCAAACCTAAGAGACAAAGTTAAGTGTTATAATTACTGAATACAACATTATAGACAGAAAGTATGACTATTGTTTGCAAATCAGTTTGACAAGAATGATGGAGGTTTAGTTGATTGTGAGATCATTCTAATGTTGCAAGATATATATTCAAGTTTTCAAGTTAAAATTTCATTTTCTAGGTTTAATCCTTTGACTAAACGTCCTCAGTTATCAACTCTGTACACTTGATTCAAATGATAAATAGTAGCCAATGTAAGACACTTACAAACTAAATAGCTTCAGATCTGTAACCATTGATGTGAACGTGCTAAACATTGGATATGCTCACTGAATCAAAACAAAGTTATTGACGGAATATTCTAGCACACAATAGCTATTAGCTCATGCTAACAGTTTATATAGGTTTACAACGTGTGTGCTAATTCTGTTAGCATTAGCTTCAGTTCGCTCATGTGATTTAAAATCAAAACAAGAGAGGATTTAATGAGGATTGAAAGCAAGCTAGATGCCTGTGAGTTTTACTCTACTGTTTTTAAAGATATTTTTTGTTTGTGCATTATTTTGAATGCGTCTATAACTCAAACTCACCAGTTGTCTCTTCTCAAGGATCTCTAGCTAGCTAGACCCAGTAGTGACGATTCATGTGTGTGAGCCCGCAAGGCTTCCGTAACGCTCGTGACGTCGCCTTAACCCTTAAGAACCCGGACCAATTTTCCCTTATAGGAAAATTATGGGGCATATAAAACAGACTAAATGGACCACTTAAAACATGTTTCTGCCCTTGTTTTTTAAATACAACCACTCCTTGTCAAAGATCTGTAATGTTACATATATGTCACATTGGGCGTTTATGATAATTTTTTTATGTTACATATATGTCACATTGGGCTTTTAGTTCTCATTTGGAAAAAAAAAAAAAATGTTGTCAATTTTCTTGCTAAATAACAGTTTTTTCTGTTTATTTTCTTTTCCACAACATTTTCAAAATTATAACTTTTCTGGGAAGATAAAAAAAAAAAACTTTTTCAGAAGTAATAGTTTTAGCATTTTATTTGCTTTGCCACATATTTCAAAACCACATAACTGTGACCATAACTGTGACCTTTTCAGGTATACGGTTTAATCAGAAATACATTTTTAGATTATTTTTTCACAACTCGAAAATGTGCAAACTGAATAAAAATAAATAACTACCTCACACTGGAGGTCAACATGTTGAACATGCATGTAGTGCAATAACATTGCAAAATTCTACCTTTTCAGGTATACGGTTTAACCAGAAATACATTTTTGGATTATTTTTTCACAACTCAAAAATGTGCAAACTGAATAAAAATAAATATGGTGTTTTATACCATATGTTGCATACCTGTTTTAGTTACAGTTATGCAAAATAATTTCAAAATACATTTCATTAAAGGGTAAACTCTAAACCAACTTTTTTTAGTTTATGATCTGTAAGACTGGGTCTTTATTATTGCTGTTCATTGATTCAAGTAATTTTTTTGACATTTGGGTATAAAGTGTTTTAATTCTACAATATTTGGTGTAAAAACATCTGAGTGCTGCCCTCTTCAGGTTGAACTGTGGGCTACTGCAGTTGAATGTTCCTATTGGACGTTGTGGTGCCCTGTAATGTAAGCAGGCACAAGCTAACCACACCCCTGCCTACAGAGAGACCTGTCTCAGGTGCACGACCCCCCTCCGCTGCGCTGGCCTCTGCCCACTTTTACAGCATTTTTCAAATATTGCCAGTGGGTGGAGTCAGGCTCTGACCAGGGGTTTAGTTACCCTTTAACAATGTTATTAATTTGACATTTTTTTGTTTACATATGTTAAAATATGCTTTGAATTGAGCAGCAAAATATATATAACACTAAAATAATTGAATCAGCTAAATTATTTGAGCAGCTCATTACCATTTTTCTTAATGTGACACATACGTCACATCAAAATTCTACCTACTGTTTTAAGGTTAAAAGCCCGATGTGACACATATGTCTATATCAATTTGTACAAGACATGTTTTAAAATCAGGTCAAGTGTAATCTAGGATATGTTATTAAAACATTAGAATTGTTGCATGGGTTGAAACATACATTTAAAAACAAAAACAAGTGTTTTTAAAAATTGCTGACACTGCAACATGTGCACACCAGACCATAGACAGTAAAAGAAATGGACAGAGCGATCTCATTGGAACTCAGTTGAGACAGTTGAAGCCCACTTTTAGCGATTTTTGAGAACTTCCGTTCCTGACGCGCAGACTCAGACCGACTCAAACTAAGCTTGATGACGTGAGCAACCTGTCTGACAGACGTTAATCTTCTAGTAGCTGTGCGTGAAAACTGCCAACGTTAATCTTGCAGAGACGGGGAACTTGAGCAAAGAGTTCTTTGGCGTGAGTGAGCAGGAGTAAGAATTCCGTTGCTTTTATGGACTCATTATCTATGGGCTTCTCCCTTGACGGGACGTTACCCCGATTGCCTGCGAGCTTCTCCTCCTGTCTGTACGGTCATTTCTGTACAGCGCGACAGAGAGTCGAGTGGTTATGACGCAATCGTTAGCCTATTTTTACTAAATCTGTTTCTACGGGGCCATAGTGTAACATAGAAGGTAATGGAGCCCTTTATACATTGTCGTGTTTCTTTAGAAATAAATAATGGACAAATGGAGTCTTTAAACGCCTCAGATGTAAAGTTATTCGCTGTCAAAGTGACGCAAAAATGAATGGGAGTCAATGGAAATGCTAACGCAAGTGAAGTTCTGCTACAACATGGCGGCACCCGTCCGGCTTCAACTTCCGGTCGATGGATTACCCCCTTGCACCAGACAGGCCACCATTTTGGAAATGTTACCATGGCAACAAAAATGCACACATTGTCACATGACTGAACCTGGGTGTTCCTTAAATGTCCCTTAGGGACTTCCTGGGTTGAAAGTGAGGTTTAATGCTTTAAAAAAACCTTTCCAGATGATCACCAGTGTTTGTTACACCCACGTCACAGCGGGTTCTTAAGGGTTAAGTTATCGTTCAACCAGAGAATGTCTAATATGGGGAGAACTTTTTTAAATTAATTAATTTGTTTATTTATTTTTATTGAAGTGTAAAATTTACAACAATGTCTGGCTTAGTCAGAATTCACAAGAATATCAGTGCTAACAGGAAACGGAGCACGTAAAATTACAAACAACTTTAGGAAAAGAAGAGTAAATTAAAGTAAAATAATAATAATAAAAATAATAATAATAATAAAAAAATAAAAAAAACAGAAGATAAAGAAACAGTTATGAAACAATAGTTAAGGGGCTTCAATTAATTTTAAGGCATCAATAAAATTTAGAAGTTTTTTGCTGTTTTCTTCTTCATGAACTACAGGGACTTCTAGTACAATGCAAATTCTGTCTTGAAGACAGTAAATAGAGGCTGTGTTTTTATACATTTACATTTGTGGATGAAAAATTTACCCAAGATAATTAAAGTGTTTAAAAGCATTTCATAGTTTTTGTCTTTCATTATAATTCCAAATGTGATGTTATCTCTAGTGAAACTGGAGAGAGACTGGAGATAAGGCTCCAGCCAATCATACATGTCACACCAGAATGTGTTGCTGTACGGGCAGAAGAAAAACAAATGATCCGTGGTCTCTATGTCCTCATCACAGAATATACAGTTAGTAGCAGTTAAATCTAAGTGAGAGGAGGTCTCTTGAAGGATATATATCATTAAATATTTTGAAATGGAGCTCTTTAGCTTTTGGTGATAATTAACCTGACTCCGCCAGATGGATTTGCTCCGCATATCCATCTGGAAACCTTCCGTTGAAGTAGTTTTGGTAAGGGGCGAAAATACTGGTTAGCTGATTGGCCTATGTTGGTGATAGACGGGCCAAATCAACCAATCAGATCAACGAAGCATATGACGTACTAACAGAGCGTATCTTTTCCTCTGAGAAAAGCCTCCAGAGCAGTGTTTTGCTCTTCTTTCAGTGAAGAAATACTCTGTAATTCCGATAAAACTTGCTCGATAGCCACGCTGATGCTAGTTTCATCCGCTGAAGCCGACATGTTCTTTAGACTGAACTGACGCGCTTCTCGTTGCGTCACACCTCAACCCGCCTCAAAGCCAACGCTGATTGGACGTTCGTTTGGTGAACTGCTCCCAAATTTTCTTTAACGGAAAGTATCCAGACTGATCTGCGAGTGAAACCTTGAAAGCTTGCGAGATCAGGATGGTCTCACGAGGCTAGGTGATAATAGCTTTAAGAAATCTGTGCGTAGTTTCTTCAGAGAAGAATGATTGAAGATAAGAGAAGCCGCATTTCGGCTGTATTGTATTGGGTATAAAGTCATAAAGAGATCACGGAACAATTTGTTCTACAAAGTCTTACTACAGAACTGGTGACCAGCAATCATCAATGAAGGGAGAAGAGGGGGGTTGAACAAATGAGGTAGTGCATTTTTTGCCATCAAAAGGAAGGCAGAAGGGATGCTTTGGATAACCATATTATAATGTTTACGATTGCACTGAAAATTACATTTTGCACCAAAATCTTCAAATAATAAAACATTGCCATAATTGTCCAGTAAATGTGTGACAGACCAAATGTTGTTATCCATCCATTCACTGAAATACAGGGACTTATTTCTAAAGAGAATGAATCTGCAATTCCAGATGGGTACATCATGGGGAGTAAAATTGTGTTTGTACAGTAGTTTCCAATATAACAGAACTTGTGAATGAAATGCAGACAGTTTTACAGAAAGTGTTGGAACCTCAAAATCACAGTGTAAAAGAAAATCAATACCTCCATTTTTTTAAACAGTTCCCTAGAAACACAATACCAGAAACTACTACTGTTTGCTAGAAAGCATCTTAACCATTTAGTCTTTAAGGTTCCATTTATACAATCAAAGTCTATGGCTTGTAGCCCACCATCTAGTCTTTCACTATAGTGGCTTTTTTCAGGCAATTGGGTTTTCTTTTCCAGATGTAATCAAAGTTTAAAGTATTGATGGTTTTAGCCGCTTTTTTGGGGATAGATAAAGAAAAGGCTGGGTAAATGCACCTTGAAAGGCTTTCCATTTTGGTTATATACAGGTCCTTCTCAAAAAATTAGCATATTGTGATAAAGTTCATTATTTTCCATAATGTAATGATAAAAATTAAACTTTCATATATTTTAGATTCATTGCACACCAACTGAAATATTTCAGGTCTTTTATTGTTTTAATACTGATGATTTTGGCATACAGCTCATGAAAACCCCAAATTCCTGTCTCAAAAAATTAGCATATTTCATCCGACCAATAAAAGAAGTGTTTTTAATACAAAAAAAAAGTCAACCTTCAAATAATTATGTTCAGTTATGCACTCAATAGTCAATACTTGGTCGGGAATCCTTTTGCAGAAATGACTGCTTCAATGCGGCGTGGCATGGAGGCAATCAGCCTGTGGCACTGCTGAGGTGTTATGGAGGCCCAGGATGCTTCGATAGCGGCCTTAAGCTCATCCAGAGTGTTGGGTCTTGCGTCTCTCAACTTTCTCTTCACAATATCCCACAGATTCTCTATGGGGTTCAGGTCAGGAGAGCTGGCAGGCCAATTGAGCACAGTAATACCATGGTCAGTAAACCATTTACCAGTGGTTTTGGCACTGTGAGCAGGTGCCAGGTCGTGCTGAAAAATGAAATCTTCATCTCCATAAAGCTTTTCAGCAGATGGAAGCATGAAGTGCTCCAAAATCTCCTGATAGCTAGCTGCATTGACCCTGCCCTTGATAAAACACAGTGGACCAACACCAGCAGCTGACATGGCACCCCAGACCATCACTGACTGTGGGTACTTGACACTGGACTTCAGGCATTTTGGCATTTCCTTCTCCCCAGTCTTCCTCCAGACTCTGGCACCTTGATTTCCGAATGACATGCAAAACTGAGCAACAGTCCAGTGCTGCTTCTCTGTAGCCCAGGTCAGGCGCTTCTGCCGCTGTTTCTGGTTCAAAAGTGGCTTGACCTGGGGAATGCGGCACCTGTAGCCCATTTCCTGCACACGCCTGTGCACGGTGGCTCTGGATGTTTCTACTCCAGACTCAGTCCACTGCTTCCGCAGGTCCCCCAAGGTCTGGAATCGGTCCTTCTCCACAATCTTCCTCAGGGTCCGGTCACCTCTTCTCGTTGTGCAGCGTTTTTTGCCACACTTTTTCCTTCCCACAGACTTCCCACTGAGGTGCCTTGATACAGCACTCTGGGAACAGCCTATTTGTTCAGAAATTTCTTTCTGTCTTACCCTCTTGCTTGAGGGTGTCAATGATGGCCTTCTGGACAGCAGTCAGGTCGGCAGTCTTACCCATGATTGCGGTTTTGAGTAATGAAACAGGCTGGGAGTTTTTAAAAGCCTCAGGAATCTTTTGCAGGTGTTTAGAGTTAATTAGTTGATTCAGATGATTAGGTCAATAGCTCGTTTAGAGACCCTTTTCATGATATGCTAATTTTTTGAGACAGGAATTTTGGGTTTTCATGAGCTGTATGCCAAAATCATCAGTATTAAAACAATAAAAGACCTGAAATATTTCAGTTGGTGTGCAATGAATCTAAAATATATGAAAGTTTAATTTGTATCATTACATTATGGAAAATAATGAACTTTATCACAATATGCTAATTTTTTGAGAAGGACCTGTAGATGCGACCAAACAGAGAAAGGTCTCTATTTAACCATCTGTCTAATCTTGATTTACATTCATCCATTTTGTTCCATACATTTAATGTTTCACTCAAATTAGTATCTTTGGTTATATGTATACCTAAGTATTTAACTGCAGTTTTAATAGGGATACCATATGCTGCCTCAAGGTGGCAGTCATAGATAACAACTCACATTTTTTTCAGGTTCTGTTGTAACCGAGATGCTTTTGAGAATGAGTCTATAGTTTCAGTAGCCTTTGGGACCTGCTCAACATTTTTAGGAAATAGAGTGGTGTCATCAGCCAGCTGACTTATAACTATTTGGTTATAGACATTAACTGTTCAATATCTGAATTTTTGACAAGGATTGATAACATTTCAGCTGCAATAATGAAAAGTGAGGATGAGATGGGACAGCCTTGTTTTATACATCTGTTGATGGTGAAGCGGGGCGTAGTGCCACCTAAGAGAGATATTGAGCTGTTGGTGTCGTTATAAAAACATTTTATAGTGTTTCTAAATTTTTCCCCAAAACCATAGAGTTCCAGAGCCTTAAAGCTAAAGGGGTGTTCTAGCATGTCAAACGCCTTATAAAAATCCAAAAAGAGAATAAAGCCATCGTCCTTTATATGCTCATTATATTCAAGTAAATCAAGGACAAGGCGAACGTTATTGTGTATTTGAACGTTATTGACGATTTGAAAATATGTGTGTTAGCAATTTATAATCATTGTTTAATAGTTATCGGTCTCCAATTGTCCAAAATTTTGGGATCTTTGTTTGGTTTTGGAATGAGAACAATTACACCTTGCCTCAACGTCTGTGGAAGAGATTGGTTGTTTAAAGCTTCTTTAAGTGTTTCAAATAAAAGTGCTTTGATATGCTCCCAGAAATGTTTATAAAAGTTGGCTGTGAGGCCATCTGGGCCAGGGGAGCGGTCAGAAGTCAGACATTGCAACGCCTTTTCAAGCTCATTATACGTAATTTCTGCCTCACATTTGGAAGTCCTCATTTATTTGGGGAATAAAACCTCTGATTTTATTAAAGAAGGCCTCTGTTGCATCAGCTGAGAAACTAGAAGAATATAAGTTGCTGTAAAAGGAATAAACTTCATTAATTATAGTTTTAGGATAAGAGCATTCATTTTCATTAATGACCAGAGTTCCTATGTTATTTCTTTCCTGGCGAGTTTTTTCTAATCTACAGAAATAAGAAGAGTTTCTTTCTCCTTCTTCGATCCATTTTGCTCTGGATCTGATGAAGGCTCCATTTGCTTTTATTGTATAAATATTATCTAATTTGGTTTGTAGTGTAAGTAGTTTTCTTTTGACAGCATCCGTAAGCGTGGGTTTATTACAACAGAAACTTATCTCTCTTGCCAAATTGGTCACCTCTAAAAGGGCAGATTGTTGCAATTGTTTACTGAAAGAGATTGAAAAGTTTCTTATTCTGAATTTTAAAAATTCCCATTTGGAGCTATAAGTTGGAGTCTTGAGTAATTTCATAAATGATGTCTTTAACCCCTTGGCTATACGTTTCGGATTGTAACAGGCTGGCATTGAGTTTCCAATAACCCTTGTTTCGTTTGTGATTATTACTGGTGTTGTGTTCACGTAAAACATACAGTATACATATATACAGTTCTAGTTCTGCTATTCAGGATGCCTGCTTCACGTTGCACATTCTGACACTGTGAGGCCACCGTAGGTGCGCTGTTGTTTGTGTGGGTTCCGGAAATAAACGAGTGAGTTTATGCATTGAAAGTTGAAACTAGTCGTTATTTTTATCAACGTAACATTGGCGACAAGGATGGCTGATGCACCGGTTTTTTCTCTGCCACCTCCGGACTATTTTCTGCCCCTCCCTGGCGAACCTGTCGTTCCTTGGAATCAGTGGAGAACGTCTTTTGAACTGTACCTTTTAGCCATTGGATTGGATACCGCTACTAGCGCGAGGAAGCGCGCTATCCTACTGCACTTGCTGGGAGCGGAGGGGAACAGGATTTTCAACACGCTCGATGGTACTCTGGACACTTACGATGCTGTAATCACGGCTTTGACAGGACATTTTGTGAAGTCACAGAACATCCTCTTTAAGCGGCTGGAGTTCAGACAAAGATGTCAACGCCCTGGTGAGTCTGCTAGGCAGTTTGTAGCAGATTTAAAAGCCTTAGCACAGTGCTGTAATTTCGGCGTCATGAGGGATGAACTTATTCGAGACCAGCTCATTGAAAAAACGTCTAATCCCAGAGTCCAGGAGGAGTTGTTACTCAAAGATGCAACACTGTCACTTGAGGATGCATTAACACTCGCCTTACAAGTGGAGGCGGCAACTCAATGTGCTGCTAAAATAGCAGAAAACAAGTCTCATACTGCCGTTATTGAACAGCCAGTGCAACAGCTATCAAGCTCAGACAACCTGGCTGACCCTGCTGCTATACAGGTCGCGCGGCCCCAGCAAACACACCAGCAGAGACGCTGTGGGAATTGTGGCTCCACCCGTCATGCCACAAGGGCTCAGGACTGCCCTGCTAGGGGCCAAACATGCAGACGCTGTCAGAAACCTAACCACTTTGCTAAATGGTGCCGGTCTGCTCCGGCTGACTACTCTGAACAGTCACATGACCCGGTGGTGCCAGTGCGCACCATAGGCCCCACCCAGGGACCTTTTCCAGGTGCCCCGTATACCTGGATGGCCGCTGTGTCCCTCTTCTTCTCGACACTGGGGCCAAGGTGTCACTGCTGAATGTTGATACCTGTAATCTACTCTTCCCAAACAGACAGATGCAGCCCCCATCCACTGCTCTCTGTGGCTACGGCCGCAGCAAAATCAACGTTGTTGGCTTACTTTACCTCCCAGTTCGCTACACCTCTACAACAGTGGACCGCTTCCCATTCCACATCACACGCCACGGTGAGAACATCATGGGCCTTGACCTCTTTCTCAGCCTTGGTTTTACCCTACAGGACAACAACGGAACACGAATACTACAAGTGGGTTCCCCTTGGCAACAAAGCCGGCCTGAACTGTTCAATGGCCTTGGGTGTCTCACCTCATTCACACACAAACCACTCCTGGACCACAGTGTGCCTCCCGTGGTCCAGCCCCTTCGGCGTGTTCCCCTGGCTCTGCGGGACGGCGTTACACAGGAGCTCCAACGCCTCCAGGCTGATGGCATCATAGAACCCATTGATGCCTCTCCGTGGGTGTCCAACCTCGTCATCGCCAGGAAGAAGTCAGGTGGACTGAGAGTCTGCGTCGACCTTCGTCAGGTCAACAAGGCAGTGGTGCCTGATAAGTACCCTCTTCCGACGACAGAAGAACTGACAACCCACTTCTACGGCTCCCGGGTCTTTTCTAAGTTGGACTTACGTCAGGGCTACTTACAAATTCCTCTGCACCCGGAGAGTCGGAACCTGACGGCTTTTATCACCCATACTGGCCTGTACCGCTATACGAGGATGCCTTTTGGGCTCAGTTCAGCACCAAGCTGTTTCCAGAAGATCATGTCCACAATCCTCGCCAGCTGTCCCGGCACCGTGGCCTATTTGGACGACATTGTGGTACACGGGCCAGATGTTGACACACACAACGCCTGCCTGGAACAGGTCTTTGACTCCCTCAGCCACCATCATGTCACCTTGAACATGGAGAAGTGTACGTTCTCCGCTCCAGCCATTGATTTTGTCGGGTTCCGTGTGTCGGCAGATGGCATCTCCCCTCTCCAGTCGAATGTGGCAGCCATCAGCGCAGTCCCCAACCCCACGACAGCCTCGCAGCTGGCTTCGTTCTTGAGGATGACAGCCTACTACATGCGTTTCCTGCCGCAGTACTCCTCTGTCACGGCCCCGCTGAGGTTGCTGCTCAAGCAGGATGCTCCCTGGACCTGGACTTCTGAATGCCAGGCAGGGTTTGACGAACTGAAGCGTCTCCTCACCACATCTCCGATCCTGGCACACT
The DNA here is from genome assembly GCF_029890125.1 of Rhinichthys klamathensis goyatoka. Lineage (NCBI taxonomy): Eukaryota > Metazoa > Chordata > Actinopteri > Cypriniformes > Leuciscidae > Rhinichthys > Rhinichthys klamathensis. Next base: position 1,731,176 of record NW_026606637.1, read on the forward strand.
TCCAGCTGGACTGCCCCACATTCGTGACCTGTGATGCGTCTGCTGTGGCTCTGGGCGCCGTTCTGTCACAGCTCCATGACGGCACGGAGAGGCCCGTAGCCTTCGCCTCCCGGGCGCTCACCCCCACTGAGCAGAAATACTCAGTGGGCGAGAGGGAGGCCCTCGCCTGCATTTGGGCGTGTGAAAGGTGGCATTTGTACCTGTATGGACGGTCTTTTACCCTACGGACGGACCACCAGGCCCTAACAGCCCTGATGTCCACTTCGGGCGGAGGACACAGGCCCCTTCGCCTCTACAGATGGTCAGACCGCCTGCAGCAATATGACTTTCAGTTACAATTCACGCCTGGCAAGACTAATGTTGTAGCAGATTTTCTGTCCCGCCCTGCCGCCATCCAGTGCTCTGCTGTCTCTCCAGAGGATGAGGAGGAGGTAGTACACCTGGTCCACTCACCACTGAAGGACACGGTCTCCCTCCGCGACCTGGAGTCCGCCTCAGCAGCCGAGCCAGTCTTCAACATGCTTCGTGACTATATCAGACATGGTTGGCCTGTCCGCGTCCCACCAGAACTGGAGCCATACTATCGAGTGAAGCATGAACTGTCATGCTGGGGTGAGGCCTGCATCGCTCGTGGCCTCTGTGCTGTCATCCCAGTGGCCCTCAGAGGGTGTGTCTTGCAAATGGCACATCAGGGACACCTCGGCATTGTCAAAGCCAAACAACGGTGCCGTGACGTCGTGTGGTGGCCCGCCATGGACCGTGACCTGGAGGGATTTATCCGCTCCTGTGCAGCGTGCCTCACCAGTGGGAAGACTGGGCCACCCTCTTCAACTCCATTACAGCCAGTAGACTGGCCGTCTGCACCATGGGACCACTTGCAGCTTGATATCTGTGGTGAGCTGTACAACGTGCCACACCATCAGAGGTTCCTCGTGGTGGTCTATGACCTGCACTCTAAGTGGCCTGAGGTGGCTCCCATGGGTACGGTTACCTCTGCTGCTGTGGTCAACTTTCTCGACCAGCTGTTTTCCCGCTGGGGCTTGCCTCGTGCAATTACCACGGACAATGGTCCTCAGTTCCTGTCCTTGGAGTTCACCACCTTCCTTGCCAACAAGGGTGTCACCCATATCCGAACCTCCGTCTATCACCCCCAAGCCAACGGAGGGGTGGAACGATTCAACCAATCCCTGAAAAATGGACTGCGTGCTCACATGTCTGAGGGATACTCCCTGATGGCCGCACTGTCACAGACCCTCCTTCACTACAGAGCAACTGCCCACTCTACAACAGGGGTCTCCCCTGCCGCACTCATGCTGAAAAGGGAGCTTGTGCTTCCCCTGTCAAGACTCCGTCCACCAATGGCCGCGGGCCCACGGCCATGCCCAGCAGCAGTAAAGGCTCACGTCAAAAGACAACAGAGTTCCATGAAGCGGAGGTTCGATGAGAAGCACAAGGCTAAGTGGCCTGCTATCAGAGTGTCAGACTGGGTCAGAGCCCGCCGGCCCCACAGAGCTAACAAGCTGTCATCATTCTGGTCGGCTCCGTACCAGGTCAGTCGGCAGCTCGGCCCAGCTTCATTTCAGCTGACTGATGGTTCCCGGTGGCACGCTAGCTGCCTGCGCAGAGTGCCCTCCCCTTTTCACCAACCTCACCTGGCAGGGGTGGAGCAGAGCAACCCAGCAACTGAGTCGGCCCCTCATGTGCCGGATCCCGTGGCGGCACCTCTCGCCCAAGCTGTTCCGGCCGCTCAGGGCACCGCTCCTGCTTCAGCCCCGCTGCCGGGCCCCCTTGTTCCTGAGCCCCGGCCTGTCAGGGTTCGTACGCGCCCTGGGCACTTCGAAGACTTTGTTGCTACCTTTCACGTTTGAACATTCAGAGGGGGGGGGGGAAATGTTGTGTTCACGTAAAACATACAGTATACATATATACAGTTCTAGTTCTGCTATTCAGGATGCCTGTTTTACGTTGCACATTCTGACACTGTGAGGCCACCGTAGGTGCGCTGTTGTTTGTGTGGGTTCCGGAAATAAACGAGTGAGTTTATGCATTGAAAGTTGAAACTAGTCGTTATTTTTATCAACGTAACAACTGGGTTTCAGGGTGAGATTAATATAGCAGTGGTCAGATAGGGGAGCAGAAGATATAGAGCAGTCAGATACTAAGTCTTTTACACTGTCAGAGATTTACCAAAAGTCAATCCTTGATTTGATTGAACCATCCTGCTTAAACCAAGAAAAGTTTTTTAAGTTGGGGTGTGTAAAGCGCCATGGGTCAGACAGATTATGAGTGCTACAGAAACTGACTAAATGAGGGTTATAGTGATGGTTATAAAACTTGGTGGGTGAGCGGTCTAACCATTCATTAAAAACCATATTGAATTCTCTTCCAAAGATAATATTAGTTGTTGGATAACGTAATTTCAAAGTTTTAACTAGATCATCAATTTCAGAGAGTAGATTTTTGTTTTGGTTTATGTTGTTATAATAACCATAGACATTTCCCAGGATAATAAAAGAGTCTTTGATTGAAAGAACGCATAAGATCCAGTGACCATCTGTGCTCTTTTTGGATGTCACAATTTTCCCAGGAAAGTTGTTCAGAAGCACAGCAGTACCTGCAGAACGATTAGTTCCGTGACAAAATAAGATTTTATCACCCCACTGATTGGACCAAAATTTTTCATCCGTATCAGTCGAGTGAGTCTTTTGCAGCAGGACACAGTGTGGTTTCTTGCTTTTACAGAAAAGGAAAATTGCCTTTCGTTTGATGCTGTCTCTAAGGCCCCTTGCATTGAATGAAATGAAACAGAAATTAGAATCAACATTGAACATAAAACAGTAACTTACCAATTAAGAAAAACAACCCGAGGTATATCAGCAGGAGAAAACTGCTTTGGAATGTGAACATAAGGCAACGTCCCCTTAAGAACAGTCAACTTAGATGTCCTTCATAGAAATGTAAACAAATTCCTTCACGTTAGACAGTGAGATGTAGGTGAACCGATGTGAGAGAGTGGTTAAGGAACCACAATTATTTTCCCATTTATATGTCCAGTTGGGCCCCTGAAGTAGGCCCGCTGACCTGCTTCTCTGGCCTGCTTAATCTGAGGCCACACTGCTGCTCTCGCCTCCCGGTCGGCTGGTAGGATGTGCTCGGCGAAACTTACATTAAGCTCCTTGCACACTGCAGATCTCTTGGTCAGACGCCAGAGCTCATCTCGGTAGTGCCTCATGGTGAACTGCATTATCACTTGGCGATGTTTAGCTTACTCTCTTTTGCCCAGGCGGTGCACGGAGTCGACTACACTGTCCATCTTGTCAGCCCAATGCGGAGCGATTTTAAGTAGGATCTGTAACACCCTCTCTCTCGTGTTTTCATTTTCTTGCTCTTTCATCCCACGCAGTTTCAGATTCCAGCACCGTTTGTAACGCTCTAGTTCAAGCACTCTTTCTTGTAAAGCGACGTTCTCTGTCCCGATCCTTTTCGTCTCCTTTTCCAAAGTTTGAGTTTTGGATTGGCAGTCTTTTATTTCTTTGGCATTAAGCTTTTGGCCACTTGTGCAATCATGGCACTGTTGTTTTTTTCAGTTGCACATTGAGTTCTTGTAACATGGTAGAGAGGTTGTTAACAGCTTCGACTATTGTAGCATTGGATACCTCTGCTTCGTTTTTAGATTTCTTAAATGAGACAGGTATTTTAGTAGGGGAGTTGGGAAGAGGACGGCTCACCTTCGTGGAGGAGGTTTCCATGTTGTTACCATCGGCATCAGCGCAGTAATCATGAGGGAGAAATGCTGTTGCTGGATTAGCTTTCTTCATCTTGTTAGATAGCGGCATTTCAGAGTGTGGAACTCGCGCTGAGTAAGTCAAATGGGTCACGTATCCACGTAGTTGTGTTGGTGTATTTTTTTATTATCAAAAGAAGGACTAGTCCTAGAGTTTTGGGGACAAACAAACGGAGCTCTGGGTTACCGTGTGCTCAGTTCGCCATCTTCGCTGGAAGTCCATGGGGAGAACTTCCACTCTCAGTAAACTTCCGGGTTCTGAACTGGCTGCAGTTCCACTCTGGTTCCATATGAGGGCGCTCACAGGACGAGTGCAGAATGAATGGAGGTCTATGGAGATATACCCCTCAAAATCCACTTTTGAGAGAGTCCTGTGGTTATGATGCAATCGTTAGCCTATTTTTACAAAAAAAACGGCCCAGACTGGCCGTCTGCACCATGGGACCACTTGCAGCTTGATATCTGTGGTGAGCTGTACAACGTGCCACACCATCAGAGGTTCCTCGTGGTGGTCTATGACCTGCACTCTAAGTGGCCTGAGGTGGCTCCCATGGGTACGGTTACCTCTGCTGCTGTGGTCAACTTTCTCGACCAGCTGTTTTCCCGCTGGGGCTTGCCTCGTGCAATTACCACGGACAATGGTCCTCAGTTCCTGTCCTTGGAGTTCACCACCTTCCTTGCCAACAAGGGTGTCACCCATATCCGAACCTCCGTCTATCACCCCCAAGCCAACGGAGGGGTGGAACGATTCAACCAATCCCTGAAAAATGGACTGCGTGCTCACATGTCTGAGGGATACTCCCTGATGGCCGCACTGTCACAGACCCTCCTTCACTACAGAGCAACTGCCCACTCTACAACAGGGGTCTCCCCTGCCGCACTCATGCTGAAAAGGGAGCTTGTGCTTCCCCTGTCAAGACTCCGTCCACCAATGGCCGCGGGCCCACGGCCATGCCCAGCAGCAGTAAAGGCTCACGTCAAAAGACAACAGAGTTCCATGAAGCGGAGGTTCGATGAGAAGCACAAGGCTAAGTGGCCTGCTATCAGAGTGTCAGACTGGGTCAGAGCCCGCCGGCCCCACAGAGCTAACAAGCTGTCATCATTCTGGTCGGCTCCGTACCAGGTCAGTCGGCAGCTCGGCCCAGCTTCATTTCAGCTGACTGATGGTTCCCGGTGGCACGCTAGCTGCCTGCGCAGAGTGCCCTCCCCTTTTCACCAACCTCACCTGGCAGGGGTGGAGCAGAGCAACCCAGCAACTGAGTCGGCCCCTCATGTGCCGGATCCCGTGGCGGCACCTCTCGCCCAAGCTGTTCCGGCCGCTCAGGGCACCGCTCCTGCTTCAGCCCCGCTGCCGGGCCCCCTTGTTCCTGAGCCCCGGCCTGTCAGGGTTCGTACGCGCCCTGGGCACTTCGAAGACTTTGTTGCTACCTTTCACGTTTGAACATTCAGAGGGGGGGGGGGAAATGTTGTGTTCACGTAAAACATACAGTATACATATATACAGTTCTAGTTCTGCTATTCAGGATGCCTGTTTTACGTTGCACATTCTGACACTGTGAGGCCACCGTAGGTGCGCTGTTGTTTGTGTGGGTTCCGGAAATAAACGAGTGAGTTTATGCATTGAAAGTTGAAACTAGTCGTTATTTTTATCAACGTAACAACTGGGTTTCAGGGTGAGATTAATATAGCAGTGGTCAGATAGGGGAGCAGAAGATATAGAGCAGTCAGATACTAAGTCTTTTACACTGTCAGAGATTTACCAAAAGTCAATCCTTGATTTGATTGAACCATCCTGCTTAAACCAAGAAAAGTTTTTTAAGTTGGGGTGTGTAAAGCGCCATGGGTCAGACAGATTATGAGTGCTACAGAAACTGACTAAATGAGGGTTATAGTGATGGTTATAAAACTTGGTGGGTGAGCGGTCTAACCATTCATTAAAAACCATATTGAATTCTCTTCCAAAGATAATATTAGTTGTTGGATAACGTAATTTCAAAGTTTTAACTAGATCATCAATTTCAGAGAGTAGATTTTTGTTTTGGTTTATGTTGTTATAATAACCATAGACATTTCCCAGGATAATAAAAGAGTCTTTGATTGAAAGAACGCATAAGATCCAGTGACCATCTGTGCTCTTTTTGGATGTCACAATTTTCCCAGGAAAGTTGTTCAGAAGCACAGCAGTACCTGCAGAACGATTAGTTCCGTGACAAAATAAGATTTTATCACCCCACTGATTGGACCAAAATTTTTCATCCGTATCAGTCGAGTGAGTCTTTTGCAGCAGGACACAGTGTGGTTTCTTGCTTTTACAGAAAAGGAAAATTGCCTTTCGTTTGATGCTGTCTCTAAGGCCCCTTGCATTGAATGAAATGAAACAGAAATTAGAATCAACATTGAACATAAAACAGTAACTTACCAATTAAGAAAAACAACCCGAGGTATATCAGCAGGAGAAAACTGCTTTGGAATGTGAACATAAGGCAACGTCCCCTTAAGAACAGTCAACTTAGATGTCCTTCATAGAAATGTAAACAAATTCCTTCACGTTAGACAGTGAGATGTAGGTGAACCGATGTGAGAGAGTGGTTAAGGAACCACAATTATTTTCCCATTTATATGTCCAGTTGGGCCCCTGAAGTAGGCCCGCTGACCTGCTTCTCTGGCCTGCTTAATCTGAGGCCACACTGCTGCTCTCGCCTCCCGGTCGGCTGGTAGGATGTGCTCGGCGAAACTTACATTAAGCTCCTTGCACACTGCAGATCTCTTGGTCAGACGCCAGAGCTCATCTCGGTAGTGCCTCATGGTGAACTGCATTATCACTTGGCGATGTTTAGCTTACTCTCTTTTGCCCAGGCGGTGCACGGAGTCGACTACACTGTCCATCTTGTCAGCCCAATGCGGAGCGATTTTAAGTAGGATCTGTAACACCCTCTCTCTCGTGTTTTCATTTTCTTGCTCTTTCATCCCACGCAGTTTCAGATTCCAGCACCGTTTGTAACGCTCTAGTTCAAGCACTCTTTCTTGTAAAGCGACGTTCTCTGTCCCGATCCTTTTCGTCTCCTTTTCCAAAGTTTGAGTTTTGGATTGGCAGTCTTTTATTTCTTTGGCATTAAGCTTTTGGCCACTTGTGCAATCATGGCACTGTTGTTTTTTTCAGTTGCACATTGAGTTCTTGTAACATGGTAGAGAGGTTGTTAACAGCTTCGACTATTGTAGCATTGGATACCTCTGCTTCGTTTTTAGATTTCTTAAATGAGACAGGTATTTTAGTAGGGGAGTTGGGAAGAGGACGGCTCACCTTCGTGGAGGAGGTTTCCATGTTGTTACCATCGGCATCAGCGCAGTAATCATGAGGGAGAAATGCTGTTGCTGGATTAGCTTTCTTCATCTTGTTAGATAGCGGCATTTCAGAGTGTGGAACTCGCGCTGAGTAAGTCAAATGGGTCACGTATCCACGTAGTTGTGTTGGTGTATTTTTTTATTATCAAAAGAAGGACTAGTCCTAGAGTTTTGGGGACAAACAAACGGAGCTCTGGGTTACCGTGTGCTCAGTTCGCCATCTTCGCTGGAAGTCCATGGGGAGAACTTCCACTCTCAGTAAACTTCCGGGTTCTGAACTGGCTGCAGTTCCACTCTGGTTCCATATGAGGGCGCTCACAGGACGAGTGCAGAATGAATGGAGGTCTATGGAGATATACCCCTCAAAATCCACTTTTGAGAGAGTCCTGTGGTTATGATGCAATCGTTAGCCTATTTTTACAAAAACGGCTTCTACGTGGCCATAACGTAAGATACAAAGTAATGGAGCCTTTTATACATTGTCGTGTTTCTTTTGAAATAAATAATGGACAAATGGAGTCTTTGGACGCCTCAGATGTAAAGTTTTTCGCTGTCAAAGTGACGCCAAAATGAATGGGAGTCAATGGAATGCTAACAGCAGGTGATGGTCTGCTACAATGGCGGCCCCCAAGCGAAGCTTCAGTTTCCGGCTGGTGGATTACCCCCTTGTGTATTTCCCTATAGCAAACCGACTGACAAATTTACTTGTGTAGGCTACACTCTGAAAATATTATGCGACAAGCTGACTAGAATCACACCTTTATGGGAGCAGTATGGGAGCAGCTCAAAGCTCTAACCATCCATCAGTATTACTGTAAAAGGCCCGTTCACACCAAAGACGAACTATAACGATATAGCCTAATACCGTTCTAAAAATCGTTCTAAATATTAAAGAATAGTCCACACCACAACTACGTTTTAATAACGATTTTCCCCAGTTTAATAATTCCTAAAAAGCTGACATCTCAGTTCATCGCGATCTCAAAAAGCTCTGTTATTATGAATGAAGCTGACTGCACAATGAATCTTTCATAATGTATAGGCTACACTTTGTTTGTTATAATCAGAGGATTTGCCAGCATCCCGAATTCAGCACAGAAGAAAAACTCAGTTTTGAGCGGTGAGTGGATTCTATCTTAAATGTATCTGATTGGCCATTAGGTTCAAGAAATCAACATATATATCTGCGATTGGCTACATTGCACAACGCTGCAAAAACATATTATAAATAGAAACTCAACCTATAATCGTTTTTATTTTGTTTTAGTTGTTCTTGGTGCTTTTGTGTAACAGATGAATAACAATTTGTTTGTTTTTATGTTTTATATTTAGATACATTTTGCAGTCCTGCACTCTGCCATCAAATCTAGTCCTGCGCCGCATGCTGTTGCGTTCATGTATGTATCGCTGCAGCCCGGAGGAGCTTACGCCGCAAGTGGGAGGAGCTTATGCCGCAAGTAGGAGGAGTTTACGCCGCAAGTGGGAGGAGCTTATGCGGAAATCCCCAAGCTGTCATTGCCGAGGACAGCGGTGAATGAGTATGGCAGGAAGTAGCGACAGTAATGAAAATAAACAATCAAATATTACATTCCTCATCATGGTCTGATTTCTTACAGCTTTGTTATTATTGTGTGTGTCCAATACCACTCACTGTCAATGATGAAGTCACGTCTTTACACCTTTTACCATACTTAAAGTGATGGTGTTTTAAATTCATCAGGCTGTAGGCCTTAGCCTATTCAAGCATATTTCTTAATATTAGCTACATATTCTACAATTCTACAGTATCAAGTAAATGAACATATTAAAATGTGATGCAATTGGACTCAGTGAAGTGAATGTGTAAATACATGAAAAACATTTGGCTAATGAAAAAAAAAAAAGTTACCATCCATCTTTACTGCATAATTTTTCTAAAATAGCAGACTAATGTTCTTCTGAACGTGTGACACATATATTACATTTAAATCTCAGGGTGGATAATTTTTATTTTTTTCAATGAAGTCACTCAGAATTGATTGCAAAAGTGTTTATTTTATTTTATTCTTTTTTTGTTAATTGTAAGGACACTATATCAGCTCATTAGAACTGATCTGCATGCAGTGAAAACTGCAAAATCCAGGGTGGAAGGTTTCTGAATAAATGCCCTGGAGCTCGCCTCGCTTTCCCTTCCCAGCATAACCTGGTGGATACACAAGAAGCACAATAAGAACTAGGGTTTATAGTTGACATTGAACATTTACAAACATTAAGAATAATTTCTCAGCTCTGTAGGTCCATGCCATGCAAGTGAATGGTGTCCAGAACTTTTAAACTCCAAGGAATGACATAAGTAAATTCGATTTTTAGTTTTCCTTTAGACTAACAACTAGTTTATTCATCACCAATTTACACAAAACGTACCAGGTGTGCAGCATTTGTACTCAAACCCACACTCCAAACAAGTGGAGATTGAGTACATCCTGCAGAAGAGCTGTTTGTAGTGAGAATACTTATTTTTCCAGCATGCAACACCTGAGGTGAAAAAAAAAAATGCACATAACATTTAACATTATCAATGATGTTCTTGTTATGAGTTTTATTTTTTAATGTCAATATTTACTTTCTAGCCATAAGAAGTTGTGCCTGATTCTTGAAATTGCCATCCCCAACTATGTCCCTGAACCTTGAGCAAGCCAATGACAGGGGCATGTAGGCAGCATCTCCTTCTTGAAGAACAACTTCAAGAAGTATGTTCTTCAGCAACGCTCCTGATAACTGAAAAGATAGCAACAGTTAGCACAGGCCGTTAAATTTTTTTTTTAAAAGCACATTATATAACATTATTCAACTACCTTGAAGATGAAGCATGATGGAGGGTCATCGTCTTTTAACAGCTCATCCTTAAAGAAAAATATAAGTGGATTAAAATTGTTCTATGATACTTCGCGCCCATTTCGTCACGTCCCGCCAGAAAGGGCGTGGTCTCGCCCTATAAAGCCGGCCGATAGCTGATGCAAACTGGTTTTCATCGCCGAAGCGAACCAGAGCGTATTGTAAGCACGGCAAGATACGCAGTACTCGTTCCCTCTCTAGAGAGAACGTTCGTTCTCTTACGAGAGTATCTCTCGTACTGCGTAATATCTTACGCTATGGGGAACACAGTGTAACACGCCGTGCATACAGGGATCCAACACCAAAGTCCCAAGGGCAGAGGCCCGGGGCGCATGTAGTGCATAATCACCATAGACTCACAAAGAGTGAAGGAAGAGGGGCTAGAAGCGTCATTCCTTATAAAATAGCACCCAGAGGAGCTAATCATATAGATATTATACCACGTAGTGAAATACAGAAGTAGCACATGAAGGTGCCACGCCTAAACTGGGTGGCCATACATGTGTCGACACTCGTGGAGCTGCTGTATCAGTCAGTGAGCGATACGCAGGCCAAACTCATTATCTGGGCCGACACAGCGGGGCAGATCGCACTGAATTCTAGACCGCCAAAAGCTTAGCTTGTAAGGCGGGGACCTCCAGGTTATAGTATTTTATAAATGTAGACGGCGAGGCCCAGCCCGCAGCCGTACAAATATATTGCAGGGTAATCCCGCTAGACCATGCCCACGAAGAGGCCACGCCTCTCGTGGAGTGCGCTCTGACACCCAAGGGACACTACAGGCCCTTAGAGGTCTAAGCCAGCGCAATGGCATCAACTATCCATCTGGATAGGCTCTGTTTTGATGCGGCAAGTCCCTTAGAATGTCCGCCAAACAAAACGAAAAGCTGCTCAGTCTGTCTAAAACCAGACGAGCGGGACACATAAGCTCTTAGTGCCCTGACGGGGCAAAGGAGACTCGCGTCCTTCTCCTCATTGAGAACCGGAAGGGCGGACAGGGAAATCACCTGGGCCCTGAACGGTGTGTTGAGGGATTTCGGCACGTACCCGTGCCTAGGTTTGAGTATGACCTTTGAGTCATTAGGCCCAAACTCCATACATGACGCGCTTACCGAAAGTGCTTGTAAGTCCCCTCCGCGCTTCACTGAAGCGAGAGCCATGAGAAACACCGTTTTGAAAGACAGATGTTTCATGTCTGACAAATGGATTGGCTTGAATGGGGCACCTTTCATGGCTTCCAACACCGTGGAAAGGTCCCACGTCGGGACTGAAGGGGGCCTGGGAGGGTTCAATCTCCGAGCTCCCCTGAGGAAACGCACGACTAGGTCGTTCTTCCCCAGTGGCTGGCCAGACGCCGGTATTGCAAACGTTGCTATAGCCGCCACGTATACTTTGAGCGTGGATGGGGTTCTGCCCTTATCCAGCAGCTCTTGAAGGAAGGAAAGCACTTCCGTAACCCCGCAGTCTACGGGTAAAAAAAGCCCTGAGCTTGACACCAAGCAGAGAACACAGACCATTTCGAGGAATAGAGCCGTCGAGTAGACGGAGCTCTAGCCTGCGTGATCGTGTTTAACACTCCCTCCGGGAGGTTAGCGGGTACCCGTTGATGGCCCATGCGTGCAGGGACCACAGATCCGGGTGAGGATGCCAAATCGAGCCCCCTGCCTGAGAGAGGAGGTCTCTCCTCAGTGGTACAGGCCACGGGGCAGTGCTGGCCAGCTGCATCAGGACTGGGAACCAGGTCTGGTTTGTCCAGAGCGGGGCCACGAGCAGCACTGTGCATCCGTTTTCCCTGATTCGTTCCAACACTTGAGGCAGGAGCGAGACAGGGGGAAAAGCATATAGGGGAACGCGGGGCCAGACATGGGCCAGCGCATCCCTGCTCTTCGAGCAGAAGTTCGGACACTGAGCGTTTTCGTGGGACGCGAACAGGTCCACCTGCGCTCTGCCGAACGTTTCCCACAGCAGTTGGATCGTCTGTGGGTGCAGCGACCATTCCCCTGCTGGGACATTGTTTCTGGACAGTCTGTCTGGTCCCACATTCAGGTGACCAGGCACATACGCTGCTCTAAGCGAGAGCAGGTTTTGCTGAGCCCAGACCAGAAAGCGTTCCGTCAACCTGTAAAGGTTTCGGGACCTGACATGTTGTCCGACCGGACCAGGACGTGGTGACCTTTTATCCGGGGACAGAAGCACCGTAGCGCTTTGTCGACTGCTATCATTTCCAAGCATTTTATGTGAAGGAGCTTTTCCCGTTCTGACCACAGGCCAGCGAACGGTCTGCCCTTGAGCAGCGCTCCCCATCCCGAGGTGGAGGCGTCCGTAGACACCACCTGCACACTCGAGGCGGTCCCCAGACTCACACCTGACTGATACCAGTCGGTTACTTTCCAAGGTTTCAGAGCTGAAACGCACTTTAGATCGACCCTGAGGCGAAACAGACCAGCGGTCCATGCCCGGGGCGGAACTCGCGCTTTCAGCCACATCTGCAGTGGGCGCATGCGAAGCAGGCCCAGCTGGAGTACAGAGGCTGCTGAGGCCATCAGGCCCAGTATTTTCTGAAACCTTTTGAGCGGGACTATAGAGCCGTGGCGGAAGGAGTTCGCGACGCGCTGAATGTCTAGTCCGCGCTCCGGTGACAGGCGTGCTGTCATGGATAGCGAGTCCAGCACTGTTCCCAGAAAATAAATTTTCTGACTGGGAGACAGCGAGCTTTTTGCCCAATTGACTGTGAGGCCCAGATTCTCGAGGTGTTCGAGTAATGTGGCCCTGTGTTCTATGAGCTCTGAGTGTGATCGAGCTAGAATCAGCCAATCGTCCAAGTAGTTCAAAACTCGCATGCCCCGAAGTCTCAGGGGTGCGAGAGCCGCGTCCATGCACTTCGTGAATGAAAGGGGTGCTAGGGACAGGCCGAACGGCAGGACTGTGTATTGATATGCCTGGTCCTCGAAGGCGAATCTCAAGAATCGCCTGTGATGGGACGCTATTTGTATTCGGAAATAGGCGTCTTTCAGATCTATTGACATAAACCAGTCCTCTTGGCGAACTTGCGCGAGGATTTTCCTGGTTGTAAGCATTTTGATCTGGCGCTTCACAAGTGCTCTGTTCAGCTGTCGCAGATCTAAAATGGGTCTGAGACCTCCATCTTTTTTCGGTACCAGAAAATATCTGCTGTATAGGCCCCCTTTGCTCTGAGCCTGAGATAAAGGTTCTATAGCACCTTTGCTCAGTAGTTTCGCTATCTCGGCTCGAAGTAGATGTGCTACTTCTGTTTTCACCGTGGATTTGACGCGCGCCATGTAACGGCGGGGGCGTCGAGCGAACTGTAGCGAATAGCCTCTTTTTATAGTGTTCAGCACCCATTCTGTTACCCCAGGAAGCTGTGCCCACACTTTCGCGTGAATAGCTAGGGGTAGAATGAGATCTGGGCTCCGGCCGTGACATAGTGACAGCAAGGGAGCTCCGGCGTGCTGTAACGCAGACACAGTGTTTATAGTGTTCAGCACCCATTCTGATACCCCAGGAAGCTGTGCCCACACTTTCGCGTGAATAGCTAGGGGTAGAATGAGATCTGGGCTCTGGCCGTGACATAGTGACGGCAAGGGAGCTCCGGCGTGCTGTAACGCAGACACTGTGTTTACAGTTTGTGAGGCGGGGGGCGCGCCGATCGCGGCGGGCAGCCTGGCCGCGCTCAAATCCCTTATAGCAGTTTGCTGAGGGAGAGAGAGCGGGGCGAGCCCCGTGGGGCTCAACATGTCTGTGAGTGAATGTGGGCACGGGACAGCGGGCACATTTACTGCACTGAAAACACCGTCGGCCTGAGCTGACTGAATGTGTGTTGGTTTCGTTTTTACAGAACCCGTGGGACATGTGGTGTGTAGTGTTTGTGGGCACTGAGACGTGGGCACATTCACTACGTTTAGTGCACAATCGACATGAGGCGATTTTGTTTGTGCGAGCCCTGCATTTTTGTGGGCTGTGTTTGTGTGTAGAAATGAGCACTGGGTTGTGTGCATTTTTATTACACTCATAACACCATCGGCTGTGGCCGGAACACCAGAAAATACACTGCTTATGTGATTTATCTGGGTCGCCGTGGAAACAGCATTTGTGTGCAGGCAAGCGGGCCGTGGCACTGGCTTGCTTACTGCAAAATACACTGGAACAGTCGCATTTTCTGGAACTGAACGAGCGAAAAAATTTCGGTGGAAGTCTGGCCGCGGCGAGACTGAAACACCGTCGATTTCCTAGGAGGCTAGGAAGACTTGTGTTGGTTTCGTTTTACTGAAACCGTGGTAGTGTTTGTGGGCACTGGGTTGTGGGCACATTCACTACATTTAATGCACAATTGACATGCGTCGATTTCATTTGTGCGAGCCCTGTACCGTGGCGGGCTGTGTTTGTGTGTAGAAATGAACCCTGGGCTGTGGGCATTTTATTACACTCATAACACCATCGGCTGTGGCCGGAAAACCAGAAAATACATTGCTTATATGATTTTTCTGGGTCGCCGTGGAAACGGCATTTATGTGCAGGCAAGCGGGCCGTGGTACCGGCTTGTTTACTGCAAAATACACTGGAACAGTCGCATTTTCTGGAACTGAACGAGCGAAAAGTTTCGGGGGAAGTCTGGCCGCGGCGAGACTAAATTTCTATCTGCTGCGAGAGCCAGGATCGAACACGGGTCTCTCGCGCGAAGGCTACGGGTTATGCCACTGAGCCACAGGGGAGAACTACATTAGCACAAGCAGATAAGAGAGTGTCATCACAGTTTTGTGTGTGTCGGCGTTTGTTTGCAGGTGTGCGTGTTATACAACAGGCTCATTGCTGCAATATTGACATTTTCAGCCGCTCAAACTAAGAGGAGCTGAGAAATGTTTGAGAAATGGAGATTAGTCCGGCCTCGGCGGGACTAAAACACACTCTTTCCTCATTTGCCGGTGACGCACGCCCATGGGGGGCGGGGTAGATTTCTTATAACGTAAAGAAAGCTAGCCGCGGTTTTAGGGCTCGCGGTCTTGAAGCTGGCCCGTTTCCCTGACGACTCGCGGACAGAAGGGGGGAGGTCCACAGAGCTCGCCCAGTCCTCACTGTCCGACGCCAGGATAGAGCAGCAGGACTCCTCTACAGATGCAGCTATCTCGTCGTCATTAATGGCGGCGCGCGGCGGCGCGCGGCGGCCGTTATCCGTCAGTGAGCGACTCGAATGAAGCTGGTGAAGCTGGCGGGCGAACCGGCGAGCTTTCACGGGCTGGAGAAGGCTCGGGGACCCGCTGAGTACGGCGCTTTACGGCGCGGCAATGTAGCGGGTGGAAGTGCAGTCTCGCTGAAGGATGCCAGGCGAGTCCTCAGAGTCACCGTAGGCAATAGCTCGCAGTGAGGGCAGCCGCCGTCGGCGAGCACGAGAGCTGCATGATCCTCTCACTGGCAGGAAACGCATCACATGGTGGTCCCCGTCGCTGAGTGTGGCTCGGCACGAGCCACAGGAGGATGGCATCTTTAAAAAGACGCGGCTCTTTTAGATGATAGACGTGTGAGTCGCGGGGCGAGCACACACACACATACACACAGAGCAGAGTAAAGGATATATAGTACGCCGGAAAGCGCAGCAGGTACGGCGGCTGAAGGCGGCGAGGTGAAGGCCAGCGACTTCAGGCTCGAGGGCTCGTCCCGCTGAAGGCTTGCGTCGACGGCGCGGCTTCTCACTCCGGATCCAGCAATGCGTGTAGCTTCGCTGAAGAGATGAAAATCAGTTTGTATCAGCTATCGGCCGGCTTTATAGGGCGAGACCACGCCCTTTCTGGCGGGACGTGACGAAATGGGCGCGAAGTGCCCCCATTGGTCAAGACGTCACGCAGAGCCGCTCTCGATAGGCTGCTGCTTTTGCCGCAGGGCAGCCAATAGGCGCGCGAGCCGCCTCGCCTATGTCTGCTTGCTGCCGCAAAGCGTTTTACATTGATTAAAAATTAAGGATAATTTTTGGCTTCAATATCTTGAGGAAAAGAGGTTTTCCCCTATAGCGTAAGATATTACGCAGTACGAGAGATACTCTCGTAAGAGAACACAATAACATGCGTTTCACATTTATTTCACTGATTGTTATGAGTAATACATTTTATAAAATAATTATGATATTAAAACAAATGTTTCAATTACATTACATTACATTATGGATTACGCAGAAAAAAGCATAACTACAATGAAAACAAGTTTTAAAGGGGTCATATAATGGTACATGCACTTTTACAAGTTGATTGTACTGAAATGTGTGTTGACAGTGCCTGTACACAACCATCATATAATGATAAAGATCCATCCAGTGTTTTTGTTTTAATCTCCTTATATGTTTTCCCCTGCCTCAAATCGAGCCGTTCGATTTTGTGACATCACTAAATCGTACGCCCCTCCCACGATTGTTGATTGACAGCAGGGTTTCAACACAGACCCGCCCTGAGCGAGCTGTCATCATAGTCCGGCATTGTTGATACACTGGAGCAGAATAGCGTCTAAGCGATTGTGGTGTTCTGTTCTTTGGGTGTAATAACGAACACAGCAGTCATTTTGATGTTCCTAAATCCGAACCGCTGAAGACGCAGTGGCTGAGTTTTGTTTTCGAAGGGAATATTCCCCACGAGCAACGTCAATGCTTTCATGTTTGCGCGAATCATTTCTCACCAGACTGCTTTATAAACGAGGGTCAGTATAAAGCTGGTTTTGCTAAGAAGCTGCTCCTGAAAAAAGAATCGGTACCAACTATTCGTGTTTCTGCTGCACCTCCAGAAGAAGTGTGTAAAATTTTATTAAGCTTTATATTAATCTTTGCAAATCACGAAAAAAAGTTGTTCATGACCATTACCTGTAACATCAATCTGTCAACGAACTAACGTATACATCAGTAAACACACAGCGTTCGTATCTCACTACTCTACCCTGCCAATACATACAGACGGTTGGTCTGGGAACGCCCCGTCACGTGATGTGAATTTAGCCCGTGGGGGAAAACATTGCCTTGGCGCTCATTGAAATACACGCGACAATCATGCTGAAGAGTTGTTGTGTCGTTTTCTGTACTGCCAATATAAAAAATAATAATAAATTGAAGTTCTACATCATTCCCAATAAACACACAGAACCGGAAAGGAGGACAAAATGGTTACAAGCAATTAGGCGTGAGGATGATCAAGGGAAGTTGTGGAATCCCAAGACAAAGCATGTGTGCAGTCGGCATTTCATCACAGGTAGGCTACGTTAACATTGTGTTCATTATTAACGTTATCAAAACTGTCTAAGATTGTTTCAGAAAGTGGCATGCATATATAATTACCCTTATCATTCTACCTTAAGCAAAACTATATAGCCTAGTGTTGAAACTAAACTAGTCGCATGAAAACACGTCTGCTAAGAAACACTTGGCACCGAGTAGGCCTAACTCTTTCCCTTTCAACATAGTCATATTGATAACTCCTGTCAGATATAATTTAGACATAACCTCCCATATTCATTTGTTTGTTTACATCGTTGTGCTGTAGGTTTTAAAAGTGACAAGGAAGATCACCCGGACTACATACCATCAGTGTTTCCACAAAGAACACAATCGACGTCTTATCCAGAAGTGTCTAATGGAACCCTGACGGGCCTCCTCCACCACCTCCACCACCTCCACCACCACCACCTCCTCCACCACCTCCTCCTCCACCACCACCTCCTCCACCACGCCCACCACCCCCACCACCTCCTCCTCCTCCTCCTCCTCCTCCTCTTCCTCCTCTGCACCCTGACGGACCTCCACCACCTCCTCCACCACCTCCTCCTCCTCCTCTGCACGCTGAAGAACCTCCTTCTCTGCACCCTGACGGACCTCCTCTACCTCCTTCTCTGCACCCTGACGGACCTCCTCTACCACCTACTCTGCACCCTGACGGACCTCCTTCTCTGGACCCTGACGGACCTCCTTCTCTGGACCCTGACGGTCCACCTCCTTCTCTGCACACTGTTATTCTTCTATTTTCAACTCAATCTAATTGTCTGTGTTCAGCTTCCTTGACAGAAAAATTTACATACAGTATCTTAACATTAACACATGCTATAACTGCACTATGTTAATTTTGAAAATGTGACATTGTTGACATTGAAATCAGTACATTATTGCAGTTATCCTAACATGATTTTAAATACATTGTTTTGATATTGTAGCCAGGTTTACAATGTCATACAAAGTCACAGTGTGCTACGTCAGTTTTCAAAACATGAATATAAATGAAATAAATTCATAAATAAGGTACTTTCAATTGTAAATGTTATTTGTTAACAATCAGATTGCAAATGAAACCATTTACCTGTGCATCTTTCAGTTCCTGTAATTTTGGAAAGATGTGCTCTAACCAAACTCTAACTTTCAATGACGCTGACAGCATTATTGATGAACTCCTCATCTCTTGTAACCCTGAATATCAGGCAAGTTTGAGGAGTCCATGTAATGAAGTCTGCATATGCTCGCTGAAGATTCAAATTTCAACTTTTAATATTATTTTATTATTAAATATTATGTATTTGTATTATTATTCTTTATTAATATTCATAATCAGTTGTATTATCTAATGAAGTTGCAAAAGCATGAGTTTGAATGCATGAGGGAACTATAGATAGCATGGATCCATGAGATGATCATATGTCAGACAGGGGGAAGCTATATTTTGCTAAGGGGTGTGTACAATGTAACATGTTCCACTGATGTAAGTGTATCACAGATGTAAACAACAAGGATAGTTCTTAATATGGAAGTGAATTGTGACATGTTAAACATAATGTGTACGTATGACAAATACGTTCTAATTTTAAGAAGCTAAGAGCAACATGTTTTGTTACCTTACAAGGAAGCTGTAAGACTCTCTGTGATGTATAAAAACTCAATCTTACTGTACTACCTCAGAGAAACACGGAAACGCATAGACGTGGCATGAATACAACATTTTGAAGTTTCTCTCCTGACATATAAGAATAAAAATCTTTCTTGGCAAGATAACTGGTGTCCGGTCCCGTAAATCAAATAATAACGGGGAAACAAAAGAGGCTTTAATGCCAAGTCTACACTCGCTGAGTGATGAACATCTGCATCTGGACCTACGAACATTTGTACATGCAATGACAACTCTGTTTCTGTAACTGACCAGGGGTGCATTTCCCAAAACCATAGTTGCTAACCTGTTAGCAACTTAGTTGGTTGGCAATGGGAAATTGCATTGAAACCAACAACGTTGCTAACTTAGTTAGAAACTATGGTTTTGGGGAACGCATCCCAGGGGGGTACCATTTACAATAGTAATGAAAAATATGACTAACCTGTGTAAAATATGCATGGTCCCTCTTCAAAGCTGACAAGCTTTCCAGGTGTCCTTTTGGATCTTCTAGCCACTCTTGCCATCCATTAGATGTTGCCTGTAAGGGTGGGGGCAACAAACACTTCACTTCGACCACACAATTCACTTCTACCACACCCTCACCACAACAGTCACAGGACACATAGCCATCACAGGACACTCCAATGAATGACATGGCCCGGCAAATTCTGAAACCTGTCTTGGTTACGTTGAGGTTAAGGTGAGGTTGGCCAACAGGAGCACAGATGTATATAGTGGCTGATAGTGCATTAGTTGTTGTGGTACCTTCCATCCCAAGAGCATGTTTGTATGTCGCCAGGCCATCTTCCACATGGTGCCTCCCCCACTGGATCCATGGCTTCATAATTGGCCTGTGCCTTTGCTGGCATATGCTGTTGATAAAGGAGCAGCTCGGCACAGTAGCCTTCAGGACACGGTGTGCAATGGACCCTGTGATGCGTCCCACTCACTCTTGGTGCCATTGCATACACGATGCCTGGCTGATTGTGGCCCTCTCCACCTGTTCCACCTCTGCCTCAGTTACCTTGTGCTGGCTAAAACACCATGCCTTTTTTGATGGTGTAGAAGAATCCCGGAAGCTTTTCAGTGCCACCGCATCAGACCTTTCAGCCAGCATAGACAGGAACTGCTGGGCTTTGGGGATAGCTTGTTTTATTTTTCTCCTTTTCGTGGTTGTTGGTGGCTGGATATAAAATTTGGTGTTTGCAACAAGTGCAGGCTCAATCTTTTTAACACACACCTGATTCCATTCACAGGCTTTACTTGTGCATGCTCCTTTATTAATACCCAAGCGAACACACGCCTCCAATTTGAAAAGCACAGCAGCTATATGAGAGCATGATTCACCAAGACTGAAAACAGAAAAAGTAGAGAAATGGCTTTGTTGTAGTACAAATTACAGTATTAATACAAATAAGTGTCACATATAAAGAATTAGTATACGTATAATCAACCACATACCCTGCCATACAGTCGCAGTGACCAGTCAGGATGGCCCCGTCCTGCTGTACTGCAATCCAGGTCTTATGTGGCTTGTCTGTTACCCTCCATGATGGCTTTACATCGCATCTCATGAGACATGAGTGTCCTGGCATTTGGTGGTGTAGAACCACCCCAACAAACCCGTTGGTAAAAAAGGTGTGAGCCTCCAGGGACTTGTAATTTTTTAGATTACTGTGTGAGTAGATCCCTGTGTGATATAGTAGTGGGTGTTAAACTCGTATTAGGCAGTGGGCCAGATTTGTCTACTTCCCTTACGAAAAAGAACTATAGTAATCCTATAAGATTTGTATTATAATACTTATGTGATGTTCTGTAATACCTCTATAGTACTTCTATAGTTTGTCCCAAAATACTATAGTATTCCTATAGGATTACTATAATATTTTATTCTAAAATTGGCCTACTACAAGATTTCAATGGTTGTTTTTCATAAGGGATGTCTCATTCACATTAGCGTTATCAGCTGAAGATTGGCTTGATAGGCCAATCGCTACGTAATGACGCCAGCCGTGAACCTGTCAGCACAGTCCCTCGGCAACTTCGTGATCACCGTTTTACAAAAGCATTAATAGTTTGGAGTGAAGCATACGTACAATTGGTAAGTGACAAGGTTTTATGGAGTTATAGTATGCAACATATGATTGAGTTATAGGCTAATGTTCCCGGTAGCTACCACTATGTCTTACCTGGAGATTCAACCAGATAACAGAATATATCTGGAAACGACAGTTCACAGTCAACGACACACAGGTCATTGACCCAGTTTTTAATTAAATAAGGGCAATCACACCCTATTGCAGTTAATTTAGCAATGTATCGTTGCCGGTCGGCAGGCGTCAATGCGTCGCAATAAGACATTTTTGTCATTCAAATACACTTGATGTTCGCGGTGTTTTCCCCCACACCGACTCCGCCCTCACCACGCCCCCAACTATGACTAGTTGCCGACTGTATGTATACATACAATAATAGATCAAAGTGACATTACGTTAACCAACCATTCAGAAACGTCCTGTTCGAGCCTTAATTGTCGAACTTCTTCGGGCCGTCATCTTGTTCCGGGTCCGACTCCGGTTCAAACTGATACGGTTGCACAGATGTATCCTCAGAGACTCCCGCTGCCATTCTTTCTCCAAAATATACCCTTAACTGTTGCCAAGGCAACACTCCACATGCGTTGTATCCAGGGATGGATTATGACTTGTAAAGGCCCTGGGGCCAGGTATCTCCAAAGCCCCCCCCCAATATTTACAGCATTAGTGAGAGATTTTTCCTTGAGAAAAATTAACATAGCTTTATAAGGTAGCCTACCTTATATTTATCCAAATTAATTGATGTAAATGTAGCAGCGGCAGTAAATATAATTTGACTACGCCACCCCGAGGTCTAACCCGGGGAACTGTAAGTAACCACCAAGACTTCTATAGAATTTAGGCAATCAGGTTCGCGCACTGAACAAACAGAGAAATGGTTCGTACAAAGGAATACAATTTTATTAATCAAATTCACAGCAAAAATAGTAAACACTCTGAAAAGCTGACGTCAGCGTATTCTTAAAACACTACACACTGGGTAAGAATCAATACCACATCACAGCACTCCAATGGGGATCAAATAATTAATCATCAATAAAACACAATAATAAATTAAAGCTGCTAGCAGCATTTAGCGGTGTTATTGATACTTAGGAAAAGGGAGCCTTCAGTTTGTTACTCTTAAGAAAATGGAACCTTTAAATAATTAAACTTATTACTTTTAATGAAAGTCAATAAAAAAAGACTTTTGAAAGGAAGTTATTTTTCGTAATTCGAGTAGGTCATAAATTTAAATAATATTGGTCATAAAAAGGTCTTAAAAGGTCTTAAATTTGACTGACTAAACCCTGCAGAAACCCTGAGCCCTTTCCAACAAGCTCTTCCACAAGGATCTAGATGGTCTGGATCAAGAGTTACAGCCGTTTCAAGTTGGGGTTCTCACAGATTAGCGATCCGCGGGGGGGCGCTCCCGAGCCCCGCGACGAAAGATTTGGATCAAGATCCCCGAGAGGACCTTACCATCAAAATTTCAGCGGGCAGAGACTTTCCGTTTTCGAGTTATGAGTGAATTCGTGCTTGGGGGGGCGTGGCCCAATGTTTTACTTTCGTTTTGAGGCTTCCTGTGACAATTAATTATAGAGGCAAATTTTGTCTGATTTGTCTGAAATTTTTCAATGCCGTACAGAGTGATATTACACATGTTCTTGACCTTTTTTAAAGAAGATCTGAGCATTCATTTAAGAGATCAGCATTTACAGCCAATACAGGCAATTTGCCATAGGAAATGTATGGTTTTAAAGCTTTTTGACAGTTATAGCGCCAACTATGGTCCGATCTCCATGAAACTTTGCATGCTTCTTCACCATGTTATGACACATATGCTCACCAATTTTTGTTTAGTTCTGAGTTTTTATTTATGATTTATAGGCTTTTGTGTGTATTTGACACGCCCCTTTTCTAAATGACCCTGTTATAGCCATACGAAAAATGCAAAAGTTCAACTTTTTTTCAATGATTATTGATCTAGAGAGTCCAGAGAATTGTCCTAGACTGGTCTGGTTCCAATCGGGCAAAAATCCAGGGACTAGTTCGCAAAAGTAGGTTTTTAACATATTCGTGAATATTTAATGAACGATTTGATTGACAGCAATGGTTCTAGAGGGAAAGTTGTTCATCCTGAGGAGATCTATCAAATGATATGCATATTTTCGGGATGTGTGCAACACCACGTGATTACAGAGCCGTAAAACTCGTTAGCGCCAACTAGTGGCCAATTTCTTTCAAAACTCTTACAGACCTCTTGGGCCATGAGTCAAACATGTCCGTCGAGTTTCGTTCCGATTGGCCTCCGTTAACCTCGTGTAATAGGTGCTCAAATTCATTGGCCGATGGCGGCCATGTTTTTTGAGTTACGCCAATTTCCTCATACACATACATGGCACCTTGGACCAAGACACTGCATACCAATTTTTAAGTCAATCGGACTAACGGTCAGGTGGTCATAGCCCGATTTAGGTTTTTTGTGTGTTATAGCGCCACCTAGTGTTAGGTCGATGCGATTTTTTTACTGTGACCTCAGATTGAACTCATACACATGTGTTCCAAGATTGGTGAAGATATCTCATTTACTTCTCGAGTTATAGCCATATTAGTAAAATAGGCTCCTCCCACAACGATCATTTTACTCCCCCTAGCGACCGTGAATCGAAAATTCAACTTTTTTTCAATGATTATTGATATTCAGACTCCAGAGAACATGTATGCATTTGTCTGGTTTTGATCGGGCGAAAAACCAGGGACTAGTTCGCAAAAGTAGGTTTTTGACAAAATTCAAAATGGCGGAAAAATTTGCATACCGGAAATGAAATCGGAGATATACGTTTTGTTCTTCAGGCCTCCAGCTTTCCAATGATATAAGACACTTGAGTCTACGACATACGGTTTAGGAGTTATGAGCAGTTTCGCGCAATTGATTGCTGTAGCGCCACCTATAGGCCAATCGGGGTCATACTTTCTGAGGCTCTCCTCGATTTTTGTACTACCCTCTGACAAAGTTTCAGAGCTCCAGCACTTACGGTTTGTTCTGCACGATGCGTTTTACGGCAGAATAATAATAATAATAATAATAATTAAAGCTGCTAGCAGCATTTAGCGGTGTTCAAGCAGTTAAGGCCTTTAAGGCCGTTAAGCACAAAAGCATCAAAAGACATTAAGTTTTATGTAGCAAGCATTTAAACATTGACATCATAGATGGAATAGACCATGTTTTAGCATGATTTACCATGATATACCAAATTTAGTGTGATTTTTCATGATCTACCATGTTCCAGTATGATTTACCATGAATCTAGCATGATTTACCACAGTTTACCATGATTTCCCATGTTATAGGATGATTTACCATGATATACCACATTCTAGAATGATTTACCAGGATTGTAGCATGATTTACCATGATTCATCACATTGCTAGCATGATTTGCCATGATCCACCATGTAATAGTATTTTTTACTATGATTTACCATGTTTCTATCGTGATTTACCATGATTTACCACATTGCTGCATTGATGTGAAGGGCCAATAAAAATGAAGTGATAAACTCTGACAAAAAATGATTGTGTTATAATAGTTAACATGGAAAAACTGGTTTGCTTTAGTGCTTTGATTTACTGTTGAAAATCAAGTGTGTCAAAATGAGAGTGAGACAATAAGTGGTCTTCTACTGCCCTCTGCTGGCCATTCTACTTATTAATAAAGTGTTTTCACAGGTGCTTTTACACTCATATGTAGACATTTGATCACACACACACACACACACATACACACAAAGTCATTATATAAATATATTTTAATGGTCTATAAGCATTTAATGTCTTTGCAAGCTATTAATCAGATTATTCAGCATTTATTCAGAAACCTAGGACTACACACACACATTCTGTTGTAGATACAGATATTTGAACTATGTGATGGAAAAAAGAAATGTTTACTGCAATTGTCCTTCAGGATTCATATTTCTCAATGTACTACAATAGTCAGTTTACCATGGTTTGTCTTAGTTTACCTTGATGTTACCTTGTTGTGACCGAATGTTACACAATAATTTATCATGATATACCACATTCTAGAATGATTCAGCAGGATTGTAGCATGATTTACTATGATTTACCACGTTGTTAGCAATTATGTGAAGCTTCAGAACAGTAAAGTGAATTGAAAGACAAAATATGATTGTGTTATTATAGTAATTGTCACATAAGGTTATTTTTTAGTGTCTGAATATATGAATGCAAAAGCACATGTGAAAAGACTATTAATAAGTATAATGTCCAGCAGAGGGTAGTAGAAGACCACTTATTGCTATAGTACCACTTTTATTTTGAACTACTTGGTTTAATCAGTATTGTGCACTAAAGCAAACCAGTCTTTCAATGTGAATACCATTATGCATGCTTACACACACACACAAACACACAATTGTGGGTTATGATATTGTGAAAATCTCTTTTTGTGGTCCTTAAGCATTTCAGATATTTATTTGTGATGTAAAAATATTAAACTTTCTAATAAATCATTATTTAATATTATATTATAAGCATTTGTTTGTTAGCCATTGCTGAAAACTGGTTAAAAAAGATTAAAAATATCTAATGCTGTTGCTCCCTCTAGTGGACAACAGCGGTTTTACAGCCTACATAAACGGTTGAAATGAATGACAGGAAATTCGTTTTTTTTTTTACTTATATCTCGGGAACGAGAAAGTGAAAAAATCTGAAACTCAGAACTTAGATAGGGTTAGAGGAGCCCTCTTGAACAAGACCATTCCCGTGTTGCTGAGTGATTGCTGTCGGGAGTAATGTCCGTTTAAATGCATATCTTTGTGGGCTTATATCTCGGGAATGCCCAGGCCAAATCGCACCAAACTCGAATCGAAGCTAGATGAGGACGAGCCCTTTCCAACAAGCTCTTCCACAAGGATCTAGATGGTCTGGATCAAGAGTTACAGCCGTTTCAAGTTGGGGTTCTCACAGATTAGCGATCCGCGGGGGGGCGCTCCCGAGCCCCGCGACGAAAGATTTGGATCAAGATCCCCGAGAGGACCTTACCATCAAAATTTCAGCGGGCAGAGACTTTCCGTTTTCGAGTTATGAGTGAATTCGTGCTTGGGGGGGCGTGGCCCAATGTTTTACTTTCGTTTTGAGGCTTCCTGTGACAATTAATTATAGAGGCAAATTTTGTCTGATTTGTCTGAAATTTTTCAATGCCGTACAGAGTGATATTACACATGTTCTTGACCTTTTTTAAAGAAGATCTGAGCATTCATTTAAGAGATCAGCATTTACAGCCAATACAGGCAATTTGCCATAGGAAATGTATGGTTTTAAAGCTTTTTGACAGTTATAGCGCCAACTATGGTCCGATCTCCATGAAACTTTGCATGCTTCTTCACCATGTTATGACACATATGCTCACCAATTTTTGTTTAGTTCTGAGTTTTTATTTATGATTTATAGGCTTTTGTGTGTATTTGACACGCCCCTTTTCTAAATGACCCTGTTATAGCCATACGAAAAATGCAAAAGTTCAACTTTTTTTCAATGATTATTGATCTAGAGAGTCCAGAGAATTGTCCTAGACTGGTCTGGTTCCAATCGGGCAAAAATCCAGGGACTAGTTCGCAAAAGTAGGTTTTTAACATATTCGTGAATATTTAATGAACGATTTGATTGACAGCAATGGTTCTAGAGGGAAAGTTGTTCATCCTGAGGAGATCTATCAAATGATATGCATATTTTCGGGATGTGTGCAACACCACGTGATTACAGAGCCGTAAAACTCGTTAGCGCCAACTAGTGGCCAATTTCTTTCAAAACTCTTACAGACCTCTTGGGCCATGAGTCAAACATGTCCGTCGAGTTTCGTTCCGATTGGCCTCCGTTAACCTCGTGTAATAGGTGCTCAAATTCATTGGCCGATGGCGGCCATGTTTTTTGAGTTACGCCAATTTCCTCATACACATACATGGCACCTTGGACCAAGACACTGCATACCAATTTTTAAGTCAATCGGACTAACGGTCAGGTGGTCATAGCCCGATTTAGGTTTTTTGTGTGTTATAGCGCCACCTAGTGTTAGGTCGACGCGATTTTTTTACTGTGACCTCAGATTGAACTCATACACATGTGTTCCAAGATTGGTGAAGATATCTCATTTACTTCTCGAGTTATAGCCATATTAGTAAAATAGGCTCCTCCCACAACGATCATTTTACTCCCCCTAGCGACCGTGAATCGAAAATTCAACTTTTTTTCAATGATTATTGATATTCAGACTCCAGAGAACATGTATGCATTTGTCTGGTTTTGATCGGGCGAAAAACCAGGGACTAGTTCGCAAAAGTAGGTTTTTGACAAAATTCAAAATGGCGGAAAAATTTGCATACCGGAAATGAAATCGGAGATATACGTTTTGTTCTTCAGGCCTCCAGCTTTCCAATGATATAAGACACTTGAGTCTACGACATACGGTTTAGGAGTTATGAGCAGTTTCGCGCAATTGATTGCTGTAGCGCCACCTATAGGCCAATCGGGGTCATACTTTCTGAGGCTCTCCTCGATTTTTGTACTACCCTCTGACAAAGTTTCAGAGCTCCAGCACTTACGGTTTGTTCTGCACGATGCGTTTTACGGCAGAAGAATAATAATAATAATAATAATAATAATAATTAAAGCTGCTAGCAGCATTTAGCGGTGTTCAAGCAGTTAAGGCCTTTAAGGCCGTTAAGCACTTAAAGCATCAAAAGACATTAGGTTTTATTTAGCATACATTTAACCACTGACATAATTGATGGAAAAGACCATTTACAGCCAAAACAGGCAATTTACCATAGGAAATATATGGTTTTAAAGCTTTTTAACAGTTATAGCGCCACCTATGGTCCGATCTCCATAAAATTTTGCATGCTTGTTAATGATGGTATGTCAGATATGCTCACCAATTATTGTGAAGTTCTGAGTTTTTATTTAGGATTTATAGGCTTTTGAGTGTATTTTGCCACGCCCATTTTCTAAATGACCCTGTTATAGCAAACCAAAGGGAAAAGTTCAACTTTTTTTCAATAATTATTGATCTAGAGACTCCAGAGAATTGTCCTAGACTGGTCTGGTTCCGATCGGGCAAAAAACCAGGGACTAGTTCGCAAAAGTAGGTTTTTAACATATTCATGAATATTTAATGAACAATTCGATTGACAGCAATGGTTCTAGAGGCAAAGTTGTTCAACATGAGGAGATCTATCAAATGATATGCATTTTGTGGGGTTGTGTGCAACACCACGTGATTACAGAGCCGTAAAACTCGTTAGCGCCAACTAGTGGCCGATTTCTTTCAAAACTCTTACAGACCTCTTGGGCCATGAGTCGAACATGCCCATCGAGTTTCGTTACGATTGGCCTCCGTTAACCTCGTCTCAACTTCATTGGTCGATGGCGGCCATGTTTTTTGAGATACGCCAATGTCCTCTTACACATACATGGGGCCTTGGACCAAGACACTGCATACCAATTTTCAGGTCAATCGGACTAACGGTCAGCCCTTTATATGTTTTTTTCATGTTATAGCGCCACCTAGTGTTCGATCGTTGCGATTTTTTTACTGTGACCTCAGATTGAACTCATTCACATGTGTACCAAGTTTGGTGAAGCTATCTCATTTCATTATCGAGTTATAGCCATTTTAGTAAAATAGGCTCCTCCCACAATGTTCATTTTGCGCCCCCTAGCGACCGAAAATCGAAATTTCAACTTTTTTTCAATAATTATTAACATTCAGACTCCAAAGAACATTTCTGCACTGGTTTGGTTCCGATCGGACAAAAAACCAGGGACTAGTTCGCAAAAGTAGTTTTTTGACAAAATTCAAAATGGCGGAAAATCTATATTGGCGGAAATTAAATCGGAGATATACGTTTTTTTCGTCAGGTGACCAGCTTTCCAGTGATATAAGACACTTGAGTCTACGACTTACGGTCTAGGAGTTATGAGCAGTTTTGTGCAATTGGTTGCTATAGCGCCACCTATGGGCCAATCGGGCTCATAATTTGATAACCTCTCCTCGATTTTTGTACTACCTACTGGCCAAGTTTCAAGTCTCTAGCACTTACGGTTTGGGCTGCACGATGCGTTTTACGGCGGAAGAAAAATAATAATAATTAAAGCTGCTAGCAGCATTTAGCGGTGTTCAAGCAGTTAAGGCCTTTAAGGCCGTTAAGCACAAAAGCATCAAAAGACATTAAGTTTTATGTAGCAAGCATGATTTACCATGATATACTACATTTCAGTGTGATTTTTCATGATTTACCATGTTCCAGTATGATTTACCATGAATCTAACATGATTTTCCATAGTTTACCTTGATATACCATGTTATATGATGATTTACCATGATATAGCACATTCTAGAATAATTTACCAGGATTCTAGCATGATTTACCTTTTTTACTATGATTTACCATGTTTCTGGCATTATTTACCATGATTTACCACGTTGATAGCAATTATATGAAGCATAAGAACAATTGAAGTGATAAACTCTGACAAAATATGAATGTGTTATAATAGTAATTGTTATATAAGTGATTTTATAGTGTCTATATACAAAAAAAGACTATTAATAAGAAGAGTGGCCAGCAGAGGGCAGTAGAATACCACTTATTGGCTCACTTTCATTTTCAACTACTTTGTTTCTCCAGTATTCTCCACTGAAGCAAACCATTTTTTTCATGTTAACTCCATAATGCATGCTTACACACACACACACACACACACACACACACACATTTTTGGGATATGTTATTGTGAAAATCAGTTTTAATGGTATATGAGCATTTCACATATTTCTTTGCAATGTAATAATATAAAACTAATTAAAGAAAATGCTTTAAGCATTTGTTTGTTAGCCAATGCTGAAAGCTGATAAAAAAAGATTAAAAATGTCTAATGCTGCTGCTCCATCTAGTGGACAACAGTGCTATTACAGCCTACTTATACAATAGGCCATGTTTTTCATATAATTTAATCTACACACGCTCATTCTGATGTAGATAGAGACATTTGGAACTTCAGGATCCAATGTGACTCAATTGTCACTTCAATAGATGATTTTTGACTAAATGTTATTGTAAATGTTAAAATAGTGAATTTATAAAGTCTAAATATTAATTATAGTTGAGTAGTGTGACAAAATGACTTTTTTTAAACAGTAGGGGGCAGTAAAATACCACTTATTGGCTGTTAGCCTTTTTCAAGCTGTTATAGCTGTTCTTGACCTTTTTTTAAGAAGCTATGAGCATTTATTGAAAAGATATTGGCTTTCGCTCAAGGCTACATATTGAAGTGACCCTATTATAGTCATCCAAATGAAGAAGTTATACATTTTCCTATAATTATTGTTCTAGAGAGTACAGAGCAATAGATGAATTTTGACAAAATGTGATTGTAAATGTTAAAATAATGATTTAATAAAGTCTAAATATCAATTATATATAAAAATATTAGAGAGTAGTATGATGAAATGACAGCAGGGGGCAGTAAAATACCACTTTTTGGCTGTTATAGCCATCCAAGCTGTTATAGCTGTTATAGCCATCCGATTTACACTCTATTATAGCCATCCAAATGAAGTAATTATACCTTTTCTGATAATTATTGATCTAGAGAGTCCAGATAATTGTACTGCACTGGTTTTAAACATTAAGATATGAAAATTATACGATCATAGATGGAAAAGACCATTTACAGCCAATACAGGCAATTTACCATAGGAAATGTATGGTTTTAAAGCTTTTCAACAGTTATAGCGCCACCTATTGTCCGATCTCCATGAAACTTTGCATGCTTCTTCACCATGGTATGACACATATGCTCATCAATTTTTGAGAAGTTCTGAGTTTTTATTTATGATTTATAGGCTTTTGAGTGTGTTTTGACACGCCCCTTTTTATAAATGATCCTGTTATAATGAACCAAATGGCAAATTTCAACTTTTTTTCAATAATTATTAATCTAGAGAGTCCAGAGAATTGTCCTAGACTGGTCTGGTTCCAATCGGGCGAAAAACCAGGGACTAGTTCGCAAAAGTAGGTTTTTAACATATTCGTGAATATTTAATGAACGGTTTGATTGACAGCAATGGTTCTAGAGGCAAAGTTGTTCATCATGAGGAGATCTATCAAATGATATGCATTTTGTGGGGATGTGTGCAACACCACGTGATTACAGAGCCGTAAAACTCGTTAGCGCCAACTAGTGGCCGATTTCTTTCAAAACTCTTACAGACCTCTTGGCCCATGAGTCGAACATGCCCATTGAGTTTCGTTCCGATTGGCCTCCGTTAACCTCGTCTCACAGGTGCTCAAACTTAATTGGCCGATGGCGGCCATGTTTTTTGAGATACGCCAATGTCCTCATAGACATTCATGGGGCCTTGGACCAAGACACTGCATACCAATTTTCAGGTAAATCGGACTAACGGTCAGGTGGCCACACCCCCTTTTATGTTTTTTTAATGTTATAGCGCCACCTAGTGTTAGATCGACGCGGTTTTTTTACTGTGACCCCACACTGTCCTCATACACATGTGTGTCAAGTTTGGTGAAGATATCTCATTTCGTTCTCGAGTTATAGCCATTTTTGTAAAATAGGCTCCTCCCACAACGTTCATTTTGCGCCCCCTAGCAACCGGAAATCGAAATTTCAACTTTTTTTCAATAATTATTGATATTCAGACTCCAGAGAACATTTCTACACTGGTTTGGTTCCAATCGGGCAAAAAACCAGGGACTAGTTCGCAAAAGTAGTTTTTCAACAAAATTCAAAATGGCGGAAAATCTATCATGGCGGAAATGAAATCGGAGATATACGTTTTTTAAGTTAAGAGTCCAGCTTTCCAATGATATAAGACACTTGAGTCTACGCCTTACGGTTTAGGAGTTATGAGCCGTTACGCGCAATTGATTGCTGTAGCGCCACCTATAGGCCAATCGGGGTCATACTCTCTGAACCTCTCCTCGATTTTTGTACTACCATCTGACAAAGTTTCAGAGCTCCAGCACTTACGGTTTGGGCTGCACGATGCGTTTTAGGGGAAAATAATAATAATAATAATAATAATTAAAGCTGCTAGCAGCATTTAGCGGTGTTCAAGCAGTTAAGGCCTTTAAGGCCGTTAAGCACAAAAGCATCAAAAGACATTAAGTTTTATGTAGCAAGCATGATTTACCATGATATACTACATTTCAGTGTGATTTTTCATGATTTACCATGTTCCAGTATGATTTACCATGAATCTAACATGATTTTCCATAGTTTACCTTGATATACCATGTTATATGATGATTTACCATGATATAGCACATTCTAGAATAATTTACCAGGATTCTAGCATGATTTACCTTTTTTACTATGATTTACCATGTTTCTGGCATTATTTACCATGATTTACCACGTTGATAGCAATTATATGAAGCATAAGAACAATTGAAGTGATAAACTCTGACAAAATATGAATGTGTTATAATAGTAATTGTTATATAAGTGATTTTATAGTGTCTATATACAAAAAAAGACTATTAATAAGAAGAGTGGCCAGCAGAGGGCAGTAGAAGACCACTTATTGGCTCACTTTCATTTTCAACTACTTTGTTTCTCCAGTATTCTCCACTGAAGCAAACCATTTTTTTCATGTTAACTCCATAATGCATGCTTACACACACACACACACACACACACACACACACACACACACACACACACACACACACACACACACACACACACACACACACACACACACACACACACACACACATTTTTGGGATATGTTATTGTGAAAATCAGTTTTAATGGTATATGAGCATTTCACATATTTCTTTGCAATGTAATAATATAAAACTAATTAAAGAAAATGCTTTAAGCATTTGTTTGTTAGCCAATGCTGAAAGCTGATAAAAAAAAGATTAAAAATGTCTAATGCTGCTGCTCCATCTAGTGGACAACAGTGCTATTACAGCCTACTTATACAATAGGCCATGTTTTTCATATAATTTAATCTACACACGCTCATTCTGATGTAGATAGAGACATTTGGAACTTCAGGATCCAATGTGACTCAATTGTCACTTCAATAGATGATTTTTGACTAAATGTTATTGTAAATGTTAAAATAGTGAATGTATAAAGTCTAAATATTAATTATAGTTGAGTAGTGTGACAAAATGACTTTTTTTAAACAGCAGGGGGCAGTAAAATACCACTTATTGGCTGTTAGCCTTTTTCAAGCTGTTATAGCTGTTCTTGACCTTTTTTTAAGAAGCTATGAGCATTTATTGAAAAGATATTGGCTTTCGCTCAAGGCTACATATTGAAGTGACCCTATTATAGTCATCCAAATGAAGAAGTTATACATTTTCCTATAATTATTGTTCTAGAGAGTACAGAGCAATAGATGAATTTTGACAAAATGTGATTGTAAATGTTAAAATAATGATTTAATAAAGTCTAAATATCAATTATATATAAAAATATTAGAGAGAAGTATGATGAAATGACAGCAGGGGGCAGTAAAATACCACTTTTTGGCTGTTATAGCCATCCAAGCTGTTATAGCTGTTATAGCCATCCGATTTACACTCTATTATAGCCATCCAAATGAAGTAATTATACCTTTTCTGATAATTATTGATCTAGAGAGTCCAGATAATTGTACTGCACTGGTTTTAAACATTAAGATATGAAAATTATACGATCATAGATGGAAAAGACCATTTACAGCCAATACAGGCAATTTACCATAGGAAATGTATGGTTTTAAAGCTTTTCAACAGTTATAGCGCCACCTATTGTCCGATCTCCATGAAACTTTGCATGCTTCTTCACCATGGTATGACACATATGCTCATCAATTTTTGTGAAGTTCTGAGTTTTTATTTATGATTTATAGGCTTTTGAGTGTGTTTTGACACGCCCCTTTTTATAAATGATCCTGTTATAATGAACCAAATGGCAAATTTCAACTTTTTTTCAATAATTATTGATCTAGAGAGTCCAGAGAATTGTCCTAGACTGGTCTGGTTCCAATCGGGCGAAAAACCAGGGACTAGTTCGCAAAAGTAGGTTTTTAACATATTCGTGAATATTTAATGAACGGTTTGATTGACAGCAATGGTTCTAGAGGCAAAGTTGTTCACCATGAGGAGATCTATCAAATGATATGCATTTTGGGGGGATGTGTGCAACACCACGTGATTACAGAGCCGTAAAACTCGTTAGAGCCAACTAGTGGCCGATTTCTTTCAAAACTCTTACAGACCTCTTGGGCCATGAGATGAACATGCCCATCGAGTTTCGTTCCGATTGGCCTTCGTTAACCTTGTCTCATAGGTGCTTAAACTTCATTGGTCGATGGTGGCCATGTTTTTTGAGATACGCCAATATCCTTTTATACATACATGGTACCTTGGACCAAGACACTGCATACCAAATTTCGAGTCAATCGGACTAACGGTCAGGTGGCCACACCCCCTTTTATGTTTTTTTAATGTTATAGCGCCACCTAGTGTTTGATCGTCGCGATTTTTTTACTGTGACCTCAAATGGAGCTCATACATAGATGTACCGAGTTTGGTAAAAATATCTCATTTCGTTCACGAGTTATAGCCATTTTAGTAAAATTGGCTCCGCCTCCTGCGAACGTTTTGACGCCCCTTAGTGACAGTGAATCGAAATTTCAACTTTTTTTCAATAATTATTGATATTCAGACTCCAGAGAACATTTCTGCACTGGTTTGGTTCTGATCGGGCAAAAAACCTAGGACTAGTTTGCAAAAGTAGGTTTTGGACAAAACCGGAAATAGCGAAAAAATTTGCATACCGGAAATGAAATCCTTGAGGCCTTTTTTGTTCGGCTTGAGCCAAGGATTCCAATGATATAAGACACTTGAGGCTGGGACAAAGGGTTATTGAGATTTAAGGAAAATAGTGCCATTTTTTTGTTTTTTGCGCTATAGCGCCACCTATGGGCCAATCGGGCTCATAATTTGATAACCTCTCCTCGATTTTTGTACTACCTACTGGCAAAGTTTCAGAGCTCCAGCACTTACGGTTTGGGCTGCACGATGCGTTTTAGGGGAAAATAATAATAATAATAATAAAAATCCTTACAATTACAATAGGTTTTCAGCACTTCGTGCTTGAACACCTAATAATAAAAATCAGTACAAATACAATAGGTTTTCAGCACTTCGTGCTTGAACACCTAATTAAAGCTGCTAGCAGCATTTAGCGGTGTTCAAGCATTTAAGACAGTTAAGACAGTTAAGACAGTTAAGACAGTTCAACTCAAAAGCATCAAAAGACATTAAGGTTTATGTAGCAAGCATTTAACCACTGACATCATAGATGGAATAGACCATGTTTTAGCATGATTTGCCATGATATACAACATTTCAGTGTGATTGTTAATGATTTACTATGTTACAGTATGATTTACCATAGTTTACTATGATATACCGAGTTCTAGTATGATTCACCATGGTTTACCCTGTTCTTGCATGATTTACCACAATTGAACACATTCTAGTAGCCTATGATGTAATATGATTCTAGCATGCTAGCACACATACACACACACACAAATAAAGACAAATGTTGTTGTTGTGGTTTTCAATGCTATTGGGATGTGTCATTATGAAAATATACTTTAATGGTCTATACGCATTTCACATAATGTGTTTGTAAACTATTAATCAGATTATTTTGCATTTATTCAGAAACCTAGGACTACACACACACATTCTGTTGTAGATACAGTTATTTGAACTATGTGATGGAAAAAAGAAATGTTTACTGCAATTGTTACAATTAATTATAGAGGCAAATTTTGTCCGATTTGTCTGAAATTTTTCAATGC
The DNA here is from genome assembly GCF_029890125.1 of Rhinichthys klamathensis goyatoka. NCBI lineage: Eukaryota > Metazoa > Chordata > Actinopteri > Cypriniformes > Leuciscidae > Rhinichthys > Rhinichthys klamathensis. Next base: position 1,767,078 of record NW_026606637.1, read on the forward strand.
TGTTCAGAGTGATATTAGACATGTTCTTGACCTTTTTTAAAGAAGATCTGAGCATTCATTTAAGAGATCAGCATTTACAGTCAATAAAGGGCAATTTACCATAGGAAATATATGGTTTTAAAGCTTTTTGACAGTTATAGCACCAACTATGGTCCGATCTCCATGAAACTTTGCATGCTTCTTCACCAAGTTATTACACATATGCTCACCAATTTTTGTGAAGTTCTGAGTTTTTATTTATGATTTATAGGCTTTTGAGTGTATTTTGACACGCCCCCTTTACTAAATGACCCTGTTACAGTGAACCAAAGGGCAAAGTTCAACTTTTTTTTGATAATTATTGATCTAGAGAGTCCATAGAATTGTCCTAGACTGGTCTGGTTCCGATCAAGGAAAAAACCAGGGACTAGTTCGCAAAAGTAGGTTTTGGACAAAATTGGCCATAACAATTTTTTTTTTTGCTCAAATCGAGAATCCGAGATATACATCTTGTCCGTCTTGAGCCAAGGAACACAGTGGTGCAAAAAGCTTGATTCCAAGTCAAACGGTCTAGGAGTTATGAGCAATTTAGTACTTTTGGTTGCTGTAGCGCCACCTATGGGCCAATCGGGGTCATACTCTGATAGGTTCTCCCCAAACTGAGGCCCTAGCACCTGGCCAGGTTTCAAGTCTCTAGGCCTTACGGTTTGGGCTGCACGATGCGTTTTAGGTTTTTTTTTTTTTTCAAATAGCAATTACAATAGGTTTTCAGCACTTCGTGCTTGAACACCTAATAATAGGCGACCTTTTTGACAGTTATAGCGCCACCTATGGTCCGATCTCCACGAAACTTTGCATGCTTCTTCACCATGTTATGACACATGTGCTCATCAATTTTTGTGAAGTTCTGAGTTTTTATTTATGATTTATAGGCTTTTGAGTGTATTTTGACACGCCCCCTTTACTAAATGACCCTGTTACAGTGAACCAAAGGGCAAAGTTCAACTTTTTTTTGATAATTATTGATCTAGAGAGTCCATAGAATTGTCCTAGACTGGTCTGGTTCCGATCAAGGAAAAAACCAGGGACTAGTTCGCAAAAGTAGGTTTTGGACAAAATTGGCCATAACAATTTTTTTTTTGCTCAAATCGAGAATCCGAGATATACATCTTGTCCGTCTTGAGCCAAGGAACACAGTGGTGCAAAAAGCTTGATTCCAAGTCAAACGGTCTAGGAGTTATGAGCAATTTAGTACTTTTGGTTGCTGTAGCGCCACCTATGGGCCAATCGGGGTCATACTCTGATAGGTTCTCCCCAAACTGAGGCCCTAGCACCTGGCCAGGTTTCAAGTCTCTAGGCCTTACGGTTTGGGCTGCACGATGCGTTTTAGGTTTTTTTTTTTTTTCAAATAGCAATTACAATAGGTTTTCAGCACTTCGTGCTTGAACACCTAATAATAGGCGACCTTTTTGACAGTTATAGCGCCACCTATGGTCCGATCTCCACGAAACTTTGCATGCTTCTTCACCATGTTATGACACATGTGCTCATCAATTTTTGTGAAGTTCTGAGTTTTTATTTATGATTTATAGGCTTTTGAGTGTATTTTGACACGCCCCCTTTACTAAATGACCCTGTTACAGTGAACCAAAGGGCAAAGTTCAACTTTTTTTTGATAATTATTGATCTAGAGAGTCCATAGAATTGTCCTAGACTGGTCTGGTTCCGATCAAGGAAAAAACCAGGGACTAGTTCGCAAAAGTAGGTTTTGGACAAAATTGGCCATAACAATTTTTTTTTTGCTCAAATCGAGAATCCGAGATATACATCTTGTCCGTCTTGAGCCAAGGAACACAGTGGTGCAAAAAGCTTGATTCCAAGTCAAACGGTCTAGGAGTTATGAGCAATTTAGTACTTTTGGTTGCTGTAGCGCCACCTATGGGCCAATCGGGGTCATACTCTGATAGGTTCTCCCCAAACTGAGGCCCTAGCACCTGGCCAGGTTTCAAGTCTCTAGGCCTTACGGTTTGGGCTGCACGATGCGTTTTAGGTTTTTTTTTTTTTTCAAATAGCAATTACAATAGGTTTTCAGCACTTCGTGCTTGAACACCTAATAATAGGCGACCTTTTTGACAGTTATAGCGCCACCTATGGTCCGATCTCCACGAAACTTTGCATGCTTCTTCACCATGTTATGACACATGTGCTCATCAATTTTTGTGAAGTTCTGAGTTTTTATTTATGATTTATAGGCTTTTGAGTGTATTTTGACACGCCCCCTTTACTAAATGACCCTGTTACAGTGAACCAAAGGGCAAAGTTCAACTTTTTTTTGATAATTATTGATCTAGAGAGTCCATAGAATTGTCCTAGACTGGTCTGGTTCCGATCAAGGAAAAAACCAGGGACTAGTTCGCAAAAGTAGGTTTTGGACAAAATTGGCCATAACAATTTTTTTTTGCTCAAATCGAGAATCCGAGATATACATCTTGTCCGTCTTGAGCCAAGGAACACAGTGGTGCAAAAAGCTTGATTCCAAGTCAAACGGTCTAGGAGTTATGAGCAATTTAGTACTTTTGGTTGCTGTAGCGCCACCTATGGGCCAATCGGGGTCATACTCTGATAGGTTCTCCCCAAACTGAGGCCCTAGCACCTGGCCAGGTTTCAAGTCTCTAGGCCTTACGGTTTGGGCTGCACGATGCGTTTTAGGTTTTTTTTTTTTTTCAAATAGCAATTACAATAGGTTTTCAGCACTTCGTGCTTGAACACCTAATAATAGGCGACCTTTTTGACAGTTATAGCGCCACCTATGGTCCGATCTCCACGAAACTTTGCATGCTTCTTCACCATGTTATGACACATGTGCTCATCAATTTTTGTGAAGTTCTGAGTTTTTATTTATGATTTATAGGCTTTTGAGTGTATTTTGACACGCCCCCTTTACTAAATGACCCTGTTACAGTGAACCAAAGGGCAAAGTTCAACTTTTTTTTGATAATTATTGATCTAGAGAGTCCATAGAATTGTCCTAGACTGGTCTGGTTCCGATCAAGGAAAAAACCAGGGACTAGTTCGCAAAAGTAGGTTTTGGACAAAATTGGCCATAACTATTTTTTTTTTGCTCAAATCGAGAATCCGAGATATACATCTTGTCCGTCTTGAGCCAAGGAACACAGTGGTGCAAAAAGCTTGATTCCAAGTCAAACGGTCTAGGAGTTATGAGCAATTTAGTACTTTTGGTTGCTGTAGCGCCACCTATGGGCCAATCGGGGTCATACTCTGATAGGTTCTCCCCAAACTGAGGCCCTAGCACCTGGCCAGGTTTCAAGTCTCTAGGCCTTACGGTTTGGGCTGCACGATGCGTTTTAGGTTTTTTTTTTTTTTCAAATAGCAATTACAATAGGTTTTCAGCACTTCGTGCTTGAACACCTAATAATAATAACTAGCAGCATTTAGCGGTGTTCAAGCAGTTAAGGCCTTTAAGGCCGTTAAGCACTTAAAGCATCAAAAGACATTAGGTTTTATTTAGCATACATTTAACCACTGACATAATTGATGGAAAAGACCATTTACAGCCAAAACAGGCAATTTACCATAGGAAATATATGGTTTTAAAGCTTTTTAACAGTTATAGCGCCACCTATGGTCCGATCTCCATAAAATTTTGCATGCTTGTTAATGATGGTATGTCACATATGCTCACCAATTATTGTGAAGTTCTGAGTTTTTATTTAGGATTTATAGGCTTTTGAGTGTATTTTGCCACGTCCATTTTCTAAATGACCCTGTTATAGCAAACCAAAGGGAAAAGTTCAACTTTTTTTCAATAATTATTGATCTAGAGACTCCAGAGAATTGTCCTAGACTGGTCTGGTTCCGATCGGGCGAAAAACCAGGGACTAGTTCGCAAAAGTAGGTTTTTAACATATTCATGAATATTTAATGAACGGTTTGATTGACAGCAATGGTTCTAGAGGCAAAGTTGTTCAACATGAGGAGATCTATCAAATGATATGCATTTTGTGGGGTTGTGTGCAACACCACGTGATTACAGAGCCGTAAAACTCGTTAGCGCCAACTAGTGGCCGATTTCTTTCAAAACTCTTACAGACCTCTTGGGCCATGAGTCGAACATGCCCATCGAGTTTCGTTACGATTGGCCTCCGTTAATCTCGTCTCAACTTCATTGGTCGATGGCGGCCATGTTTTTTGAGATACGCCAATGTCCTCTTACACATACATGGGGCCTTGGACCAAGACACTGCATACCAATTTTCAGGTCAATCGGACTAACGGTCAGCCCTTTATATGTTTTTTTCATGTTATAGCGCCACCTAGTGTTCGATCGTTGCGATTTTTTTACTGTGACCTCAGATTGAACTCATTCACATGTGTACCAAGTTTGGTGAAGCTATCTCATTTCCTTATCGAGTTATAGCCATTTTAGTAAAATAGGCTCCTCCCACAATGTTCATTTTGCGCCCCCTAGCGACCGAAAATCGAAATTTCAACTTTTTTTCAATAATTATTAACATTCAGACTCCAAAGAACATTTCTGCACTGGTTTGGTTCCGATCGGACAAAAAACCAGGGACTAGTTCGCAAAAGTAGTTTTTTGACAAAATTCAAAATGGCGGAAAATCTATATTGGCGGAAATTAAATCGGAGATATACGTTTTTTTCGTCAGGTGACCAGCTTTCCAGTGATATAAGACACTTGAGTCTGCGACTTACGGTCTAGGAGTTATGAGCAGTTTTGTGCAATTGGTTGCTATAGCGCCACCCATGGGCCAATCAGGCTCATAATTTGATAACCTCTCCTCGATTTTTGTACTACCTACTGGCCAAGTTTCAAGTCTCTAGCACTTACGGTTTGGGCTGCACGATGCGTTTTACGGCGGAAGAAAAATAATAATAATAATAATAATTAAAGCTGCTAGCAGCATTTAGCGGTGTTCAAGCAGTTAAGGCCTTTAAGGCCGTTAAGCACAAAAGCATCAAAAGACATTAAGTTTTATGTAGCAAGCATGATTTACCATGATATACTACATTTCAGTGTGATTTTTCATGATTTACCATGTTCCAGTATGATTTACCATGAATCTAACATGATTTTCCATAGTTTACCTTGATATACCATGTTATATGATGATTTACCATGATATAGCACATTCTAGAATAATTTACCAGGATTCTAGCATGATTTACCTTTTTTACTATGATTTACCATGTTTCTGGCATTATTTACCATGATTTACCACGTTGATAGCAATTATATGAAGCATAAGAACAATTGAAGTGATAAACTCTGACAAAATATGAATGTGTTATAATAGTAATTGTTATATAAGTGATTTTATAGTGTCTATATACAAAAAAAGACTATTAATAAGAAGAGTGGCCAGCAGAGGGCAGTAGAAGACCACTTATTGGCTCACTTTAATTTTCAACTACTTTGTTTCTCCAGTATTCTCCACTGAAGCAAACCATTTTTTTCATGTTAACTCCATAATGCATGCTTACACACACACACACACACACACACACATTTTTGGGATATGTTATTGTGAAAATCAGTTTTAATGGTATATGAGCATTTCACATATTTCTTTGCAATGTAATAATATAAAACTAATTAAAGAAAATGCTTTAAGCATTTGTTTGTTAGCCAATGCTGAAAGCTGATAAAAAAAGATTAAAAATGTCTAATGCTGCTGCTCCATCTAGTGGACAACAGTGCTATTACAGCCTACTTATACAATAGGCCATGTTTTTCATATAATTTAATCTACACACGCTCATTCTGATGTAGATAGAGACATTTGGAACTTCAGGATCCAATGTGACTCAATTGTCACTTCAATAGATGATTTTTGACTAAATGTTATTGTAAATGTTAAAATAGTGAATTTATAAAGTCTAAATATTAATTATAGTTGAGTAGTGTGACAAAATGACTTTTTTTAAACAGCAGGGGGCAGTAAAATACCACTTATTGGCTGTTAGCCTTTTTCAAGCTGTTATAGCTGTTCTTGACCTTTTTTTAAGAAGCTATGAGCATTTATTGAAAAGATATTGGCTTTCGCTCAAGGCTACATATTGAAGTGACCCTATTATAGTCATCCAAATGAAGAAGTTATACATTTTCCTATAATTATTGTTCTAGAGAGTACAGAGCAATAGATGAATTTTGACAAAATGTGATTGTAAATGTTAAAATAATGATTTAATAAAGTCTAAATATCAATTATATATAAAAATATTAGAGAGTAGTATGATGAAATGACAGCAGGGGGCAGTAAAATACCACTTTTTGGCTGTTATAGCCATCCAAGCTGTTATAGCTGTTATAGCCATCCGATTTACACTCTATTATAGCCATCCAAATGAAGTAATTATACCTTTTCTGATAATTATTGATCTAGAGAGTCCAGATAATTGTACTGCACTGGTTTTAAACATTAAGATATGAAAATTATACGATCATAGATGGAAAAGACCATTTACAGCCAATACAGGCAATTTACCATAGGAAATGTATGGTTTTAAAGCTTTTCAACAGTTATAGCGCCACCTATTGTCCGATCTCCATGAAACTTTGCATGCTTCTTCACCATGGTATGACACATATGCTCATCAATTTTTGTGAAGTTCTGAGTTTTTATTTATGATTTATAGGCTTTTGAGTGTGTTTTGACACGCCCCTTTTTATAAATGATCCTGTTATAATGAACCAAATGGCAAATTTCAACTTTTTTTCAATAATTATTGATCTAGAGAGTCCAGAGAATTGTCCTAGACTGGTCTGGTTCCAATCGGGCAAAAAACCAGGGACTAGTTCGCAAAAGTAGGTTTTTAACATATTCGTGAATATTTAATGAACGGTTTGATTGACAGCAATGGTTCTAGAGGCAAAGTTGTTCATCATGAGGAGATCTATCAAATGATATGCATTTTGTGGGGATGTGTGCAACACCACGTGATTACAGAGCCGTAAAACTCGTTAGCGCCAACTAGTGGCCGATTTCTTTCAAAACTCTTACAGACCTCTTGGCCCATGAGTCGAACATGCCCATTGAGTTTCGTTCCGATTGGCCTCCGTTAACCTCGTCTCACAGGTGCTCAAACTTCATCGGCCGATGGCGGCCATGTTTTTTGAGATACGCCAATGTCCTCATAGACATTCATGGGGCCTTGGACCAAGACACTGCATACCAATTTTCAGGTAAATCGGACTAACGGTCAGGTGGCCACACCCCCTTTTATGTTTTTTTAATGTTATAGCGCCACCTAGTGTTAGATCGACGCGGTTTTTTTACTGTGACCCCACACTGTCCTTATACACATGTGTGTCAAGTTTGGTGAAGATATCTCATTTCGTTCTCGAGTTATAGCCATTTTTGTAAAATAGGCTCCTCCCACAACGTTCATTTTGCGCCCCCTAGCAACCGGAAATCGAAATTTCAACTTTTTTTCAATAATTATTGATATTCAGACTCCAGAGAACATTTCTACACTGGTTTGGTTCCGATCGGGCAAAAAACCAGGGACTAGTTCGCAAAAGTAGTTTTTCAACAAAATTCAAAATGGCGGAAAATCTATCATGGCGGAAATGAAATCGGAGATATACGTTTTTTAAGTTAAGAGTCCAGCTTTCCAATGATATAAGACACTTGAGTCTACGCCTTACGGTTTAGGAGTTATGAGCCGTTACGCGCAATTGATTGCTGTAGCGCCACCTATAGGCCAATCGGGGTCATACTCTCTGAACCTCTCCTCGATTTTTGTACTACCATCTGACAAAGTTTCAGAGCTCCAGCACTTACGGTTTGGGCTGCACGATGCGTTTTAGGGGAAAATAATAATAATAATAATAATAATAATTAAAGCTGCAAGCAGCATTTAGCGGTGTTCAAGCAGTTAAGGCCTTTAAGGCCGTTAAACACATAAGCATTTAAGACATTAATTTTATTTAGCATACATTTAACCACTGACATAATAGATGGAAAACACCATTTACAGCCAATACAGGCAATTTACCATAGGAAATATATGGTTTTAAAGCTTTTTAACAGTTATAGCGCCACCTATGGTCCGATCTCCATGAAACTTTGCATGCTTCCTCACCATGGTATGACACATATGCTCATCAATTTTTGTGAAGTTCTGAGTTTTTATTTATGATTTATAGGCTTTTGAGTGTGTTTTGACACGCCCCTTTTTATAAATGATCCTGTTATAATAAACCAAATGGCAAATTTCAACTTTTTTTCAATAGTTATTGATCTAGAGAGTCCAGAGAATTGTCCTACACTGGTCTGGTTCCGATCGGGCAAAAAACCAGGGACTAGTTCGCAAAAGTAGGTTTTTAACATATTCGTGAATATTTAATGAACTATTTGATTGACAGCAATGGTTCTAGAGGCAAAGTTGTTCACCATGAGGAGATCTATCAAATGATATGCATTTTGGGGGGATGTGTGCAACACCACGTGATTACAGAGCCGTAAAACTCGTTAGCGCCAACTAGTGGCCGATTTCTTTCAAAACTCTTACAGACCTCTTGGGCCATGAGATGAACATGCCCATCGAGTTTCGTTCCGATTGGCCTTCGTTAACCTTGTCTCATAGGTGCTTAAACTTCATTGGTCGATGGTGGCCATGTTTTTTGAGATACGCCAATATCCTTTTATACATACATGGTACCTTGGAACAAGACACTGCATACCAAATTTCGAGTCAATCGGACTAACGGTCAGGTGGCCACACCCCCTTTTATGTTTTTTTAATGTTATAGCGCCACCTAGTGTTTGATCGTCGCGATTTTTTTACTGTCACCTCAAATTGAGCTCATACATAGCTGTACCGAGTTTGGTAAAAATATCTCATTTCGTTCACGAGTTATAGCCATTTTAGTAAAATAGGCTCCGCCTCCTGCGAACGTTTTGACGCCCCTTAGTGACAGTGAATCGAAATTTCAACTTTTTTTCAATAATTATTGATATTCAGACTCCAGAGAACATTTCTGCACTGGTTTGGTTCTGATCGGGCAAAAAACCTAGGACTAGTTCGCAAAAGTAGGTTTTGGACAAAACCGGAAATAGCGAAAAAATTTGCATACCGGAAATGAAATCCTTGAGGCCTTTTTTGTTCGGCTTGAGCCAAGGATTCCAATGATATAAGACACTTGAGGCTGGGACAAAGGGTTATTGAGATTTAAGGAAAATAGTGCCATTTTTTTGTTTTTTGCGCTATAGCGCCACCTATGGGCCAATCGGGCTCATAATTTGATAACCTCTCCTCGATTTTTGTACTACCTACTGGCAAAGTTTCAGAGCTCCAGCACTTACGGTTTGGGCTGCACGATGCGTTTTAGGGGAAAATAATAATAATAATAATAAAAATCCTTACAATTACAATAGGTTTTCAGCACTTCGTGCTTGAACACCTAATTAAAGCTGCAAGCAGCATTTAGCGGTGTTCAAGCAGTTAAGGCCTTTAAGGCCGTTAAACACATAAGCATTTAAGACATTAATTTTATTTAGCATACATTTAACCACTGACATAATAGATGGAAAACACCATTTACAGCCAATACAGGCAATTTACCATAGGAAATATATGGTTTTAAAGCTTTTTAACAGTTATAGCGCCACCTATGGTCCGATCTCCATGAAACTTTGCATGCTTCCTCACCATGGTATGACACATATGCTCATCAATTTTTGTGAAGTTCTGAGTTTTTATTTATGATTTATAGGCTTTTGAGTGTGTTTTGACACGCCCCTTTTTATAAATGATCCTGTTATAATAAACCAAATGGCAAATTTCAACTTTTTTTCAATAATTATTGATCTAGAGAGTCCAGAGAATTGTCCTACACTGGTCTGGTTCCGATCGGGCAAAAAACCAGGGACTAGTTCGCAAAAGTAGGTTTTTAACATATTCGTGAATATTTAATGAACGATTTGATTGACAGCAATGGTTCTAGAGGCAAAGTTGTTCACCATGAGGAGATCTATCAAATGATATGCATTTTGGGGGGATGTGTGCAACACCACGTGATTACAGAGCCGTAAAACTCGTTAGCGCCAACTAGTGGCCGATTTCTTTCAAAACTCTTACAGACCTCTTGGGCCATGAGATGAACATGCCCATCGAGTTTCGTTCCGATTGGCCTTCGTTAACCTTGTCTCATAGGTGCTTAAACTTCATTGGTCGATGGTGGCCATGTTTTTTGAGATACGCCAATATCCTTTTATACATACATGGTACCTTGGACCAAGACACTGTATACCAAATTTCGAGTCAATCGGACTAACGGTCAGGTGGCCACACCCCCTTTTATGTTTTTTTAATGTTATAGCGCCACCTAGTGTTCGATCGTCGCGATTTTTTTACTGTCACCTCAAATTGAGCTCATACATAGCTGTACCGAGTTTGGTAAAAATATCTCATTTCGTTCACGAGTTATAGCCATTTTAGTAAAATAGGCTCCGCCTCCTGCGAACCTTTTGACGCCCCTTAGTGACAGTGAATCGAAATTTCAACTTTTTTTCAATAATTATTGATATTCAGACTCCAGAGAACATTTCTGCACTGGTTTGGTTCTGATCGGGCAAAAAACCTAGGACTAGTTCGCAAAAGTAGGTTTTGGACAAAACCGGAAATAGCGAAAAAATTTGCATACCGGAAATGAAATCCTTGAGGCCTTTTTTGTTCGGCTTGAGCCAAGGATTCCAATGATATAAGACACTTGAGGCTGGGACAAAGGGTTATTGAGATTTAAGGAAAATAGTGCCATTTTTTTGTTTTTTGCGCTATAGCGCCACCTATGGGCCAATCGGGCTCATAATTTGATAACCTCTCCTCGATTTTTGTACTACCTACTGGCAAAGTTTCAGAGCTCCAGCACTTACGGTTTGGGCTGCACGATGCGTTTTAGGGGAAAATAATAATAATAATAATAAAAATCCTTACAATTACAATAGGTTTTCAGCACTTCGTGCTTGAACACCTAATAATAATAATAATAAAAATCAGTACAAATACAATAGGTTTTCAGCACTTCGTGCTTGAACACCTAATTAAAGCTGCTAGCAGCATTTAGCGGTGTTCAAGCAGTTAAGGCCTTTAAGGCCGTTAAGCACAAAAGCATCAAAAGACATTAAGTTTTATGTAGCAAGCATGATTTACCATGATATACTACATTTCAGTGTGATTTTTCATGATTTACCATGTTCCAGTATGATTTACCATGAATCTAACATGATTTTCCATAGTTTACCTTGATATACCATGTTATATGATGATTTACCATGATATAGCACATTCTAGAATAATTTACCAGGATTCTAGCATGATTTACCTTTTTTACTATGATTTACCATGTGTCTGGCATTATTTACCATGATTTACCACGTTGATAGCAATTATATGAAGCATAAGAACAATTGAAGTGATAAACTCTGACAAAATATGAATGTGTTATAATAGTAATTGTTATATAAGTGATTTTATAGTGTCTATATACAAAAAAAGACTATTAATAAGAAGAATGGCCAGCAGAGGGCAGTAGAAGACCACTTATTGGCTCACTTTCATTTTCAACTACTTTGTTTCTCCAGTATTCTCCACTGAAGCAAACCATTTTTTTCATGTTAACTCCATAATGCATGCTTACACACACACACACACACACACACACACACACACACACACACACACACACACATTTTTGGGATATGTTATTGTGAAAATCAGTTTTAATGGTATATGAGCATTTCACATATTTCTTTGCAATGTAATAATATAAAACTAATTAAAGAAAATGCTTTAAGCATTTGTTTGTTAGCCAATGCTGAAAGCTGATAAAAAAAGATTAAAAATGTCTAATGCTGCTGCTCCATCTAGTGGACAACAGTGCTATTACAGCCTACTTATACAATAGGCCATGTTTTTCATATAATTTAATCTACACACGCTCATTCTGATGTAGATAGAGACATTTGGAACTTCAGGATCCAATGTGACTCAATTGTCACTTCAATAGATGATTTTTGACTAAATGTTATTGTAAATGTTAAAATAGTGAATTTATAAAGTCTAAATATTAATTATAGTTGAGTAGTGTGACAAAATGACTTTTTTTAAACAGCAGGGGGCAGTAAAATACCACTTATTGGCTGTTAGCCTTTTTCAAGCTGTTATAGCTGTTCTTGACCTTTTTTTAAGAAGCTATGAGCATTTATTGAAAAGATATTGGCTTTCGCTCAAGGCTACATATTGAAGTGACCCTATTATAGTCATCCAAATGAAGAAGTTATACATTTTCCTATAATTATTGTTCTAGAGAGTACAGAGCAATAGATGAATTTTGACAAAATGTGATTGTAAATGTTAAAATAATGATTTAATAAAGTCTAAATATCAATTATATATAAAAATATTAGAGAGTAGTATGATGAAATGACAGCAGGGGGCAGTAAAATACCACTTTTTGGCTGTTATAGCCATCCAAGCTGTTATAGCTGTTATAGCCATCCGATTTACACTCTATTATAGCCATCCAAATGAAGTAATTATACCTTTTCTGATAATTATTGATCTAGAGAGTCCAGATAATTGTACTGCACTGGTTTTAAACATTAAGATATGAAAATTATACGATCATAGATGGAAAAGACCATTTACAGCCAATACAGGCAATTTACCATAGGAAATACATGGGTTTAAAGCTTTTCAACAGTTATAGCGCCACCTATTGTCCGATCTCCATGAAACTTTGCATGCTTCTTCATCATGGTATGACACATATGCTCACCAATTTTTGTGAAGTTCTGAGTTTTTATTTATGATTTATAGGCTTTTGAGTGTGTTTTGACACGTCCCCTTTTATAAATGACCCTGTTACAGTGAACCAAAGGGCAAAGTTCAACTTTTTTTGATAATTATTGATCTAGAGAGTCCAGAGAATTGTCCTAGACTGGTCTGGTTCCGATCGGGCGAAAAACCAGGGACTAGTTCGCAAAAGTAGGTTTTTAACATATTCGTGAATATTTAATGAACGGTTTGATTGACAGCAATGATTCCAGAGGCAAAGTTGTTCAGCATGAGGAGATCTATCAAATGATATGCATATTGTGGGGATGTGTGCAACACCACGTGATTACAGAGCCGTAAATCTCGTTAGCGCCAACTAGTGGCCGATTTCTTTCAAAACTCTTTCAGACCTCTTGGGCCATGAGTCGAACATGCCCATCGAGTTTCGTTCCGATCGGCCTCCGTTAACCTCGTCTCATAGGTGCTCAAACTTCATTGGCCGATGGCGGCCATGTTTTTAGAGATACGCCAATGTCCTCATACACATACATGGGGCCTTGGACCAAGACACTGCATACCAATTTTCAAGTCAATCGGACTAACGGTCAGGTGGCCACACCCCCTTTTATGTTTTTTTAATGTTATAGCGCCACCTAGTGTTAGATCGAAGCGGTTTTTTTACTGTGACCCCAGACTGTCCTCATACACATGTGTGTCAAGATTGGTGAGGATATCTCATTTACTTCTTGAGTTATAGTCATTTTAATAAAATAGGCTCCTCCCACAACATTCATTTTACTCCCTCTAGCGACCGAAAATCGAAAATTCAACTTTTTTTTGATAATTATTGATATTCAGACTCCAGTGAACATTTCTGCACTGGTTTGGTTCCGATCGGGCAAAAAACCAGGGACTAGTTCGCAAAAGTCGTTTTTTGACAAAATTCAAAATGGCGGAAAATCCATCATGGCGGAAATGAAATCGGAGATATACGTTTTTTAAGTCAAGAGTCCAGCTTTCCAATGATATAAGACACTTGAGTCTACGCCTTACGGTTTAGGAGTTATGAGCAGTTACGCGCAATTGATTGCTATAGCGCCACCTATAGGCCAATCTGGGTCATACTCTCTGAACCTCTCCTCGATTTTTGTACTACCATCTGCCAAAGTTTCAAGTCTCTAGCCCTTACAGTTTGGGCTGCACGATGCGTTTTACGGCAGAAGAAAAATAATAATAAAAATCAGGACAATTACAATAGGTTTTCAGCACTTCGTGCTTGAACACCTAATAATAATAAAAATCAGTACAAATACAATAGGTTTTCAGCACTTCGTGCTTGAACACCTAATAATAATAATAATAAAAATCAGTACAAATACAATAGGTTTTCAGCACTTCGTGCTTGAACACCTAATAACACACAAGGATGTGTGAATCAGTGTCCGGACATAGAGTATATTTCACACACGCACACTCACAATACCGGGCTTGAGGCTTACTGGTGGGCGTCCAGCGACTCGGGCATGAGTATCCAAATAATCCACCCCAAACGCACGTGCACAGCCACACAACCAGCACAGCAACGGTCACACTGTGAAGGGAACCACACTACACACTAAAGAGGGCCCACCACCTCGAGCACGCCGTCCCCACCGTCAGCTCTCAGCGCCGCCACATATAACAAAGACAGAATAAACAAAATTAACGACAAGTCATAATTTCACACCATAAATCAAACTAACAATGATGACAAAGACAAAAAAAACAAGAACTTTTCCACAACGGCAACAAAGAAAATGAGATAAAGAGGAAAAAAACAACAGTAATACTTTTAAGTCAAATAAACAAACAAAAACATGGAATAACCATGCACACCAACAGCAATGCAGATAAATGAAATACACAAAAAGGCAAATTAAATGACTTTACCAAACAACTATAATACTGGCAAATGAAATAACCAAAGAAACAAATGAAATTACTTTACCAAAACGACTATAGTGCTGGTAAAGGAAATAAACAAAGAAGCAAAATGAAAGTACTTTACAAAACGATTATAATGATGGTAAATGAAATAAACAAAAAGGCAAATTAAATGACTTTACCAAACAACTATAATACTGGCAAATGAAATAACCAAAGAAACAAATGCAATTACTTTACAAAACGATCATAATGCGGGTAAATGAAATAAACAAAAAGGCAAATTAAATGACTTTACCAAACAACTATAATACTGGCAAATGAAATAACCAAAGAAACAAATGAAATCGCTTTTAGAAAATAAGAACGCACAACCCACTCAAATGATCACATAACAAACACACTCATCCGTTGATACACACATCTGAGGGCAGATACTCAGTCGGCCACACAAGTGGCCTACGATGCAGTTTCCTTGAGCAAAAATGAACTCAGTCCATTAACTTGGACTCGCCGTAAACAAGTTCGACACGTAGGGGGACGTGCAGTAACAGTATTTAAGCAAAGCAGCAGTTGCCCCAAGGCAGGCCGCAAACGCTTCCTTGCTATAGTAGCTATCCCTAAAACACACAATAATGGTTTTATTAAGCTACCGCCCAAATAGCGCAAATACATTACCCAAATGGGGAAAACTTACCTGAGCCACAGCGCGCGACACACACATCTCGCAGGCGAGTCAACAAACAGGCGAGTAACACGTTATTCCGTTCAACTCAATGGAAAATGGGTTAGCCGCAACACAAGGAATTCTATGAAAAATCGGAATCCCACATAAACCACAAGCAAACTAACACAGTACAACATTTGCAATAGACCTCTACATACCTGCAACACCACCAGGAACTGGGTGAACCCAAACAACACAAGCCTACAACGTCACGCACTGCCCTAGAGGGTACGTTTCAAGCTTTAACCTCCTCCTCCTGACATGATTGGCCACCACGGACTCACCACAAGCCAATCACGAACCGGATAGGAAGGACAACAGCCAATGTAACCAAATGGGGAGGAGGGACTGGATTCAACCACAGTCCATCCTGCCACAATCTACCCGGCCTTTTTAAGTCGGCGCCACGACGATGGGCCACCAGAAAGATAAGGCATGTGAACCATTTGTATCAATGAAACAGTACTTTGTCTCCCTAACACACCGATCTTGGGAGATGGTGGAGGTTTGAGTGTTGTCCAGCCGTTGACCGGGAGGTCTGACGTGCTCTTACTTCCGTCCCATCGGAGGAGTTAGGCAACACAGCCACTCCAGGGAGTGGAGAGCCACCCACCTCCACTGGAGGGGCTAAAAGGGGCGACGTACTGTGATCGTTATTGGCTGACCCTGTCGCTGGAGACTCAGACGCCAGCCGAGAAGCTGGCCAGCCCTGGATCATCAAGTCATAATCGCCCAGCCATTCCTCCTGCCTGGTTACATGTGAAGTGAGTGGCTGGGCGACAGTTTGGTCAATAAGAGGAGGCATTGGCACATTTTCGCGAACCACCGGTTTCAACAGGGAGCGATGCACATGACGAGCCTTGCTCAGGTCACTTACTGGTGCCACGGTATATACCGTGCCACCCTCCTTCGGTACTCTCAGTACCTGGTGCATTACTGAGCTCCACATGTCATGAATTTTGTGGCGCCCCCTCACACTGAGGTCACGGTGATATACTAACTGGCCCTCCTGTAAAGGTGCCTCGCGAACTCGCTGGTCATGGTTTGTCTTACGGCGTGTAGCTGCTGCTTGCAGCCGCTCTCTGGCTCCATGAAAGGCAAGTTGCAACCGAGCCTGATGTTCTCTGACCCATTCGTGAACCGTGACACCAGAGGGCTCAGGGACATTCCCTAATAGAAAATCCAACGGCAAACGTGGTTCTTGCCCGAACATCAAGAAGAATGGTGACTCTCCTGTGGCCTGGTGGGGGGTGGTGTTATAACAATACAGGATTTGGGGCAAGCAAGAGTTCCAGTCTCTTTTTTGTGAGACTGGTAAAGTTCGTAACAGGTTGTGCATGGTCCTATTAAAACGCTCGCACTGCCCGTTTCCCGCGGGGTGGTACGGAGTAGTGCGCGTCTTCTGGATTCCATATAAACCACAAAGCTGCTGAATAAGCCCATTTTCAAAACTGCGGCCCTGGTCCGAATGTATTCGGCCAGGGACCCCAAACTTTGAAAACCATTCCCCCACCAGTACCCGTGCCACTGTAGGGGCACGTTGATCGCTAGTCGGGACGGCCAAAGTATACTTGCTAAAAATATCAGTCATTACCAAGACATTCTCCTGCCCACTCCTAGCTGGCTCTAGAGTAGTAAAATCAATTGCCAAGATTTCGTTGGGTCGCCCCGCCAGAAGGTGGCCCATGAAACTCTGTGCAGTAGGATGATTGTCTTTGGCAACCTGACATCTTTCGCACAACTGGCACCAACGTGCCACATCCGAAGCCATACCTGGCCAGAAGCACCGCTGCCGTAAAAGCTCCAGGGTCCTTTCGGTTCCCTGGTGGCCATGCTGCTGATGGGCCTGTGTTAGTACTTCTTTTTGCATGGCCTCGGGCAGCAACAATTGCCATACTATTTCTCCCCCGTCTGAACGGAAGACCTTACGGTAAACCACACCATCCCACTCAACCAAACGATCCCACTGTTTAAGCAGGGCCAGCGTCTGTGGTGAAACCTGTTTGCGCTCTTGAGGGCTGGGTCGTTCCCCCCTCCTCCAAAAGACCAAAGCTTCCTGAATGGTAGGGTCTGCCTGCTGAAAAATAGAAATCTCCGCCGGTGTATGAGCCGGTAGAGCAGAGATGGCCAATTGCGTGACCTTGGTCAACCCGGACTGTAACACCTGTTGCAGTGGTTGAGGGAGAGTAGTGCCCGGGACTATAGCTTCTATGGTTTGGGAGTCTGGTAAATGCAGCCTAGATAGTGCATCTGCATTTTTATTACTCCTCCCCGACCGATATTTGACTTCATAGTCAAATGACGCCAGTTGGCCTAGCCAACGCTGCTCTGTAGCACCAAACTTCGCTGAGGCCAGATGACTCAGTGGGTTGTTGTCTGTATAGACCGTGCATTTGTGACCCAACAGATACTCACGAAACTTTTCTGTCATGGCCCATTTAAGGGCCATGAACTCCAGTTTCATGGAGCTATAGTTCTGCATGTTCCTTTCTGCAGGTCTCAACCCCCGGCTGGCATACGCTATTGGCCTCACTCGGCCCCCTTGCTCCTGTGACAATACTGCACCCAAACCCCCATAGCTCGCATCAACCTCTAAAATAAAAGGTAGTGTAAAATCTGCGTACGCTAATACTGGAGCGGTAGTCAGTTTTGTCTTAAGAGAATCAAAACTGGCCTGACACTCACTAGACCAGATTTGAATGGCTGCCTTCTGTAGCCTTTTTCCTGACCCTACGTTGGCTAGCTCTGCCACTAGCCGATGTAACGGGGCAGCCAGCTTAGCAAAACCTTCGACAAATCGCCTATAATAGCTAGCGAATCCTAAAAAGGACCGTAGCTCAGAGACTGTGGTAGGGGTTGGCCAAGAAGATACCACTTCGATTTTACTGGGGTCAGTGGCCACACCCTGGTTTGAGATTACATGACCCAAATACCGTACCTGCTGCTGGAAAAACGCACACTTCGAGAGCTTCACCTTTAACCCTTCATGCTCCAACCGACTCAACACCACCCCCAGCCTCTCCAGATGTTGCCCAACCGAACCGGAAAAAACCACAATGTCGTCCAAGTAGAGAAGCAACGACTGACACTGTTGGTCACCGAATATCCGTTGCATCAATCGCTGGAAGGTGCTGGGGGCATTGCACAGTCCGAAAGGCATTCGGTTCCACTCAAATAATCCGAAGGGCGTGCAAAAAGCGGTCTTGGACTTATCCTCCTCTCTAACCGGTACCTGGTTGTAGCCACTAGCCAAATCGAGAGTGGAAAACCATTGAGCCCCCGTCAGCGCATCCAACGACTCTTCTATACGTGGAAGAGGAAATGCATCTCTTCTTGTTTTGCTATTTAACTGTCGGTAATCCACGCACATACGGAGACTGCCATCTTTCTTTTTCACTAGAACGATGGGGGAAGCGTATGGACTACAACTTTCTCGAATCACCTGTGTTTCCAGCAGTTGATTAATGTGTTCCTTTACCAACTCATACTCCGATGGGGGTATGCGCCGATAACGTTGTCGCACTGGGGCACTATCTTGAAGGGGGATCTCATGAGCGATTAAGTTAGTACACCCCAGGTCTAATTCATTAACTGAGAAGACATGGGTGTATTTCCTTACCAAGAATCGCACCTGTTCTTGGTCCTCCCTGGACAAGGGGGACAGGTCCAAAGCCTCAATCTGGTCCGGCACCGTAGGGGAGGCTGACTGAGAAAACACAGTAGCGGTGTAGGAGGGCACTTCGGTGACACCCGCTGGTAAGCTAACAATGTGGGCACGTTCTAACCCACCTACAACTGTGCGGGGATAGAGCAGGACATCTGCGGTGCCCACATTGACAACCGGTACGTGGGCAATGCCTCGAATCACTTGAATGAGAGCAGGAGAGACCAACAAACCCGCCGGTAACCCCCCCTCTGGGGGTTCCAATAACACAGTGGCCCCAGAATACTGGGATGAACAAGTAGCAGCCACCAGCTTCATTGTGCCCCCAGGGATTCTACAAGCCCTCCTACCCCGAACCTTTACTTTACCCCTGGCCCCTCCAGACAACTGCAGGCTACTACTATGGCATCGTTGGAAAGCCTGTTGGACAGAAACAGGTGCTTCCGACACTGATGGCAACTCAAATAAAGCCAGACCATAAAGTCCAAAGAGCTCTTGAAAACACTTTTGAATCACATTCATTCCCAAAAGGCCGGGTGCTAAAGTATGGGAACTACCTGGTGGATCCTGAACCACCAATACACCACACTGTGGCATCAACTTCCCACAAAGCACCACGTCCATTTCCAAGTACCCAAGGTACGGAATGGCTAAGCCATTGGCCGCCCTAAGCTGCAACCAATGGCAAGAGTGAAGACGCTCCGGACCCCAAGGCTTAAAATGCTGCGAAAAAAAACTCTCTGTGACAGTGGTCACCATTGACCCAGTATCTACCAGGCAAGACACTTTGACCCCTCCCAATATTACCTCGACATATGGACAGGAGGCCATTAACGTTGAAACCTTGGTCAAATTTGAGGAATCACTTATTGAGCCAGAGCTTGCCCCACCGGATGTGTGGCTCTGCAAAACGGTGGGCACTAGTTTTCCGAGGCCGAAGTTGGGCGGGCCTGGCTACCAAAGGGAGGGCCTCGTCCCAGAGACATCACATTCACTAGCAAAATGGCCAGGCTGTTGGCAACGGCGGCATATTAACGGCCCATTACGTGACGAGCGACCACGCATGTCGGGGCGTTGCAAGTGAACAAGATTTTGGGTAAGCTGTTGTAATTGCTCTTGTTGACATCGCAGTTGTTCTTGTTGAAATTTCAACATCTCCTTTATTTCACTCACCTCAGACGGCGGAGGTGTCCGAGGCGGATCATGTGGGCTACCCTGTACCCTATACTGAATGCCAATAGCCGAGGGAACAGAGTGGCTGCGACCCCTCATGCCGCCAGGCAACCCCTCTCGTTCCCACCGCATGGCCTCCCTTCTGACCTCCAGCAAGGTGGCCATAGGCTGCCGCCGCACCATTTGCTTTAACTCACGGCGTAAAGCACCATCAAGAACATATTCGTTAAACTGATCCCTAAGTAGGGCTTCAGCATTTGGCATACCATCAGGTGCCTGACCCTTTACCTTGGCCATGAGACTCATCAGGGCCAAAGAAAATTCTTGAAGGGTTTCGCCTTCCTGCTGTCTCCTTGAAAAAAATGCCTCCTGCAATACTACATACGAATCAGTACAACCATAAAGTTCTCTTAATATGGCAATTATGCGAGCTGGGTCCCTCCGATCAACGCTAGGGCGGTACTTTATCTCGTCACGAGCCTCCCCCTCTAAGTGGTCATAAAGGAAATCGGCTTGATCATTAGCTGCCAAATGCCGTACTCTCATACTTGCTTGTGCCTCCTCAAGCCACTCACTCAGCCGTTGGCCCGATTTCCCACTAAATATGGGACATGTACGTTCTCGCGGGATGAAAACCATCCTCTCTGCTATGGGGACAGCAGCCGCACCATCACTAGCGACATTAACAGCTGGTGGTAGATTAGGTGGTACAGGGGCTACATTGGGATCCTGTGCAACTAAAGCCTGTTGTTGGCGAAGCCTCTCATTATCTACTTTCAGCTGGGCCACTAAGTCCCTCAACTCTTGTAGTTCCTCGTCCATAGCTAGCTCGAATCACCAACCTTACCTGACAGTTACGGGTCCACGTGAGAACAACTGCTGCTTTGCTCAAAAAGAAACGTTATCCAACTGCCCTCAAAACAAAACACAACACAACATTTATCCAAAAAACAACAACCAAAAAAAAAAAAAAAACCATGTAGGATACACTTCTCTGTTATATTTCAGTCTATCCTGCCGGCTACGCCAAATGTAGCAGCGGCAGTAAATATAATTTGACTACGCCACCCCGAGGTCTAACCCGGGGAACTGTAAGTAACCACCAAGACTTCTATAGAATTTAGGCAATCAGGTTCGCGCACTGAACAAACAGAGAAATGGTTCGTACAAAGGAATACAATTTTATTAATCAAATTCACAGCAAAAATAGTAAACACTCTGAAAAGCTGACGTCAGCGTATTCTTAAAACACTACACACTGGGTAAGAATCAATACCACATCACAGCACTCCAATGGGGATCAAATAATTAATCATCAATAAAACACAATAATAAATAACACACAAGGATGTGTGAATCAGTGTCCGGACATAGAGTATATTTCACACACGCACACTCACAATACCGGGCTTGAGGCTTACTGGTGGGCGTCCAGCGACTCGGGCATGAGTATCCAAATAATCCACCCCAAACGCACGTGCACAGCCACACAACCAGCACAGCAACGGTCACACTGTGAAGGGAACCACACTACACACTAAAGAGGGCCCACCACCTCGAGCACGCCGTCCCCACCGTCAGCTCTCAGCGCCGCCACATATAACAAAGACAGAATAAACAAAATTAACGACAAGTCATAATTTCACACCATAAATCAAACTAACAATGATGACAAAGACAAAAAAACAAGAACTTTTCCACAACGGCAACAAAGAAAATGAGATAAAGAGGAAAAAAACAACAGTAATACTTTTAAGTCAAATAAACAAACAAAAACATGGAATAACCATGCACACCAACAGCAATGCAGATAAATGAAATACACAAAAAGGCAAATTAAATGACTTTACCAAACAACTATAATACTGGCAAATGAAATAACCAAAGAAACTAATGAAATTACTTTACCAAAACGACTATAGTGCTGGTAAAGGAAATAAACAAAGAAGCAAAATGAAAGTACTTTACAAAACGATTATAATGATGGTAAATGAAATAAACAAAAAGGCAAATTAAATGACTTTACCAAACAACTATAATACTGGCAAATGAAATAACCAAAGAAACAAATGCAATTACTTTACAAAACGATCATAATGCGGGTAAATGAAATAAACAAAAAGGCAAATTAAATGACTTTACCAAACAACTATAATACTGGCAAATGAAATAACCAAAGAAACAAATGAAATCGCTTTTAGAAAATAAGAACGCACAACCCACTCAAATGATCACATAACAAACACACTCATCCGTTGATACACACATCTGAGGGCAGATACTCAGTCGGCCACACAAGTGGCCTACGATGCAGTTTCCTTGAGCAAAAATGAACTCAGTCCATTAACTTGGACTCGCCGTAAACAAGTTCGACACGTAGGGGGACGTGCAGTAACAGTATTTAAGCAAAGCAGCAGTTGCCCCAAGGCAGGCCGCAAACGCTTCCTTGCTATAGTAGCTATCCCTAAAACACACAATAATGGTTTTATTAAGCTACCGCCCAAATAAGGCAAATACATTACCCAAATGGGGAAAACTTACCTGAGCCACAGCGCGCGACACACACATCTCGCAGGCGAGTCAACAAACAGGCGAGTAACACGTTATTCCGTTCAACTCAATGGAAAATGGGTTAGCCGCAACACAAGGAATTCTATGAAAAATCGGAATCCCACATAAACCACAAGCAAACTAACACAGTACAACATTTGCAATAGACCTCTACATACCTGCAACACCACCAGGAACTGGGTGAACCCAAACAACACAAGCCTACAACGTCACGCACTGCCCTAGAGGGTACGTTTCAAGCTTTAACCTCCTCCTCCTGACATGATTGGCCACCACGGACTCACCACAAGCCAATCACGAACCGGATAGGAAGGACAACAGCCAATGTAACCAAATGGGGAGGAGGGACTGGATTCAACCACAGTCCATCCTGCCACATAAACATTGTTACATGTTGTTACTAAACTTAATGAAATTCTGTTTGGTCAGCAAATGTTTTGAGAATCACAATACACCTATTGTGATGGGTTTGTTTTTTTCTAATGATTTATATTCATAGGCTGCCTGCTGAACATGTAAGTAAGTAAGTTCCAGGGAGCCCTCAGAGTCCAAGAGCCTTGTTTAAGAGGCCTTGTGTAGGCTATGAGACAGATATATTACAGCATTAATAAACATTTGTTTTCATTGTTAATGGGTTTTCTGAACCAAACTGGATTGCGCGGCCTTAAACCCAATCTTGTCATGCACGTTACAGATTTTGTAATTTGTGTGCTACAGAAATTTATTTGGATACACTTTACCCTTATTCTTTTTTAATACATCAAGACTAAAAACAGTGTACAAACACCATTATGAAATGGTCTTTTTCAGAATTTATAATGCTTTTTTACCAAACTAAAAACTGTACAACAAGCTTACCCCTTCATCTCAACGGCACGCTGACATGTGAAAGTGGTTTTCTTCTTTGTTTTCTTATGGATCGCAAGTTCGCAACAAAACTTACACATTACCGCCACCAACTGTGGAGCAAACCAATAGCTACTACCAGAGCCGTTGAAAACCAGAGTTGCGACACTCCCATAGACCGCCATAGTTCCAGCATTGAACCCCATTCATTTTCAGTGTTTCCAAAGTACGCTCGCTGGTAAATTAATGAAATTACTGTATTTTTTTTACTTTTACACACATTAGCCGACCTCTCGTGAATCTAGTCAGTAGTTATATTTTATGTAGCCAGTTTTAGTTAATGTTTATTGGAAGATAATAAGTTAATTGCAGCTATAGCTTACGTGACCAACACTTCACTAACGTTAGCTAACTTACGGTAACGGTAACCTGATTGTTACGTGCTAGCGTTTTCTTTGCTCCCCTTTTTGTTTATTGGTTGCTGCGTTTCTTCCCTTTGTTGTTGGTTTCTTCCTGTTTTCCCGCTCTCTGCTATCCTTGAGTTTTTAGGTGCTGCTATTGGTCGGAGACAACCAATCATCGGCTGTGGGTCTGATAAAAGGCACTCTGGAGAATGGAAGAAGGAGGAGCTTGGAGTGTTTGTGGCTTGTGTTATTGTTGTTGCTGAGGAGTACTGACTTTGTGGTGGTTCGCTTGCCTGTTTCCCTAGTGGGATTGTGTTTGTTCATTGAGGACTGCCTTACCTGATCTCAAACTGGCATCAGCCCGGAGAGAGGAGAAAAGGGAAGTACGTCACGTGACCTACATTGTACATACATGTAGAAGTACCATTGTTAGACACACTAGGGAAGGAGCGTGTGCAACTATATGTAATTTTTGTTTGGTTAGTTAGTGAAGTTTTAGTTATGGCATTTTGGCGCTGAAGAAATCTTTATTTTCTCTTTTGTTTTCAGTGAGTTTAGAGAGTGGGGAATAGTTAGTGAGTGTTTTGGTTTTGTTATTTTTGTTTGTTTAGCACCGCTCGTTTTCTTTCTCTCTCTGTGGCTTAACCTTAATATTATGTTTTTTTCCAATTATTTTTCTTAAGTTATAGCTGTAAATAAGTTGATTTGTTGGTTTTCATTTATCCTTTGTGTGTGTGTTGAAAATAAAGCGAACCACCAGTTTGCAGTAACTTGCTGTCAGTGATTCATTCGCCTACAATACTCCCCAGAGATCAAAACTGTAGGAAAGTGTTTAAATTATGTACGTCTACCTCATACCTCCATACCATCAGGAGACGTAACACTGATGTATATAATATTATTAATAATAATATTTTATATATATATAATATTATACACACACACACATAACATACATGTTATGGATCGTATTTAGGAACATAGTTAATTCACTCATTAACTATCTCTCCGGTTTCATTTTATGAAGTTAATATTTACCGAACATTGCTGCAAATATAGTCGTTACTTTCTACGTTACGGGAGCAGTCCATTTCCCTCCTAAATCATTCATTTGTACATGCACAGAGTAATTATTTATATTTTATGTTGGTTGGAATTCTGAACGGACCGCCACTGCAGACCTCTTTGCGTGATCACGAAGGTAGGCTAATGGCTGAATCGGAAATTATAAGCAAGATCACGGGAATCAATAGCCTAATACAGCCCAGTTGTGCTAAAATAAATATCACGAGACGTCCATCATCAGATGAATGATATGGAAAAGTTAAGTTAGAGCCGCTAAAGCCAGTGCTACTACCCATGCGAACATGAACACTAAGCTTTTCCCTCCAAAAAAAAAGAAGCCTAAAACTTATCTAAGTAATATACAGTATTTCGTTGTCTCCCTGCCTCTCCAAATGCAAAACTGACATTAACAAACTGCAATAATGCAGTAACAGCTGAAAAAGTACTTGGGTGTGTGTTTTATTTTATATTTACCATTCAATAATGCAATCGCTGCTGTCTGTCCCATAGAAGAACATGACAGCCAGCGTATGTTTTGGAACTATTGGGGCTTACATGAACCACGTGACAGCCATCGCGGGACATCAAAGAGTGTCGCAACTCTGTCTCTCTATGGCTCTGGCTACTACAACACAGGTGATACTAAATAAACCAATCAAAATCCTCTGGAAGTTTGTACAGCCCACTTGTGACTAAAGACTACACTTGCTGCTAACCCACCCATTTGCAGCTGGCTCCGACCTCCGTTTATACCCATCTCGTTGCGTTGGGTCACACGGGAGTGCAAGTCTCTACTTTGGCCCTACTTTTATTGGTTGTTAAAACCATATACAATGATATAAACAGCCGACTCTCTCGTGCCAAAGTCTCTTGCCAGTAGTAGACATGGGATGTAGGGTCTACCATCTCCACTTTTTCGTTTTTACTAGCTGCAGAATGGTTGAATCTATTTCTGGTGAATTGTGGGTGTGATGTGATTTAAATGATTATTGCAGTAAGCTCCACTAGGAGGCACTACTGGTTTTTGTATTGTTTAGCTCTGCTTGTTTTACGGCAGATGACCGGGGAGGTATTGCACAAAAGTAGAATTAAGAAAGCCAGGATAACAGAACAGTCGCGGCTTGACCTAGTTTAATCAGTGCACCCTGGCTTAATCCGTTGCACGTTTGCTGAGCCAGGATGAGAACGCGCGGATATGTCAAGCCAGGTGTATATAGTTTGGATAAATGCACGTTCACGGCATTCTTAAAAGATCATGAAATCGATCACAGAATCACCTATGCAAAAATGGACAAAACCCGTGCGGCATACTTTTCGCCTAGCAACAGCTTCTTATGGAAACGTATGAAGAAGTGAAACATATATGTAAAAAAGGCAATACAGCTGCTGTAATAAAACAAAAAAATGACCAAAGAGTTTCAATATTTTTCCTATTTAAAACTTGACTCTACTGTAGTTACATCGTGCACTAAGACCGACGGAAAATGTAAAGTTGCGATTTTCTAGGTTGATATGGCTAGGAACTATACTCTCATTCCTGCGTAATAATCAAGAAACTTTACTGCCGTACCATGAGTGCAGCAGGCGTAATGATATGACGCAGCGCCTGAAAATAGTTCCGTTGTGTTGACGGAAGGTAGCCTATTTTCAGGCGCTGTGTCATATCATTACGCCTGCTGCACTCATGGTACGGCAGTAAAGTTTCTTGATTATTACGCAGGTAAAGTTCCTATACCTAGGAGTATAGTTCCTAGCCATATCAGCCTAGAAAATCGCAACTTTACATTTTCCGTCGGTCTTAGTGCACGATGTAACTACAGAAGAGTCAAGTTTTAAATAGGAAAAATATCGAAACTCTTTGGTCATTTTTTTTTTTAGAAATGCTAATGGTCTTTTCCACTTCAATGATGAATGCTAAGCTATGCTAAAAGTGGTACCGCCAGAACCGGAGATCGGCTGAATGGATTCAAAAACGGTAAAACTCAACAGTTTAACTCTGGGGGAGTTGTAAAATGAGCCTATTTCCAAAAAAAGTGGAGTATCCCTTTAACTTAGAAACTGAAACTAAACTGAATGCCGTTCTCTGCAAGCCAGGGCATGTGCAACATGTCAGAAAAGGGGGCGTGGTCTGATCGAACACTCGCTGTACATGCTCTGTCCATATGGAGGGATTATTGGGTCAGATTGAAAACTAAAAGTCGAAAACTAAAAGTCTTAAACGAAAACCAAACGTCTAAGTTTGAAACTAAAAGTCTAAGTCGAAAACTAAAAGTCTAAGTCGAAAATGAATTTGGTATTTAGGATTGGGCATTTGGTATTTAGGATTGGGCATTTGGTATTTAGGATAGGGCATTTCGTATTTAGGATTGGGCATTTGGTCATTTAGCCATTTAGGATTTAGGATTGGGCATTTAGGGATTTTGGATTGGGCATTTAATCATTTAGCCATTTAGGATTGGGCATTTGAGGATTGAGGAGTGTATGCAAATAAGGAGGCGTGGCCCAAATACTGGAGGCTGGGTTTGAAATGGCTGGTGCAGATGCACCTTATGGACAGCAGAGGGAGCTCCAGTGCAAAGGAGCACACTGTAATGAAACCGAACAGAGCGAGTGAGCAGGTCTGAAGCAAGGACTGTACTTTATAATGTGATAACTTCAACTTAATGACAGCGTTGTATAGGGGTACTGGAACGGTACATGTATTCCTATTGAACCGAAACGGTAGCCTACGGGCGTCACGGTTCGGTGCACGAATTTACACGGAGAATACACGGTATAAAAATAAATAAAACTCTAAATAGCGACCCTTGTGAAAAAAAAGTGCACTTTTGTGTACTTTTATAAAGTGTACTTATTACACAAATAATATACTTTAAAGGTATACACTTAAGTGTGAATTAAATGCAGTTTTTGGGCCACACTGAATGCACATTAAGTATAATTAATTTTAAAATATATCATATATTAAGTTCAAATAAAATGCAATAAGTTGTCATTAAGAGTGATTTTTTGGTACAACTTAATTGGTACTTTAATACAACTTTATATTTACTTTCATAATTGCTTCGAGTGTATTTAAAATATATTTAAAGTGCACTACACAATATAATGACACGCAATTAATGTGATTTAAAATATACTATAATGTCAGTTAACAATACACTTAAGTGTGAATTAAATGCAATGTTTTCGCCGCATTGAATGCACATTAAGTGTAATTGATTTCAAATATATCACATATTAAGTTCAAATAAAATGCAATAAGTTGTCATTAAGAGTGATTTTTTGGTACCACTTAAGTGGGACTTTAATACAACTTTATATTTACTTTCATAATTGCTTCTAGTCTATTTAAAATGTATTTAAAGTGCACTACACAATACACTGACAAGCAATTAATGTAAACTAAAATGTACTTTAATGTCAGTTAACAATACACTTAAATGTGAATTAAGTGTAATGTTTTCGACAAACTTATTGCATATTATATGTAATTGATTTCAAATGTATCACAGATTAAGCTCAAATTAAATGCTATTAGTTGATATTAAGAGTGATTTTTTGGAACAAATTAAGTGGGATTTTAATACATTTGTATATGAACTTTGAAATATGGTAAAAGTGTACTTCCAAATATACTGACAAGCAATTAATGTGAACTAAAATATACTTTAATGTAATATACATGTACACTATTATATAATTAAATACATTTGTAATTAAAAAAAAAAATAGTTGCAAATATTTTCAAATTTGGACAAAAAAAGTCTTAACCTAGCTACAATCAACACAAATTCAATTTAAAACCCTCTACATTTACTGACAAAACAATCTCTAAAATAAATACATAAAAACCTTTCTGTTGGTGCACAAGAAAAAACCCAAGAAACACTATACATAAACAGTTACAACACTTTAAAGGGATAGTTCACTTTGACACATTCTGTCATTATATACTCACCCTCAAGCTGTTTCAAACCTGTATGAATTTTTCTTCTGCTGAACACAACGAAGATATTTTGAAAAATGTCAATAACCAAATAGTTAACTGGTCCCATTGACTTCCATGGTATTATGTTTCCTACTATTGAAGTCAATGGGACCAGTTAACTGTTTGGTTACTGACATTCTTCAGAATATCTTCCTTTGTGTTCAGCAGAAGAAAGAAAGGTAACACTTTATAATAACTGCACACTATTAATCATTAGTTAAGCATGAGTTAACAGTTAATTCATCATTTATAAAGCATTAATAGACATTAATAAGAAGTTTATAAATACAGCTATAAATGCTTTTTCTTGATTTATAAGCATATCTATAATGTGTTTAATAATTATATTTTCATACTTTGTTAATGATCAATTAATAATTTCTAAATTAAGTATAGCATTATTTACAAACCAGTTATTTAAGAGTTGTCAGTGATTCATAAGATCACTTAAGTGTAAGTTGAGGGTGAGTATATGATGACAGAATTATCATTTTAAAGTGAACTATCCCTTTAACTCTAATTTAGAAAGAGTCTGGAGGGCAATGATGCTTATATGCACAATCATGTTCTCCCTCATACAAAGGTACCTAAACCTAAACCTATCATCACAGAAAACATTTTTGTGTTTTTACATTTTCAGAAAACATCATTCTGTATGATTTATAAGATTCTTTCCATGTAATTTACTGGTATTACTATACTTTTGGGGTAATTTGGTCCCCATAACCTAGGGATTACCAGTACAAACATCATTTTAGAAGCAAACACACAGTACATCAAACACACAACCCATGAATTAATACAAACAAAATGTGATGTGACGTTCTACTGCAAAATGTGAACACTAAGATTCAAACGGGTAATGCTTTACAAAAAGGTATTATTAGTTAACTCCTTCAGTTAACATGAACTAAAAATGAATAATACTTTAAGCATTTATTAGTCTTAGTTAATGTTAATTTAAACATTTAATAATGCATTATTATATTCAAAAGTTGTGTATTAAAATTATAATGCACTGTGAACTCGCATGAACAATGACTATAAATTGTATTAACTAACTTTAACAAACTATATTTTAATTAACTAATATAAACAAAGATTCATAAATACTGTAAAAACATGCACATTTTTAGATCATGTTGGCTAATACATAAACTAATATTAACAAATGAGACCTAATTAAAGTGTTACCGAACCTTGTTAATTTTAGCTCTTAAACCTTTTCAAGTTTGTCTAAAAACAAAAAAACTAAAACTGAAGAAATCTAAAGGCACAAAAACAAGAAAACCAAAATCATTTGTCACCAAATGTTTTGAAGTAGTTGGAAAGTGCTGTTTATGTCAATGTCCCGGTGCTCTCCAAAGTAAATGTGAATGGATTTGTTCCAAAGAGGCAGGAAAGTCAGAAAAAATACCTTGAGGGGAAAAAAAGTGAAGGAAAACAATTGTTTATAAAACATATCCAGTCCATTATTATATTTGGCTCAAATGAATGAAAGTGATAGATATTTTCCCGTTAAAGTTTATATACACCTTGCAGTATTTTAGTCTTTATTTTAGCAATAAGAGGGAACACAAAAATGTATATGTTGTCTTTTTATTTAGTACTACCCTGATGAAGCAGTTTATTCTGCAAGGTGTACGTAAACTTTTGACTGCTAACTGTTGATGAATGTGTGATGTGAATTACCTCATCAGGGTCACACCGTAGTAGAAAGCTGGGCAAGGTTCCTCTATTTCCCACAAACACCATGATTGCACTGACCACACCATCTTCACTGACACTGGGCTTAAAGTCATTAAAAATAGAGAACATTTATTTTGCTACTTTAAAAGGAATTAAACATAACTTTATCAA
The DNA here is from genome assembly GCF_029890125.1 of Rhinichthys klamathensis goyatoka. Taxonomy (NCBI): domain Eukaryota; kingdom Metazoa; phylum Chordata; class Actinopteri; order Cypriniformes; family Leuciscidae; genus Rhinichthys; species Rhinichthys klamathensis. The sequence goes on from NW_026606637.1 coordinate 1,798,103, forward strand.
TTACACAAATATAGGTTAATGACCCATGCAAACCCAAGACCCATGCAAATTGAGAAAGGTAATCTTGAATTTTAAGCTTGCATCTTAGTATCTTCATGAAGGATGTTCCTGTATTTACCACGGTTGACACAGTAATGCGGCAGCCTTCTTCATTTGGTTTGTTACCTGTAAAATATATGATGATTATAGGTAAAATATATGATGATTATAGGGGCATATGTAAATGCACAGGTGGGAATGTATTACTTGCAAATGGAAAAGATTCAAAGCATTAAAAGCTATAGGGATAGTTAGGGACTTGATAGCAGTGTTTTAGCTTGATAGAGGTGTGCTGGCTGGGCAAAAATTCATAATAAATCTTGTAACATCACCTCATCAATACAGGTCTGTGATTCCACACCGCTTGCCCTGTATCTCCAATAACAAATGTGAACTGATCCTGCAAAATGAATGTTTAATCCAGATAAGCACAAAAATATTACATATTCCAAAACAAATAGTAACTGAACAACTCACTCTTCAAATGCAAAACGAAATTAAATACATTAACGTTACAAGCATTATTTCTAGAGGTGGGTGATATATTAAATATGTATGTGGTGGTTAAGATTGATTAATATATAAATGTCTTCGAGAGTTACAATATTGGATCATCATTCAGCATGCAAATTTAACTTTAAGTCATACTCATTTAGTTTGTTTAAAATTATTTAAAAAGTCGGTTTAGTAAAAATAAATAAATGAATAAATATATTTAAAAAAAACACATTTCAGTAGACAAATTCCTCGAACACGCCCACACACCCGAGCACATTACGATGTAAGACATTATTTGAATGCAATCATAGATAAATTATTGGAAACATGATTAATTTACCTCCCGAATCTATTGCGTATAACGTTACTATCTGCGATTAAAAAGCACTCTTAATCGCAATATCAACTGCGGTGAAAAAAAATTCAATAAAGAAAGCATCAAGATATACTTACTTGACTGATTATTTGCAGTATAACATCTCATCTGCAAACAGCCAAACGTGGCGCTCCTTTTGTTCTCTTCTTGTTTGGGAAGCTTCAGTTTCCTCATGCACCGCCATTACAGAAACATAACAGCGCATTTTTCAAACTCTAGTGAACTGTGAAGTACTGCGTCATCATGACGTAGTATTTCTGGCGCATGCGCATTAAACACCATGTTCGTATCGAGTATATTTTTATTTCAGCTTTTCTGTTTAAGTTGAATTTGTTCTAACTCATTGTGTTGTTAGACTCTGTAAGTTCACAAAACTTTACTCTTTCACCTAACTAAAAGTCAATATTTTTGTTCAATATTAATGCACACAGTATATATTATAGACTAAACACATTTAAAATACATGAACAAATTATTTTTGGACAACACACTTGAGTTGAAATTAAAGTGAATTACTTTCCATGTTTTCCATTAAAATTATTATTTTATTTAGTATATTAGTCAATACATCAAAATAAATTTCATTTAATAACTTGTAACTTTAATAAATTTAAAACACTATAAATCATAATTATTTAAAATGTATGTTTAAGTAAAACTTAAGTAGACACAATTAAAAAGTGATTGTTTTAAAACATGCACTTAAGTGTGTTTAGAAATATTGTGATGAAAGTGTACTTTAAGTTAAGCTTAATTAGATATTATTACAAAGTGCATTTGTAAAAAGTGCACTTAAGTGTGTTTACAAATATGATCATGAAAGTGTACTTTCTTTAAGTAAAACTTAATTAGACATTATTACAAAGTGCATTTTTAAAAAGTACACTTAAGTGTGTTTAGAAATATTGTCATGAAAGTGTACTTACTTTAAGTTAAAATTAATTACATATTATTACAAAGTGCATTTTTAAAAGTGCACTTAAGTGTGTTTATAAATATTGTGATGAAAGTGTACTTACTTTAAGTTAAACTTAATTAGATATTATTACAAAGTGCATTTGTAAAAAGTGCACTTAAGTGAGTTAATAAATATTGTCATTAAAGTGTATTCCCTTTAAGTACACTTAAGTGGTCTTTAATTTTAATTATATTATATTATCTGCAAGTACACTTTTCAAAAAGTATACTTTTATTAGTTTAAGCACACAAAAAGTACGCTTTCAATACAATTAAGCACACTTCTTTTTCACAAGGGGATACATTTCGCTCTATTCGCGTTTGGTGTGAACGCAGCATAATAAACAGGCTGCGATATCAAGATTGCAATGCTGGAGTGTGTGTGTGCGCGCGCGCGAGAGAGAGGGGGAGGCGCGGGCGCGATCGAACTAGGTGTGTGTGTGTGTGTGAGAGAGAGAGAGAGAGAGAGAGAGAGAGAGAGAGAGAGAGAGAGAGAGAGATTGTGTGTGTGTGTGTGATTTTGGTTGGGTGACAGTTGTAGGTTACAGTTTGACAAGATTTTAGAGTGTGACAAAGGCACAATGTTGTATTTTATTGCGAGTGTACACAAATATACACACTTTGCAGTTTGAACTTTGCGCACACACTCCAACATTGCAATCTTGACGTCGCAGCCTGTTTATTATGCTGCGTTCACACCAAACGCGAATAGAGCGAAACGTATCGCTATTTAGACTTTTATTTATTTTTATACCGTGTATTCTCCGTGTAAATTCGTGCACCGAACCGTGACGCCCGTAGGCTACCGTTTCGGTTCAATAGGAATACATGTACCGTTCCAGTACCCCTATACAACGCTGTCATTAAGTTGAAGTTATCACATTATAAAGTACAGTCCTTGCTTCAGACCTGCTCACTCGCTCTGTTCGGTTTCATTACAGTGTGCTCCTTTGCACTGGAGCTCCCTCTGCTGTCCATAAGGTGCATCTGCACCAGCCATTTCAAACCCAGCCTCCAGTATTTGGGCCACGCCTCCTTATTTGCATACACTCCTCAATCCTCAAATGCCCAATCCTAAATGGCTAAATGATTAAATGCCCAATCCAAAATCCCTAAATGCCCAATCCTAAATCCTAAATGGCTAAATGACCAAATGCCCAATCCTAAATACGAAATGCCCTATCCTAAATACCAAATGCCCAATCCTAAATACCAAATGCCCAATCCTAAATACCAAATTCATTTTCGACTTAGACTTTTAGTTTTCGACTTAGACTTTTAGTTTCAAACTTAGACTTTTGGTTTTCGTTTAAGACTTTTAGTTTTAGACTTTTAGTTTTCAATCTGACCCAATAATCCCTCCATACTGTCCAGGTTCACATCACTTGATCCTTTTGCACACTTGCATATATAGATATACATAGTCTATATTCTATTTCTCATATTGTATAGTATAGTTCTTTTGCACTGTGTTGGCATTCATTGGACAGCAAAGTAATAATTGCTCGGGACGATCTGCTTTCCTCACTGGGTGTATGACAATAAACGCTTTAAATCTCGAATAATATATATATTCGTCAAACCTCTGACAGTGAAATGAACAGCAGTTTTCAATAATAACTAAAATAACAGTACGCATACTTAGATGAATGACAGTACATCTAGTATTTTAATGCAGGACCATGAAGTGACTAAAACACATTAATATCTAGTAGGATTTACGGAGGAACTAGCCGATAAATCACTATAATCTTAGCCTGGTTGTTAGCCTGCTCCGGAGCTTAGCCTGGTTGTTAGCCTGCTCCGGAGCAGGCTAGCTGCAAAGTGTAAATCTCCATAGTAACTTAATGTAGATTAATTTAGCCTCCCTTCATGCAACCGAGTCAGGGCTAAATTCAGCCAGGATAACTGGAAAATCCCAGCTTAATCCCTTATCTTGCTTTTGTGTAATACCCCTCGCAGACCCGATCCTGACCTCCCTGGGGCCCTAAGCAAAAATCTGTTAAGGGGCCCTCCTACCTGACCCATGAGCCATGTAAACCATTTGCCATTGCCACACAGTCACACCAGTTCTCCCACTACAATCCTCCCTCGTTTAGTTAGTACTAATGAAAATATAATTCCTGATATCAGAAATAGACATATTTTATATTAATATCAATAATTCACATTTTAAATAGTACAAATTTAATTATTGATATAAAAAAATGCATCCTGTGAATTAATAAAAGCTAAAATGGCTTGTCATTGCATGTCACTGTGTTTTAAATGATAAAAGCAATAATTGATACTTGATGGTTATTATTTACTGAGGGATGTGCATCCATATTGACCAGTATGTCTAGCCAATCAACATTTTAAATGCAATGTAGTCAATGTCAATAGATTGCTTTCCATCTTGCTTTATTGCAGAGTTGTAACTAAACTGACTTGGAGACTAGATAATCTTTGTCTTGTTTTAAAAGTATGAGCGCCTAATGAGGGGTGCCATAACGCCCATATTGTACTGGTAACTGGTCCCTATAGATGTTTTACTGGAAAGTGCGCGTTTCATTTCGTGCACGCACATATGAACTCATGTTAACGTGCGACGAGGTTATCTTTTCCGAGCTGCAGTTTATAAACAAACACCGTTGCCCTTTGTATTATATCTATACCACAAATTTAATTTCTCGTGCTATTTATACGCCAAAATTTTTTTTTGCGTGCATATGCTACGGACTGTAAATCTCTTGGGTAAGATTAGGGGTGTGGAGTGCGTGCATATTACACGCCAAAAAGTGTGTATCATATGCACGCGAAAACTGCGTAGGTCTATCATATGCACGCAAAAACTATTTTTGGCTAATAAATGGCACGAGAAATTAAATTCGTGGTATAGATACGCGCTTTCATGAGATTGGGTATGGAGCTAGAAATATGTCTTTATTATATGCGAGAAAATAAATGATCTGAGAGAAGAAAAAAAAGTTTGAGAGAAAAAGTTATCACACTGATAGCAAAAAAGCATTTCATGAGAGAAAAAAGAATATTTGAGAGAAAAAGTTTTCATATCAATACCAAAAAATTATATTTGAGACTAAAAAAAGTTTTGAGAGAAAGTATTTTCTCATTGAACATAAAAAAATATAAATTTGAAATTTTTAAAATTATTTCGGAGAAAAAAAATCTCTCTCAAAATACTTTGAAAAAAAATCTTAAATATATATTTTTTGCTATCAGTGTGAAAACATTTTCTCTCTCTAAAAAAAAAAAGTGTTTCTCTCAAACCGCTTTTCTTTGCTCTCAATGCAATTTTTTGCTCTCGTGTCAGGATTTTGCTTTCGCTGTGAAAATTGTGTCATGGGCGGGGCCACGTTCTTTTTTTCCTATTGGACCGTTCCTATTGGTCAGTCGGGTGAGCATCGTCTTGTCTTGGGAGTCGAACTGAATCATTACACCATTGTTCGGTTCACCTAGATAGATGCCTCCTCTGCCTTTAGATTCTCTGCCCGAGCCGTGTAAACGAAAGGCACATCCGATAAAATATTTTTACGTTTTCACCCGGAATCGTTCTCGTGTAAACGGGGCATTAGGGTACGTTTACATGACAACGATATGCTTAAAACGGAGAAGTTTATCCTTTCAGTTTTCCGTGTACAGAGGACACCATTGTCAAAACGATCCCCATTCACACGGATCTTATTTTTATTTTGTATTAATTAAATGCCATGAGAACAAGAGGTATTTCATATTATCACATTAACATTAGCTGCCTGGAAATGAAAAATAAATAACAAAAATAGAAATAAAAAATAGAAAAGTTATAAAAACCAGTTAAAAAAAATTCAGTGCTTTTTTTTTTTGTTTGTTCCAAAAGATTTACATATAATTTAAAGTCATTTTTAAAATGTGAAAAATGTGGTTTGCATTGAGCCCACTTTTTTATGTATATTTTCCTATCAAAATAAATAACTGTATAATATGTTGTTCTTTACATTCAAAATTGTCATTCTGAGTATATAGAATCACATCAAATACACACATTTCTATTCAGTTTTCTACTAAGAAAGGTTTCTAAATCTTTCCAAAATAATCTTGAGTAAATACAGTGAAAAAACATGCAAAATTGTTTCTTTGTCTAGTGCACAAAATTCACAGGTAATATGAAATATTAAGCTTAAATCTTTCCAAAACATTCTTAGCAGGATCAATTCTGTGAAGTATTTTGTAAGACACTTGCCTAATTTTGTTAATAACACAAAACTGATTTGGAAAATTCCATGCTTTGACCCAAGAGATATTACCAAATAAAGAAGACCAAAATAATCTTGCTGCAGGAAAAGAAACAGAACAAAGAGCATTTCTTATATCCTTATTGCTACAGTTTTGTTTTAAAACATTAACAGTATCAATGAAAATGTTAAAACAAAGATCATATATGTTGATTTCCAGGACATATATGTTGAATCAACTGGCTCGACACGTAGGCTATAGAATCTAGCGAACGTATTAGGTGTCGCCCAGCCCGCAGCTCTACAGACATCTGTCAGCGAGGCACCCTGCACTCCTTGTGGAGTGAGCTCGCAGTCTGGGGGGACAGGGTTCACTTTGGGATTCATACTCCAAGATGATGGCATCCACTATCCAGTGGGCCAACCTCTGTTTGGAGACAGCCTTCCCTTTCTGCTGACCTCCTTAACAGATGTACAGGTGCAGAGCGCGGACGGGACAGATAAAAGTCAGGGCTGGGTCTGCCTTCTTCGGGAGCATTTTTAACTCTGCTGCCTGCAGTGGCTGAAAGGGAGGTCTCTGCAATGCGGTTAGCAACAAAGTCCCAAGAGGGTATAGAGGCAGATTTAATCTCCTTGCTCCCCTTAGGAACCTGACGATCAGATTGTGCCTTCCCAAGGATTTTCCATCCACTGCGTCGTGATGTGCGGCAATAGAGGCAAAATACACTTTGAGGGTGGAGGGAGACAAAGATCATATAGTATGTTGATTTCCACTAAATTCCACTGAGTTCTTTAAGAGTAACATCACTCTTTTTGGAATTGCGTCAAGAACAATAGCAAACTCTCTTGGTTTAACAAGATTTTTGTAGAAATTCAGTATATGATAACACATATCCATTGGAATTAACCAACTAATATAATCCCTTCATTGAACCAAGTAGTGATTTGTTTTTAAATAGTATGAAATAATTGTGCGGGGCAAAAATTGTGCTTATACACCAATTTCCATGCTAGCAGCACAGAATGAAATCTGTGAAAACTGGCCAATTTAACAGGAATTTTGTCAACAGAAAAATGCATTTCAACAAAAAGTCTATGCCTCCAAGAGTATTATTTAATTAGGAAATATGTTCCAAAGACTTATATTCTTCAAAAACTTTATAAACCATTTAATTTTAAAGGTGTCATCAAGTGTACTATAATCTAAGACCTCAAGTCCCCCTTGCTCTTTGGTGTTACTACTTCCTATGGTGACCGGGAGGGGACATGTTCGGTTCACTTATTTTTGTCGTGGCCACAACATATAAACTCGTGGGAACGTGATATTAAGTCGTGGGAACGTGATAATATCTCGTGGGAACGTCATATTAAGTCGTGGGAACGTGATTATAAGTCGTGGCCACGAGATCATTTTGTTGAGGTAACGACATAATTATGTCGTGGCCACGTGATGCAAAGTCGTAGCCTCGAGATCATATGTTGAGGGAACGATATATTTTTCTCGTGGCCACGACTTCATATTTTGAGAGAACGACATCTATTTGTTGTGGCCACGAGTTATGTTGAGGAAGCCACAGCAGCCAATACTGTAACCGTACCATAGCATAGACTGGGCTACAGCAGAGATGGAGATGACAGAAGAAATAACATACTTTAAATTAGGAATGTCATATAAATATATAGTGCGGTCTTTGGCATTAAGACATGCGTACGTTATAAGTGAAAGACACTTGAAGTGCATTCTTAAATTGAATGGGCTTTTTTGTCGCAGTTTTGCACTGGCATGAAGTTGGTTTGACGTTGGACGTTCGATATTCGCATTTTAGGGACCGTCTCAAAATTACATGCGACTTTGGCATAAACGTTTCCAACTTCAATATGTGGCAGGAAGGGCGTTTCTGGCTTTCTTCATCATTGTGATCGATGGCCAGCCTAGCCAATCATATGTGCTCCTGGGCTTTAAAACAGTCACGCAGTTACCGCTAGTCAGGCGTCACAGTTGAATTGTTGCGTCACTAATACGCGCTCGTTATTGCCTCCTGGGAACCGGACGTGAGCACCCGAACCGAAACACCGTTTTGCTCTGGAGAGCTCGCTACAATTGTTATTGTTTGCGTGTACTGGATGTGGACGCTGGAGGAGTGGTGAGAACCTGAGTTCCCCTCCAGAGAAAGCTACGTTTCACTTTCCTCGGCGATCGGGCCCTGTTATAGGTCCGTAAAGGACTGTAACTACATTCCAGTCGGGGTGCTCCGCGTTCAATTCCGGCCGCAGAGCTGTCCTGTTTTGGTCTGTTTCGATCCTGTTTCGGTCCTGTTTTGGTCTGTTTCGATCCTGTTTCGACCCTGTTAACTGTCAACTGATTCCATTGCAATTTGGGACTTTCAGTTGATATTTTCTTTAGTTTCTTTTTGGCTTTCATGTAGTTTTCATTTTCTTTTGAACTGATATTAGCTGCAAGGATTGGTGCTGGAATCTGAACTGTAATCCTTGCTCTTTTCTCATTCTAATTTATTTTGATGTTTCTAATTGCTTTCTCATTTGTATTTGATTTTGCTCCTGAAGTTGAATTATCTATTTTTCAATTATTTCTCTGAAATAAGTTCATTTCTTTAGATTGCTTTATTTTGCTCCCAACTGCTTGATTTGTTTTTTTGATTAATAATTTTGACTGGAGTTTGGTTTGTTTTCTTTATTTATTTCTTTATATATTTTGCTGCCGTTGACATTTGGGTTTAGTTTCAACTAACTGTTTATTCCAATTTATTAATTGTAATATTATTTTGGTTTCCATGATTTGAGCGCTAATAATCCTCCCAGCTATCGAAGTGATTCTTTTTATCTGATTATTTATTTCTGTATCTGATGTATACCCTTTTTGTGTGTTAGCAGGGCCTGAGCACCGGGGGCAGAGGATTCTTACTTGGGTGACGGTATCTTTCTCACCGTGTGCAGTGCTTGGTGTTAACGTGTGTGTGTGTGTGTGTGTGTGTGTGTGTGTGTGTGTGTGTGTGTGTGTGTGTGTGTGTGTGTGTGTGTGTGTGTGTGTGTGCGTGTGCACAGTGAAGTGCAGTGGTCCTGCACCTGCGGGTGGCATGCTACGACTCTCTGCCTCTGTGTCTCTCGTCCCTGTCTAGACCTGGTCCTAAACCTTTAGGGGTTCATTGAATTTGGACAAAGTGCTTTATATCCTTTTTATACTGTTTTCTTTTAAGAATTGTTAATAAAACTAAATTTTGTACGACGACCCATGTCTCTGACTCTATTAGGTGACTCGAACCTGTGTGTGCCTTTTGTTGGGGCTTACTCTAATTCTTTGGGTGAAATTCCCAGAGTGGCGTAGTCGGAGTATGAATGATACAATCCTATTAATTATAAATCTTTACCATTCTGCATCGGCGCCCCGACGATGGACTAAGGTCAATTACCAAGACACCCCTCCATTTTACTAACTCCAAGGCCTAAACAAAGCTGTAATGCTGTTGGTTACAATCCCAGAATCACCGGTTACTCTGTTCCTTACATCTCCAGCGGCCCGGGGAAGACGATGCAAATTCGGATGCTGACCTGCTCCGGCTCGACACGAGCGCCGAGGGGGGACCACCCTCTCATTATGGGAACTGGGAGGGGTTTCACTCTCTCTCACTATAGGTTCTACACCCCGTTCCTCTAACTCCCTCAGAGCCGCACCACCAGGAGGTAGGTCCGCCGGCCATTATCTCTTCCTGCACCTCAAGCTGTACGTAAGGTCCCATACCCTGAACAATCTGAGGAGTCTCTGGCACCAACACCATCAAATCGTCATCGTCTGCCCCTTCGTACTCTTGAGGGTCATCTTGAGGTTCTACAACACCAGTAGGCTGATTGACCGGCAAAACGTCCTTCCGGACACAAATAGCAAATATCACTATATATTCCCCCAACCCCCCCCCCCCCCCCTTTTTATACTATCTAGATCGTTTGCCCCTGTGTTTCAGTCCAGTCTTTGTGAGTTCTTGTGTTGTTGTTACGTCAGTGTAGGTTGTTCTGTTCCCGAGTCTTGTTCCCTTGCCTGAGTCTTTGTATAGTTTAAGTGTATTTAAATAAACGTGCTGCATTTGGATCCTGCTTCCTCCTTGCTTCAATCTCACCTTCATAACAACAGTGAATGCCTCAATACATCTAATTATTTTTGGTACCTCAATGTAGAGTATCTGGGGTCGTTTTGGGGAATATGTATTCAATAATTAATAATTAATAATTATTCATACGGGTTTGAACCAGATACGTATACATGTTAAAATCTCCCAAAAAGGGATTACGTTGCCAAACCGTATGAACGACTGAATACAATGGATTTATATTCAGTCATCCCACAGATTGGCAAAAATAGATCAATTTTATATATCAATAATCAGAATCATAACGAATTATAATTATTTATTCATATACAAATTGTCAAGAATAGATATATTCTCAGGATAACCTTTAATGGCATCAATCTAACATCAAACAATCTGTTTGTCCAGCAAACTGACCGTACAATATTTTGATTAATCCTCAAGGCTATCTGTCTTATAGAAGCAAGGCTATTTCTCTGGCCAAGAAAAACAACTCTTATTCTATAAAAATACTATTTAAAGTATTCTACAAATTTAAAGCTTCTAGCTGAGATCAAAAACATTTAAGTGCAGACACACATAAAAACACATCGAATACATCTGGTTAAATGTCTTTCAGTGAGGATATTGGAGAAAAGTTCTTATGTGTGTGTGTTTGAATCTGTGTGCATTGAGCACACAGCCGTAAAGTGTTCTGGTGAATCTTGCAGGACATTTGAATATGTCAGTCCATTGGGTGTTTAAGAGAAAGAACCTCAAAGATTTCTTATAACACCCCTGCGTCACAAAGTTAGCAAGATGTAATGTAAAATCACAATCTCTGGGACATTCCAAGGGGGTAATAAAACTCAGTCTTGTAAGAGAACACCTCGTTCTGTGTGTGTGTGTTGGAATGTCTTCAGGGGTGAATCTGCATGCGTGGGGCGCGCAAAGGGGGCTCGGAATCCTTTTGAAGCTCGACCCCTGGCTGTGTGTGTTGTTGTCTGTTAAACCTCTGGCTGTGTGTGTTGTTGTCTGTTAAACCTCTGTGTGCCACCAAGTTGTCAGTGGGGCAATTAGTACTCAGACTCTGCGGTGCCAGGCCTTATTTATGGACCAGAGTTAGAGAGGTTAGGAGCATTTTGACATCAACAATTTAATGGGTCATCCGGACAACGCAGATACCCTACATCAAATTTGTTTTTCAAAAAAATATCAGTGTCATCAGCAAACTGGCTAAGTTTGAATCCTAAAGCTGTGATACCATTATACTTATTTCTTTTTACATGCATTGCCAAAACCTGGATAGAGGGGACATTAATGCCACGATGAATATCAAACCTTTGTGAAGTACCAGTATTACATCCATTACAATGTTTTCAATCCAAAACACACCCCTAAAACCTAACAATTTGATAACTTTGAAAAAAAAATCATGGGTCACCATATCAAATGCTTTATAGAAATCAATAAATAAAATGAAACTATCATTGTCAATAATGTAATTTTAATCTATCATATCTAGTCTAATATTATTCCTAATATGACGGCCTTGCATAAAACCACTGTTCTAAAAACTAGACTGTTCTATATCAATAATTTAGTCTAAACCTTGTTTCATTCTTCTAGCAAAAATCATTGCAAACAACTGTCATTATTGATCAAACTAGGCCTCCAATTTTCAATAAGCAACTTGTCCTTGTTAGGTTTGGGGGTCAGTGTTATAAGGATTTTCCATCCACTGCGTCGTGATGTGCGGCAATAGAGGCAAAATACACTTTTGAGACAGCCCTCGCTCCAACCCATCTTGCAGGAAAGAAAGCACAGAACTGATCGAACATCTTCGGGGGTCTTCTCGGCGAGAAGAACACCACTCAACGAACAGGTTCCACTTCAGGGCATAAGCATGTCTCGTAAAGGGTGCTCTCTCAGAAGTGATGGTGTCTACGACTGACTGTGGTAGATCACCTAGAACCTCCACGTCCCGTCCAGGGACCAGACATGGAGTTTCCAATAGTCTGGATGCGGGTGCCATACGGTGCCCCATCCCTGAGAGAGGAGGTCCTCCCTCAGAGGAATGGGCCAGGGAGGGGCTGGGCTAGGAGCACTAGTTCGGGGAACCAGGTCCGGTTGGGCCAATAAGGGGCAACTAGCAAGACCTGCTCCTCTTCCTCCCTGACTTTGCACAGTAGCTGTGCAATAAGGCTCACTGGGGGAAACGCATACTTGCGGAGGTCCGGGAATAAAACAACTGGCAATGGGACGAGTCCGGAGAGGCAAACAGATCTATCTGCACGGCCCCGAAGTGGTCCCATATCAGCTGGACCGCCTGGGGATGGAATCGCCATTCCCCCGATGCCACAATCTGTCGTGAGAGCTCGTCGGCGGCACGATTGAGAAGGCCAGGGATGTGAGTGGCACGAAGCGACCTCAGATGCTTCTGACTCCATAGGAGGAGTTGGCGGGTGAGTTGTGAAATGCGACGGGAACGTAGACCACCTTGGCGGTTGATGTACGCAATGGTCGCAGTGTTGTCCGTACGGACCAGTTCATGCTTGCCGAGCAGCGTCATCTTGAGACGTCTTAAAGCAAGGTGTACCGCTAACAACTCGAGTCAGTTGATGTGCCAATGCAGGTGGGACCCCATCCAGATCCCAGCAACCGAATGCCCGTTGTACGTGGCCCCCCAGAGGTTGGAGGCATCTGTGGAGACCACAGCATGCCTGGACGGTTGTTCTAGGGGCACTCTGGCCCGGAGAAACGAAGGGTCTGACCACGGGCTGAAGGTTTGGCGGCAGGCCGGGGTGAATGTCACACGGAACGTGCCGCTCTGCCACGGGACTCGGTCGTGAAGCCAGTGCTGAAGTGGTCTCATATGAAGCAAGCTGAGCGGCGTAACTGCAACTGCGGCTGCCATATGCCCCAGGAGCCTCTGAAAAAGTTTCAGTTGAACCACTTTTCTGCTCTTGACTGAATTCAGGCAGTTCAGCACCGACCGGACACCGGACACGCATGACAGGAGCACATTTGCTTGACACCGAAGTGTGGCGAACGCCGCTGTACTTGGGCGGATGCCGGTGGAACTGAATCATATAGCCAAGCCTGATGGTACGGAGGAGCCAGCTGGACCGGTTGGGAAGCTCTTTTCAGGCTTCGATGAACCGGGCCAGGGGGATCAGAGGCACCACAGACGTACCTGGGGTGGGGCAGCGAGGTGGAGGACAGGGACCTGGCTCGGAAGGCCCAGGGGTGGCCCGAAGCGGGGTCTGAGTGTGCAGTGCAACACTTACCTGTCTCCACGGGGCAACAGGGGATGCGTGAGAAGGCGGATGACTGGGTCCTCGAATGCACCATGCTGCCGGCTGGCGAACGTCGACTACGTCTGACGTTCTCGACTGAAAGGGAACTAAAACTCAAGCAGGTGTCAGAATGGAGAAAAAAAGGGAGAAACCAGGTTCAGTCGGGGGGCCAGTTCTCCTCTGGCCAACGAACGAACAGAGTATGATTATGATTCAGGCAGCATTATAGGTCAGAAGTCAGATTGGATTGGAAGAATCAGAATATTATCCAGTTCCATCTGGTTGAAGATCGGAGTCCTCACGCGGGAATGGAGACGAGTTTGTTGAGGATCAGTGCCTTTATAGGGAAGAGTCTAGTTGACACAACCTCTGCTGACACTTCAGTGTTGTGGTCGTGTCTAGGCGCAGGTCCTCCATCTGCTCTGAATACGGCCTGGATCCGGCTGACTACAGCATGCGTTGTGGTCGTGTCTAGGCGCAGGTCCACCATCTGACCTGGATACGGCCCAGATCCAGCTGATTACAGTAAACCTCGGAATAAGTAGAAAGACTAACATTAGCATAGATGCCATTCTTTTTATGATGTAACGAGTACATCGGGTGTTATAGGAAGTGTTCCCGGTTCCGGCTGACCTAATATTTGCAGCCTAATAATCATTTAACTGATTTGAATAATAGGAATGTATAATTTTCTATGTGTATAACAGGTTAAAGAGATGTTTTTAATTTTGAGATCGCAATATTGTGAAGGACTATAATGTGTTAAGAGTTCGCTCAAGTATTGGGGAGCTAAACTATTTAGTGCTTTGTAAGAAATCAGCAATATTTAAAAATTTGTATGTTTAATAGGGAGCCAATGCAGGGTTGACAAAACGGGGCTAATATGTGACCCTGCCTGTGAAAACCCAGCTAAAGTAATTTTTTTTGTGATTCACTGTTTTCTACATAAAATCATCCTACACAATGTAAAGAACATTCTGTGAAAATATAACCTTGACATCTTGATATGAAAGATTTGCTGAATTTCGGACTCAGAAAATCATGTTTTTGAGAAATTCCCATTTAAAAACAAGCTTACTTTTAAAACTGCAACACATTGACCCATAATTATCCTGCATATGTTCCATATACCACATTAAAGCTGAGATTCTCCCATTTTCAGTGATATATAACACATTTATGGGAAAATTCTTAAAGTTTTGTAAAATAGGCCTATTTATAATGATGCGCATGTCCAAAAAGCTAGAAGCATAAAAACATTGAAACGAATGGGGGTACCACAAGTGCTTGATTGTAGCAACAATTACAAAGTCAATTCAGTGGAATGATTTGTATAACTTTATTAGTAAAATGAAATATCAGTGAAAAAAATGTCAATAATACATCAATTATTTAACATATAACATTTCAGTATAAAATCTCATTCTCTTACTGGGCCACTGTGTAACATAAACATTTTTCAAGGGATAGTTCACCCAAAAATTACAATTCTGTCATCATTTACTCACCCTCATGTTGTTCCAAATCTGTATGAGTTTCTTTCTTCTGCTTAACACAAAATATATTTTAAAGAATTTTAGTAACCAGACAGTTGACGGCAACCTTTGACTTCCACAGTAGGAAAAAAATATAATGGAAGTCAATGGGTGCCGCCAACTGTCTGGTTACCAACATTTAAAAAAAATATCTTATTTTGGTTAAACAGAAGAAAGAAACTTATACAGGTTTTGAATAACATGAAGGCGAGTATGAGTAAATCATTTTTGGGTGAACTATCTAACAGGTCAGTCTCAAACTTTGTACACGTTCTAAAATTGTCTAGGTGCAAAATATTTGATAATCTCATGGATTCTATTCACAATAGTATTTAGTATTTTGGCATTAAAAAGTCAAGTCAAATCACCTTCATTGATATAGCGCTTTTAAAAATATAGATTGTTTCAAAGCAGCTTTACAGTGATAATAGGAAATTTCCATGCATCCTAGGAGTCACATCATTCTGCAAATAATGCTGGACCAATGCAGCTAGGCGATCTTTGAACACAGCATGCATATACAAAAAAGTGTCACAGCAGATTTTTTGCCCCTTATAGTAGTAGTCTAGGCGATGACGTTTACGCACAGTCTGTGATCCTTTATTTGATTTAACTCTTTCTTCCCCACAGTGCAACTGAACTGACTTGACGTATTTGAGCTAAAACTACCATGTCGAGTACAGTATTGTCCATCTCCAAATGACTCATCCTGAGTGACAGCAAATCTCCCTCCTTGAAAAATGAAGAACACTTTTCCCCATTGAAATACTTGCAGTTGCAAGAGAAACCAATTTTCAGTTCCACATCTTGACTTCCAGCATTAGAAGCAAATTCTTCTTGTTGGTGTTCCCTCTTCAGATTCGCCAGACCAGCTTGGGGTTCAATCACCAAAACTGGCTCGTCCTCATCATCATGTTGGTCACTACTTGAAAAAGCAAGGAGAAATTTTTCAATTCAAAGCAAGAGACCTAAAAACATGATGGTGTAACATGCAAGAATGGGGTGGGGGGCTAATTCCACGTTTAATGTAGATAATAAAGCATTTTATATGAAAAAAACAGTTTTTCGGTTTAGTCAGACTGGATCTGATTGATTGAGGGGAGGGCAGAGGAACAGGTAAGGATATGAGTGGTAAGCAGTCTTCAATTCAGAGAGTAATCAAACAAATAAACATCATGTCATAAACGTAATTAATTTAAACTGACTCAATCCCAATCAACAAATCTGTAATACACATTTAAATCCACTATTTTTGCATCCAAGGATGAATTCTGTGTTAGCATTACATTGGCTGAACACTGACAGTATACATTTACAGTATACGTACATTTAGCAAAAATAATGACAAAAACTTAGTCAAATTCCTCGCCAGTTTCATCCAAGAATGTGTCCTGTTCATCATCACCATCAGCCTCCAGAAAATAATCCGCTATAAAACAGATTATATCATAATTTGGGGCAATTCCACCGAGATTAATATCAAACAAACTGTTTAAGCAATCAACTATTTTCCGTTCCTACTCATGCTTCCGTGCCGCCAGGACCAGGTTGAGGTTGTCCCTCTTCTGGTAGGTGAAAGTCATGATTGCGTTCATCAACACGACGCATCACCATCAAGCAAAATAATTATATTGACATGTAGCAGGCCTAAAAATGTCCTTAAAATAAGATTATTATATTGGCAGAATATTGAGCTACAAAACAAATAAGCTATTCTTAAAATATTGGCGATGACACGAAACAATCTCCACAGACATCTGAACCCGGCTTAAGTCGGATCTTTTTTGTCTTAACTACTGTTGACGTGATTGCTGCTCGTGCGGATTGATATTAAGGTCTGTTTACTCTTTCGTACGGTAGAAAATAAGTTCCTGAACCCAATGATATAAGAATCAGCAGGTGTTGTTGCGCCGAAATAAACCCAGAGACGATTGAAATCAATGTTAGGAAGCCGGTTTTTATTTTTTGCGCAAAAGTATAACGTAGTGTCAATAAAATCATTAATTTCAGTATTTTTCATGTTATAAATGAAAATTTGAGTATTGCTTCTCAAAACCCTTGGTATAATCTATCATTTACAGCAATAAACACACATGACCTATTTTTGTCATTTTTATGGCTGTGACTACTTTGATGGTCTTTTACTTATAATTAGATTCTGCAACTTTAGCCGGGGTTTCACAGGTGGGGTCACATATGGTCATACTTCCGGGTTCTAGTAAGAAAGAACTCTAGCTGCTGCGTTTTGGACTAGCTGTAGTTTGTTTATTATGCGTGTAGGGCAACCACCCATAAGAGGATTACATTAATCTAGCCTTGAGGTCATGAACGTGTGGCAGGACCAATGAATATTCTTCCTGCCTGCATGTGGTTGGTTAGTCTTATCAGTGGACTACAGTAGCGTGTATTTAAACTGGCTGGCTGGAGTGTCTGGTGTCACGAGTCACGCCCCTTCCCGTGTCGTCATTCAGTCGTAATCCAGGTATGTTGGGTGCTGTTAGTTGGGTTTTCAATGGCATACTGTAGCTAACGTTAGCCTATTTTCAGGGCAGCGTGTGAATCCCTGCGGCTCGCATTGGGTTGAGGTTGTCCCTCTTCTGGTAGGTGAAAGTCATGATTGTGTTTTACCTAAGTATCCACTCGTATTGTAGCGGCATCCTTGTTTGTGTACAGTCAAAGGTTTAGCTGAGGCTGATTCAAGCATGGCCAGTACGGGCGTTTACACTTCAATACGGAATCGCTTAGTTATCGCCGGCACACACGTTAGACTGGACGAGCCCTCAGCTCGCATGTGTATGTCTGCCTGACTGGTTTGGTTCCCGGAGATCGCACCCATAAGGTATGTGGTTTTAAATTATTATCGCCTAGGTCGAGTCAATCTTCTGTTGAAAGAAACTGATTTTTATGAATAGTTGTTAGTAATTAAATGATGGAGCATTCGTCTGATTGTTAACTTGTAATTTTATAGATGCATTAAGTACAGATTGGTCGCGTGATGCGTCTGCATGGGCGATTAGCTTCCGTGCGGTTGGACTGCGTGGGACTACCGTCTGGAGGTGCTGTTGCTTTGCTGTTGACATTTGGATCGAAATTGTTGTCCTTTGTGCTCGTTATTGAAGTGTGTGTCTGTGGGTGTTTTTGGTTTATATCTTTTTCTTTCAGTATTGGGAGTGTGGTTGTAAAGATTGTCAATGTGAGTTTCTATTTAGTTATTATTTTATGACATTTACTTCGTTTAGTTTGATTTAAGGGAATTAGAGTTTATTTTTGATAAACCAAGTACATGTGAGTCCTTTATTTCTTGGTTGATTCTGTGTTTTGTGTGACCATAAGTGATCATTTTCCTTTTCTTTTGTATTAGTTATTTTGGTATTGTGATTAGAATTTGTAATATGTTTAATTTGGAAGCGTGAAGATTAGTGTTGTTTTTGGCGGCCTGTTTTAATTTTAGTTTTAGTCTAGTCTTTGTGTCAAGCTGTCATTATTAGTTTTAGTCACGTTCATACTCTTTTTAGTCTAGTCTAGTTTTAGTCGACGAAAACGATACTCGGTTACTTAACGTAACCTCGGTTCTCTCTAGAGAGGGAACGAGTATTGCGTAAGTTTAGCTTACGCTACGGGAAAGATTCATCTTCTCGAGATATTGAAGCCAAAAAAATTATCCTTAATTTTGTATTCATTGTCAACGCAGTGTAGCAGCTAGCAGACCTAGAGCAGGCCATATCGCGTGCTCATTGGCTGCCCTGCGGGCAACTGCTGCAGCCTACCAGTGAGCCCGGCGTGACGTCACGCCCAATGAAGGGCGCCCGCGCGTTCATAGCGTCACAGCCCGCCAGAATGGGCGTGGCTTAGCGTATAAAATAGGGGCTGTAGGCTGACATCCCTGGTTTATCGTCGACTGAAGCGAAGTCGCTCGTGGCGCGAGCACGGCCGGTTACGCAATACTCGTTCCCTCTCTAGAGAGAACCGAGGTTACGTTAAGTAACCGAGTATCGTTCTCTTATGAGAGGTTCTCTCGTATTGCGTAAGTTTAGCTTACGCTACGGGAACACTTTGTCAACGCCGTGCGCGCCAAGCATCCAACATGAGTCCCCGAACTTTCAGGGGAACCCAATAAATGGAAGAAATAGGGTGGCCAGCCACACGGGCCATCACTTGTACCTAAGCACACATAGGGAATACAGAGCAGTGCGCTGGTCTGTATAGGCACATGGCACATACCCTACTGGTGCAGCTCAACCAGGAGAGCTGAGTCACGTGAGAGCGATCTGAGCAGGAAGATCTGGGCAGAATACACATCTCCTTTAAACTGACAAAAGTTTAGCCTGCAAGGCGGGAACTTCTAGGTTATAAAACCTGACAAAGGTAGACGGGGAGCTCCAGCCCGCCGCTACACATATGTCATGGATAGAAATCCCACTGGACCACGCCCACGATGAGGCAACGCCCCTCGTGGAATGAGCCCTGATGCCCAGAGGGCATTGCAGACCTGTTGACGCATATGCAGTTGCTATAGCGTCCACTATCCATCTGGACAGGCTTTGTTTCGAGGCGGCGAGACGCTTGGTGCGCCCACCAAACGAAACAAAAAGCTGTTCTGAACGCCTGAAGGAGGCGGAGCGCGTAATGTAACACCTCAGCGCCCTGACAGGGCTGAGGGGATTCACATCACTTTCGCAGTCAGATGCTGGCAGAGCTGACAGTGAAATAACTTGCGCTCTGAATGGAGTGCCCATCACTTTAGGAACATAGCCATGTCTAGGTCTGAGGATGACTTTAGAGTCATACGGCCCGAACTCAAGACTTGACGCGCTGACAGACAGCGCGTGCAGGTCCCCCACACGTTTTACTGACGACAGTGCAGTCAGAAAGACGGTTTTTAGTGATAGATATTTCAACCCCACGGAGTCTAGTGGCTCAAATGGAAAAGCTTTCAGGGCCTCGAGGACCAATGAAAGATCCCACACAGGAACCGACGGGGGGCGCGGCGGGTTCATTCTTCTAGCTCCTCTAAGGAAGCGGATGACCAACTCATGTCTTCCTAGTGACTGGCCGTGCGTCGATTCTGCGAAAGACCAGCGCTCTGGATGGGGATGCCAGATCGCACCGCGAGCCTGAGAGAGGAGATCTGCCCTCACCGGAATCGCCCACGGCGCTGTATGTGACAGCCGTGCTAGTTCCGGGAACCAAATCTGATTCTCCCAACGCGGGGCTATGAGGAGCACCGAGTGGCGCATTTCCCTGATTCTCTTGATCACCTGTGGTAACAGAGAGACCGGAGGGAAAGCATATAGTGGGAGGCTGGGCCAAACCTGGGCCAGCGTGTCCTCGTCCTTTGAAAAGAACATCGGACCGCTGCAGCTGATGCCATACAGCCTAGCATCCTTTGAAACGTTTTCAAAGGGAGAAAGCTGCCCTTCTGAAAGCTGCCCGCGCGCTGTGTCGATAAACGAGCCGTCATGGCCACAGAATCCAGTTCTATTCCTAAAAAGGAAATCGACTGGCTGGCATTAATGAGCTCTTGGTCCAGTTGAACGTGAGACCCAAGCTTTCCAGGTGACTGAGAAGCACTGTTCTGTGAGATAGCAGTTCTGTCTCTGACTGTGCCAATATCAGCCAATCGTCCAGATAGTTCATTATTCGCAGCCCCTGACTCCTCAGGGGGGCGAGCGCCGCGTCCATGCACTTCGTAAATGTACGGGGTGCTAAAAGACAGGCCGAACGGCAGGACGGTGTATTGATAAACCTGACCGTCGAAGGCGAATCTCAAGAATGGCCTGTGACGGGGTATTATCTGAATCTGAAAATAGGCATCTTTCAGATCGAGAGAGATAAACCAGTCCCTCGGGCGAACGTGCGCGAGGATTGTCCTGGTCGTAAGCATTTTGTTCAAATGTCTCAGATCTAAGATGGGCCTGAGGGCTCCGTCCTTCTTGGGCACGAGAAAAATATCGGCTGTAAAAGCCTGATTCGCTCAGAGAAGGCGGTACCAGCTCTATAGCACCTTTGCACAGTAGCTTCGCTATTTCTGTGCGGAGTAGATGTGCTACTTCTGCATTCACTGTCGTCGCGGTCCGCGCTCGAAAGCGCGGGGGACGGTGAACGAACTGACGTGAATAGCCCTGCTTTACTGTGCTTAGCACCCATTCTGAAGAACCCCTGGGATAGCTTCCCATGCTTTTATATGTACAGCTAGGGGGCGAATGGCCTCCGCGCTCTGATCGTCGCACTTTGGGGATCGAGAAACTGAACCGGAGGAGTGGGCGTGGCGCGCGCGCCCTCGGTACTTGGAGGCGGCAGCTCGCTGACAACCGTGACAGGCTGAATTGTGGGGATCGTTCTTTTACCACTTTGTGATGCGCGAGCAGCACCCTGGGCGAATTGTCTATTAGTAAGCGTGAGCGCTTTTGCGCGGGCACGAGACTTACATATGAATGTGACGCCCTGATCGCTTTGGATGGGGAGCGTTTTATGATCGCCTTGAGACGCGAGCGTGGCGCTATGGGCAGAGTGTTTATTAGTAAGCGTGAGCGCTTCTGAGCGGGCACAGGACTTACAGTTATAAGTGACGCCCCGATCGCTTGGGATGGGCGGTGTTTTATAGTCACTCTTAGATGTGCGGGTGGCGCTCGGGGAGAGGTATGTGTTAGAAAGCGTGAACGCTCGTGGGCGACACGTGACTTACATTCATAACCTGACTGATATGAGTCTTTAATGGCCGTGTCAGCGTTGCCAGTAAGCGTGCGCGCTCGTGAGTGGGTACGTGACTTACATTCACAGCCCGACCAGTTATGAGCACTCAAATACGGCGGCTCGCTGACAGCGACAGCTGGCTGTTTTACATGTGACGTCCCGGCTGCTTTTAAACGGGGAACGTTTATGAAAACTTGTAATGTGCGAGCAGCGCCGGAGGCGATGTGTCTGTTAGTAAGCGTGAGCGCTCGTGAGCGGGCACGTAACTTACATTCTTAACCTGACATTTATGAGGCTGTTCTGGCCGTGTGACAGAGCGGGCAGAAAATAGGCGTGAGCACAGAGTTGTGGGCACGTTTCCTGCATCTAGCACTCGAGCGGCATTTGCCAGCTTTATGAGAGTGGGCTCTGCGGGAGACACGGGGGGTATCGTGCTTGTGTGTAAGGGTGAACACCGAGATGTGGGCACCTTTTCTACACTCAAGACACCAACGGCGTGAGCCGGATAACCAGACATTATACTCACTTGAGATTTCTCTGGGTCGCCGCGAGAACGGCGGATGTGTGCAGGCGAGCGGGTTGCATTACCGGCTCGTTGGCTGCCAAATACACCACTGCAGTAGCCTTATCTAAGGGGACTGACAGGGCGAGACATTTCGACGGCGGCGCGCAAGCCCGTCCGGGTCATGCAGAGAGCTCGAGAGGGCTCTGCATGACGTGCGAAACGGGGGCGCGAGGGCGGGGAAACTCTCTTGTAACGTAAAGAGAGCTAGCCGCGCGGTGCTGTGGTTAAAGACTTCGATTCGAGCCCGCAGGGTCGACATCGGAAGTTCCTTGCAGTGCTCGCATCCTCCATCGAGAGGGCGAGGCTGCCCTCTCGAGCTCTCTGCATGACCCGGACGGGCTTGCGCTCCGCCGTCGAAATGTCTCGCCCTGTCAGTCCCCTTAGATAAGGCTACTGCAGCGGTGTATTTGGCAGCCAACGAGCCGGTAATGCAACCTGAAAAAGACGTCTCGCTGCTCTTTTAGGAAGTGTAGAACACAGAATACAAAGGATATGTCGCCGGATGGTGTAGCTCGCACGGATGGCCGAAGGTGGCGAAGATGGCCGGCTTCCTCAGTGCTGTCCTAAGCTGGCTGTTTCGCTTGTTCGACGGCGGCGGTGGCTTCTCTCAGATCCAGCGATGCGAAGAGCTCGCTGAAGAGACGAAAAATCAGGGATGTCAGCCTACAGCCCCTATTTTATACGCTAAGCCACGCCCATTCTGGCGGGCTGTGACGCTATGAAGGCGCGGGCACCCTTCATTGGGCGTGACGTCACGCCGGGCTCACTGGTAGGCTGCAGCAGTTGCCCGCAGGGCAGCCAATGAGCACGCGATATGGCCTGCTCTAGGTCTGCTAGCTGCTGCACTGCGTTGACTGAATACAAAATTAAGGATAATATTTTGGCTTCAATATCTCGAGAAGATGAATCTTTCCCGTAGCGTAAGCTAAACTTACGCAATACGAGAGAACCTCTCGTAAGAGAACTGATGACATTTCAGTCTAGTTTTAGTCGACGAAAACTGATGACATTTTAGTCTAGTTTTAGTCGACGAAAGACATAGTCTAGTTTTAGTCAATGAAAATTGTATTTTAGTCTCTTTTTAGTAATGCAATTCTATTTAACCCAGTCAATATATGTATAAGTAGCCTACCTAGTAGTATAGACGAAACCCAAATTTTCTTTTAGCCAAACCCATTTAAAAAAATATTATCTTATTATATTATTGTTACCTTATAGACTCAAGAATACATCCATTCCAGACACAGAAGGCACTCTGATTTGAATTTACAACATATTTATTTTACCAACCAAACATGTTAGAAGTAGCCTGCCCTACACACATGATGAAATGAGAAGTTTTTCCAAATGTCATTTCTTTTTCTCCCAAATACGAATCCCTTTCTCTGTGTCAGACTTAACTTTGTTTGTTGTCGTTTATGGTAACGCTTGTTTCACACATACTCCGTTTGCAGTGCGTATGTGGTGTGTATTTTTCCAGCACCCATGTTAACAGGTTAGAGCGCTCACACCGCACGCGGATGCGGTCCGGCAATGCGCTCCAGGAGCGGAGCGTTAATAACAGCAGTTCAGAGATCTACACAGTACCTCAACAACGCGACATAATGGATGTAGGCTAAAAATATTGATTTGAAATAAAAAATAGAGAATAAATGTTGTGATTGTGGTACAGCCGTAGATCAGTTGCGCACTGCAAACGCAGCACACGCGAAAGCACAATAGCGCGTGCTGCTCCTGCATACACACCGCAACACGCACCGCATACGCACTACACACGGAGTATGTGTGAAACAGCCATAACTCACGCAGCTGCATCTTCTAAATAATGCCGCGAGTGGGGCTTGAGGATGTGAAGTCGCTTGCGTCTGCGCAGTGCGATCTGATGCAGCCCCTGAATTGAAGTGACACACGAAACAGAAATGCTGCATAATAATAATAATAATAACGCAAGTAAACGAGACGAAATAACGTTAAATAACATTTCGTCTCGTCTCGTTTTGGTCAACGAAAATGAAGAGACATTTTAGCATAGTTTTTATTTTGTAAGCCACATTTAGTCTCGTTTTTATTCGTCAACAAAATTGCATTATACATTTAGTTATAGTCATCGTCACATGACCAGCATTTACGTTGCGTCTCGTCTCGTTTTCGTCACGTGTAAAAGGTTCGTTGACGACGATATTTAGTCATAATTTTCGTTGACGAAAGCAACACTAGTGAAGATCTTACTTCCAATTTTTGTCTTTGTGAAGCGACTGTTTCAATTGTGACAATTCTGAGTTGTGTAACTTAATTCTGTTGTTACAGGAGCTGAGTGCTTAAAGCAGGGGTGGATTGCTGGTGGTGGTCTTCCTCACGAGTGCTGTGTAGAGTGGCGCGTGTGTAAGTGTGTGAGTGTTTGTGCACAGGTGTACGGGAAAGGTGACTTGCCATGGAGGCCTTTTGTGCCCTTTATCCCCTGCTGACACGCTTCGGCTCCATTTTCTTGAATTCAGATGCCGCTGACTCCTCAGGCTGCTCTGTGTGTGTCTTGTTAATGGTGTAATTGTCGTTGTCTACATAAAGTGCTATTGATGGTTGTTCTGTGCTTTTAATAGGTCTCCTATCTTTAATAAAAAAGAAATTTTTTTTGTATCCACATCTCCTGCCACTTTACTGTGAACGAACCTGTGTTGCTTTAAATCAGAAATTCCCTTTATTGTCTAATATTGGCAATATTCTAGGGTGGCGTAGTCGCTAGCTGACCACCTTAAACCCTCCGTGTATCGCCGCAAACGCATGTGTAACCCAGGTCAAAATTGAGCTGATCAGAAAAATAAATAAAAATAAATATCATTTGTAATAATTATATTCTCACTCAAAATGCTGAAATAAGTAACATAATGTGTTGCCAAAGTCGTTCTGCTGTGCCATGAACATTAAAATAATTAAATTAATTATAACAATTAAAGCGTGACGTTTGTCATAAGACGGGCGCTGTGTATGACGTCACTGAAATGAGACGCATAATTGCAGAGAGAGCACAAGCTTCACAGATCACGAGTGAAATCAAAGTGGATCAAAAGTCTGATAAATGATTGATTTTGGAGTGGATTATAGCCGATTGCGAGCCCTGTAGAATCCGATGTGACTGATTAATTGTGTATTGAAATCCCCCGGATTTGGTCAGGTTTTTTGGAGATTCGGGAAAAAGCTGTGATCCTGAGATGGCGAGCCTCCCAGCTGAAAAGTCCTAAAAGAGACAAGAAATCCTGTGATTCATCGAGTGATCCGTGCCTTATCTGATGTCACAAGTGGAATTAATCCTTACTGGTATTTCTCAGCAATTACCTCAACACTGAGTATCGTACAGAACTGATTGTTGCACTACACCATACCAAAAGACTTTCACATTTGTTGATTTCATCGTTGGATTCAAAGGACTAATTGTGTTTGCATACACAATTGTTCCATGGACTGAGAACTGTTTATCTACAGTGAATTACTGTCAAGTTTTGTATTATTTTCAGTTAAATTGTTATTTTTCTTGAAGTAATCTGCTATTTGAATTGTATTTTCTTTTCTGGGTTAAAGGTTCTAATTCAGCCAAATTAATAAGAAACAAAGCTCCAAAAAACTATAATAAATTAGAACACGAGAAATTACATAAAACTAAAATTGAATTTAAGTCTATTTAAAACAAATTGATATACAAAAACACGATTTAAATACCAAAGTAAATAAATATAATACGAATAGATTTACTTAGATCAAGTACCCGTAGCTGAAAGCCTACATTTGTTAAAGGGAAAGAGAAAGAGACAATTCCATTGTTTTATACAATTTTATTGTTTATTGTTATTGCATTTCATTTTACATTCATTTTAAATTTTCCTGCAAAGTAACAGGAAACCATCTTGGTAAAAGTAATTTTCCTGGTCTGTCTGGTTTTTGTGTTAATGTGTTTTACCTCATTTTTGCCCTCTGTAGCGAACTTAGAGTTCTGGTCCATAGCGTGTATCCTGATATACAGATGATACACACAGAAACGGAGTAGCTACGGCACACTACATAGCGCTACCTGTTACACATGAACAAAACATTTTTCATTGAAAGCATATGTCGTAATTTAGATATATTTTTAAGATGGAAGAATGCGGTTTTACAGATGCTAAAAACGTGGCTTTCAAATGAAAGATTGGTATCAAAGAGCACATCCGGGTTCCTAACTGACGACTAAAACTTGACAGAGCATCCATCAATTGTTAGATAGTAATCATCAGCATAACAGTGAAAACTAATGCCATGCTTCCTAATAATATCTCCCAAGCGTAGCATGTACAGGGTGAAAAGCAACGGTCCTAGTACTGAGCCTTGCGTTACTCCATACTGAACTTGTAATCAATATGACATCTCTTCATTTACTTCTACAAACTGATAACGGTCAGATAAGTATGATTTAAACCATGCTAATGCAATTCCACTAATGCCAACAGAAATTTCGAGTCTATTTAAAAGAATGTTGTGGTCAATAGTATCAAATGCAGCACTAAGATCAAGTGTAACCCTTTTCACCATAGGCTCGTGATGAGCAAATACATTATACAGTGACATATAAGGTATTAAACCCTTTTAATCCTAATGTTTGGTAAAATGGTGAAAGAGACATCCCATTGTATAATAAACCTGTCTAGGAACACTACGATTCTCACTGTCTTCCAAACAATGAGTGACTGAAGAAATAATCTGGTTTTAGAACCCAGCAAATATTATCACAGATAATATTTATCTACACAAATACAGAACATGTGATGGAAAAAACAACGCAATAGCTCAGTTTCCTTCTTTGTATTATAAGGAGAAAATCACAACCTTTGAACAACAAATATGAAAATAAACATAAACAATATGAAAATACCCAAATAATAAAGTCAATAGTCTATGATAACCTGAGTGCTCTCTTTTAGTTTTGTTCTTTTAGCAGGCCTGCATTAATCGTTGGCGCGCTTACTGTTGGAGCTCATGGAGTGAAAAAAACAACAACAATACCTCCTCGAGTAAAGTGCAAGGCAGATCCTATCGCGTCTGTAACTTTCTCTCTCATCAAGCGACGCCGTCACACAAATGTCATGAATGGAAATTCCACAGGACCATGCCCACGATGAGGCCATGCCTCTAGTGGAGTGCGCCCTGATGCCCAGAGGGCAGGGCAGGCATTTAGACGCGTAAGCAGAGGCGATAGCGTCCACTATCCATCTAGACAGTGTCTGTTTAGAGGCGGCCAGACCTTTGGTGCGCCCCCCAAACGACACGAAAAGCTGCTCAGCGCGTCTGAACGCGGCAGCGCGCGTAGTGTACAATCTCAGAGCCCGCACCGGGCAGAGGAGATTGGCGTCGCGCTCACTATCGGATGAAGGTAGAGCCGATAGGGAAATAATCTGAGCCCTGAACGGGGTACCAATCGCCTTCGGGACATAGCCATGCCTAGGTTTGAGAATGACAACAGAATCATTCGGTCCAAACTCAAGACACGCGGCGCTGGATGAGAGCGCTTGAAGATCCCCCACGCGTTTTACTGAGGACAGAGCCGTCAGAAAAACAGTTTTGAGCGAGAGGTATTTTAGGTCCACAGACTCGAGCGGTTCGAACGGGGGTGCTTTCATAGCTTCGAGAACTATAGAAAGATCCCAGATCGGAACCGAAGGGGGGCGCGGAGGGTTCATCCTCTTAGCTCCCCTGAGGAAGCGGATGACTAACTCGTCTTTGCCCAGGGACTGAGCGCGTCGGGGATCAGAGAACGCCGCGACGGCTGCCACGTAAACCTTGAGAGTGGAGGGGGACCTGCCCTTGTCCAGCATCTCTTGAAGGAAAACAAGCAAAGACGGCACCTCGCATGACCGTGGGTCCAGATGTTTGTCGGTGCACCATTTTGAGAACACAGACCATTTAGACGCATAGAGCCTTCTCGTGGAAGGTGCTCTAGCCTGTATGATAGTGTTTCTTACTCCCTCTGGCAAATCGACGAATAGTCGTTGATCACCCATGCATGTAGCGCCCAGCGCTGTGGATGGGGGTGCCAGATCGTGCCGCGAGCTTGAGAGAGGAGATGGGGATGGGCCACGGGGCTGTCTGTGACAGCTGAGTGAGCTCCGGAACCCAACTCTGACTCTCCCAACGCGGGGCTATGAGGAGCACCGAGTGGCGTGTGTCCCTGATCCTCTGAATTACCTGCGGTAGCAGAGCGATCGGAGGGAATGCATAGAGCGGGCGGCGAGGCCATTCCTGGGCTAGCGCGTCCTCGCTCCTTGAAAAAAAATATTGGGCAGTGAGCGTTCTCTTCTGACGCGAAGAGGTCCACTTCTGCTCTGCCGAATAGCCGCCACAGTATTTGGACCGTTTGTGTGTTCAGGGACCATTCTCCTGTGGAGATGAGGTTCCTGGACAGTATGTCTGGACCGTCGTTCAGATGGCCCGGCACATGCGTCGCTCTGAGCGAGAGCAGGCGGCTCTGAGACCAAACTAGAATGCGGTGTGTCAGTAGGAAGAGATTCCTGGATCTGACACCGCCCTGACGGTTGAGATAGGAGACCACAGCCATGTTGTCCGAACGGATCAGGACGTGGTGTCCCCGAATGAGCGGGAGGAAGCGCGAGAGCGCGTTCTCGACCGCAAGCATTTCCAGACAGTTTATGTGTAAGGGGCTTTCCTGTGTCGACCAATGGCCGAAGGCCGGTGAGCCCTCGCAGACTGCACCCCAACCCGTGTTGGATGCATCTGTCGAGATGACCTTTCGGCGGGAAAAGGTCCCCATCGTGACGCCTTGCCGAAACCATTCTGCTACTGTCCATGGCTGCAGCGCCGTGAGACATGTCTGCGTAACCCTGATCAGCTGGCGGCCCGTGTTCCACGCGCGGTGGGGTACACGGCTGTTTAACCAAAGCTGAAGCGGGCGCATGTGCAGAAGGCCCAGCTGAAGCACAGCGGAGGCTGAGGCCATGTAACCCAGCATCCTCTGAAAAGTTTTCAGAGGTGTGCGGGTGCCCATCTGAAACGAAGCGGCTAGTCGCTGAACACTGCGCGCGCGCTGTGTGGACAGGCGAGCCGTCATCGTGACCGAGTTCAAATCTATTCCTAGAAAGGAAATCGATTGACTGGGTTGAAGGGAGCTCTTTGTCCAGTTGACAGAGAGGCCCAGCGTTTTCAGATGGTCGAGGAGAACTGCGTTTTTGCGACAGAAGCTCCGTCTGTGATTGAGCCAAAATCAGCCAGTCGTCCAGATAATTCAATATGCGCAGCCCCTGGCTCCGCAGGGGGGCGAGCGCCGTATCCATGCACTTCGTGAATGTACGGGGCGCCAGGGATAAGCCGAACGGGAGAACGGCGTATTGATAAACGTGACCCTCGAAGGCGAAACGTAAGAATGGCCTGTGACGGGGATTTATCTGGATCTGAAAATAGGCGTCTTTCAGGTCTAGAGAGATGAACCAGTCCCCCTGGCGCACCTGCGCGAGGAGTTTCCTGGTAGTGAGCATCTTGAACGGTCTCTTCATGAGCACTTTGTTCAAAAACCTGAGATCTAAAATCGGTCTGAGGCCGCCGTCTTTCTTGGGAACCAGAAAATAACGGCCGTAAAACCCCGACTCGGTCATAGATGGCGGGACTCTCTCTATGGCGCCCTTTTGCAACAGCGTCGCAATTTCTGAGCGGAGCGTGCCGGCGGCCAGCGGGCTGACAGTAGATTCGAGCCGAGCGCGCGCCTGAGGCGGGCGGCGGCGAAACTGTAGCAGATAGCCGTTCTTTATAATGCTTAGCACCCACGGGGAAATGCCTGGAATGGCTTCCCACGCTTTGGAGCATGCGGCTAGTGGCCGAATGGCTATATCGCCCTGATTGCTGCACATAGCGGGCTGGACACAGTGTGTGGGCGCGCTTTGAATGTGTGTGGCAACGGGACTTGCACTCAGAGAGGAGTCTATGGGCCGTGAAACAGAGCAAGCAGAGAGGGGACACGCGCATGAGCTCGTGGGCGTGTTTATGTTCTCTGATACTAGAGCGGGCTGTGCCCGTTTCATGTGGGGGGGCTCTGAGAGAGACACGGGATATGTTATGCTTGTGTGTATGGGTGAACACATGATTGTGGGCACATTTTCTACACAACTGGCATATTTTCTCTTTTTGAGATTTCTCTGGGTAGCCGTAAAAACGGCTTTTTGTCGCTCGCAAGCGGGCTGGGACACCGGCTTGTTTGTGGCGGTAAACACTACAGCAGTCGGCGAAACAACGGGGACTGGCAGAGGGCGAAGCTTTGACGGCGGTCCGGCCGCAGCGGGAGAGCGCCGTCGTTTTCTTAACTTTGCTAGGCAGACTTCTGATGATCAGGCTTCAGCGTGATCTTGGGTCGCGGGCCCCGTGGCGGTCTGCGGCGGCTGTCAGAGCGAGAGCGAGGGCGGCCGCCCTGTCTGCGCTGGGCTGTTTGAGTCTGCGGAGGAGGGCGCTGTGGTGGAGCTCTGGCAGGAGGCTCGCGAGAGCGGCCTGCGGAAGAGCTAGCGCGGCGGGGCAGAAACAAATTCATGGCCTGAGTGGCTTTCTGGACCTCGGAAAAGCGATCGACGATTCCCGTGACAGCAGATCCAAAAAGGCCCGTCGGGGAGAGGGGCGCGTTAAGAAACGCGGCGCGCTCAGAATCTCCCATGTCGGCGAGCGTGAGCCATAAGTGTCTCTCGGATACACAAAGGCTGGCCATGCATCTCCCCAGAGCTTGTGCGGCGGCTTTAGTGGCGCGAAGGGCGAGGTCCGTAGCACTTCTCAGATCCGTGACAGCGGAGGGGGGGTTTCTACCGCTC
Source organism: Rhinichthys klamathensis goyatoka (assembly GCF_029890125.1). Lineage (NCBI taxonomy): Eukaryota > Metazoa > Chordata > Actinopteri > Cypriniformes > Leuciscidae > Rhinichthys > Rhinichthys klamathensis. The sequence continues at coordinate 1,829,180 of NW_026606637.1, forward strand.
TCGGCCCACTCACAGAGAATATCGCTCTGTAGCACTTGGAGGACAGACATAGAATGCAGCGCTGCGGCGGCCTGACCGGCGGCGGCATAGGCGCGAGCATGAAAGCTCGAGGTCGCTCTGCAAGCTTTCGAAGGAAGCGTGGGGGAAGAGCGCCATCTAGCAGAGGGCGGGCAGAGGTGTGCGGCGACCAAGTCCTCAACGGGCGGCATGGCTGAATAACCTTTTTCGGCGGCTCCGTCCACCGAGCGCAGCGAGGCGGATATATCGGAGCGGTTTCTAGCCGAGAGTGGGGCATTCCAGGACTTCGTCAGCTCTGTGTGAAGTTCAGGCAGGAATGGGGCGGCCCGGTTGCACGCGGGGGTCGAGCGCCGATGAAAAAAGCTGCCGTCCATCCGGTTCGGGGCCTGCTCGGGTGGAGGAGACCACTCGAGACCGAGGCGTTCGACGGCTTGTGAGAGGAGGCGCATTAGTTCCTCCTCTATTCCGGCGCGGATCCCCGCCGACTCTCTCGTGGATCCGAGAGATGACCATTCCTCACTGTCTGACGCGAGCAGTGAACAGGAATCCTTCTCCTCCGCGGCGTCATCGGAAGCGACAGAGCGGCCACTCGGCGGCAACTGTATGTCCGGCTGGGGCGGGAGAGCGGGAAGCGGGAAGCGGCGGCAGCGGCCCGCATGGTTCCGCAGGGGGCTCCGGCGGCCTCTGGGCGCGGCGTTTCTTTTTCCGCGGCGAAGAGAGAGGCGGCGCGGGAGCGGATTTTGCCGCCAGAAGTCGTGCCCGCAGGGACGACAACGGCAGGCTCTCACAGAAGTCGCATCCTCCATCCGCGAGGGCGAGTTCTGCGTGCTCGAGTCCCAGGCAGAGAGCGCAAATGACATGGCGGTCTCCGTCCTCGAGAGGAGCGCGGCAAGAGACGCAGGAAAAACGAGACATCTTTAAAAAGACGCTCTGCTCTTTTAGATAGTAGAGAAAAAGGATACAGTCGTCGGATGGCGCTAGCTTGCAGGGAAGACGGCCGGCTTCTTCAGGGTCCGGGAGCTCGCTAGAGTGATGCCTTCTCGACGGCGACGGCTTTTCTCAGGACAGCAGAAGCGTGTAGCTCGCTGAAGATGAAATGAATCAACATATAAGCCTGGGAGAGACTATTATATACACCATAGCCACGCCCATTCTGGCGGGCCATGATGCAATGAGCGCGCGGGCGCTTCTCATTGGCAGCGGGTTCAGCCCCGCTCTCCCATAGGCTTAAGCAATTCTCTCTGAGCGAACCAATGAGCTGCTAGCTAGCCTGCTCAAGGTTTGCCGCAGAGGAACTGCGTTGTCAATGGATACAAATTATGAAATAATTTTTTGGCTTCAAACTCTCAGCAAAGATGAATCTTTCCCGCAGCGTAAGCTAGCTTACGCAATACGAGAGAACCTCTCGTAAGAGAACACCTGCATCAGCCAGCGAAAACTCTTCCCGATGTAGTCTCCTCTCATACAGCAATCGAACGACGTGTCTGCGGTCCTTCTCACGACGATGTCACAATACTGCAAAACCACGAGCTAACTTAGCCAGAGAGGCTAACAGATCTAAGCTCGCTCCACAGTGTAAAACACACATCTCCCGTAGTAGTTCACAGTTTCACAGTCACAACCCCTCAGCCGAGAGCGTGATGTGCGATAAACAGATTATAGTCCAACTTAAAGCATTTAGTCCAACTTAAAGCATTAAGTGCACTAAACTCTCTGTTAGTAGCAGACTATTCCTCGTGCTCAGTTCAACCCTGACCTCCAGGGTTTTTTTCCCCCGTTTTCTCTCGCGTGATTACGTATACATTCAACAGGATACTAGTCACTAAATCTCGAACATTAACAAATAGAATAGTAAGCTTTTCCTATGTACTGAACATCCTTAAAACATTTTAAAGAAAACTAATAATTAAATTACCATACACATCTGAACAGCACAAGGTAATTAAATGATAATTCTTACACCTTATTGTAAATTATTGCATATGAAGTAAGCACTTTATCAAACCCAACAAAATACAATAACTTGCATATTTCAAAAAAATAAAGCAAAATAACCGACTGATATTTATCAGGTCATTACACTCTCCCCTCACCAATGTAAGACATGCCCTCATGACTTAGTGCTAATGAAATGTAAACACCACAACATACTAGTGGGTATAACCTTAGGTAACGTACACTTAGGAGATCACAGGGGCACCTATCCACTTATAAAGGCAAGAGACATATCTCACAATAGGAGCTTCTATGACACTTGGATGTCCTAGTGTGTCATATGTTAATATGGATGGAGCTCTTCTGACTCTCTGAGTTCTTCTGGTCTGAGTCTCCGTCTTTGTACCATTTTGTAACATTTGAGTCTCCTCATTAACAGCTTCATTTCTTAGAGTCTTTTCTCTTGTTTCACCTGTCTCTTGTATCTCTGTTTCTCTTGTCATATCAACAAACTCTGGTTTATGTCCTCTTTTGTCCATTCCTGTTTCCTTCGTAACATTTTCCATTCCTTCAGACTCTGTCACCTCTGGTCGTTCAATCACTTCATCCCACACCATATCCAGATCCAAACTAAATGGTTCTGACCTTCCTTCTTCCACTCCAGTCCTAGTAACTCGAACAGGTAGGTCATAACACATCTCACTTTCCCCATTCTCAGAATCTGTGTACTCTTTCCCATGACAATCATCTGTTTTTTCTTCTCCTTTGTCTTTGTTCTCTGATGTCTCCGGTGAGACCTTGTCTCTCTCTGACACATGATCATGAAGTTTATGAAGTCTCTTTCGTCTTTTCCGAAAGGCTCTCATACCAGGTACAGGGTCAACATCAGGTGTCGGTTTCAGACATACATTTTGTCCAAGAGGCAGGATGTGATTTCGGTGGAGAATTTTGATAGGTCCATTTCCGTCTTCTGGTTTCAACCGAAACACTGGTAAGTTTGGCATCTGACTGTCCACCACATAAGGATTTGAAGCGCAGCGGTCTGCTAGCTTATGCTTCCCCTGCAACCCTAAATTCCTTATCAAGACTCTGTCTCCAGGCAACAGCTGTGAGAACCGAATCTTCTGGTCATACCTCCGTTTATTACCTTTGTTCTGCTTGGCAGCAATGGACTCTGCAAGTTCATATGCAGCTTTCAACTCCTTCCTCATCTCAGTTACGTACTTGAGGTAAGTTTCCTGTCGTGTATCATCGCTGGACGTCCCAAAACACAAATCCACTGGGAGCCTCGCCTCACGCCCGAACATAAGGTAATAGGGCGAAAACCCAGTGGCCTCATTTGAAGTGCAGTTATAGGCATGAACAAGGTGACTAATGTGCTGACTCCATTTTCTCTTACTGCTTGGCTCCAGAGTCCCGAGCATGTTTAACAAGGTCCTATTAAACCTCTCAGGCTGGGGATCTCCTTGAGGATGGTAGGGAGTAGTCCTTGATTTTTCAATCCCAAGTGTGCCAAGTACCTCGTGTACAAGCCGACTCTCAAAATCTCTCCCTTGATCGCTGTGCATCCTTTTTGGCAATCCGTAATGGACAAAGTACTTCTCTTTCAACACCTTTGCCACCGTAGAGGCTTTTTGGTCTCTCGTTGGAAACGCTTGGGCGTAGCGTGTGTAGTGATCAGTGATAACCAGGACATTTTCTGTATTGCTTGAATCGGGTTCAATAGACAAAAAGTCCATGCAAACAAGGTCCAGTGGTCCATCACTTTGCAAATGAGACAATGGAGCAGCTTTCTTGGGTAGCGTCTTTCTCTTTATGCAACGGATACAGGACTTGCAGTATCCTTCCACATCTGACTTCATCCGTGGCCAGTAGAATCTATCTTTAATTAGGCCATATGTTTTGTCAAGGCCTAAATGACCACAGTCGTCATGCAGAGATGTCATTACCATCTTCCTATACTTCTCTGGCAGGACTAACTGAGAACGAGAGGGTTTACCAGGAGGACTTGTGACTCGATACATGACTCCTTTTTGTATCCTTAACCGATCCCACTCTCTCAACAACAGAGGGCTGGTTGGATGCTTTGTCTTGTCAACTCGTGTCAAATCTCCTTTGTTGAGAGCTGACCATATCTCGCCAATGCCAGGACATTCTTGCTGAGTATTCGACAGTTCAGTAGAACTCAAAATGGGCATCGCCTTTCCACTCAAGGTAGACATATTACAGTAGGCTTGCGGGACAGCATGTGGAGATGCCCCCAACTGGTCTATTGCTCTACCAGGACATGGATTTCTACATTTATTCACTTCAACCGTCTGGCACATGGCTCTCACACCGGCTGCTGATATGTCTTTCCACTCCGGTACTTGAGTGAATGTGGGGTGTGGCCGACGAGAAAGAGCATCTGTATCAATGTTTTGAACCCCTGCTCTGTACTTGAGGCTGAAGTCATATGTAGACAATGCAGCAAGCCAGCGATGACCTGTAGCATCTAACTTGGCAGACGTCAACACATAAGTCAACGGGTTGTTGTCTGTCCTCACTTCAAACTTCGTCCCATACAGGTAGTCATGCAGTTTGTCCACCACCGCCCACTTCAAAGCCAAAAACTCTAATTTATGAGCAGGGTAATATCGCTCAGATGGGGTTAGGCTTCTACTGACGAAAGCGACGGGTCTTAACCCTTCACCTTGATCCTGGTATAACACACCACCTAGCCCTTCTTGACTGGCGTCAACATGCAACACATAGGGAAGCTGTGGGTTTGCAAAAGCTAACACCGGAGCTTGAGTAAGCCTCTGCTTCAGCTCTACAAAGGCTGCTTTGATGTGCACTTTTACAGCAGCCAACATCAAACTCATGGGTAGAGAAGACCTCATGCCGTTCCATCATTTTGCCCACCAATCTTTCCTTCCACTCCTCAGGGACTGGTCAATCTCCAAAATTATTGATGATTTAACGAGTTTAGAATATTCTTCCTCTTCTATAGCAATGAATGAATCAAATTTTTCCTTGGGGAGACTACAATGCACTCCCTGATGCAATGCTATAGTAGACGGTTGCATAATTATAATTTTCTCCCTGATATTATCAATCTTATACGTGAAGAAGGTCATAAAGTCATTACTGTTGTGCTGCTTGGAAACTTCTGGGCTTGGAGCTTTATTTTTCGTTAGTTTAGCAACTGTTTCAAATAAATACCTAGGGTTTTGTTTATTTTCTTCTAATAGGGTTGAAAAATAAGCAGTTATTTGTCAAAACCTCAATTTAGTGGTAGAGGTGGTGGTCTGGCAGTGATCTTTAAGAACAATTACAAAGTGACTAAATATGTCATTCTTGATGTTCCAAGTTTTGAATGTCTCTCACTTCAACTGGCTGGCCCGCTCCGCTTCTGATTCTATTGATTTATAGACCCCCTAGAAACAACCCAAACTTCTGTTCTGATCTGACTGAACTTCTCACTCTCGCTTTTGCCCGGCATGATAGAACAATGATGCTTGGTGACTTTAACATACATGTTGAGTCTAATTGTACTGCTGCAAAAGACTTTTTGTCTGTTCTGGATTATTTTGTAGTATCTCAGCATATCGATTTTCCAACACATTCTCACTTTCATACTCTTGATCTGCTCTGTACGGTTGGTATTGACAATCTGCATGTCCAGGGTCATAATCTGGACATCTCTGATCACAAACTAATTCTCTTTGATTTCTCACTACCCATTGTAAAACCTATAACTAACACTATTATATCCTACCGAAATCTAAAAACTATAACTGTTGAAAATTTCTCCACTGCCATTGCTGTTTCTGCTCTTCCTTCCTCACTCAATCAGCTGTGTCCTGATGAGATAGCTTCTACCTATGATAAATCGCTTGGTGATATGTACTGGATGAGCTTGCTCCTTTAATAACTAGAACTGTTCTGTCTACTCACTCCTCTCCTTGGTTCACCCCTGAGCTCAGAGTTCTGAAAACTCAATGTAGGCGTCTTGAAAGACTCCACAACAAATCCTCCCTTCTTGTTCATGCCATAGCCTTTTCTGACTCAGTAGTGAAATACAAAGAAGCACTTAACATCGCACGCTCTAACTATCTCTCTACTGTTATTAACAAAGCTAAATGCAAACCTAAAGCACTTTTTACAGAAATAAGTAAACTGGTCAAACCGTCCACCATAGCTCTTACTGGTTCTGCTGATCTTTGTGAAGGCTTTCAGTCTTTTTACCTACAAAAAATTTACAACATCTATCAGTCATTTTTCTCTACTGCCACTACCCCTTCAACTCCATATTTGATTGGTTGTCCGCTAGACACTTTTTCACTTACAAATACATCTGTGGTTGCAAATATGATTAACAAATCAAATTCAACTTCCTGTACACTTGATCCTATTCCAACATACCTTCTAAAAACTCATTCTTCTTTACTCATTATTACTCACCTTATTAACAGGTCTCTTGCCACTGCCACTGTTCCGCTTAATCTGAAAGTAGCGGCCATTACCCCAATCCTTAAGAAGCCCGGCCTCGACAACGCCACTCACAGCAATTATAGACCAATATCAAATCTCGCTTTCGTTGGCAAGCTACTTGAGAAGGTAGTTGTTGCACAACTGTAATCACACTTAGAGAAATATAAGCTCTTTGAACCCCTTCAATCTGGTTTCCGTACATATCACAGCACAGAAACAGCTCTTCTAAAAGTACTAAATGACCTCCTTCTGGCTTCTGATTCAGGTGCACATAGTATCCTGGTTCTCCTTGACCTCAGTGCTGCATTTGACACTGTGTGCCACTCTACACTTATCTCATGATTGTCTGCAATAGGCATCACGGGTGCGGCACTTCAGTGGCTGACCTCATATCTATGTGATTGACAACAATTTGTTAAGATAGGTAACAATCGCTCACGCTCTGTTCCTGTTTCTCACGGTGTGCCCCAAGGCTCTGTACTTCGCCCGCTTCTATTTCTAATCTACTTGCTACCATTAGGCCAGATCATCAGACAGCATGGTCTCAATTTTCATAGCTATGCTGATGATATTCAAATCTACTTCACGATCGATCCGAACTCATCTTTTCCACCCTCTTCAGTTATCTCCTGCCTTCACGAACTTAAAACATGGATGTCCTCTAACTTTTTACAGCTTAATGCTGGTAAAACCCAAATCCTGTTGATTAACCCTAGATGACAGAGCTCACCCAGACATGACATTTTTATTGATATAGATGGTATTGAGATTAGGCCAACTCGGGCCCTTAGGTCTAGCACTTAAAACCTACTCGTGGTACCCCGGGTCAGACTCTCCACGGTGGGCGGTTGGGCTTTTAGTGTTGTTGGCCCTAAGCTGTGGAATAAGCTGCTCAACAAATATAATGCAGATGAACAAATTATAAAGCTTGGGTGGCTGAATATTCGATCCCTTTCTTCAAAAGCACTTTTTGTTAATGATATGATTACAGACCATAACCTAGATGTGCTGTGTTTGACAGAAACTTGGGTAAAACCAGACAATTACATTACTTTAAATGAGTCCACCCCACAAGATTACTACTATAAATACGAGGCTTGTTTAAAAGGAAAAGGGGGTGGTATTGCTGTAATTTATAGCAATATCTTCAGTATTACTCAGAAATCTAGCTTCAAATATAATTCATTTGAAGTGATGGTGCTTTCTGTAACGTTATGTAGCGTAAGTGATAAATCCCGTTCGACTTTTGTGCTGGCTACTGTATACAGGCCACCAGGGCACAATTCAGATTTTATCAAATAATTTTCTGATTTGCTATCAGAGTTAGTACTGGCTGCAGATAAAGTCCTAATTGTTGGTGATTTTAATATCCATGTACATAATGAAAAAGATGCATTGGGATTGGCATTTAAAGACATTCTGAACTCTATTGGAGTTAGACAACACGTGTCAGGACCTACTCATTGTCGTAATCATACTTTAGATCTTATATTGTCACATGGAATACATGTTGATGCCGTTTAAATTCTGCAGCAGAGCGATGACATCTCAGATCATTATTTAATCTCATGTATAGTTAATTTAGCCAAGGCTGCAAAGTCGACTCTGTGTTATAAATATGGTAGAACTATCACTTCTGCCACTAAAGATGGCTTTATAAATAATCTTCCTGATCAGTTTCATTTCATCAGCATCCCAGATAGCTTAGAAGAACTCAATGTTGCAACAGAAATGATTGACTCTCTCTTTTCCAGCACTTTAGACACAATTGCTCCATTGCGCTTAAGATTAAAGATTAAAGAAAATAGTCCAACGCCGTGGTACAACGAGCACACTCAGGCCCTTAAGAGAGCAGCCAGAAAAATGGAACGTAGCTGGAAGAAAACAAAATTAGAAGTTTTTCACATTTGGTGGAGAGAGAGCACGATTGTGTGAAAAGCCTTAAAACTGCTAGATCTGCTTATTTTTCAACACTCTTAGAAGAAAACAAACAAAACCCTAGGTATTTATTCGAAACAGTAGCTAAATTAACGAAAAATAAAACTTCAACACCGGACGTTTTCAAACAGCACAGCAGTAATGACTTTATGAACTTCTTTACTTACAAGATTGATAATATTAGAGAAAAAATTATAACTATGCAACGTCTACTACAGTATCACATCAGGTTGTAGTCTCCCTGAGGAAAAATTCCATTCATTCATTGCTATAGGAGAGGACGATTTGTCCAAACTTGTTAAATCATCTAAATCGGCAACATGTATGTTAGACCCTGTAGCGTATCTGGACTGTGTCAGGATGACTCATTCAATTCTACATGTGAAAATGCTTTTAACCCCTTTGACTCTTATCCGTAACTCTGGCCTGGCACCATAGAGTCTGCGTTAAAATTGCCCATTGACACCTTTACGGCATGAGAGTGTTTACCCAAACACCAATAAAATTGAGCTCGCCCGAGCCTCAAAGAGATCAGTATCTCCTTAACACCCCCTTTCTGCGAGAAAGGAATGCCAGGTCATCGAAGAGAAAGCTCCTCTCTTCATGCACACACACAGACTTTTACATTAAACTCAGAATATGAGCCATTTCCAACTGTATATGGTACGTTCCTGTGTATATGCATGTTTTCTAGCTCATAATAGCCTAGTTATGACTTTCTAGTTGCGTTAGTTGAACTCTAAACGCCTATATTCAAGCTATAGGAATAAATCTCTGTTGTTGTATGTGCCAAACACATCTTTCTTAGTATCGATGTAAACCTCTTGGTTTGCCTTAGCTGAATCTATATAGTAGATTGTGATCAAATGTATTTTACTATGTTTTACCATCTCCGGAGTGAGACTGACCACGTTTCTGTCACTGCCATAAAACATGCAAATTAGGCCGTCCTGGCAAGACAAAGGAACATCTTCCCGCTCACAACTCTCGAAGGTGATTGGCTGTTCACCCCAAAGGAGGTGTGAACTCCATTGTCCTCAAAAGGATGGAACGCCAGTTCCTCCTGGTCTTCAGTATTCAGCTCTTCATCCTCTTCTCTCTTCAACTTCCTCTTCAAGATCTTCTGTTCAGTCCGTTAGTTTAGTTTTCTTTTGTTTTTCCGTTTTGTATTCTACTTTGTTTATTTCCACAGACGAGTGAAATGAACTTAGCCTAAATTATTTTTCTTTGAGTAACTTCACTTCAAGGGACCTTTAACCCTCTGGGGTCGGGTGTCGCGCCGGCGCGACAAGCTCACTTTTTTCCTTATCAGTCAAGTCAAGTCAAGTCATCTTCATTTATATAGCGCTTTTAACAATGGATTGTTTCAAAGCAGCTTTACAGAGATAAACATATAATTTAAGGTAACAGAGATTGTTTTGGCTTTATAGCGGTTCTTGAATAATGTTATTTCCAGCTAAAGTTAATTTTGATTGATTCACCTCCGTCGAAATGATCAGACTTTAAACGCGAACCTGTGATTAACGCTGACGGCGTTCACATGCACATTCAGAATTGATTCTATAGTTATGTGCTTTTGAAAATATGTGCGCAGGTTTGTAATTCAATACAACCCATGCCTAAACAAACTACTTGTCTTGCCTATAAATTTTGATACAGAATTTTGTTTTATTTTATCACTTCGGGGTACGCGAACCGAAATTCACAACGCTTTATCTGTAGAGTGGGAAAGGGATCCTCCATAGGGAGAGGATAGTTGACACTTCAGCACTGCATTGTCATCGGGTCCATGCGAATCTCCTTCGTCAGATCTGGATACGGCCTGCATCCGGCAGGCTGCGGGAAAACCTCGGGATAAACAAAGACACTAATATTAGCGTAGATGCCATTCTTCTTATGATGTAACGAGTACATCAAGATTTAAGGGAAGTGTTCCCAGTTCCGGCTGACCTAATCTATGCAGCCTAACAATGAATTATAGAAGTCTATAATGTATTATGTGTATGCTAGGTCAAAGAGATGTGTTTTTAGTCTAGCTTTGAACTGACAGAGTGTGTCTGCTTCCCGTGCAATGGTAGGAAGACTGAAGTTTTGGTGCTAAATAGGAAAAGGATCTACCGCCAGCAGTCGATTTTGATATTCTAGGTATTATCAACTGGCCGGAATTTTGAGATCGCAATAGACGTGAAGGACTATAATGCTTTAAGAGCTCGCTCAAGTACTGCGGAGCTAAACCATTTAGTGCTTTGTAAGTAATCAACAATATTTTAAAATTTATACGATGTTTAATAGGGAGCCAATGCAGTGTTGACAGAACCGGGCTATGGTCATATTTCCTGGTTCTGGTAAGAACTCGAGCTGCTGCGTTTTGAACTAGCTGTAGTTTATTTATTAAGCGTGCAGGGCAACCACCCCGTAGAGCATTACAATAGTCTAGCCTTGAGGTCATGAACGCATGAACTAATTGTTCCGCATTTCCCAATGAGAGCATATGGCGTATTTTAGATCAAATCATCATTAGCAAATAATTTGTGACTCTAATGAGAGCAGTCTCAGTACTATGGTACGGTCTAAATCCGGACTGAAAATCCTCGCAGATATCATTTCTTTCTAGAAAGGAACACAGTTGTGAAGATACTGCTTTTTCTAATATTTTTGACAGAAAAGGCAGATTCGAGATCGGCCTGCAATTGACTAATTCTGTAGGATCAAGTTGTGGTTTTTTAACAAGCGGTTTTATCATAGCCAGTTTAAAGGTTTTTGGTACATATCCTAGAGACAAAGATGAATTAATGATATTAAGAAGAGGATATATGACCTCTGGAAACATCTCTTTCAGTAGCTTAGTCGGTATAGGATCTAACATACAAGTTGTCGATTTAGATGAATTAACGAGTTTGCAGAATTCTTCCTCTCCTATAGCAACAAATGAATCAAATTTTTCCTCAGGGAGACTACAATGCACTCCCTGATGCGATACTGTAGTAGACGGTTGCATAGTTATAATTTTGTCCCTGATATTATCAATCTTATAAGTGAAGTAGTTCATAAAGTCATCACTGCTGTGTTGCTTAGACACTTCTGAGCTTGAAGCTTTCTTTTTCGTTAGTTTAGCCACTGTTTCAAATAAATACCTTGGATTATGTTTATTTTCTTCTAATAGGGTTGAAAAATAAGCAGATCTAGCAGCTTTTAAAGCCTCTCTGTAAGCAACCGAGCTCTCTTTCCATGAAATCCGAAATACCTCTAGTTTAGTTTTCTTCCAGTTGCATTCCATTTTTCTGGCTGCTCTCTTAAGGGCCTGAGTGTGCTCGTTGTACCACGGCGTTGGACTATTTTCTTTAATCTTCTTTAAGCGCAACGGAGCAACTGCGTCTAAAGTGCTGGAAAAGAGAGAGTTAAAAGTTTCTGTTGCAATATGAAGTTCTTCTAAGCTATCCGGGATGCTGAGATGATGAAACTGATTAGGAAGATTATTGATAAAGCAATCTTTAGTGGCAGAAGTTATAGATCTAACATATTTATAACACGGAGTCGGCTTTGCAGCCTTGGCTAAATGTAATTTACATGAGACTAGATAATGATCTGAGATGTCATCGCTCTGCTGCAGAATTTAAACGGCATCAACATCTATTCCATGTGATATTAATATTAGATCTAGAGTATGATTACGACAATGAGTAGGTCCTGACACGTGTTGTCTAACTCCAATTGAGTTTACAATGTCTTTAAATGCCAATCCCAATGCATCTTTTTCATTATCTACATGTATATTAAAATCACCAACAATTAGTACTTTAATACTAATTCTGATAGAAAGTCCGCAAATTCTTTGATAAAATCTTTATGGTGCCCTGGTGGCCTGTAGCCAGCATAATTCTCAAATGTGATTTATCGTTTACACTATATATTTTTACATTAAGCACCAATACTTCAAAAGAAGTATATTTAAAACTAGATTTCTTAGTGGTTTTGAAAATATTACTATAAATTACAGCAACACCTCCCCCTTTGCCTTTCAGACGAGGTTCATGTTTATAACTGTAATCTTGTGGGGTTGACTCATTTAAAATAATGTAATCGTTTGGTTTTAGCCAGGTTTCTGTCAAACACAGCACATCTAGATTATAATCTGAAATCATATCATTAACTATGAGAGATTTTGAAGTAAGGAACACACTACTAATACTGTGTTTGACCCCCTTTCGCCTTCAGAACTGCCTTAATTCTACGTGGCATTGATTCAACAAGGTGCTGAAAGCATTCTTTAGAAATGTTGGCCCATGTTGATAGGATAGCATCTTGCAGTTGATGGAGATTTGTGGGATGCACATCCAGGGCACGAAGCTCCCGTTCCACCACATCCCAAAGATGCTCTATTGGGTTGAGATCTGGTGACTGTGGGGGCCATTTTAGTACAGTGAACTCATTGACATGTTCAAGAAACCAATTTGAAATGATTCGAGCTTTGTGACATGGTGCATTATCCTGCTGGAAGTAGCCATCAGAGGATGGGTACATGGTGGCCATAAAGGGATGGACATGGTCAGAAACAATGCTCAGGTAGGCCGTAGCATTTAAACGATGCCCAATTGGCACTAAGGGGCCTAAAGTGTGCCAAGAAAACATCCCCCACACCTTTACACCACCACCACCAGCCTGCACAGTGGTAACAAGACATGATGGATCCATGTTCTCATTCTGTTTACGCCAAATTCTGACTCTACCATCTGAATGTCTCAACAGAAATCGAGACTCATCAGACCAGGCAACATTTTTCCAGTCTTCAACTGTCCAATTTTGGTGAGCTCTTGCAAATTGAAGCCTTTTTTTCCTATTTGTAGTGGAGATGAGTGGTACCCGGTGGGGTCTTCTGCTGTTGTAGCCCATCCGCCTCAAGGTTGTGCGTGTTGTGGCTTCACAAATGCTTTGCTGCATACCTCGGTCGTAACGAGTGGTTATTTCAGTCAATGTTGTTCTTCTATCAGCTTGAATCAGTCGGCCCATTCTCCTCTGACCTCTAGCATCAACAAGGCATTTTTGCCCACAGGACTGCCGCATACTGGATGTTTTTCCCTTTTCACACTATTCTTTGTAAACCCTAGAAATGGTTGTGCGTGAAAATCCCAGTAACTGAGCAGATTGTGAAATACTCAGACCGGCCCGTCTGGCACCAACAACCATGCCACGCTCAAAATTGCTTAAATCACCTTTCTTTCCCATTCTGACATTCAGTTTGGAGTTCAGGAGATTGTCTTGACCGGGACCACACCCCTAAATGCATTGAAGCAACTGCCATGTGATTGGTTGATTAGATAATTGCATTAATGAGAAATTGAACAGATGTTCCTAATAATCCTTTAGGTGAGTGTATATGTATATATATATATATATATATATATATATATTAGAACCACCTAATTTTTCATGAGGGGGTTGGGCCATTCACTCCCATTCGCATATTGCCTTTCCAAACAAAAAAATGTTTTTCACAATTTAAAACAATCTATTGTTTTATGTGAATGATTAGGCAGGATGATTTTCAGATTATTTTGAAGCAAAAACTCTTGGCGACAACATCCATTAGTCAATAACCATGCATAAACAATATTCTCTCAAAAATACAAACATGTACATACATGTTGCTCACATATTTTGGTAGCCCTGTTTATGCTGAATAGAGTGTAATTTCACCTGTGCCATTAATATGTTTATAAGCAACTGAAAAAAGCACAAATGTCAGGGCATGTCAAAACATCTCAAGGACCCCAAAAACACCTTAGACCCCAGAGGGTTAAATCCGCCGCGACTCCGTACACCGGAAGAACCACGGAGAACACGTGATGCTCAGAAGGAACGACAACCATGCGCCTTCCTTACTCAGCAACATAAGAGAACCATATGTGCAAGTATTCGTTTTATCGAGCTTTCAAAGCGTTTAAGATTTGTTCACCCCATTTAGGGTGATTTGATATCTTGGTGTCTCTCTCTCAAGGTTCCTTTCTCTGTGATTTTGCCCACTTTCAAAGTTGACCACTCAACAAAGTTGACCACTTTCTACCTCTTCTATCATTCTTCTTATCTCTCATTTTCTTTCATTGTTTGTTGCTAATCTGTTGTATATACATTTATTCCGTGTAACTTTAGTTCACCTAAGGATCCACTGGAGGCAAGTTGTAGCGAGAGAACCCAAGTGCAGTGTAAGGTATCTGGGGTAAATCATTGACTCTGTCCTGAACGCAAATAAAGCACATTCTTCCTAAAACCCACAGTTTTTAGGATTAATGAAAATTACTGGACTTTGGTGCCAACAAGTCTGCTCCTAACACTTTTACGACCCTGCGACACTCGCCAGAGACTAACCCTACATTCTCCCACTCACTTAGTCCAAGCTTCAAAGGAATTCCAGAGAACCCCCCCCCCCTGTTGGGTGCTCAATGCACGCAGATACAAACACACACACATATATGAACTTTTACTACTCTCCTCATTTAAAGACATTTACTGAGGTATATTTGATATGTTGTTATGTTTGTCGATTGCCCAGGTCCTATGAAGGGATCTATGAGTGTGTGTTAGTTTAAAACAAACTGCAAGGGCAGTTAATTATGCTTTTAATGTAACTTTGCAATATAACTTTCCTTAAATGTCTTTCTTCCTATGTTCAGAATCCTTGTGATCTGACAAGGTCATTTATGTAATTGAACAAGCCATAAAATGTATTTTACTATGTTTTACCATCTTTGGAATGATTCTGAACAAATTCTGACTGATCGTAAAACCTGTGAATGCGGCCATAATTTAGCTTTGACAAGACAAAGAGAATTTTGCCGCCAAGAGTTTCGTTGAATGTCATTGGCCAGTTCGCACCTCAGAGGTGTGGACTCCAGTTCCTTTAAAGAGAACTGGACTCGCTCTTCCTGTCCCTGTCTTCCCTCTCTGGCTGGTACCCTGGACTGCTCTTCCTCCAACATGTGACGCGCGCTTGACTCTCTCGCTCGCTCATACTCTGGACTCTCCCTTCCTTCATCATGTGACTCCTTGGTCCATCGGGACCTCGTGTTCATGCGATGACCCATCTTTCCTTTGTTTGTCTAGTTCAGTTTTATTTTCCTTTTTGTATTCTCCTTTGTTCATTCTCACCGGCGAGTGAAATGAACTTAGTTTGAATCATTTCTTTGGCAACACCTTCAACGGACGATTTGAACATCCCGCCACACGGGCGCGCCGGAAAGGACCTCTGACCGGGTCCGGAACACACGCACACACACACGAGAGAACATGATCAGCAAGTATTCGTTTTCCTACCAAGATCTAAATACTGCTAAGATTGCCTGCCCTAATTAGGGTACGATTTGACTCTAGTTGTCTCTCTTAACGGTTCTGTGTCTGATGAATTTTGCCAAACTCACCAGCTCTCTCTCTCTCTCTTTCTATATGCATTCTCCTTCCTCGATGTTTTATTGTGTTTGTAAATACATTTATTCCTTGTAACGTTTATTAACCGTATACGTAATCACCTTTATTAAATACATATATTCATTGATTGATTCTGCCTGTGCTCATACTTCAAATCACTTAAATGTTTCGATCAGCTACAAGCTTTGAAATGGCCCAAATACTTTACAGCAGTTTATTCAAAAATAACATACAACAGGATCAAAACATAACATGAAACATAAACATGACGTGGCATGAAACAAAACCGTGGACATGGACTTACGCAACAGTGGTCACAGAAAACAATACTTGACCAAGACACATGGAAAACATGAGGGCTTAAATACACAGACTAATGACAAGACAAGGGACGCCTGTGAACAATGAACAGACGATTAACCAATGACAAGACACATGGCAGGATCACATGACAAACAGGGAATCACATGACGGACATGGAACATGACATGAACAAACCAAAACGTGACAGAGACAAGACCAAAACGTGACAACGGGTCCCTTAAATGTTCGATCAAGCTACGAGCTTTACAAATTTGTCGATACTTAAATAGTATTTTTATAGAACAGGAAAGATATTTTTCATGGCCAGAGAATAACTTCTCTTGAACGTCTATAATAACTTTCATGAGGTTTGATGAAGATCGGACGATCAGTTTTGCTGGACAAAACAGATTATTCGATAATAAATTGACCTCATGAAAGGTTATCCTTGGAATCGATCTATGCTAGACAACTGACATATTAATATTTAATTATAATTCGTTGTGATTGATTATTAATATACGCAATTGATCTAATTTTGCCTACCTGTATGGAGGACTGACTATAATTCGTTGTATTCAGTTGTCCATACCGACCATTGGCAACTTATCCCCTTTACGGGTAATTTTAAATCTATGTATGCGATTACTGGACATATTCATGACCAGTTATTAAAATTATATTCCCTTTATTTGAGCTAAGAATCGCTACAACCCTATACCGACTAAGCTATTCAATGAGATGCTTCCAGAGGTCATAGATCCTCTTCTTAATATCATTAATTCATCTTTGTCACTCAGATATGTACCAAAAACTTTTAAGCTGGCTGTTATTAAACCTCTTATTAAAAAACGCAACTTGATCCTAGAGAATTAGTCAATTACAGGCCGATCTCGAATCTACCTTTTCTATCAAAATTACTAGAAAAGGCAGTATCATCACAACTATGTTCCTTTTCAGAAAGAAATGGTATCTGCGAGGATTTCGAGTCAGGATTTAGACCGTATCTGTCAGGGTTGTTGCAGGTTGCCGAAGACGAGGAAACGATAACTGCAATATAGTTGATTTATTAAAAAAACTCAACTTACAGGAACAAACAGGAACAAAGGCAAACTCTCTAGGACAAAGACACTCAACCATACATCGATGACGATCAACAAACACTGAGGGAAAACACAGGGCTTAAAAGGGGCTTAACGGGATAATTAACTAAACACAGGTGAAGAAACTGAATACAAACGAGGAGCGGGAAAAACTAACAGGACTAAACCAAAATCACAATAGACAGGGGGAAACAAGATCACAGAACATAACAGAACACATCAAAACGTGACAGAACCCCCCCTCCCCGCAGGCGCGTCCTCGCGCCGTAAAACATCCAAAGGGGTGAGAGGGTGGGCGCCGCTGGAGGCTGACGAGGGCATGGCTACACCAGACGGGAAGCCTCCAGGACGGAGCTGGCTGCGGGTGTGGCCATGGCGGAGCTGGCTGTGGGCGTGACCAAGGTGGAGCTGTCGGAGCCTCGGGCGTCCAGGGCGGAGCTGTGGGACCCTCGGGCGTCCAGGGTGGAGCTGTGGGACCCTCGGGCGGCCATGGTGGTGAGGACCCTTCGGGCGGCCATGGCGGTGTGGACGGAGGGAGGAGCCATGGATCCGGGGCTGACGACTCCAGGGAACCGACTGATGGAGGCGGAGCAGGTGATCGAGGAGACCCGGGTGGAGCCGTAGAACCGACGAAACAGGGCGATGTCAAAGGACTGGAGGGACATGGTGAGACTGACGGCTCCGGCGACCGAGGCCAAGACGGGGATCCTGAAGACCGCTGCGGAGCCGGAGCGACCGAGGACCAAGGTGGAGCCGGAGGGAGAGAAGAGCCCAACTGAGCCCGAAGGATGGAGTGACGAGGCGAAGCCAGAGGAGGGTAGTCCCAGGGCAAGGACGGGTCGATGAAGGACCAAGGGGGAACCGGAGGGACGAGGAAGCCCGAAGGAGCTGGTGGGCTGAAGGGCCACGGCGGAGGTGAGGGAGGTAAGAGCCACGGTGGAGGTAATGGACCGGAAGGCTGAGGCAGAGTCCAGGTAGAGGAGGTCCAAGGAGGAGACCGGGGATCCCCTGACCCTGATTGAGTTGGTGGCAGGCAGACCCACAGCGACTCCACCTCCTCGAAGCACTCCGGGGGAGCAGTGGGGCTGCCAGGCAGTGGTGGAGGAAAGGTCAAAATGTGATGGTTAGGAGGAGGTGGGAGAGGGAGGCTGGGTGGGAATTCGGGCTCTGGCGCAGGATCAGCGGGCTCTGGCGCAGGATCAGCGGGCTCCGGCGCAGGATCAGCGGGCTCTGGCTCGGCTTGGCTGGGCGAACCAGCGGCGAAGGATCAGGATCTATGCTGGACGGGACCAGCGGCGAAGGAAGCTCTGAGCTGGACGGGACCAGCGGCGAAGGAAGCTCTGGGCTGGATTCATGGGCTGTAGCTGATGTGTGTGCTGCCCACCCACACAAAACAGCCACGGACACCACAATGAGCGCAGTGTCTTCCAGAGCAGACTCAAGTGCAGCATGAACAGTCTCTGGCAGGGCGGACAACACATGCTCAGACTCTGGCGGGCAGGCAAC
Source organism: Rhinichthys klamathensis goyatoka (assembly GCF_029890125.1). Taxonomy (NCBI): domain Eukaryota; kingdom Metazoa; phylum Chordata; class Actinopteri; order Cypriniformes; family Leuciscidae; genus Rhinichthys; species Rhinichthys klamathensis. The sequence goes on from NW_026606637.1 coordinate 1,847,878, forward strand.
TGGCTCTGGCTGGACGGTCTCTGGCTGGACGGTCTCTGGCTCTTGCTCGAAGACTGGCTCTGGCTCTTGCTCGAAGACTGGCTCTGGTTCTTGCTCGAAGACTGGCTCTGGCTCTTGCTCGAAGACTGGCTCTGGCTCTTGCTCGAAGACTGGCTCTGGCTCTTGCTCGACAGGGCTGATGAGATGAGGATTGGGCTGGACGCAGAGATGTTCATGCTGAAAATGTTATCTGGACCCATATCGCCCATATCCTCCCCTGAGACCTCCACGGATCCCCCGGAAAACAGCTTTGCGGGTTCCCACAAAGGCCTGCTTATCGATCTCCATGTTCGACTGGAGGCTTACACTGGAGGTTTTTTCTTTTAAAGGTTGATCGTTCTGTCAGGGTTGTTGCAGGTTGCCGAAGACGAGGAAACGATAACTGCAATATAGTTGATTTATTTAAAAAAAACTCAACTTACAGGAACAAACAGGAACAAAGGCAAACTCTCTAGGACAAAGACACTCAACCATACATCGACGACGATCAACAAACACTGAGGGAAAACACAGGGCTTAAAAGAACTGGGGCTTAACGGGATAATTAACTAAACACAGGTGAAGAAACTGAATACAAACGAGGAGCGGGAAAAACTAACAGGACTAAACCAAAATCACAATAGACAGGGGGAAACAAGATCACAGAACATAACAGAACACATCAAAATGTGACAGTACCATAGTACTGAGACTGCTCTCTTTAGAGTTACAAATGATTTGCTCTTATCATCCGATCGTGGTTGTATCTCTCTATTAGTGTTACTCGATCTTAGTGCTGCATTTGATACCATCGACCACAATATTCTTTTAAATAGACTTGAAAATTATGTTGGCATTAGTGGAATTGCATTAGCATGGTTCAAATCATACTTATCTGACCGTTATCAGTTTGTAGCAGTAAACTAAGAGATGTCTTATTGATCAAAAGTTTAGTATGGCGTACCACAAGGCTCAGTACTATACCGTTGTTGTTCACTCTGTACATGCTACCCTTGGGAGTACATTGCACCTACATTAGGAAGCATGGCATTAGTTTTCATTGTTATGCTGATGATACTCAGCTCTATATTTCTTCGCGCCCCGACGAAACTTACCAATTCACAAAATTAACGGAATGCATAGCTGATATAAAAATTTGGATGACTAGTAATTTCCTACTACTTCCATTATGACATATGCTTTCATTGAAAAATGCGGAACAGTTGGTGCATTCATGCGCTCTCTACTGGGCGGTTGCCCTGCCCGCTTAATAAACAAACTACAGCTGGTCCAAAATGCAGCAGCTAGAATTCTCACTAGAACCAGGAATGACCATATTAGCCCGGTTCTGTCAACACTGCATTGGCTCCCTATTAAACATCGTAGAAATTTTAAAATATTGCTGACTACCTACAAAGCACTAAATGGTTTAGCTCCCCAGTACATGAGCGAGCTCTTAACGCATTATAGTCCTTCATGTCTATCACAATCTCAAAATTCTGGCCAGTTGATAATACCTAGAATATCAAAATCAACTGCTGGTGGTAGATCATTTTCCTATTCCATTTTCCTATTTAGCACTTTACAGCATTTTAATATCCTTGACATCCAGATACTCTCCTGCAATCCGAAATCAGCCTATTGGCTATAAGAGTGTGTGTGTGTGTGTGTGTGTGTGTGTGTGTGTGTGTGTGTGTAGTCAGATGATGCCTGTGAAAGGTTAAAAGGATGTTTTGATTGTACAGACTGGTCAGTGTTTTTTGACGACGATGATTTGGACAGTATTTCTGACAAAGTCACCTGTTATATAAATTACTGTGTCAAGTCTGTCATTCCATGTAAACGAATTAAAATGTTTCCTAATAATAAACCGTGGGTTACTAGGGAGGTTAAAGCAGCTATTAATAGGAAAAAAAAACAGCTTTTTTTAATGGTGATAGGGATCAGATTAAAATGTGCGCAAAAGGAATTGGAGAGAGTTATTAAACAGAGTAAGTTTAAATATAAGGAAAGAGTTGAAGATCAAATGTCTAACTGTAACACATGGGGTCTTTGGAATGGTTTGAAATCTCTTTCTGGTTATGGAACCAAAAATAACAGTGCTTGCTGGTCAGGACTGAATGTAAATGAGGTAAATACGTTTTTTGCAAGGTTTGATAACTTTGATTACTCTGCCTCTCATGATATGATTTTAGAATCTCTTGTACAGAGTGATAATGTGGACTGTAGTCCAGCAATTGTTATTAATGAAAATTATGTTCGTCAGCAGTTAAAGTGTCTTAAGACCAACAAAGCAGCAGGCCCTGATGGTATTCACCCTCGTACTTTGAAAGTCTGTACTGATCAGTTGTGCTCAGTTTTTCACAAAATTTTTTCTTTGTCCTTGTCTTCATCGAAAATACCAGGGGTCTCATTTATAAAACTGTGCGTAGGATCCTTACTAAAAGAGTACGTGCGCCCGAAAGCCAAAAATGGCGTACGCTAAAAAATATTCAGACTTATAAAACCGTTCGTACGCCAGAACCTGCGCAAAATTCACTTTATAAATCCCAGTCAGCGGAAGAATGTGCGCACATGCGTCTCCTCCCCGAAATAACCATATATGGAGCTTACAACGCCTAGTTTTACTATGCATATCCTCATCTGCATATCATTTGCATATGATTATTCATCCACGTGATACCATGTTTAACGATACAAGATATTAGGAAAATATGAAATACGGAAGTGCTGTCACATTAGGCTACATTAATAAAAATCATAAGCCTTGCCTTGTTTTTGAATAAATAAATCAAATAGTGTAAAATACATTTCAGAGAAAGTTTCTCAATCTCACTGGCCAAATAGTATTTTTAATTTATTATATTTTTAATGGAAACAGATAGATCTTGTGCATTATTTGCACGAAACTATTTTCTCTGACAATCTGCTATTATCATGATAAGCAATTATGTATGTAAAACATTAAAACACAGAATGCCAGAGGATAAGTGTTCAATATAAAACAAATGTTGTAACTTCTCAGTAATGATTTTATGTATTTTAAGTGTTTAACTCCATTAATGGGAATGGCATATTTAATCTAAATGTTTATATCAAAAGTAAAACATAGTTTAAATCATTATTTTATTTATTTAAAGTGTCATTGTGAACATGCACTCTATTTATGATTATGACTCATAATAAAGATTTACGGTTTTACTTCATCTGCCGTTAGATAGGCTATATATGCGTCAGTTTCACTAAACGGCCCAACGCGCTGGCTGGCGCGGACATTTAAGAAGGGATGGATATTTGCTTCAAGTGATAGGCTTGGTGAGTGAAATTATATTTGTGATTTAGATGGAAGCTAGCGATGTCAGATCAATATGCCAGACAATATTAGACAATTTTAGATATATTGTAATTTTAAAATTATATTATGCAATATAAACGGCAGGAAAGATAGAAAATACAACAAAAGGCACATGCATTTAAAAAACAATAATGGTGTGCACGATAAATTATTTATAATAAACACTTCAACTTTACATAAAAAAAATATAAGAATTGTCCATTTAGATTTTTGTTGAGACTTTAACTGTTTGATTTGAGGGGTTTGGATGTTCTTTGGAAGAATTTTATTTATAAAATAAGGCCTTTATGTAGGATGTAGTACAACCTTTTAGTAGGTATTACATTTGGTTTGAAACTTTGCGATTCTTAAAAAAGTATGTTCTGTGTAGTATGAATATGGGTAGTAGGAAATTCAGAAATACTACATCCATCATGTTGTCACTGTCATGTGACCTGCCAGTGTCAGTTGCATCACTTCACTGCCATTAATTCTGCCTGCCCTGTGGCTTTGAATATTAAAGTATCCATTGAATTCACCCTTCAAAATTACATCTGAAGTAGTAGGTCATTCAGATCCTTTTCGCCTACTGTTTTTCAAATACAATGCATTAAAAAAAACAGAATTCAGACATACTACTCTTTTTCATGCCGTTTTTCAACTATATTATGGAACTTGGCATATTCGGATTCCCTCTGCACCACATTTCTGCTTTTATTGTAGAATTGTTTGTCGTTGGAATCTTATCATATTGCGCCTGTGACTAGGTTATGATGCTAGTCTGAAAAGGATTAACAATTTAAATTAACAAATTTAAAAGAAAGTTGGTCCCCCCCCCCCCCCCCCCCCCCCTTAAAGGCAAGCAAGGATGATGGATTTAATTCATTAAAATGAAAGATTGTGAGAAAAAATGAAGGTGATTGAGCATTCGGCCTCATTAGAGCATGAGATTGAAGTAGGACAGTATGCAGCTTTGATGCAATTGAAGCAGCAAGCATTGTATAAACATTTGAAAGGGACCATGAACAGCAAATGAATGCCCACATTCATATCTGCAAAGCGTTCATTATGACACAATAGATTTGCTCTCTGCTTTTGTAATTCTAAATCTACACATAAATTGATGCAAAACAGCTATTGACTGCCATCGAGCCATCTAGTTGCTCATCTTCATTGCATTATTTTGCTGCTCCTATTATAGAGACAGACAAGAGAATAAAGTGATGCTTAAATCTCTCAAATTTGTGCCCCGTGCTTGATTGTGTGGAACAGTAAAACGTGAAACTCAATTCAGAGTCCTGCTTGTCACACCGCGCTGTTTACGCACAGCCACTTGCTGATGATGCAGAAATTATCTCCTGCAAACCAGAGCCTTGGAGATGAAAGCAAGTTTTCCAAAGTCCTTAAAAGTCAAAGTCTATCAGTCCAGCTCATTATGTGCACACTAATTAGATTGGCCTCAGTAAACTTCTAAAGCCTTGTCACTATGTAATCCCACTCCCTTGAAATGTATATAAACTACAATGTATACGGCTTTAGTCAGAATTGACTTGATGACTGCAGCTACCAGCAGCTCGTGTTCTCAATAAAGAATCCTGCTGAAGATACAACCAAGTCTCCTGGTCTTCGCTTCTGAGTTTCCTACACTTTAGAAGAAAAAGTTAACAACAACATCAAGCATGAATTTGAGTGAGAGTGGAGTGGAGTGTGGAACTTTCCCAACTGTTTGGGGTGTGTGGATGGGAAACACGTCCTAATCAAGGCACCCCCAAATGCTGGAAGTGACTTCTTCAGCTATAAAGGAACCCACTCCATTGTTCTAATGGCAGTCTGTGATGCCAAGTATCGTTTCACCATGGTGGACATTGGCTTTTATCGACATGAAAGTGATGGTGGGATTTTAAAGGACTGTATTTTTGGTTCCAGACTTCACGGCACTCTTGAACTCCCAAAGCCTGAAAACCTGCCGCACCAACATCAAACTGCCACATGTGTTCCTGAGAGATGCTGCGTTTCCACTCCATGTGAACCTGGTGTGCCCATATCCAGGTAAAAAAAAAAAAAAGTGCAATAAACTAACTAATATAACATGTATTTGATGTGAATAAAGAAAGAACATTATCTTAAATCTGTGCACTTGTTTGTTTTACAGGTGTCAACTTGGATGATGCCCGTAAAGTGTACAATTATAGACACTCACGGGCCAGGCGAGTCATCGAGAACACTTTTAATATCCTTGCTGCACGCTGGAGGATTCTTGGACGGCCAATGGAGTTTCATCCTGAAAAGGCTGTGGATGTTATGAAAAGGCTTGTGTGGCTCTTCACAATATGTTAACCCTCACTGATGCTGCAACATCTCCTGCATCCAAGTACATTCCTCCAAATTGTGTAGATGGTATCACAGTAACGTGGGAACAGATGCCAGGAGAATGGAGAAGGCTTGTGTTTAGGGACAAAAACTTGGTTGCAGCAGGAAGAATGTCAACTGCACAAGCATCCCGGGCTGCAGTCGCAGTGAGAAATGACCGTAAGTAATTTTTTCACACACAAGTCAAGTCAAGTCATCTTTATTTATATAGCGCTTTTAACAATGGATTGTTTCAAAGCAGCTTTACAGAGATAAACATATAATTTAAGGTAACAGAGATTGTTTTGGCTTTATAGCAGTTCTTGAATAATGTTATTTCCAGCTAAAGTTAATTTTGATTGATTCACCTCCGTCGAAATGATCAGACTTTAAACGCGAACCTGTGATTAACGCTGACGGCGTTCACATGCACATTCAGAATTGATTCTATAGTTATGTGCTTTTGAAAATATGTGCGCAGGTTTGTAATTCCATACAACCCATGCCTAAACAAACTACTTGTCTTGCCTATACATTTTGATACAGAATTTTGTTTTATTTTATCACTTCGGGGTACGCGAACCGAAATTCACAACGCTTTATCTGTAGAGTGGGAAAGGTAAACAATAGGGTACCTTGGCAGAGTACCTTGGCAGGACTCTGTCGTCAGAAGGGGCTGTCTACTGTAAAGTTGCAAACTAGCAACAAAGTAATTGAACAGTGTTGTTGTTGTAGTCTTGTGTTTGTTTTGTGCTTTACAGTACATATTTTCTATTTTCATGTATATGTTATTACCACATTTGTAATAAAGCAATAAAACGTAACGCACAGGTTGTGTTTTCATTCTTGTTATTTAAACAGTATCAAAATGTTTATAGACCAATCACTGATTGATTTGAAATGAGAACAAAATATATGGTTGTGAGAAGATATACATAGAACTCTATTGATATTTAAAATCTCGTACATTTGGGGCTCTATCTTGCACTCGGCGCAAATGACTTTGTACACTGACGCATGTATCATTCCTACTTTGCACCCGCGCAAAGCGGACTTTTCCCTCCACAGACACACGTCGGTTAACTAAGAAATACACTTGCGCTCCCCGGGGCGGTTCAGCGCAAAGAGGAGGCGTGTTCCGGCGCAAACTTTCCCTCATGCTATTTTGCTGTTCTATAAAACAATTGCGCCACTGACCAGAAAAAAACTAGTCTAAAGTCAGTGGCGCGTTGCGCGTTGTTCATTATGCTATTTTAAGGGCGCATGCTTGGCCATAATCAATGTAGCGTGTGCACAACGCGCATACACGTTGATTCTCTCATGTAACCAGCAGTTTTCATTTTTGCAAATCATACATTATTACGATAGATAGATAGATAGATAGATAGAAGATAGATAGATAGATAGATAGATAGATAGACAATTTATTATAAAAGCATACATGTAGCTTACACATTTACCCAAATTATCATACGCCTGTTTAACAGAAGTAAATTTGGGTGGGTTTCTCCATCCCCAATGTCACTTCTCTGTGTTTTACGGCCCTGACGAGAACGTTGCTCTCCTCGGCTGTGAACCGCTCCTTGCGCGCGCCTGGCAAATCCGTCGTTATAAAAGGAATCCGCTTTAGAACAAGCGCGCCTGCTCTTAAAGGGAATGTGAGATGACGCTCTGATTGGTTTATTTCACGTTACGCCCAAACCACACCTATGAATAATGAAGCTACTTCAGACCAACCCCTTTTAGATTTGCGCCAGGCGCAAGAGGCATTTATCCCGCCGGGAAAATAGCAACAGCGCCGGGATCCGCCCACAAAGTTACTTGCGCTTTGCGCTTTGCGCTTTGACACTTGCGTTTCAGATCGTTAAAATAGGGCCCGTAATGTCATTAAAAGTTATGATGCTAATATACTTTTAATTTATTTAAAGATAGTACAATTTTTGTTAGTATATTTGCAATGTACTATTGAAAAAGGGAATATATTTCAAATACAATAAAGTATACTTTTTTTTACACTAGGTTATTCATGTACCCCAGGGGGTAACACCTGGTTTCGGGGGAGAGGAGAGAATTATCAGATATCTTGAAGAGACACCACTCAAAAAGGAGAACAGAATTCTCCTAAGTTTACCATCTTTCTCATAATACCAATGACTGCCATGGAATTAAGACCATTTTACCAATCGCAATGATACATTTAATTAAAATGATATAAAACAAGGGAATAAACAATAGATTCACAAGATACATCATGGAATTCGGAGACCGACTCGGGGACAGAAGATTCGAGTTCGGCAGGATTGACGTGCAGCTCGGGCTCGGCGGGCATGACGTGAACAGTCTCTGGCTCGGCGGGCATGACGTGATGCGCAGGCTCGGCAGGACTGACGTGAAGTGCAGGCTCGGCAAGACTGACGTGAAGATCAGGCTGGTCAGGCATGACGTGAAGATCCTCTGGCTCGGAAGACAGGACGGGCAGCTCAGGCTCGGTGTCAAAGTCAATTAAGTTAACTTCCTCAGCACTTTGGCTGAGGATAGAAACAGGGGACTCAGGAAAAACTGTCTCGGTGGGACACTCCGGGCTGGGACGAAGGGTTATCTCTGGAGCGGGCAGACAGATGGCTGCTGGAGATGTTGATAGTCCTGGGGAGTCGGAGATTATGTTTTCGTTGTCCTCAACGACTCCCACAGTGAGGGAGGAACCGCACACCCACAAGGCGTGGTCGACGAACTCGATGAGAGGTTACCTTTTTTCCAACGGCAGCATCTGGCCGAGTATATCGTCCATCCTGCTCCAGAAATGCTGTTTAAGATTTTCTTGGTCCCAGCACGCCTCGTGATAGAGTTCAAGATAGACCTCCACATAATCCTCCAACGATCGACCGTTCTGGAAAACGCAGTCCTCCATGTTAATTTTTTCTAGGTCCGTTCTTCTGTCACGGTGTGGTGTAGGTAGAAGAAAGGCGAATAGGCAAAAAGCTCCAATATAAACGTTTACTAATATAACTTACACAGGTACAGGGATGACGGGCAGAAAGTTAACACAGACATGATACAAAGTAAACATTAACGAGAACGGACCAAGACTGACTGAACAGAAGGGAACTAAATACAAAAGGTGATGACGAGACAATGACAGACAGCTGTGAGGAACATTAGTGTCCATGGTGAAAAATCGAGATGCAGGTGATAGGTGACCAGGTGATGGCCGATGGTGTGCAGGTGGTGAACATGAGGGATGCTGGGAAGTGTAGTCCGCTGAGGTGTGACATCCCTCTTGTCCCCGTCGCCATCTTCATTCTCTACTTGAAAAACAAACCACTAACACAATACCTAATCATCAGTACCATGTTCACTATCATTTACAGACTCCTATAATTCAACTCATTCAAAACGTTTGGGCCTACTTTGTTTTCAACATCTTGTTTAGATTAATTAAAAGCACTCACCTCTGATTCTGAAAGAGCGCTCAACTGAAGATTTAACCTTGGTAGTTTCATTGGACTGAGAAATTTCACAGGTAGAATCAGATGTCTCCTTATCTTCGCCTTGAGTTTCATCCTTCTATTGTTTTTTTTTTATTGTTTTTTTTATAGCATTGTCCTATCTTTTACAGTTTTAGGTATTTTTTCCTTATATTGGTTCGATCTACGTGCTCTTCATTATGTTGGCTTGACAAAGCCAACATACTGATCTACTATTTAAACTTCTTTTTCTGAGCCAAAATGTAAACAGTATCTTCACCTAAAGCTTCCAAGCTACAACCACCAAGACACATCAACCACATCAAACTTCAAACTTTTCTGACCCGGGTCTTAAAAATCTTGTGATTTAGCCAAGCGGCAACATTCTAATCTGAAAAATGAAGCCTACCCGGAAGTGCGAAAAACTACAACACATCGAAAATCCGCTAGAGGGAGGTCCCAAAAGGGAGCAAATATCCATAGACCCCATGTTAAAATGTCAGTTTTCACAGCATAAATTCATGTTTTTACAGGTTGGTCCCATGGACTTTTATTGTATTTTTCGATAGGTTCCGAGTGCCTGACAACTGTGAGGGGGGTGAATTTTTTTCTAACTCGTTAGTTTAGATGGTATTTAGATATAAAATGTATGACAAATAAGGGCGTGGTTAACTTTGATTGACAGCTTGATTGACAGCTGATAACGGGCTGCGCCGAGTGGGATTCCTGAAATTTGACGTCTCGGCCATGATCTGACACAACACATCATACCACCTCTGTATCCTTTCTGAACATTTGTATTGAAATATCGTACATAAAATGGGTTCTCCGCTATAAACTGCACTAACCGACACTGTAGGAGTCTTCGCTCCATTTTTTCCGGTAAGTGACATTCCACTACTATTTCACGTAGTTAGCACTATTTAGCATCAATGTTTGTGGGCAGTGGCACTGCACCAGTTAGCATTAAATCACCTCAGATAAGTTAGTGTCCGAGGTAGGGACAGGTGGGGTTTTGGGGGGGCTAATACAATGCTAAATCATAAATCAGATGTACCTATGTACAATAACATACCGATGTCCAGCAATCGATTTAAATAGTACATTGTGTTTAATTTGTCGTTTAATGAGATCAATGAAATCCGACAATAACATGCATGCACTTTAATGGTCCAGTGGCAGAACTTTTGCCAAGCGTGTCAGAGGTTCTGGGTTCAAATCCGCACTCGTCTAGTTTTTTTTTTCTCTCATTAAAACCGATTATGTTTATCAGTGGTTGTATATCAAGCAGGGACACGTTTGTGTGCATTTTACTTTGTGATTTCACCGGAACGAATAGAGAGTCTCCGCAACGGATTAAAGCGCGCGTCCGAGTTCAAAATTGACCCTGCCAAAAAGTGGTGGGGACATGTCCCACCCGTCCCACCAATGTTGTTTTCGTCAACGATGACGATAACGAAATGATTTCGTTGACGCACTTTTTTTTATGACGATAACGCGACGATGACTAGCTAAAAATGTATCTAAGGTAACTAAAACATGACGAGACGTTTTCGTGTTTTCGTTGGCAAGACGAGACGGAACGAAAATGACTATAAGTCTGACGTTCGCAATGCATGTCATTTCTGCCTATTTTGCATGAAATCTGTCTGTTTTGAGCTAAAAAAAGTATCAGCAATGCTGCCGCTTCCTATCATTGTTTTGGGTACCCATGCCGCGCGCGCACCAGATTCCACACAACAACACACCTGCGACACACATCTTCGAAGGACCATGGCGGCGAAGCCAATAAACGGGATTGGTGGTCGGAAATAACGAGATGATTTATGGACATAGGCTACTTTCAGTTTCAGTATAATCCACTGGTTCTCAAAGTGTGGGGCGCGCCCCACTGGCGTGACAGGTCTCCTCCAAAACGGGAGGAAATTTTCCGTTTAATGCCTTTTTATCTTTATTCGTTCATGGCGAGTCCGCATCGTCAAATTCATCTTTGCAGCGACACCGAAAACACCAGTTTATTAATAAACAATTAAATGTCTCCTTGCTATTTTTTTTTACACATTCATAATCATTACTTTTGCCGGTTCTTTGTGGCAAGCTTTATGCGTGCGGTCGTGCGCTTGAGTGCGGCTATAACGCTCAATATCCCGTATAGCCTATTTAAAGCTCCTGTAGGTAACTTTTGAAAAAATGTATTTGCTAAAACTGTCATTATGTCCTGACAGTAGAATATGAGACAGATAATCTGTGTAAAAATCAAGCTCCTCTGGCTCCTCCCAGTGGTCCTATTGCCATTTGCAAGAAATACACGCTCCCGGTCAGAAACAACCAATCAGAGCCGAGAGGAGTGTCTTAGCAGTGTCAGTCACGCTCGTGTACGCGCTGATCACACCCCTCTCTTGCACTGCGCGAGCGCCGGAGCGCGAGCCGTCGTTCAAACTCAAGATTGCCGGCGTGCTGCAGCTGTGCTTATGACGGAGAAACAACCTAAACTGCCAATTCTCCAGTGACACCTGCTCATAAAACAAAGAGGTAAAAGGAAAAAGACTGATGACGATAAACAAGCGAAAAAGAAAGAATTACACAGAGCCCATTGACTCGGTGTCAAAACTCTAGCCGCATAACATGTAGATAAAATGTCACGCACTCTGCTAAGCAACAATTGAAACCTGCTAATTCACTGGCTTGTCATGTTGCTGAAATAATGTACTAGCACACCTTATCTAGCATTATATATCGCTAGAATAATTACTTACATGCTGTAACGTTAGTTACCGTTATATTAACGTTATCTTACTAGCTATTTATAACTTATAGAAAGTGCAACGTTATAAAGTTACATGTAGGCTATTGGAAAATACATAATGATTTGAGGACCAAGTTTGTAGTCAAAGTATGGGCAGGCCATAGTCAATGTAAAGCATATTATTGACGTTTAGTCCCTATTAGTGAATGTGCCATATAACTTTTTATCCGCCGTCATCGGTGGCCCTGTTTACTAGCCTGCGCGTTCACGACAGGCTCCGCTGTGGAGGACGAGCTGTGGAGGGAGGGCTGTAGTGCAGCAGAGAGCAAGGGGGTGGGACCTGTAAGTTGTGCTTGTTCAAATTTTCAGGCTAATGCTACGTTCACACCGGACGCGAATAGCGCGTCAAATTCGCGTCTACCGCGTCTAGTTTGACGCTTGACCACTTTGTGTTAATTCGCGTGTCAATGGCGAAATTGACGCGCGTAAATTTCGCTTCAAACTTTTGTTTTTACGCGCGTCAATTTCGCCATTGACACGCGAATTAACACAAAGTGGTCAAGCGTCAAACTAGACGCGGTAGACGCGAATTTGACGCGCTATTCGCGTCCGGTGTGAACGTAGCATTAGCCTGAAAATTTGAACAAGCACAACTTACAGGTCCCACCCCCTTGCTCTCTGCTGCACTACAGTCCTCCCTCCACAGCTCGTCCTCCACAGCGGAGCCTGTCGTGAACGCGCAGGCTAGTAAACAGGGCCACCGATGACGGCGGATAAAAAGTTATATGGCACATTCAGAGGCGAAAGTTTCGAAACCCGTCGGCGGCCATCTTTTTAGATGTTTATCGAGCATTAGCATTAGCATTATTCGAGAGAGTCACCGCTCGTATATGCTCTGGAGAGCAGAAACAGCTGCGTAGGGGACATCGTCGCTGTACTTGGGTCCACCAGACCCTCCGGAGGGTTTCAGGAGTTTCACCATTTGTTCCAGGAGCTAGGTTTGGTGGACCAAACGGTGAGGACGCTGACGAGGACAGCGTAGGCCGTGTAAAGCCTCGGCCTCGAGTGGTCGCTGCCTGACGAGCCCGCGCTCTACAGCCCGGCGCGAGGTTCACCCTCGCCCGCACATTTATTTGATAATAAATGGAGCCAGCCTCCAAAAGTGAAACCTGTCCTGTGATTTTTTTATTTATTATACACTATGTGTTTGTTGTTTTTACATTAAAATAATAATGTTTCATATAATCTAAAATAGATATGGAATAAATAGCATTCAATACAAAATTAGTACTATCTCTCATATATTAAAATCGAGTTTTTATGTGAAAGATTTGCTTTGTTGTGCATTAGAACCACACCAGACATTTTAGTAATATTACAAAATAATTTATTAAAATAACAAACTTTCACTTCACCACGTGACAGCAGCAAGCAGGCTCCTGATTGGTTAACGCGGCGCGAATTGACGCAGAAGTTCAAATTTTTCAACTCGGGCGGCAGACGTGAATTCGCGTCAAACGCGTGAATGCACAAATAGCACTAACTAAATCATTCGCGCGTAACGCGCTTCCGCGCCAGACGCTTCAATTCGCGCCATTCGCGCGAACTTGACGCGCGAATGAGGCGTATTCGCGTCTACCGCGCCGCGCTCTACGCCTCATTCGCGCCGCAGGAATTTTTTACGCGCGTAACGCGTCTTTGCATTGACTTAACATTGAAATCACTCGCGCCTGACGCGCTATTCGCGTCCGGTGTGAACGTAGCATAAGTCAACGTTTTCTCAAAACTCCCTACTGCAGCTTTAAGTAATTAAATTAATATAAAGGGGAGATTTGTCCACTAATGGCTTAAATGAACAACTACTAGTCAACTAGAATAAAAACTTAAGTCGGAGGCAGCTCTTATTCCACATATTCTCGAACCAGCAGGCCATTCTGTGTTGAGCGCGCGACCCTGAGCTGAATGAGCGAGCGGAGGAATATGCAGAAATGCGCTCTCCGCTCACATGCTCTGATCGGAACAAAGGAATATTAAAGTTATTAATCATTAGTTTATATCTTATGCACTGCCCATACACTACCCATCATTTTAATCCCATATCAAACACAGTATGTTATGTCTCTTTAAAAAATATATATATATATCACGTTTTTAAGTAGGCTAAAGGCAGAGAGCTGTGTGCATTCTTCTTCCCTTTGCCACATCATATCTCTGTGAGATGGGCTTTTCAGCTGTTTCAGTTTCACTGAAAACAAAGTACAGATCTCAGCTGAACATTGAGCATGACTTTTGAGAAATTGTGCAATTCAAAACAGGCTCATTGCAGACACTAATGCAGGGATAAATAGACCTTGCCAAATGGATTTCTATTCTTTTCTTTTTTTAACAGATTGCAAAGTGGCACTTTTATTTCTTTTCTATGTTTGAACTTGATGCCAATTTTGACACAGCCGCATTTTATTTTCTCTATTTTTTAAAGACTTTTTTTTTTTTTTACTAAAATTGACTAAAACTTGATTAAAACCTTTTTGCGTTTTCGGCGACTAAAACTTGACTAAAACCTTTTTTTGTTTTCGTCGACTAAAACTTGACTAAAACTATTACGTTTTTAAGTGACTAAAATGTGACTAAAACTAAAAAGCATTTTCATCCAAAAGACTAAGACTAAGACTAAAACTAAAAGGGCTGCCAAAAACAACACTGCGTCCCACCCGCAAATTACGCCTATGCCTATGGTTATAACCGGTTATAACTGACGTTTGAAACACTGTAAATGCGTCTGCCAAATGAATAAATGTAACATAAGAATAGACTGATATGTCCCACATTGGAGTGTTCTTCAGCAGCTTTGCAGTGAATGTAGTAGCCATAGACTGTAAGAAGTAGCCTAGTCTGCCGGTCGATCTTGTAACGTTACAGATAGCTGAGGCTGCTTGGCTGAAGAGGCGCATCCACCGGCCGGCTCAGTCTGACACAAAGCCCGCCCTTTTACCCATATATGGATTGGCCAGAAGGTGGGCGGGGTTAGGATTTCCCAAGATTTTCAAAAGATGGTGCCGCCCATACCCCCCTATGGGTGTCTATGGGTGACCCCATACCAGTCTATGGGTGACGTCACAGACGCTTTGTCAATTTTTTTTACAGTCTATGGATTTAGCGCACTTTTTTATTTATTCATTTACTTGATTTTATCATGGGAAATGACGTGTGTAACGGTCACCAGCTGGAGTGCCCTTGAGAGCCACCAGAGGGGACTCCACGCAGACTATTATCACTCCCTCACGAACTACATTTCCCATAACTCACTGCCCGGACTCATCATCACTGATTGCATTCACCTGTGTCTCATTACCCTGTTAGTCTCAGCCTATTTCAACCTTGTTCACTCATTCACTCACTGCGAACTTTTGTATCTCTACTTTATTTATATAGCACTTTTCACAGACAAGAAGGGTCACAAAGTGCTTCACAGTAAAAACAAAAATAATAAAACAAATAATAACCACAACACACATAACAACAAAACCATATGGCTAGTTAAACGCTTGTCTAAAAAGATGTGTCTTAAGGTGTTTACTAAAAGTTTCTACAGAGTCCAGGGCTCTCAAGGCTAGGAAGAGAGTTCCAGAGCCTTGGAGCCACCACACAGAAAGCTAGATGACCTCTTGTTTTAAGACGTGTTCTAGGAACAGTAAAAAGGTCTTGGCCTGAAGACCTCAAAGAGCGACCAGGAGTGTGTGTGTGCAATAGGTCCTGGATGTAAGAGGGAGCTTGACCATGGAAGGCTCTGTAAGTAATGGTTAAAATTTTAAACTGCACTCTTAAACTAGTTGGGAGCCAATGAAGAGCCTTAAGCACAGGTGTGATATGTGATCTCCTGTTGGTCTTTGACAAAAGTCTTGCAGCAGCATTCTGTACAACTTGCAGTTTGTCCATGGAGGATTTGTTTAAGCAAGTGTACAGTACATTGCAATAATCCAGACGAGAGGAAATAAAAGCATGAACAAGCATCTCCAGCTCTTCTTTAGAAACCACCGATCTAATCTTAGCGATGTTCCTGAGATGAAAAAAACAGGAACGAACCACAGATTTAACATGACTGCTAAAACTCATAGATTTATCAAAAATGACACCCAAATTTCGCACCACATTACCGTCCGAGGATGGTAGAGCCCCAATGGCCTGCCTAATGTTTGGAGTAATGTTATCTGGAGCAAAAATCAGCACCTCAGTTTTGTCTGAATGTACTTGCAAAAAGTTGTCTGCCATCCAATTATTAATGGAGGCTAAGCAATTGTGCAACAAGGACAGTTTTTCCAGCCTAGCAGGGCTAAAAGATAAATATAGTTGATTATCATCAGCATAACAATGATAAGATATTATCATTATGATCTCAGTATCAAACGCTGCACTGAGATCTAATAGAACCAGCACAGAACATTTACCCCCATCAGCAGCCATCAAAATATAATTTGAGACCCTAAGGAGGGCAGTCTCAGTTGAATGTTTTTTACGAAAACCAGACTGAAACTTATCAAAGATATCATGTAAATCCAAAATATTATTTAGCTGGTTTAGCTGGTGTATGTTGTTGCACTGCATTTCCGAACGTTTTCCCTGGTTTCATGTCTCTTGGTTTTTGGATTTCTTGCCTGTTCCTTGGATTACTCTTTTGCCTTTGACCCCTGCCTGTTTTGTTTGTTTGTTTGTTTGGACTAACTACCTGTGTTTTGACCTATTGCCTGTATATTGGATTATGTGTCTGGATTGCCCCTTAATTAAAGCTGCAATTGGATCTCAACCTTCGTGTCTCAGAGCAGTTCGTGACACGTGCAAAATCTAAATCTCGGTCCATCATTTTGCGAGCAATTGTTGATAAAGGAAATTTTCGCACAATATCAGAAATATTTACATTTTATAGTTTAGTACAGTATAGTATAGCATAGTATAGTATAGTAATATAGTAATTAAATTCAAGTAAGTATTTAAATAAGCCTAATATAAAGTGGGACCCGTCATTCTTATATTGTTTAATTCTCTCTTGAACATCAGGTTCACTCATAATGTGACTATGTATGACAACTGAATTGACTTGCTCTTAAGTAATATCATGCTTTCTTTTTCTGATTTCAGAGAACCCAAAGGAAAACAGGCTGTAGTCTGATGCAAGCAAGATTTTTAAAACCTGGACAGTTGGACCACTTTTAGTTATAAGGACATCGGACTTACAAAACTAATTTTATTTTTAAAGATTGTAATGGTTTTGTCCTTTTGTCCCTTTTTTTGTCATTAATTGGGTTAAACTGTTTAATAAAATAAATTGACTCATTGCTGGAAAGGTGTCATTTATATTTTAAAAGGTTTTCCCCAAACTTTGAAATGGTCAGGAATTTGTTGAAATAATAATGTTGTTTCAACATTATTTTGGTATCAGATGGCAATATTGTTTTATGTTGACTACGTTTCATTTTTTTTTTTTAATGATTCAACAAAAGTGATTTACAATCAATATCATATTGTAACATTGATCAAACAATTCTGTTACGAAGCATAGGAGTCATTCAGATCCAAGTGCAGCTTGTCTTTATTAAACAGAGTCACCAGGCAAGGGTCATACACCAGCAAACACAGCAGAGAAGATCAGGCAAAATCGTGGTCAATAAACAGGCAGGATATCAGGGCAGGTAGCAAACAAACAGGATACAGGAACCAGGCAGAAGATCAGGAACAGACAAGGGGCCCGTTCTTCGTACGTCGCTAACTCAGTTAGCTGAATTTGATTGTTGGCGATTTGGCATGATCTTGGATTGTTTGGTTCTTCGAAGCTCATCCTAGACTTGCTGTCATAGCAAGGTCCGTAAGCTTGAACCTCCTCGCGAGCAGGCTTAACTCATGTTAACAGGGTTAGATCGCAGCTTTATAAGCAGAGCTGATAGGGGAAGTCTTTTAACGCAGCGCGATAGTGTACTTTTTGAGAGATATAATTTTTCTCATGACTCGTGTCGTTTACATCATTAATTTTTTGGAAACGCACATTAAATGTTCGTTTCGTCGGAGTTGGCCTTTAATAAGAGCACAAACTGTGTGCATTGTCCTGCGATTTATTGTGAGTGGCTCTTTCATGCAGAGATGCGGAGAACTTGATAAGTGCTGTCTGTCTGTTGTGCCATTCGCAAAGTTTAGTTTTTTTTTGTGGCATTTCCAAGCCACTTAAAGGGATACTCCACTTTTTTTGGAAATAGGCTTATTTTACAACTCCCCCAGAGTTAAACTGTTGAGTTTTACCGTTTTTGAATCCATTCAGCCGATCTCCAGTTCTGGCGGTACCACTTTTAGCATAGCTTAGCATACATCATTGAAGTGGACAAGACCATTAGCATTTCTCAAAAAAAAAATTTTTCGATATTTTTCCTATTTAAAACTTGACTCTTCTGTAGTTACATTGTGCACTAAGACCGACGGAAAATGTAAAGTTGCGATTTTCTAGGCTGATATGGCTAGGAACTATACTCTCATTCCTCCGTAGTAATCAAGAAACTTTACTGCCGTACCATGAGTGCAGCAGGCGCAGAGACTTAGTCCCGGTCACGTTGGAAGTTACCGAGCTGGGGCCTCATGTATCAACACTGCGTACGCACAAAAACACGGCGTACGTCAGCTTTCACGTTCACGGCCAGATGTACTAACAGTGAAATTAACGTAAGAATGTGTGTTCCTCCAAGTAAACTTCATGTCTGGCGTACATACATTTGTCGTGATTTTTGTCCGTTGGCGACTCATAGAGGCAATAAAGTGAAGTGGCAAATATTACACTACGAATTGTTCTATCGCACCACCAGCTGTCAGATATTGCTTATAATTTGTAATTGATAAATTATTTGACATATTATTGTCACACGAGTTTTATTAAAATATTCTATTATGCAATTAAGTAAGAACATGTATAAAGCATGTCCAAATTGATACAACCCGTCTAGCAATGAGACCGTCTAGTTGGCTTAACTAGGAATAAAAAATAAACTTCATTAATTCGGTCAGTAAAGATAAAAAAAGAAAGTAATATTTTTATTCAGCAAGGACACATTGAATTAGTTTAAAAGTGAGAGTAAATGCATTTATAATGTTACAAAAGATTATAAGATTTCTATATCTGTTTGATTTAAGTTTTTATTCATTAAAGAATCCTGAAAATACTATATCACGGTTTCCACGAAAATATGAAGCAGAAGCACCTGTTTTCAACACTGATAATACTCAAAAATGTTTCTTGATCATCAAATCATCATATTAGAGTGATTTCTGAAGGATCATGTGACACTGAAGACTGGAGAAATGATGCTGAAAATTCAGCTTTGATCACAGGAATAAATTACACTTTACTATATATTCACATAGAAGACATTTTCAGTGAAATTTCGTTTCTTGCTTGCTTTAGCCATGTTCTTGCAGGTTTCTTTTGCCAAATTGGACTAATTACCATATTTAAATTAATTTAATTGGGGGAGGAGACTGGGTGGGGCGTTGTGCTCGTGCATGTGCGCTCAATTTTACGTTAATTGGGATGTACAAAGAGAATATGCGTGGGATCCTTCGTACGCAGAGATTCATACATCTGCTTTTTTTTGTGCGTACGCACATTTACAGCTTTGTCCGTACGCAATGTTTTAGTATGAATTCAACGCAAGTCTTTGTACATGAGGCCCCTGGGGACTATTTTCAGGCGCTGCGTCATATCATTACGCTTGCTGCACTCATGGTACGGCAGTAAAGTTTCTTGATTACTACGCAGGAATGAGAGTATAGTTCCTAGCCATATCAGCATAGAAAATCGCAACTTTACATTTTCCGTCGGTCTTAGTGCACGATGTAACTACAGAAGAGTCAAGTTTTAAATAGGAAAAATATCTAAACTCTTTGGTCATTTTTTTTTTGAGAAATGCTAATGGTCTTGTCCACTTCAATGATGTATGCTAAGCTATGCTAAAAGTGGTACTGCCAGAACCGGAGATCGGCTGAATGGATTCAAAAACGGTAAAACTCAACAGTTTAACTCTGGGGGAGTTGTAAAATAAGCCTATTTCCAAAAAAAGTGGAGTATCCCTTTAAGACCCAATGTTGTAGGCTATAGCAGGTTTTTTTTTTTCTTTTTTGCCAACGCAGGTACATTATAATTTTTAATGAAGATCATGCAATCATGACCATGCCGATTAATATGACTTACAGTAGCCTATATGTCCCTCAGGCTTCCCTAATGTGATTGGTGCCATAGACTGCACATGTTCCCATCAAGGCCTCAATGAAGGGGATTTTGTGAACCGAAAGGGGGATCACAATGTAAATGTGTAGGCAAGTTACTATAGTGATTCTTAATATTCCAGATTCTTAATATTATATACATTTTTTTTAAAAAGGCAGTTGACAGACTAAAATCTCTTAGATGATGTGTGACTATGTTCCATATCACAAATGTGGAAGCAAAATGGGCAGGATCTGTGCATGACTCAAGAATTTTCAGAGATTCACATTTATGCACATTATTTGAACGTGGTAAGGGAAAATATAAATATCAAGCTCACTGTGTTATATACACAAAGGCAAACAGGTGTTTTATGACCCCATTCCCTGACCCAAACCCCAGACCAGTTACAATGCAGCTCTATCAGGACAAGGGCACACAATGAAGTGAACTTTAGCCAACTAAAGGGAAGATTTCAGTGTTTGAAAAGTCTGAGGGTTACACCTGACAGGGCCTGTGACATTGCATGTGCCATATTACACAACATTGCCATCATCAGAAAAAGAAAAAGAAAACATTTCATTAATAAAAGACAAGGCATGCTTAGTTCCTTGAGTTTTATTAGGGCCCAAGCCTTGAAAAGGCGAAGGCCCTATTGTTTTCCTTAGGATTATTATTAGGGCCCAAGCCCTGAAAGGGCGAAGGCCTTATTGTTTTCCTTAGGATTATTAGGGCCCAAGCCTTGAAAAGGCGAAGGCCCTATTGTTTTCTTTAGGATTATTAGGGCCCAAGCCCTGAAAGGGTGAAGGCCCTATTGTTTTCCTTAGGATACATTTTTAAAAAATGTTCTATCGACTATTCGGGCACTTTTGGGGCCCTTAAAGCCTCGCTCACACTACAGGAGTTTTAAAATCCTAACCGATTTTGAAATCTGGTTGCAGCTCACACTTAAGGAGAATCTTTGCAGATTTTCTTACCTCAAATCTTAAACATGCTCACACTACAAGATTTGAAAATCGTGGCGCATCACACACTACACAATGTTATTAAGATTCGTGCCAGAGAAAGCGCCTCACGTGATCTCACGCAACAGATCGGAAGCGGAAAGGTGGATGTAAACAAAATATCTGTCCTTCATATCAAGTCATATTCGTGAAAAGGTTGCCGTGTGACTAAGGAAAGCGAAATCTTAAAAAAAAAAATCATCCTTTTAATAAGGATATTTCTAATGAATGGCGTCAGCTCTGTTCAATACAATGAATCAATGCCATAGATCTCTATAAGGTAACGCATCAGCAGCGTTGCTCAATGCCCATTGCTGCTCAGCTGAGCATTGTAAAGTGGAGCTCAAAGTTAAAATTAAAATAATGAACAGCTTGTTTCATTTAACCTATCTTTGAATGAATATAACTTTATAATGAATATAAATATTTTATAATGAAAATATTTTTGTGTAGGCCTAGGCCTAATTCTGTGAATTACACTGTGCAAACCAAAGTAATAGCCTACAGTAGCTACTACCCACCGGATGAAGAAAGGGCTCTCAGTCTCCACAGAACATAAAATATTCATATTATTTTATTTTTCGTGTTGGCATTTGAGGAAAAAACAATGTTACGGACATGACCGCTCTAAGCGACTTTAAAATATGCTTTAAAACTTTCACAAAGACATCAAACAGAAAGCACAAAACCTTTCTTTAAATCGAATTTCGTTTTGTATTAATTGTATCTTAATTTTAAACAATGTTTCATCAACCAATTGCCTGGATTTTTATAAATAAGAAGTAAATATAGCAGACGATAGATAATCACGAAACGGAGGCGTCGGCGATACTTGATAAATTAACCGAAACTCAGCGTATAAGATAGCCTACTTGCCTCACAGACATACTTTTAAACAGAACAATTCAAAACGAAAGAAAACAGACTACAGACTGCACTCTGCTTATGTAATCCGTATGAAATGTGCATTTCTCTCTGGCGCGTTCACTACTGAAGATTGCGTGCATCCTGCGGAAGACGGAAGAGTTGCAGATGGTTCAGGATCGATATCGAAAAATCTATATTTTTGACAACACTAGATTGTAGGCTACTTATTATTTCAGATGCCTTTATTATGCATTTAGTATTTTATTATTATTTATTATACTGTATTATGCTTATTTATTTAGCAATAAATGGATAAATGGAGATAATGCGCGCATCGCGCTGTTGAGTCACTCAAAATTACCTCAATGGAAATTCCTTCACCATGACAGCCCTACTTATTGGCTATTGTGACAGTACTGACGTAATCACAATCTTGCTCATCCCGATAAATATCAAACATGTTTGATATGATCGGGGCGAGCCCGATTTATGTAAGAGCAGATCGGGAGGTGCAAGATTCGATTTTCCCCTCCCGAGAATCGGAGAAAAAATCTTGTCGAGGTGATGTTCGGCACAGATTATCTGGTAATGTGAAGCGTTCACAGATCGAATCTTGCACCTCCCGATCTGCTCTCACACAAATCGGGCTCGCCCAGATCATATCAAACATGTTTGATATTTATCGGGATGAGCAAGATTGTGATTACCGGTACGTCACTGTCTAGCCAATAAGAAACAAGTAGGGCTGTCGTGGTGAAGGAATTTCCATTGTTGTAATTTCGAGTGACGCAACAGCGCGATATGCGGAATTATCTTCATTTATTTATTTATTTATTGCTAAATAAATAAGTGTTACGCTGTGGTCAGCAGGCACGAAGACGAGTACATGTTCAGTAATGAAACCGAAATTAAAAAGCCCATTGAAACGAAGTATAGTAAACCGAAGATAATGTCAAATAAAGTCCCACATAATATAATAACAGAACATAAACCTGACAATAAGCTTTTTAGGCCATTGTTATATAACAGTTAGTTTCGATCCTCGAATCTCTCTTTACTAAAGGCTTTCAGCTTATATTTTACCATTTACTCGGCACTCGCTCAGTCCAGTTACATTGTTACGCCACTAGGTGAAGACAAGGGACTGTCTTTGAGTGAGTCATTAAACTGTTCATTCAACGGAAATGTAAAAAAATGCGGATTCATTCAAATATAGATGTAATGAAACAAGCTGTTAATTATTTTAATATTTAATTTTAACTTTGAGCTCCACTTTACAAGGCTCAGCTGAGCAGCAATGCGGCGCATGGGCAACGCGAAGCTGATGCTTCACTTCATAGAGATTAATGGCATTGATTCATTGTATTGACCAGAGCTGACGCCATTCATTAGAAATAGCCTAGAAAAAGGATAATTTTTTATTATTTTTTTAATTCTCTTTCCTTGGTCACGGCAACCTTTTCACGAATATGACTTGATATGAAGGACAGATATTTTGTTTACATCCACTTTTCTGCTTGTGTAGTGTGTGATGCGCCGCGATTTTCAAATCTTGTAGTGTGAGCATGTTTAAGATTTGAGGAAAGAAAATCTGCAAAGATTCTCCTTAAGTGTGAGCTGCAACCAGATTTCACAATCGGTTAGGATTTTAAAACTCCTGTAGTGTGAGCCAGGCATTAACGTGCTCGAAAACTCTTGAAACTTTGCACATGGGTCAGAACCTGCGGCCATCAGGGCCGGGCTGAAGCTGGTACCCGGGCGGGGCAGGGGGGCTCGACAGCGCCCCCTGGAACGGGCTCCGAAAACTTGGTCCATAAATCAAACACGTTTGCATGTAATAATATGAAACTCAGTACACATATAGATCTCATCGGTTCATATATCCTTCATACTCTTACTTTTTACCCCAGCCCAACAGGAAGTCGGCTATTTAGGGTTGTTTGGAAAACGCATGCAATGGAATTTGAAATACTCCTCCTAGAGAATTCAAACACACGGCACGAAACTCGGTCAGCATGAGGTCAAGACATTGAGGATGAAAAATTGCCAGGGGATTTTTGATATCTCGAACGGTTTGGCCGTGGCGAGGAAACGAAATTATGGCGCGAAAAGAGAAACAGGAAGTGTGTTATAACTTCTTTATACATTAACTGATCTTGGTGAAACTTCAGCAGTGTGTTCGTTGTAAGAGGCCGATCACATGGATGTGACTATTGTGAGTCAAAGTTATAGCGCCACCAACTGGCAGCAGGAAGTGTGTCACTTTCAAAATGCTTTGAAATAACCCTCTTATTTTTACCTGATTTGCTTCAAACTTGATGTGTATAATGTAAACACACGGCTGATGTAGACCTGTGAAAAGATTATTGATATCTTAGATACTGTTGCCGTGGCAACGCATCAAAATTTAATAAAACGGGCGTGGTGAGGGCTCAATAGCGCCACCTTTTGTCAAAAGTGGGGGGATTAGTTTTATCTACAGTTACAAAAATCGGTATGTATATTGTTCTCCTCGAGCCGGACAACTTTCTAATTGACAGTCATTAGCTCCGAACAACACGAAGTCAGATATTTTGGTTTGAATATGGTGAGCCTCTCTCTGAGCCTACGTCTCTGTATGGCAAGCCCTTTTAACATTTAAAAGCTAAGTTTGACTATCCGGAATTAACATTGTAGATATCAACAACGTCTTTCTGACTAGTCGTAATTACATTTTGGATAGTTTGTATTATCATTTAAGATATCTGTAACGTAATTGTGACTAGTCGAAACGACAGATAGAGATATCTGTAATTCAGTTTTGACTAGGCAAAAATGAATTACAGATATCTGCAATGACGTCATTGAAAACGACATTCAACTCGTCACACATCTTAAATGACAATCCAAATTAATTTCAAGATATCTATAACTTGATAATAAATATCTACAATTAAATTATGACTATCCCTAACTCCAGTTTGAGATATCTACAATGCCATTTTGACTAGACATAATTCCAGTTACAGATATCTACAACGTAATTTCGCCTAGTCAAAACTTAATTTAAGATATCTGAAAAGGAACATGTAGATATCTTGAATTGAGGTTAATTAAAGATATCTTGAACTGGAGTTATGACTAGTCAGAATCAAATTGTAGATATCTCAAACTGGAATTACATATATCTACAATTCAGCTGCAGATATCCGTAATTCACATAGTGGATATCTCCAACTGAATTGTAGATATCTGTATTGATAAACCCCATACAAATGAATGGCAAAAGTGATGTCATTTGTCCTAGGAAGAATGTCTTTGTGGATATCTGAAATGACAATTATGGATAGGAAGAATGTAGTTGCGGATATCTGAAATGTTCTTTTTGACTAGGCAATACTGAATTACAGATATCTGCAACACATATCCAGTCTAGCTGTTAAATGTTAAAATGGCTTGCCATATCTCTGTGTCTGTGCCTGTCTGTGTGTGTGTGCTTGTGTGTGCTTGTGTGTGTGTGTGTGTGTGTGTGTGTGTAGGGGAAGGGGGAGGGGGGCTAGATTAACCATTTCACTGCTGTGTGGTTTGGCCTGCATTAAAAAAGAAAATAAATGTCTTAAGCCTTGTATTTTTTAAATAAGTTTTATTAATAAAGTAAAGACATTTAACCAGTTTAATTGTAGTGCATAGACAATAGTTTTATATAATTAGTTTATTAATTAAATTAACTTGGTCCATAAACTTGGTCTGAATATTTGGTGCATAAATCAAACACACTTGCATGTAATAATATGAAACTCGGTACACATATACACCTCATCAGGCCAAACAACTTTCGTGCTCTAAGTTTTAAGCCAGCCCAACAGGAAGTCGTCTATTTTGGTCTGAATGTGGATGTTTTTTCTGTCGATATTGGAACGTGAGTGAAGTACAAAGCCTATAATAAAGAATAGCTTAGCATCCAAATACATCGCAAATGTTAAAACAGTTTGATTCGAATGAGAGACTAATGTGAGCCCAACACAGCTTACTTTCACTTTCGCTTTAAATTATTTCGGTTATTTATTGTTTATAGTTTTTTTTTATTCTTGTTCTGTTCTGAATATCATTAAATTTAAATTATTGCTTGTGGAATATTTTGAGTGTATCATAAAAGCAGAATAAATCTCTCATTTTAGTGATTCCCTAGTTATTTTTTTATTTAAATTTATTCATTGTTCTAATCAGGTCAGGCAAGTAATATTCTCTGATATATATTTTTTAATATAAATATATATATATATATATATATATATATATATATATATATATATAAAATATAGCTGCGAGCAGCGATGAAAGGGCCAAAGCCGGCGGCACCGCCACCCCGGTGCCTTTAGGTAACTAAAGGCACCGGGGTTGCGGTGCCACCGGCTTGGGCCCGTCATCGCTGCTCGCAGCTATATTTAGGGCCCAAGCCTTGAAAAGGCGAAGGCCCTATTGTTTTCCTTAGGATTATTAGGGCCCAAGCCCTGAAAGGGCGAAGGCCCTATTGTTTTCCTTAGGATACATTTTTAAAAAATGTTCTATCGACTATTCGGGCACTTTTGGGGGCCTTAACGTGCTCAAAAACTCTTGAAACTTTGCACACGGGTCAGAACCCGCGGCCATCAGGGCCGGGCTGAAGCTGGTACCCGGGCGTGGCAGGGGGGCTCGACAGCGCCCCCTGGAACGCGGTCCGAAAACTTGGTCCATAAATCAAACACGCTTGCATGGAATAATATGAAACTCGGTACACTTATAGATCTCATCGGTTCATATATACTTCATGCTCTGATTTTTTACCCCAGCCCAACAGGATGTCGGCTATTTAGGGTTGTTTGGAAAACCCATGCTCAGGAATTCGAAATACTCCTCCTAGAGAATTCAAACACACGGCACGAAACTCGGTCAGCATGAAGTCAAGACACTGAGGATGAAAAATTGCCAGGGGATTTTTGATATCTCGAACGGTTTGGCCGTGGCGAGGAAACGAATTCATGGCGAGAAACAAGAAACAGGAAGTGTGTTATAACTTCTGCATACATTGACTGATCTTGATGAAACTTCAGCAGTGTGTTCGCTGTAAGAGACCAATCACATGGATGTGACTATTGTGAGTCAAAGTTATAGCGCCACCAACTGGCAGCAGGAAGTGTGTCACTTTCAAATGCTTTGAAATAACCCTCTTATTTTTACCCGATTTGCTTCAAACTTTATGTGTATAATGTAAACACACGGCAGATGTAGACCTGTGAAAAGATTAATGATATCTTAGATACTGTTGCCGTGGCAATGCATCGAACTTTAATATTCTTGTTTGATGCTTTTGAGACTCTTAGCATGCTTGAAATTGCATAAAACTCGACAGACACATTACATTTATTAGCCAGTAGACATGTGCAAAGTTTCAGAAACGGGCGTGGTGAGGGCTCAGTAGCGCCACCTTTTGTCAAAAGTGGGGGGATTAGTTTTATCTACAGTTACAAAAATCGGTATGTATATTGTTCTCCTCGAGCCGGACAACTTTCTAATTGACAGTCATTAGCTCCGAACAACACGAAGTCAGATATTTTGGTTTGAATATGGTGAGCCTCTCTCTGAGCCTACGTCTCTGTATGGCAAGCCCGCTTTACATTTAAAAGCTAAGTTTGACTATCCGGAATTAACATTGTAGATATCAACAACGTCTTTCTGACTAGTCGTAATTACATTTTGGATAGTTTGTATTATCATTTAAGATATCTGTAACGTAATTGTGACTAGTCGAAACGACAGATAGAGATATCTGTAATTCAGTTTTGACTAGGCAAAAATGAATTACAGATATCTGCAATGACGTCATTGAAAACGACATTCAACTCGTCACACATCTTAAATGACAATCCAAATTAATTTTAAGATATCTATAACTTGATAATAAATATCTACAATTAAATTATGACTATCCCTAACTCCAGTTTGAGATATCTACAACGCCATTTTGACTAGTCATAATTCCAGTTACAGATATCTACAACGTAATTTCGCCTAGTCAAAATTTAATTTAAGATATCTGAAAAGGAACATGTAGATATCTTGAATTGAGGTTAATTAAAGATATCTTGAACTGGAGTTATGACTAGTCAGAATCAAATTGTAGATATCTCAAACTGGAATTACAGATATCTACAATTCAGTTGCAGATATCCGTAATTCACATAGTGGATATCTCCAACTGAATTGTAGATATCTGTATTGATAAACCCCATACACATGTCCTAGGAAGAATGTCTTTGTGGATATCTGAAATGACAATTATGGATAGGAAGAATGTAGTTGCGGATATCTGAAATGTTCTTTTTGACTAGGCAATACTGAATTATATCTGCAACACATATCCAGTCTAGCTGTTAAATGTTAAAATGGCTTGCCATATCTCTGTGTCTGTGCCTGTCTGTGTGTGTGTGCTTGTGTGTGTGTGTGTGTGTGTGTGTAGGGGAAGGGGGAGGGGGGCTAGATTAACCATTTCACTGCTGTGTGGTTTGGCCTGCATTAAAAAAGAAAAGAAATGTCTTAAGCCTTGTATTTTTTAAATAAGTTTTATTAATAAAGTAAAGGCATTTAACCAGTTTAATTGTAGTGCATAGACAATAGTTTTATATAATTAGTTTATTAATTAAATTAACTTGGTCCATAAACTTGGTCTGAATATTTGGTCCATAAATCAAACACACTTGCATGTAATAATATGAAACTCGGTACACATATACACCTCATCGGGCCAAACCACTTTCGTGCTCTAAGTTTTAAGCCAGCCCAACAGGAAGTCGTCTATTTTGGTCTGAATGTGGATGCTTTTTCTGTCGATATTGGAACGTGAGTGAAGTACAAAGCCCATAATAAAGAATAGTTTAGCATCCAAATACATCAGAGAATTCAAACAAACGCCTCGAAACTCGGTCAGCATGAAGTCAAGACATTGAGGATGAAAAATTGCCAGCGGATTTTTGATATCTCGAACGGTTTGGCCGTGGCGAGGAAACTAATTTATGGCGAGAAACGTGAAACAGGAAGTGTGTTATAACTTCTTCATACATTAGCTGATCTTGATGAAACTTCAGCAGTGTGTTCGTGGTAAGAGGCCGGTCACATGGATGTAACTATTGTGAGTCAAAGTTATAGCGCCACCAACTGGCAGCAGGAAGTGTGTCACTTTCTAAATGCTTTGAAATCACCCTCTTATTTTTACCCGATTTGCTTCAAACTTCATCTGTATAATGTAAACACACGGCTGATGTAGACCTGTGAAAGGATTATTTAATCTCTAAAATATTGTTGCCATGGCACTTTAATATTCTTTTTTATGCTTTTGAGACTCTTAACATGCTTGAAATTGCATGAAACTCGACAGACACATCTCATTTATTAGCCAGGAGACATGTGCAAATTTTCAGAAACGGGCATGGTGAGGGGCTCAGTAGCGCCACCTTTAGTCAAAAATGGGGTATTAGTTTTACCTACAGTAACAAAAATCGGAATGTATATTGTTCTCCTAGAGCCGGACAACTTTCTAATTAACAGTCATTAGCTCGGATCAACAGGAAGTCAGATTTTTTGGCAAAATCAGCCTCTGATTTTTTACCCACTCCTCTTAAGTGGTTTATTTAATTCCCACCAAACTTTTTCAACATGATGAAAATACATTAAAGAAGCTAAATTGTGAATGGCTATTGAATATCTCAAATTGTTTTGCTATGGCGAGGGATTAAAGTCATGTCAAAAAAGTAAACACTAAAAGCCTCATATCTTCTAAAAAATTAATTATACACAATTTATTTCTAGATAAAATGATACAAATATCAGAACTAAACCCATTTTATTCTTGTTTTCAATTTAAGAATAATGTACAAGTTTAAAAACAGCCAGAATGCGCTATTCAGTTAAAAAATAAATACATCAAGTAATACATAGGGCTATACTGCCCTCTTGTGTCCAAAATGATATCAACTCAGTACATAAAACTTTTTATCAGGTATGGCTATTGTAATTAAATATAAATATATTAGGTATGTGGCTGTGAGGATCTTTTCCCACCGGTTGATCGAAGTGTGACACCAGCGAGGGCTTTTAAATCGCTAATATAAAAGTGAAAGTAAAGTAAGGATGTCCGCACGGACATTTATAGTGGTGGCGCTCGCAGTGCGCTCGAATTAATTTCTATGGAAGTAGAAATGAAAAAACGTTCGCTCTGTTTTGCTCGCTCGTCGCCATGGACGCGCACCGTTATGAATGCCAGTGCAGCCGCATACTTTTTAGTGTCACTTTAAAATTAGCGCCATATCGGGGGCCGATTGCTTCCGGTTTTCAGGGAAAACACAACAACAAAAGAGTAAATGACAGATTCGCTTAAATAGGCGCTTTTACACAAAATATTCCGTCATCATTTTTTCAGTCAGCTCTTCACCCTCGTGATTAATGAATTTTGACTCCTGTTGCTGATCTTTTCTGCAACTTTCGTTC
Source organism: Rhinichthys klamathensis goyatoka (assembly GCF_029890125.1). Classification (NCBI taxonomy): domain Eukaryota; kingdom Metazoa; phylum Chordata; class Actinopteri; order Cypriniformes; family Leuciscidae; genus Rhinichthys; species Rhinichthys klamathensis. The sequence continues at coordinate 1,878,395 of NW_026606637.1, forward strand.
AGCTCACAATTTAGTAAGCAAACACGTTAAGGTTTTAATTGTAGTGACTAAATGATTTTATTAAACCCACACACACACACACACACACACACACAAACACACACATCAAATTGACGGTGGGGGGCAATGGTATATTTAAATCTGCAAATTGTAATATATGCAGGGCACCCCAGTCCAGTCTTATTAAATGTATGCTTCATCTTTCATTTTTAATTTGTAAATTTGATCAATAAATTCAATTATTTAGAATGATAAGACACTATATGGCTTTTACCCTAGGTAGGGCTGATCAAATTAAATCGTTTACACTGAAAAATAACAATGCATTAAATAATGTTATGAGATTGTTTTAAATATAAGTCAATTAAAAATCGTTGAAAAGAATGATACTTTTAAACAACACTAAACCGTCATTAGGTGTCGCCAGGCGACCGTCTTAATGAGCGAGTCATTGATTCATTCGTTCAAACAATTCGTTCGAACGACTGAGTCATTCATGAATGAGACGGATGTTTATGGATTGGTCATTGAATCTTTGAGTCAACCAATTCGTTAAAAATGCTGAATCATTCAGTAATGAGAAAACACGTTGCTGTGAGATGCGCAATGGTTCTGCTGTGATCTTTATTTAACTATTTTCGCTGCTAAAACTGTAAAAAAAAGTCAATATTGCATCTAAAATGTAAGTGACTTGACGTGTGTGTGTGTGTGTGTGTGTGTGTGAGAGAGAGAGAGAGATTGTGTCTGTTACAGTGACAAGAGTTTAACCCTTTAAGGCCTTGTCTTTTTAGATATATATCTTTTTTGATGGGTGCATACAACCCATATATTTTAAATGTATTGTTTGCTTTAAATTAAATTAAGATTGTATGGTTGGTAATTGAACCTAAATAAATTTAAAATTAATGTGCTATATTTCAGATCAATATAGCCTATTTGTTTTCCTTCATTTTAATCAACACTAACTTTATTCTCATCTGAATTATAAATAACTTATTTCTGTATAAAATAAAAAATCCTGAATAATCCAGACCAACCAGAGCGCACTATTTCTACAACATCATCAGTGCTGAAGCGGAACTACCAGAGCCGTTCGGCAGATAGCGAGCAGATATTTTGATATTTTGTGTCACGTTGTGCACAATAACCCTAAAGGCACCAGGGTGGCGGTGCCACCGGCGTTTTATATATATATATATATATATATATATATAAATATAGCTGCGAGCAGCGATGAAGGGCCAAAGCCGGCGGCACCGCCACCCCGGTGCCTTTAGGTAACTAAAGGCACCGGGGTTGCGGTGGCACCGGCTTGGGCCCGTAATCGCTGCTCGCAGCTATATATATATTTTTTTTTCTCCTCTTTTATTTTTCTTACGACTATTCGGGCACTTTTGGGGCTCTTAACGTGCACGAAAACTCTTGAAACTTTGCACGCGGGTCAGAACCCGCGGCCATCAGGGTCGGGGTGAAGATGGTACCCGGGCGTGGCAGGGGGGCTCGACAGCGCCCCCTGGAACGGGGTCCGAAAACTTGGTCCATAAATCAAACACGCTTGTATGTAAGAATATGAAACTCGGTACACATATAGATCTCATCGGTTCATATATACTTCATGCTCTTACTTTTTACCCCAGCCCAACAGGAAGTCGGCTATTTAGGGTTGTTTGTAAAACGCATGCAATGGAATTTAAAGTACTTCTCCTAGAGAATTCAAAGAAATGCCACGAAACTCGGTCAGCATGAAGTCAAGACATTGAGGATGAAAAATTGTGAGGGGATTTTTGATATCTCGAACGGTTTGGCCGTGGCGAGGAAACGAAATTATGGCGAGAAATGGGAAACAGGAAGTGTGTTATAACTTCTGCATACATTAACTGATCTTAATGAAACTGCAGCAGTGTGTTCGCTGTAAGAGGACGATCACATGGATGTGACTATTGTGAGTCAAAGTTATAGCGCCACCAACTGGCAGCAGGAAGTGTGTCACTTTCAAAATGCTTCGAAATCACCCTCTTATTTTAACCCAATTTGCTTCAAACTTCATCTGTATAATGTAAACATACGCCAGATGTAGACCTGTGAATGGATTCTTGATATCTTTGATACTGTTGCCGTGGCAACACATCAAACTTTAAAATTCTTTTTTGATGCTTTTGAGACTCTTAGCATGCTTGAAATTGCATGAAACTCGACAGACATGTCACATATATTAGCCAGTAGACATGTGCAAAGTTTCAGAAACGGGCGTGGTGCAGGGACTCAGTAGCGCCACCTTTTGACAAAAGTGAGAGGGTTAGTTTCATAGTTTTACCTGAAATCTTAAAACTCGGTAGGCATATTGTTCAGATCAAGCCGGACAACTTTCTAATTTACAGATTTTGGTTCCAAACAACAGGAAGTCAGATATTTTGGTTTGAATGTGGATGTTTCGGAGTAATCTCTGTCCCTCTCTTTGAGTGAGGGTTTAGTTTAGTTTAAACACCAACTCATACATAGGGCCATACTGCCCTCTTGTGTTCAAAATTATATACATATTTGATATGTGACTGAGGATCGAGAGCTTTTAAATACGGACGTCCACATTGATAATGGTGGCGCTTGCAGAGCGGTCGAATGAATAAATTAACTAAACGTTCGCTCAGCTCTGCTCGCTCGTCGCCATGGACGCGCACCGTTATGAATGCCAGTGCAGCCGCATACTTTTTAGTGTCACTTTAAAATTAGTGCAATATTGGAGGCCGATTGCTTGAATTGTGAGTTCAATAGTCTATTATTTTTCACGGAAAACACAACAACAAAAGAGTACAATGACAGATTCGCTTAAATAGGCGCTTTTACATAAAATAGCCTATTCCGTCATCATCTTTTCAGTCAGCTCTTCACTCTCGTGATTAATGAAATTTGACTCCTGTTGCTGATATTTGCTGCAACTTTCGTTCAGCTCACAATTTAGCAAACACGCTTCAAATGTGTTTTTATTTTTGTGTGTGTATATATATATATATATATATATATATACACTCACCGGCCACTTTATTAGGTACCCCATGCTAGTAACGGGTTGGACCCCCTTTTGCCTTCAGAACTGCCTCAATTCTTCGTGGCATAGATTCAACAAGGTGCTGGAAGCATTCCTCAGGGAGTTTGGTCCATATTGACATGATGGCATCACACAGTTGCCGCAGATTTGTCGGCTGCACATCCATGATGCGAATCTCCCGTTCCACCACATCGCAAAGATGCTCTATTGGGTTGAGATCTGGTGACTGTGGAGGCCATTTTAGTACAGTGAACTCATTGTCATGTTCAAGAAACCAATTTGAAATGATTAGAGCTTTGTGACATGGTGGAAGTAGCCATCAGAGGATGGGTACATGGTGGCCATAAAGGGATGGACATGGTCAGAAACAATGCTCAGGTAGGCCGTGGCATTTAAACGATGCCCAATTGGCACTAAGGGGCCTAAAGTGTGCCAGGAAACCATCCCCCACACCATTACACCACCACCACCAGCCTGCACAGTGGTAACAAGGCATGATGGTTCCATGTTCTCATTCTGTTTACGCCAAATTCTGACTCTAACATCTGAATGTCTCAACAGAAATCGAGACTCATCAGACCAGGCAACATTTTTCCAGTCTTCAACTGTTCAATTTTGGTGAGCTCTTGCAAATTGTAGCCTCTTTTTCCTATTTGTAGTGGAGATGAGTGGTACCCGGTGGAGTCTTCTGCTGTTGTAGCCCATCCGCCTCAAGGTTGTGCGTGTTGTGGCTTCACAAATGCTTTGCTGCATACCTCGGTTGTAACGAGTGGTTATTTCAGTCACTGTTGCCCTTCTATCAGCTCGAACCAGTCTGGCCATTCTCCTCTGACCTCTGGCATCAACAAGGCATTTCCGCCCTCAGAACTGCCGCTCACTGGATGTTTTTTCTTTTTCGGACCATTCTCTGTAAACCCTAGAGATGGTTGTGCGTGAAAATCCCAGTAGATTAGCAGTTTCTGAAATACTCAGACCAGCCCTTCTGGCACCAACAATCATGCCACGTTCAAAGTCACTCAAATCACCTTTCTTCCCCATACTGATGCTCGGTTTGAACTGCAGGAGATTGTCTTGACCATGTCTACATGCCTAAATGCACTGAGTTGCCGCCATGTGATTGGCTGCTTAGAAATTAAGTGTTAACGAGCAGTTGGACAGGTGCACCTAATAAAGTGGCCGGTGAGTATATATATATATATATATAGCTTATGTTTCAAATATGAGTTAATTAACAATCGTTGGAAAGAATGATACTTTTAAACATATCACTAAACCGTCATTAGGTGCCACCAGGCGACCGTCTTAATGACGAGTCATTGATTCTATCGTTCAAACGATTCGTTCGAACGGCTGAGTCATTCATGAATGAGACAGATTATGGATTGGTCATTGAATCTTTGAGTCAACCGATTCGTTCAAAATGCTGAATCATTCAGTAATGAGAACGCGTTGCTGTGAGATGCTCGATGGTTCTGCTGTGATCTTTGTTTAACTATTTTCGCTGCTGAAACAGAAAAAAAGTCAATATTGCATCTAAAATGTAAGTGATTTGACGTGTGTGTGTGTGTGCGTGTGTGTGTGATTGTGTCTGTTACAGTGATTGTTTAAGCCTTGTTAAAGTTTAGGCCTTGTCTTTTTGGATATATATCTTTTTATATAAAAAAAATAGCATACAACCCATATATTTTAAATGTATTGTTTGCTTTAAATTACATTGAGATTTGTATGTTTGGTAATTGAACCTGAATGAATTTTAAATGAATGTGCTATATTTCAGATCATATATTTGTTTTCCTTAAAATTTGAACTAACACTAACTTTATTCTCATTTGAATGATAGATTATTTATTTATGTACTGTATAAAATAAAAACACATTTGATTTTTCTTTTTTAATCAATGTAGAACGTGTAACTGAAAAAAATAAACAGATTAGGGCTCTGTTCGAGGACAATAAATGAAAACCAATGCAATATGATGAATGTCCAAAAGATTTTTTTGCTTTTAAACTATGTGTGTGTGTGTGTGTGTGTGTGTGTGTGTGTGTGTGTGTGTGTGTGTGTGTGTGTGTGTGTGTGTGTGTGTGTGTGTGTGTGTGTGTAAAAGATTTTGGTTGGGTGACAGTTGTAGTTTACAGTTTGACAAAAGCACAATGTTGTGTTTTATTGCGATTGTACACAAATATAAGTAAACACTTTGCAGTTTGAATAATGTCCTGTATGAACAAAAGGACGGAGTATGTTTTTATGTCTACATTGTTCAATCACGCCTCACACACACACACACAAACTATTTTTCTAATCAGATCAGGCAAATATTCTGTCTTGGCACACCTCATATAACTTTCAAACTTGTGTACTTATTTCATGTGTCCATTAAGTCCATGAGACCGTAGGGTGTCTCATTTTTCATTTAAGGTTTCAGAAGGTTGTTCACGCATACTTTGTGGTTGAATATGTGCCCTCAATGCACACTTTTGCAGAGCCCACACTGATGCAAGCTCTACAGCACACATCTTCTCAAAGGTCAAAGCGGGGTTACGTTATTGCCCGTCATGCACAGTAACCCTAAAGGCACCGGGGTGGCGGTGCCACCGGCTTGTTTATATATATATATATATATATATATAAATATAGCTGCGAGCAGCGATGAAGGGCCAAAGCTGGCGGCACCGCCACTCCGGTGCCTTTAGGTAACTAAAGGCACCGGGGTTGCAGTGCCACCGGCTTGGGCCCGTAATCGCTGCTCGCAGCTATATTTATATATATATATATATATATTTATTATTAGGGCCCAAGCCTTGAAAAGGCGAAGGCCCTATTGTTTTCCTTAGGATTATTAGGGCCCAAGCCTTGAAAAGGCGAAGGCCCTATTGTTTTCCTTAGGATTATTTTTAGGGCCCAAGCCTTGAAAAGGCGAAGGCCCTATTGTTTTCCTTAGGATTATTATTTTTTTTTTTCTCCTCTTTTATTTTTCTTACGACTATTCGGGCACTTTTGGGGCTCTTAACGTGCACGAAAACTCTTGAAACTTTGCACGCGGGTCAGAACCCGCGGCCATCAGGGTCGGGGTGAAGATGGTACCCGGGCGTGGCAGGGGGGCTCGACAGCGCCCCCTGGAACGGGGTCCGAAAACTTGGTCCATAAATCAAACACGCTTGTATGTAAGAATATGAAACTCGGTACACATATAGATCTCATCGGTTCATATATACTTCATGCTCTTACTTTTTACCCCAGCCCAACAGGAAGTCGGCTATTTAGGGTTGTTTGTAAAACGCATGCAATGGAATTTAAAGTACTTCTCCTAGAGAATTCAAAGAAATGCCACGAAACTCGGTCAGCATGAAGTCAAGACATTGAGGATGAAAAATTGCGAGGGGATTTTTGATATCTCGAACGGTTCGGCCGTGGCGAGGAAACGAAATTATGGCGAGAAACGTGAAACAGGAAGTGTGTTATAACTTCAGCATACATTAACTGATCTTGATGAAACTTCAACAGTGTGTTCGCTGTAAGAGGCCGATCACATGGATGTGACTATTGTGAGTCAAAGTTTTAGCGCCACCAACTGGCAGCAGGAAGTGTGTCACTTTCAAAATGCTTCGAAATCACCCTCTTATTTTAACCCAATTTGCTTCAAACTTCATCTGTATAATGTAAACATACGCCAGATGTAGACCTGTGAATGGATTCTTGATATCTTTGATTCTGTTGCCGTGGCAACACATCAAACTTTAAAATTCTTTTTTGATGCTTTTGAGACTCTTAGCATGCTTGAAATTGCATGAAACTCGACAGACATGTCACATATATTAGCCAGTAGACATGTGCAAAGTTTCAGAAACGGGCGTGGTGCAGGGACTCAGTAGCGCCACCTTTTGACAAAAGTGAGAGGGTTAGTTTCATAGTTTTACCTGCAATCTTAAAACTCGGTAGGCATATTGTTCAGATCAAGCCGGACAACTTTCTAATTTACAGATTTTGGTTCCGAACAACAGGAAGTCAGATATTTTGGTTTGAATGGGATGTTTTGGAGTAATCTCTGTCCCTCTCTCTGCATACCTCTGTGTCTGTGGGGGAGGGGGATGTGTCTGTTTGAGTGACAAAGCTTTTAATTATTGTTGATCAAGGTTTCGGGGGCTTTTGGGGCCCTTAACATCCTCTAAAACTCTTGAAACTTTGCACACGGGTCAGAACCCGTGGCCATCAGGGCCGGACTGAAGCTGGTACCCGGGCGTGGCAGGGCGGACCGACAGCGCCCCCTGGACTGGGATTCGAACACTTGTCCATAAATCAAAGACACTTGCATGTAATAATATGAAACTCAGTACACTTATAGATCTCATTGGGTTGAACAACTTTCGTGCTCTAAGTTTTACGACATCCCAACAGGAAGCCGGCTATCATGGTTTGTTTGGAAACGCATACCCCTGAAATTCTATTTAATTCTCCTTGGGAATTGATCGGATTTCAAGCAAACTCGGTCAGCATGACGTCAAGACATTGATGATGCTAAATTCCGGAGGAATTTTTGATATCTCGAACGGTTTGGCCGTGGTGAGGAAATTAATTATATGACTAAAAAAGGACACATAAAGTGTGTTATAACTTTGCTCGTTTTACCTACAGTTACAAAACTTGCCACGCATATTGTTCTCATCAAGCCAATCGACTTTCTAATTTAAAGTCATTAGCTCAGAGCAACAGAAAGTCAGATATTGTAGTTTGAATAGATTTCTTGTCCCCCTGCCATTCTGTTTGTGTGTGTCTGTGTGGGGAGGGGGGAGGGGGGAGGGGGGGGGCTCTTTGAGTGATAGTTTAGTTTAAACACCAACTCATACATAGGGCTATACTGCCCTCTTGTGTTCAAAATTATATACATATTTAGTATGTGACTGAGGATCGAGAGCTTTTAAATACGGACGTCCACATTGATAATGGTGGCGCTTGCAGAGCGGTCGAATGAATAAATTAACTAAACGTTCGCTCAGCTCTGCTCGCTCGTCGCCATGGACGCGCACCGTTATGAATGCCAGTGCAGCCGCATACTTTTTAGTGTCACTTTAAAATTAGTGCAATATTGGAGGCCGATTGCTTGAATTGTGAGTTCAATAGTCTATTATTTTTCACGGAAAACACAACAACAAAAGAGTACAATGACAGATTCGCTTAAATAGGCGCTTTTACATAAAATAGCCTATTCCGTCATCATCTTTTCAGTCAGCTCTTCACTCTCGTGATTAATGAAATTTGACTCCTGTTGCTGATATTTGCTGCAACTTTCGTTCAGCTCACAATTTAGTAAGCAAACACGTTTCAAATGTGTTTTTATTTTATTTTTGCGTATATATATGTGTGTGTATAATATATATATATATAGGCCCTATATACATATATATATATATATATATATATATATATATAGCTTATGTTTCAAATATGAGTTAATTAACAATCGTTTGAAAGAATGATACTTTTAAACATATCACTAAACCGTCATTAGGTGTCGCCAGGCGACCGTCTTAATGAGCGAGTCATTGATTCATTTGTTCGAACGATTCGTTCGAACGGCTGAGTCATTCATGAATGAGACAGATTATGGATTGGTCATTGAATCTTTCAGTCAACCTATTCGTTCAAAATGCTGAATCATTCAGTAATGAGAAAACACGTTGCTGTGAGATGCGCAATGGTTCTGCTGTGATCTTTGTTTAACTAGTTTCACTGCTGAAACAGAAAAAAGTCAATATTGCATATAAAATGTAAGTGATTTGACGTGTGTGTGAGAGAGATTGTGTCTGTTACAGTGACAAGAGTTTAACCCTTGTTAAACTTTAGACCTTGTCTTTTTGGATATATATCTTTTTATATTAAAAAATAGTCATACAACCCATATATTTTAAATGTATTGTTTGCTTTAAATTACATTAAGATTGTATGTTTGGTAATCGAACCTAAATGAATTTTACATGAATGTGCTATATTTCAGATCATATATTTGTTTTCCTTAAAATTTGAACTAACACTAACTTTATTCTCATCTGAATGATAGATTATTTATTTCTGTATAAAATAAAAACACCTTTGATTTTTCTTTTTTAATCAATGTAGAATGTGTAACTGAAAAAATAAACAGATTAGGGCTATGTTTGATGACAAGAAATGAAAACCAATGCGATATGATGAATGTCCAAAAGATGGCTCCCACAGACTGTTTTTAAATAGGATTGTTTGATATTTTTTGCTTTTAAACTGTGTGTGTGTGTGTGTGTGTGTGTGTGTGTGTGTGTGTGTGTGTGTGTGTGTGTGTGTGTGTGTGTGTGTGTGTGTGTAAGAGATTTTGGTTGGGTGACAGTTGTAGTTTACAGTTTGACAAGAGTTTATAGTTTGACAAAAGCACAATGTTGTGTTTTATTGCGAGTGTACACAAATATAAGTAAACACTTTGCAGTTTGAATAATGTCCTGTATGAACAAAAGGACGGAGTATGTCTTTATGTCTACATTGTTCAATTACGCCACACACACACACACACACACACACAAACACTATTTTTCTAATCAGATCAGGCAAGTAATATTCTGTCTTGTCTCTTAAAAAAACAATATACACTCACCGGCCACTTTATTAGGTACACCTGTCCAACTGCTCGTTAACACTTAATTTCTAAGCAGCCAATCACATGGCGGCAACTCAGTGCATTTAGGCATGTAGACATGGTCAAGACAATCTCCTGCAGTTCAAACCGAGCATCAGTGTGGGGAAGAAAGTTGATTTGAGTGACTTTGAACGTGGCATGATTGTTGGTGCCAGAAGGGCTGGTCTGAGTATTTCAGAAACTGCTAATCTACTGGGATTTTCACGCACAACCATCTCTAGGGTTTACAGAGAATGGGCCGAAAAAGAAAAAACATCCAGTGAGCGGCAGTTCTGTGGGCGGAAATGCCTTGTTGATGCCAGAGGTCAGAGGAGAATGGCCAGACTGGTTCGAGCTGATAGAAGGGCAACAGTGACTGAAATAACCACTCGTTACAACCGAGGTATGCAGCAAAGCATTTGTGAAGCCACAACACGCACAACCTTGAGGCGGATGGGCTACAACAGCAGAAGACTCCACCGGGTACCACTCATCTCCACTACAAATAGGAAAAAGAGGCTACAATTTGCAAGAGCTCACCAAAATTGAACAGTTGAAGACTGGAAAAATGTTGCCTGGTCTGATGAGTCTCGATTTCTGTTGAGACATTCAGATGTTAGAGTCAGAATTTGGCGTAAACAGAATGAGAACATGGAACCATCATGCCTTGTTACCACTGTGCAGGCTGGTGGTGGTGGTGTAATGGTGTGGGGGATGTTTTCCTGGCACACTTTAGGCCCCTTAGTGCCAATTGGGCATCGTTTAAATGCCACGGCCTACCTGAGCATTGTTTCTGACCATGTCCATCCCTTTATGGCCACCATGTACCCATCCTCTGATGGCTACTTCCACCATGTCACAAAGCTCTAATCATTTCAAATTGGTTTCTTAAACATGACAATGAGTTCACTGTACTAAAATGGCCTCCACAGTCACCAGATCTCAACCGAATAGAGCATCTTTGGGATGTGGTGGAACGGGAGATTTGCATCATGGATGTGCAGCCGACAAATCTGCGGCAACTGTGTGATGCCATCATGTCAATATGGACCAAACTCCCTGAGGAATGCTTCCAGCACCTTGTTGAATCTATGCCACGAAGAATTGAGGCAGTTCTGAAGGCAAAAGGGGGTCCAACCCGTTACTAGCATGGGGTACCTAATAAAGTGGCCGGTGAGTGTATATATATTTATGTATATATATATATATATATGTGTGTGTGTGTGTGTGTGTGTATATATATATATAAATATAGCTGCGAGCAGCGATGAAAGGGCCAAAGCCGGCGGCACCGCCACCCCGGTTATAGCGCCACCAACTGGCAGCAGGAAGTCTGTCACTTTCAAAAAGCTTTGAAATCACCTGATTGCTTCAAACTTCACTACTATGATGTAAACACACGGCAGATGTAGACCTGGATGTAGACCTGACCTTTCAGAAGGTTGCTCTCGCATACTTTGTGGTTGACATGTGCCCTCAATGCACACTTTTGCAGAGCCCACACTGATACAAGCTCTACAGCACACTTCTTTTCGACAGTCAAAGCAGGGTTACGTTTTTGCACGTCGTGCACAATAACCCTAAAGGCACCAGGGTGGCGGTGCCACCGGCTTTATATATATATATATATATTAGGGCTGTCAAATGATTAATCACGATTAATCACATCCAAAATAAAAGTTTTTTTTACATAATATATGTGGGTGCACTGTGTATAATTATTTTGTATATATATAAATACACACACATGCATGTATATTTAAGAAAAAAAAATATTTATATATAAAATATTTATATTTATATATAATAAAAATTATATATAAATCTATATACAGTATATACATGAAAATATTTCTTAAACATATACAAGCATGTGTGTGTATTTATATATATAAAATAATTATACACAGTGCACCCACATATATTATGTAAAAAAAACTTTTATTTTGGATGTGATTAATCACGATTAATCATTTGACAGCCCTAATATATATATATATAAATAAATATAGCTGCGAGCAGCGATGAAGGGCCAAAGCCGGTGGTACCGCCACCCCGGTGCCTTTAGGTAACTAAAGGCACCGGGGTTGCGGTGCCACCGGCTTGGGCCCGTAATCGCTGCTCGCAGCTATATTTTATTTTATTTTTTTCTCCTCTTTTATTTTTCTTACGACTATTCGGGCACTTTTGGGGCTCTTAACGTGCACGAAAACTCTTGAAACTTTGCACGCGGGTCAGAACCCGCGGCCATCAGGGTCGGGGTGAAGATGGTACCCGGGCGTGGCAGGGGGGCTCGACAGCGCCCCCTGGAACGGGGTCCGAAAACTTGGTCCATAAATCAAACACGCTTGTATGTAAGAATATGAAACTCGGTACACATATAGATCTCATCGGTTCATATATACTTCATGCTCTTACTTTTTACCCCAGCCCAACAGGAAGTCGGCTATTTAGGGTTGTTTGTAAAACGCATGCAATGGAATTTAAAGTACTTCTCCTAGAGAATTCAAAGAAATGCCTCGAAACTCGGTCAGCATGAAGTCAAGACATTGAGGATGAAAAATTGCGAGGGGATTTTTGATATCTCGAACGGTTTGGCCGTGGCGGGGAAACGAAATTATGGCGAGAAACGTGAAACAGGAAGTGTGTTATAACTTCTGCATACATTAACTGATCTTGATGAAACTTCACCAGTGTGTTCGCTGTAAGAGGCCGATCACATGGATGTGACTATTGTGAGTCAAAGTTATAGCGCCACCAACTGGCAGCAGGAAGTGTGTCACTTTCAAAATGCTTCGAAATCACCCTCTTATTTTAACCCAATTTGCTTCAAACTTCATCTGTATAATGTAAACATACGCCAGATGTAGACCTGTGAATGGATTCTTGATATCTTTGATACTGTTGCCGTGGCAACACATCAAACTTTAAAATTCTTTTTTGATGCTTTTGAGACTCTTAGCATGCTTGAAATTGCATGAAACTCGACAGACATGTCACATATATTAGCCAGTAGACATGTGCAAAGTTTCAGGAACGGGCGTGGTGCAGGGACTCAGTAGCGCCACCTTTTGTGACAAAAGTGGGTGGGGGGGGGGTTACTTTCATCTACAGTTACAAAACTTTTTCAACTTGATGAAAATACATTAAAGATGCTAAATTGTGAACGGATATTGAATATCTCAAACGGTTTTGCTATGGCGAGGGATTATGTCAAAAAGAGAATCAGGAAATGTCTCATATCTTTCTAAAATGTAATTATACACCATTTATTTTTCTATAAAATTATACTAATATTAGAACTAAACCCATTGTATTCCTTTTTTTCAATTTAAGATTTATGTTTAAGTTTAAAAACAGCCAGAATGGTTGTTTAGCCAAAAAAATAAAAAAATAAAAATCATTCACAGTGCTTTACTGCCCTCTTGTGTTCAAAATCAGGTAGGCCAATTGTATTAAATTGTAGGGATGCTACTATGGGAATATTTTCCCACCGTGACTCCGCTGGGGGCTTTAAAGTCGCTAACTTGAAAGCGAAAGTAACGGACGTCTCCACAAGACGTGCAGCTGTGAGCATTTTCGTTTCATTTTAAAAGAAGCCCCATTTCGGGGGCGGATTTCTTGAATGTATTTTACAAAATCACAATGTTGTGTTTGATTGCGAGTATCCAAAAATAAGTAAACACTTTGCAGTTTGAATGATCTTCTTGAATAAAATGACGGAGTAGCCAATGTTTCCACTGTTCGATCGCGGACGTCCACACGGACATTGATAATGGTGGTGCGTGCAGAGCGCTCGAGGGAATTCCTATGGAAGTAGGAATGAACTAAAAAACGTTCACTCTGTTCTGCTCGCTCATCGTCGTGGACGCGCAGCGTTATGAATGCCCGTGTGATGCAGCATAACACAGCAGAGAGAGACGCTCACTCTCAACTCGTGATTAATGAAATTTGACTCCGGTTGCTGATCTTTGCTGCAACTTTCGTTCAGCTCACAATTTAGTAAGCAAACCCGTTCAGGTTTTAATTGTAGTGACTAAATGATTTTATTAAACACACACACACACACACACACAAACACACACATCAAATTGACGGTGGGGGGCAATGGTATATTTAAATCTGCAAATTGTAATATATGCAGGGCACCCCGGTCCAGTCTTATTAAATGTATGCTTCATCTTTCATTTTTAATTTGTAAATTTGATCAATAAATTCAATTATTTAGAATGATAAGACACTATATGGCTTTTACCCTAGGTAGGGCTGATCAAATTAAATCGTTTACACTGAAAAATAACAATGCATTAAATAATGTTATGAGATTGTTTTAAATATAAGTCAATTAAAAATCGTTGGGAAGAATGATACTTTTAAACATAACACTAAACCGTCATTAGGTGTCGCCAGGCGACCGTCTTAATGAGCGAGTCATTGATTCATTCGTTCAAACAATTCGTTCGAACGGTTGAGTCATTCATGAATGAGACAGATTATGGATTGGTCATTGAATCTTTGAGTCAACCGATTCGTTCAAAATGCTGAATCATTCAGTAATGAGAACGCGTTGCTGTGAGATGCTCGATGGTTCTGCTGTGATCTTTGTTGAACTATTTTCGCTGCTGAAACAGAAAAAAGTCAATATTGCATCTAAAATGTAAGTGATTTGACTTGTGTGTTTGTGTGTGTGTGTGTGTGTGTGTGTGATTGCGTCTGTTACAGTGATTGTTTAACCCTTGTTAAAGTTTAGGCCTTGTCTTTTTGGATATATATCTTTTTAAATAAAAAAATAGGCATACAACCCATATATTTTAAATGTATTGTTTGCTTTAAATTACATTAAGATTTGTATGTTTGGTAATTGAACCTGAATGAATTTTAAATGAATGTGCTATATATCAGATCATATATTTGTTTTCCTTAACATTTAAACTAACACTAACTTTATTCTCATCTGAATGATAGATTATTTATTTCTGTATATAATAAAAACACATTTGATTTTTCTTTTTTAATCAATGTAGAATGTGTAACTGAAAAAATAAACAGATTAGGGCTCTGTTCGAGAACAAGAAATGAAAACCAATGCAATATGCTGAATGTCCAAAAGATTTTTTTTTGCTTTTAAACTACGTGTATGTGTGTGTGTGTGTGTGTGCGCGTGTGTGTGTGTAAGAGATTTTGGTTGGGTGACATTTGTAGTTTACAGTTTGACAAAAGCACAATGTTGTGTTTTATTGCGATTGTACACAAATATAAGTAAACAGTTTGCAGTTTGAATAATGTCCTGTATGAACAAAAGGACGGAGTATGTTTTTATGTCTACATTGTTCAATCACGTCTCTCACACACACACACACACACACACACACACACACACACACACACACACACACACACACACACACACACACACACACACACACACACACACACAAAAACAATTTTTTCTAATCAGATCAGGCAAGTAATATTCTGTCTTGGCACACTTCATATAACTTTCAATCTTGTGTACTTATTTCATGTGTCCATTAAGTCCATGAGACCGTAGGGTGTCTCATTTTTCATTTTAGGATTCAGAAGTTTGCTCACGCATATGATATGTGCCCTCAATGCACACTTTTGCAGAGCCCACACCAATGCAAGCTCTACAGCACACATCTTCTCAACAGTCAAAGCGGGGTTAAGTTATTACCCGTCATGCACAGTAACCCTTAAGGCACCAGGGTGGCGGTGCCACCGGCTTGTTTATATATATATATATATATATATATATATATATATATATATATAAATATAGCTGCGAGCAGCGATGAAGGGCCAAAGCCGGCGGCACCGCCACTCTGGTGCCTTTAGGTTACTAAAGGCACCGGGGTTGCGGTGCCACCGGCTTGGGCCCGTAATCGCTGCTCGCAGCTATATTTATTATTATTATTATTATTATTTTATCGACTATTGGGGCACTTTTGGGGCTCTTAACGTGCACGAAAACTCTTGAAACTTTGCACACTGGTCAGAACCCGCGGCCATCAGGGCCGGGCTGAAGCTGGTACCCGGGCGTGGCAGGGGGGCTCGACAGCGCCCCCTGGAACGGGGTCCGAAAACTTGGTCCATAAATCAAACACGCTTCCATGTAATAATATGAAACTCGGTACACATATAGATCTCATCGGTTCATATATCCTTTGTACTTTTACTTTTTACCCCAGCCCAACAGGAAGTCGGCTATTATGGTTTGTTTGGAAGCGTATGCCCCTGGAATTCGATATACTCCTCCTAGAGAATTCAACCAATCGCAAGGAAACTCGGTCAGCATGATGTCAAGACATTGAGGATGAAAAATTGCCAGGGGATTTTTCATATCTCGAACGGTTTGGCCGTGGCGAGGAAACAAATTTATGGCGAATAATGGAAACAGGAAGTGTGTTATAACTTCTGCATACATTAACTGATCTTGATGAAACTTCAACAGTATGTTCGCTGTAAGAGGCCGATCACATGGATGTGACTATTGTGAGTCAAAGTTATAGCGCCACCAACTGGCAGCAGGAAGTGTGTCACTTTCTAAATGCTTTTGACAAAAGTGGGGGGGTTAGTTTTATCTACAGTTACAAAACTCAGCATGTATATTCTTCTCCTCAAGCCAAACAACTTTCTAATTTAAAGTAATTAGCTCCGACCCTCAGAAAGTCAGATATTGTGGTTTGAATAGGGTCATTTTCTCTCTCTCTCTCTCTGAGCCAATATGGCAAGCCGCTTTAACATTTAATCATTTTAACCTACTAGTCTCTATTTTCATGCTACTAGTACTTATTTTTAGATACTAGTATCTATTCCATTAAGTACTGGTACTTATTCATTAGCGACTAGTGCCTATTCTTTAGATACTAGTGCTTATTCTTTAGATATTCTTTTGAATACGTATTAGTAGCTAATGAATAAGTACTGGTATCTATTTAATAGGTACTAGTATCTAATGACTTAGTACTAGTATTTATTGAATAAATACTAGTATCTATTAATAGGTACTAGTATCTAAAAGGTCATTTTCTCTTTCTCTCTCTCTGAGCCAATATGGCAAGCCGTTTTAACATTTAATCATTTTAACCTACTAGTCTCTATTTTCATGCTACTAGTACTTATTTTTTAGATACTAGTATCTATTCCATTAAGTACTAGTACTTATTCATTAGCGACTAGTGCTTATTCTGTTTAGAATATTCAAAGTGCTTATTCAATTTTTTTGCTTATTTATATTTTCAGAGCAGAAAATCCGATTTTTCTGCTTATTCAATATTGCATCTAAAAATGTAAGTGACTTGACGTGTGTGTGTGTGTGTGAGAGAGAGAGATGTGTCTGTTACAGTGACAAGAGTTTAACCCTTTAAGGCCTTGTCTTTTTGGATATATATTTTTTTTATTAAAAAAAATGTGCATACAACCCATATATTTTAAATGTATTGTTTGCTTTAAATTAAATTAAGATTGTATGTTTGGTAATTGAACCTAAATAAATTTTAAATTAATGTGCTATATTTCAGATCAATATATTTGTTTTCCTTCATTTTAATCAACACTAACTTTATTCTCATCTGAATTATAAAGAATTTATTTCTGTATAAAATAAAAAATCCCGAATAATCCAGACCAACCAGAGCGCACTATTTCTACAACATCATCAGTGCTGAAGCGAAACTACCAGAGCCGTTCGGCAGATAGCAAGCAGATATTTTGTGTCACGTCGTGCACAATAACCCTAAAGGCACCAGGGTGGCGGTGCCACCGGCTTTATATATATATATATATATATATATATATAAATATATATATATATATATATAAATATAGCTGCGAGCAGCGATGAAGGGCCCAAGCCGGCGGCACCGCCACCCTGGTGCCTTTAGGTAACTAAAGGCACCGGGGTTGCGGTGCCACCGGCTTGAGCCCGTAATCGCTGCTCGCAGCTATATTTATTATTATTATTCTAACGACTATTCGGGCACTTTTGGGGCTCTTAACGTGCACGAAAACTCTTGAAACTTTGCACACAGGTCAGAACCCGCGGCCATCAGGGCCGGGCTGAAGATGGTACCCGGGCGTGGCAGGGGGGCTCGACAGCGCCCCCTGGAACGGGGTGCGAAAACTTGGTCCATAAATCAAACACGCTTGCATGTAATAATATGAAACTCGGTAGACATATAGATCTCATCGGTTCATATATCCTTTGTACTTTTACTTTTTACCCCAGCCCAACAGGAAGTCGGCTATCATGGTTTGTTTGGAAGCGTATGCCCCTGGAATTCGATATACTCCTCCTAGAGAATTCAACCAATCGCAACGAAACTCGGTCAGCATGATGTCAAGACATTGAGGATGAAAAATTGCCAGGGGATTTTTGATATCTCGAACGGTTTGGCCGTGGCGAGGAAACGAATTTATGGCGAATAATGGAAACAGGAAGTGTGTTATAACTTCTGCATACATTAACTGATCTTGATGAAACTTCAACAGTGTGTTCGCTGTAAGAGGCCGATCACATGGATGTGACTATTGTGAGTCAAAGTTATAGCGCCACCAACTGGCAGCAGGAAGTGTGTCACTTTCAAAATGCTTTGAAATCACCCTCTTATTTTTACCCGATTTGCTTCAAACTTGATGTGTATAATGTAGACACTCGCCAGATGTAGACCTGTGAAAGGATTATTGATGGCTTAGATACTGTTGTCATGGCAACGCATCAAACTTTAATATTCTTTTTGGATGCTTTTGAGACTCTTAGCATGCCTGAAATTGCTTAAAATTGCATGAAACTCGACAGACAGATCACATTTATTAGCCAGTAGACATGTGCAAAGTTTCAGAAACGGGCGTGGTGCAGGGACTCAGTAGCGCCACCTTTTGACAAAAGTGGGGGGGTTAGTTTTATAGTTTTACCTACAATCATAAAACTCGGTACGCATATTGTTCAGATCAAGCCGGACAACTTTCTTATTAACTGTCATTAGCTCAGACCAAGTGGAAGTTGAATATGGTGGTTTGAATATGGTCATTTTCTCTCTCTCTCTCTCTCTCTCTCTCTCTCAGCCAATATGGCAAGCCGTTTTAACATTTAATCATTTTAACCTTCTAGTCTCTATTTTCATGCTTCTAGTACTTATTTTTTAGATACTAGTATCTATTCCATTAAGTACTAGTACTTATTCATTAGCGACTAGTGCTTATTCTTTAGTACTAGTGCCTATTCTTTAGATACTAGTGCTTATTCTTTAGATATTCTTTTGAATGCGTATTAGTAGCTAATGAATAAGTACTGGTATCTATTTAATAGGTACTAGTATCTAATGACTTAGTACTAGTATTTATTGAATAAATACTAGTATCTATTAATAGGTACTAGTATCTAAAAGGTCATTTTCTCTCTCTCTCTCTGAGCCAATATGGCAAGCCGTTTTAACATTTAATCATTTTAACCTACTAGTCTCTATTTTCATGCTACTAGTACTTATTTTTTAGATACTAGTATCTATTCCATTAAGTACTAGTACTTATTCATTAGCGACTAGTGCTTATTCTGTTTAGAATATTCAAAGTGCTTATTAGTTTAACCCTTTAAGGCCTTGTCCTTTTGGATATATATCTTTTCTTTATAAAAAAAAATGTGCATACAACCCATATATTTTAAATGTATTGTTTGCTTTAAATTAAATTAAGATTGTATGTTTGGTTTTTGAACCTAAATAAATTTAAAATTAATGTGCTATATTTCAGATCAATATATTTGTTTTCCTTCATTTTAATCAACACTAACTTTATTCTCATCTGAATTATAAATAACTTATTTCTGTATAAAATAAAAAATCCCGAATAATCCAGACCAACCAGAGCACACTATTTCTACAACATCATCAGTGCTGAAGCGGAACTACCAGAGCCGTTCGGCAGATAGCGAGCAGATATTTTGTGTCACGTTGTGCACAATAACCCTAAAGGCACCAGGGTGGCGGTGCCACCGGCTTTATATATATATATATATATATATATATATATATATATATAAATATAGCTGCGAGCAGCGATGAAGGGCCAAAGCCGGCGGTACCGCCACCCCGGTGCCTTTAGGTAACTAAAGGCACCGGGGTTGCGGTGCCACCGGCTTGGGCCCGTAATCGCTGCTCGCAGCTATATATATATATATATATATTTTCTCTTTTATTTTTCTTACGACTATTCGGGCACTTTTGGGGCTCTTAACGTGCACGAAAACTCTTAAAACTTTGCACACGGGTCAGAACCCGCGGCCATCAAGGCCGGGCTGAAGATGGTACCCGGGCGTGGCAGGGGGGCTCGACAGCGCCCCCTGGAACGGGGTCCGAAAACTTGGTCCATAAATCAAACACGCTTGCATGTAAGAATATGAAACTCGGTACACTTATAGATCTCATCGGTTCATATATACTTCATGCTCTTACTTTTTACCCCAGCCCAACAGGAAGTCGGCTATTTAGGGTTGTTTGTAAAACGCATGCAATGGAATTTAAAGTACTTCTCCTAGAGAATTCAAAGAAATGCTACGAAACTTGGTCAGCATGAAGTCAAGACATTGAGGATGAAAAATTGCCAGCGGATTTTTGATATCTCGAACGGTTTGGCCGTGGCGAGGAAACGAAATTATGGCGAGAAACGTGAAACAGGAAGTGTGTTATAACTTCAGCATACATTAACTAATCTTAATGAAACTTCAGCAGTGTGTTCGTTGTAAGAGGACGATCACATGGATGTGACTATTGTGAGTCAAGGTTATAGCGCCACCAACTGGCAGCAGGAAGTGTGTCACTTTCAAAATGCTTTGAAATCACCCTCTTATTTGAACCCAATTTGCTTCAAACTTCATCTGTATAATGTAAACATACGGCAGATGTAGACCTGTGAATGGATTCTTGATATCTTTGATACTGTTGCCGTGGCAACGCATCACACTTTAAAATTCTTTTAGGATGCTTTTGAGACTCTTAGCATGCTTGAAATTGCATGAAACTCAACAGACATGTCACATTTATTAGCCAGTAGACATGTGCAAAGTTTCAGGAACGGACGTGGTGCAGGGGCTCAGTAGCGCCACCTTTTGACAAAAGTGAGAGGGTTAGTTTCATAGTTTTACCTGCAATCATAAAACTCGGTAGGCATATTGTTCAGATCAAGCCGGACAACTTTCTAATTTACAGATTTTGGCTCCGAACAAAAGAAAGTCAGATATTTTGGTTTGAATGTGGATGTTTCGGAGTAATCTCTGTCACTCTCTCCCTCTCTCTGCGTACCTCTGTGTCTGTGGGGGGAGGGGGATGTGTCTGTTTGAGTGAGAATGCTTTTAATTATTGTTGTTCAAGGTTTCGGGGGCTTTTGGGGCCCTTAACATCCTCTAACACTCTTGAAACTTTGCACACGTGTCAGAACCCGCGGCCATCAGGGCCGGGCTGAAGCTGGTACCCGGGCGTGGCAGGGCGGCTCGACAGCGCCCCCTGGACTGGGATTCGAACACTTTTCCATAAGTCAAACACACTTGCATGTAATAATATGAAACTCGGTACACTTATAGATCTCATTGGGTTGAACAACTTTCGTGCTCTAAGTTTTACGACAGTCCAACAGGAAGCCGGCTATTATGGTTTGTTTGGAAACGCATACCCCTGAAATTCGATTTAATTCTCCTTGGGAATTGATCGGATTCCAACCAAACTCGGTCAGCATGAAGTCAAGACATTGAGGATGCTAAATTCCAGACGGATTTTTGATATCTCGAACGGTTTGGCCGTGGCGAGGAAATGAATTTTATGACTAAAAAAGGACACATAAAGTGTGTTATAACTTTGCTCGTTTTACAACAAAACTTGCCACGGATATTGTTCTCATAAAGCTGATCAATTTTCTAATTTAAAGTCATTAGCTCTGAGCAACAGAAAGTCAGATATTGTAGTTTGAATGGATTTCTTGTGCCCCCTGCCATTCTCTGTGTGGAGGGGAGCAGAGGGGAGGGGAGGGAGGGAGGGTTGGTGTCTGTGTTTATGTGTGTGTGTGTGTGGCTGGCTGTATGATTTTTCCTGCATTAAAGGATAAAGAAATCTCTAAGTCCTTGTCTTTTCGCATAACAATTTTTGTATTTTTTTTTAAATGACAAAATATGCATATAACCCCCATCTTTTAAATGTATAGTTTGCTTTAAATAAAAGTAAGATTGTTTTGGTAATTGAAGCTGAATGAATTTAAAATTCATGTGCTATATTTCAATATATTTGTTTTCCTTAAAATTTTAAAACACTAACCTCATTCTCATCTGAATTACAAATATTTTTTTTTTCTGTATGAAATAATACTCTGACTAAAAACACTTTTGATGTTTCTTTTTTAATCAATGTAGAATGTGTAACTTAAAAATAAACAGATTAGAGCTCTGTTTGAGGACAATCCTGTGTGGGGAGGTGGCAGGGGGATTTATCTTTTGGGTGAGATTTAATTTAAATTATTGTTTTTCAAGGTAGCATTCTAATCAGGTAAAGCAAGTAATATTCTCTGTATCTTTATATAAATATACACACATGGTGGTAATGGCGCAGTGGATAAGACACATGCCTTTGGTGTGAGAGACCCGGGTTCGAATCCACTGTGAGACACCAATGTGTCCCTGAGCAAGACACTTAACCCCTAGTTGCTCCAGAGGTGTGCGACCTCTGACATATATGGCAATTGTAAGTTGCTTTGGATAAAAGCGTCAGCTAAATGAATAAATGAATATGTGTGTGTGTGTGTGTATATATATATATTTATAGCTACGAGCAGCGATTACGGGCCCAAGCCGGTGGCACCGCAACCCCGGTTATAGCGCCACCAACTGGCAGCAGGAAGTGTGTCACTTTCAAAATGATTTGAAATCACCCTCTTATTTTTACCTGATTTGCTTCAAACTTCACTACTATAATGTAAACACACGGCAGATATAGACCTGGATGTAGACCTGACCTTTCAGAAGGTTGCTCACGCATACTTTGTGATTGATATGTGCCCTCGATGTGCACTTTTGCAGAGCCCACACCAATGCAAGCTCTACAGCACACTTCTTTTCGACAGTCAAAGCAGGGTTACGTTTTTTTGCACGTCGTGCACAATAACCCTAAAGGCACCAGGGTGGCGGTGCCACCGGCTTTATATATATATATATATATATATATATACGGGGTCCGAAAACTTGGTCCATAAATCAAACACGCTTGCATGTAATAATATGAAACTCGGTACACATATAGATCTCATCGGTTCATATATCCTTTGTACTTTTACTTTTTACCCCAGCCCAACAGGAAGTCGGCTATTATGGTTTGTTTGGAAGCGTATGCCCCTGGAATTCGATGTACTCCTCCTAGAGAATTCAACCAATCGCAACGAAACTCGGTGTGCATGAAGTCAAGACATTGAGGATGAAAAATTGCCAGGGGATTTTTGATATCTCGAACGGTTTGGCCGTGGCGAGGAAACGAATTTATGGCGAGAAACGTGAAACAGGAAGTGTGTTATAACTTCAGCATACATTAGCTGATCTTAATGAAACTTCACCAGTGTGTTCGCTGTAAGAGGCCGATCACATGGATGTGACTATTGTGAGTCAAAGTTATAGCGCCACCAACTGGCAGCAGGAAGTGTGTCACTTTCAAAATGCTTTGAAATCACCCTCTTATTTTAACCCGATTTGCTTCAAACTTCATCTGTATAATGTAAATACACGGCAGATGTAGACCTGTGAAAGGATTATTGATATCTTTGATACTGTTGCCGTGGCAACGCATCAAACTTTAAAATTCTTTTAGGATGCTTTTGAGACTCTTAGCATGCCTGAAATTGCTTGAAATTGCATGAAACTCGACAGACAGATCACATTTATTAGCCAGTAGACATGTGCAAAGTTTCAGAAACGGGCGTGGTGCAGGAACTCAGTAGCGCCACCTTTTGACAAAAGTGGGGGGGGGGGGTTAGTTTCATCTACAGTTACAAACCTTTTTCAACTTGATGAAAATACATTTAAGATGCTAAATTGTGAACGGATATTGAATATCTCAAACGGTTTTGCTATGGCGAGGGATTATGTCAAAAAAAGAATCAGGAAATGTCTCATATCTTTCTAAAATGTAATTATACACCATTTATTTTTCTATAAAATTATACTAATATTAGAACTAAACCCATTGTATTCCTTTTTTTCAATTTAAGATTTATGTTAAGTTTAAAAACAGTCAGAATGGTTGTTTAGCCAAAAAAAAAATCATTCATAGTGCTTTACTGCCCTCTTGTGTTCAAAATCAGGTAGGCAAATTGTATTAAATTGTAGGGACGCTACTATGGGAATATTTTCCCACCGTGACACCACTGGGGGCTTTAAAATCGCTAACTTGAAAGCGAAAGTAACGGACGTCCCCACAAGACATTAACAAGGGTGCAGAGTACAGCGAGAGTTTTCAATTAAATCCTATGGAAGCAGGAATGAACTAAACAACATTCACTCTGTTCTGCTCGTTCCTCGGCGTGGACGCGCACCGTTATGAATGCCCGTGCAGCCGTGAGCATTTTCGTTTCATTTTAAAAGAAGCCCCATATCGGGGGCGGATTTCTTGAATGTATTTTACAAAATCACAATGTTGTGTTTGATTGCGAGTATCCAAAAATATAAGTAAACACTTTGCAGTTTGAATGATCTTCTTGAATAAAATGACGGAGTAGCCAATGTTTCCACTGTTCGATCGCGGACGTCCACACGGACATTGATAATGGTGGCGCGTGCAGAGCGCTCGAGGGAATTCCTATGAAGTAGGAATGAACTAAAAAACGTTCTCTCTGTTCTGCTCGCTCATCGTCGTGGACGCGCAGCGTTATGAATGCCCGTGTGATGCAGCATAACACAGCAGAGAGAGACGCTCACTCTCGACTCGTGATTAATGAAATTTGACTCCGGTTGCTGATCTTAGCTGCAACTTTCGTTCAGCTCACAATTTAGTAAGCAAACACGTTCAGGTTTTAATTGTAGTGACTAAATGATTTTATTAAACACACACACACACACACACACACACACACACACACACACACACACACACACACACACACACACACACACACACACACACACACACACACACACACACACACACACACATCAAATTGACGGTGGGGGGCAATGGTATATTTAAATCTGCATATTGTAATATATGCAGGGCACCCCAGTCTAGTCTTATTAAATGTATTCTTCATCTTTCATTTTTAATTTGTAAATTTGATCAATAAATTCAATTATTTAAAATGATAAGACACTATATGGCTTTTACCCTAGGTAGGGCTGATCAAATTAAATCGTTTACACTGAAAAATAACAATGCATTAAATAATGTTATGAGATTTTTTTAAATATAAGTCAATTAAAAATCGTTGGAAAGAATGATACTTTTAAACATAACACTAAACCGTCATTAGGTGTCGCCAGGCGACCATCTTAATGAGCAAGTCATTGATTCATTCGTTCAAATGATTCGTTCGAACGACTGAGTCATTCATGAATGAGACAGATGTTTATGGATTGGTCATTGAATCTTTGAGTCAACCAATTCGTTCAAAATGCTGAATCATTCAGTAATGAGAAAACACGTTGCTGTGAGATGCGCAATGGTTCTGCTGTGATCTTTATTTAACTATTTTCGCTGCTAAAACTGAAAAAAAGTCAATATTGCATCTAAAATGTAAGTGACTTGACGTGTGTGTGAGAGAGATTGTGTCTGTTACAGTGACAAGAGTTTAACCCTTTAAGGCCTTGTCTTTTTGGATATATATCTTTTTTTTATTACAAAATGTGCATACAACCCATATATTGTAAATGTATTGTTTGCTTTAAATTAAATTAAGATTGTATGTTTGGTAATTGAACCTAAATAAATTTAAAATTAGGAAGTCGGCTATTATGGGTTTAGGAAGGCCGATCAGATGGATGTAACTATTGTGAGTCAAAGTTATAGCGCCACCAACTGGCAGCAAGAAGTGTGTCACTTTCTAAATGCTTTTGACAAAAGTGGGGGGGTTAGTTTTATCTACAGTAACAAAACTCGATATGTATATTGTACTCTTCGAGCCGGACAACTTTCTAATTTTCCGTAATTAGCTCAGACCAAAGAGGAAGTCAGATATTTTGGTCAATAAAAAAAAAGTCAATATTGCATCTAAAATGTAAGTGACTTGACGTGTGTGTGAGAGAGATTGTGTCTGTTACAGTGACAAGAGTTTAACCCTTTAAGGCCTTGTCTTTTTGGATATATATCTTTTTTTTATAAAAAAAAGTGCATACAACCAATATATTTTAAATGTATTGTTTGCTTTAAATTAAATTAAGATTGTATGTTTGGTAATTGAACCTAAATAAATTTAAAATTAATGTTCTATATTTCAGATCAATATATTTGTTTTCCTTCATTTTAATCAACACTAACTTTATTCTCATCTGAATTATAAATAACTTATTTCTGTATAAAATAAAAAATCCCGAATAATCCAGACCAACCAGAGCGCACTATTTCTACAACATCATCAGTGCTGAAGCGGAACTACCAGAGCCGTTCGGCAGATAGCAAGCAGATATTTTGTGTCACGTCGTGCACAATAACCCTAAAGGCACCAGGGTGGCGGTGCCATCGGCTTTTTATATATATATATATAAATATAGCTGCGAGCAGCGATGAAGGGCCAAAGCCGGCGGCACCGCCACCCCGGTGCCTTTAGGTAACTAAAGGCACCGGGGTTGCGGTGCCACCGGCTTGGGCCCGTAATCGCTGCTCGCAGCTATATTTATTATTATTAGGGCCCAAGCCTTGAAAAGGCGAAGGCCCTATTGTTTTCCTTAGGATTATTATTATTATTATTATTATTTTTACGACTATTCGGGCACTTTTGGGGGCCTTAGCGTGCTCAAAAACTCTTGAAACTTTGCACACGGGTCCGAACCCGCGGCCATCAGGGCCGGGCTGAAGATGGTACCCGGGAGTGGCAGGGGGGCTCGACAGCACCCCCTGGAACGGGGTCCGAAAACTTGGTCCATAAATCAAACACACTTACATGTAAAAATATGAAACTCGGTACACATATAGATGTCATCGGGCCGAACAAATTTCTGGCTCTAAGTTTTACGCCAGCCCAACAGGAAGTCGGCTATTTAGGGTTGTTTGGAAACGCATGCTCAGAAATTTGAAACACTTCTCCTAGGGAATTCTGCCGTTCGTCTCCAAACTCGGTGTGCATGAAGTCAAGACATTGAGGATGAAAAATTGCCAGGGGGTTTTTGATATCTCAAACGATTTGGCCGTGGCGAGGAAACAAATTTATGGCGAATAATGGGAACAGGAAGTGTGTTATAACTTCTTCATACATTAACTGATCTTGATGAAACTTCAGCAGTGTGTTCGCTGTAAGAGGCCGATCACATGGATGTGACTATTGTGAGTCAAAGTTATAGCGCCACCAACTGGCAGCAGGAAGTGTGTCACTTTCAAAATGCTTTGAAATCACCCTCTTATTTTTACCCGATTTGCTTCAAACTTCATCTGTATAATGTAAACACACGGCAGATGTAGACCTGTGAAAAGATTGTTTAATATCTAAGATAATGTTGCCATGGCAACGCATCAAACTTTAATATTCTTTTTTGATGCTTTTGAGACTCTTAGCATGCTTGAAATTGCATGAAACTCGACAGACACATCTCATTTATTAGCTAGTAGACACGTGCAAAGTTTCAGAAACGGGCGTGGTGAGGGGCTCAGTAGCGCCACCTTTAGTCAAAAATGGGGTATTAGTTTTACCTACAGTAACACAAATCGGTATGTATATTGTTCTCCTCGAGCCGTACAACTTTCTAATTGACAGTCATTAGCTCCGAACAACACGAAGTCAGATATTTTGGTTTGAATGTGATTTTCAGGAGAATTTTCTCCCTCCCTCTCCCTCTGTCTCTGTGTGTGGGGGGTTTGAGGAATTTGACTATTATTTTAATGGTGTTCAAGGTTTCAGGGGCTTTTGGGGCCCTTAACTTGCTTGAAAACTCTTGAAACTTTGCACACAGGTCAGCGCCCACAGCCATCAGGCCCGGGCTGAAGCTGGTACCCGGGCGTGGCAGGGGGGCTCAACAGCGCCCCCTTGAACGGGGTCCCCAAAACTTGGTCCATAGATCAAACACGCTTGCATGAATTAATATGAAACTCAGTACACATATAGATCTCATCGGGCCGAACAACTTACCCTCGGTCAAGTTTTACGCCAGCCCAACAGGAAGTCGGCTATTATGGGTTGTTTGGAGAACGCTTGCTCAGGAATTTGAAGTACTTCTCCTAGAGATTGCATCCGTTTACCGCCAAACTCGGTCAGCTTGAGGTCAACACATTGAAGATGCTAAATTGCGGACGGATTTTTGATATCTCGAACAGTTTGGCCGTGGCGAGGAAACGAATTTATGGCGAGAAAAGAGAAACACGAAGTGTTATAACTTCTGCATACATTAGCTGATCTTGATGAAACTTCAGCAGTGTGTTCGTGGTAAGAGGTCGATCAGATAGATGTAACTATTTTGAGTCAACGTTATGGCGCCACCAACTGGCAGCAGGAAGTGTGTCACTTTCTAAATGCTTTTGACAAAAGTGGGGGGGTTAGTTTTATCTACAGTAACAAAACTCGACATGTATATTGTACTCTTCGAGCCGGACAACTTTCTAATTGACAGTCATTAGCTCGGATCAACAGGAAGTCAGATATTTTGGTCTGAATGTGGATTTTTGGCAAAATCAGCCTCTGATTTTTTACCCACTCCTCTTAAGTGGTTTATTTAATTCCCACCAAACTTTTTCAACATGATGAAAATACATTAAAGAAGCTAAATTGTGAATGGCTATTGAATATCTCAAATTGTTTTGCTAAGGCGAGGGATTAAAGTCATGTCAAAAAAGTAAACACTAAAAGCCTCATATCTTCTATAAAATTAATTATACACCATTTATTTCTAGATAAAATTATACAAATATCAGAACTAAACCCATTTTATTCTTGTTTTCAATTTAAGAATAATGTACAAGTTTAAAAACAGCCAGAATGCGATATTCAGTTAAAAAATAAATACATCAAGTAAAACATAGGGCTATACTGCCCTCTTGTGTCCAAAATGATATCAACTCAGTACATAAAACACTTTGCAGTTTGAATGATCTTCTTGAATAAAATGACGGAGTAGCCAATGTTTCCACTGTTCGATCGTGGACGTCCACACAGACATTGATAATGGTGGCGCGTGCAGAGCGCTCGAGGGAATTCCTATGGAAGTAGGAATGAACTAAAAAACGTTCACTCTGTTCTGCTTGCTCATCGTCGTGGACGCGCAGCGTTATGAATGCCCGTGTGATGCAGCATAACACAGCAGAGAGAGACGCTCA
Organism: Rhinichthys klamathensis goyatoka; assembly: GCF_029890125.1. Taxonomy (NCBI): domain Eukaryota; kingdom Metazoa; phylum Chordata; class Actinopteri; order Cypriniformes; family Leuciscidae; genus Rhinichthys; species Rhinichthys klamathensis. The sequence goes on from NW_026606637.1 coordinate 1,907,569, forward strand.
CTCTCGACTCGTGATTAATGAAATTTGACTCCGGTTGCTGATCTTTGCTGCAACTTTCGTTCAGCTCACAATTTAGTAAGCAAACACGTTCAGGTTTTAATTGTAGTGACTAAATGATTTTATTAAACACACACACACACACACAAACACAGACATCAAATTGACGGTGGGGGGCAATGGTATATTTAAATCTGCATATTGTAATATATGCAGGGCACCCCAGTCCAGTCTTATTAAATGTATGCTTCATCTTTCATTTTTAATTTGTAAATTTGATCAATAAATTCAATTATTTAGAATAATAAGACACTATATGGCTTTTACCCTAGGTAGGGCTGATCAAATTAAATCGTTTACACTGAAAAATAACAATGCATTAAATAATGTTATGAGATTGTTTTAAATATAAGTCAATTAAAAATCTTTGGAAAGAATGATACTTTTAAACATAACACTAAACCGTCATTAGGTGTCGCCAGGCGACCGTCTTAATGAGCGAGTCATTGATTAATTCGTTCAAACAATTCGTTCGAACGACTGAGTCATTCATGAATGAGACAGATGTTTATGGATTGGTCATTGAATCTTTGAGTCAACCAATTCGTTCAAAATGCTGAATCATTCAGTAATGAGAAAACACGTTGCTGTGAGATGCTCGATGGTTCTGCTGTGATCTTTATTTAACTATTTTCGCTGCTAAAACTGAAAAAAAAGTCAATATTGCATCTAAAATGTAAGTGACTTGACGTGTGTGTGTGTGTGAGTGTGTGTGTGTGTGTGTGAGAGAGAGATTGTGTCTGTTACAGTGACAAGAGTTTAATCCTTTAAGGCCTTGTCTTTTTGGATATATATCTTTTTTTTATTACAAAATGTGCATACAACCCATATATTGTAAATGTATTGTTTGCTTTAAATTAAATTAAGATTGTATGCTTGGTAATTGAACCTAAATAAATTTTAAATTAATGTGCTATATTTCAGATCAATATAGCCTATTTGTTTTCCTTCATTTTAATCAACACTAACTTTATTCTCATCTGAATTATAAATAACTTATTTTTGTATACAATAAAAAATCCCGAATAATCCAGACCAACCAGAGTGCACTATTTCTACAACATCATCAGTGCTGAAGCGGAACTACCAGAGCCGTTCGGCAGATAGCGAGCAGATATTTTGATATTTTGTGTCACGCTGTGCACAATAACCCTAAAGGCACCAGGGTGGCGGTGCCACCGGCTTTTTATATATATATATATATATATATATATATATATATATATATATATATATATATATATATAAATATAGCTGTGAGCAGCGATGAAGGGCCAAAGCCGGCGGCACCGCCACCCCGGTGCCTTTAGGTAACTAAAGGCACCGGGGTTGCGGTGCCACCGGCTTGGGCCCGTAATCGCTGCTCGCAGCTATATTTATATATATATATAACCAGAATGTTGCAAGGCGACAGAGAGAGAGGACGCTGGCGTTGTTTGTTCGCCGCTTCTCCGTTCGCCGCTTCTCCATCCAAACGCTAATGCTAAACTGGCATTATCGTTTCAACTCTACTGATCACCATTGTCAACTGTAATCCTATACTTCACCATCTGTACATGGATTATACCTATTTGGTTGCCAACTTACCTGCCATCATTTTCATCCTACGACAACTTCTACCCCTGACCAGCACCAGCTCTCGTGTTGTTGCCATCTGGATTTCTCCGTTGTAACATCACCGCGACCGGCGGCCTGGATTCCCTCACCAATTCATCTCCTTCTCCAGCACTGCTACTGTGAGGTAGACCCCTGGACAGTCTGTTGCTGTCCGGGTGCAGTTAGGCCTTGTTGCCTGGGACTGCTGCCTCCAGTCAACATCTGCTAGCCGCTACCAAGTCAGTAGGCGGCTAGCTATCAAACGACAGTTCGCTTCGGCAGCTCGGCTACTTGAAAGTGGCTGACACTGTCTGCTCATCATCCACGCTCAGTTCTTTCAGCACTTAACCATCTCCAAGCTTCGTCCACCGTGGCTTCTGCCGACTGTCCTGTCGTGTCGCTACTTTCCATAAGCTAACGTGTGACTGTAGTTTTCAACCTTCCCTGTTAATTATGTCATTTACATACTCTATATTACAACTATACAAGCTGAACACCCTTATTCCTCCGTTCTTTATCTCCATCATCAAAAAGCTCGGTCTTCTACGTCGCCCCCGCTACATCCATCGAAGCTCCCGTAGAACGATTGTTTACTCCTGGTTCAACCACGACATTCCGTCCATCTGGTCCAACGCCCGCCCTGTCGCTTCCCGTTTACGTCATCACAACAAACAGCACGTGCGCTCCGCCTGCCTACAAACACTAGTCAAATCCGAACAGCCTACCCAAAACCAACCACTCCTCAGACTCGCTCTCTTTAACACACGTTCTCTTAGTAACAAAGGCTCCATCCTCAGTGAATTTATTTTGGACAATAATCTGGATTTCCTATGCTTAACCGAAACTTGGCAAAAACCACTTGAATACTTCTCTCTCAACCTAACTACACCAACTGGATTTACATACATAGACAAACCACGACATGAGGGGCGCGGCGGTGGAATTGCAATAATACACAAACAGGACATCAAAACGACCATCGTACCCATCCCCACTTCTGCTTCATTTGAGCACATATCATTCAAACTGTCTGGCACTAAACCCCTGGTCATTGCAATTATCTACCGCCCCCCCAAACCAAACCCAGCATTCCTCTCTGAGCTATCCGAATTTCTATCCCAACTCTGTCCCATATCACCATCCATTCTTCTACTAGGTGACTTCAACATCCACATTGACTCCACAGATTCCAAAACAACCACCGACTTCCTGGACATCCTACAATTTTTCAATATCAGCCAACATATTGATTTCCCCACCCATAAAAAAGGACACATACTTGACCTGGTCTGTTCATCTGGTACCACCATCAACAATATAACCCACACTGACCTCACCATTTCCGACCACCTGGCTATTACCATTGACATCGACATCCCAACTCCACCCATCAAGAAAAAACGCATAATAACATTCAGGAACCTCAAATCCATCGACCTCACCTCTTTCTCCTCCATATTGTCAACCACCCTTGAAAAATCCATTGACCCCCAAAACACTTCCCCATTGGTCCTCGTCAACGTCTACAATGATGTACTCTCATCCTGTCTCAATAACAATGCCCCCCTTAAAACCAAATCTGTCTCCTTCACTCACTCCGCCCCTTGGTATACTAACCAACTCCGCCTCCTCAAAGTCAAATGCCGTCAACTGGAACGACTCACCAATAGAACCGGTCTCACTGTCCACCTGGAAGCCTACAAACTTCACAGACAACAATACAACGACGCCCTTAACTCTGCCCGCTCCTCCCACTACTCATCTGTCATCCAATCCAGCTCCACCAGTACCAAGACCCTTTTCTCCACAATCAACAAACTTCTAAAACCCATGGACACAATCTCCAAATCCTTCACCACCTCTAAGTGTGATTTGTTCCTTTCCTTCTTCAAAACCAAGATCGACAACATCCATAATCAACTAGCCCATAACTCCCCCTCCACCAGTCCTGGACCTCCACCACCCTCCCCTCCCTCCCACTTTCTCTCGTCATTTATTCCAATCACTGATACCGATGTATCTACCATAATTGCCAGCATGAAGTCTTCAACCTCTCCGCTTGACCCTATCCCCACATTTCTTACCAAGACATGCCTCCGCTCACTTTCCCCTTTCATCACCAACATAATCAACTCCTCTCTGAACTCCGGTATTGTACCCTCACCTCTCAAGCTTGCTGCCATCACCCCCATATTGAAAAAACCTGGTCTGGACCCAGACATTCCCAACAGCTACCGTCCCATCTCAAACCTCCCTTTTCTGTCCAAAATCTTGGAACGAGCTGTTGCTACTCAACTTCAAAATCACCTCAACTCCAATAACCTATATGAACCGTTCCAATCCGGCTTCCGCTCTAAACACAGCACCGAAACTGCCCTCCTCAAAATCACCAACGACATTCTGCTTGCTGCCGACTCTGGTCTCCTCTCCATCCTCATCCTTCTAGACCTCAGTGCAGCCTTTGACACCATCAAGCACTCCATCCTCCTTTCACGCCTCCAGGACCAAATTGGAATAACTGGCTCCGTCCTAACCTGGTTTACTTCCTATCTTTCTGAAAGATGCCATTATATCTCTATAAACAACTGCACGTCTTCTACCACTCCAGTCATTCATGGTGTCCCCCAGGGTTCAGTTCTTGGCCCACTCCTCTTCATCCTGTACATGCTCCCCCTTGGACAGATCCTTCGCCAACATGGCCTTAACTTCCACTGCTACGCTGATGACACCCAACTCTACCTCTCCTCAAAGACCATCACAACCTCCACCCATTCAACCCTTACAGCCTGCCTCATTAACATTAAATCATGGATGCAAGAAAACTTTCTCCAACTCAACTGCGATAAATCAGAGATTCTCATCATTGGTCCCAACTCCCTTACCCAACATGCCCAGACTTTCTCCCTCAACATTGATGGCTCCAATGTCACCACCTCCACCTGCATCCGCAACCTTGGAACCATCTTCGATCCTACCCTCTCCTTTGTACCTCATGTCAACCATGTCACCAAAGTTGCCTTCTTTCACCTCCGTAACATTGCACGGCTCCGTCCCTCTTTGTCTAGCACTGCTGCTGAAACACTAATCCATGCCCTTATCACCTCCAGACTGGACTACTGCAACAGCATTCTTTATGGATTACCAAACAAAACCATTGATAAACTTCAATATGTCCAAAACTCAGCTGCCCGCCTTCTCACCAACACCCGCCGCCGCGATCATATCACCCCAGTCCTTTACAACCTTCATTGGCTCCCAGTCAAACACAGGATCAACTTCAAAATACTTCTCCTCACATACAAAGCACTTAATAACCTTGCCCCTCCATACCTCTCCGTCCTACTAAACCGCCACACTCACACCCGCCTCCTCAGGTCCGCTGATGCTGACACACTCAAGACCATCAGGACTAAGCGCCGGTCCTGGGGCGACAGAGCCTTCTCAGCTGCTGCACCAACTCTCTGGAACGCCCTCCCCGACCACATCAAACAGTCTAGCACCTCAACATCCTTCAAACAGGCCCTCAAAACTCACCTCTTTGAACTTGCTTTTTCCCATTAACAGACTTTTCTAATTCCTCATCCTTTCACGCCACCTCTCTTGAATTACCTGTAAAGCGTCTTTGAGTGTCTAGAAAAGCGCTATAAAAATTGAATGTATTATTATTATTATTATTATTATATATATATTTATTATTATTTTACTACCTTTTGGGCACTTTTGGGGCTCTTAATGTGCTCGAAAACTCTTGAAACTTTGCACACGGGTCAGAACCTGCGGCCATCAGGGCCTGGCTGAAGATTGTACCCAGGCGTGGCAGGGGGGCTCGACAGCGCCCCCTGGAATGCGGTTTGAACACTTGTCCATATATCAAACACGCTTGCATGTAATAATCTGAAACTCGGTACACATAGAGATCTCATCGGGCCAAACAACTTTTGCGCTCTAAGTTTTACGCCAGCCCAACAGGAAGTCGGCTATTTAGGGTTGTTTGGAAACGCATGCTCAGGAATTTGAAACACTTCTCCTAGGGAATTCCCCCGTTCGTCACCAAACTCGGTGTGCATGAAGTCAAGACATTGAGGATGAAAAATTGCCTGGGGATTTTTGATATCTCGAACGGTTTGGCCGTGGCGAGGAAACAAATTTATGGCGAGAAAAGAGAAACACGAAGTGTTATAACTTCTGCATACATTAACTGATCTTGATGAAACTTCAGCAGTGTGTTTGTGGTAAGAGGCCGATCAGATGGATGTAACTATTGTGAGTCAAAGTTATAGCGCCACCAACTGGCAGCAGGAAGTGTGACACTTTCTAAATGCTTTTGACAAAAGTGGGGGGGGGGGTTAGTTTTATCTACAGTAACAAAACTCGATATGTATATTGTACTCATCGAGCCGGACAACTTTCTAATTTACCGCAATTAGCTACGACCAACAGGAAGTCAGATATTTTGGTTTGAATATGGTGAGCCTTTCTCTGAGCCTACGTCTCTGTATGGCAAGCCCTTTTAACATTTAAAAGCTAAGTTTGACTATCCGGAATTAACATTGTAGATATCAACAACGTCTTTCTGACAAGACACGTGCAAAGTTTCAGAAACGGGCGTGGTGAGGGGCTCAGTAGCGCCACCTTTAGTCAAAAATGGGGTATTAGTTTTACCTACGGTAACAAAAATTGGTATGTATATTGTTCTCCTCGAGCCGGACAACTTTCTCATTGACAGTCATTAGCTCCGAACAAAACGAAGTCAGATACTTTGGTTTGAATGTGATTTTCAGGAGAATTTTCTCCCTCCCTCTGTCTCTGTATGTGGGGGGTTTGGGGAATTTGACTATTATTTTAATGGTGTTCAAGGTTTCAGGGGCTTTTGGGGCCCTTAACGTGCTTGCAAACTCTTGAAACTTTGCACACAGGTCAGAGCGCACGGCCATCAGGGCCGGGCTGAAGCTGGTAGCCGGGCGTGGCAGGGGGGCTCAACAGCGCCCCCTTGAACGGGGTCCCCAAAACTTGGTCCATAGATCAAACACGCTTGCATGAATTAATATGAAACTCAGTACACATATAGATCTCATCGGGCCGAACAACTTTCCCTCGGTCAAGTTTTACGCCAGCCCAACAGGAAGTCGGCTATTATGGGTTGTTTGGAGAACGCTAGCTCTGGAATTTGAAGTACTTCTCCTAGAGATTGCATCCGTTTACCGCCAAACTCGGTCAGCTTGAGGTCAACACATTGAAGATGCTAAATTGTGGACGGATTTTTGATATCTCGAACGGTTTGGCCGTGGCGAGGAAACGAATTTATGGGCATTTTAGTTTAATTTTGAAATTAGTGCCATTTCGGGTGGATGTATTACTTTAATTTATTTAACAAAACACAATGTTGTGTTTTATTGTGAGTGTACACAAATATAAGTATACACTTTGCAGTTTGAATGATGTCCTGTATGAAGAAAATGACGGAGTATGTTTTTATGTGTAACACACTGTTCAATCGCGCTGAACCACCCACACCCACACCCACACCCACACACACACACATTCCAGCATTGCAATCTTGACATCGTAAGCCTGTTCATTTATACATATGTGCTATATATATATATATATTAGATCAATATATATGTTTTCCTTAAAATTTTTGAAAACCTATGCAATATGATGGATGTCCAAAAGATGGAATGGATGGTCCCACATGGCACACTTCATATGAATTTTCAGTTTTGTGTACTTATTTCACGTGTCCGTAAAATCCATGAGACTGTAGGGTGTCTCATTTGTCATTTTAGGTTTCAGAAGGTTGCTCACGCATACTTTGTGGTTGATATGTGCCCTCTATGCGCACTTTTGCAGAGCCCACACTGATGCAAGCTCTACAGCACACTTCTTTTCGACAGTCAAAGCAGGGTTTACGTTTTTGCACGACGTGCACAATAACCCTAAAGGCACCGGGGTGGCGGTGCCGCCGGCTTTATATATATATATATATATATATATATAAATATAGCTGCGAGCAGCGATGAAGGGCCCAAGCCGGCGGCACCGCCACCCCGGTGCCTTTAGGTAACTAAAGGCACCGGGGTGGCGGTGCCACCGGCTTGGGCCCGTAATCGCTGCTCGCAGCTATATTTATTCTTCTTCTTCTTGTTCTTCTTCCGACTTATTAGGGCCCAAGCCTTGAAAAGGCGAAGGCCCTATTGTTTTCCTAAGGATTATTATTAGGGCCCAAGCCTTGAAAAGGCGAAGGCCCTATTGTTTTCCTTAGGATTATTTATTATTATTATTATTATTATTATTATTATTATTATTATTATTATTATTATTATTTTATCGACTATTCGGGCACTTTTGGGGCTCTTAACGTGCACGAAAACTCTTGAAACTTTGCACACTGGTCAGAACCCGCGGCCATCAGGGCCGGGCTGAAGCTGGTACCCGGGCGTGGCAGGGGGGCTCGACAGCGCCCCCTGGAACGGGGTCCGAAAACTTGGTCCATAAATCAAACACGCTTCCATGTAATAATATGAAACTCGGTACACATATAGATCTCATCGGTTCATATATCCTTTGTACTTTTACTTTTTACCCCAGCCCAACAGGAAGTCGGCTATTATGGTTTGTTTGGAAGCGTATGCCCCTGGAATTCGATATACTCCTCCTAGAGAATTCAACCAATCGCAAGGAAACTCGGTCAGCATGATGTCAAGACATTGAGGATGAAAAATTGCCAGGGGATTTTTCATATCTCGAACGGTTTGGCCGTGGCGAGGAAACGAATTTATGGCGAATAATGGAAACAGGAAGTGTGTTATAACTTCTGCATACATTAACTGATCTTGATGAAACTTCAACAGTATGTTCGCTGTAAGAAGCCGATCACATGGATGTGACTATTGTGAGTCAAAGTTATAGCGCCACCAACTGGCAGCAGGAAGTGTGTCACTTTCTAAATGCTTTTGACAAAAGTGGGGGGGTTAGTTTTATCTACAGTTACAAAACTCAGCGTGTATATTCTTCTCCTCAAGCCAAACAACTTTCTAATTTAAAGTAATTAGCTCCGACCCTCAGAAAGTCAGATATTGTGGTTTGAATAGGGTCATTTTCTCTCTCTCTCTCTCTGAGCCAATATGGCAAGCCGCTTTAACATTTAATCATTTTAACCTACTAGTCTCTATTTTCATGCTACTAGTACTTATTTTTAGATACTAGTATCTATTCCATTAAGTACTGGTACTTATTCATTAGCGACTAGTGCTTATTCTTTAGTACTAGTGCCTATTCTTTAGATACTAGTGCTTATTCTTTAGATATTCTTTTGAATACGTATTAGTAGCTAATGAATAAGTACTGGTATCTATTTAATAGGTACTAGTATCTAATGACTTAGTACTAGTATTTATTGAATAAATACTAGTATCTATTAATAGGTACTAGTATCTAAAAGGTCATTTTCTCTTTCTCTCTCTCTGAGCCAATATGGCAAGCCGTTTTAACATTTAATCATTTTAACCTACTAGTCTCTATTTTCATGCTACTAGTACTTATTTTTTAGATACTAGTATCTATTCCATTAAGTACTAGTACTTATTCATTAGCGACTAGTGCTTATTCTGTTTAGAATATTCAAAGTGCTTATTCAATTTTTTTGCTTATTTATATTTTCAGAGCAGAAAATCCGATTTTTCTGCTTATTCAATATTGCATCTAAAAATGTAAGTGACTTGATGTGTGTGTGTGTGTGTGAGAGAGAGAGATGTGTCTGTTACAGTGACAAGAGTTTAACCCTTTAAGGCCTTGTCTTTTTGGATATATATTTTTTTTATTTAAAAAAATGTGCATACAACCCATATATTTTAAATGTATCGTTTGCTTTAAATTAAATTAAGATTGTATGTTTGGTAATTGAACCTAAATAAATTTTAAATTAATGTGCTATATTTCAGATCAATATATTTGTTTTCCTTCATTTTAATCAACACTAACTTTTAGGGCTGCAACAACGAATCGATTAAATCGATTAAAATCGATTTTTGAAAGAGTTGGCAACGAATTACATAATCGATTCGTTGCATCGCGCGACACGGAAATGTTTGAGTATAAAAAAAAAATTGGAGTTGAGCGCGGAGCACTGTCGCTCAATCGCGGAGCGAGCGCGAGAGAGACCGAGTGTGTCCGAGATCGCGCGCACGAGAGAGAGAGAGACCGAGTGTGTCCGAGATCGCGCGCACGAGAGAGAGAGAGACCGAGTGTGTCCGAGATCCCGCGCACGAGAGAGAGAGAGAGAGAGAGAGACCGAGTGTGTCCGAGATCGCGCGCACGAGAGAGAGAGACCGAGTGTGTCCGAGATCGCGCGCACGAGAGAGAGAGACCGAGTGTGTCCGAGCATTGGTAATTTGGTACATACTACAGTAATATATAATTAGGCCTACTATATAAGATATAAATAAAAATAACAATTACATTCTTACCACTGAATTAGCTGACTGTGATTTGAATCAGATAGACAGACGATGAAAACAGTTTCTTTTCTGTCCAAATAGCCTACCACTACAAGGGCAGGGGAATATTTTTTCCACAATTTGCAGCACTGATTTTTTCGATCTTTACTCTAATGACTCAGAGAAACACTATACGTATATAAACAAAATACCTTACACACCATAGGAGATGGTCAATCCATTGTATTTGTTTTTAAAATATTATTTAATATTGTATTTATATTTTATATACATTGTATTTATAATTAATATTAGGATAGACTACAGATATTATCTTCTCTTATAATTATTATTATTGCTATTATTATTACCTATTATAGGTAATATGATAATAGGTGCATTTGCTTGTTAAAAAATGTCAAACATTTTGTTAAAGATTATAACATCTTTGACTAAAACAAAACACAAGTTTGTGAGTGTGTGCATCTGTGAGTGTGAGAGTTTGTGAGTGTGTGCTAGTGTGGTGTAGAGAACAAGTTCTGACGTTCAAACAAATCCTGTTAAGTTTTCTGATTGGTATTTTTCTTTATTTTTTATCAATTATTTATTGTTCTGACAGCAGCTCACTTTATTTTTAAAAAGCATATATTATTTGGCAGATGTAAAGCATACATGTGTATGTTTTTGGTTAGTCTATTTTTTTGCACTGGACTTTTTTTCACGGTGAATTTGCACTGTCAGTTCTGTTTTTTAATAAAGGATTGGAAATTAATGCTTTTTTTTATTATCCGATTCATCGATTAATCGTAAAAATAATCGACAGATTAATCGATTATTAAAATAATCGTTAGTTGCAGCCCTACTAACTTTATTCTCATCTGAATTATAAAGAATTTATTTCTGTATAAAATAAAAAATCCCGAATAATCCAGACCAACCAGAGCGCACTATTTCTACAACATCATCAGTGCTGAAGCGAAACTACCAGAGCCGTTCGGCAGATAGCAAGCAGATATTTTGTGTCACGTCGTGCACAATAACCCTAAAGGCACCAGGGTGGCGGTGCCACCGGCTTTATATATATATATATATATATATATATATAAATATAGCTGCGAGCAGCGATGAAGGGCCCAAGCCGGCGGCACCGCCACCCTGGTGCCTTTAGGTAACTAAACTTTAGGTTGCGGTGCCACCGGCTTGGGCCCGTAATCGCTGCTCGCAGCTATATTTATTATTATTATTTTACTACCTTTTGGGCACTTTTGGGGCTCTTAACGTGCTCAAAAACTCTTGAAACTTTGCACACGGGTCAGAACCCGCGGCCATCAGGGCCGGGCTGAAGCTGGTACCCGGGCGTGGCAGGGGGGCTCGACAGCGCCCCCTGGAACGCGGTCCGAAAACTTGGTCCATAAATCAAACACGCTTGCATGGAATAATATGAAACTCGGTACACTTATAGATCTCATCGGTTCATATATCCTTCATGCTCTGATTTTTTACCCCAGCCCGACAGGATGTCGGCTATTTAGGGTTGTTTGGAAAACCCATGCTCAGGAATTCGAAATACTCCTCCTAGAGAATTCAAACACACGGCACGAAACTCGGTCAGCATGAAGTCAAGACACTGAGGATGAAAAATTGCCAGGGGATTTTTGATATCTCGAACGCTTTGGCCGTGGCGAGGAAACGAATTTATGGCGAGAAACAAGAAACAGGAAGTGTGTTATAACTTCAGCATACATTAACTGATCTCGACGAAACTTCAGCAGTGTGTTCGTTGTAAGAGGCCGATCACATGGATGTGACTATTGTGAGTCAAAGTTATAGCGCCACCAACTGGCAGCAGGAAGTGTGTCACTTTCAAAATGCTTTTGACAAAAGTGGGGGGGTTAGTTTTATCTACAGTAACAAAACTCGATATGTATATTGTACTCTTCGAGCCGGACAACTTTCTAATTTACCGTAATTAGCTACGACCAACAGGAAGTTAGATATTTTGGTTTGAAAATTGTCATTTTATGTGTCTCTCTCTGAGCCTACGTCTCTGTGTGTGTGTCTGTGAGTGTGGGGAGGGGGAGGGGGAGGGGGGCTAGATTAACCATTTCACTGCTGTGTGGTTTTGCCTGCATTAAAAAGGAAAATAAATGGCTTACGCCTTGTATTTTTTAAATAGGTTTTATTAATAAGTAAAGGCATATAACCAAATTAATTGTAGTGCATTGAAAATAGTTTTATATAATTAGTTTATTAATTAAATTAACTTGGTCCATAAACTTGGTCTGAAAATTTGGTCCATAAATCAAACACACTTGCATGTAATATTATGAAACTCGGTATATAGATCTCATCGGGCCAAACAACTTTAAGCCAGCCCAAAAGGAAGTGGGATTTTGGTCTGAATGTGAATGTTTTGCAAAACCAGCCTCTACATTTTTACCCACTCCTCTTAAGTGGTTTATTTTATTCCCACCAAACTTTTTTAACATGATGAAAATACATTAAAGAAGCATAATTTTGAATATCTATTGAATATCTCAAATTGTTTTGCTATGGCGAGGGATTAAAATCATGTCAAAAAAATAAACACTAAAAGCCTCATATCTTTTAAAAATTTAATTATACACCATTTATTTCTAGATACAATTATAGAAATAACAGAACTAAACCCATTTTATTCTTGTTTTCAATTTAAGAATAATGTAAAAGTTTAAAAACAGCCAGGATTCACTATTCAGTCAAAAAATAAATATATCAAGTAATACATAGGGCTATACTGCCCTCTTGTGTTCAAAATCAGGTAGGCCTATTGTATTTAAATATATAAGGTAGCCTATGTGACTCCGAGAACATTTTCTCACCGGTTATTTGACGTGTAACACCGCCGGGGGGCTTTTAAATCGCTAAGTTAAAAGTGAAAGTAAAGTAAGGACGTCCGCATGGATATTTATAGTGGTGGCGCTCGCAGTGCGCTCGAATGAATTTCTATGGAAGTAGAAATGAAAAAAAGTTCGCTCTGTTTTGCTCGCTTGTCGGACGCGCACCGTTATGAATGCCAGTGCAGCCACATACTTTTTAGTGTCACCAAAGAGTATAGAAGAACAAGAGGCGAAACTTTGATGCTTTTTTGGTAACAGCTAACCGCTTCGGTAGCGCGGCCGCCATTTTGGGGTGAAAATTCCAACTGGAGTGACTGAACAACAACACAGATAACAGTTTTTTGAGGTAGTTTTTTCTTGCATTAGTGAGTATTTCCATTTTATGCAACTTTACACATCTACTATTATTAGTTACCAACTCCACTAGGCCTGAAATATATTTTGTACGTTTTAATCCCCTGGATCATGCTACAAACATGATGACCTTAACATGATGCATTGCTGTGTCCGTTATCATATAATTGCCACTTTGGACAGTGGCTGTGTTTTTTTTTGTTTACATAGGCTTGCATGAATGAGACAGTGGATGTTTATGGATTGGTCATTGACTCTTTGAGTAAATCGATTCGTTCAAAATGCTGAATCATTTGAGTCTCTTACAGCGACAAGAGTTTAACCCTTGTTCAAGTTTAAGGCCTTGTCTTTTTGGATATATATATTTTTTTTTAAATTCCAAAATATGCATACAACCCATATATTTTAAATGTATTGTTTGCTTTAAATTAAATTAAGATTGTATGTTCATCTGAATTATAAATAATGTATTCCTGTATAAAATAAAAACACATTTGAACTTTATTTCTTAATCAATGTAGAATGTGTAATTGAAAAATAAACAGATTAGGGCTCCGAAGACAATAAATGAAAATCAATGCGATATGGTGAATGTCCAAAAGATGGCTCCCACAGACTGTTTTTAAATGAGGTTGGATAAATATGTTTTGCTTTTAGACAGTGTGTGCGTGTGATTTTAGTTGGGTGACAGTTGTAGGTTACAGTTTGACAGGAGTTTACAGTTTGACAAAAGCACTTTGTTGTGTTTTATTGCGACTGTACACACATATAAGTAAACAATTTGCAGTTTGAATGATGTCCTCTATGAACAAAATGACAGAGTATGTTTTTATGTGTAACAATGTTCAATCTCACACACACACACACACACACACACACACACACACACACACACACACACACACACACACACACACACACACACACACACACACACACACACACACACACACACACACACACACACACACACACACACACATATTGCATCATTGCAATCTTGACATCGCAGCCTGTTCATTATAGCCTTAATAATATATAATGATAAAATAGTCAACCTAACATTACCTAACACTAGTGCCTATTCTTTAGATACTAGTGCTTATTCTTTAGATATTCTTTTGAATACGTATTAGTAGCTAATGAATAAGTACTGGTATCTATTTAATAGGTACTAGTATCTAATGACTTAGTACTAGTATTTATTGAATAAATACTAGTATCTATTAATAGGTACTAGTATCTAAAAGGTCATTTTCTCTCTCTCTCTCTCTCTCTCTGAGCCAATATGGCAAGCCGTTTTAACATTTAATCATTTTAACCTACTAGTCTCTATTTTCATGCTACTAGTACTTATTTTTTAGATACTAGTATCTATTCCATTAAGTACTAGTACTTATTCATTAGCGACTAGTGCTTATTCTGTTTAGAATATTCAAAGTGCTTATTAAATTTTTATGCTAATTTATATTTTCAGAGCAGAAAATCCGATTTTTCTGCTTATTCAATATTGCATCTAAAATGTAAGTGACTTGACGTGTGTGTGTGTGTGTGTGTGTGTGTGTGTGAGAGAGAGAGAGAGAGAGAGAGAGAGATTGTGTCTGTTACAGTGACAAGAGTTTAACCCTTTAAGGCCTTGTCTTTTTGGATATATATCTTTTTTTATTACAAAATGTGCATACAACCCATATATTTTAAATGTATTGTTTGCTTTAAATTAAATTAAGATTGTATGCTTGGTAATTTAACCTAAATAAATTTAAAATGAATGTGCTATATTTCAGATTAATATAGCCTATTTGTTTTCCTTCATTTTAATCAACACTAACTTTATTCTCATCTGAATTATAAATAACTTATTTCTGTATAAAATAAAAAATCCCGAATAATCCAGACCAACCAGAGCGCACTATTTCTACAACATCATCAGTGCTGAAGCGGAACTACCAAAGCCGTTCGGCAGATAGCGAGCAGATATTTTGATATTTTGTGTCACGTTGTGCACAATAACCCTAAAGGCACCAGGGTGGCGGTGCCACCGGCTTTTTATATATATATATATATATATATATATATATAAATATAGCTGCGAGCAGCGATGAAGGGCCAAAGCCGGCGGCACCGCCACCCCGGTGCCTTTAGGTAACTAAAGGCACCGGGGTTGCGGTGGCACCGGCTTGGGCCCGTAATCGCTGCTCGCAGCTATATTTATTATTATTTTACTAACTTTTGGGCACTTTTGGGGCTCTTAACGTGCTCAAAAACTCCTGAAACTTTGCACACGGGTCAGAACCCGCGGCCATCAGGGCCGGGCTGAAGCTGGTACCCGGGCGTGGCAGGGGGGCTAGACAGCGCCCCCTGGAATGGGGTTTGAACACTTGTCCATATATCAAACACGCTTGCATGTAATAATCTGAAACTCAGTACACTTATAGATCTCATCGGGCTGAACAACTTTCGCGCTCTAAGTTTTACGCCTGCCCAACAGGAAGTCAGCTATTTAGGGTTGTTTGGAAACTTCTCCTAGGGAATTCCTTCGATCATCGCCAAACTCGGTGTGCATGAAGTCAAGACATTGAGGATGAAAAATTGCCAGGGGATTTTTGATATCTCGAACGGTTTGGTCGTGGCGAGGAAACGAATTTATGGCGAATAATGGAAACAGGAAGTGTGTTATAACTTCTGCATACATCAACTAATCTTGATGAAACTTCAGCAGTGTGTTCGCTGTAAGAGGTCGATCACATGGATGTGACTATTGTGAGTCAAAGTTATAGCGCCACCAACTGGCAGCAGGAAGTGTATCACTTTCAAAATGCTTTGAAATCACCTTCTTATTTTTACCCGATTTGCTTCAAACTTCATCTGTATAATGTAAACACACGCCAGATGTAGACCTGTGAAAGGATTATTTAATATCTAAGATAATGTTGCCATGGCAACGCATCAAACTTTAATATTCTTTTTTGATGCTTTTGAGACTCTTAGCATGCTTGAAATTGCATGAAACTCGACAGACACATCTCATTTATTAGCTAGTAGACACGTGCAAAGTTTCAGAAACGGGCGTGGTGAGGGGCTCAGTAGCGGCACCTTTAGTCAAAAATGGGGTATTAGTTTTACCTACAGTAACAAAAATCGGTATGTATATTCGTCTCCTCGAGCCGGACAACTTTCTAATTGACATTCATTAGCTCCGAACAACACGAAGTCAGATATTTTCGTTTGAATGTGATTTTCAGGAGAATTTTCTCCCTCCCTCTCCCTCTGTCTCTGTGTGTGTGGGGTGTGGGGGATTTGTCTATTGCTTTTAATGGATTTTCAAGGTTTCAGGGGCTTTTCAAGGTTTCAGGGGCTTTCAGGGGCTCTAAATATCTTTATTTTAATTAGTCGCGTTCCTATTTTGAATATCTGCCGTCTTAAGGGTTGGAGTCTGTTTGTTATTGTAGCACTTAAGTATTGCTGTTCATAACAGCTAGTTTCGATTTGGGCCATTGTCGGGATACTTGCTTTCGCTGTGCTAATTGCAAGGGCTGTTAAAGCAGATATAAATTAGAAGTAAATTCAGGTGAAAGCCAGGACAGCAGTCACTCGGTGAGAACGTCAAGAGCGCGTAAGTTGTTTTTTCTTAATATCCAGTTCTCCTGTTGCTCTGTTTACCATTTGTCAAGTAAGTAGGGCTATTTTCGATTCTTTGCTTCTTTGTAATTTTTATCTTCACTAAATATCTTTATTTTAATTAGTCGCGTTCCTATTTTGAATATCTGCCGTCTTAAGGGTTGGAGTCTGTTTGTTATTGTAGCACTTAAGTATTGCTGTTCATAACAGCTAGTTTCGATTTGGGCCATTGTCGGGATACTTGCTTTCGCTGTGCTAATTGCAAGGACTACCACAGCTGTCCTCACTCAGACGATTGATAGCATTATTTCTATGTAGTGAGCGCGCTGTCGCGGAAGCGTCAGCGGAAGCATTCAGCTCTCGTGTTCAGCCTCCTCGTGTGAAGACCGACTCGGGTAAAGACCTTCGACTCTACCTGCGCGACTCCACCGAGCAAGGACACCTGCAAGGCACTTAAAGTATCTTCTTCACCCTTTCCTTTCCTACCTTTATCTTATTTCCCATTATCATTATGTGCTTTCAATACATTCCTGTTGTCTCTCGACAACGCTCTCTCACCACGCACAGAAGGCAGCGCAATACTGCTTATCTGCGCCCTTTTCTCTCATCCTCACACTCACCTCTCACTCTTTCTATGGGTCTATGGAATTGTCAATCAGCAGTCAATAAAGCTGACTTCATTCCAGCCTTTGCATCTCATTCTACTCTTAATATCTTGGGCTTGACTGAGACCTGGATCCGTCCAGAAGACTCAGCAACCCCTGCTGCTCTCTCTAACAACTTCTCTTTCTCTCACACACCTCGCCAGTCCGGGAGGGGTGGGGGCACTGGTCTTCTCATTTCTAACAATTGGAAATATTCACCTCTCTCTTCTCTATGCAATAACAACTCATTTGAATATCATGCTATTACACTTACAACTCCCATGAAGATCCATATTGTAGTTATTTATCGCCCCCCAGGTCAACTGGGAAGCTTTGTAGAGGAGCTAGATGTGCTGCTGTCCTCTTTCCCTCAGGATGGCATCCCACTTGTAGTCTTTGGCGATTTCAACATTCACCTAGCGAAGCCGTATGCAACAGACTTCATCTCTCTCCTAGCCTCTTTCGATCTCAAACGGCTCATCACCACCGGTACTCACAAGTCAGGCAACCAACTGGACCTGGTTTACACACGCAACTGTATCACAGACAACATTTTGGTGAAACCTCTCCAAGTTTCAGATCATTTCCTCATTACTTTCAATCTACAACTCACTACCCATGCTCCACCAACCTCCCCACCATTTACTTTCAGACGAAACCTGCGCTCACTTTCTCCATCCCATCTTTCCTCTGCTGTGTCATCTTCTCTTCCCTCACCCTCACATTTCTCATCTCTGGATGTGAATACTGCAACGGATACTTTATGCTCCATCCTAACCTCTTCTTTAGACAATATCTGCCCTCTCTCCTCTAGGCCAGCACGCACCACTCCCTCTAACCCCTGGTTATCTGAGGTTCTTCGTGAACACCGGACCAAGCTCAGGGCAGCGGAGAGGAAATGGCGCAAATCAAAAGACACGTCTGACCTGAGTATGTATCAATCTCTGCTCTCTTCCTTTTCTGCTGATGTTCACGCTGCAAAATCTTCATATTTCCACAACAAGATCAACAGCGCCTCTAACACACGTTCACTGTTCAAGACATTCAATTCTCTCCTCTGTCCACCTCCACCGCCACCCACCTCCTCTTTAACTGCTGATGATTTCGCTAACTTCTTCACTAACAAAACTACCACTATCAGCAGTCAGTTCTCAGCACAGGAACCCAGACTAACCTCTCCCACAGCCAATAACCTTCTCTCCTCCTTCACTCCACTAACCGAGGAAGAAGTATCTAAACTTCTCCTCTCCAGTCATCCTACTACCTGCCCTCTAGACCCCATCCCCTCACACCTTCTACAAGCCATCTCTCCCACACTTCTACCAGCTCTCACACACATTATCAACTCATCCCTCCACACTGGCATTTTCCCTACAGCATTTAAGCAGGCTCGGGTAACCCCTCTGCTTAAAAAATCAACATTAAACACATCACTTCTAGAGAACTACAGACCTGTCTCTCTCCTACCATGCATTGCAAAAACACTTGAACGAGTTGCTTTTAACCAAGTATCATCCTTCCTGTCTCTGAACAACCAGCTGGATGTCAACCAATCTGGCTTCAAGAAAGGACATTCAACTGAGACTGCATTGCTGTCAGTCACGGAAGCCCTGCGGATCGCAAAAGCTGTTTCCAAATCATCAGTTCTCATTCTACTGGACCTGTCTGCTGCCTTCGACACTGTGAATCATCAGATCCTCTTGTCCGCCCTCTCATCACTGGGCATCACTGGAACCTCCCTCAACTGGTTTGAGTCCTATCTCACAGGTAGGTCTTTCAAGGTCACATGGAGAGGTGAGGTATCCAAAGCACATCAACTGACCACATGAGTTCCTCAGGGTTCAGTTCTCGGACCGCTCCTCTTCTCCATTTACACCACATCACTGGGACCTATCATACAGGCACATGGTTTCTCTTACCATTGCTATGCTGATGACACCCAGCTCTACCTCTCATTTCAACCAGATGATCCCACAGTAGCTGTACGGATCTCAAGCTGTCTGGCGGACATCTCGGCATGGATGAAGGAACATCACCTGCAGCTCAACCTGGCAAAGACTGAGCTTCTCGTCCTCCCTGCCAATCCGTCTCTACAGCACGACCTCACTATCCAGGTAGATCCATCCTCAATCACCCCATCAAGGTCGGTCAGAAATCTTGGAGTAATCTTTGATGATCAGCTGACCTTCACAGACCACATTACAAAGACAGCTCGATCATACAGGTTTGCTATGCACAACATCAGGAAGATCAGGCCTTTCCTAACTGAGCATGCAACACAACTTCTCGTCCAGGCCCTGGTCATTTCTAGGCTTGATTACTGCAATGCTCTTCTGGCTGGACTTCCATCATGTGCAACTAAACCTCTACAAATGATCCAGAATGCTGCAGCTCGTCTGGTCTTCAACGAGCCCAAAAGGGCCCACGTCACTCCTCTGCTCATCTCTCTGCACTGGCTACCACTCGCTGCTCGCATCAAGTTCAAGGCTTTGACGCTTGCTTACAGATTGACCACAGGTTCAGCTCCCTCCTACTTCCACTCACTACTACAAGTCTACATCCCTACCAGAAGCCTACGATCGGTCAATGAGCGACGGCTCGTGGTACCATCACAGCGGGGCACAAAATCACTCTCCAGAACATTCTCATTCACGGTTCCATGCTGGTGGAATGATCTCCCCACCCTCATCCGGAATGCAGAATCCCTGACAACATTCAAAAGACAACTGAAAACTCATCTCTTCCGGGAGCACTTAACTTAAAAAAAAAAAAAAAAAAAAAAAAAAAAAAAAAAAATCCTTTCCTCTAAATCCTCGCTTGCCTGGCTTATGCTACTCCGAGCTATGTCTGAACTTTGTATTTTGAGCACTTCTTGCGTTGCTTTTGCCTCTTCACGATGACTCGCTTGGTTTAGTCCTCAGTTGTAAGTCGCTTTGGATAAAAGCGTCTGCTAAATGACTAAATGTAAATGTAAATGTAAATGTTTTGGGGCCCTCAACGTGCTTGAAAACTCAGAGCCCACAGCCATCAGGGCCGGGCTGAAGCTGGTACCCGGGCGTGGCAGGGGGGCTCAAAAGCGCCCCCTTGAACGGGGTCCCCAAAACTTGGTCCATAGATCAAACACGCTTGCATGAATTAATATGAAACTCAGTACACATATAGATCTCATCGGGCCGAACAACTTACCCTCGGTCAAGTTTTACGCCAGCCCAACAGGAAGTCGGCTATTATGGGTTGTTTGGAGAACGCTTGCTCAGGAATTTGAAGTACTTCTCCTAGAGATTGCATCCGTTTACCGCCAAACTCGGTCAGCTTGAGGTCAACACATTGAAGATGCTAAATTGCGGACGGATTTTTGATATCTCGAACGGTTTGGCCGTGGCGAGGAAACGAATTTATGGCGAGAAAAGAGAAACACGAAGTGTTATAACTTCTGCATACATTAACTGATCTTGATGAAACTTCAGCAGTATGTTCGTGGTAAGAGGCCAATCAGATGGATGTAACTATTGTGAGTCAAAGTTATAGCGCCACCAACTGGCAGCAGGAAGTGTGTCACTTTCTAAATGCTTTTGACAAAAGTGGGGGGTTAGTTTTATCTACAGTAACAAAACTCGATATGTATATTGTACTCTTCGAGCCGGACAACTTTCTAATTTACCGTAATTAGCTCGGATCAACAGGAAGTCAGATATTTTGGTTTGAATATGGTGAGCCTCTCTCTGTCTCTCTCTGTGCCAATATGGCAAGCCCTTTTAACATTTAATCATTTTAACCTACTAGTCTCTATTTTCATGCTACTAGTACTTATTTTTTAGATACTAGTATCTATTCCATTAATTACTAGTACTTATTCATTAGCGACTAGTGCTTATTCTTTAGTACTAGTGCCTATTCTTTAGATACTAGTGCTTATTCTTTAGATATTCTTTTGAATACGTATTAGTAGCTAACGAATAAGTACTGGTATCTATTTAATAGATACTAGTATCTAATGACTTAGTACTAGTATTTATTGAATAAATACTAGTATCTATTAATAGGTACTAGTATCTAAAAGGTCATTTTCTCTTTCTCTCTCTCTGAGCCAATATGGCAAGCCGTTTTAACATTTAATCATTTTAACCTACTAGTCTCTATTTTCATGCTACTAGTACTTATTTTTAGATACTAGTATCTATTCCATTAAGTACTAGTACTTATTCATTAGCGACTAGTGCTTATTCTGCTTAGAATATTCAAAGTGCTTATTCAATGTTTCTGCTTATTTATATTTTCAGAGCATAAAATCCGATTTTTCTGCTTATTCAATATTGCATCTAAAATGTAAGTGACTTGATGTGTGTGTGTGTGTGTGTGTGTGAGATTGTGTCTGTTACAGTGACAAGAGTTTAACCCTTTAAGGCCTTGTCTTTTTGGATATATATCTTTTTTTTATTAAAAAAAATGTGCATACAACCCATATATTTTAAATGTATTGTTTGCTTTAACCTCTTAACCAGCGCCCCATTTTTTGAGAATTTTCTGAAAATGACATACCCAAATACAAATGTCTGTAGCTCTTAAACCCTATGGTCCACATTCATAACTCTGATCTTTTTTTAAACTAGACACTTGAAACTTTGTTACCCAAGAGTCATTATTACTCAAAGTAGCATAGGAACAGAGTAAAACAAGGTAAAATTTACATGAATGTGACTCACGATTTCTTTTAATTAACTTCACTTAGGGAAAAAATGATCAGACTTTTATGTTAAGGGCCTGAAAACACCATAAAGATAAAATTGAATGTCTGACCATGTTTAGATTCAAATTTGAGGATGATACTCCCAAAAATGTAGTTTCTGTAAGCTTTTATTCAAGAAAAGTATAGGCGTCCTTTCCAAAATGCAATTTGGAGACTCCAAATGGACACCTGGCACCCAAACACTTTACATAGGGAGTAAACACTATAGGTCTGCAACAACAATTCAGAACTGTTATGCCCTTCAAACCACACAAGAAAAAAACGATTTCAGCACAACATTTGAACATTTTACCAAAATTATCTTTATTTTGAACAATTCTAATAGCAAAAACAGTGATTTCTCACTACATGTATAGACATTGCAGAAGTGTTCATTTTCCAACTAATGTATAAAATATATAAAAAGAAAAACATAAATGTTTTAGAACATTTGTAATTACAAACGTGGTTTTTACCCAAATAAATTGCAATAAACTGATACTTATAATGAATATCCTATTACTTCCTGTTGCTCTTCGTCATTTTCTGCAAAAAAACCTTCAAATCTCTTCTGTAGTCGACGATCCATGATACAGATGCTCAGATATAAGCTTTAGAGTAAATCCGTGCATTTATGCAAGCTCCATGTGTCAAAACATCGCGTTTATGTGTCTGTTTACATTCTGGTCGGCTGACTATGTGTGTGCGTGCTGCGCGCGTGGCGAAAGCGCACATGTGAATGAAAACTTTGCGCAGTTGAATTTGACGAATGTGCTTGCATGAACTGTCTATCACTGCAATCGATTTTAGTTGGCTAATACTCCCATCAATCAAAACGTAGCTCAAAGGACATTGGATAGCATTATCCAGGCTTTTATCCAGTCGAAAGCCCAGCTGCGCGATGGACAGCGCGCTCAGCCTGTCAGGGACTCTCTTACTGTTTTGGTCTGTAACAGAGCCTGTGATTGAACGAGAGAGAAGTAGGATGTATCATTCGATCCGGAAGAGTCTAAACTGCGGGGGTGAGATGGCTTTTGAGTGTTGGAATATGGATTAGAATCGATATTTCTTTGAAAATGAACATGATGCGAACTCTATCTCGAAAACGCTCATGAAAACAAAGGAGGATATTTCATTTTTTTCCCCTATTTTTCGTTGTTTTGGATTAAAAAGTGGGATGCATTTTGAAGAGTGGACCCTTACATTGAAATGTATGCTGTTGTTTCTTGGATTCTTCCGAACTGATCTGAACCATACGAGATGAAAGATGAGTATAGCGGTTCATTTTGCTCATTTTCAAATGAGCAGTCCTTTTGCATTTTATTTAACCCTTTCCTCTCTGGTGTATTGATTGCAAAAACAAGTCTAGAACATGGTTCTTGAGTGTTTTAGCTTTCAAATGATGCATAGTTTATGATAGTCAGATGAATATTTGTTATAAAACAAAGCTTAAAAAAGGTAATAAAAGTATAGCCACGCCCTCGACGGCCCGCTCGCGGGCCGATGCGGGTTAAGAAGTTAAATTAAATTAAGATTGTATGTTTGGTAGTTGAACCTAAATAAATTTTAAATTAATGTGCTATATTTCAGATCAATATATTTTTTTTCCTTCATTTTAATCAACACTAACTTTATTCTCATCTGAATTATAAAGAATTTATTTCTGTATAAAATAAAAAATCCCAAATAATCCAGACCAACCAGAGCGCACTATTTCTACAACATCATCAGTGCTGAAGCGAAACTACCAGAGCCGTTCGGCAGATAGCGAGCAGATATTTTGTGTCACGTCGTGCACAATAACCCTAAAGGCACCAGGGTGGCGGTGCCACCGGCTTTATATATATATATATGTATATAAATATAGCTGCGAGCAGCGATGAAGGGCCAAAGCCGGCGGCACCGCCACCCTGGTGCGGGGTTGCGGTGCCACCGGCTTGGGCCCGTAATCGCTGCTCGCAGCTATATTTATTATTATTATTATTATTAGGGCCCAAGCCTTGAAAAGGCGAAGGCCCTATTGTTTTCCTAAGGATTATTATTATTCTTCTTCCGACTTATTAGGGCCCAAGCCCTGAAAGGGCGAAGGCCCTATTGTTTTCCTTAGGGTTTTCCTTAGGATACATTTTTAAAAAATGTTCTATCGACTATTCGGGCACTTTTGGGGGCCTCAAAAACTCTTGAAACTTTGCACACGGGTCAGAACCCGCGGCCATCAGGGCCGGGCTGAAGCTGGTACCCGGGCGTGGCAGGGGGGGCTCGACAGCGCCCCCTGGAACGCGGTCCGAAAACTTGGTCCATAAATCAAACACGCTTGCATGGAATAATATGAAACTCGGTACACTTATAGATCTCATCGGTTCATATATACTTCATGCTCTGATTTTTTACCCCAGCCCAACAGGATGTCGGCTATTTAGGGTTGTTTGGAAAACCCATGCTCAGGAATTCGAAATACTCCTCCTAGAGAATTCAAACACACGGCACGAAACTCCGTCAGCATGAAGTCAAGACACTGAGGATGAAAAATTGCCAGGGGATTTTTGATATCTCGAACGGTTTGGCCGTGGCGAGGAAACAAATTTATAGCGAGAAACAAGAAACAAGAAGTGTGTTATAACTTCTGCATACATTGACTGATCTTGATGAAACTTCAGCAGTGTGTTCGCTGTAAGAGACCGATCACATGGATGTGACTATTGTGAGTCAAAGTTATAGCGCCACCAACTGGCAGCAGGAAGTGTGTCACTTTCAAAATGCTTTGAAATAACCCTCTTATTTTTACCCGATTTGCTTCAAACTTTATGTGTATAATGTAAACACACGGCAGATGTAGACCTGTGAAAAGATTATTGATATCTTAGATACTGTTGCCGTGGCAACGCATCGAACTTTAATATTCTTGTTTGATGCTTTTGAGACTCTTAGCATGCTTGAAATTGCATAAAACTCGACAGACACATTACATTTATTAGCCAGTAGACATGTGCAAAGTTTCAGAAACGGGCGTGGTGAGGGCTCAGTAGCGCCACCTTTTGTCAAAAGTGGGGGGATTAGTTTTATCTACAGTTACAAAAATCAGTATGTATGTTGTTCTCCTCGAGCCGGACAACTTTCTAATTGACAGTCATTAGCTCCGAACAACACGAAGTCAGATATTTTGGTTTGAATATGGTGAGCCTCTCTCTGAGCCTACGTCTCTGTATGGCAAGCCCTTTTAACATTTAAAAGCTAAGTTTGACTATCCGGAATTAACATTGTAGATATCAACAACGTCTTTCTGACTAGTCGTAATTACATTTTGGATAGTTTGTATTTTCATTTAAGATATCTGTAACGTAATTGTGACTAGTCGAAACGACAGATAGAGATATCTGTAATTCAGTTTTGACTAGGCAAAAATGAATTACAGATATCTGCAATGACATCATTGAAAACGACATTCAACTCGTCACACATCTTAAATGACAATCCAAATTAATTTCAAGAAATCTATAACTTGATAATAAATATCTACAATTAAATTATGACTATCCCTAACTCCAGTTTGAGATATCTACAACGCCACTTTGACTAGTGTAAGAAATTATAGTCTGCTCCGATCATATATTGAAATGTTCCTTCACTTAAAAAGCTTATTTATCATAGAATTAATTCCTTACAATCTTAAAAGTATCACAGAGTCACGTTTATTACCTATAGCGTGGGAATGACAGTGGGTATTCAAGAACCATCTTGATTAGGGAGCTTC
Source organism: Rhinichthys klamathensis goyatoka (assembly GCF_029890125.1). Lineage (NCBI taxonomy): Eukaryota > Metazoa > Chordata > Actinopteri > Cypriniformes > Leuciscidae > Rhinichthys > Rhinichthys klamathensis. The sequence continues at coordinate 1,933,632 of NW_026606637.1, forward strand.
AAAGAGATGTTATCACCTTAAACATTTGGCCGTTCTTATTTGAAAGAATATCAAAGACATGGACACAGAGGTATCACTTTTAGTTCTCTTCAATTTACATTTAAGATAGAGTTTCAGCTCCACGCTGAGAGAGAAGACGAATTTGTTATTCTCAATTTACATTTAAGAGAGAGCTTCATTTACATGCTGAGGGGAAAGACAGATGTAAGACGGTATAAAATGTTTACGCTGGGATGAGTTCGGGGTTCATTCTGACGCCAGTGAACCCAAGGTGCTTCGTGTCCCTTGCCACTGCTATGCTGTAATAAACTTCATTTTTGAGATCTTCGACATCTACATCATTTTTTCTTACACTAGTCATAATTCCAGTTACAGATATCTACAACGTAATTTCGCCTAGTCAAAACTTAATTTAAGATATCTGAAAAGGAACATGTAGATATCTTGAATTGAGGTTAATTAAAGATATCTTGAACTGGAGTTATGACTAGTCAGAATCAAATTGTAGATATCTCAAACTGGAATTACAGATATCTACAATTCAGTTGCAGATATCCGTAATTCACATAGTGGATATCTCCAACTGAATTGTAGATATCTGTATTGATAAACCCCATACAAATGAATGGCAAAAGTGATGTCATTTGTCCTAGGAAGAATGCCTTTGTGGATATCTGAAATGACAATTATGGATAGGAAGAATGTAGTTGCGGATATCTGAAATGTTCTTTTTGACTAGGCAATACTGAATTACATCTGCAACACATATCCAGTCTAGCTGTTAAATGTTAACATGGCTTGCCATATCTTTGTGTCTGTGCCTGTCTGTGTGTGTGTGCTTGTGTGTGTGTGTGTAGGGGAAGGGGGAGGGGGGCTAGATTAACCATTTCACTGCTGTGTGGTTTGGCCTGCATTAAAAAAGAAAATGAATGTCTTAAGCCTTGTATTTTTTAAATAAGTTTTATTAATAAAGTAAAGGCATTTAACCAGTTTAATTGTAGTGCATAGACAATAGTTTTATATAATTAGTTTATTAATTAAATTAACTTGGTCCATAAACTTGGTCTGAATATTTGGTCCATAAATCAAACACACTTGCATGTAATAATATGAAACTCGGTACACATATACACCTCATCGGGCCAAACCACTTTCGTGCTCTAAGTTTTAAGCCAGCCCAACAGGAAGTCGTCTATTTTGGTCTGAATGTGGATGCTTTTTCTGTCGATATTGGAACGTGAGTGAAGTACAAAGCCTATAATAAAGAATAGTTTAGCATCCAAATACATCAGAGAATTCAAACAAACACCTCAAAACTCGGTCAGCATGAAGTCAAGACATTGAACGGTATCTCGAACGGTTTGGCCGTGGCGAGGAAACTAATTTATGGCGAGAAACGTGAAACAGGAAGTGTGTTATAACTTCTTCATACATTAGCTGATCTTGATGAAACTTCAGCAGTGTGTTCGTGGTAAGAGGCCGATCACATGGATGTAACTATTGTGAGTCAAAGTTATAGCGCCACCAACTGGCAGCAGGAAGTGTGTCACTTTCTAAATGTTTTGAAATCACCCTCTTATTTTTACCCGATTTGCTTCAAACTTCATCTGTATAATGTAAACACACGGCTGATGTAGACCTGTGAAAGTATTATTTAATCTCTAAAATATTGTTGCCATGGCACTTTAATATTCTTTTTTTATGCTTTTGAGACTCTTAACATGCTTGAAATTGCATGAAACTCGACAGACACATCTCATTTATTAGCCAGGAGACATGTGCAAAGTTTCAGAAACGGGCGTGGTGAGGGGCTCAGTAGCGCCACCTTTAGTCAAAAATGGGGTATTAGTTTTACCTACAGTAACAAAAATCGGTATGTATATTGTTCTCCTAGAGCCGGACAACTTTCTAATTAACAGTCATTAGCTCGGATCAACAGGAAGTCAGATTTTTTGGCAAAATCAGCCTCTGATTTTTTACCCACTCCTCTTAAGTGGTTTATTTAATTCCCACCAAACTTTTTCAACATGATGAAAATACATTAAAGAAGCTAAATTGTGAATGGCTATTGAATATCTCAAATTGTTTTGCTATGGCGAGAGATTAACCCTCTGGGGACCAGAAACGCGCCCGCGCGTTTTGCTCGTTTTTTTTTTAGCAATGCAAAATAAACTCAAACTGCTCTGTTAATTTTGATCTTTCATGTTCGTGTTATACATCAATCGATCCTGTTCAGTTTCTATTTTTTTTCTGTATACTCACAATAAAAATAAAGTGTTTTGCTTTTTGCCAAATAAAGAAAAATGAACATGATGCGAGTTCTTCACTCTCTCTGTCAGCGAACTCCAATTTGAAACGCGTTCGGAAATGATCTGTAACTCCACGAAAATTCAGTCAAACAGGCAAACATACCCACGGGCATAAAGCTAGAGATCGCATCTTTTAAATGAAGTCATTTATATTAAAAACAAATATTCTCAGCTTCTGTAATCTGTATGAAAATAGAGCGATTCCAGTCGAGCTCATTACGAGCTCATTCACTTTAATTCGTTCACGCCTACTCCCGGAGCGCGCTATTCACAAGATAATGTGTTAAGCCATCTATGGAAAACAGGTAAACGCCCCCAAGCAAATGCATTAAAGGCTTCAAGTTTCATCATTCAGTTCACCTGCGCGTTAGGAAGATGGCACGATACACCGGTGTAGAAGCTCTTCAGCTCGTCCTGGATACTAGCGACGAAAAATCCACATTTTCATCAGAAGAAGAGCGCGACTCTGATGACGACCGTTTGATTGAGCCGTGGATAGAATTTCGTATGAGTAAGTATTTAGTCTTACTTCCATTAGTTGACAAGCTATTCAATATAAACATGTAGCGTACATATTATACTGGGTGACTATTTTCCACTTGCCATCCAGAGTATTGACATTTGATATATTCAACACGATCTAATGAAAGTGCATATCTATACCATGAATTTAATATCTCGTGTTAAAGAGAATTTTTTTTTTTTTTTTTTTTAAGTGCATATGCTACGCACTGTAAATCCCGGTTAGGAAATTTGTATGTGTAAATTATATGTTTAGATCATTGTGTATGAAAGCTAGAATGTCGAAGTTATTTTAGAAAATAGGCCTACTAGATGTTTAGATTATATTTTGACTAGTTTAAATGCTGCCTCATTATTATCATTGACGATGCATACTCGCAAATATCAGTTGTAAATGTGCTGAAATGTGTAAATATACCCAGTTAATGAATTGCGCAAATGTGTTTTGTTTGCGGTGTGCCTCTCCGGCAATGGCCCATTGACACGCATATTTATTGCACTCGCCTAAAATTATTTGCATCAGTTATTCATTATAGACTAATGCTGCTATGGTTATATTTATGTAATAATATTCCTCAACTTTAAAAAAAAAAAAGGAATGTAGCTTCATCACTACCTCCGCCTGCAACTCGGAGTGCACTTAGCAACATAGTCAGAAATCAGAAAGAGTAAGTACATATTTACCTACAATTTTACAGATGTTAGTTCAATTTTGTTTATACTTAGTGTTAATACAATATGAGCCTGTATGACTTCACAATTGCTTTGTTTATAGCCGACTGATTATTTATTTATTTTACTCACATTTGATTTGCTTAGAGCAAATTTAGAACATTTAGTTTCTCCACATAGAGGAATTACAATAAAACAGATTGAAAAACCTTTGAATCTCCTCTCATTCTTTGTTCAGGCTGCCTCACTTGATGGGCCATTAGCCATTGGGGGAGTGTCTGTCACACCCCTGGTCTGAATCTCATTAATATTGATAGGCCATTACCACCCCCTCGCATAAACCTCTTCTGACAAAAAAACTGTCATACAAAGTATGAATTCATGTTTTGCTTTATGTGAACAATTAGACAGGATGATTTTCACATCATTTTGAAGCCAGAACTCGAAGCGACAACATCCATTAGTCAAAAGTCTTGTGGACACATATTTAGTATGTGTTTTGTGGTCTTATTTCAGCAACTTTCATTTTTATTTTTTTCAATAACCACGCATAAACATTATTCTCTTAAAAATACAAACATGTACATACATGTTGCTCACATATCATGGTAGCCCCGTTTGTGCTATATAGAGTGAATTTACACCTTTGCCATTAACATGTTTATAAATAACTGAAAAAAGCACAAATGTCAGTGCATGTCAAAACATCACAAAGGCCCCAAAAACACGCTGGTCCCCAGAGGGTTAAAGTCATGTCAAAAAAGTAAACACTAAAAGCCTCATATCTTCTAAAAAATGAATTATACACCATTTATTTCTAGATAAAATTATACAAATATCAGAACTAAACCAATTTTATTCTTGTTTTCAATTTAAGAATAATGTACAAGTTTAAAAACAGCCAGAATGCGCTATTCAGTTAAAAAATAAATACATCAAGTAATACATAGGGCTATACTGCCCTCTTGTGTCCAAAATGATATCAACTCAGTACATAAAACTTTTTATCAGGTATGGCTATTGTAATTAAATATAAATATACACTCACCGGCCACTTTATTAGGTACCCCATGCTAGTAACGGGTTGGACCCCCTTTTGCCTTCAGAACTGCCTCAATTCTTCGTGGCATAGATTCAACAAGGTGCTGGAAGCATTCCTCAGGGAGTTTGGTCCATATTGACATGATGGCATCACACAGTTGCCGCAGATTTGTCGGCTGCACATCCATGATGCGAATCTCCCGTTCCACCACATCCCAAAGATGCTCTATTGGGTTGAGATCTGGTGACTGTGGAGGCCATTTTAGTACAGTGAACTCATTGTCATGTTCAAGAAACCAATTTGAAATGATTAGAGCTTTGTGACATGGTGGAAGTAGCCATCAGAGGATGGGTACATGGTGGCCATAAAGGGATGGACATGGTCAGAAACAATGCTCAGGTAGGCCGTGGCATTTAAACGATGCCCAATTGGCACTAAGGGGCCTAAAGTGTGCCAGGAAAACATCCCCCACACCATTACACCACCACCACCAGCCTGCACAGTGGTAACAAAGCATGATGGTTCCATGTTCTCATTCTGTTTACGCCAAATTCTGACTCTAACATCTGAATGTCTCAACAGAAATCGAGACTCATCAGACCAGGCAACATTTTTCCAGTCTTCAACTGTTCAATTTTGGTGAGCTCTTGCAAATTGTAGCCTCTTTTTCCTATTTGTAGTGGAGATGAGTGGTACCCGGTGGAGTCTTCTGCTGTTGTAGCCCATCCGCCTCAAGGTTGTGCGTGTTGTGGCTTCACAAATGCTTTGCTGCATACCTCGGTTGTAACGAGTGGTTATTTCAGTCACTGTTGCCCTTCTATCAGCTCGAACCAGTCTGGCCATTCTCCTCTGACCTCTGGCATCAACAAGGCATTTCCGCCCACAGAACTGCCGCTCACTGGATGTTTTTTCTTTTTCGGACCATTCTCTGTAAACCCTAGAGATGGTTGTGCGTGAAAATCCCAGTAGATTAGCAGTTTCTGAAATACTCAGACCAGCCCTTCTGGCACCAACAATCATGCCACGTTCAAAGTCACTCAAATCAACTTTCTTCCCCATACTGATGCTCGGTTTGAACTGCAGGAGATTGTCTTGACCATGTCTACATGCCTAAATGCACTGAGTTGCCGCCATGTGATTGGCTGCTTAGAAATTGAGTGTTAACGAGCAGTTGGACAGGTGTACCTAATAAAGTGGCCGGTGAGTGTATTAGGTATGTGGCTGTGAGGATCTTTTCCCACCGGTTTATCGACGTGTGACACCAGCGAGGGCTTTTAAATCGCTAATATAAAAGTGAAAGTAAAGTAAGGACGTCCGCATGGACATTTATAGTGGTGGCGCTCGCAGAGCGCTCGAATGAATTTCTATGGAAGTAGAAATGAAAAAATGTTCGCTCTGTTTTGCTCGCTCGTCGCCATGGACGCGCACCGTTATGAATGCCAGTGCAGCCGCATACTTTTTAGTGTCACTTTAAAATTAGCGCCATATCGGGGGCCGATTGCTTCCGGTTTTCAGGGAAAACACAACAACAAAAGAGTAAATGACAGATTCGCTTAAATAGGCGCTTTTACACAAAATATTCCGTCATCATTTTTTTCAGTCAGCTCTTCACTCTCGTGATTAATGAATTTTGACTCCTGTTGCTGATCTTTGCTGCAACTTTCGTTCTGCTCACAATTTAGTAAGCAAACAAGTTCAAGTTTTAATTGTAGTGACTAAATGATTTTATTATACACACACACACATCAAATTGACGGTGGGGGGCCATGGTATATTTAAATCTGCATATTGTAATATCTGCAGGGCACCCCTAGTCTAGTCTTATTAAATGTATGCTTCATCTTTCATTTTTAATTTGTAAATTTGATCAATAAATTCAATTATTTAGAATAATAAGTCACTATATGGCTGTTACTCTAGGTAGTAGGGGTGATCAAATTAAATCGTTTACACTGAAAAATAACAATGCATTAAATAATGTTATGAGATTGTTTTAAATATGAGTTAATTAACAATCGTTGGAAAGAATGATACTTTTAAACAACACTAAACCGTCATTAGGTGTCGCCAGGCGACCGTCTTAATGAGCGAGTCATTGATTCATTCGTTCAAACAATTCGTTCGAACGACTGAGTCATTCATGAATGAGACAGATGTTTATGGATTGGTCATTGAATCTTTGAGTCAACCGATTCGTTCAAAATGCTGAATCATTGTGTCTGTTACAGTGACAAGAGTTTAACCCTTGTTCAAGAGGTCAACACATTGAAGATGCTAAATTGTGGACGGATTGCTGATATCTCGAACGGTTTGGCCTTGGCGAGGAAACGAATTTATGGGGAGAAAAGAGAAAAACGAAGTGTTATAACTCCTGCATACATTAACTGATCTTGATGAAACTTCAGCAGTGTGTTCGTGGTAAGAGGCCAATCAGATGGATGTAACTATTGTGAGTCAAAGTTATAGCGCCACCAACTGGCAGCAGGAAGTGTGCACTTTCTAAATGCTTTTGACAAAAGTGGGGGGGTTAGTTTTATCTACAGTAACAAAACTCGATATGTATATTGTACTCTTCGACCCGGACAACTTTCTAATTTACCGTAATTAGCTACGACCAAGAGGAAGTCAGATATTTTGGTTTGAATATGGTGAGCCTCTCTCTCTCTCTCTCTTTGAGCCAATATGGCAAGCCGTTTTAACATTTAATCATTTTAACCTACTAGTCTCTATTTTCATGCTTCTAGTACTTATTTTTTAGATACTAGTATCTATTCCATTAAGTACTAGTACTTACTCATTAGCGACTAGTGCTTATTCTTTAGTACTAGTGCCTATTCTTTAGATACTAGTGCTTATTCTTTAGATATTTGTTTGAATACGTATTAGTAGCTAATGAATAAGTACTGGTATCTATTTAATAGGTACTAGTATCTAATGACTTAGTACTAGTATTTATTGAATAAATACTAGTATCTATTAATAGGTACTAGTATCTAAAAGGTCATTTTCTCTCTCTCTCTCTCTGAGCCAATATGGCAAGCCGTTTTAACATTTAATCATTTTAACCTACTAGTCTCTATTTTCATGCTACTAGTACTTATTTTTTAGATACTAGTATCTATTCCATTAAGTACTAGTACTTATTCATTAGCGACTAGTGTTTATTCTGTTTAGAATATTCAAAGTGCTTATTCAATTTTTATGCTTATTTATATTTTCAGAGCAGAAAATCCGATTTTTCTGCTTATTCAATATTGCATCTAAAATGTAAGTGACTTGACGTGTGTGTGTGTGTGTGTGTGTGTGTGTGTGTGTGAGAGAGATTGTGTCTGTTACAGTGACAAGAGTTTAACCCTTTAAGGCCTTGTCTTTTTGGATATATATCTTTTTTTTATTAAAAAAAATCTGCATACAAACCATATATTTTAAATGTATTGTTTGCTTTAAATTAAATTAAGATTGTATGTTTGGTAATTGAACCTAAATAAATTTAAAATTAATGTGCTATATTTCAGATCAATATATTTGTTTTCCTTCATTTTAATTAACACTAACTTTATTCTCATCTGAATTATAAATAACTTATTTCTGTATAAAATAAAAAATCCCGAATAATCCAGACCAACCAGAGCGCACTATTTCTACAACATCATCAGTGCTGAAGCGGAACTACCAGAGCTGTTCGGCAGAGAGCGAGCAGATATTTTGTGTCACGTCGTGCACAATAACCCTAAAGGCACCAGGGTGGCGGTGCCACCGGCTTTGGTGCCTTTAGGTAACTAAAGGCACCGGGGTTGCAGTGCCACCGGCTTGGGCCCGTAATCGCTGCTCGCAGCTATATTTATATATATATATATATATTTATTAGGGCCCAAGCCTTGAAAAGGCGAAGGCCCTATTGTTTTCCTAAGCATTATTTATTAGGGCCCAAGCCTTGAAAAGGCGAAGGCCCTATTGTTTTCCTTAGGATTATTAGGGCCCAAGCCCTGAAAGGGCGAAGGCCCTATTGTTTTCCTTAGGATTATTATTTTTTTTTTTCTCTTTTATTTTTCTTACGACTATTCGGGCACTTTTGGGGCCCTTAACGTGCACGAAAACTCTTGAAACTTTGCACACGGGTCAAAACCCGCGGCCATCAGGGCCGGGCTGAAGATGGTACCCGGGCGTGGCAGGGGGGCTCGACAGCGCCCCCTGGAACGGGGTCCGAAAACTTGGTCCATAAATCAAACACGCTTGCATATGTGATACTCGGTACACTTGTAGATCTCATCGGTTCATATATACTTCATGCTCTTACTTTTTACCCCAGCCCAACAGGAAGTCGGCTATTTAGGGTTGTTTGGAAAACGCATGCAATGGAATTTAAAGTACTTCTCCAAGAGAATTCAAAGAAATGCCACGAAACTCGGTCAGCATGAAGTCAAGACATTGAGGATAAAAATTTGCCAGCGGATTTTTGATATCTCGAACGGTTTGGCTGTGGCGAGGAAACAAATTTATGGCGAGAAACGTGAAACAGGAAGTGTGTTATAACTTCTTCATACATTAGCTGATCTTGATGAAACTTCAGCAGTATGTTCGTGGTAAGAGGCCGATCACATGGATGTAACTATTGTGAGTCAAAGTTATAGCGCCACCAACTGGCAGCAGGAAGTGTGTGACTTTCTAAATGCTTTGAAATCACCCTCTTATTTTTACCCGATTTGCTTCAACCTTCATCTGTATAATGTAAACACACGGCTGATGTAGACCTGTGAAAGGATTTAATCTCTAAAATATTGTTGCCATGGCAACTCATCAAACTGTAATATTCTTTTTTTATGCTTTTGAGACTCTTTTGAGAGAGAGAAAGAGGGGGCGCGATCGAACTGTGTGTGTGTGTGTGTGTGTGTGAGTGAGAGAGAGAGAGAGAGGGAGAGAGAGAGGGAGAGGGAGAGGGAGAGGGATCGCGGGCGCGATCGAACTGTGTGTGTGTTATGAATGCCCATGCAGCCGTTAGTTTCATTTCAAAATTCATATTCTTCATGGAAAACACTTCAACAAAAGATTATAATGACAGATTGGCTTAAATAGGCGCTTTTACACAAAATATTCCTTCATCATCTATTCAGTCTAAATAGCGATAAATTTCGCTCTATTCACGTTTGGTGTGAACGCAGCATAATGAACAGGCTGCGATGTCAACATTGCAATGCTGGAGTGTGTGTGTGTGTGTGTGTGCACGCGCAAGAGAGAGAGAGAGAGAGAGACTCGCGGGCGCGATCGAACTGTGTGTGTGTGTGTGAGAGAGAGAGAGAGAGAGAGAGAGAGAGAGAGAGAGAGAGAGTGAGAGATAGAGAGAGAGATCTTTTGCTTTTAAACTATGTGTGTGTGTCTGTCTGTGTCTGTGTGTGTGTATATATATATATATATATATTGTTATTTTTTTTCTCCAAAATATTCATATAACCCATATCTTTTAAGTGTATTGTTTGCTTTAAAATAAATTAAGATTGTATGTTTGGTAATTGAACCTAAATGAATTTAAAATTAATGTGCTATATTTGAGATCAATACAATCAATGTTTTCCTTAATTTTAATCAACACTAACTTTATTCTCATCTGAATTATAAATAATTTATTTCTGTATAAAATAAAAAAATCCTGAATAATCCAGACCAACTAGAGTGCACTTTTCCTACAACATCATCAGTGCTGAAGCAGAACTACCAGAGCCGTTTGGCAGATTTTCAGTCTTGTGTGCTTATTTCATGTGTCCGTTAAATCCATGAGACCGTCTCTAGGGTGTCTCATTTTTCATTTTAGGTTTCAGAATGTTGCTCATGCATAATTTGTGGTTGATATGTGCCCTCGATGCGCACTTTAGTAGAGCCCACACTGATGCAAGCTCTACAGCACACTTCTTTTCGACAGTCAAAGAGGGGAGTAGTATATATAAGGGAGCTTGTGTCAAAAATGATTTTTGAATGATAAATATGATTTTATGACAGGTTATGATTTATGATTATGAATATGAATATGATTATGAAATATTTATGACAGGATGTGTAGCAGGGGTTTTACGACCACCAGATGGTATGTGAACTTTTGACCCCGACCATGTGTTTCCGGAGTTTATGGCTGTGTGTTTGTGTGTGTGTGTGTGTTTATGACAGGGCAATTTGCTTGGTGTGACTGAGAGGAATGTTTTCAGGGAAAGTTTTTATTATATCAGGATAATGTTCACAGAACGCCGAAATTATGAACATGAAGAGGTCTGACACGGATTTTCAGCCGGCACGGCATCATCCATATTGTCTGCTGGGGAGAATGAAACAAAATGAGTTTAAAGAAATAGCATTGATGACAAATAAAAGCTTATAAAATAAAACTTCATTATATATTTTAAAGCAAAGTTTTAAAACAACTCTTGAAATTAATGAGGAGGTATTTATGCGTCTATCTGGTTAGTCACAGACTCTTAAACCTTTCTGATCAGATGAAATGTCACAAAAATGAGTTTAAAGAAATAGCATTGTGCTTGAATAAAGCACATAAATAGTGATTAATTTTATTAAACATTTAAAGTAAGTTTTAACATGTGCTAGTAGTCTATATGGGGCACTATGTGTCAAAAATGATTAATTTATGGCCCATTGATTGATGGATTTGACAGGTGATGAGAAAGGGGAGGGGTTTTATGACAGGATATGAGCATGGGGGATGGTTTTATGACAACAGGTGGTTTTGTGTGCCCTTTTGGCCGTGCTTGGTTCCGGTGTGTTTATGATGTGTGTTTACGACCCGGCAATCTGCTTTGTGTGACTGTTAGGAATGTTTTCAGGGAAAGTTTTTATTATATCAGGATAATATCCACAGAATGATGAACAGAGTATCCATGGATATGATTTTACGGATGGATCAACGATGTCTGTGGGAGAGAATGAAACAAATGAGTTTTAAGATATAGCATTGACAAATAAAAGCTTATAAAATAAAAACAAAATTTAGATGTTAAGTTTATTAAGTATTTAAAAGTAAGTTTATACATTGTGCTGAACTTAATGAGGATGTATTTATGCGTCTATCACAGAATCTTACATCTTTTTTGATCAGATGAAATGTCACAAACAGTTTTAGTAAATGAAAAGCAGTGTGTTTGAATAAAACAGATAAATAGTGATTAATTTTATTAAACATTTAAAGCAAGTTTTAACATGTCTTGCATAAACAACAAGTCCTGCATGTCACCCGAGAGAAATCAGTCGAAAATTATTTTACGATACTGTTCAGTTTATTTAAAAATACTTTTAATTTAACACCGTTGTATTAGCTTTCTCATTAAACACATTGCATTACGTTAAACTGACTTGAAACAGTGGCGTTTGGCTTAACTCAATATTTTCATGTTGAAAGAACATGTTTCAGGTAAGTAGACCAAAAATAACATTTGATGCTTGATCAATTTACTTAAGTAAATGGAGTCAACCATTTTACTTAATCCATAGGTGTTGTGATTACATAAATGAGTTTAGGTGTGTAAAAATAGTAATATAGAAAACTAGGTACAGGATTTACCCTTCCCATCATGCTGGATAGGGGTGTACATTTTGAAATAAAACGTTATTTATGTGTGTTTTTCAGCAAGATAAAAAATGTTGACTTGTTAATGCCCTTTTATGTTTATATTTAAAAGAGTTTCTGATATGTTAGTGTTTTACCATCGTGGTAAAGTGTAGACCATGTGTTTGGAAAGAAGACGTGCTAAAATTAACAAGTATAAGCATTTTAAAGCAAGTTTTATCATGTCTTGAACTTAATGATGTGATGTTATGCGTCTGGCTAAAGTCACAGTCCCCTTTATTTTTCTGATCAGATGAAATGTTATAAATTAGGTTTTTAAGAAATAAAAAGCATTGCATATAAATATTCATATAAATATTAGATAAATTAAATAAGATGGTAAATTATTCACAATATACTGTCTTACACAGTTAAATAAAACATATAAAATAGTGAATAATAGTTACATTTTCAAGTATTTTAATTTAATACACCACGAAATACTGGCTGACACAGATGAATAAAACATAAAATAGTGAATAATAGTTTGTATTATTTGAAATAAGATGTTAAATTATCCAGTATTTTAAATTAGTTTTAAACGTATGTTGAAGTGTACCTACCATTGGTGAAATTAAGAGGTCTTTTTGGCTCTGGTTAAAATCACAGATCCTTGAATTTCTGAGGTGTTTGCTCTCCGTTTGCTAAATTGAAAATGAAGAACGCTTCCATCATGTCCGGGGCAAGGGGTCCGTCCCTTCCTCTCTGCGTAGTTGCTATGTATTAGCATTAGCAGTTTGTTTCAGAAAACATCAAGCAATTAAAAGTGCGGCCACATGATGTTTTACAATCAAAGACCACAACTGTCTCCAACCATAAAATCTTCTGATCTGAAGCATTCCTGTCTGGCGGGGAGACCCCAAAATGGGGCCATATTGACACATCACACGGACCAGGCTGTAAGATCAATATAATTAGATGTTTATACCGGTGTCTTCAGGAAAAGTCAAAACAAAATGGTCGCAAAGTTACATATTATATAGCCTACTCTTATCCATTGATTGTTATGATAAGATAAATTGTCCTTATTTCCTGGGGAGTTGTCCCCATCCTGTTTTTCTTGACACCTCAATGACTCCTTTTGAAGAGCAGATTTATTTTTCTAACATTTAAACTTAGAACACATTAGAACATCCTCTGACTTTATGAATACACATAAATGACAGCTTAATGATTTTTTATATTTTTGTGCATTTATTTAAAGTCTGCATGCGGGCCTACCATTCTGACACTAGTGATATCTTACTTCTTTGATAATATTAAAGGTTTTATGAAATCATATTTCTATTTTTCAACACATGTAGTCAGAGTTACAGAAAACAATAATAATAGTGCAGCAAATAAGGAGATTACGTTTTATTTATTTTAATCAGTTTGTTAAAAGTATGCCTGAATGATGTTAGTTAATCCGCGCTGACATGTATTTGGTATAACAATGAACATATATATATATATATATATATATATTTAAAAACCTGTTAAAATCAAGTAATGATGCAATCCTTTAAATCTTAACTTTGAGTGCAACAGAATTAAATGGATGTAAAATGATTATCATGTCACATGTGACATTAACACGACAGAAAAGACAGTAACACCAATGACGCGACGAATTACCAATGCCACACATAAGACCATAATTAGATGAGACTAAATTGTTACATTTGGCATAAAATCTAAATGAATTGCTTTGAATAAAGTTTATCTTTAAATGGGGGTCACCGGGGTTATCCCATAGAAAAGTGACATCAGTGACAATTTTCACGAAATTTCATTTTACAAAATGGATGATACAAGATGTCAAACCACATCTTGTCAATCACAGTATAATAACCCAATTAAGTAGTTTAATCCATAACTATTCTAGTTTATTATTTTTAAATATCATTTACATAATATATTTGATAGTTATGTATACATTATTGTATTTTAAATTTGGGATAAACTTGTCATAGGCATTAAATTAAAGCATTTTCCCTCTGTACATGACTGTGGGACCGAGCACATCAAAGTTTTAATTTTAAAATGTAAAGAGATTGTAACCCTAATGTGTTTTTCAAGTGTGATATGCCTGTAAAGATAGGGACAGAAAATGGACATTTCCATAGAATGACACAGAAATGATTTTGCATAAATTTTAACCTAAGGCAATATTTTACTTAACAGTATCTGCTCAAAAACTTTACAATTTTAATGCAAAACTGTGCTTAGTCGTCTTAGATTTAATTTATACAAAGATATGCATGCAGTATTTTGTCCATCGACACACGCCAGCAAGCAGTATTCCTGTTACCGTAACTGTTTAGCCTTTTCCACTATCAAAACATTTCAAATGGCTGCATTCGACAATATACGGCTTATTACGGTAATTTCAGGCTTTCCGCCAGCAAATGACGCCAGCTTTCTGGCAGAGCGGGGTCGCGGAAGGATTTGAATGTTGAACAGAGAGAGATACGGAGCGCAACAGGATAGCCTGTTTTTGGACAGCGTAAATAATAAAAGATAGAACGAACAAAAACATCACGATTCAAGCGGTAGACAACAGGTGAGGCGTTTGGGATGATTTTTGATGAAACTTGGGAGGGGGATGGCCGAATACTCTTTCAAGTATCTTAGCATGTGGTGTATGTAAAGTTATGTGTGTAGGCTATTTGTATATGAGTGCGCCGCGTATGAAAAAGTATCCTAACTGAAAACTATGCAACTCCATGTCACACACACAAAATACGTGTATATGTGCATTATAGTACATTTTTCAACTTAAAAGTGTTATTTTTTATTTATTTTTTTAACGATTTTTTCTCAATAAAATCAGTAATTTATTCAAGTTTCTATCATTTGTCTATTTAAATTAAAAATTTAAATACATTTACAAACACACACCACACACACACACACTAATGGCCAATAACTGTAATTTATTGAAAGTCAGCTTTTTCTGAAAAGATAATTCCTAGCACTTGAAGATAGCACAATGGCTTATAATTTTACAGTCAAAACAAAATATGTGAAAATCACCCCATTTTAGTTCTTCAAGTTCTAAAGGGGTATGTTGTATCTTTTAGAAATTTGCACACATTTTCAGAGACAAGATGTGTACTTTCACAAAGCCATTGGTTCTTTTTGAACAAGCGCATAATGATACCAAATACGTCTGACACAATGTTTTGAGAAAAGCAGTGTCTAAAATACAGATGATTTTTCTTTTGACAAACATACATTTTAAATTATACCCCGTGGTGTGTAACATCAAGAAGTATTTTTATGCAAAGACGAATTAATTAAAAGACAACAACAATACAAATAGTTTAATTTGACATAAACGATAATAAACAAAACACTTCCAGATCCTTCCATAGATGTAGTAAACATTTACAATATGTAAATAGATTCTGACAGATTGTTAAGAGCGCCTCTACCACATTATTGCAATGCAATCACATTTGAGGACTAACGTTACCCGTCCCTTGTAAAGGCTATGGATAAAATTCAAGCATAATCTTTATGCAACAATCACAAGTGTACAATTTACTACAACAGTGTGTACGGGGTATAAGAATAGACGGTTGAAAAGCTCTGTTTATAATAAACACACAAAAGTGTGCAAATGGTGGATTTATTACACCGATAGATTTAGTCATCTTGTTCAGACAGCAGATGATACTGTTTCACATTATGTATGTAGGACTGTATGTGTTTTAGGTGAAGACTTTTCTTAAAGAGCTGTCAACATTCTGCGTTTTATAGGAATAAATGACAATTAATTTAAGTAATAGTCTTTCTGTTTAAGAATATTTGACTAAGCTGATACTTTGTTTGGGTCAACTTTCCCTCTATCTATGATGTGGAACATCACACCCAGTATTAACACAAAAAATAAGTGCATGCTGTTTTACACTTAAACTATACGGTAGAGTCACATCTGACTATTGCCCTGAGAGATGCATATTCATTAAAGCATGAGGTTGCAAAACAAAGTTCCACACTTCGGTAAAACCTGCAGATAAAATTGCACAAAAGCAAATTTCTAGAGTTTCTAAAAATAAAAATAAAAATAAAAAAAGTAAATACGAGCCATTTAAAACAAATACAGAAACCCATTCTCCCGATTTACTGTAAAAGTTTGTAACCATGATTCTATGTTATTTTCCCCCACTAGCAGATGACGCGGTATTCATCTTGTTTCTTTGTACAGTTTTGACAAAGACTGCTCTTTGAGCAGTGTCAAGCATGTTCATATAGGAATTAATGAACAAATACAGCATAAGAAAATTACAAAATTTAAACTGATATTATTTTAGGTCTGTCTACGAAGAAGTCGCAAGACACATAATAGACCAAACATCAAAAGTGAGCCTTGATGTTTTTCTGTTACATATATACGACTGCTACACTTAAAACAACCCTATCGATTAGCTATACACATTATGAGTCAAGGTGTGACACACAATTTGTCATGTTTGTCTTCACAATCGGGGATTCTTTAAGAAAAACAGTATGTGTCCATCATCAGTGTATACCAAATTTGTTTAATATAGCTCAATCTCACAAATAAATATTTACATTTGTAAAAATTAAGATATGTTTCTTTGATTTTGTTCACATTTTTCTAAACAGTCTGTTTGAAACTTGTTGTATCATTCTTAACAGCAGTATTCTTATTGTAATGCCTGGGTGTGATTGTAATGCTTGTGTGGTGTTTTCTTTACACTTGCCCCATGGATATCTGTTTCCTATGTCATGTTAGTGAACTCCAGGTCTTCTAGCCTTTTATTCATATACGACAGTATTCACATGAATTTGCGTGATTTAATAACTACGAACGCAGGGTATTATATCCATATCTGTGTTACACAACATCTTTTCAACAATAGACAAGCTGTTTAAGCATCGGTAAGCGTCAACATGTATCGAAAAGACCATTGTGCTACAGCAAAACCACTATTGGTAGAATGATATTGTAACGTATAGAGTTTTTGCATTTGTTTTCGTATTACTCGACATTATCGCAGAGTTTCTTGCTATATGATCCAATTTTCAAAGAATCTTACAGACGTAATATGTTTATTCAGAATTTAAACTACTTTTTAAAAGTCGACGTTTAGGGTTATATACAATCGGTACATTGTGTTTTAATTTCACTATAGAGTATAATACACGCTACAGGGACTGAACTTTAGCATTTTAATCTTTGGTTAAAGTTAACTTAAAGTCTGCACAAAAAGAAATTGCGTCCTAACTATCCTTTCTAAATGCACGCTACGAATCTATTGAGAACAATTCACCCTGCATATGTTTGACCTTGTAATGTTTAATCAAAATTTTGTTGGAAAATCTAAAATATATGGTGGATTTACTTAACTTTTTATGTCAACAGGTTCTACGTAACTGGGTTATGTCGCATTTATTAACATTGTTTATTCAGTTCAGTTAACTTAAGTTTCTTGCATAAGATACATTCAATGCCATTTAGTTGAATCAGGTTAACATTCTTAATTTTGTCCAAAACAGTTCAATTATCCTAAAATTATTTTCAAAACAAATAATCCAATTGTTAAATTGTTCAGTTTACTTACGTTAATCCAACACGATTCTTTTCAACCTTTTTACTTAAGCCATTTGAGTTGAGATTACATGAATTAGTTTAGTTGAGTTAAAATAGTAATATAGAAAACTAGGACCAGGATTTCCCCTTCCCATCATGCTGGATAGGGGTGTACATTTTGAAATAAAACGTTATTTATGTGTGTTTTTCATCAAGATAAAAAATTGGCTACTTGTTAATGTTTACATTTAAAAGAGTTTCTGATATGTTAGTGTTTTACCACCGTGGTAAAGTGTAGACCATGTGTTTGGAAAGAAGATGTGCTAACAATAATTAAAGTGATTTCAATAATTATAAAAACAGCTACTTTGGGACAAGCATTGGATGTGACAAAACCATAGCAAATGCCTAACAATAAGTAAATAATTTGTAAAAGGTTATCTTATTAGATATATTAGTAAAGGCTGTTGAACATAATCGCTAAATAACTGAATCAATTAAACAATTGGATTATTTGTTTTGAAATTAATTTTAGGATAATTGAACTGTTTTGGACAAAATTAAGAATGTTAACCTGATTCAACTAAATGGCATTGAATGTGTCTTATGCAAGAAACTTAAGTTTACTGAACTGAATAAACAATGTTAATAAATGCGACATAACCCAGTTACGTAGAACCTGTTGACATAAAAAGTTAAGTAAATCCACCATATATTTTAGATTTTCCAACAAAATTTTGATTAAACATTACAAGGTCAAACATATGCAGGGTGAATTGTTCTCAATAGATTCGTAGCGTGCATTTAGAAAGGATAGTTAGGACGCAATTTCTTTTTGTGCAGACTTTAAGTTAACTTTAACCAAAGATTAAAATGCTAAAGTTCAGTCCCTGTAGCGTGTATTATACTCTATAGTGAAATTAAAACACAATGTACCGATTGTATATAACCCTAAACGTCGACTTTTAAAAAGTAGTTTAAATTCTGAATAAACATATTACGTCTGTAAGATTCTTTGAAAATTGGATCATATAGCAAGAAACTCTGCGATAATGTCGAGTAATACGAAAACAAATGCAAAAACTCTATACGTTACAATATCATTCTACCAATAGTGGTTTTTCTGTAGCACAATGGTCTTTTCGATACATGTTGACGCTTACCGATGCTTAAACAGCTTGTCTATTGTTGAAAAGATGTTGTGTAACATAGATATGGATATAATACCCTGCGTTCGTAGTTATTAAATCACGCAAATTCATGTGAATACTGTCGTATATGAATAAAAGGCTAGAAGACCTGGAGTTCACTAACATGACATAGGAAACAGATATCCATGGGGCAAGTGTAAAGAAAACACCACACAAGCATTACAATCACACCCAGGCATTACAATAAGAATACTGCTGTTAAGAATGATACAAAAAGTTTCAAACAGACTGTTTAGAAAAATGTGAACAAAATCAAAGAAACATATCTTAATTTTTACAAATGTAAATATTTATTTGTGAGATTGAGCTATATTAAACAAATTTGGTATACACTGATGATGGACACATACTGTTTTTCTTAAAGAATCCCCGATTGTGAAGACAAACATGACAAATTGTGTGTCACACCTTGACTCATAATGTGTATAGCTAATCGATAGGGTTGTTTTAAGTGTAGCAGTCGTATATATGTAACAGAAAAACATCAAGGCTCACTTTTGATGTTTGGTCTATTATGTGTCTTGCGACCTCTTCTTAGACAGACCTAAAATAATATCAGTTTAAATTTTGTAATTTTCTTATGCTGTATTTGTTCATTAATTCCTATATGAACATGCTTGACACTGCTCAAAGAGTAGTCTTTGTCAAAACTGTACAAAGAAACAAGATGTATACAGCGTCATCTGCTAGTGGGGGAAAATAACATAGAATCATGGTTACAAACTTTTACAGTAAATCGGGAGAATGGGTTTCTGTATTTGTTTTAAATGGCTCGTATTTACTTTTTTTTTTTTATTTTTTTTTTTTAGAAACTCTAGAAATTTGCTTTTGTGCAATTTTATCTGCAGGTTTTACCGAAGTGTGGAACTTTGTTTTGCAACCTCATGCTTTAATGAATATGCATCTCTCAGGGCAATAGTCAGATGTGACTCTACCGTATAGTTTAAGTGTAAAACAGCATGCACTTATTTTTTGTGTTAATACTGGGTGTGATGTTCCACATCATAGATAGAGGGAAAGTTGACCCAAACAAAGTATCAGCTTAGTCAAATATTCTTAAACAGAAAGACTATTACTTAAATTAATTGTCATTTATTCCTATAAAACACAGAATGTTGACAGCTCTTTAAGAAAAGTCTTCACCTAAAACACATACAGTCCTACATACATAATGTGAAACAGTATCATCTGCTGTCTGAACAAGATGACTAAATCTATCGGTGTAATAAATCCACCATTTGCACACTTTTGTGTGTTTATTATAAACAGAGCTTTTCAACCGTCTATTCTTATACCCCGTACACACTGTTGTAGTAAATTGTACACTTGTGATTGTTGCATAAAGATTATGCTTGAATTTTATCCATAGCCTTTACAAGGGACGGGTAACGTTAGTCTTCAAATGTGATTGCATTACAATAATGTGGTAGAGGCGCTCTTAACAATCTGTCAGAATCTATTTACATATTGTAAATGTTTACTACATCTATGGAAGGATCTGGAAGTGTTTTGTTTATTATCGTTTATGTCAAATTAAACTATTTGTATTGTTGTTGTCTTTTAATTAATTCGTCTTTGCATAAAAATACTTCTTGATGTTACACACCACGGGGTATACTTTAAAATGTATGTTTGTCAAAAGAAAAATCATCTGTATTTTAGACACTGCTTTTCTCAAAACATTGTGTCAGACGTATTTGGTATCATTATGCGCTTGTTCAAAAAGAACCAATGGCTTTGTGAAAGTACACATCTTGTCTCTGAAAATGTGTGCAAATTTCTAAAAGATACAACATACCCCTTTAGAACTTGAAGAACTAAAATGGGGTGATTTTCACATATTTTGTTTTGACTGTAAAATTATAAGCCATTGTGCTATCTTCAAGTGCTAGGAATTATCTTTTCAGAAAAAGATGACTTTCAATAAATTACAGTTATTGGCCATTAGTGTGTGTCAAGTCAAGTCAAGTCACATTTATTTATATAGCGCTTTTCACAATACAGATTGCATCAAAGCAGCTTCACAGTGATAACATGAAAGTAGTACAACACAGTTCAATAATATTGTTGAATATTAAATATCCCCAACTAAGCAAGCCAAAAGCAAGGCGACAGTGGCAAGGAACCAAAACTCCATCAGATTGGATGGAGAAAAAAACCTTGGGAGAACCCAGGCTAGTCAGGGGCCAGTTCTCCTCTGGCTAACAATCATAGGGTTTTAAAGAAGCTTTACAGTAAGTCCATATCAGAGAGTACCTGGAAAAAATACATTTAGTTAATCATGTAATATTTAGGGGATAACATATCGCCGGCGTTGAGTCGTCTCTTCGCAGGCGTTGAGTCGTCTCTTCACAGGCGTTGGTCTTCTCATCACAGGCGTTGAGGCATCCGAAATCCCCGTGAGAGGCAGGATACCAAACTGGAGCCTACGAACGCCATTTTTCTCGGGACAAGCGTCCCGAGATAACAGCAGAAAGGCAGATGGGAAATAATTAGCATAGCTGATGTTCATAATGATTTCCATTACACGGGAGTAGGTGTTAGAAAACCATAATCTCACAACTCTCCGTAACCCAAACTCTCCGCAACCCAACCGCAACCATACGGACCGACCCGTTTGTCTATAAGGCTGTCGAGCCCCACTGGTGCGTTAAGCAGTTTCAGTGGCAAACGGTTCCGTATGGCATAGCAGAGGACTAAAAGGTAAGCATTATGTGAATGCTTGACTAAAGAGACACGTCTTTAGTCTAGTTTTAAACTGTGTCAGCGAGTCAGAGCATCGGACCGTATCGGGAAGGCTATTCCAGAGTTTTGGAGCTAAATGCGAGAATGCCCTCCCTCCTTTCGTGGACTTCGATATCCTAGGAATGACCAGAAGCCTTGAATTTAGTGATCTTAGAGAACGCGGTGGATTGTAGGGCGAAAGAAGGTCCGTTAAGTACATAGGAGCTAAACCATTAAGGGCTTTATAGGTCAGTAGTAGTACTTTGTAATTGATACGGAACTTAATAGGTAACCAGTGCAGAGATGATAAAATCGGTGTTATATGATCATATTTTCTTGATCTAGTAAGAACTCTAGCGGCTGCATTTTGCACTAACTGTAGCTTGTTTATTGAGGATGCAGGACAACCAGCTAATAAAGCATTACAGTAATCTAGTCTCGAGGTCATGAATGCATGAACTAACTTTTCTGCATCAGAAACAGATAGCATGTTACGTAATTTAGCACTGTTTCTAAGGTGGAAAAAGGCTGTTCTTGTAACAGATGAAATATGATTTTCGAAAGACAAGTTGCGGTCTAGTATAACACCCAGGTCTTTTACTGTAGTGGAAAAAGTAACAGGGCATCCTTCTATATTAAAGTCGTATTGTAAGAGGTTTTGTGTGTAGTTTTTTGGACCAATAAGTAATACCTCCGTTTTATCTGAATTTAATAGCAGGAAATTACGCGTCATCCAGCATTTTATATCTTTGAGACATTCTGTCAATTTAGATGTGGTAATGTTTTCATCTGGTCGTGATGAAATATATAATTGAGTGTCGTCAGCATAACAGTGGAAATTAATTCCATGTTTTCTTATAATATTACCAAGTGGCAGCATATATATTGAGAATAGCAGAGGGCCTAACACCGATCCTTGCGGTACTCCGTAGTCTACTGACGTTAACTTTGATTTTCCCCCGTGTAAAGAGACAAAATGATAACGGTCAGATAAGTACGATCTAAACCAGCTTAATGCCTGTCCCTGAACACCAGTGTAGTTTTGTAGTCGATCCAAGAGTATTTTATGATCTATAGTGTCGAACGCGGCGCTAAGATCAAGTAGGACTAGTATTGAGATACAGCCTTGGTCAGAAGCTAAGAGTAGATCATTTGTAATTTTAACTAGCGCAGTTTCTGTACTATGATGCGGTCTGAATCCTGACTGGAATTTTTCATAGATATCATTTTCTTGCAAAAAAGAGCACAGTTGAGTGGATACAACTTTTTCTAGTATTTTGGACATAAATGGAAGATTTGAAATGGGTCTGTAATTTGCTAGGTTATTTGGATCTAGTTGCGGTTTCTTAATGAGAGGTTTTATTACTGCCAACTTGAATATTCTTGGAACATGACCTAAGAATAAAGACGAGTTAATAATATTAAGAAGAGGCTCTTCCACTACAGGTAACACTTCTTTCAGTAGTTTAGTGGGTATTGGATCTAATGAGCATGTTGTTGGTTTAGATGCAATAATAAGTTTATTTAGCTCTTCCTGTCCTATCGTTGCAAAGCGGTGTAGTTGTTCTTGAGGGACGATAATTGAGGCTGAATCATAAGAGACCATAGAGGATTGTACATTTATAATTGTGTTTCGAATGCTTTCTATTTTCTCATTGAAATAATTCATAAAATCATTACTACTAAACTGTAACGGTATATTTTGCTCTGGTGATGTCTGTTTATTTGTTAGTCTAGCCACGGTGTTAAATAAGAACCTTGGATTATTTTGGTTATTTTCTATTAGTTTGCGGAGGTGCTCAGCCCTGGCTGTTTTTAGAGCCTTTTTATAACGTGACATACTGTCTTTCCACGCGATTCTAAAGACCTCTAAATTAGTTTGTTTCCATTTACGCTCTAGGTTACGAGTTTCTCTCTTGATAGCATGCGTAGCACTGTTGTACCATGGTGCTTTAGTTTTCTCTTTAACCTTTTTTAATCTAATTGGTGCAACAATATCTAATGTACTAGTGAAAATGGTGCTCAAACTGCTAGTCATTTCCTCTAGTTCATCTGTTAGTTTGGGTTCACTGAGCAGCTGAGATAGATCAGGTAAGCTATTTGAGAATCTATCTATAGTGGTTGGAAGGATTGTTCTGCCTGGTCTATAACGTGGCGCAACATGACATATTTCAGCAGTACGTATTATGCACGTTACCATGTAATGATCAGTGACATCATCACTTTGCGGTATAATATCTATATCAGTTGGATTGGTTCCATATGATATAATTAAATCTAGTGTATGATTTAGACGATGAGTGGGACCACGGACGTTTTGCTTGACCCCAAAGGAGTTTAATAAATCTGTAAACGCAGCCCCTAAGGCATCATTTTTGTTGTCTACGTGTATGTTAAAATCTCCAACAATTATTGCTTTATCGACATTGACCAATAGATCCGAGAGAAAGTCTGCAAACTCTTTTAGAAATTCAGCATATGGCCCTGGAGGTCTATATACAGGGCCGGTTCTAGACATTTGGAGGCCCTAGGCAATATTCATGTTGGAGGCCCCCCACCCCCAATAAAAAACTCTTGAAACAAATATGATTCCTAACCTTTTAATTTATACAACATTTAATTTTAAATGTTTTTACTTACACAGTAAATAAGTTTGGACACATTAATATTTTTTATGTTTTTGAAAGAAGTCTCTTATGCTAATCAAGCCTGGATTTATTTGATCAAAAATACAGATAAATAATAGTGAAATATTATTAAAATTAAAAATAATAGTTTTCCTATTTTATTACTTTAAAATATATTTATGTGATGCAAAGCTGAATTTAGTGTCATGTGATCCTTCAGAAAACGTTATAATATTCTGATTTATTATTAAATGTTAGAAATGGTGCTTAATATTTATTTTGTAACCTGTGATACTTTTTTTCAGGATTTTTTTTTTTATTATTATTAAAAAGTTGTTTAAAAAAGTCTTCACTATCCCTTTTTATATATTTAACACATCCTTGCTGAATACTCCTGTTTTTCTTTTTCTTTTTTGTATTTTTGATCAAATAAATGCAGGCTTGTAGAGCATAATAAAAAAACATTAAAAATAGTAATTGGTCCAGACTTTTTACCAGTAGGCTACATATTAATCAAACTTCATCTAAGATAATCTCTTTTTTGTTTAACGAAGATGTTATTGTTATTGTTATTTTGCTGTTTTATTCAATTTATTCACAGTTCCAGAATACCACTTCAGTGATATATGCTTTTATCATTTTTTTCATAGCTGGTATGGGCAGGATTTTCCCCTCCTATTTAATAAATATTCGACTGCAGAATGCAGATATTGTCATATTATTAATATAAGTAGGCCTAATATGATATTATGCATTGCATTGCTAGCTTAAATATGCTATACACAAATGAAGTGGAAGAGAAAGACACGATCGCTACTGATTTAGAAAAAAAATTCTAAACTGATATTATTGGCGCGAGTAGGCTGATGTCAGACAGGGTATAATCATTAGCAGAATTTAGAAGATAGACCCGAGATCCTTTATTTGAAACATTTAAAAATGTTGTAGTGTGTTGGCTTTTTAACTTTGAATTCAAACGTCTTGTCTTTTACTTTTGTAGCGTTTTTAGTCAGCTCCCGAAGCGATGTTATTCATTGTACGCGCAAATTCAAAGCGTCGCGTCTGGGCACGTTAATGACGCTCGCGCTCTTTTAAACTCGTAATAAAGCGGTGAATGTTTTTTCCAGAAATGACGCTGATCTACAGTACAAGTTTATATTTAGAATACATTGCAATCACTCCAAAATAGATGACGACAACGCACACACCTGCATTAGAGCTGTGCTTCTTTGCGTGCCTATTTAGGCTTTTGCTTCGCAGCACCTGATGGGCTGGCGTTAATGTGACGTAATGTAACAGTCTATGGTTAAGATAAACATCGTCACTATTTTTAGTTAATTAATAAATATTGAAATAAATTGTAGATAGGACATTTGTAAAAAAAAAAAAAAAAAAAAAAAAAATGTATCCCTCTGTCTGGGCCCCATCCAGCCAGTCGGGCCCTAGGCACGTGCCTAGTTTGCCTTTGCGTTAATCCGGCTCTGTCTATATACAGTAGCCAAGGCTAGAGATAATATGGATTTCTTTCTTACATCTAAGAGCGTAACATTTAGCATAAGTACTTCAAACGAATTAAATCTGTGACCTGTTTTCTGAGAAATATTAAGAATATCTTTATAGATTGTTGCAACACCGCCGCCACGACCAGTCAGACGGGGCTCATGCTTATAACAGTATCTTGGCGGAGTAGACTCATTTAGACCGAAATACTCATTTGGTTTAAGCCAGGTTTCAGTAAGGCAAAGTATATCGAAATTATTATCTGTGACCATTTCATTTACAATAACCGCTTTAGGTGTGAGCGATCTAATGTTTAGAAGACCTAGCTTTAGAAATTCTTTTTGTTCACTGATATTTAGATTTTCTGGTTTAATTACAATAAGATTTTTGCTAGATCCTGCACTAGATTTATTGTTTGGCTTCACTAAACGAGGAATAGACACAGTTTCTATATAATGTTCTTCACTACGTATATCAATTAAGTTTGGACAGCAAAGACTGTGATTTGGATTTTGACTTATTAGTCATCTGGTGCGTAACGTCTTGGAGATATTATCCGACAGAACACCCGCTCCGGCTCTGCTGGGGTGCAGGCCATCAGCACGGTACAGCCTGGGTCGCTCCCAAAACAGATTCCAATTATTTACAAAGAGCAGTTTCTGTTCATTACACAGTGACATTAACCATTCATTTAGTGCAAATAGTCTACTGAACCTTTCTTGTCCTAGTCGGTACGTGGGAAGCGGTCCAGACACGATGATCGTTGCCTCAGGCGCTGTGTTGCGTACCGCCTCGATCAGGCTCATGTAGTCCTTCTTCAGAACCTCCGTCTGCCGCAGCCTGACGTCGCTCCCTCCCGCATGCAGCACCACAGCTCCGACGCGCTCGTCCCCGGTCAGGATTTCGGGAACCTGTGCAGCGATATCAAGAACACGAGCACCAGGAAAGCAGTGAGAGCGCACCTTACCTTTACCTGAGGTAGCACGGACATGGCGGACCATGGACGTGCCGATGATCACGGCGTCGTCGCGTTTCGACTCGCGAAGAGGGGAGAAGCGGTTCCGAGTGGAGATCTCGAAGACCGGGAGGGGCGGAGGAGTAGCTCTGGTCCTGGCTCGCGTCTTCCGCTGCGTGATCCATGGTCCATTGTGTTGTGTCGGTGCCGGAGTAAATGAAGCCCGAGATGATCGCGTCCTTCTGGACAGAGAAACACACGGAGTAGACGAACTCGGAGTTAAAGAGTTACTAACCACTAACTTGTGAGCATCGGCGCGTGCTGCTTCAAGTGCTGATCGCCGATCCAACAGCTCGGCTTGCTTTTCCAGCAGACCACGGATCTGTTTCTCCACGGATTCCAGCTCCAGATTCACCGAGAATAGCTCGAAAGTGTCCTCACCTGCACTCAGAGGTAAAGTTAGACACGCATCCGATATGTTCGCCATTATAACAAATGAGCTGTAAATTAGCAGTGATACTACAACTATCAGTACTAATTTAGGACTGCAATGTCAAATATAACTCGTGTCCTTTCAGTGAAAGGATGTAATATTAGACGGTCGAGGCCACGCGTGAAATGTTAGCGGGCTAAAGGCTAGTAGCCGAGAATCGAAAGGTTGGATATAAGTAGCGATATCAAAGCAATCTAATTGTTTTTTATAAGGAATAGTTTCGTGGATAAGTTCACATGATATAAAAATAAAAAAGTGCTTGCTTATAAATGCCTGGTAAAGCAATAAAACAAGGATTAATGAAGTAATTCGCCGGAGCAACGGGTTTCACACTTGGTTCGATTGCCTGGTCTTCCGGTGTGTGTGTGGTGTGTGTTTGTAAATGTATTTAAATTTTTAATTTAAATAGACAAATGATAGAAACTTGAATAAATTACTGATTTTATTGAGAAAAAATCGTTAAAAAAAATAAATAAAAAATAACACTTTTAAGTTGAAAAATGTACTATAATGCACATATACACGTATTTTGTGTGTGTGACATGGAGTTGCATAGTTTTCATTTAGGATACTTTTTCATACGCGGCGCACTCATATACAAATAGCCTACACACATAACTTTACATACACCACATGCTAAGATACTTGAAAGAGTATTCGGCCATCCCCCTCCCAAGTTTCATCAAAAATCATCCCAAACGCCTCACCTGTTGTCTACCGCTTGAATCGTGATGTTTTTGTTCGTTCTATCTTTTATTATTTACGCTGTCCAAAAACAGGCTATCCTGTTGCGCTCCGTATCTCTCTCTGTTCAACATTCAAATCCTTCCGCGACCCCGCTCTGCCAGAAAGCTGGCGTCATTTGCTGGCGGAAAGCCTGAAATTACCGTAATAAGCCGTATATTGTCGAATGCAGCCATTTGAAATGTTTTGATAGTGGAAAAGGCTAAACAGTTACGGTAACAGGAATACTGCTTGCTGGCGTGTGTCGATGGACAAAATACTGCATGCATATCTTTGTATAAATTAAATCTAAGACGACTAAGCACAGTTTTGCATTAAAATTGTAAAGTTTTTGAGCAGATACTGTTAAGTAAAATATTGCCTTAGGTTAAAATTTATGCAAAATCATTTCTGTGTCATTCTATGGAAATGTCCATTTTCTGTCCCTATCTTTACAGGCATATCACACTTGAAAAACACATTAGGGTTACAATTTCTTTACATTTTAAAATTAAAACTTTGATGTGCTCGGTCCCACAGTCATGTACAGAGGGAAAATGCTTTAATTTAATGCCTATGACAAGTTTATCACAAATTTAAAATACAATAATGTATACATAACTATCAAATATATTATGTAAATGATATTTAAAAATAATAAACTAGAATAGTTATGGATTAAACTACTTAATTTGGTTATTATACTGCGATTGACAAGATGTGGTTTGACATCTTGTATCATCCATTTTGTAAAATGAAATTTCGTGAAAATTGTCACTGATGTCACTTTTCTATGGGATAACCCCGGTGACCCCCATTTAAAGATAAACTTTATTCAAAGCTATTCATTTAGATTTTATGCCAAATGTAACAATTTAGTCTCATCTAATTATGGTCTTATGTGTGGCATTGGTAATTCGTCGCGTCATTGGTGTTACTGTCTTTTCTGTCGTGTTAATGTCACATGTGACATGATAATCATTTTACATCCATTTAATTCTGTTGCACTCAAAGTTAAGATTTAAAGGATTGCATCATTACTTGATTTTAACAGGTTTTTAAATATATATATATATATATATATATGTTCATTGTTATACCAAATACATGTCAGCGCGGATTAACTAACATCATTCAGGCATACTTTTAACAAACTGATTAAAATAAATAAAACGTAATCTCCTTATTTGCTGCACTATTATTATTGTTTTCTGTAACTCTGACTACATGTGTTGAAAAATAGAAATAATATTTCATAAAACCTTTAATATTATCAAAGAAGTAAGATATCACTAGTGTCAGAATGGTAGGCCCGCATGCAGACTTTAAATAAATGCACAAAAATATAAAAAATCATTAAGCTGTCATTTATGTGTATTCATAAAGTCAGAGGATGTTCTAATGTGTTCTAAGTTTAAATGTTAGAAAAATAAATCTGCTCTTCAAAAGGAGTCATTGAGGTGTCAAGAAAAACAGGATGGGGACAACTCCCCAGGAAATAAGGACAATTTATCTTATCATAACAATCAATGGATAAGAGTAGGCTATATAATATGTAACTTTGCGACCATTTTGTTTTGACTTTTCCTGAAGACACCGGTATAAACATCTAATTATATTGATCTTACAGCCTGGTCCGTGTGATGTGTCAATATGGCCCCATTTTGGGGTCTCCCCGCCAGACAGGAATGCTTCAGATCAGAAGATTTTATGGTTGGAGACAGTTGTGGTCTTTGATTGTAAAACACCATGTGGCCGCACTATCTTTTAATTGCTTGATGTTTTCTGAAACAAACTGCTAATGTAATACATAGCAACTACGCAGAGAGGAAGGGGCGGACCCCTTGCCCCGGACATGATGGAAGCGATCTTCATTTTCAATTTAGCAAACGGAGAGCAAACACCTCAGAAATTCAAGGATCTGTGATTTTAACCAGAGCCAAAAAGACCTCCTAATTTCACCAATGGTAGGTACACTTCAACATACGTTTAAAACTAATTTAAAATACTGGATAATTTAACATCTTATTTCAAATAATACAAACTATTATTCACTATTTTATGTTTTATTCATCTGTGTCAGCCAGTATTTCGTGGTGTATTAAATTAAAATACTTGAAAATGTAACTATTATTCACTATTTTATATGTTTTATTTAACTGTGTAAGACAGTATATTGTGAATAATTTACCATCTTATTTAATTTATCTAATATTTATATGAATATTTATATGCAATGCTTTTTATTTCTTAAAAACCTAATTTATAACATTTCATCTGATCAGAAAAATAAAGGGGACTGTGACTTTAGCCAGACGCATAACATCACATCATTAAGTTCAAGACATGATAAAACTTGCTTTAAAATGCTTATACTTGTTAATTTAATATCTTATCTATCTTATCTATTATTCACTATTTTATTTATTGGTGTAAAACAGCATATTGTGATGTATTATATTGTGTTGTATTAGATTAAAATACATGATAATTTAACATCTTATTTAAAATAATATAAACTATTATTCACTATTTTATTGATCTGCGTAAGACCCTATATCACTGATGTATTAGATTAAAATGCTTATAGTCAATTCGACATATTGTTTCAAATAATGAACTGTTATTCGCTGTTTTATTTAAGACAGTATATTGGGGTGTATTTGATTAAAATGCTTATAGTCAATTCAACATCTTACTTCATTTAATCACTATTTATATGATTATTTATATGCAATTTTTTTTTATTTCTGAAAAACCTAATTTATAACATTTCATCTGCTCAGAAAAAATGTAAGGGGCTGTGACATTATCCAGATAGGCACATAAAGGATACCTCATTAAGTTCAAGACATGTTTTAAATGTTTAATAACTTAACATCTAAATTTAGTTTTTATTTTATAAGCTTTATTTGTCATCAATGGTATTTCTTTAAACTCATTTTGTGACATTTCATCTGATCAGAAAGGTTTAAGAGTCTGTGACTTTAGTCATACGCATAACATCACCTCATTAAGTTCAAGACATGTTAAAACTTGCTTTAAATGTTTAATAAAATTAATCACTATTTATCTGTTTTATTCAAACACACTGCTTTTCATTTACTAAAACTGTTTGTGACATTTCATCTGATCAAAAAAGATGTAAGATTCTGTGATAGACGCATAAATACATCCTCATTAAGTTCAGCACAATGTATAAACTTACTTTTAAATACTTAATAAACTTAACATCTAAATTTAGTTTTTATTTTATAAGCTTTTATTTGTCAATGCTATATCTTAAAACTCATTTGTTTCATTCTCTCCCACAGACATCGTTGATCCATCCGTAAAATCATATCCATGGATACTCTGTTCATCATTCTGTGGATATTATCCTGATATAATAAAAACTTTCCCTGAAAACATTCCTAACAGTCACACAAAGCAGATTGCCGGGTCGTAAACACACATCATAAACACACCGGAACCAAGCACGGCCAAAAGGGCACACAAAACCACCTGTTGTCATAAAACCATCCCCCATGCTCATATCCTGTCATAAAACTCCTCCCCTTTCTCATCACCTGTCAAATCCATCAATCAATGGGTCATAAATCATTTTTGACACATAGTGCCCCATATAGACTACTTGTGCTGAACTTAATTAGGTATCCTTTATGCGTCTGAATATTGTTGCGGATTCTTAAGTTTTTCTGAGCAGATGAAATATCACAAACAGTTTTAAGAAATGAAAAGCACTGCGCTCGAATAAAACACATGAATAGTTATTAAATGAAGTAAGATGTTGAATTGACTATAAGCATTTTAATCAAATACACCCCAATATACTGTCTTAAATAAAACAGTGAATAACAGTTCATTATTTGAAACAATATGTCGAATTGACTATAAGCATTTTAATCTATACATCAGTGGTATAGGGTCTTACGCAGATCAATAAAATAGTGAATAATAGTTTATATTATTTTAAATAAGATGTTAAATTATCATGTATTTTAATCTAATACAACACAATATAATACATCACAATATGCTGTTTTACACCAATAAATAAAATAGTGAATAATAGCTGATATTATATGAAATAAAGTTAAATTATCAAGTATTTTAATCTAATACACCACAAAATACTGGCTTACACAGATCAATAATAGTGATGAATAATAGTTATATAATATTAGTTATATAATAGTAATGAATTATAGTTCACATTATTATGGTTATATAATATATAATAAGAGGTTAAATTATCCACAATATATGGTTTTACAAAGTTAAATAAAACATAAAATAGTGAAAATAGTTTGTACTATTTGAAATAAGATGCTAATTATCAGGTATATAAGCATTTTAATATAATACGCACAATATACTTTCTTATACACCGATAAATAAAATAGTGAATAATAGTTGATATTATATGAAATAAGATTCTAAATTATTACGTATTTTATTCTAATACACCACGAAATACTGCCTTACATAGATAAATAAAAACATAAAATAGCGAATAATAGTTGATATATTATATTAAATAAGTTGTTAAATTACCAAGTATACACATTTTAATCTAATACAGGTTCCAATATTCTATTGCATCTTCACTTCACTGACCACTATGTTGTCTGCAATATACTGACTTACATAGATAAATAAAACATATAATATAGTGAATAAGAGTTCATATTATTTGAAATAAGATATTAAATTATAAAGTATAAGCATTTTAATCTAATGCACAACAATGTACTGCCTTACACAGATAAATAAACATATAAAACAGTGTTTATACAAAATAAGATGACATTCTATTAAGTATTTAAAACTAGTTTTAAACGTATGTTGAAGTGTACCTACCATTGGTGAAATTAGGAGGTCTTTTTGGCTCTGGTTAAAATCACAGATCCTTGAATTTCTGAGGTGTTTGCTCTCCGTTTGCTAAATTGAAAATGAAGATCGCTTCCATCATGTCCGGGGCAAGGGTCCGCCCCTTCCTCTCTGTGTAGCTGCTATCTTATGCTAGGTAATAGCATTAGCAGTTTGTTTCAGAAAACATCAAGCAATTAAAAGATAGTGCGGCCACATGGTGTTTTACAATCAAAGGCCACAACTGTCTCCAACCATAAAATCTTCTGATCTGTAGCATTCTTGTCTGGCGGGGAGACCCCAAAATGGGGCCATTTTGACACTTCACATGGACCAGGCTGTAAGATCGGTATAAACATCTAATTATATTGATCTTACAGCCTGGTCCATGTGAAGTGTCAAAATGGCCCCATTTTGGGGTCTCCCCGCCAGACAGGAATGCTACAGATCAGAAGATTTTATGGTTGGAGACAGTTGTGGTCTTTGATTGTAAAACACCATGTGGCCGCACTATCTTTTAATTGCTTGATGTTTTCTGTGACTCTGACTACATGTGCTGAAAATATTATTTCTAATTTTTTCAGCACATGTAGTCAGAGTCACAGAAAATAATATTAGTGCAACAAATAAGGAGATTATGTTTTATTTATTTTGATCAGGGTTGTTAAAAGTATGCCTGAATGATGTTAGTTAATCTGCACTGATGATGCATTCCTTTAAATCTTAACTTTGAGAGCATCAGAATTAAATGGATGTAAAATTATTATCATGTCACATGTGACATTAACATGACAGAAAAGACAGTAACACCAATGACACAACGAATCACCAATGCCACACATAAGACCATAATTAGATGAGACTAAATCGTTACATTTGGTATGCAAATGAATAGCTTTGAATAAAGTTTATCTTTAAATGGGGATTTTACTTAACAGTATCTGCTCAAAAACTTTACAATTTTAATGCAAAACTGTGCTTTGTCATCTTAGATCTAATTTATACAAAGATATGTAAACAGTATTTTACCGTAACTGTTTAGCCTTTTCCACTATCAAAACATTTCAAATGGATGCATTCGACAATATACGGCTTATTACGGTAATTTCAGGCTTTCCGCCAGCAAATGACGCCAGCTTTCTGGCAGAGCGGGTCGCGGAAGGATTTGAATGTTGAACAGAGAGATACGGAGCGCAACAGGACAGGGTGTTTTGGACAGCGTAAATAATAAAAGAAAGAACGAACAAAACATAGCGATTCAAGCGGTAGACAACAGGTGAGGTGTTTGGGGTGATTTTTTTATGAAACTTGGGAGGTGGATGGCCGAATACTCTTTCAAGTATCTTAGCATGCGGTGTATGTAAAGTTATGTATACGTAGGCTATTTGTGTATGAGTGCGTCGCGTATGAAAAAAGTATCCTAAATGAAAACTATGCAACTCCATGTCACGCACAAAAATACTTGTATATGTGCATTATAGTTAATTTTTCAACTTAAACGTGTTATTTTTATTTATTACGATTTTTTCTCAATAAAATCAGTAATTTATTCAAGTTTCTATCATTTGTCTATTTAAATTAGACAATTTTATACATTTACAAACACACCGCACACACACAGACTAATGGCCAATAACTGTAATTTATTGAAAGTCATCTTTTTCTGAAAAGATAATTCCTAGCACTTGAAGATAGCACAATGGTTTATAATTTTACAGTCAAAACAAAATATGTGAAAATCACCCATTTTAGTTCTTCAAGTTCTAAAGGGGTATGTTGTATCTTTTAGAAATTTGCACACATTTTTAGAGACAAGATGTGTACTTTCCACAAAGCCATTGGTTCTTTTGAACAAGAGCCAAATATAAGAGCCTTGAATGATACCAAATACGTCTGACACAATGTTTTGAGAAAAGCAGTGTTTAAAATACAGATGATTTTTCTTTTGACAAACATACATTTTAAATTATATCCCGTGGTGTTTAACATCAAGAAGTATTTTTATGCAAAGACGAATTAATTAAAAACAATACAAATAGTTTAAGTCGCCATAAAACGATAATAAACAAAACACTTCCAGATCCTTCCATAGATGTAGTAAACATTTACAATATGTAAATAGATTCTGACAGATTTGTTAAGAGCGCCTGTACCACATTATTGTAATGCAATCACATTTGAGGACTAACGTTACCCGTCCCTTGCAAAGGCTATGGATAAAATTCAACCATAATCTTTATGCAACAATCACGCGTGCTCAATTTACTACAACAGTGTGTACGGGGTATAAGAATAGAGGGTTGAAAAGCTCTTTTTATAATAAACATGCAAAAGTGTGCAAATGGCGGTTTTATTACACCGATAGATTTAGTCATCTTGTTCAGACAGCAGATGATACTGTTTCACATTATGTATGTTGGACTGTATGTGTTTTATGTGAAGACTTTTCTTAAAGAGCTGTCAACATTCTGCGTTTTATAGGAATAAATGACAATTCATTTAAGTAATTGTCTTTCTGTTTGAGAATATTTGACTAAGCTGATACTTTGTTTAGGTCAACTTTCCCTCTATCTATGATGTGGAACATCACACACAGTATTAACACAAAAAGTAAGTGCATGCTGTTTTACACTTAAACTATACGGTAGAGTCACATCTGACTATTGCCCTGAGAGATGCATATTCATTAAAGCATGAGGTTCTAAAACAAAAAAGTCAAAACATTTAAAAAAAAAAAGTAAATACAACATGAGCCATTTAAAACATACAGAAACCCATTCTCCCGATTTACTGAAAAAGTTTGTAACCATGATTCTATGTTATTTTCCCCCACTAGCGGATGACGCTGTATACATCTTGTTTCTTTGTACAGTTTTTGACAAAGACTACTCTTTGAGCAGTGTCAAGCATGTTCATATAGTAATTAATGAACAAATACAGCATAAGAAAATTACAAAATTTAAACTGATATTATTTTAGGTCTGTCTACGAAGAGGTCACAAGACACATAATAGGCCCGACATCAAAAGTGAGGCTTGATGTTTTTCTGTAACACACTTTATATACAACTGTTACACTTAAACCAAACCTATCGATTAGCTATACACATTATGAGTCAAGGTGTCACAGACACACAATTTGTCATGTTTGTCTTCACAATCGGGGCTTTCTTTAAGAAAAACAGTTTGTGTCCATCATCAGTGAATACCAAATTTGTTTAATATAGCTCAATCTCACAAATAAATATTTACATTTGTAAAAATTAAGATATGTTTCTTTGATTTTGTTCTCATTTTTCTAAAACAGTCTGTTTGAAACTTTTACCACGGTATCATTCTTAACAGCAGTATTCTTATTGTAATGCCGGGGTGTGATTGTAATGCTTGTGTGGTGTTTTCTTTACACTTGCCCCATGGATATCTGTTTCCTATGTCATGTTAGTGAACTCCAGGTCTTCTAGCCTTTTATTCATATACGACAGTATTCACATGAATTTGCGTGATTTAATAACTACGAACGCAGGGTATTATATCCATATCTGTGTTACACAACATCTTTTCAACAATAGACAAGCTGTTTAAGCATCGGTAAGTGTCAACATGTATCGAAAAGACCATTGTGTTACAGCAAAACCACTATTGGTAGAATGATATTGTAACGTATAGAGTTTTTGCATCTGTTCTCGTGTTACTCGACATTATCGCAGAGTTTCTTGCTATATGATCCAATTTTCAAAGAATCTTACAGACGTAATATGTTTATTCAGAATTTAAGCTACTTTTTAAAAGTCGACGTTTAGGGTTATATACAATCGGTACATTGTGTTTTAATTTCACTATGGAGTATAATAAACGCTACAGGGACTGAACTTTAGCATTTTAATCTTTGGTTAAAGTTAACTTAAAGTCTGCACAAAAAGAAATTGCATCCTAACTATCCTTTCTAAATGCACGCTACGAATCTATTGAGAACAATTCACCCTGCATATGTTTGACCTTGTAATGTTTAATCAAAACTTTGTTGGAAAATCTAAAATATATGGTGGATTTACTTAACTTTTTATGTCAACAGGTTCTACGTAACTGGGTTATGTCGCATTTATTAACATTGTTTATTCAGTTCAGTAAACTTAAGTTTCTTACATAAGATTAATGCAATGCCATTTAGTGGAAGCAGGTTAACATTCTTAAGTTTGTCCAAAACTATTAAGTTCAATTATCCTAAAATTAATATCAAAACAAATAATCCATTTGTTTAATTGATTCGGTTATTTAGTGATTGTGTTCAACAATTTTATAACCTTTACAAATATTATCTAATAAGATAACCTTTTACAAAATCTTTCCGCAGTAAAGACTCTTATTGTTAGGCAATTGCTAGAAGATGGTTTTGTTACATCCAAGGCATGCCCAAAGTAGTTGTTTTTATTATTATTAAAACCACTTTAATTATTGTTAGCACGTCCTCACCACAGTCTACACTTTACCACAATTGTAATCTCCAAAAACACTAACATATCAGAAACTCTTTTAAATATAAACATTAACAAGTAGCCAATTTTTTATCTTGATGAAAAAACATCCATAAATAACGTTTTATTTCAAAATGTACACCCCTATCCAGCTTGATGGGAAGGGGAAATCCTGGTCCTAGTTTTCTATATTACTATTTTAACTCAACTAAGCTAATTTATGTAATCTCAAATGGCTTAAGTAAAAAGGTTGAAAAGAATCGTGTTGGATTAACGTAAGTAAACTGAACAATTTATCAGTCTACTGTCTACAGTCTACTTAACTGAAACATGAAAATATTGAGTTAAGTCAAACGCAACTGTTTCAAGTCAGATTAACGCAATGTATTGTGTTTGAATGAGAAAGCTAATACAACGGTGTTAACCCTCTAGGCGCCACGGTCGAGTTTACTCGACAAGATGCGGCTCTGAATAAAACGGCCGATTTTGTCAAATTGGGTGTCAAATTTCATTCGACTTCCCCTCCACTGGATGGCAGACATGTCATACTTCATCCACGAATCAAAAAAACGTCATGTTTCTATACAAAATGTTCGAGTTAGAGCGCATTGAATCAGTGAGATCAAAAGCGGAGCTAGTGTGCGAGTGAGCCATTTTATCAGATCCTCTGCGCAATCGCGGCGACAGTATTGTGTTGGAGACTTTGCCTAATACCACTGGGTATGTTAGACGAGGTCGAAGTATTCATAGGACAGTTAGGAGGCAACGTGGAGGCAGGGTGAGGAGTCGCAATGACAATGACAGTAGTCCGAGCTGTGCACACTCGGCGCGCGTGCGAGGCAGATCTGGCCGCGCTGCTCGTATCATGTCACTCATGATCTGTGTGAGTGAGCGTTTGAACTAAACAGGTCTTGTCTACTTGTGTTTGTATGTCATATGAATAATATATATGTGCCCGATACATGGAATCAGAGTGCCTACTGTATTTAGTAAATGGAAAATCTCTACAGCAAAATGACAACCACTACATGCATTCGGTTTGTTTCTACAATTTATTAGTAATGATTTACACAGTTTGTTTACTACTTACTATATACCTGAGCATTCAGTATTGTGCAACATAGTATAGAGAAGGTGATGGACATTTTGGGGGGAAAGAAGTGCTGCATTTTATCATTTAAACATGTGACTTTTCATGAAAATTCTATAATCCAAGATTGCCACCACCATATGATGTCATAATATGCAAATTAGATGGGAAAATGTAATCCCTACCTAAACTTTGGGTCATGCTTAATATTTCTCTAACTTACAGAAAGTCTCTATCTTTTATCACTTTTAAGATATAGCCTTTTGAAATTAAGATGTCAAAATCGAACGTTTTAGGAAAAAACCTCTGGCGCCTAAAGGGTTAAATGAAAAATATTTTTGACTGAATTCTCTCTGGTGACATGCATGACATAGTTATTTATGGCTTCCTGAAGACAACCCCCGTACACCGTTACAAGGATCTCCAAGGATCGCTGAAATATTTAATCTTTTAAATCATGTAGTATTTTTTAAAATGCAGCAAAACAAAGAATGAAGATCATTAAATTATTACTCTACAAGAATCAATATGTATAATGCCATTTTAGCTTAGACAGGGTCACAAAAGAATGATGACTTAAGTGGATAAACCTTTTATTTCAACATTAATGTTTTATCGTTACAAAAAATTATGATAGACCGGCATTACATATACATAAAGTAAAACAATAACTCCATTTACAGGTGATCGAGCCAGAATAGGAAGTCGCGGCATGCTACCATGTCTTGGTCTAGGGTATAGCTGACCAGACTTTGAACTATTTCATCAACGTCAGTTTGTGCATTTTTTGACACCAGTGACACACAGAGATCTGTTACAAATGTAGACATACAGATTAATTCGTCGACTCCGAATTCATTACTAGATGCACGCACCACATCCAGAACTTTTCTGAGGATTACACCGGTCGGCTCTATGGTGTTAAAAACATGGGCGTCACATCTGTCCATGATCCAACCAACCCTCTTATGACATCCATTTCATTTTTGAGATTTGTTACACGTTTGGTATCCCGCACACAATTGTTATTCATATCACACGCAGTATCGACGATCCTGTGCATCAAGTCAACCATCTGGCCTCTAAAATAATCTTTAAACATAGAGTCTATCGTAGCTCTTAAACGACACTCATTGCCCGTGGCACACTCACACGCCGGATGATACTTGTGCCCCCCATCGCCAGAACTCGACAGGCAGTCGTTCTCTGTCAGCTTTTGCGTCGCCATTTCAGAAGTTTCTAGATTTTCGAATAGGACACTATTTGACGATGAAAGTCCTGGAATCTGCTGAGTGAGTCCTTGCAACACAATAGTCCAGGCCTTTTGGTTTAACGCTCTGAAGTTTGTGTTTATGGGTCAGATCCTCCAGAGTGTTATTAGTCGAAGAAGCGTAGTTTGCGGCAGGTTCAGACAAACAGGAATGTCAAAGCACGCATTGTTAGTCCATGTAACAACCAAATGTTCATTCAACTCCTGATCACTGAGATGTTGTAGTAGCACGGCAGTCCACGTTTTTACGATTTTGAATCCAACGGCGCTGAAGGGACCGTCTGTAGCATCGAAACCGGGTTTAGCAGCGGAATCGTTACCACCACACACAACAGTTAGGAGAAACCGGCTTGCGTGCGATAACTGAGGCTGAGCTCTGTGTAGAGTTTATCAGGACTGCGATCGGGGTCCGCCCTCGTCCCCTGTTGTGTACGGGGGTTGTCTTCAGGAAGCCATAAATAACTATGTCATGCATGTCACCAG
Organism: Rhinichthys klamathensis goyatoka; assembly: GCF_029890125.1. Classification (NCBI taxonomy): domain Eukaryota; kingdom Metazoa; phylum Chordata; class Actinopteri; order Cypriniformes; family Leuciscidae; genus Rhinichthys; species Rhinichthys klamathensis. Next base: position 1,973,744 of record NW_026606637.1, read on the forward strand.
AGAGAATTCAGTCAAAAATATTTTTCATTTAACACCGTTGTATTAGCTTTCTCATTCAAACACAATACATTGCGTTAATCTGACTTGAAACAGTTGCGTTTGACTTAACTCAATATTTTCATGTTTCAGTTAAGTAGACTGTAGACAGTAGACTGTTAAATTGTTCAGTCTACTTACGTTAATCCAACACGATTCTTTTCAACCTTTTTACTTAAGCCATTTGAGATTACATAAATTAGCTTAGTTGAGTTAAAATAGTAATATAGAAAACTAGGACCAGGATTTCCCCTTCCCATCATGCTGGATAGGGGTGTACATTTTGAAATAAAACGTTATTTATGGGTGTCTTTTCATCAAGCTAAAAAATTGGCTACTTGTTAATGTTTATATTTAAAAGAGTTTCTGATATGTTAGTGTTTTTGGAGATTACAATTGTGGTAAAGTGTAGACTGTGGTGAGGACGTGCTAACAATAATTAAAGTGGTTTTAATAATAATAAAAACAACTACTTTGGGCATGCCTTGGATGTAACAAAACCATCTTCTAGCAATTGCCTAACAATAAGAGTCTTTACTGCGGAAAGATTTTGTAAAAGGTTATCTTATTAGATAATATTTGTAAAGGTTATAAAATTGTTGAACACAATCACTAAATGACCGAATCAATTAAACAAATGGATTATTTGTTTTGATATTAATTTTAGGATAATTGAACTTAATAGTTTTGGACAAACTTAAGAATGTTAACCTGCTTCCACTAAATGGCATTGCATTAATCTTATGTAAGAAACTTAAGTTTACTGAACTGAATAAACAATGTTAATAAATGCGTCATAACCCAGTTACGTAGAACCTGTTGACATAAAAAGTTAAGTAAATCCACCATATATTTTAGATTTTCCAACAAAATTTTGATTAAACATTACAAGGTCAAACATATGCAGGGTGAATTGTTCTCAATAGATTCGTAGCGTGCATTTAGAAAGGATAGTTAGGATGCAATTTCTTTTTGTGCAGACTTTGTTAACTTTAACCAAAGATTAAAATGCTAAAGTTCAGTCCCTGTAGCGTTTATTATACTCCATAGTGAAATTAAAACACAATGTACCGATTGTATATAACCCTAAACGTCGACTTTTAAAAAGTAGCTTAAATTCTGAATAAACATTTTACGTCTGTAAGATTCTTTGAAAATTGGATCATATAGCAAGAAACTCTGCGATAATGTCGAGTAACACGAGAACAGATGCAAAAACTCTATACGTTACAATATCATTCTACCAATAGTGGTTTTGCTGTAACACAATGGTCTTTTCGATACATGTTGACGCTTACCGATGCTTAAACAGCTTGTCTATTGTTGAAAAGATGTTGTGTAACACAGATATGGATATAATACCCTGCGTTCGTAGTTATTAAATCACGCAAATTCATGTGAATACTGTCGTATATGAATAAAAGGCTAGAAGACCTGGAGTGCACTAACATGCCGTAGGAAACAGATATCCATGGGGCAAGTGTAAAGAAAACACCACACAAGCATTACAATCACACCCCGGCATTACAATAAGAATACTGCTGTTAAGAATGATACCGTGGTAAAAGTTTCAAACAGACTGTTTTAGAAAAATGAGAACAAAATCAAAGAAACATATCTTAATTTTTACAAATGTAAATATTTATTTGTGAGATTGAGCTATATTAAACAAATTTGGTATTCACTGATGATGGACACAAACTGTTTTTCTTAAAGAAAGCCCCGATTGTGAAGACAAACATGACAAATTGTGTGTCTGTGACACCTTGACTCATAATGTGTATAGCTAATCGATAGGTTTGGTTTAAGTGTAACAGTTGTATATACAGTGTGTTACAGAAAAACATCAAGCCTCACTTTTGATGTCGGGCCTATTATGTGTCTTGTGACCTCTTCGTAGACAGACCTAAAATAATATCAGTTTAAATTTTGTAATTTTCTTATGCTGTATTTGTTCATTAATTACTATATGAACATGCTTGACACTGCTCAAAGAGTAGTCTTTGTCAAAAACTGTACAAAGAAACAAGATGTATACAGCGTCATCCGCTAGTGGGGGAAAAACCCATGGTTACAAACTTTTTCAGTAAATCGGGAGAATGGGTTTCTGTATGTTTTAAATGGCTCATGTTGTATTTACTTTTTTTTTTAAAATGTTTTGACTTTTTTGTTTTAGAACCTCATGCTTTAATGAATATGCATCTCTCAGGGCAATAGTCAGATGTGACTCTACCGTATAGTTTAAGTGTAAAACAGCATGCACTTACTTTTTGTGTTAATACTGTGTGTGATGTTCCACATCATAGATAGAGGGAAAGTTGACCTAAACAAAGTATCAGCTTAGTCAAATATTCTCAAACAGAAAGACAATTGCTTAAATGAATTGTCATTTATTCCTATAAAACGCAGAATGTTGACAGCTCTTTAAGAAAAGTCTTCACCTAAAACACATACAGTCCTACATACATAATGTGAAACAGTATCATCTGCTGTCTGAACAAGATGACTAAATCTATCGGTGTAATAAAACCGCCATTTGCACACTTTTGCATGTTTATTATAAAAAGAGCTTTTCAACCCTCTATTCTTATACCCCGTACACACTGTTGTAGTAAATTGAGCACGCGTGATTGTTGCATAAAGATTATGGTTGAATTTTATCCATAGCCTTTGCAAGGGACGGGTAACGTTAGTCCTCAAATGTGATTGCATTACAATAATGTGGTACAGGCGCTCTTAACAAATCTGTCAGAATCTATTTACATATTGTAAATGTTTACTACATCTATGGAAGGATCTGGAAGTGTTTTGTTTATTATCGTTTTATGGCGACTTAAACTATTTGTATTGTTTTTAATTAATTCGTCTTTGCATAAAAATACTTCTTGATGTTAAACACCACGGGATATAATTTTAAATGTATGTTTGTCAAAAGAAAAATCATCTGTATTTTAAACACTGCTTTTCTCAAAACATTGTGTCAGACGTATTTGGTATCATTATGCTCTTGTTCAAAAGAACCAATGGCTTTGTGGAAAGTACACATCTTGTCTCTGAAAATGTGTGCAAATTTCTAAAAGATACAACATACCCCTTTAGAACTTGAAGAACAAAAATGGGTGATTTTCACATATTTTGTTTTGACTGTAAAATTATAAACCATTGTGCTATCTTCAAGTGCTAGGAATTATCTTTTCAGAAAAAGATATAAATAAATTTTCAATAAATTACAGTTATTGGCCATTAGTCTGTGTGTGTGCGGTGTGTTTGTAAATGTATAAAATTGTTTAATTTAAATAGACAAATGATAGAAACTTGAATAAATTACTGATTTTATTGAGAAAAAATCGTAATAAATAAAAATAACACGTTTAAGTTGAAAAATTAACTATAATGCACATATACAAGTATTTTTGTGCGTGACATGGAGTTGCATAGTATTCATTTAGGATACTTTTTTCATACGCGACGCACTCATACACAAATAGCCTACGTATACATAACTTTACATACACCGCATGCTAAGATACTTGAAAGAGTATTCGGCCATCCACCTCCCAAGTTTCATAAAAAAATCACCCCAAACACCTCACCTGTTGTCTACCGCTTGAATCGCTATGTTTTGTTCGTTCTTTCTTTTATTATTTACGCTGTCCAAAACACCCTGTCCTGTTGCGCTCCGTATCTCTCTGTTCAACATTCAAATCCTTCCGCGACCCCGCTCTGCCAGAAAGCTGGCGTCATTTGCTGGCGGAAAGCCTGAAATTACCGTAATAAGCCGTATATTGTCGAATGCATCCATTTGAAATGTTTTGATAGTGGAAAAGGCTAAACAGTTACGGTAACAGGAATACTGCTTGCTGTTGTGTGTCGATGGACAAAATACTGCTTACATATCTTTGTATAAATTAGATCTAAGATGACAAAGCACAGTTTTGCATTAAAATTGTAAAGTTTTTGAGCAGATACTGTTAAGTAAAATCCCCATTTAAAGATAAACTTTATTCAAAGCTATTCATTTGCATACCAAATGTAACGATTTAGTCTCATCTAATTATGGTCTTATGTGTGGCATTGGTGATTCGTTGTGTCATTGGTGTTACTGTCTTTTCTGTCATGTTAATGTCACATGTGACATGATAATAATTTTACATCCATTTAATTCTGATGCTCTCAAAGTTAAGATTTAAAGGAATGCATCATCAGTGCAGATTAACTAACATCATTCAGGCATACTTTTAACAACCCTGATCAAAATAAATAAAACATAATCTCCTTATTTGTTGCACTAATATTATTTTCTGTGACTCTGACTACATGTGCTGAAAAAATTAGAAATAATATTTCATAAAACCTTTAATTTTATCAAAGAAGTAAGGTATCACTAGTGTCAGAATGGTAGGCCCGCATGCATACTTTAAATAAATGCACAAAAATATAAAAAATCATTAAGATGTCATTTATGTGTATTCATAAAGTCAGAGGGTGTTCTATTGTGTAAGTTTAAATGTTAGAAAAATAAAACTGCTCTTCAAAAGGAGTCATTGAGGTGTCAAGAAAAACAGGATGGGGACAACTCCCCGGGAAATAAGGACAATTTATCTTATCACAATCAATGGATAAGAGTCGGCTATATAATATGTAACTTTGCGACCATTTTGTTTTGACTTTTTCCTGAAGACGCCGGTATAAACATCTAATTATATTGATCTTACAGCCTGGTCCATGTGAAGTGTCAAAATGGCCCCATTTTGGGGTCTCCCCGCCAGACAGGAATGCTACAGATCAGAAGATTTTATGGTTGGAGACAGTTGTGGTCTTTGATTGTAAAACACCATGTGGCCGCACTATCTTTTAATTGCTTGATGTTTTCTGAAACAAACTGCTAATGCTATTACCTAGCATAAGATAGCAGCTACACAGAGAGGAAGGGGCGGACCCTTGCCCCGGACATGATGGAAGCGATCTTCATTTTCAATTTAGCAAACGGAGAGCAAACACCTCAGAAATTCAAGGATCTGTGATTTTAACCAGAGCCAAAAAGACCTCCTAATTTCACCAATGGTAGGTACACTTCAACATACGTTTAAAACTAGTTTTAAATACTTAATAAAATGTCATCTTATTTCGTATAAACACTGTTTTATATGTTTATTTATCTGTGTAAGGCAGTACATTGTTGTGCATTAGATTAAAATGCTTATACTTTATAATTTAATATCTTATTTCAAATAATATGAACTCTTATTCACTATATTATATGTTTTATTTATCTGTGTAAGGTCGTATTTCGTGTGTATTAGATTCAAGTTTGTATACTTGGTAATTTAACAGTTTGTTTAAAATAATATGTTTCACTAATTTATATGTTTTATTTATCTATGTAAGTCAGTATATTGCAGACAACAGACAACATAGTGGTCAGTGAAGTGAAGATGCAATAGAATATTGGAACCTAGGAACCTGTATTAGATTAAAATGTGTATACTTGGTAATTTAACAACTTATTTAATATAATATATCAACTATTATACGCTATTTTATGTTTTTATTTATCTATGTAAGGCAGTATTTCGTGGTGTATTAGAATAAAATACGTAATAATTTAGAATCTTATTTCATATAATATCAACTATTATTCACTATTTTATTTATCGGTGTATAAGAAAGTATATTGTGCGTATTATATTAAAATGCTTATATACCTGATAATTAGCATCTTATTTCAAATAGTACAAACTATTTTCACTATTTTATGTTTTATTTAACTTTGTAAAACCATATATTGTGGATAATTTAACCTCTTATTATATAGTATATAACCATAATAATGTGAACTATAATTCATTACTATTATATAACTAATATTATATAACTATTATTCATCACTATTATTGATCTGTGTAAGCCAGTATTTTGTGGTGTATTAGATTAAAATACTTGATAATTTAACTTTATTTCATATAATATCAGCTATTATTCACTATTTTATTTATTGGTGTAAAACAGCATATTGTGATGTATTATATTGTGTTGTATTAGATTAAAATACATGATAATTTAACATCTTATTTAAAATAATATAAACTATTATTCACTATTTTATTGATCTGCGTAAGACCCTATACCACTGATGTATAGATTAAAATGCTTATAGTCAATTCGACATATTGTTTCAAATAATTAACTGTTATTCACTGTTTTATTTAAGGCAGTATATTGGGGTGTATTTGATTAAAATGCTTATAGTCAATTCAACATCTTACTTCATTTAATAACTATTCATGTGTTTTATTCGAGCACAGTGCTTTTCATTTCTTAAAACTGTTTGTGATATTTCATCTGCTCAGAAAGACTTAAGAATCCGCAACAATATTCAGAAGCATAAAGGATACCTAATTAAGTTCAGCACATGTTAAAACTTACTTTAAATGTTTAATAAAATTAATCACTATTTATGTGCTTTATTCAAGCACAATGCTATTTCTTTAAACTCATTTTTATGACATTTCATCTGATCAGAAAGGTTTAAGAGTATGTGACTAACCAGATAGACGCATAAATACCTCCTCATTAATTTCAAGAGTTGTTTTAAAACTTTGCTTTAAAATATATAATGAAGTTTTATTTTATAAGCTTTTATTTGTCATCAATGCTATTTCTTTAAACTCATTTTGTTTCATTCTCCCCAGCAGACAATATGGATGATGCCGTGCCGGCTGAAAATCCGTGTCAGACCTCTTCATGGTCATAATTTCGGCGTTCTGTGAACATTATCCTGATATAATAAAAACTTTCCCTGAAAACATTCCTCTCAGTCACACCAAGCAAATTGCCCCGTCATAAACACACACACACACAAACACACAGCCATAAACTCCGGAAACACATGGTCGGGGTCAAAAGTTCACATACCATCTGGTGGTCGTAAAACCCCCATCCCTGCTACACATCCTGTCATAAATATTTCATAATCATATTCATAATCATAAATCATAACCTGTCATAAAAATCATATTTAGTGTACGACGTGCACAATAACCCTAAAGGTTATTATTATTGCCGCCGGCTTCTTTTATATTTACATATATATATATAAATATAGCTGCGAGCAGCGATGAAGGGCCAAAGCCGGCGGCACCGCCACTCCGGTGCCTTTAGGTAACTAAAGGCACCGGGGTTGCGGTGCCACCGGCTTGGGCCCGTAATCGCTGCTCGATTACGGGCCCCTCGTCGTGGACGCGCAGCGTTATGAATGCCCGTGTGATGCAGCATAACACAGCCGAGAGAGACGCTCACTCTCGACTCGTGATTAATGAAATTTGACTCCGGTTGCTGATCTTTGCTGCAACTTTCGTTCAGCTCACAATTTAGTAAGCAAACACGTTCAGGTTTTAATTGTAGTGACTAAATGATTTTATTAAACACACTCACACACACAAACACACACACACACACAAACACACACATCAAATTGACGGTGGGGGGCAATGGTATATTTAAATCTGCATATTGTAATATATGCAGGGCACCCCAGTCCAGTCTTATTAAATGTATGCTTCATCTTTCATTTTTAATTTGTAAATTTGATCAATAAATTCAATTATTTAGAATGATAAGACACTATATGGCTTTTACCCTAGGTAGGGCTGATCAAATTAAATCGTTTACACTGAAAAATAACAATGCATTAAATAATGTTATGAGATTGTTTTAAATATAAGTCAATTAAAAATCGTTGGAAAGAATGATACTTTTAAACATAACACTAAACCGTCATTAGGTGTCGCCAGGCGACCGTCTTAATGAGCGAATCATTGATTCATTCGTTCAAACAATTCGTTCGAACGACTGAGTCATTCATGAATGAGACAGATGTTTATGGTTTGGTCATTGAATCTTTGAGTCAACCAATTCGTTCAAAATGCTGAATCATTCAGTAATGAGAAAACACGTTGCTGTGAGATGCGCAATGGTTCTGCTGTGATCTTTATTTAACTATTTTCGCTGCTAAAACTGAAAAAAAGTCAATATTGCATCTAAAATGTAAGTGACTTGACGTGTGTGTGTGTGTGTGTGTGTGTGTGAGAGAGATTGTGTCTGTTACAGTGACAAGAGTTTAACCCTTTAAGGCCTTGTCTTTTTGGATATATATCTTTTTTTTATTACACAATGTGCATACAACCCATATATTTTAAATGTATTGTTTGCTTTAAATTAAATTAAGATTGTATGCTTGGCAATTGAACCTAAATAAATTTAAAATGAATGTGCTATATTTCAGATCAATTTGTTTTCCTTCATTTTAATCAACACTAACTTTATTCTCATCTGAATTATAAATAATTTATTTCTGTATAAAATAAAAAATCCCGAATAATCCAGACCACCTAGAGTGCACTTTTCCTACAACATCATCAGTGCTGAAGCAGAACTACCAGAGCCGTTCGGCAGATTTTCAGTCTTGTGTGCTTATTTCATGTGTCCGTTAAATCCATGAGACCGTCTGTAGGGTGTCTCATTTTTCATTTTAGGTTTCAGAAGGTTGCTCATGCATACTTTGTGGTTGATATGTGCCCTCGATGCGCACTTTTGCAGAGCCCACACTGATGCAAGCTCTACAGCACACTTCTTTTCGACAGTCAAAGCAGGGTTACGTTTTTGCACGACGTGCACAATAACCCTAAAGGCACCGGGGTGGCGGTGCCGCCGGCTTCTTTTATATATATATATATATATATATATATATAAATATAGCTGCGAGCAGCGATGAAGGGCCAAAGCCGGCGGAACCGCCACTCCGGTGCCTTTAGGTAACTAAAGGCACCGGGGTTGCGGTGCCACCGGCTTGGGCCCGTAATCGCTGCTCGCAGCTATTTCTGAATAGCTATTTCTGAATAGCTTCTTACCTATTATTTCTGAATGCACTCATATTGCATTCAGAAATAATAGGTACTCAAGTGTAAATTAAGTAAAGTTATTTAAGCACTTACAGATAGCCTATTTTTTTTCCATCTTTTTTTACATTAATGTAGTTTTACACATGTTTCACAAGTCAAAGCAATTCATTACTACTCAACGTTTAACAGTTGATATGACTGGACCAGCCATTGGGATTATAGACCTACTTAATTTAATGCAGCAACAAATTATTTTACAGTGCACTAAGATAATTTAAAGTTCATTTACCAGTAATGAAGGTGTTGCTGCTACTGGTCCCTGGGCAGGGCCTGAAGTTAACTTTTTTGGCCACCAGCCACTGTGGCAGGTGGATATCAAAATTCACCTGCCACAGAGACTTTTTACCAGCCTTTTTTTTTTTTTTGCCTCATTTTCATAGGTGAAAAACGGGAATTTCACAACATTGTTCTTTAACTTGTACACATTTAAGTGCTGTCAAGTTATTAACGAAATCAATATAAGTAATAATTACTCTTAGAATATACATTTAAAAAAAATCTTTTTATTCATTGATTTTGACACACACACGCACAACAGATCTATAGACCTACCGCAGCTCGTATGTAACGTTAAACAAATCACCCGCGGCTGTGTTGATGGCTGATTTAGTCACGTAGACAGCTAGGTCCTGACAGCTTTTAGTTACAGCGTTCAGGAACCGTTAAGCAGAACTAAATTAATATTATTACTGGTAAAGTTACCGGGTACCGGACATTTTCTCACCGGTTCCCAATTCCCAACATGTACTACAGTTGCACACGCACACATCTGTGCAACTGTCATTGTTCTGGAGCCTACGTCAGCGTTACATTATCTCATCCCATCTCACCAACAGTTCAATACTGGCACATCCAAACGTAGTCAGAAAAGGGCCTCATCTTCTTTCTGATCGCATGAACGTTACGAAACAACAGTCGCTGTCATAAATCAGCCGCTCACGAACCTTGCCGTTGTCGCCAATTGACCACTTTGTATTAAAATGTCTTCTTTTACTTTTCTTTGACTCATCCTCATCTTTTTGTTGGTTGCTTGTTTCAGCTGGCCTTTTTACCCCAGTAATGTGCCGCCACATTATAGCTAAGGTCCAACGCAATGAAAATGAAAACGAAAACGTAAAAAAAAAACCTAATGAATCACTCAATTCTCATTGGCTACCCGCCAATGTGGCAGGTAGATTGACAGTGTTACCCGCCAATAGCAAAATTCACCCGCATTTGGCAGGTGGTCGGGTGTTAATTTCAGGCCCTGTCCCTGGGTCTGAGGAAGAGCTGAACCCAGCGATGCCCTCCACAATGTGTCGGTTCACATTCAATAAGGGCCAGCTCTTCTGCCGGGGTATAATGTGGGGGTGCAGGACCACCACCTGTTTGTTTTTCTTTTCTTTTTTTTTTCTCAGCCTTTTTCTTGGTTGCTTTTATAAGCAGGCAAACATTTATTAACAGTGCCTTTTTAAAAGAGACTAGTATAAGTTGTTCAAATTACCATTATGTAGAATATTCTAGTACTTCACTTTTACTTGTTCCCATGTTCTAGTAGTGGGTTGTGACTCTGACATTACAATGAACAAAGTTATTAATTATTTAGAAATTATTAAAATACAAAAATATATACTGTAATAAGTGATAAAAACATCTAACATGGGTCACTACAAACTTAATTTGGTACTTTTTGCCAGCCATCTCTCCTGGCTTTTGCACATTTGAGGTGAAAACTTTTAATTAAGTTTTCAAATTCTGCATATTCTTCAAGCAATAACTCTTGCTCTGCTGCGGTGAAAACTGAGCGCGCTCTTTGGCCATGCTGCAGCCAATAGCAGAGTTGCTGATCAATGTTTCTACTATCGATACATATCCCCTTTTAAACCAGCGCATGAAAGCGCAATCAGCAGGTGTGTTCGAAGAACCCAATTAGCAGGATCATGATTAGCACGATGATATCATCTTGGATGTCTCATTTGATCTCGGATGTTTTAAGCAACGTACGAAGAACGGGCCCCAGGTCACAACAGGCAGGTAAACACATGGAAAAACGCTTGGAAATGTTTGCAGCAGCAAAACAAGACTTAGCCCAGAGTGTTGTGTGAGTGTGGCTTAAATGAGTGTTTGAACATGAGGTGCAGGTGAACATAATTAGCGCAGTGCAGGTGTATGGTGTAATCAGTCCAGGGAGATGCATGATGGGAAATGGAGTCCGTAATCACCCAGAGAGTGCGTGGCTAATCGTGACAAATACTACCAATACTTATTTTTGTTAATTTCATTGTTGATTCAACAGCAGTAAAATATATAATCAACATCATATAGTGTAACGTTAATTCAATGACATTACCATTGATTATTTTCGTTCATTTCAATTTTGTTGAAATCAATCATAGTGTAATGTTAATTCAACAACATTACCATTGATTGTTTTTGTTAATTTCAATGTGAATTCATCAGCAGTGATATAATCAGTCATAGTGTAATATTGATTCAATGGCATTACCATTGATTTTTTTTTTTTTTTTTACCATTGTTTCAACATTAATTGCGGGTGCAAAAGTGATATTGAACCAACATCACTTCATAACGATGATTCAGTGACTTTATCATTGATTATTTTTTGTGATTTCACCATTGTTTCAACATTAATTGTTGGTGCAAAAGTGATATTGAACCAACATCACTGTAATATTAATTCAATGCAATTAGCGTTGAGCCGTTTTAATGATTGCTTGCTATCTGGGTATACATGTAGCATAGCATCCTATTTAGGACAATCTGAGAAGCAACCTAATTAAAATATAAAAGATGTGAATAACAACTTGAGTGATGGTCTGCTCTGCAACTCATTAAGTTAATCTTGTGCTGTTGCTCAAGTCTTCTGCTCCCCTATAGTAGGCTATTGGTGAAACTTGTATCAGTCGCGTGCACGAGGAGCCCTTCTGTGGAGCCGATGTGCGAATATTACACAGTTTCAAAGTTAAGGTGACCGTCAGACCTCACAGGACTTTTCGACATCGACATACATATTTATCTGCTTTTAATTTTAAACCATATGGAAGCTCAGCTGCCTTGTTTGACTCTCGTGCAGAAGTGGCGGGTCACGCGTAGATCGCTTCTGATTAAGTGTGGCTGAATGTAATGCGCGTGGAATGTGCTCTTGGATGGTCTGAAGTGACTCATGCTGTTTCACTGTGGAACTGGACTACACACCAGGACAAGATGGTGATCATGATGCTGCGGATGCATTTCGGAGAGGAATCACAACGTCTGTTTTCATCCTGTGCCATGTAACTTTGCCAACGACACATAGCCATAAAAACGTCCGATTAGACTCGAGAGTCTTTCCATTTAAAAAAAAGTCTGGGGAATCTTTTATCCTCTTCAACAGAAGCACTTGTATTCCTAGCAAGGATGCCTGGTGTCCTGGGTCTGTACATTGGGATGGAGGTGTTCATTGCCCTTTCCTCTTTCATTGGGAATGTGATGGTGGTTTGGGCTGTGAGAATCAACCGATCTTTACGAGACACGACTATTTACTTCATCGTCAGCCTGGCTCTAGCGGACATTGCGATCGGGGCACTTGTCATTCCCCTGGCTATAACCATAAGCATCGGACTGAAGACTCATTTTTACAGCTGCCTGCTCGTTGCATGTACTTTACTGGTACTAACGCAAAGTTCAATCCTCGCTCTCCTGGCTATTGCTATTGACCGCTATCTGAGGGTCAAGATACCAATGAGGTAATAATATTTTGGTTGCTTATTAATTTCACTGGGAATTATTTCACATTTCCAGTTCTGTTTTATTTTTCAGGGGTTCCGTGGGTCTTAAAAAGTCTTAATTCGCCCTTACACAACTTAAAACCTTAAAAAGGTCTTAATATCAGAGAAGAACATCTTAATTCATTAAGTCATGGCATTAAGTGTTGCAATTTAATTAGTTGCATTGCAAAAACTTGAATATATTCCTCAGTATTTTTGTTCTGTTTTCCAATACAAATATCTAAACATCCTTAAAATAAGGTAACATTTTACTTGAAGGGATGTGCATAAGACTGACAAGACACCTTCATAATCATGACATGACACATGTCTTGAATATGAAGGAGGTTTTATGCATGTTTATGACAACTGTCATTAAGTGTCATTCGCTCAATTATGACATTTTTAATGCAAATATAGCATTGTTTGAGATGTCTTTGTTATGACAACTTGACATAAACCAATTCATCATAACCTGTCAGTGTCTTGGTAATGACAACTTGACATTTCAAGACAACATAATATGTCATAAACATGACATAGCAGATTAATTATCAAACTTAAGAAACCACTTAGCTTTATGGGTTAACATTACATTAAACTGTCATGTGGTTGGTTTTGTCATTGGCTGTCATGAGGCCATTATAACTGTGTCATATATATTTTTCTTGACCTCAACAGTGGTACAAATTGAATATGTCATTAAAATGTCATTTAATGACATTAAGTAGTTTCTTAACTACTGAAGCTATGTAGTTAAGAAAGTTTGATAATTAATTTATCAAGTTTAATAATTAATTATTGATCATTGATCATTAATCTGCTATGTCATGTTTATGACATATTTATGACAGGTTATGTTGTCTTGGTAATGTCAAGTTGTCATGATAAAGACACTGACAGGTTATGATGTATTGGTTTATGTCAAGTTGTCATAACAAAGACATCTCAAACTATGTCATATTTGCATTAAAAATGTCATAATTGAGCGAATGACACTTAATGACAGTTGTCATAAACATGCATAAAACCTCCTTCATATTCATGACGTGTCATGTCATGATTATGAAGGTGTTATGTCAGTCTTATGCACACCCCTTCAAGTAAAGTGTTACCATTTGTTCTTGTTTTAATCATAAACTCACGTCATTTTAATTATTTTCACAGAAAACAAGACTTAATATTTTCACTTTGTATCTCCAGTAAATGCATGTATTGATTTAAGAATCTTTAGACATTTGCACTGGAAGACTACAGAAAGAACATCACTTTTTTGCAGTGCGATCAGAGGGTACAGTAAAAGATATTTCCACATTCTAGTGAACGAGAGCATCTCATATTCAAGCTACTTCTTTGTAAAAATATATCTGTTGGAAGTTGTTTTTTTAAACTCGGAAGTGTCGCAAATACAACTCATTGCGTTTTCCCCTAGACATTATATTTAGAGAACATGCTAACATGTTGTGTTTTCTTCAATTGTTTTACTTAAATGTTCTTTATCCGGTCTTAAAAAAATCTTAAATTTACCTTCAGAAAACCTGCTGAAAACCCTGGGTTTTGCGGATTGGATCAACCAAATCATTTGAAAGATCCAAATTCGAAAATGCGTGCTACTCTAACCATAACTCTATATGGCAGAAACAGTAAGAGTAGTATATGATTCCAAATTCAGCAAATCTTTTGTTAACAAACCACAAATTGTTTCACTAATAAACTCTTATGAAGACACAAATGAGAGGTTGTGGTGAGTAGGCCTATGTGGAAAAACTTATGATTTCAGAAAACTTTGAAATATAGCATACAAGTTGTAATTACCACTTTTATAATGCTTTTTGGTATAATCTTTTAGGCCTGACATTTTCAGTCACAATTCATTGCCATCACATGAAAAATGCATTCTTCAAAATGTCTCTCTTGTATTGCATGGAAGAAAGAAAGTCATATGTGTTGAAACAACAAAAGTTAAATTTTCTTGTTTTTCTCAAGGCGTTTTCAGAAGTTTTCAAAAAACAGAAAACAAACAAGCATTTTACTCTAATTAATATGTACACACAATTGTTCAAGTTTCAAGTTTATTTATTTGTCATATACAAATGTCAAAGACATTGAAATGCATTTGGTTGAGGCTCAGGCATCAGGACATGCATTTGGTTGATGTTCTGAACAACACATGGAAATATTAATTTAGAGAACTATGAGAAACAATGTGACAATGAGAAATATTGAGTTGTATTATCTTTGCTGGAACTGATAAACTTTCAGACCATGGGATGATGTTTGACCTG
Organism: Rhinichthys klamathensis goyatoka; assembly: GCF_029890125.1. Lineage (NCBI taxonomy): Eukaryota > Metazoa > Chordata > Actinopteri > Cypriniformes > Leuciscidae > Rhinichthys > Rhinichthys klamathensis. The sequence goes on from NW_026606637.1 coordinate 1,988,771, forward strand.
GGTGTGTTTGCCTCTGACTGCAGTGCCTGATTTTATTGCTGTGTTATGGAATCCACTTTCAAAGTCACCTTCAAACCACGAATCTCAGAGTTTTTAATTTCCTGTCCTAACATTGCCTCCTTGTATTTAATGTGAAGTTGGAGTCACTGAGTTACATTATGAGTCAAAACAATAAGGTACAAAGACCATTATGCAGCATTTCTTCTGATGTCCCAATAGAACAGCTAAAATTACACCCTCTTCCTTTATTTTAATGATTAAATAGGATTATTACATTCTGGTCTGAATTTTTGTGAGGGTAATTACACTAGACAAGTGCACAGTCAAACAAGCAACTAGTGCCAATTTGCCAGCTTAGTGGTTGGCATGCTTCACTTGCCTCAATTGTTTTGTCTGAAAAGACCTTCCGCTCTTCACAGAGAAGGGATTGTAACTAAATCAAAACGTAATCCTTCCAAACATAGTTTGTGTAGTGGATCATCGCTTTAAAATTTAGATTTCCATGCTATTAATCACAGGGATTTCAGATATTTGCTCCAGATAAACAGCACTTAATGTTCCAAAAGTGATTTTGGAAGTGAAAGATTTACTTCTCTGGTTGGGTTTGTACTGCCTCAGAAATAGGCCTAAGGAATGGGATCCAGGAATGGACTTTTGTCCAATGTAATGGATATTATATTTTAGTGAATTTCTCTGACACTATGCCTGTTTAGAGCACATTCAGGGCTTTTCAGCGATACCACATGTTTGAAGGTTTTACTATGACAACAACTTCTCCTTGGTCTTTAAAAATGACTGACATTAATTTGGTGATCAAATTTAGCATGGAAATATCTGACTAATCTGACTAATTTTCAAATTGTTTTTTTAAATCAACATCTCAGGAAAATATTATGGGGTTTCTAATCAAAATATGACTTTCTGTTAAAAAACAGGGCATGAATGCAAATGATATACAGTGTATAGAATCAGATACATTGTATTGAATGGGACTACCCATTTGTGGCCATTTTACCTACAAATTGCATTAAAGGTGCTCTAAGCGATGTTGGGTGACGTCACTTCTTGTTGACGTTCGAAGTATTGTCAAACAAAACGGAGGCTAGCTAGACCCTCCCTCCTCCTCATCCCGTCCCCTCCCCCTGTAGTTTTACTGATACTTCATTCAAGGTGTAATGTCGCCAAGTTAGATAAATGCTTTCATATAATGCAGAACATAATGCAGAAAAAGAGAAACATTACCAGAAACACACGATAAAACGTTTCGCCACCTGAGGTTATGACTTTAGCTCCCATACAAGGACCCAATAATAGCAAGATAACGTTAGCTTCGCGTTTCCCAGTGAGCATAAACAACGGCTCTGTCGTAAACAAATTTAGTCAAAGTTGTCAATAGGCTATAAATGAACATTCAAATTCATAACAAACAGTAACGTTAGGTGAAAACAATCATTCGCACAAACTGTCGCACTACTGTGAGTTTGCTTGATCATTTACAATAGAGATCGATCGCTAGCTGCTAGAAACCTATATGTTGTATTCACCAAAGTTAGCGCTGACTGCATAGTTCTAGTTAAAGGGTTAGTAATTCTGTCAGTAATTACTCACCCTCATGTTTTTCCAACCCCGTAAGACTTTCGTTCATCTTCGGAACACAAATTAAGATATTTTTGATTAAAGGATAATTCCGGTATTTAACACTTTGAGTCTATTTTCTAGTTTGTTTTGGATGAACTAGAGTGGTGGACCTAGAAATGTTGACGATGGGTCCTGTCTCGACTTTTTGACTATTTTAGAAGCGTTCTTTAGTCAGAGCGTTCCGCTTCAGAGTGGATGTCTATGGGCATGCTCAAACATGTCCTTAAAACAACCCTTAACGTTCGGTTTCAAAACTGTGCAACTCACCGAGTGGTTAGTGGTGTTCGTTGATGATTAAAAACAAATATATCGGCGCAATGTATGCTTTCAATCCCTGTTATTTGCTATAGTGGAACAATTTTTTCAGATACCTCACAACCGCGTATAAACTTCCGCTCGATATTTGAGTCTGAAGCGTTAGCACACTCCCGACCACTTGATGGCGACAACCACTTTGCCGCAGTTGCTCAGCTCACGCTAGCCTTCTGAGAGACGGAGAACCGAGCGAAAAGACTACAACCAAATGTAAATAGACCCCTTTCCGTGTCCGGTAGCGCAGTAATATCAACGAGCACTGAGTCCTCCAGCAGACATCAATGCGATTTTAAAAAATGGCAAATAAAACACGACAGAAAATGTATTTCGCTACGCTACTTGTTTTGGAACATCAACGAACACCACTAACCACTCGGTGAGTTGCACAGTTTTGAAAACGAACGTTAAGGGTTGTTTTAAGGACATGTTTGTGCATGCCCATAGACATCCACTCTGAAGCGCTCAGAGGCTATTCTAAAATAGTCAAAAAGTCGAGACAGGACCCATCGTCAAAATTTCTAAGTCCACCACTCTAGTTCATCCAAAACAAACTAGAAAATAGACTCAAAGTGTTAAATACCGGAATTATCCTTTAAATCTGAGAGAAGGATCACTCCTCCATAGGCTTCTTAAGGGATCGAAACTGGCCGGCCAAAAAGTTATGAAAGACATCGTTAAAATAGTCCGAGTGACTATAGTGGCTCAATCTTAAGTTTATCAAGCGACGAGAATACTTTTTGTGCGCAAAAAACAAACAAAAATAACGACTTTATTCAACTATTCATTTTCTTCGCTGTGGGCCTTGAGATTTCACGTAGTGATATTGCGCAAAGCTTCTGTGTTGCACGTTACACGTAGGCTCAATATTGGCCGACGCTGGTCATATGTGTGATGCGTGTGACGTACAACCTAGAAGCTTTGTGCAATATCACTACGTGAACTCACTCGAGGCCAACAGAGAAGGAAATGAATAGTTGAATAAAGGCATTATTTTTGTTTGTTTTTTGCGCACAAAAAGTATTCTCGTCGCTTGATGAACTTAAGATTGAGCCACTGTAGTCACTCGGACTATTTTAACGATGTCTTTCATAACTTTTGGGCCGGCCAGTTTCGATCCCTTAAGAAGCCTATGGAGGAGTGATCCAGCTCTCAGATTTAATCAAAAATATCTTAATTTGTGTTCCGAAGATGAACGAAAGTCTTACGGGGTTGGAACAACATGAGGGTGAGTAATTACTGACAGAATTTTCATTTTTGGGTGAACTATCCCTTTAATTATATCCTTGTGTTTGTTAGGCGAACATTAACGTCCATTTAGAAAAAACAAACTGGATTTACCCACCTGTCCAGCAAAAACAGAGCTACCTGAATGTCGGATTGGAAGCCCCGGAGTTCTCGCCACCTTTCGAAACCTTTTCCAATGTAAATTCGGGACTTTGCGCGTTCCTTCTCCTTTTCCCTCTTCTTTGCATTTTTGGAATCTGTTCATCGGAACGTCGTCTCTTTGGTCGTGTGTCGTTCATGCTTCTCTCTCCTCCACACCCCCCTTCATGTGTATGTGCACTAACCCCACCCCCAAATCATTCTTGTCGGTTATTGGCTGGAACACTGTTTGTTTTGTTTCGTGGTGCGTGGCCCCCCATTTTTTTTTATGTTGCCGTTTGTGGAGCCTGGGCTGTCTACAGAGACCGCGTTTTTTACAGTGTGTTCAGGAGACAGGCAGCTAGCGGATAGTGAGGAGATGTTTGCTGTATCTGACAAAAAAATGTTTTGGCCTAAAAAACTCGTGACATCTCTTAGAGCACCTTTAAGTAAAATGGTATATCAATTAATTCCGTTACCATTCTTTCATAACATAGTTGAGAATAATTTTTATACAAAGTTTGGTTAAAGAAATCCTGAAACCAAAAAAGTAATTGGTGAATGGAAAAAAATCCCTTTTTTTTTTGCCTATAGATGTAATTTCATACGAGTCCTGTGGCCTGTTGCATGAAGCCAGTTTCAGGAGCTACCAAAGTAAGTTTAAGATTAGTTTGAGCAAACTGGTTTTTCAGGCTCATGAAGTTGGATTGCTACATGGTTAACCTGCTCTGGAGCAGGTTTTATTCTGGGTTAGAGATCGCAAACCAAAACTGGACCAATCAGCTGTGAGTAAAGTGGTATCTGGTGCAATAAAGCCACTCCCTCTGTTTCTCTAGCTCCAAAGCAGTTTAGAGTGAAAGTCCCCATCTTTTGCTGCTAATTATTTATTATATTTATATTATATGAATTGTAATTCAGCTCTACTCTTCAGCACAATGGTGACTCCAAAAACTCAGACATACTAGAAAACATTTTAAATTCCAAAATAATAGAACATGAAACACTAACAGATCTCCCACTATATTAATATTGAGCAAAACACATTAAATAACACTTAATTTTAACCTTTGCTCTCCTTTACCAGTCAGAAGCAAAGCATGCTGGGAACTAGAAATATGTTGTAACTCATTTCATGAATGTGAATATACTAGTGCTATCAAACGATTAAAATATTTAATCGCGATTAATCGCATTAATGTCATAGTTAACTCGCGATTAATCGCAATTAATCGCACATTTTTATCTATTCTAAATGTCTCTTGATTTATTTTTGTACCATTATTTTTTCTCATTTTAATGCTCTTATCAACATGGAAAAGTGGATCGGCTTGCTTTGTGCAAATGTTTTTTTTTTTTATTGAAAACAACATTGACAATACTGTGTTCAATTTCACACTAACATTCTCACTTGGAGCAAAATAATCTCTCACACAATGTAACACTGTCCATCAATAAAAGGGTGAAAGAAATACTGACGAGGTCCTGATATTGACGAGGGGGCGGAGAATTCGCATCAGCTGTGTGTGTGTGTGTGTGTGTGTGTGTGTGTGCTTGGCCATCATCAAGCGGTATTTCAGACTGGACGTGCTGCGATGATGATAGCTCAGTTCACAATGACAAAACACACAGATCACTTTGGTCTTGTCAATGGAACCATTTGGCAACTTTTTAAAAGTAAACTTTCCATTCAGAATCTTATTGGCATCCATTCCGGCGTCTCGCGCTCGTCATCCACTCAAAACGTAACGTTAACCAACTATTTGGCCGGCTCGCAAGCCCAAAACAAGTGTGTGCGGCGTGCCTGTTGTTTTGTTTCCGGTTTAGCTAGATCCGCTAGCGCTTTCAAAACATCCTCGCGCGGCGCAAGCCATTGAAATGAATGGGTACCCTTTCGTTAGGGAACTCCTACGTCTCGTCGGAGGAGTTTCCAACGAATTGGGATCACGCTAGGGAGACCAATTACCTTCGAGTGAATTAAAACGAGCCAATGAATATTGGCATGCAAGACTTGCATTCCGCGCCCCGCCTGCCAGTGCGGGTATAAAGCGGAAGCGAGCGCACACACATATGCTTTTAGCTTCGGAGCCGACCGGTGGTGTCGTCTGAGTGGATGAGCTTCAAGATGAATAATTTATCTTCACGCTCAACGAGTCTGCTGTTTTCTCCGAGACGTCTCTGTGTTGGTGTGACGGCGCTTCAGCGATCTTCGCGATCTCCCGGGGACCAGCTGCTGCTTCACGCGATCTGCTGTTGTTTCAAAGAGCTGTTGTCACAGCTGGTAATCGGTTGAGTGGGCACAGCGGGCTTGCAGTTTCCCCGCTGTGTTGCCGCGTATATCCCTGTGTGCTTCAGCACAATAAGAGAGCGTTTTCTGTGAAAAGAGCAACACGGGTGAAGATCGCGTCCTTTTCAAGATGACGTTTCACCCGTGTGTTTCTGGATGCGGTCGTTTCCTGTCCTCATTTGACGGCCACGATCACTGTTTCACGTGCCTGGGCTTAAGCATGGTTTGGTTTGTTCTCTCATGAGAGCTTGACCACGTCGGCGCGTTGTTCGTCTCCCCTTTCTCATAAGGGCTTGAGCCGCTCAGCGTGCCGTGTGCCGTCGAGCTGCCGGCTGACAGCGCGGGTTGTCACGGCAACCCAGCGCGCGTCATTCGGCGCTCTAGATGTGCGCCTTTGACTGTTTCCCGATCTAGTTCCTCTTCTGGTGGCCAACGGTGGAGGGCTATTTTGGCTAATGGCATTGGTGATTAGAGGATTACAGTGAGCGTTCTCTGACGAGACCATCTCCTCGGAACCCTCACTCCTCTAGCGCATCGCAAACATGCTGAGACTGTGTTCGTGGGTGGTTTATGCTCTCTTACGAGAGCATGACCACGTCGGCACGTTGTTCGCTTGCCTTTCTAAAAACGGGGGGTTGAGCGCTCAGCGTGCCGTGTGCCATCAAAGTATGGCCACGTTCACTGTTTTGCATGCCTGGCAGCTTTCGGGTGGAATCTCTGGTCCTTCTCATGAGGGACCGGCTATTTCATTCAGGGCTCCAGGGGAGGATCAGATGTCGATCGCTGCATCGGAGAGAGGGCTGTTACACTCTGGAAATGATGACGCTGAGTTCCCACTGTAATGGTGTGTGTGCTCGTGCTGAATCGGATTCAGACTTGACAGCCACACTTCCCGGGCTACTCTGGGGGCGCAGTGCAACGCGTAATCGCCTTGCCCCGCCCCCGTGCCTGCCCGGATGCGTGTGAAAGAGCTTTTAGCAGTATGGAAGCATGTTGGTGCTGTGGAAAGTCAAACATGCCAAAATCTGCAGAAAGTTTTTTCCTCTCTCACTACCCTTAGTGGTTTGACTACACAGGGGTAGTTCTGAGTCGGGGTTGAGCTGTGCAAGTTATAGCACTGGCCCTCGGTCAGACGATGTCCACACTGCTGGTCCAGAAGCATCCCACGGCTAAACCTTGTGGGGTACGAGACATCGCAAAAGTTCGCTTTCTCGGTGCTCCTATCTCGCAGGGTTTGCCGTTTTCGGCGACACTGTTGGAGACTGTGCCCAGCGGATCTCCACAGTTCAGAAGCAGGTTGAGGAGGCCAGGAGCTGACCCGATATGCTGTCGACTCACTCCTGGTTTCTCCTCAGTCTGTTTGTCGCCATGGGTGTCAGCCCCCTGTGAAAAAGATGTCAGCCAGCTTTATGGTGACGTCTAGCTTTCGCAGGAGGACGGCGCCACCTGTCTCAGCAGCCCTGAGATGGGTGACACAGGGTTGGAGGAGGTTGCTCTCAGGGAGATGGTGTCCTCACCTCTCCCGCCCCCGGAGGAGGGCCGGGTGGAGAATTTGTTCAGTTTCTGTTCCGCTGCTGGCTCCCTGAGTCCAGTGGTACCCTCATTTTCAATAGAGCAATTTCTTCCATCTCTGGGTTACAAGAGGTGCGGACTGCAGTGAGCGAGGCTCCCTTGCCTCGCCATTCCTTCCCCCCTCTTCCAGCACTCAGATGGCAGTGACGCCGCTACGGCCTCGTCACTCTCGTCTGTCGCTGGCCAAGGAGTCGCGGAAGCCAGGACTCGACGCCCCCGGGCCTCGCTCCTGGTTTACCCTCCTAGAGGGTGAGAATGACAGTGCGCGCCGCCACGTTGCCTCGCTGCTCTCATTCCCCTCGCCCCAGCTCTCAGATGGCAGTGACGCCGCTACGGCCTCGTCGCTCTCATCTGTCGCCGGGCAAGGAGGCGTGTAAGCCAGGACTCAACGCCCCCCAGCCTCGCTCCTCGTTTCCCCTCCTGCCTCGGGACAGTCAGCAGTCGAACGCCCCAGAGAAAGATGGGCCTTCCCTGCTGTTTGCCCCCGGTGGAGGCAGGTAAGTGTTGCACCACACACACAGACCCCACCTTCGGCCGCAGCAATAACTCCGAGGGCGGGTCCCTGCCTTCCACCTCGCTGCCCCTCCGCGGGTACGCCGGTGGTCCGAGTGGGCTCGTTGGTTCAGTCTCTCGAAGCCTGGCGCTTCCGAGACCGTCCAGGTGGCTCATTCGCACCATCCGGTTCGGCTATGCAATTCAGTTTGCCCGTCGGCCTCCCTGGTACAGGGGTGTCCTCTTCACCAAGTGCGGAGTGGCAACGCCCCTGTCCTGAGGAAAGAGATCGTTGCCCTGCTGGCGAAGGACGCGATCGAGCCGGTCCCTCCAGCCGAGATGAGGTCTGGGTTCTACAGCCCTTACTTCATTGTACCCAAGAAAGGCGGTGGGTTACGACCAATCCTGGATCTGCGTGTTTTGGATCGGGCCCTTCACAAGCTCCCGTTCAAGATGCTTACGCAGAAACGCATCTTCGAGTGCATCCGTCCCCAGGATTGGTTTGCAGCGATCGACCTGAAGGACGCGTACTTTCATGTCTCGATTCTGCCTCGACACAGACCGTTTCTTCGGTTTGCGTTCGAGGGTCGGGCATATCAGTACAAGGTCCTACCCTTCGGCTTGGCCCTGTCGCCCCGCGTCTTCACGAAAGTCGTGGAGGCGCCCATTGTTCCCTTAAGAGAACATGGCGTTCGCATTCTCAACTAGCTCACTCGCGAGATCTGTTGTGCGATCACAGGGACCTGATGCTCCGGCACGTCAGCCGGTTGGGACTTCAGGTCAACCGGGACAAGAGCAAACTCTGCCCCACGCAGAGGATCTCTTATCTCGGTATGGAGCTGGACTCGGTCAGTCAGTGCTCAACTGCCTCAGGTCCTTTCGAGGCAGGTTAGCGGTCCCACTGAAGCAATTTCAGAGGCTCCTGGGCATATGGCAGCCACAGCCGCAGTAACGCCGCTCGGCCTGTTGCATATGAGACCGCTTCAGTGCTGGCTTCACGATCGAGTCCCGAGATGGGCGTGGCAGAGCGGCACGTTCCGGGTCAACATTACCCTGCACTGTCGCCAAACCTTCAGTCCTTGGTCGGACCCTGCCTTTCTATGGGCCGGAGTGCCCTTAGTTCAAGGGTCCAGGCATGCTGTGGTTTTCACGGATGCCTCTGCCAACGGATGGGGGGCCACGTACAACGGGCATGCAGTCTCAGGTCTGTGGACGGGGCCTCAGTTGCATTGGCACATCAATTGCCTAGAGTTGCAAGCAGTACGCTTAGCCTTGTGCCGCCTCAAGGGGCTGCTTCTGCACAGGCATGTACTGGTCCGTACGGACAGCACTATGACCGTGGCGTACATCAACCATCAAGGTGGTCTACGCTCCCGTCGTATGTCGCGACTCGCCCGCCATCTCCTCCTTTGGAGTCAGAAGCATCTGAGGTCGCTTCGGGCCATTCACATCCCGCAAATATGCGTTTCCCCCAGTGAGCCTTCTCGCACAGACACTGTGCAAAGTCAGGGATGACGAGGAGCAGGTCTTGCTAGTTGCGCCGTATTGGCCCAACCGGACCTGGTTCCCAGAACTTATGCTCCTCGCGACAGCACCTCCTTGGCCCATTCCTCTGAGGAAGGACCTGCTTTCTCAGAGACGGGGCACTCTATGGCACCCGCGTCCAGACCTCTGGAGACTCAATGTCTGGTCCCTGGACGGGACGCGGAGGTTCTAGGTGGTCTACCACAGGCAGTGGTAGACACCATCACTTCCGCTAGAGCCCCCTCTACGAGGCGCCTCTATGCGCTAAAGTGGAACCTGTTCGTCGAATGGTGCTCCTCCCGTCAGGAGGACCCCCGAACTTGCTCGGTCAGAGTCGTGCTTTCTTTCCTGCAAGATGGGTTGGAGCGAAGGCTGTCTCCCTCCACCCTCAAAGTGTATGTCGCCGCAGTAGCCGCACATCACGATGCAGTAGAAGGTAAGTCTTTGGGAAGGCACGACCTGATCATCAGAATCCTTAAGGGTGCTAGGAGGTTAAATCCACCTCGTGTTTTGCACTCTGTACCCTCTTGGGACCTAGCTTTGGTACTTAGAGCTCTTCAAAGTCCTCCTTTTGAGCCTCTGTCGACAGTAGAGCTGAATATCCTGTCCATTAAGACAGCGCTCCTGTTAGCATTGGCTTCTTTCAAGAGGGTCGGGGATCTGCAAGCATTTTCGGTCGACGAATCGTGCCTGGAGTTCGGGCCGGCCTTTTCTCACGTTGTTTTGAGACCCCGGCTCGGATATGTGCCCAAGGTTCCTACCACTCCCTTCGCGGACCAGGTAGTGAACCTGCAAGCGCTGCCCCTGGAGGAGGCAGACCCAGCCCTTGCTTTTCTCTGTCCCGTCCGCGCTCTGCGGGTTTATATCGACAGAACGCAAAGCTTCAGAACCTCAGATCAGCTCTTCGTCTGTTACGGAGGCCAGCAGAAGGGGAAGGCCGTCTCCAAGCAGAGGTTAGCCCACTGGCTAGTGGATGCTATCACCAGAGCGTATGAGTCTCTGGGTGAGCCTTGTCCTCCCAGGTTGCGCGCTCACTCTACTAGAGGTGTTGCCGCTTCCTGGGCTTTGGCTCAAGGCGCCTTGCTGACAGACATCTGTATCGCTGCGGGCTGGGCGACACCTAACACGTTCGCTAGATTTTATAGCCTCCGTGTTGTACCGGTTCCTCCCGTGTACTCGCTATGGCCAGTAGCGCGAGGAATTAGGTATGTCGGCTTGCTACGCCATTCCCGCCCCAGGGGCCGGATGCGTGCGTCTTTTTTGCTCCGTTGGTTCCCCAACAAACGGTTAACCTCGTGAGTTCCTCCATCACCCCTCCGGCGCCAGGCGAGGCGGATCGCCCGGGGCCAGGTCTACTACCTCTCGTGTGAGTTGTTATTAGACTGGGTGGCCTTACAGTGGTCCCTTCGGTGACCCATTTTTTCCACGTTCCAGCTACCCTCCGGGTTAGCTCCGTGTCTTCCCCTCGACAGACCCGTTCTGTCGTCCTTGCTGAGTACGCTCCCACCCCTCGGGCTGGGACTACCTCAAGGACTGCCGTATGTTTCACTACCCTACGGGTTAGTACATACGTGTATTCCAGTGCCTCCCTTCGGGCGGGCAGGGGCTCCGCAGCGTTCCCTCCTACGGGGCACGCTTCCCCAGTGTTATCCAAAATCCACTGAGCGGGTCTTGCGGAACAGCAGTGTGACTCTTCCTAGCTAGCTCCCGCCGTAAAGAAAACTAAGAAACTGCTTAGGCGGGTAGCTAGGCTGGGCGCTGGAAGGGGCCAGCACCATGGCGTTTTATTAGGGATCCCAATTCGTTGGAAACTCCTCCGACGAGACGTAGGAGTTCCCTAACGAAAGGGAACGTCTCGGTTACGTATGGTGACCCTCGTTCCCTGAGTAGGGAACGGAGACGTCTCCATGCTTGCTGTACCTTCGCGGAGGACTGGACACCGTCCGGCTCCTCAGCGTAAAGCATATGTGTGTGCGCTCGCTTCCGCTTTATACCCGCACTGGCAGGCGGGGCGCGGAATGCAAGTCTTGCATGCCAATATTCATTGGCTCGTTTTAATTCACTCGAAGGCAATTGGTCTCCCTAGCGTGATCCCAATTCGTTGGAAACTCCTCCGACGAGACGTCTCCGTTCCCTACTCAGGGAACGAGGGTTACCATACGTAACCGAGACGTTTCATAGCGCAGCGCCGCGCATGCCGCGTTGCAAAAGCATGTGAAAAAAACTACAAAGTTTGCTAGGCCAAAATGACCGTTAATCGCGCGATAAAAATTTAACGCCGTTAAAATGGGTTTGCGTTAACGCCGTTAATAAAGCGTTTAACTGACAGCCCTAGAATATACATTAACATGTATATGGGAACATGTATGTGCAATAATGTACACAATAAAGGATAAAACTGTGAATATTACATGTAATACTATTTTTGTTTTCATTAATAAATATTTTATATGTATTAATACTTAGCCATACATGATCAATGCATATATTTCAGTATATTGAATATATAAGCACTTGTTTCCAATATATGGAAATGTATTATGTTATATATCGCATTATATTTTGCAGTATATTCCCATATATTTTTGCTCCGTAAGGGATAAATGGTAATGTATTAATTAATATGTAATATTATATAAATATAAATTAAAAATCTGCAAAATAAAACAGTAAAATTCCGTAAAACTACAGTATATATTAGCACATATATTGCAGTATATTAAAGCATATAAAGACAAACTATTATATGTAAAAATATAGTGACTTTTTTGGTCTTGATTGCAATATATTTGTTTTATGTGTATCAATATATATACATATATGGTCTATGCATATATTGGAATATATTGGAAAATATAAATATTAAATCCCATATATGGAAATATATTGCCTAATATATCACATGATATTTTCCAATATACTGCAATATATATTTGTTTCGTAAGGGATACCCGTGAAAGTGCACTGGAACTGCAGTCAAACCCGTGACTTCCCACCCGTGAACTCGTACTAGATCGATGTACTCCCAGTTACGAGCTCTGACGTCACATAGCCCCCGAAACCACACAAAACAACAATGGTTTGTTTACATCTAGCTACCACAATTCCTTGCGCTCAGGTACTAATGGCGTGACTGGCCTGGAACGCTACAAAGTCGTGAGTCGTGGTTTGAAGTCGTGATTTACGTGCCTGCCTGGAACACAGCATTATTGCTTGAAGGATATGCTGAATTTGAAAACTTAATTAAAACGCCAGGGAACACCTCAAAGTGTGCAAAAGCCATGAAGAGAGGGCTGGCAAAAAGTAGCAGACAAATTAAGTTTGCAGTGACCATGTTAGATGTTTTTATCACTTATTACAGTATATATTTTTATATTTTAATAATTTCTAAATAATTAACAACTTTGTTCATTGTAATGTCAGAGTCACCACCCACTACTAGAACATGGGAACAAGTAAAAGTGAAGTACTAGAATATTCTACATAATGGTAATTTGTACTACTTATACTAATCTCTTTTAAAAAGGCACTGTTAATAAATGTTTGCCTGTTTATAAAAGCAACCAAGAAAAAGGCTGAGAGAAAAAAAGAAAAGAAAAACAAACAGGTGGTGGTCCTGCACCCCCACATTATACCCAGGCAGAAGAGCTGGCCCTTGGGTTGAATGTGAACCGACCCATTGTGGAGGGCATCCCTGGGTTCAGCTCTTCCTCAGACCCACAGCCAGAGGCCAGGAGCCGCAACACCTTCACTGCTGGTAAATGAGCTTTAAATGATCCTAGTACACTGTAAAATAATTCGTTGCTGCATTAAATTAAGTAGGCCTATAATCCAAATGGCTGTCCAGTCATATCAACTGTTAAACCTTGAGTAGTAATGAATTGCTTCGACTTGTGAAAGTCTACATGTGTGAAACTATGTAGTTAATGTAAAAAATATGTTGCCATGAGTTATTGATCACATTTCCCCCAGTGTACTTCATTGTAATGAAATTGTGTTTTCCTCTTTTGTGCAGTTTTAAACAATACACCAACACTTTTACCTGTTCCTATCCCAAGCAAGTGGTGGCTGAAGCATGTGCAGTAAGACTTTTTCTAACGTTACATCACGATATATATTTCTGAGATATATATTTTTTCTCGTGAAACGATCGTGAGGGTGTCGTTTATACATTATTATATTGTTGGAAACGCACATTAATGTTCGACTCGTCGGAGTCGGGCTTTAACAACCGCACAAAATGTTTGCATTGACCCTAAAATTCTTTGCGAGTGGCTCTTTCCTTTACACTATTGGAGATGCGGAGAACTTGATGAAAAGTGCTGTCTGATCGTCAGAATGTATGAACAGATCAGAATTTTGTGAACAGAAAGAGGGATCACAATGTAAATGTGCAGCCAAGTTACTATTACGATTCTTAATATTCAAGATTAGTAATATTATATCAAATTTAAAAAAAGGCAGTTGACGGAGTAAAATCTTTTAGATGGTGTGTGATTCTGTGCATGACTCAAGAATTTTCAGAGATTCACATTTATGCACATGATTTGAACGTGGTAAGGACAATTATAAATATCAAGCTCACTGTATTACACTTATGCTGATCATAACAGAACTGCATTTTCCCATTATACAGGTGATTAAAACAGGATCCTGCTTGGAGACAGGTGTTTTATGACCCCATTCCCTGACCCAAACCCCAGACCAGTTACAATGCCGCTCTAGCCAGGACAAGGGCACACAATGAAGTGAACTTTAGCCAAAGGGAAGATTTCAGTGTCTGAAAAGCCTGACAGGGCCTGTGACATTTCATTAAATGTTTAATAAAAGACAAGACAAATATACTTAGTTCTTTGAGTTTTATTTGAATTGTTCTTTGTAAAGAAAAGCCAGTGATAGTCATATTTTGCCTGCAATAAAATATATTATACAAGGTCAGCAATAGTACTCTGTGTGAAATAATATATTAGCACTTACTCTGAAGTTTCTTTGAAGCAACTCATCTCTAGTGGCAGTTTTTTTCTTTAAGTTGTCAAATTTTTTTCCCTAAAATACTCTATTTTCTAAATGTAGGGGTAGGGGGTGGGGGTGGGGGTGGTAAACCTGTCAACACATGCCTATGCAACAAAAATTAAAAGGAAAAGTACAACACTGCCCACCTCTGTATCACTGCTTTGTGCAGACTCTTCTGTAGGCCTTTAGATGTGGACTCCTGCAACTCATATTGCATTCAGAAATAATATGTACTCAAGTGTAAACTAAGTAAAGTTATTTATGCACTTAAAGAGACCTGAGAGGGTTTCTTCACTGTCCTGTGCATTGGGGAAAAAATGGGCATTACAAAGTGTTGTACTTTCTTCCCTTTTGATGTAACGTTAGAAAAAGTCTTACTGCACATGCTTCAGCCACTTGCTTGGGATGGGAACAGGTGTTGGTGTATTGTTTAAAACTGCACAAAAGAGGAAAACACAATTTCATTACAATGAAGTACACTGGGGGAAATGTGATCAATAACTCATGGCAACATATTTTTTACATTAACTATATAGTTTCACACATGTAGACTTTCACAAGTCGAAGCAATTCATTACTACTCAAGGTTTAACAGTTGATATGACTGGACAGCCATTTGGATTATAGGCCTACTTAATTTAATGCAGCAACAAATTATTTTACAGTGTACTAGGATCATTTAAAGCTCATTTACCAGCAGTGAAGGTGTTGCTGCTCCTGGCCTCTGGCTGTGGGTCTGAGGAAGAGCTGAACCCAGGGATGCCCTCCACAATGGGTCGGTTCACATTCAACCCAAGGGCCAGCTCTTCTACCGGGGTATAATGTGGGGGTGCAGGACCACCACCTGTTTGTTTGTCTTTTCTTTTTTTACTCAGCCTTTTTCTTGGTTGCTTTTAAAAACAGGCAAACATTTATTAAAGGAACACTCCACCGTTTTTTGAAATTGGAGTTATTCACTGTCTCCCCTATATTTAGATAGGTGGGCAAATGTATTTTTGTCTCAGTGCATCCATTGTCTTAGTCTGGCAGCGCCGCCGCTAGCTTAGCTTAGCATAATGAATGGAATCCTATGTTGCCAGGTAGCATGTCGTGAGTAAAAGTGATAAAAAAAATTGTGGCCTGCTTATTCACAACGAGTACAAATTATTTAGATTAAGACTAGGTGATTTCCTAGGCAGATATTGATTTGGGACTATATGGGGGGGAAGCACAGGCGAAGCACTGCTACTTGGCCGCAGAGATATCACGCAACACCTGAAATAAAGCTTGCCATAAAGAACCGGCAAAAGTAATGATTATGCATGAAACATTTGAATTGTTGATAAAGTTGATAAATTGATAAAGTTGACGATGCAGACTCGCCATCTTCGCAGTAGTGAACGCACCTATAAAGAGAAATGCACACGCGCCGGCGCCTCCGTGTCCTGATTATATTGTCCACTATATGTGCTTCTTATTTATTAATCCAGGCAAATTTGTTGATGAAACATTGATTAAAATGAAGATACAATTACATTACAAATAATTATTTAGAAATTATTAAAATACAAAAATATATACTGTAATAAGTGATAAAAACATCTAACATGGTCACTACAAACTTAATTTGTCTGCTACTTTTTGCCAGCCCTCTCTCCTGGCTTTTGCACACTTTAAGGTGTTCCCTGGCGTTTTCAAATTCAGCATATCCTTCAAGCAATAACTCTTGCTCTGCTGCGGTGAAAAACTGAGCGCGCTCTTTGGCCATGGTGAGCAGCCAATAGCAGCGTTGCTGATCAATGTTTCTACTATCGATACATATCCCCTTTTAAACCAGCGCATGCATGCGCAATTATCCCAGATAACTCAATCCAGCTATACTAATCATAACCGGCAGGTGTGTTCGAAGAACCCAATTAGCCAGATCATGATTAGGCCGATGATATCATCTTGGATGTCTCATTTGATCTCGGATGTTTTAAGCAACGTACGAAGAACGGGCCCCTGTTAACATGAAATAAGCCTGCTCGCGAGCAGGTTCGAGCTTGCGCACCTGTTGCTATGACAGCAAGTCCAGGATGAGCGTCGAAGAACCAAACAATCCAAAATAATGCCAAATCGCCAACAATCAAATCCAGCTAAGTGAGTTAGCGACGTACGAAGAACGGGCCCCAGGTTGGATTTATATGGATTTGTCAACTCTACACCTGAGTTTCTTCAACTAGCTTCATGCAACTAGGCCTCTGGTGTCCACTACAGAGGACATAGTATAACAAATATGAATACAACATATTTTTTCGAAGATTTTTTTCCATTTGCATGCTCTAAACAATGCAATGACATGGAAAAAATACTAAATTCAAAAAACTTTTTTTTCCGGGTCTCAGTAGGTTATAGACTGCAATAACCAGGTTCCAGATGTAAAAATCCCAATATTTTTCGCCATGGGGGTATTTTGAACGATAACTTATAAACTTTTCAAGACAGACCTACTGTGAGATATGAGGTTGTTAATCCATGGTAAATGGTTTTGTAGAAGCCATTACCCTGCATTATTTTCTTTATATATTTTTTAAATAATCTTTTTCAACAAGAAAATAAAACAATTTTACCCATGATTCTGCAAAAATCTCCACCAATCAGACAATGGAAACAAGTGAACTGCACCAAGAGAAATATTTTTGCATATTTGTCACACTTAAATGATTCAAATCATCTTTTTTTTATATATTACACAAAGATAACCCGAGTAAATGCAAAATGCAGTTTTTAAATGATGATTTCATTTATTAAGGAAAAAAAGTTGTTGCCAAACCTGCCTGGCCCTATGTGAAAAAGTAATTGCCCCCTAAACCTAATAAGGGCGGCAACAACTGTAATCAAGTGTTTTGTGTAGCTGGCAATGAGTCTTTCACATCGCTGTCGAGGAATTTTGGCCCACTCTTCTTTGCAGAATTGTTTTAATTCAGCCACATTGGAGGGTTTCCGAGTATAGCGGCCTGTTTAAGGTCATGCCACAGCATCTCAATCGAACTTTGAGATGAGATTTTTTCCCCTATTAATAAATGAAATCATAATTTAAAAACTGCATTTTGTATTTACTCGGATTATCTTTGTAATGTAACTCATCCGGTCAATCTCGCACAAATGTGCCAGACCAATAGCATTTATATCTACATAACCGCGGGCACCCCCTTCTATGAAGGTCGACATATTGTGACGTCATGTTTCTACCGTAGCCGACAGCGAACAAACAGCGCTACAGAGCGCGTTTCGTCACTACCTTGAAAGAGAAGCAGCAGAAAGCTAGAAGCTAGCCATAAACCCCCGTGAGTAGTGACTTTTCCCTTGTCAGTGGTGTAAAATATATATTTGGATTGTTTCGTGTAACTTAGTTATTCTCCCTCGCTGTGTTATGGCTTTGCTATGTGGGGATAAATGTGCTGGTTACGTTCGCGAGACAGCTGATTAGTACTCTTGTCATTGACCGTAAAACAGTATGTTACAGGAATCACCAACCCGTCGATCGCGGTCGACAAGTCGATCTTGGAAGCATTTAAAGTCGATCGCGAAGAGTTTTCAAAATCAGAGAAAAAAAGCCTATTGTGTGTGTAGTAAATGGTGTCTAGGGGATGCGGAGGCGCGCACGCTGTTACAATCATGTCATTTTTGCCGCGCGCACCTTTGGGCTCATGCGGACGCGTCGAGTTTAAACAAGGCTTTACGCTTTAACCAGCTCAGCCACAGTAACAGCTCATATTAGCCAGCTAAACTTTTACTACCCTGTTAGAAAAAAATATATAGTTGCATAGTTTCATGTGGTTCTTCTCCCTCGCTGTATTATGGGTTTGCTATGTGGGGAGAAATGTGCTGGTTACGTTTGTGAGACAATCAGCTGATTACTATTATTATATTATATATTAAGACCCTTGATCCTCACCTGACTATGGCTTTGTAAACTTTATCCATGATGTGGTTTATAATGGACTGTGGTACAGAAACAGTGACAATGTTACACACTCTTGGCTTACTCTGGCTATTCTCTGCTGTCTCAGACGACGATATGTTTGTCCCGTTTTAGCCACCGTAGCTTCTTCGAAAGGGAGGGGTGAGCAGTGGGCTGAGCCCTTAGTGCAACTCGCAACCGAACCGCTAGTTGTCACTTAAAAATACACACTGCACCTTTAACACAACCCCACCCGACTGAAAACTAGCTAGATCGCAAAATGAGCATGACAGAAGCGAACGTTTGTTCTTTACTTAAAGGGATAGTTCACTTTGAAATTAATTTTTGATATGTTTTAGCTTACCTCAAGGGCATCCAAGATGTAGGTGTCTTTGTTTCCGCAGTAGTTTCAATTTTGATATTTTTAGGTCAAACCGTTCTTGTCTGTCAGTCATATAATGCAGGTCTATAGTCACCACCTCATAGAGCATGCACAGAGAAGTCCAAATTAAACATGATTTAATGACTCGTAAATGTAAGTACACATTGATGGCCTAAGACACGAAACGAGCGGTTTGTGTGAGAAACCAAACAGTATTTATATCGTTTTTACTTCTTGTAACCACAGCCACGTCCAAGTGATCTGAGGGCGCGGGCCCTTCGGTTTGCCCAAGCGCCGCAAAAGCGCCGGAAGTGATCTCTCGCGCGTGTACGTCACTCATTGTTTACACAGAGATTTCGGAAGTGTTACCTTTCACTGTGAAGATCTAAACATATTTAGATATACAGGAAATCGCAATGGAAGACGATTTCGATATATCAACAGACAACGTTGAATTTTTTTCGCAACCGCGCGAGAGATCACTTCCGGCGCTTTCCGGCGCTTGCGCAGACCGAAGCGCCCGCGCCCTCAGATCACTTGGACGTGGCTGTGGTTACAAGAGGTAAAAACGATATAAATACTGTTCGTTTTCTCACACAAAAAATGCTCGTTTCGTGTCTTAGGCCATCAATGTGTACTTACATTTACGAGTCATTAATTCATGTTTAATTTGGACTTCTCTGTGCATGCTCATTGAGGTGGTGACTATAGACCTGCATTATATGACTGACAGACAAGAACGGTTTGACCTAAAAATATCAAAATTGAAACTACTGCGGAAACAAAGACACCTACATCTTGGATGCCCTTGAGGTAAGCTAAAACATATCAAAAATTAATTTCAAAGTGAACTATCCCTTTAAAGACAAAGGTAATGTAGGCACATTTTTTATAAACACTTTGTTATACTGGTTGAAACTATCTTAATATCCTGGGGCCGGTTGCACCAGCTGTGCGTAAGTTACAACTTAGCCTAGTTTTGACGTAAATGGGCACTAAGTTACAACTTACGCACTACTAAATATTTTTCCGTTGCACCATTAAACTTAGTTTAAACGTAACTCTACGTTCCAACTAAATATTTACGGCAGCTCCGATCAGGAGTAACGGTTGGAATAAAATATCAGACAGACTGAACTGCATCAATAAGCTCTTCTTTTACCTGACAGACTTCAATTCTTTAGACATATGATAATGCTGACATTAACACTCGCATACATTTTAAGAGAGAGAACATTATGTGAAAAGATTACTTTGTTAGCAGCTCTTTAACACGAACCCGTCCTAAACATAGACTGTAAAAAATAGGTCCTAAACAGCGCCGCTGTGTGCATCGGTCCATGTTGTGCATGTCAAATATCAGTCATAATCAATAAACGTAATTTCTTGTTTTTTGTATGAATATTTATTTATTGATCCTTATTAATTTCATTTCAAATACAGTTTCTGAATGTTATTTATATATAAAAACACTTATGTTATTCATGATCAAGTATCGTATTAAATGGAAACTTATTTTTACCGTTAGTAACGTGAGGCAAAAGAAGTTAGAATGAAGGATAAACTGAAATTCACGGCATTTCAACACAACTTCTGCTCACGTATTTGAAGGCTGCTATTGGTTCATCGAGGCTAAACGTCATATTATGCGACTACGCATTACTTTACGGAGAGTTTACGACCTACTAGCTAAGTTCTACCTTACGAACAAATGGTACAACGGAATAAAGTACAGAGTTAGTTACAAACTATCTAGTAGTTACTAAGCCTCTAGTGTGGACTTTACGTTACAATTTAAGAAAGAAGTTACGAACGGCTGGTGCAACCCTACCCAGATAGCAATCAATAATTATGAGATGACAACCCCTGACGTTCTACCCGGAGCTGTTCATGTCCTCAGACTCGAATCTTTGCGTTTCTATGTCAACAATATCAATGCCAAAATGAATCCAAAGCAATCATAGGCGGTGGGCCGGACCTCGAAATTAGGAATTTAATACTTATCTCACCGCTGTATATGTTTTATTTTGGCTGAGGTCATGTAACAAAATCGTGTAAGTACTACAGACATTGTGTCCAACTTTGTTGTATGCACATTGGACGTAAAATGTCCTTACAAACTCTTAATTTTTTAAACCGGAAAATAAGCAGGATTACTAATCATAACATTAGAAAACCTCCCGTTTCCTTGACAACCAAAGTAAATAATGACCAAAGATTCTAGAGCGGAGCCAAAGTAATCTTTATCGGTGACCAGGAAGCTGCGTTCTTGAGAATTAAACTTTGCTTTAATCATTAAAAATGTAGTGTATATTAAGATTTTGTACAGACGAACTTGTTCTTGTACAGCAGATTATGATGGGCTAGCCTCAATTTCAGTGGTGAGATGTAGCATTTTGTCTTTCTATTCTAACCCATCAACACAATGTAACAACACACAATGTATGCATCTTATAAGTATCAAACGGCTTGTGCTAGTAATACTGAGGTAAAAATTAGGTGTTGTATCCACTTAGCTTCAAGTGTAAAAAGCCCTGTAATCCCCTTTTCCCAGACAAGTTGGACAAAGTTTGTGCAATGTACACACTTATGGGTGAACCTGCAAACCATAGAGAGGTACAGTAGCTGAAAAAGGTACTTAAACTCCGAAGACGTCCAAGATGTGCCGGCTAATGTTGGATTTCACAGAGAATGCTACATGCTCTTTACCAACAAAGAACACATTGAAAGAGCACGTAAGAAGAGAGAAAAGACAGCTAACAACAGTGAAGGTTTGTATCAAATGTATAATTTTTTTAAATTCTTTATGATAGAGGTCAGTCTCTCTAACAGGGTTTGTATATGTATGTGAGAAGCATAGATGCAGATGAGCTTTATTGAGACGTAGCCTAGCCTAGAAGCTACTATGAAAGAGAACATACAGTATAATATATGTTATTATACTGTATGTAATACTGTAGAATATACAGTATAATATCCAAGAAAGAGATAAGAGAACTATACACCCTGGGATTCCAGTGCCCAAAGCAGGCAACGGTAGTATTTTGGGGGAATACAACAATGACCAGACAGTAGTGTGAAAGTAGTTGTCCAGCTGGAAACCCGATGAAATCTGAGCAAGTGGTGGCTGTTCTCTGTAATTTATACCCCTGGCTGCACCAGAAACACCTCCTATTACCAAAACGTCACCCAGCCAATCAGAATTAAGGTTTTTAGTACCCCAATTTGGCTTATGGTCTGGCTAATCCTGGACTCTGGGCTATTCCCAAATGTCATCTAGTTGGAGTTATCCTTTTTCATTCTGATGCATGAGTTTCATTCTGAGGGATTGATTTGTTTGCTTTTGAGCTATTAAACTATTTACTGAATTATTTAGCTGGTGATCCCATTAATTACAATGGTGACACCAGTGCAATTGCAAAGGTTGTACAACTACTTCCATTCCACTATCTAAACACAACCAGTTCTGGAGTGATATGTCTATCACTAGAGAGGCAGATAGGCTCTTCCTATAGGTCACAACACTCAGTCTCTGTGTGTATTGGTGCATTATGCATCTCATGCATCATGTCAAAGAGAGCAAGTTGTGCTTTATTGTCTCAGAAACATACATTACAGCACACTGCAATGGAGAAGTGTAGGGGAGCAGTTATTCATTAACATTGCAGACAGCATGTACACTGTATTAATATAGTATATCAATGCAAGTGGATGACATTACTAGACATAATAAAAATAAACAAGGGGACAAGTAGCAAAAGGCAGTGCGTGTGTGTAAGTGGGGTCAAATGTTCATAGTAAATTTAAGAATAAAAAAAAAACATTGTAGCAGCATGATAGTGTAAACTAACAGTGTATTTGTGCAAGAGTCAATCAGCTGCCCTTAGGTTATTGGAGGGTGGGGGTGGAAGGAAGAGGCTCTCTATGATTCCCCTATAGAAAGTTGAGAGGATGGATTTTGGGAGGCGAGCCTTCCTGAACTATTGGAGGAAGTGCAGAAGTTTTTGGGCTTTCTTGGCCAGGTTCTGTTGGTGGTGTCGATAGATCAAGATGGGTCATCTGTTATGTGGATACTAAGCAACTCCGTGACCTTGACCTGCTCCATCATGGCGCTTTTGATGTGATGATTGTCAGCGATCACCTCTGTAGTCATTTGGGTGTTGAGAGATATGATGTTGTCCTGTCCGTGTCTGTGTGTTAGATAAACAACTGAATTATATTCAGATAAATAAACACAGAAAGCGCACATTACCAGAGAATTTTAAATCACATTTTTCATCTTGACATTTGTATTAAGACGCTAGCCATTTTAAACGAGCTTGAAAAGACTACTGCCCTTCTGACCACAAATAATTTTGTTAAATAGCTCAAAAACAGCCATCTTTAACTAAAACATTTTCCCACCATATTCCATCTTATACCTGTTCTGTTATGTAGGTGAAGCCCAACCACTGACAGATGTAGCTGAACCACTGCCGGTCAATGATGAGAGTATCTCCAAGGTCCGGATTCTGCGCTCTGCATTGGATGATGGCCCAGAACAACAAAGGAGATCGTCTCATCTACTCCCAGCTGGATGCCTAATATGCAGGAATAATCAATATGTTATTGACAGTCATAGAAAAAGGAAAAAAGAAAAGATTTCAAAATGTGAGACAATGACAGCAGGTAAGCTGCTTTTTGTGGCAGAGGACAAGATGGATGAGAGGCTTCTCATCCATATCCATGGGAGAGACCTTGTTGCCTCAGAGGCCAAGTATCATCAAAGCTGTTACAAACGCTACACATCTTATCTTTATAAAAAACACACTCAAGGTTCTGAAGACAACCCATTTCAGGCAGACTACGACCATTTCTGTAAGTCAGTGGTGGAAGAGAGGCTATTGAAGAAGCGCGGAGTTCTCAGGCTGTCCCGGCTAAATGAGCTTTTCAAGGCAATAGTTAAGGAAAGAGAGGGCACTGACATTTCAGCATACACAGTCTGTCATTTAAAGACTAGGCTTCAAAAGTCACACCCTTGCCTAAAGTTTTTGAAGTCATCAAACAATTATTTAGTATTTGTTGAAGACTTGCGTGCTGAGGAGGTTATCCCTAATGTAGCAACACAGCAGTCATCATCATCAGACCAAAGTGATGACGACAGTGAGGATGACACTGAGCCAAGCCGGGTTGTGGGGCAGGGGCAGACTTATGAGAGACTTCTGTATCATGCAGCCATGTCTCTCAAGAAGATCATACAGGACAAATGCAGGACTTGAGCATTACACTGCTCTCGCAGAGTTGCAGCTTGAAAGAGGTGGTACATACATCCCACCAAGCATTGTACCTGAAATCTCTGCAACAATTGTTTGCGACAACAATGACTTTGGTGAGGAAACGCTGTCAGGAAAGGGCACAACGCATAACACCAACCAATAATTCAGAGGCCCACCTGCAGTGATGTACCTACATCAGAATTTTTATCACTGCAGAAAAGCAGGAAAAGGTCCCTTCAAACTCCTCCGATCCAAATTGAGAATTTAAGAGTTTTCTGTTAAAATGGTGTCGTGTTAGCGGCCCCTAAGTTAATAACTAATGATCGTTGCGACGGAAGTGAATCAAACAAAACTAACTTTAGCTGTAAAATAACTTTATTCTAGAGCTGCCATAAGCAAGCAAGCAAGCAACTTTATTTATATAGCACATTTTCAAACAACAGACGTTGCCCCAAAGTGCTTTACAAAAATGATAACATTAAAATCGTACAACAAAACATGACTTATTCAAAAGCTAAAGAAAATAAATACGCTTTTAAGGCTCATAAGGCCAAAAAAATCTGATACTTTAATTTCCTATTATCACTGTTGTCAGGTTTGTGCAGGTTGCTGAAGACGAGGACACGGGTACTTCAATGTAGCTAATTTATTTACAAACTAAGCTTCCAGAAACATGCAGGAACAAAGGAAAAAAACTCCAGGAATTCAGCACACACAACCATACATGGACGACGACCAACAAAACCTGAGGGAAAACACTGGGCTTAAATGTACTGGGGCTAACGGGATAATAAACAAGACACAGGTGATGAGAATTTCTAATTAAACAGACAGGGAAAAACTAACAGGACTAAACCAAAAATCACAAAGACGGGGAAACAAGATCACAGAACTGAACATAACAAAACGTGACAGAACCCCCCCCTCCCCGAAGGCGCGTCCTCGTGCCGTATAACATCCAAAGGGGTGGGAGGGTGGGCGCCCTGGAGGCTGACGAGGGCGTGGTTGCACCGGACGGGAAGCCTCCAGGGCGGAGCTGGCAGCTCGGGGGACCAGGGTGGAACAGGCAGCAGGTGTGGCCACGGCGGAGCAGGCTGTGGGTGTGGCCAAGGCAGAGCTGTCGGACCCTCGGGCGTCCAGGGCGGAGCTGTCCCTTCGGGTGGCCATGGTGGTGAAGACCCTTCGGGTGGCCCAGATGAATCAGATGGTACAGGGGACCCTGTCGGCACTACCTCCATGGTCCCCGTAGAGGACGTACTGTGCTCCCCCCCCAAAATTTTAATGGGGAACTTGACAGTCACAATGATTGACTCTTGGTGTTCAGGACTGGATTCCTTGTGCTCAGGACTGGGCAGAACTGGCGCAGGATCAGCGGGCTCTGTGCTGGATTGGACCAGCATATCAGGAAACTCGGGGCTGGACGGGACCAGCATATCAGGAAACTCGGGGCTGGACGGGACCAGCATATCAGGAAACTCGGGGCTGGACGGGACCAGCATATCAGGAAACTCGGGGCTGGACGGAACCAGCATATCAGGAAACTCGGGGCTGGACGGGACCAGCATATCAGGAAACTCGGGGCTGGACGGGACCAGCATATCAGGAAACTCGGGGCTAGACTCATGGGCCATAATCGATGTGTGCGTTGCCCACACACACAGAATAGCCGTAGATACTACAATCGGCACTGTGTCTTCATGAGCAGATTCAAGTGCGGCGTGCTCAGTCTCTGGCAGGCAGGTGACGGGCTCAGGCTCTGGTGGGCAGGCGATGGGCTCTGGCTCTGGCGGATAGACGACGGGTTCAGGACATACTGGACTCGGAACTGGCGTGATCACACCCATAGCGTGATCACACCCATAGCGTGTGATCCACGAACTCCAGGAAAGTCAGATCGAGATCTTTTACCAGAAGTATCTGGGCAAGAGGGTCTTTCAATCCACCCCCAAAACTCTGTTTAAGTTCCTCTTCTTCCCATGTTACGTCATCATAAAGATCCAGGTAAAGCCCCGCATATTCCTCAAGTGAGCGCTCATATTGAAAGAGGATAGGTGTTTCCATGGGGTTCACCTTTTTCTTTTTGTTATTTCTCACCTTGTTCATTTTCGGTTTTTAGGTTGGTCGTTCTGTCAGGTTTGTGCAGGTTGCTGAAGACGAGGACACGGGAACTTCAATGTAGCTAATTTATTTACACACTAAGCTTCCAGAAACATACAGGAACAAAGAAAAAAAAACTCAGAACATTCAAATTCAGTACACACAACCATACATGGACGACGACCAACAAAACCTGAGGGAAAACACAGGGCTTAAATGTACTGGGGCTAACGGGATAATAAACAAGACACAGGTGATGAGAATTTCTAATTAAACAGACAGGGAAAAACTAACAGGACTAAACCAAAATCACAAAGACAGGGGGAAACAAGATCACATAACTGAACATATCAAAAACGTGACAGCTGTAAAGTAGCTTTGGAAAAATCTACATTGTTAAAGGGGTCATATAATGGTACATGCACTTTTTCAAGTTGATTGTACTGAAATGTGTGTTGGCAGTGCCTGTACACAACCATCATTGTAGGAGCCTAAATACAGTTAATTGATAAATAATTTAATTTATGCATTAAACAGTAATTTGCATTATTCATTTTATGTGGAGGAAATTGAAGTGAATATTTACAGTATTTACAGTTTGATGCAGTTAAAATTTACAGTAATGCAAGGAGTTAATTGTGTAATTATCTAAATTGTGTGTGGATAATTTAGAGTGTATTTATATTACATGATATTTTGGGAACAGGATTATCATAGCATTTTTTATCTTTAACTGCATGCACCTTTAAGTGCTGGGAATACTCTCGTGAGAGTTAGTGAGGAGAGTTAGTGAAGTTATCTGTGTAAACAGTCAGGCAAGCAGAGTGGAGCCACACAGTTTTTTGACCTTTGGCTTTCTTTCTCTTTAACCCTTTAGGCGCCAGAGGTTTTTTCCTAAAACGTTTGATTTTGACATCTTAATTTCAAAAGGCTATATCTTAAAAGTGATAAAAGATAGAGACTTTCTGTAAATTAGAGAAATATTAAGGATGACCCAAAGTGTATGTAGGGATTACATTTTCCCATCTAATTTGCATATTATGACGTCATATGGTGGCGGCAATCTTGGATTATAGAATTTTCATGAAAAGTCACATGTTTAAATGATAAAATGCAGCACTTCTTTCCCCCCAAAATGTCCATCACCTTCTGTATGCTATATTGCACAATACTGAATGCTCAGGTATATAGTAAGTAGTAAACAAACTGTGTAAATCATTACTAATAAATGGTAGAAACAAACCGAATGCATGTAGTGGTTGGCCTTTTGCTGTAGAGATTTTCCATTTACTAAATACAGTAGGCACTCTGATTCCATGTATGGGGCACATATATATTATTCATATGATATATAAACACAAGTAGACAAGACCTGTTTAGTTCAAATGCTCACTCGCCACGGCAAGGCACAGATCATGAGTGAGATGATACCAGCAGCGCGGCCAGCTCTGCCTTGCGCGCGCGCCGAGTGTGCACAGCTCGGACTACTGTCATTGTCATTGTGACTCCCCACCCTGCCTCCACGTTGCCTCCTAACTGTCCTATGAATACTTCGACCTCGTCTAACATACCCAGTGGTATTAGACAAAGTCTCCACCACAATACTGTCGCCGCGATTGCGGAGAGGCTTTGATAACATGGCTCACTCGCACACTAGCTCCGCTTTTGATCGCACTGATTCAATGCGCACTAACTCGAACATTTTGTATAGAAACATGACGTTTTTTTGATTTGGGGATGAAGTATGACATGTCTGCCATCCAGTGGAGGGGAGGTCGAACGAAATTTGACACCCAATTTGACAAAATCGGCCGTTTTATTCAGTGCCGCATCTTGTCGAGTAAACTCGACCGTGGCGCCTAGAGGGTTAATTAATCATTTTTATTTTTTGTAATTTTCCTGTGCTGATGTTTTGTTGATAACCAAGTAAACAGATATATTATTCACAAGTTGTCCTGTGGATTTATTGAAGTGGATGTGGACGAAGGGAGTGGATAAACCGTCAAGCTAAGGCTTCATTCAGTGGAAACCTACATTTTAGTCAAAAAACTCGGTCCGCACGGTTATTGGACTTTGGAACTGCCTGACTCGAGACAAAAGACGGAAGGAGGAAACGTTCACGGTGAAACCGTAAGTTGTAGCTTTCCTTGCCCTGCTGAGGATCTTTCATCAAAACTACGAGGCGTGTGCACCGCCATGAGAGAGAGAAATAAATAAATAAAAGGACGCCGTTCGGCTGAACGATGAAGTGGAACGCAGTGTGTGTGTGTTAAGCTCACCCTACGGATTTGACATTTGCACTAATAAAGTGTGTAAACAGTCGCTTGTTATGGATGAACAAGACAGTGAAAAACTGACACTAAAATTGACTGAGAAAGCTGTGGAAGAACACAATTCCAGACAACTTCATGCACGCAGGTTAGGGATGCACGATGATATCGGGACAACATCGGTATCGGCCGATAAAAGCTTAATATGACCATCATCGGCATCGGCCGATATGAATATTTCTGCCGATCAGCCTTGCCGATAGGGTGGCGTGTTTCCTATGCGCACGTGACGACCGTGAACGAAGCATGAGCGCCAGCAACTTAAACTTCCAACTAGGGGTGTGCGTCTCAAGCGGTTTTTGATCGTGGACGATTAAAATGTCTCCACGATCTGCTTTTGAAGGAAAATCATAGTATCGTGCATTCTATCAGTTCAATTCTGGCGCCTTCATCTCAACATACTATACAACGCGACGTACATTCACATCACATGTAAACGCAGACGTAGAGTTACACTCACGGGACACTGCAATTCACAAAAGTTCATTATTTGCATGTGTGTCAAAGTCTTGCTAGTTAAACATGTCATTCACGTGCTGATGCGCTGTTCTAACATCCGCTTTTCTGAGCGCGTACACCCGACGCTCACAGGAACTAATAGCCTGTCACAGCGCCTGCATACTGGACTAATCTTTCGAGTCTTATTGCGCTGATACTGTCAAATACACACAAGGTTTACATAAACAAAGTTGGTTATGTCTAAAGTGAAAGCAAACAGAGAAAATCTGCTTGTCAAATGCGTGTATATTAGACGCGTCACGTGCAGTTCTTAAAGAGACAGTAATAATATGCTGCCGCTTGTCCTTAAAGAGATACTGCACCCAGAAATAAAAATTCTGTCATTATTTACTCACTCTAATGTTGTTCCAAACCTTTATTCATTTCTTTCTTGTGCTTAAATATACTATGGAAGTCACTGGAGTAAAGCAACTGTTTGGTTAGCCACATTCTTCCAAATAACTTTTATTTTCAACAGAAGAAAGAAACTTGAGAGAGTAAATGATGACAATTTAAATTTTTGGGAGAACTATCCCTTTAATTTTAATAAAACAACTAAACACAGAGGAAATCACTCACTGCTCTTGACTGAGAACTTTAATAGAAGCTTTAATAAGCTTTTTTTGCACTTAAAAAAAATACAAATATATCGGTATCGGCATCGGGCAAAATTAGTTTGAAAATATCGGCATATCGAATATCGGCCAAAATCCAATATCGTGCATCCCTAACGCAGGTATAAGCTATCCCAGCTTACGAGCATGGTAAAGCATATTGAGCAATTAATGGAAGATGATGCAAACGCTGACATCGTTAAAAATAAATTGCGCGTGGACTTCAGTGGTTTGCAACAATTTTCGACTTTTCGAATTTTCCTACTTAAATTCTGTTTTGAGAAAATGTATGTCTGATGAAAAATTCTTGGATGATCAAAAGAATTGGTTTGATCTTAAAAATAAGTCAATAAATGATTTATTCTGGAAATGTGAGGAATGGATGAAAGAGGTCATGAAACGCTCTGAGCAGGCTGAAGAGTGTGATAAACACGTAATGCCCACAGATAGTAGGTCTACTACATCATCAAAAACCACCATGAAACACTCAAGTAGAACCGGATCACAATGTGGAAGTGCATCATCATCATCTTCAGTCAGAATTAAGGCAGAAATGGAGCGTGCTTCATTAAAGGCAAAGGCAGCAGCTTTAAGAAAGAAGCTAGCCATAGAAAAGGAAGAAGCAGATTGGTATGCAGAATAAAGATGCAGGGAAGCTCAGCTGCAAGCAGAAGAAAAGCGGCGAGAGGCGGAGTTTGATGCTGAGCAAAAAAGAATAGAAGCTGCGATAAAGGCTAGAAAGGAGATGCATTCAATGCAGACTGCTCTTGCAGAGTCAGATGCAAAAATGGAAGTTTTGCAAAAATATGAATGCACACAAGAGCACATGAGAGCATTATAGAAGCTAATGACCAGATCGCTGAAACAAAGGTGAACATCACCTACCAACCACCAACACAACACACCCCGCTTACGCCCAAGCTTGAAAACAAGGTTCAGCTAGCAAGGCCGCAAAGAGCCCCGCCTGCATCGAACATGGACCTCAACGATGGACCAGTGCTTGATAGTCTATGCAAGGCTATCTCTCAGCAAGTTGACGTCACTGAGTACCTTGTGAAGAATCACAAAGCCACATTACTCCCTGAGCTCAGCATTCTAACATTCAAGGGTGACCCGCTTGAGTATAAATCCTTTATCAGATCTATTGAACATGGAGTTGAAGGCCGCACTGGTGACAGTCGTGATCCCCTACAGTTTTTGTTGCAGTACACAAGTGGACAACCTCATGAGTTGGTAAAAAGCTGCATTCACATGGAACCCTCAGCAGGTTATGCTAAAGCGAAAGAAATGCTGAAAGAGTTTTTTGGTGATGATTACAAGATAGCAGAAGCTTACATAAAGGAGGCTTTGGATTGGCAGACAATTAGGCCAGAAGATGGCGTTGCACTGCAGTCTTTTGCATTGTTTCTCACAGGCTGCTGCAACACAATGACTGATATAAGCTACATGGAAGACCTGGACAACACAGCTAACATAAAGGCACTGGCTAACAAGCTGCCATACAAACTCAAAGAAGCTTGCATGCAACCTACAAGAAAAAACAAAGAAAAGGGTGAAGTTCAAGGATTTTGTCTAATTTGTCAACAAGCAAGTCAGATATATACTAAACCCGCTCTATGGAAACATACCTACAACACGCAGAGACATTCAGACCAAAGAAAGTATTCACAGCGGCCATTGTCTCCTCCCAAACTGAAAACAAATTCAAGACTGAAAATGACAAACAACCAACGCCAAAAACACAGACTGTCTCAGTGGACGCAAAGAGCAAGCCCTGTGTTTATTGCAAGGGAGAACAACACAGTCTCGCAGTCTGCAGAAAACTCAAGTGCAAGCCGCACAAAGAAAAGATTGACTTCCTGCGAAGCAAAGGTCTGTGTTTTGCATGTTTGAAACATGGTCACATGAGCAGCAGTTGTAAAGAGAAAGCTCAATGTCAAGAATTCTCTCAACTGCATCCCACACTGCTGCACATGGACACTAAAGGCTTGCGTGAAGAAACAACAAGCGAGCGTTGTGGACCGCAGTCTGTTTCAAGTGCTCTTGTACACACGAAGGAAACTTTTGCCGTCACCGGGGCCGGTAAGGAAATCTGTGCTCTTTCGATCATTCCAGTGTGTGTCAAGGCACAAAAGGGAACCAAGGCAGTGACAACGTACGCATTTTTGGATCCAGGTAGCTCAGCTACTTTTGCTACAGAGTCATTAATAAAACAACTGAGTATGAACGGACGCAATACAAGCATCTTGTTGCAAACAATGGGGAATTAATCTATTGTTAACACTTGCATTGTGAATGGACTGGAAATCAGTAGCTTGGATGGCAACCACTTTATTGAACTTTCGGAGGTGTTTTCACAGAAAAACATCCCTGTAACCAAAGACAATATTCCCCGTCAAGAGGATGTTGACAGCTGGCCTCATTTAAAGGAGGTGAAACTCCCCACTATCCAAGCAGAGGTTGGATTACTCATAGGAGCAAATGTTCCCAAGGCGATGGAGCCACTGCAGGTGGTTAACAGCGTGGATGACGGCCCATACGCCGTGAGAACAATATTAGGATGGACAGTAAATGGGCCACTCAGAGGTGAAAACGATATGAGGGAGACAAACACATTGACAGGAGTCACCACCAATCTTATCTCAGTAGCCAAGCTAGAAGAGCTCTGGCATCTGCAGTTCAAGCAGGACTTCCCTGATGCTGGACAAAATTAAGACATTGAAATGTTCAAAGATGATCACCAGTTTATTGACATGGTGTCTCGGTCTTCAAAACTTGTGGATGGTCATTACAGTGTTTGCCTGCCGGTGAAGAACAAGTCATTGTATATGCCAAACAACAGATCAGTCGCAGAGCAACGTGTACTGAACCTACGGAAAAGATTTTCCAGAGATGTCAAGTTTCATGCAGAATACGTTTATGGATGACATTCTCAAGAAAGGCTACGCAGTGAAGCTGGATAGCGTTGAACGTCAGCCAAATGAGGGACGAACATGTTATCTGCCTCATCACGGAGTTAGACATCCAGTTAAGCAAAAACTGCGTGTTGTCTTTGATTGTGGAGCGAGCTTTCAAGGAACATCGCTGAACCAACAGCTCCTGCAGGGACCGGACCTAACAAGCTCGCTGGTGGGGGTTCTCTTAAGGTTCCGACAAGAGACCGTGGCGGTCATGGCTGACGTGGAGGCTATGTTCCACCAGATCAGAGTCAGCAATGAAGACACGGATCTCTTCAGGTTTCTTTGGTGGCCTGATGGTAACTATGAGCAGGCACTTGTCGAACACAAGATGTTGGTCCACATCTTCGGTGCGACGTCTTCGCCAAGTGTTGCAACTTTTGCACTTCAGAAATGTGCTACAGATTTTGAGGATGAGTTTGGTCAAGAAGCTGCCAAAACAGTGAAGAAAATTTTTTATGTAGACGATTGTCTTAAGTCAGCTACAGACGAAGACACAGCAATCACTCTTTGCGCTGACTTGAGGAATATGTTGGCAAAAGGTGGATTTCGACTTACAAAATGGTCGAGTAACAGCCAAAGGTTGCTCAACTCCATTCCTGAAGAGGAAAAGGCCCAGGGTTTTCAGGATTTGGACTTGGATGAGGATAACTTGCCAATGGAGAGAGCATTGGGAATCCAGTGGTGGGCCGAAACGGATCAGTTCAAGTTCAAAATCAATCTCAAAGTTCGACCACACACTAGGAGAGGCCTACTTTCCCTCGTCTGTTCCATTTTTGATCCGTTGGGTTTTCTCGCTCCAGTGATACTGCCTGCCAAAAGAATCTTGCAAGACTTATGCCGCCAGAAGTATAGCTGGGATGAAGACCTGCCTGATAATGTCATTAAGAACTGGAAAAAATGGATGTCTGGATTGCAACAGCTTGAGACCTTTGGAGTTGACAGATGTGTTAAGTCAAAGCAGTTTGGTGCGCCTGCGTCTTTTTACAGTTACATCATTTCGCTGATGCTAGTGAAGACGCATACGGAATGACCAGCTACCTACTGCTACGCACTGCAAGCGGTGAAGCTCAATCCACTCTGATTATGGCAAAGGCAAGGGTTGCGCCTTTAAAGTCTCCAACCATACCAAGAATGGAATTGACTGCAGCCACAGTTGCCGTCAAGATGGAGAAGCTTCTGAAGAAAGAGCTTGAACTGTAACTTAACGAATCGATCTTTTGGACAGACAGCACGGCTGTGCTGAAGTACTTGAACAGTGAAGGCACAAGATTCAAGACTTTCGTTGCCAATAGGATCACAACAATCCTGGAGCACTCTCAGACTTCACAGTGGAGATACATTAATACCAATTTGAATCCTGCTGATCATGTCTCGAGAGGACAGACTGTTGAAGCGTTCTTGAACAATGAAAGCTGGCTTTTAGGACCAAGTTTTCTGCTCTGTGCACAAGACCAGTGGCCCAAAAATCCAGATCCTGGAATGCTGGACATTGATGACTCAGAAGTTAAAAAGGTAGTTCAAGCACATGTTATTCAGACGCAAGAGCCCAAAAATGTTACGGAACAGTTGATGAACTACTACTCATCCTGGACAAAACTAAAACGCACGGTGGTATGGTTTCTGAAGTTTAAAGATTTGCTTAAGGAACTGAAAGCAAAGAGAAAGGAACTAAACTCACAAGGAAAAAACTGAATTAATCAGTTCAAGAAAGTTTTCAAAGCAACACACCTAACCTGTGAAGGTTTGACTGAAGCAGAAAGAGAAATTGTGAAATACTGTCAAAAACAAAGCTTCAAAGAAGACTTGACTATGCTAAAGGAACATCAAACGGTAAAGAAAAGTAGTTCGCTCTACAAGATGAACCCTGTACTTCAAAACTGAGTCATCAGAGTTGGTGGAAGGATGAGCCGCGCAGCAATGCCAGAGGATTCCAAACAGCAAGTCATCTTGCCAAAGGATTCACACATCACGATGCTTGTGCTGAAGCACATTCACGATGTTACAGCTCATGCCGGGAGAAATCATATGTTGGCAAAACTGTGTCAAAGATTCTGGGTCCCTGGAGCAAACGGCGCTATTAGAAAGTTCTTGTCCAGGTGCATCAGCTGTAAGAAACTACACGGAACTGCAACGGTAAGCAACTCATGGCTGATCTACCAAGATGCAGGGTCTTGCCTGACACTCCTCCATTCACAAGAGTCGGTGTTGACTACTTTGGTCCATTTCTGGTGAAAAGAGGAAGAGCGCAAGTAAAGAGATATGGTGTCATCTTTACATGTCTTGCCATACGAGCTGTACATCTAGAAGTCGCATCTTCGCTTGACTCTGATGCATGCCTTAATGCAATTAGAAGATTTCTTGCAAGAAGAGGACAAGTCAAAGAGATGTACTCGGATAATGGAACCAATTTTAGGTCGGCTGGCAGTGAGTTGAAAAGATCCATAAAAGAATGGAACACCAGCAAGATAGCAAAGAATTTGCAAGAGAAGGGAGTCCAGTGGCACTTTAATCCGCCAGCAGGTTCTCACCATGGAGGATGCTGGGAGCGGCTGATTCGTTCGGTGAGGAAAATTCTGAACATTACAGTGAAGGAACAACTTTTGGATGAAGAAGGTCTCCATACCTTGCTGTGTGAAGCTGAGGCCATCATAAACAGCAGGCCAATTACCCAGGCATCTTCAGATGTCAGCAATGAAGACACGGATCTCTTCAGGTTTCTTTGGTGGCCTGATGGTAACTATGAGCAGGCACTTGTCGAACACAAGATGTTGGTCCACATCTTCGGTGCGACGTCTTCGCCAAGTGTTGCAACTTTTGCACTTCAGAAATGTGCTACAGATTTTGAGGATGAGTTTGGTCAAGAAGCTGCCAAAACAGTGAAGAAAATTTTTTATGTAGACGATTGTCTTAAGTCAGCTACAGACGAAGACACAGCAATCACTCTTTGCGCTGACTTGAGGAATATGTTGGCAAAAGGTGGATTTCGACTTACAAAATGGTCGAGTAACAGCCAAAGGTTGCTCAACTCCATTCCTGAAGAGGAAAAGGCCCAGGGTTTTCAGGATTTGGACTTGGATGAGGATAACTTGCCAATGGAGAGAGCATTGGGAATCCAGTGGTGGGCCGAAACGGATCAGTTCAAGTTCAAAATCAATCTCAAAGTTCGACCACACACTAGGAGAGGCCTACTTTCCCTCGTCTGTTCCATTTTTGATCCGTTGGGTTTTCTCGCTCCAGTGATACTGCCTGCCAAAAGAATCTTGCAAGACTTATGCCGCCAGAAGTATAGCTGGGATGAAGACCTGCCTGATAATGTCATTAAGAACTGGAAAAAATGGATGTCTGGATTGCAACAGCTTGAGACCTTTGGAGTTGACAGATGTGTTAAGTCAAAGCAGTTTGGTGCGCCTGCGTCTTTTTACAGTTACATCATTTCGCTGATGCTAGTGAAGACGCATACGGAATGACCAGCTACCTACTGCTACGCACTGCAAGCGGTGAAGCTCAATCCACTCTGATTATGGCAAAGGCAAGGGTTGCGCCTTTAAAGTCTCCAACCATACCAAGAATGGAATTGACTGCAGCCACAGTTGCCGTCAAGATGGAGAAGCTTCTGAAGAAAGAGCTTGAACTGTAACTTAACGAATCGATCTTTTGGACAGACAGCACGGCTGTGCTGAAGTACTTGAACAGTGAAGGCACAAGATTCAAGACTTTCGTTGCCAATAGGATCACAACAATCCTGGAGCACTCTCAGACTTCACAGTGGAGATACATTAATACCAATTTGAATCCTGCTGATCATGTCTCGAGAGGACAGACTGTTGAAGCGTTCTTGAACAATGAAAGCTGGCTTTTAGGACCAAGTTTTCTGCTCTGTGCACAAGACCAGTGGCCCAAAAATCCAGATCCTGGAATGCTGGACATTGATGACTCAGAAGTTAAAAAGGTAGTTCAAGCACATGTTATTCAGACGCAAGAGCCCAAAAATGTTACGGAACAGTTGATGAACTACTACTCATCCTGGACAAAACTAAAACGCACGGTGGTATGGTTTCTGAAGTTTAAAGATTTGCTTAAGGAACTGAAAGCAAAGAGAAAGGAACTAAACTCACAAGGAAAAAACTGAATTAATCAGTTCAAGAAAGTTTTCAAAGCAACACACCTAACCTGTGAAGGTTTGACTGAAGCAGAAAGAGAAATTGTGAAATACTGTCAAAAACAAAGCTTCAAAGAAGACTTGACTATGCTAAAGGAACATCAAACGGTAAAGAAAAGTAGTTCGCTCTACAAGATGAACCCTGTACTTCAAAACTGAGTCATCAGAGTTGGTGGAAGGATGAGCCGCGCAGCAATGCCAGAGGATTCCAAACAGCAAGTCATCTTGCCAAAGGATTCACACATCACGATGCTTGTGCTGAAGCACATTCACGATGTTACAGCTCATGCCGGGAGAAATCATATGTTGGCAAAACTGTGTCAAAGATTCTGGGTCCCTGGAGCAAACGGCGCTATTAGAAAGTTCTTGTCCAGGTGCATCAGCTGTAAGAAACTACACGGAACTGCAACGGTAAGCAACTCATGGCTGATCTACCAAGATGCAGGGTCTTGCCTGACACTCCTCCATTCACAAGAGTCGGTGTTGACTACTTTGGTCCATTTCTGGTGAAAAGAGGAAGAGCGCAAGTAAAGAGATATGGTGTCATCTTTACATGTCTTGCCATACGAGCTGTACATCTAGAAGTCGCATCTTCGCTTGACTCTGATGCATGCCTTAATGCAATTAGAAGATTTCTTGCAAGAAGAGGACAAGTCAAAGAGATGTACTCGGATAATGGAACCAATTTTAGGTCGGCTGGCAGTGAGTTGAAAAGATCCATAAAAGAATGGAACACCAGCAAGATAGCAAAGAATTTGCAAGAGAAGGGAGTCCAGTGGCACTTTAATCCGCCAGCAGGTTCTCACCATGGAGGATGCTGGGAGCGGCTGATTCGTTCGGTGAGGAAAATTCTGAACATTACAGTGAAGGAACAACTTTTGGATGAAGAAGGTCTCCATACCTTGCTGTGTGAAGCTGAGGCCATCATAAACAGCAGGCCAATTACCCAGGCATCTTCAGATCTTAATGATTTAGAGGCCTTAACGCCCAACCACCCGTTGTTACTCAAGGTCAAGCCTGAGTTACCCCCAGGAGTGTTTAGCAAGGATGACCAGTATGCTAACCGCAGATGGAGACAAGTTCAGTACCTTGCGGATGTCTTCTGGAAACGCTGGTGTAAAGAATATCTTATGCAGCTCCAAGAACGTCAACGATGGTTCACACCTGGAAGAAACTTCAGTGTTGGTGATGTAGTGCTGATTGTGGATGATACATCGCCCAGAAATTCGTGGCCACTTGGAAGAATTGTGGAGATTTTTCCTGACAAGAAAGGTTTCGTTCCTCAGGTGACAGTCAAGACTAAGAGCAACGAGCTTTGTCGCCCGATAACAAAACTATGTCTTCTTCAAGGATCTGAGGACAATGTATAAGCTGTTCCAAAGGAAAGACCCTATTTCGGATAGGGCGAAGACCAAGAATATTTCTTTAGATAGTTTGTTAATTAGCATATAGGCTCCTTTAATTTAAGTTTTGATAATTGTTTCAAGGACATTGATAACAATTAGGGGCCGGTAATGTAGGAGCCTAAATACAGTTAATTGATAAATAATTTAATTTATGCGTTAAACAGTAATTTGCATGATTCATTTTATGTGGAGAAAATTGAAGTGAATATTTACAGTATTTACAGTTTGATGCAGTTAATATTTACAGTAATGCAAGGAGTTAATTGTGTAATTATCTAAAATGTGTGTGGATAATTTAAAGTGTATTTATATTACATGATATTTTGGGAACAGAGGATTATTATAGCATTTTTTATCTTTAACTGCATGAACCTTTAAGTGCTGGGAATACTCTCGCGAGAGTTAGTGAGGAGAGTTAGTGAAGTTATCTGTGTGAACAGTCAGGCAAGCAGAATGGAGCCACACAGTTTTTTGACCTTTACCTTTCTTTCTCTTTAATTAATCATTTTTATTTTTTGTAATTTTCCTTTGCTGATGTTTTGTTGATAACCAAGTAAACGGATATATTTTTCATGAGTTGTCCTGTGGATTTATTGAAGTGGATGTGGACGAAGGGAGTGGATAAAGCGTCAAGCTTCATTCAGTGGAAACCTACAATCATATAATGATAAAAATCTATCCAGTGTTTTTGTTTTAATCTCCTTATATGTTTTTCCCTGTCTCAAATCGAGCCGTTCGACCGTGTGACGTCACACGGTCGGACGCCCCTCCCACGATTGTTGATTGACAGCAGCGTTTCAACACATCCCCGCCCTGAGCGAGCTGTCATCATAGTCCGCTATTGTTGATACACTGGAGCAGAATGGCGTCTAAGCGATTGTGGTGTTCTGTTCTTTTGGTGTAATAACGAACACAGCAGTCATTTTGATGTTCCTAAATCCGAACCGCTGAAGACACAGTGGCTGAGTTTTGTTTTCGAAGGAAATATTCCCCACGAGCAACGTCAATGCTTTCATGTTTGCGCGATTCACGAATCATTTCTCAGCACACTGCTTTATAAACGAGAGTCAGTATAAAGCTGGTTTTGCTAAGAAGCTGCTCCTGAAAAAATAATCGGTACCAACTATTCATGTCCCTGCTGCACCTCCAGACGAAGTGAGTGTAAAATTGTATTAATCTTTATTTTAATCTTTGGAAATCGCTTGCACGCTTCACGATGAATGCGGCTAAGGTTTACACTCAGGGTACATTACGGCATGTTTTCTATGTACGACGTTCTCAATATAATTCATAATCCCACGTTTATAATGAACAACGCGTTATGGTGTTATTACAAACTGAGTACGCATACATCAGTAAACACATAGCGTTCGTACATCTCACTAAAAGTTACTCTAACGTTACTCTGCCAGTAAATATACAAAGATAGATCAAAGTGACATTCCGTTAACCAACCATTCAGAAACGTCCTGTTCGAGCCTTAATTGTCGAACTTCTTTGCGGCTGTCATCTTGTTCCGGGTCCGACTCCGGTTTAAACTGATACGATTGCACAGATATGTCCTCAGAGACTCCCGCTGCCATTCTTTCTCCAAAATATACCCTCAACTGTTGTCAAGGCAACACTCCACGTGCGTTGTGTCTAAACGCCCGCAGAACAGAGGGGCGGAGTGAGCGAAGCTCATTATCATTTAGAGGCATATGCACTGAAACGGCGTGCTGAAAACAGAGCTGTTTTTTACCAGGTAAAATGAGTGTTTTCTTACAATACTAATGAGAATTTTTAATTAAAGTATATTACAAACTTTTAATTTAGACCCTAAAGAATCAAATTAACTTGTATGAAAATGGCATTATATGACCCCTTTAAAAGCGCTATATAAATGAAGATGACTTGACATGGGTCAGGCCATATACTCGAAAGCCCAAGAGATTCGTTGGACAAACAAAACATTTCAGGAACGACTGGGGGAATTTCACACAGCCATGGCGTACCTGGCCTGTATTGGGAAGCGATCTGGAGATGCAGGATTTCAGGATGTCATGATAGAAGCTGAAGTTGTTGCTGCAGGATCTGTGGAGGGAGTCATATCTGGACATCAATACAATCGAAGCATGCGTGCACACATGTTAATGTGTGAAGCCCTACAGAGACTTCGCTGGCAGGCATACCTGGACGTTCTTCCGGAAGATGGACGTGAAGCTGCTGTCAAGACTGCTGTTGATCTGCAGACAGCTTTCCCTGGTGAAGAATTTGATGATAGGGTAATGTCTGAGAACTTTCAAAAGGTAATGAAAGGGTATGAAGATTTCATTAAAGACAACACCACCAACAAGACATTCCACTTTTGGTGCACATACATTGCAATGGTTGAAGATATTCTCCTCTTCATCAGAGGAACACGAGAGGCAAACTGGAGTCTCCACCTATCAAGTGTGCGTTACATTATGCCATGGTTCTTCTGTTATGACAGGATCAACTATGCCTGCTACCTGTCAACGTACTGGATGGAAATGGTCAGTTTAGGGTACACTCATCCAAACATAAACCGCCAGCTCCAATCAGGGGATTTTGTCGCCCAAAGACAGCAAACATATGGCTTTGCTTACACAGCATGTTATCAAGTCATCGAACAAACAGCAAACCGTGACTCCAAAACTAAAGGTGGACTGACTGGGTTTTCACTTAACAAAGGTGCGGTTCATAGATGGACACTCACACATCATGAACGTGCAGCTATCAGTATGGAGTGCAAAGACATGGCCGGGCACAGCCCCACAACAAAACAACGAGCTGAACTTGATGACACGCGCAGAGAATGTGATGAGAGGGATGTAAAGAACATCATATCCACCATTCAGAACATGACAAATCCATTTGATCCTTCCATCGATCAAGAGGTCCTTTACAATAGAAAACCCCGGATACAACTGATTTGGAAGCCTTGCCAATGTCAGCGCTGTTCACGACACAGGAAGAAGCGGACACCAGACTACTGCTACACTGTGCTCATGCTGCTGATTACAGCTGGCCTATTATTATCAGAAGTCCTGACACTAATGTGTTTGTATTGGCCCTCGCTTTCTACAAAGACATCGGAGCTCACCTGTATTTTCAGACAGGGAAAGGAGGAACTTCTCGCACAGTCGAAGTCCAGAAGATCCATGACCAGCTGGGAGCGATAGTCTGCGATGCGCTCATTGGCCTTCACTGTTTCACTGGTTGACACTGTCAGCTCCCTGTATGGGATAGGAAAGGTGAAGGCAATGAAGGCACTCCTATCCATTCAAGAGCACTGCAACACATTCCAGAGAATAGGCAGAACTTTCACTGTGACCCCAGACCTCTATGAGGTAGTGGAGGCCTTCACATGCGAGCTATATCACGTAAAAGATGTCAAAAGTGTCAACCAGGCAAGGTGGCACGTTTAAGTCTGGGAAATGTCTCGAAATGAGCCTTCCTCCGAATTAAGACTCCCTTCAGCAGCACATTCAGCGTGCCAACTACCAGGCCGCAATACACAAGTACATGGCCAAGAAACAGAAAAAAAGAGAATGGTTTACAGCTAATATGTCACTCTAAAGATAATAAACAAAATCAGAAACATAATTCTGATTCAGTAGGTTAATAGGCCAAAGTAATCTTTTCATTTTTTTCATTCTACAGGTGAAGTCTGCAAAAACAACAACCTGACATACCCCCACCGGTACAGCATGGATAGAGGATGGACGGAGAATACCTGGTAGTGCACTGGATGACACTGCCCCCAGCACCACAGAGTGTCTTAGAGCTGGTGCACTGCCAATGCAAAACCCTTAAATGTGTGGGAGGGAACTGCACTTGCAAAAAGCATTAGCTACCATGCACAGAATTGTGTTATTGTAAAAACTGTGACAATCTACCATAATTGGCTTAAATAACTCCATGACTACCACTATAAAATTGATTTGAAATAATTTCTTTGTTTTGGTTTGCACTCTTTTTAGCTGATAATTAGTCTAGCTTATTATAGCCTAGGTAGCTTGCTGTAACCAACCTGCACATACCTGTCAACCCTCCCGTTTCCCCCGTGATTCTCCCTTATTTAGACTTATTTCCCACTGTCTTCCCGTTTAAATATTTTCCCATAATTATCCCATATTTTAATACTCTTTGCTTAGTTCATTGTGCATGCACCGAATGATTATTTTAGATTAGCCTAAGCAACGTAATGTTAGACCTAGCTTTACTGCTCCACTACCAACATTCTTTCATGGCTACTGTTCTCATCAACGACAACCCGAACTTCAAGGCGAAGTATAGCTTACAGTCTTAAATACAACTTATATGAAAAGTATTAAGATATAGGGGTGTATAATCATTGGAAAACAAATCTTACCTTGACGTTGTCTTGCCGAGATACACCGGTCTCTCCAGGTTGGGTTGTAGACTCATGGCTTCAGAATGACACCGGTTCAACGAGTAACGTGATTGGCCAAATCAATTTAACAAGGTAACAACACAAGCTTTGATTGGATCTCACTCCGGCCAACGTTTGTGATCAGCTAGTGAAATTAAATCTATTTTTATACTTTATTGTGCAACAATTGGCATAGGAAACAATCTGTAATCTTTTTGTGAATTATTCATACAGCCAAATTTAAAAAATGAGCCAGAGAGCTGCTGGTTAACTATTAAATAAAAAACTTTACGTTCATTATTATTATTATGTTATGAGCTTTGAGACATGAGGTGAATTAACGTAGTCTCTTTTGACACTATTAATCTCTGCTGTTCATGTCTTTTGGAGGAGGCGTGGCTTTGGAGAGCGCCCTGAAGGGAGGGTGGGATCTTATGCTTCTCCAAAATTGCCTACACTACCTTTAAGATTACAGAATTGATATTTGACTAATGTTTTATAATCAAAAATGTTACAGTGACAGTAATTTTTTAATTTGTGTCAGGAGTGCACATCAATGATGCTGAAACAAACTAGTATTTACCAGTACGCATAACAATAGAACACATACTGTAGGACCTATTCATTTGTGCCTGCTTCCATTTATTTGTGATCACAGGAATGCACAAAACAACTCCATCAAGGCTTTTTAATTGATAAAATATCATGTTTACGTCACATTTCTTTAGAAAGAGTGAGCTATTTCTTTACATTTTCTACAAAATTATGCAAATCTGAGGAGGTTTTAGACCTGAGGAGGTCTCTCCCGTCTCACTATATGACGTTTTATTAACAAAATTTGGGATGAGCATGTTCAAATGATCTACCCAATCAGTACAATTGGAGGCCTATATATAGCCAACTCACCTTCATTCCTTGACAGTCTTTTCTGAATCCGTATGTCACCCCGACTCCTCGCTCGTGGCTCTGGGTTCAGGCCACAGTTCGAGCTTGTTGCTCTCCCCCAGACAGCACACCCAATACGCATACTCTTTTACTCTATCTAATTATTTGTAAGTGTGAACTCGTGAAACTGTTATCCTTTCAGCCAGAGCAACAAAAGAGGGAGATCACGGACAGAAAACAGGAGTTGTATGAGTTAACCGGTGTATATGTCATTTATGACATATGCAGATGCACAGGGAAGGCACAGGGAAGAGACAGATGAAACATGAAATAAAAACACGATTATAATCATATGTGATTTGTCTTCACATAGATTTGTCAAGTTCTTCAAGCAGTTTCTGGTATTTTCCATTAACATATATGTATTTCACGAGTTCACACTTACATACAATTAGACTGGATTAGGTTTAATGCGTATTTGGCGTGCTGTCCGGGGGGAGGGCTCCGAGCTCGGAGTTTGGCCCGAACCCAGAGTACTCCCCCCTATGTAAGTGTTTAGGACCAGCAGCCATATCACCCTGTAGCCCAAGACTGGTTGCCCACTGAAGCCAAGCAGGGCTGAGCCTGGTTAGTACCTGGATGGGAGACCTCCTGAGAAAACCAGGTTGCTGCTGGAAGAGGTATTAGAGAGACCAGTAGGGGGTGCTCACCCTGTGGTCTGTGTGGGTCCTAACGCCCCAGTGTAGTGACGGGGACATTATACTGTCAAAGAGCACCGTCCTTCGGATGAGACGTTAAATCGAGGTCTTGACTCTCTGTGGTCATTAAAAATCCCAAGATGTCTTTCGAAAGAGTAGGGGTGTAACCCCGGCATCCTGGCCAAATTTGCCCCTTGGCCTCTGTCCATCATGGCCTCCTAATCATCCCTATATATACTAATTGGCTTCATCACTCTGTCTCCTCTCCACCAATAAGCTGGTGTGTGGTGGGCGTTCTGGTGCAATATGGCTGCCGTCGCATCATCCAGGTGGATGCTGCACATTGGTGCTGGTTGAGGAGATTCCTCCCTTCCATATGTGAAGCGCTTTGAGGTCCCAGAAAAAGTGCTATATAAATGTAACGAATTATTATTATTAGAAGTGTGGAGAAGGGGCAGTGGAGGGATGCTGCTAAACTATCAATGGAGTGAGGTGAGATTGCTGAATCTATATATACCTCTCATCATTGATTGCTGGGTGCACTCCACTCGTGTTAATTAACTGAACGTGCTCCTCCCGAACTTTGTTAATAAAATATAATTTATCACTATGGTTAGCATAAGAAGCCTTTAGTAGTATTTCAGCAGTGGTGTTGACCCTCTCCTGACTCAGATAAACTCTGCCTTTGTTCATGACCACTCCTCAAGCCCTAGTTGGCCCGCTTTCGACCAAAGTATTCGGCGGGCCAAAAACCCCTGGCCTTTGTCTTTTTGTCCGATTTTCAAATACTTTTTTGCTTCAAATTAAGGTTTGTAATGTTGCCATTCAACAACCTTGTTGCTGGTTAGTTTGGTTCATGGCTTACAACTCTCAGGACTTCTCTAAAAATCTCTATGGGAAAAATACTTCCGGAAAGCAAGGCCGTTTGTTTGTTTTAAAACTTTTTTTTTTTTCACAGCTATAAAAGTGTGG
The DNA here is from genome assembly GCF_029890125.1 of Rhinichthys klamathensis goyatoka. Classification (NCBI taxonomy): domain Eukaryota; kingdom Metazoa; phylum Chordata; class Actinopteri; order Cypriniformes; family Leuciscidae; genus Rhinichthys; species Rhinichthys klamathensis. Next base: position 2,033,551 of record NW_026606637.1, read on the forward strand.
TGACACCAAAGCGTGCAGGCACTGCTGTGGTGGTGTGCTGGATGGTGGCCATCGTAGTCGGCCTGACGCCCATGTTGGGATGGAACAATCTGGAGAAGCTACAACAGACCAACGGCACTGTAGGAGCTGACCTTCTCGTAACCTGTGAGTTTGAGAATGTCATCAGTATGGAGTACATGGTCTATTTCAACTTCTTCGGCTGGGTGCTGCCACCTCTCGTCCTCATGTTGCTTATCTACACTGAGATCTTCTACATAATCCACAAGCAGCTAAACAAGAAGGTCACTGCCAACCAGACCGACCCCACTCGATATTACGGGAAAGAACTCAAGCTGGCAAAATCTCTTGCACTGGTGCTCTTCTTGTTCGCTGTTAGCTGGTTGCCATTGCATATCCTGAATTGCATCACTCTCTTCTGTCCTAGTTGTGACAATTCCATGTGCCTTCTCTATGTGGCTATCTTGCTCAGTCATGGTAACTCCGCTGTTAATCCCATTGTTTACGCATTCCGCATTACAAAATTCCGGAATGCCTTCATTAAGATCTGGAAACAGTATGTATGCTGCACGGAGGATCCACGGGTGGATGATCGGCCCAGCTTTCGTATAGATAGCAAAGAGAGAAGACTGCGACACAATGATATCTGATGCTATGCTCAACAGGTCTCCTCTATTTGAATCACTTTTTAAAACATGACAGTTGATGATGAGTTTTGAAGGGAAATGCAGTATGGGATGTATGCTGTGAGTTGTGAGAATACATCTGCCACAAAAATGACAATCAGACATTACTGGAAATTGTTTCCTTGAAAGCCAAGTCACTGGTGCATAGAATTAATTGCATCATTAGTGAGTAATCATTAAATAGATGAAAATGGTCTGTTTTAGAGATATAGCCACACAGTATAACTGACATTCAAATCTGTGGGAATCTTTATTTGATTATGATTTCCTTTTGTGCTGGGGTTCATTTTAATGTGGCTATAACATAAAGGGCTTTATATAATAAGCGCAAAATTGCAAACTAAGTGTCAATGTATACAAGTACAATTAACTATATATGATGTTTCACTAAACAAAGTTCGGGAGGAGCACGTTCAAATAATCAATCCAATTAACTTGTCAAACAATCATCATGACTATCCCATCAGCATGAGAGGAAGCATATATAAAGGCACTCAGTCGACTCACCTACATTCTTTGACAGTTTTTCAGCATCCCTCCACCACCCCGACACCTCACTCTCAGCTTGTTCCTTCCACAGCCAGGAATACGGGGGGAGTACTCTGGGTTCAGGCCAAATACTGAGCCCGGAGCCCTCTCCTCAAACAGCACGCCAAATATGCATACCATTTATTCTATCTGAGTTATTTGTATGTGTGAACTCGTGAAATCAGTATAACAGCATCTGAAGACCTTGAGGAAGGATGATGAGAATGTGATCTGATGCCATTTTATATGCCAGAGAATTCATATGTTGAAAAGAATGGTATACGGTAGAGTCATTTATCATTTGCTGCTTTTCAAGGTGAGCGCAAGTTGTAGCCAGCTAAGCCCACTTTTTCTCAAAGGTATAATTTCTTTTTTTCTTTTTTTTTTTACATTTTTATTGAAGGAAGAACAGAGTGATGTATCATATACAGAAAAAGTTAACAATGCTCCTTGTTTAACAATTTTCCCCCTTTCCCACAACCCACCGAACAGAGAAAAAAATATATAAACAGTAATAATAATAAAATATATAAACAATACATAAACAACACATAAAAAAAAATATATATAAAAAAAAAAAAAAAAAAAAAAAAAAAACTGGTCAAACAGAATCTCGAAGTTGTTTAATTACAAACAGTGAGAAAATAATTGACATCATTGTTAGCCCATTGTGTCAAGTTGCGTTATCCGTTCCACTGTGCACGGGCCTTTTAATAACAATATTAGTTTTAGTTTTGGGGAAGAGTTGCGTCCTTTTCAAAATATGAAATCATCGGGGTCCATACTGAATAAAAACGTTTGGTGAATCCTCTAAGAGAATATTTCATTTTCTCCAGTTTCAAAAACAGCATCACATCACTAAGCCAGAGTGAAACTAAAGGTGGTTTACTTGATTTCCAATCAAGTAATATTCTTCTCCGAGCCAAAAGACATGCAAAAGCGCATGCGTCTTGACAATTTTTGGACATGACCACACCTTGTAGGTACTCCAAAGACAGCCATCTCAAAACTAGGCCTGATATCCTTAACATATTCCTCAGACAAAATTTTAAATATAGCTGTCCAGTAATCCAGCAGTCTGGAACAAGCCCAAAACATATGAGCAAGGTCTGCTTTAGCAGAAGACAGCGCTCACATGTATCAGCTACATTTGCATATATCTTGGACAGCCTAACCTTGCTGTAATGAAGTCTATGAAGGACTTTGAACTGGATTAAGCCCAAGCGAGTACAGGAGGTTGTTCCATTCACTCTAAATAATGCATTATTCCATGTTTCCTCTGATATATCCACTGCCAAATCCTTTGACCATTCTGCACGGATTTTGTCTAGATTAATATTTTTTATTGACATTAAAGTATTATATACATTAGAAATTACTCCTTTCAAATGTAAGGGAAAGTTTAAAATTGCATCCAATCCTGTACTGGGAGGAGTGGATGGATATGTGAGACAATGATTTTGGATTAGATGACGAACCTGAAAATATCTAAACAGATGTGATCTTGGCAGATTATATTTTGAGGAGAGATTGGAAAAAGGGGCGAAAAAAATCATCAATAAAGAGATCGCTAAATTTGACAAGACCTGTCTGTTGCCATTGACTGAAGACTGAATCCAATTGAGCTGGAAGGAATAGGTGATTCTTGCATATAGGGCTGGCTATGGAGAAGTCTTTGAAACCAAAACATTGTCTAAATTGAAGCCAAATCTTGAGAGTATTTGCGACGACTGGGCATTGAATATACAGTGAAATACAAAGGGGCAATTTAGATAAAGCTAAAGCAGGAAGGGATGATGAAGTACAGGAGTTTGCCTCTGAAATACACCAGACATCTTTGGGGTTCTGAAGCCAATAAAGTACTTTTGAGATATTTGCAGCCCAATAATAATACCTGTAATTAGGAAGCGCTAATCCGCCTTGAGATTTCTGTCTTTGGAGAAATTTCTTCCTAATCCTAGGTGTTTTTCCACCCCATATAAATGATGAAATAAGTCTGTCTAAGTTCTGAAAAAAGGATTTTGTTAAAAATATTGGAATGCATTGAAACAAGTACAAGAACCTTGGTAAGATGTTCATTTTTACACAATTAATTCTACCTGCAAGAGAGAGAAATAGCAAATTCCATTTTTTGAGGTCTAGTTTTAACTTGTCGATTAGAGGAGCAAAGTTCTCTTTGTAAAGGTTAGGGAATCCCTGTATGATGTTTATCCCTAAATATCTAAAACCCGATATAGACAACTGAAAAGGTATATCGGTATTCGAAATATGGAGGCCCTTACTATTTATGGGGAAACAAACACTTTTCGAAAAATTCAGTTTATAGCCTGAGAAAGTTCCAAATTGTTTCAATATTTTAACTACCTGTGGAATACCTAAGATCAGATCTGAAATATACAACAGCATATCATCGGCATATAAGGATACTCTATGTTCTATGCCCATACTGCTAATGCCAGTAAAATGCTGTGAGTGTCTTAATGCTATAGATAGGGGCTCGATGGCTAAAGTAAAAAGTAAAGGGCTAAGAGGGCATCCTTGTCTTGTACCCCGTGATAGGGGAAAATACTTTGAACATACTCTATTTGTAATTACAGATGCTTTAGGGGAAAAGTATAATAACTTAATCAATGAGAGAAGAGATGTACCAAATCCAAATCTTTCCAGCACAAAAAATAAATATTTCCACTCCACCCTGTCGAATGCTTTTTCAGCATCTAACAAGATGACTACCTGAGGGACAGGGTCCTGAGAAAGTTTAGACGAGTGTATTACCCCTAACAATCTCCGGATATTGCTAAAAGAATGTCGACCTCTGACAAAACCGGTTTGGTCTTTTGAAATCAAGTTCTCTATTACTGTATCTAAACTTAAAGCAAGGATTTTTGCCACAATTTTTACATCAGAGTTTAAGAGAGAGATTGGCCTGTAAGAGTTACATTTCAGGGGATCCTTTCCAGGTTTTAGTAAAAGTATAATGTTTGCTTCATTCAAGGTTTGTGGCAAGCTACCCTTTTCCAACGAGTCCACAAACATATCAAGAAGAATAGGGGCTAATTTATCTGCAAATTTTTTATAAAAGTCTATTGGATAGCCATCAGGGCCAGGTGTTTTTTTGCTCTGCATTAATGTGATCGAGTTTAAAATTTCTTCTATTTGTATGGGCTGATCTAAAGAAGTTTTCTGCACAGAATTGAGGGTGGGTATGTTTATATTATTTAAAAATTAAAAAATTTCAGAGTTAGATTCAGGGCTTTCAGAAGTATACAAATTTGAGAAGTAGTTCTTAAAAGTGGTATTAATTTCAATTGGATTAACTATTAAACCATTATTACTATTACAAATTTGAGGTATAAGTTGAGAGGCAGCTTTAGATTTTAACTGGTGGGCTAGAAGTCGTCCTGCTTTTTCTCCATGTTCATATATATAACCTTTAGAACGTGATAAATACCATTCAGTTTTATTTGTTGATAACAGATTATACTGAACTTGAAGGTTCAACCTTTCTTTATAAAGTTCAGGTGAGGGAGACGTGGAATTGAGGTAATCTACCCTTCTTATAGAATCAATTAAATCGTCCAGTTTTTGTTTATGTTTTTTATCGAGAGTTGAAGTATATGAAATGATTTCTCCCCTGATAACTACTTTAAGTGTCTCCCACAGTGTAGATGCTGTAATAGATTTGGACCTGTTATGTAATAGGAAATTATCTATAGCTGTTGATACAAATAACATGTAGGATCTAATAACAAGGCCGTGTTTAGTCTCCACAAAGGCCGTTCGTTATACCTCAAATTGCAAATAAGGTCTAATTGCAAGGGAGCATGGTCTGATTCCACAATAGGTAAATATTCAATTTGTCCAACAGAAGGAAGGAGAGATTTATCAATAAAGAAATAATCAATTCTTGAATATGAGTGATGAACATGTGAAAAATAGGAATATTCTCTGCTTTGTGGAAAAAGAAATCGCCAAGCATCAACCACCCCCACTTGATCCATGAATGTAGATAAGGCTTGGGCCATCCTGGAACGGGATAAAGATTTGGGATTGGAACGGTCAAGGGACGGATCCATTACGCAGTTTATGTCACCACCAAAAATCATAAGGGAGTTTAGGTCTGGCAATACAGAAACTAGCTTATTAATAAAACTCACATCATCCCAATTAGGCACATATACATTAACTAATACGACAGGAACATTATATAATATCCCAAAGACTACAACATATCTTCCCTGAGGATCTGCAATAGAACCAGAGGCAGTAAATTGAATGCTTTTGTGTATCAAAATGGCAGTTCCCCTTGCCTTAGAGTTAAAGTTAGAGTGGAAAACTTGCCCCACCCATGGTTTCCTAATTCTGAGATGATCGACAATGACTATGTTTACATGCAGCCAATAACCCGTTCAAAACCGGGATATTAGCAATAACCCGGTCACGCGCGGCTATGTAAACACCGGCAAAAACCCGAATATGCTCATATCCCGGATTTTAAAAACCGGGATATTATACCTGGGGTACCCCTTTTCTAACCCGAATTTTTGGTCATGTAAACGTGTATCGGCATATCCCCATCAAAAGGAACATAGATTTGTGTTCTGCGCATGTTCTATTCGCAAGGAATCTTGGTCTTTTGAGTAGAGGAACTTAAGTTCTCGACGCATACAAAAACCCGCGTGCAGTATACCGGAAGTAAACATGGCGAGACGCCATTATTAATGAAGACCATGAGGCACAGTAGTGTCAAGTGCTGCTGGTGGGTCAGTACCAGCACCAAAGCGCAAACAAAGGCGATCGCTATCTGCCCCGAACTATACATTATCCATGTGCTGCTGCTGTTGTTGTTGTCTTTGGATAGAGGAAGAAGAATCGGAAATGACGCATATTGCGTTGTCCGTACGTCCAGACGCTAACCGTGCGTCGCCGTTTACATCGGGATATTGCAATTCCATGTAAACAGGAGTAACTCTCTCTGCTCACGCATGTAAACGGGTTATTCCTAATGTTTCAGAAACCCGAATAGTGACCTTAACCCGACCATAACCCGAATATTGGCTGCATGTAAACGCAGTCAATGACTACGTGCAGTATACCGGAAGTAAACATGGCGAGACGCAGCACAGCATACTTTTGGAGCGAGGTCAGTACCAGCACCAAAGCGCAAACAAAGGCGATCGCTATCTGCCCCGAACTATTCATTATCCGCGTGCTGCTGCTGTTGTTGTTGTCTTTGGATACAGGAAGAAGAATCGGAAATGACGCATATTGCGTCTTAAGGTTGTCCGTACGTCTTGACGCTAACCGTGCGTCGCCGTTTACATCGGGATATTGCAATTCCATGTATACAGGAGAAACTCTCTCTGCTCACGCATGTAAACGGGTTATTCCTAATGTTTCAGAAACCCGAATAGTGACCTTAACCCGACCATAACCCGAAAATTGGCTGCATGTAAACATAGTCAATGCGCAAGTGGGTTTCCTGTAAAAATATTATTTCAGATTTTAATTTTTTTTAAGTATGCAAAAATGTTGCCTCTTTTGATTGGGCTATTTAGGCCTTTGACATTCCAGCTAACAAATCTAACTTTCGACCCCCCAGGAGATTTAGTTAAATCGGCCATATCAGACATGGACAAATATATATTTAGTCAAGCATTCACAGATCAAAAATGCAACCAGCAACATAAACGTTTCCTCACTATTCAGTTTTTCTAAAATCATAACATAAAAAAAATAAAATAAAATAAAAATGCAATACTTTTTGAATAAATGAAACTTAGAACTTAGAACGATCTTCTTGAGAGACTCCAAACCACAATATTTACACGGAATACAGCATAGCGTCATTATTACACATTGTATTGAATTAACTTTAAGGCAATAAACAGAAACAAACATGCCGTCTTTTCTTCAAGTTTTAGATAACTTGCTAAGAATAGATAGAGAAAGTCACCTTATTGCTTGAAGTAGCCTACGTTGTCTGTGCCATTTAACTTCACAGACAATATATTAGTCTTGTACAAGGACGCGTTGTTTGTAAAAAGCCTCGGCAGCCTCAGGTGAATCAAAAGTGTGAGTTTCCTCTCCGAATTTCACACGGAGACGTGCAGGATACATAAAGAACTTTATGCCTTTCTGATATAGGGATTGTATCATGTCGCCTGGCCCAGTGAAGTGCCTTTTCCTTTTCCTGAAATCAGTGGAAGCAGACAATGAATGGTCTTGGAGATTGCCCTGCTCCAGGTTTGGGGCGAAGCGCGCGATGCGCTCGTTCAAGTTCAGGAGGTTTGTCAAATATGCTCTCCATGGTATCTTTAAGCAGCCCAGATATAAATCCGATGGGGTCTTTTTCATCCTCAGCGCCTTCCGGAATATTGATAATACGCAGGTTGGCCCTTCTGGATCTATTCTCAAGGTCGCCAATTTGGTCAAGAAGAGAAGAATTCTGTGCCTTCAAGGATTTAATCGACGCTTCCGCGGCGGTTAGCCTTTCAAAGTTTTCGCCGACCAGTACTTCAGTAGATGCAAGCCGGTGCTGAAACGAGCCGACTGTCTCGCGTAGCGTGTCAAGGGAGGCTTGTAACAGCTTGTTTGAGTCTTGAATTAAACTTGCATGTCCTCTTTTAAACTGGCCCGCTGTTTTGCCAATTCGGAGACTAGCTGACTCATCGACAAGTTATCCGTATTGTCTTTTTCAGGTACGTCCTCGTTGCTAATAGTGGTGTCATTAGCCGCCATTACTGCTAACTTACCCGCTAGGGTAGCGCCTGACCGTGTTGCTGGCGCGGTACTTTGCTTCTGTTTAGAGTTGCTCATTTCGCTTTCTGAACTAAGTGTAGTACTTATATGTTATATTGTAAAGCAATTAGATTAGAAGAAGAAGACGTATATATGATTAAAAGGAGTGTGGTTGGGAGGTCCTCGCCTCTGCTGCCTACATCGCCGAACCGGAAGTCAAAGGTATAATTTATCAAATAAATAAATTAATAATAATAATTAAAAAAAAAATTCTGGCATTATTTACTCACCCTCATGTCATTCCAAACCTGTTTGACTTTCTTTCACAAAAGGAGATGTTTAAAAAAATGTTTTATTTACAATAAAAGTCAGTGTGGTCCAATGTTGTTTTGGATTTGGACCCCATTGAATTTCATTCAAAAAAGCTGAAACATTCATTAAAATATTTTTGTTTAGCAGAAGAAAGTCATACAGGTCAGAAACAACATAATGACAGAATTTTCACTATCCCTTTAACCCTTTCATGCATGAACTAGGACAACCTCAGTCAGGATTTATTTCCCTGTGTTTTTATTGCTCTTGGGGCAAAAACAAATAAACAATATCTGAACTTTTTTTTACACATTTTTCAGAGATTTGCAGATGTCCACTTGAGTGGACAATATGCATTTTTGGTTTTAACTGAAAAGATACTGTATTAAGCATAATACAGTAAAACACAGTAATACTATGTGTATTTAACAAACCAATGAACAACATTATATAAAATCACGTGAAACAAACAAAAATACAATACAGCTTAAATTTTTGCAAACACAATTGAGTTTGTTCCTGTTTGACCAGCTGATGCAGAAGAACTTCATCCAAGTTAAACGTTGCATGTCTTTGATATTAGAACATGAGGATTTTATTCCATCAAAGTTCTAGTGGAGGTACAACTCTGTGGAAACCCAACTCTGACTATGTATAAATGCTCCCTCCTGTCTACCAGAGTACGTCAATTTTTTACCCTTATTAGTTGATTATGTTCAAAATGGATAAATGTCTACAGAAGCTCTCCTCTCTGAAAAGACCTCAGACTGAAATCTACATTGATCTATAGATGTTTTCAGACTGTGGAAAGAAAGTAGTGATCAGGTGTTTTCAATCTCATCTGAAATTAGCAGTGTTAGGGTAACACATTGCATGTAACATGCATTTTGTTATCAGATTACTTTTTTGATGTAACAAGTAAATTAACACATTACAATATCATGCATAATCAGTTTTTTTTAACTGAAAATTACATTCTTAAAATACAAATACATTTATTTACAACCAAAAAGGTTACTGCTGATTAAGTATTTTCAAGAACAAGTCACAGTAATATATTGTAGCTGAACTATATCTATGATGCATGCTTTCCAATTTAGTGGACAGATGATTTATAAGAATTTCCTCCCAAACTAAAATCAATACTTTTATAATACTTTTAAATAATGTAACAATATGTGACTGCTTAGATGTTCCAACATTTAATTTGTTATTTTTTACATGCAATCTTATTTGTCCATTTTTTTTTTGTATATATTTAGATCTAAATGAAGTAGTTTGCCATAGGTGTAACACAACCACTGGAAAGTGATGCATTTTCATATTTATTTTTATGAGAATACCACATTTTTTTATGAGGAAATAAGAAATGCAGCCTTCAATTTCACTGCGTGATGTTGAAATTAATCAAAACTGTAGGCAGTTTGCATTTAATATTTAAATTGCTCAAAACCGTAGGGCCTGAGAAGAGATGTGAAAATATACACAGGAGTGAACCATGAATAAATCTAGATTAAATGATACTGCCGGGGGTCTGATGTGTGTGTTTTTTTTTTCGTTTTTTTTTTTTTTAGATGTGTTGTTAACTTAAATTATGTATATCTGCGAGGACAATCACATTTGGATCTTTCAAATGTTCAGGTCTCCCTTTAAATTTTAATAAGGCAAGGACATTCAGAGCTTTCAAATTTCTGAAATTTATCCAAGTGTAGAAAGTAGAAAAGGAACTAGTAAATTGTGATGTTATCACCAAGTGGTGCTATAACACCCAACAACTTGATTATGAAACACTCATTCTCTTAACAGACCCTGATTTTGACTCGGGCAACAACCTCGAAAATAGGTGGTGGTGAGCAAGTTTGTTTGACTCTGATAAATGGTATGACCTTTACAGAATAACAAGGTTTGGTCAATCTCAGAGAGAATTTACGCGATTCTTGTGTGGTGCTTCCTGAAGTTCCTGCAAAACTACTCCCCAACTTCCTGGGTAGATCCTGAGTTAAAAGCTTATGGGATGACCTTTGTTTCAGCTTGAACAGTATTCAGACTTGTCAGCTGACCTCTGTTTCAACGGGGCTTCTCAGTGAACTGACTTGAAGATTTTTTTTTTTAAGTTAATGCTTGAGGGAATGAACACTCTGGATTCATCTTAGTATTCAGTTCAAAATGACTCACAAGCTGCTATTACCTAGATCAGTTGAGTGTCTTAATCTAATTCCATGCAGCTTTAACCTACCTGTCATAGCGCACTGTGAGGAATTTACAAATAGTGTTGGGAATAGTAATCAGATAAGGATATTATCGCTGCTTCCTCTTTATTTGGTCTACAAACAGCATGGTTTTATTAGGCTTAATCTTACAAATGCTATTTTTTCCCCCTCAAATTACAGTTGTGAATTACTCTCCATAGTTTTTTAACAGCAATCATTAGATGGTAAGTCAGTACTGTGGTGCCCTCTGGTGATGGTATGACAAAAGAGCATGTAGCAAACTGTAATTCTATGGCAACTAAGAGAAAGAAATAACTTAATTTTTTTTCGAGTAAAGGGAATTCCATGCTTAGGTTGAATTACTTTGGTTGAGTTACTAATGACCCCAGTCAGGTCATTAGTAACCCTGATATTTCCTTATTGATTGATGTGGTGCAAACAAAATAATAATGTCTCACCATGTCCACCCAATGTTTATTTTAACTCTAGTGAACATGTCACTTGTAATGTTTACCACAACACACATGTCCCTATGAGACTGATATATTTGTTGAACATGCTTCACTTTAAAGGACGTTAAATAACATTCCAGTTTTTACCAGTTTTAGTCCACATACAGTAAATAAGTAAAGTTTATTTATAGAGCGCTTTTCACAGATAAAATCAATGCTTTACAAAGTGCAACCACAATAATAAAACAATATACAATCAAAAAATTTAATTTTTTTTTTTTAAAAGCCCAAAATAAAACCCAGTCAACTAAAAGCTTGTTTAAATAACAGTGTCTTGAGTTGCCTTTTAAAATAATTGACAGAGTCGGGTACATGGAGGGACAGGGGCAGGGCGTTCCACAGTCTGGGGGCTACAGCCTAAAAGGACAGGTCTCCCCGTTTTATAACGAGTCTTTGGGACCATTAAAAGACTCTGGCCTGAGGTTTGAAGGACACGGCCTGGGGAGTAGGGGCACAACAAATCAGCAATGTATTGGGGCCTGACCATTTAAAGCTCTAAAAGTTAAAACTAATATTTTAAAATCAATACGAAATTTGATGGGTAGCCAGTGTAGGGAGGATAAAATGGGTGTTATGTGTGTCCTTCTGCCAGATCCTGTTAAAAGCCTTGCCACAGCATTTTGAACCAAGACGGTTCAGAGCAGATTTGTTGAAAAAAGTAAAAAGAGTTACAATAATCTAAACGTGAGGAAATAAAAGCATGGATAACCATGGATACAGCATGGATACAGTACACACAATTGTGAATTACATAAGTGATTATTACAATTAAGAATCTGACTATATTATAAGACACATAAGTCTATTATACAAGTCTTTTTTTAAAAAGCATAATTGGTTGAGAATTCCTGCATTAATTGAAATAATCAAACACAACTACCTGTATCAGAGTAAAAATGTAAAAAAAAAAAAAATCTTCTTCCTTTTGCTGGTTGTGACTGTCTATAAAGAGCACATTGGCACAGTTACTACCTGTATTACTATTCAAAATTCCATAGAAATGTTTGAAAGTTTTTGAGCTTTAATCTCAAAGAGTGCTGTTCTTGGAGACAGAGACCTGTTGAGAAAAAAACAGCATTAGACATATTGTCTCTTCACCAATAGCAAAATGGACCATTTAGACCAAAAGGAAAATAGACATGTAAAAGACCTGTTTTCTGGACAGAGCCTACCTGTTGGCAGAAAATGACAGTTCTGTAGTAGCAGTCTATGGAAGCCATGGAATAAAAGAATAAAAAAGGTAATTGAGAATTTATTCTCGCAACTCTGAGAAGAAAAATCTGAAATGCTAGATATAATCTCGATATTCTGCCCTTTTCCCTAGAATTGTAAGTGCATATCCCGCAATTCTGACTTTTTTTCTCAGAATTGAAAATTCTTCAATTCAGAATTTTTCTCAGAATTTATATTCTATTTATATTAAGATATATAAACTTGCAATTGTGGAAAAAATCTGAATTTTTCACAATAGATCTACATAGTATTCACATCTACAGTTCATAGGGGGCATTTTAGCCCTACAGTAACAGCATTAAATAATATTTAAACCTGTAACATATTACATAGATAGCATTTAAACTTATAACATTTTTATCTCCCAATTCTGACTTTCTCGCTATTGAAAGATTACATCACAATTCAGAGAAAAAAAGTCAGAATTGCGGGATATAAACTTGCAATTCTGAGGAAAGGCAGAATATCCATTCAGATTTTTCTTCTAAGAATTGAGATATAAACTCAGAATTGTGAGGGGAAAAAGTTAGAATTAATTCCGTGGCTTCCATAGACTACTACTAGAACTGTCATTTTCTTCCACCAGGTAAGCTCCACCCACAAAACACATCATGGTGTTTGCAAACAACCAAACGGTCTAAAACAAAGCATCACAATCTGAAAGATAAAATCCTGTGATGGTTAAATTATACATTGTATAAATATGGGTCTGGGTTAAATTATATATATTTTTAAAATACTAATATCAGTGGAACAAATGTAACTTATATTTCTTGTTTGAGTGACCAGGGGTCTCATTCCCACGCAAAGGTTGTGATCTATTAAAAACAACTTGACGGGAGAATGTGTGCACCTGTAGGTAAACTCTGAGCCATGCGTATGCACATTTTGGAGACAAAGCAGTTTGGCGACACCGATGTTGAGCTAAGGGACTGACGGCAGATGAAGGAAAACCACTTCAAATCCTCATTATGAGTACTAATCCTAAATACAGTGCATGCTCACAATAACAGTTTAAAATATAGCTGCAAGCAGTCATTACCGGGGCCAAGCGCAAGAAGCGGCAAAAGATGCCATCAGTGGGAGTGGCAGATCAACTGCAGCAAGGAGCAATTAAAGACATTTTAAGAGAATTTTGGTAAAATGGCTGAAAAATCATATACATTAACTAAAAGTATGATTTAATGGATTACCACTTTCGACCAGTAGCTGGCGCAGTTACGAAATTGATGTGGTGTGGTCAGAGTGAGGTGACAATGACACATACAAAGTTTGGTGTCAATATTTCGAGGCATTGCAGATATAAAGCCTGAATAGTCCTTTTGGCCACATGCCTCAAATATGCTGCTGCAGAATAAGAAAACGGTTTCGTCTATCAACACGAAATCCATAACTTTTATTTAGCACGGTCTGGAGATAATACGATTCGAATTTGGTGAAAATCGGACAAACGGCCTAGGAGGAGTTTAAAAAAGTAGGTATTCAATGAAAGTCAAGATGGCGGACAGGAAAATCGTCCAATTACGTCAAACTTGGTATCTATGTTCTCGGCATGACCCAAGGAATCTATTAAGACCAGTGTCATTACAATAGGCATATTTATTCAAAAGTTATTAGCATTTTTGGAAATTTAATTTTACTTTTGACCAACAGGTGGCGCTAACTCGAAATCTTTGGAGTACCTTCAGGGGATGGTGTTGGTGGCGAATTCTGAGTTTCATAATGTTACAGCAATGCATTTGTTAATTATAGCATTTTGCATCACAAAACTGTATTGAAGTCAATGGGAATTTCATGTTTTGTTCTATTATAGCGCCACCAAGAGGCAAAATCCCACAATTTTTTTCATGTGTCCTCAGAATGAGCCCATACATGTGTGTGCCAAATTTGGTGAAAATATCTCAATTCGCTTCGGAGTTATAGACATAAATATGAAAAAACACGTCAAAAATGACTGACACGTGACATTGATTGAATTTTACTACCCCTTACTATCAATATTTTGGCATTTGGGTATTTGCATATAGCCATTGACCTATGTTTCCAAACTTCTGACGGTGGTTTCGTCTCGATCGGACTAACGGTTTTGAAGATATCGGCAAATGTTTTTTTAAGCGCTAAATCACAACGCTACACAAACCGTAAGACGAAACTTAGCATGTTTGGTATCTGTGGACTCGGCAACGATTCAGGAACCCAAGGAGATGACTCCTGTGAAAATAAGTCAACCACAGCCAGAGTTATAAGCATTTGAAAATAAAATTTTACCACTAGGTGGCGCTGTTTCTGAACTTCTCAGGCTCCTTCAGGACTGATGACCCACACCGAGTTTCGTAACAATTCGTTCATGCGTTCAAAGAATACCGCATTTTAGCACATAATTCAAAATGGCCAACAGTCAAAATGGCCGATCTAGGAAAATTGAATATCCGTTGACTCGGCATGACGCCCTTAATCTAACGAGAACACTTTTCGGTGCTTGGCCCCTAATTAAATCTCCAAGCAGCATTTACCAGGATTCAAGTGTTTAAGGCCTTTAAACACACATGCTTAAAAAGATATTACGTTTTATTTAGCAAGCATGTAAACACTTAAAAAACTTAGGAAACCAAAAGTAATTTATAAAAGATCATATAAGAGATTCAGTCAAGAATCATGTTGTACAGACATAAATAATATATGTTGGATTGATGTTTATAAGGAAGTTCATCCTGATAATGAATTGTCAGCATTTGAAAGATTATTTTACCCTTTGATGGACAAACATGCACCTATGAAAAAATGTACAGTGAAGAATGTTAGGGCACCATGGATTTGTTAATGAGTTGAAAAACATTATGTTTGAGAGAGATGTGGCAAAGGGTACAGCAAACAGTACTGGGAACAAGGAGGATTGGGACGTCTATTGCAAATTAAGAAATCAAGTAACTAAAATTAATAGGAAAAAGAAAAGAATGTTTTACAAAATTAAAATAAGTGAATGTAAATATGATTGTAAAAAAAAATGTGGAGTACATTCAATTAAATAATGGACAGGAAATCAAGTCAAATTCCTTCTTTTATTGATACAGGTGACTCATTTTTAACTATTTTTAAACCATATGAAATTGGAAATTATTTTAATGATTTTTTTCATAAATAAAGTTGATAAATTAAGAGAAGAAATGTTGTTTGGCAGAACCAGTTTGCCACATCTTTAATATCAGTATTGAAAAAGGGATTTTTCCTTTAGCTTGGAAAGATGCAAAGGTTATTCATCTACAGAAAAATGCAGCACTGGGTTTTAATGGTCGACCAATAAGTTTGCTACCAGTTCTTAGCAAAGTATTGAAAATGATAGTTTGTGAGCAAATTCAATTATTCTTTAAGGAGAATAATTTGCTCTCTAATTTTCAGCATTTATATTGAGAGAGCACAGATTGATGACAATAATATGAGGGGCCGTACAAGCCAAAATCCATTCTTCTACAGTCACACACATACATTCTCATTTCACATACATACATTTCTACTCTCACACTCATACATTCTCCTTTCACAAACATACATTTCTACTCACACTCATACATTCTCCTTTCACATACATACATTTCTACTCTCACACTCATACATTCTCCTTTCACAAACATACATTTCTACTCTCACACACACATACATTCTCCTTTCACAAACATACATTTCTACTCTCACACTCATTCATTCTCCTTTCACATACATACATTTCTTCTCTCACACACCTACATTCTCCTTTCACATACATGCATTTCTACTCTCACACACACCTACATTCTTCACATACATACATTTCTACTCACACACACCTACATTCTCCTTTCACATTTCTACTCGCACACACCTTCATTCTCCTTTCACATACATACATTTCTACTCTCACACACACATACGTTCTCCTTTCACATACATTTCTGCTCTCACACACACATACATTCTCCTTTCACATATATTTCTTTCATACTCCTTTCTTTTTTGTTTGTTTTTGGTATCCTTTACAGCTTTAAACAATCCTGTTTTCTTTTCAAGTACAGTTTTTACTTTTTGGAGTAAGTAGCAATGAAATCAGACAATTGTTTAATAATGTGCTGGAATGTATGCAAAGAGAAACAGATTATTTTGTGCATGATAGGCTGCATTGAGAACTTTATCACATTCAAACCCTATGTGGATTTCTGTCAGTCTCAAGATTTGTTGAGGAGAAATAGAGCAGCAGTAAATACATTGGAGTCCTTATATGGATGTCTAAATGTAGTACGGACTGCTTATGAATCCAGACAAAGAATCAGGTCTGAGAACAGTTATGTCCTGTTGCACACACAGAAGAGGCTGTTTTTCTGGTGGCACATATAATTTTTATTTCTGTCACACACTGTACAATCTGCAAATTCAACAAAGAAAATAATAATAAAGAAAAATTTGTTTCAGTGTTGAAATAGCTGGCAGTGTGACTTCATGTCAAAAAGTGCAACGCTCTTTTAACTAACTCACATTACACATTTATCTGATACTGTATGGGCACAGAAAAATGAAACTGTATTCCACCAAATAAAACAATAGGCCTACTGACATTAACATTTCAGTAATCAGACTATAAAGCTCAATTAACTTAGATTAATTAGAT
This sequence comes from Rhinichthys klamathensis goyatoka, assembly GCF_029890125.1. Lineage (NCBI taxonomy): Eukaryota > Metazoa > Chordata > Actinopteri > Cypriniformes > Leuciscidae > Rhinichthys > Rhinichthys klamathensis. The sequence continues at coordinate 2,050,406 of NW_026606637.1, forward strand.
TTTAGCTTAGCTTTTGATGTACTGGATCATAAATTATTGCTGGATAAACTGAAACGTTACAAATTTACTTCTCATACTGTACATTGGTTTAAAAGTTAACTGTCTAATGGGACAATGTGTATATAATGGAAGTTATTCAGATGTGAAAGAGTTGCGATGTGGTGTGCCTCAAGGAAATTGTTTAAGACCAATGATCTTCCTCTTGTTTTAAAGTATGCATGGACAGTCATGTATGCAAATGATAAAACATTGTATTTACCTGCAACATCAATTAAGCAGTTGTCTACTGCTTTGGATGAGGAAATAGAATTGGTCATAAAGCAGGTACGGAATAATAAGTTGGTTCTAAACTTGATAAAAACCACAAGTATTAATAATAATAATAATAATAAATATAGCTGCAAGCAGCAATTACCGGGGCCAAGCGCAAAAGCAGCCGACAAGACATGCCAAGATGGCTGGGAGTTTCAGACCAACTACAGCAAGGAGCAGTTAAAGACATTTTAAGATGAATTTAGGCAAAATGGCTGAAAAATCACATACAGTAACTAAAAATATGATTTAATGGATTATCACTTTTGACCAATAGGCGGCGCAGTTACAAAACTAATGTGATCAGAGTGAGGTGACAATGACACATACAAAGTTTGGTGTCAAAATGTGAAAGCATTGCATAGATAAAGCCTGAATAGTAATTTTGGCAGCATGCCTCAACTTTAAATCTGTGGTATACAAAAACAGTTTTGTCTATCGTCACGAAATCCATAACTTTTAGTCGGCATGGTCTGAAGATGATACGATTCGATTTTGGTGAAAATCGGACAAACGGTCAAGGAGGAGTTTGAAAAAGTAGGTATAGAATAAAAATCAAGATGGCGGACAGGAAGTTCAGCCAAATATGGCAAACTTGGTATCTATGTTCTCGGAGTGACCCAAGGAATCTATTAAGACCAGTGACATTTTAATAGGCAGATTTATTCAAAAGTTATTAGCATTTTTGTACATTTTATTATAACTTTTGACCAACAGGTGGCGCTGTCTCGAAATCTTTTGAATACCTTCAGGGGATTTTGCTGGTGGCAAATTCTGAGTTTCATAATGTTACAGCTATGCATTTGTTAAGTATAGCATTTTACATCACAAAACTTTATTGAAGTCAATGGGAATTCCATGTTTTGTTCTATTATAGCGCCACCAAGAGGCAAAATCCCCAATTTTTTTCCATGTGTCCTCAGAATGAGCCCATACATGTGTGTGCCTAATTTGGTGAAAATATCTCAATTCGCTTCGGAGTTATAGACATTTATATGAAAAAACACGTCAAAAATGACTGACACATGACTTTGATTGAATTTTACTACCCCTTACTATCAATATTTTGGCATTTGGGCATTGAAGTATAGTTAACCAGCTATGGTTCCAAACTTCTGACGGTGGTTTCGTCTCGATCGGACTAACGGTTTCGAAGATATCGGCAAATGTTTTTTAAGCGCTAAATCACAACGCTACACAAACCGTAAGGCGAAACCTAGCATGGGTGGTATAGTTGGACTGTGAAAATCAGTCAACCACAGTTATAGTTATAAGCATTTGAAAATTTAATTTTACCACTAGGTGGCGCTGTTTTGAAACTTCTCAGGCTCCTTAAGAGCATCGTACTGATGACCCATACCGAGTTTCGTAACAATTGGTTCATGCGTTCATAAAATACAGCATTTTAGCACATAATTCAAAATGGCCGACAGCCAAAATGGCCGATCTGGGAAAATTTGATATCAGTCGACTCGGCATGACGCCCTGAATCTAATGAGACAAAAATGTTATGATTTTTGGACAAATAGTTCAGTACTTATAAGCAAAAATAGGCATTTTTCGTATCTCCGGACCAGTAGATGGTGCTGCGCCGAAACGCAGCATGTAGCCTCAGGTCGTGCTTGTGATGACATGGACCAAGTTTGGTCTGAATACGATAAAGCGTTGTGGAGATACAGCCTTATGTCTGTTTTTGCAAGCACTACGTAAAATTAATTTGTGCGGTATTCGAGAACGGTTTGACGAATCAACTTGAATTCCATAACTTTTTGTCAGCACTGCCTGGAGATGATCTGGTTCAATTTTGGTGCAAATCGGACAAACCGTCTAGGACGAGTTCGCAAAAGTAGGTTTGTTAGACAATTCAAAATGGCAGACATATTTGTATGACGTAAAATGACGTCATGGAATTCAATCGAATCGGCATGAGCTCAGGAATCAGAGGAAAAAAGAATTTTGTTTCTACCCATTATGGTTCAAAAGTTATTAGACTAAATATGAGTTAAATTTTGGACAGGTGGTGGCGCTAGAGGGATTGATTTTGAGATGTCAAATTTGCACTAGTGACTTTTTAGACTGTCCTCTATCAGTGTGCCAAATTTCACAACTTTCCCGCAAGCGGTTCTATGGGCTGCCATAGACTTTAATGGCGGAATAATAATAATAATAAGAACGCCAACGATTACAATAGGTGCCTCCTCACCTTTGGTGCTTGGCCCCTAATAATAATAAGTTAAATTTGTCTGTAAAGAGTGCGCATATTGAACAGGTAGAGGAAATAAGACTTCTTGGAGTTATATTAGACAGTAGGCTGAAGTGGTCAAAACAGAAAATATGGTAACAGGTATGGGAAGAGGTTTGTCAGTTATTAAGAGATGTGTAAACATTTTACCACAACACTGTATTTCTAAAATTGTGCAAACAATGGTTCTTGCTTAGATTATTGCCCAGTGGTGTGGTTGAGTGCATCAAGTAAAGACAAACAATTTAACTAATTGAAAAATTACAATTAGTCCAGAACAGAGCGACACGACTCACTTTAAACTGTAATAGAAGGGCTAATATAATACGAATGCACTGGTGAAGGATTGTCTCTCTGCTTTGTTTTATAAGAAATATTTCTGTGTCTAGAGTTCATAATGTCCTGTTCTCTCAACTTTTTTATAGTAGTACTAGCCATAATTTTAACACCAGGCATGCATAAAAGGGATGTTTTTTATTTCCTGTTTCAAAAACCACTGCAAAAGAACGGACTGTAATGTATAGAGGAATGAAAATATGGAATGATTTACCATTGATATTACATATTTTTTAACAAGAAAAATTGTTTTAAAAAAAATATTTAAAGGAACATTTAAATGGCACAATATATAGTAAATTGTTGATTTTGATATTTGGAATGAATGTTGGGTTAGTATGTTTCATTGACTTGACTTTTTATTGTTGTTGATTAAATAGTTTTGTATTTTTTACTTGTTGGGACCCCAGAAAGAGTAGCCACTGCCTATGTTGAGGCTAATGGGGATCTAAATAAACAAATACACTTAGATCATAGATGGAAAAGACCATTTACAGCCAATACAGGCAATTTACGAAGGAAAAATATGTTTTTTTAAAGTTTTTTTTGACAGTTATAGCACCATGTCTTGCCTGATCCCCACCACTTTTATTAGGTGTCCTCAAAGTGTGCCCATACATATGTGTGTCAAATTTGTTGTAAATATCTCATTTCATTTTAAGTTTAGACACTTATATTTATGAGAGCATAAAAATGATCCATGGGCGACATTAATTGGATTTTTTTGTCAGTTCCTATCATAATTTTGACATTTGGGCGTTATTGTTTAGCTATTAACCTATGTTTTCAAATTTCCTGTGGTGGTTTTGTCTCAATCAGACTAACGGTTTCGAAGATAATCACAAGATTTTTAAGCGCTAAATGACACCGTTACACAAACCATAAGGCGAAACCTGGCATGTTTGGTATCGTTGGACTCGGCAAGGATTCAGGAGTCTGAGGAGGTCACTTCTGTGAAAAACGCTTGCTTGAAACTTCTCAGGCTCCTTCAGGGCATTGTGCCGATGACGCATACCGAGTTTTTTGAGATACGCCAATGTTCTAATAGACTATCATGCACCCTCCCTGGACAAAGACACTGCCTGCCAATTTTCATCGGACTAACGGTTGGGTGCGGTTATAGGCATTTTCATGATTTTTTTCCTGTTATAGCACCACTAAGTGGCCAATCGTTGCGATTTTTTTCATGTGACCTCGGATTGAGCTCATAAACATGTGTCCCGAGTTTAGCGAAAATATCTCTTTCCGTTCATAAGTTATAGCCGTTTTAGTAAAAGTGGCCCAGGTCATATCTAACATTTTGGTTCCCCTTAGCGACCGTGAATTGAAATTTCAATTTCCACCAAGGGCGCGGCTTTGGTGACGTTGTAGGCTGTGTGAGTACTACCAGCCCTCAACGTTTCAAGTCTCTACGGTTTGGTCTGCCCGATCAGTTTTAGATGGAGAATGCTGCATCATGGGAAAATTTACAATAACAAAGGGTTTCAACACTACGCGCTTGAACCCCTTATAAAAAGGGCCCAAAAAAGGCCTATTAAAAAAAAAACTATAAGGTCTCAGCACTTGACGCTTGAGCTGCTGTTTACAAAATCTTTATCAAGCCTTTTAACATGTACCTCAGAGAGGAAAAAGGATGCTTTTTGCATTTTCAGCTCATTTATCATGGAAATGTGGTGTGTTTTGGTTTTTTTTTTTTTTACCTTTTAAACTAATACCTCTACTGATGGCCCGATCTCCGTAAAAGTTTGCACGCTTCTTTAGAATAATATGGCGCACATGCTCAGCTAATTTGGTGAAGTTCTGCACAGAGCAGACCATTTTTCAGTCATTTAAATATCATTTTGCATAGGATAGAGCATTTTTCACCTTTATAACAGTTTAAGCCTGATTTTGTGAGGTTGCATGCAAATCAGGTAGGAAGAGGGCCGCTTTCAGCCATTTCATGTGATTTGCCATAGAAATACATCATTTTGACACCTTTTTAACAGTTATAGCACCACCAAGTGGCCAGTCGCCACATCCTTTTTCACGCGACCACAGAATGAGCTCTTACATAGGTGTGCTGAGTTTGGTGAAAATATCTCGTTCTGTTCACGAGTTATAGCCAATTTACTGGCCCAAATTTCATACACATTGCGCTTACTGAGAGCGCTTGTAAATCCCCTATGCGCTTCACTAAAGCAAGAGCCATCAGAAACACTGTCTTGAATGACAGATGTTTCATGTCCGACGAGTGGATTGGCTCGAATGGGGCACCTTTCATGGCTTCCAAAACCGTGGAAAGGTCCCACATGGGGACTGAGGGGGGTCTGGGAGGATTCAGCCTCTTAGCTCATTTAAGGAAGTGGATGACCAGTTCGTTCTTCCCCAGTGACTGGCCAGTCGCGGGTTTTGTAAACGCAGCTATGGCCGCCACATAAACTTTGAGCGTGGATGGGGTTCTGCCCTTATCCAGTAGATCTTGAAGGAAGGTGAGAACTTCCGTAACCCCGCAGTCTAGGGGTGAAAAGCCTCGGGCTTTGCACCAGCCAGAAAATACAGACCACTTTGAGGAATATAGTCGTCTAGTAGACGGCGCTCTAGCCTGCGTGATCGTGTTTAACACTCCCTCCGGGAGGTTTACGGGTACCTGTTGATGGCCCATGCATGCAGGGACCACAGCTCCGGGCGAGGATGCCAAATCGAGCCCTTGGCCTGAGAGAGGAGGTCTTTCCTCGTTCAGGTGACCAGGCACACGTGCTGCTCTCAATGAGCGCAGATTGTGCTGAGCCCAGACCAGGAGGCGTTCCTTCAGCCTGTAAAGGTTTCGGGACCTGACGCCACCCTGGCGATTTATGTAGGCCACCACTGACATGTTGTCCGAGCGGACCAAGACGTGGTGACCTTTTATTCGGGGACAAAAACGCCTCAGCGCGTTGTCGACTGCCATCATTTCTAGACAGTTTATGTGTAGGAGCTTCTCTCGTTCTGACCACTGGCCAAAGAACGGTTTGCCCTCGAGCAGCGCTCCCCATCCCGAGGTGGAGGCGTCCGTGGACACCACTTTCACACTCGAGGATGTCACCAGGTTTACACCTGACTGGTACCAGTCGAGTGCTTTCCAAGGTTTCAGAGCTGTGATGCATTTCTGATCGACCTTGAGGCGAAACAGACCGGAGGCCCATGCCCGAGGTGGTACTCGCGCTTTTAGCCATAACTGCAGCGGGCGCATGCGAAGCAGACCCAACTGGAGTACTGATGATGCTGAGGCCATGAGACCGAGCATTTTCTGAAACCTTCTGAGCGGGACTATAGTGCCGCAGCGGAAGGATTTCGTGATGCGCTGAATGTTCAGTCTGCGCTCTGGCGACAGTCGCGCTGTCATAGACAGCGAGTTCAGTTCTGTGCACAGAAAAAATATTTTCTGACTGGGAGACAGCGAACTTTTCGCCCAATTGACTCTGAGACCCAGATTTTTGAGATGCTCGAGTAATATGGTCCTGTGTTCTATGAGCTCTGAATGTGATCGAGCTAGAATCAGCCAATCGTCCAAGTAGTTCAAAACTCGCATGCCCCGAAGTTTTAGGGGTGCGAGAGCCGCGTCCATGCACATTGTAAATGTACGGGGTGCTAGGGACAGGCCGAACGGTAGGACTGTGTATTGATATACCTAGCCCTCGAAGGCAAATCTCAAGAATCGCCTGTGACGTGACGCTATTTGTATTTGAAAATACGCGTCCTTCAGATCTATTGACATAAACCAGTCCCCTTGGCAAATTTTCCTGGTTGTGAACATTCTGAACTGGCGTTTCACAAGCACTTTGTTCAGCTGTCTTAGATCCAGAATGGGTCTGAGACCCCCGTCTTTTTTCGGTACCAGAAAATATCTGCTGTATAAGCCCCCTTCGCTCTGAGCTTGAGAAAGGCTTTATTGCCCCTTTGCTCAATAGTTTCGCTATTTCGGCTCGAAGTAGATGGGCTACTTCGGTTTTTACCGTAGTTTCGACCCGCGCCGTATAAAAAGCCTCTTTTTGTAATGTTCAGCACCCATTCTGATACCCCGGGAAGCTTTGCCCACGCATTTGCATGAATAGCTATGGGTAGAATGAGATCTGGGCTCTGACCGCAACGTAGTGGCGATAGGAGAGCTTTGGTGTGCTGTAACGTAAACACTGTGCTTGCAGCGTTCGGCGTTGGGCACTGGGTTGTGCGCACATTCACTACATTTAATGCACAATCGACATGAGTCGATTTTATTTGTGCGAGCCCTGTATTGTGGCGGGCTGTGTTTGTGTGTAGAAATTAACACTGGGTTGTGGGCATTTTTATTACACTCATAACACCATCGGCCGTGGCCGGGACACCAGAAATTACACTCTTTATGTGATTCATCTGGGTCGCCGTAAAACAGCGTTTGTGTGCAGGCAAGCGGGCCGTGGTACCGACTTGTTTACTGCAGAATACACTGGAACAGTCGCATTCTCTGGAACTGAACGAGCGAAAAGCTTTGGTGGAAGTCTGGCCGCGGCGAGACTTGAACACCGTCGTTTTCCTAGGAAGGCTAGGAAGACTTTGAGGCCTCTGGCTTTATCTCAATCTTCGGCCGGGGCTCACGCGGAGGGGGGCGGCGGCCAGCAGAGCGAGAGCGTGGTCTCTGGTCCCGGGCTTGATGGCGCTGTGAAGCGGCGGCGGGCGGCGGCTGTGGCTGAGAGCTTCGAGCAGATGGCTGTTTTGAGCAACCTGCTGCGGAGCTAGAGCGCTTCGGTAGGAAGTGCTTCATAGCCTGTGACGTCTTCTGAACATCGGCGAATCTATCCGCGAAATCTTTGACGGATGATCCAAAGAGTCCAGCTGGGGAGATGGGCGCGTCGAGGAACACAGAGTGCTCCGAGTCCGGCATCCCCGATAACGTCAGCCAAAGGTGTCTCTCAACGGAGCTCGCTCCCTCTTCACTGTCTGACGCCAGGATAGAGCAGTTGGCCTCCTCCATAGATGCAGCTGCGGCGGATGGCGGCCGTTGTCCGTCGGGGAACGACCCGAGTGAAGCTGGCGATGCTGGCAGGCGAACCGGCGAGCTGTCGCGGGTTGGAGAAGGCTCGGGGACCCGCTGAGTACGGCGCTTTTTACGGCACGGCACTTTAGCGGGTGGAAGTGCAGTCTCGGTGAAAGGATGCAAGGCGAGTCCTCAGAGTCACCATAGGCAATAGCTCGCAGTGAGGGCAGCCACCGTCAGCGAGCGCGAGAGCTGCATGATCCTCTCCCAGGCAGGAAACGCAGATGACATGGCGGTCCCCGTCGCTGAGTGCAGCTCGGCATGAGCGGCAGGAAAGCGGCATCTTTAAAAAGACGCTTGCTCTTTTAGAGAGGATAGACGGAGAAAAAAAGTGTGAGTTGCGGCGGCGAACACACACACACACACAATGCAGAGTAAAGGATATAACGCCGGAAAGCGAAGCAGGTACGGCGACTGAAGGCGGCGAGATGAAGGCCAGCGGCTTCAGATACAGAGGCTCGTCCCGCAGAAGGCTTGTTCTCAAATGGCGCGGCTTCTTCACTCCGGATCCAGCGATGCGTGAGCTTCGCTGAAGAGATGAAAAACCAGATTATATCAGCCCATCGAGCTATATTTATAGGCCCAGGCCACGCCCGTTTAGGCGGGAGGTGACGTAGTGGACGCGAAGCGCCCCCATTGGATCTGACGTCACCAAGGGCCTCTCTCGATAGTAGGGATGGGAATTGATAAGAATTTAACGATTCCATTATCGATATTCCTTATCGATTCTCTTATCGATTCTCATTGGGTGAGGGAATAAGTACAGGGGTGTTATAAGGGTATTAGGGGTGTGAACCTACACTGGTTTCACGGTTCGGTTTGATTACGATTATCATGCCATCGATTCAGTTCAATTCGATATTTCAATGCATTACGATGCACTGCATCCTCAATTTTCACTTTTACTTCAAAAGTGATGTGTGGATGCGCGCGTGTGTGTGCGTGTTCGCCTGTTCGGGAAGTCACAGTGACAGAAACAGTGACATTCTAGTTTAAGTTTCATGGGACTAAAGTCTGTTTATGCCATTAAGACAATTAAATTCTGTCAAATCAATTTTGTTTTAAAGAGATGTTCATTTAAAAGCAGCGCTCATTCATCAGTGTATAATGTTAACCTAGAGATGCGCGCATCAACCGTCGCCGAGTCCGCTGTTGAAGGTGACGATCATCCATTTATAATCACGCGTAACAACACAGCAATGCATAATTGTAATTTGACCATCGGGTGCGGATACTTAAATCAGAGAACATTATTAGGGGCGGGTGGATGATTTGTTTTTGACTGCGGATTCGGGTGACGTTTCTCATTGAGTATTTGCGCGAGTTTGTGTGTGTGTGTTCGCGTCTCATATGAGTATGTGCGTGCCGGCGTGGAGAGTTTGTGTGTGTGCGCGCGCGTCTCATATGAGCATGTGCCTGGAGAATTCCGCGCATCTTGTGTGTGTAGAGTTTGCGTGTATGTGCGTCAGCGACTTTAGGTGTGTCGTTGTGAATTTCATATGTATTTGTTTGAGCATTCAGCAGTATACATGTATGTTTGACTACTTAGTATATGTGTATGCAAGTGTTTTATATGTGTGCGTGAAGGAAGTTTGATTTAAGCCCTAGACGGCGCCTCATATATTGTCGTCTTTTCGCGTGAAATATAACCAAACTTTAGAGCGCTTCTGCCTCGATGCCATGTTTGCTGCGTTCTGAACCAAAACAACGCAGCGCGTGTGTGACGTCATGACACATTTGCAACGAGCGGAACCGATAAGCGGAATCGTTAAGCAGGCATGTTAACGGTTCCAAGGAATTGGTTCACTGGGCACCGGTTCTGAGGAAGAACCGGTTCTCGGTTCCCATCCCTACTCGATAGGCTGCTGCAGTTGCCACAGGACAGCCAATAGGCACGCAAGCCGTCTTGCCTATGTCTGCATGCTGCCGCAACGCGTTTTACATTAATCCTAAATTAAGGATAATTTTTGGCTTCAATATCTCGTGGAAAAGAGGTTTTCCCCTAGCGTAAGATATTACGCAGTACGAGAGAACCTCTCGTAAGAGAACTTTAAGTAGTAAGTATGCTAATATCCAGGGGTGGACTGGCCATCGGGCAGACCGGGCACTTTCTCAGTGGGCTAACGTGTTTTTTGGGCCGATATATTTCATACATAATTTTTTTTTTTTTTTTATATATATATATACACTCACCGGCCACTTTATTAGGTACACCTGTCCAACTGCTCGTTAACACTTAATTTCTAAGCAGCCAATCACATGGCGGCAACTCAGTGCATTTAGGCATGTAGACATGGTCAAGACAATCTCCTGCAGTTCAAACCGAGCATCAGTATGGGGAAGAAAGTTGATTTGAGTGACTTTGAACGTGGCATGATTGTTGGTGCCAGAAGGGCTGGTCTGAGTATTTCAGAAACTGCTAATCTACTGGGATTTTCACGCACAACCATCTCTAGGGTTTACAGAGAATGGTCCGAAAAAGAAAAAACATCCAGTGAGCGGCAGTTCTGTGGGCGGAAATGCCTTGTTGATGCCAGAGGTCAGAGGAGAATGGCCAGACTGGTTCGAGCTGATAGAAGGGCAACAGTGACTGAAATAACCACTCGTTACAACCGAGGTATGCAGCAAAGCATTTGTGAAGCCACAACACGCACAACCTTGAGGCGGATGGGCTACAACAGCAGAAGACTCCACCGGGTACCACTCATCTCCACTACAAATAGGAAAAAGAGGCTACAATTTGCAAGAGCTCACCAAAATTGAACAGTTGAAGACTGGAAAAATGTTGCCTGGTCTGATGAGTCTCGATTTCTGTTGAGACATTCAGATGTTAGAGTCAGAATTTGGCGTAAACAGAATGAGAACATGGAACCATCATGCCTTGTTACCACTGTGCAGGCTGGTGGTGGTGGTGTAATGGTGTGGGGGATGTTTTCCTGGCACACTTTAGGCCCCTTAGTGCCAATTGGGCATCGTTTAAATGCCACGGCCTACCTGAGCATTGTTTCTGACCATGTCCATCCCTTTATGGCCACCATGTACCCATCCTCTGATGGCTACTTCCACCATGTCACAAAGCTCTAATCATTTCAAATTGGTTTCTTGAACATGACAATGAGTTCACTGTACTAAAATGGCCTCCACAGTCACCAGATCTCAACCCAATAGAGCATCTTTGGGATGTGGTGGAACGGGAGATTCGCATCATGGATGTGCAGCCGACAAATCTGCGGCAACTGTGTGATGCCATCATGTCAATATGGACCAAACTCCCTGAGGAATGCTTCCAGCACCTTGTTGAATCTATGCCACGAAGAATTGAGGCAGTTCTGAAGGCAAAAGGGGGTCCAACCCGTTACTAGCATGGGGTACCTAATAAAGTGGCCGGTGAGTGTATATATATATATATATATATATATATATATACACTACCGTTCAAAAGTTTGGGGTCAGTGAGAATTTTATTTGTATTTTTTGGAGGAAAGAAATCAATATTTTTATTTATCAAGGAATAATTAATTTGATCGAAAGTGACAGTAAAGACATTTATAATGTTACAAAAGTCTTTTGAACTTCCTATTCATCAAAGAATCCTAAAAAAAAAACAAAAAAAAACTGTACAACTGACAGACCAACAACTGTTTCAACATTGATAATAATAATAAATGTTTCTTGAGCATCAAATCCTCATATTATACTGATTTGTGAAGGATCATTTGACACTGAAGACACTGACACTGGTGATGCTGAAAATTCAGCTTTGATCACAGGAATAAATTACACTTTACTATATATTCACACAGAAAACAGCTGATTTACACTGGAATAATATTTAATACTATAACTGATTTTTGTTGTATTTTTAATCAAATAAGCGCAGCCATGGTTAGCAGAAGAGAATTCTTTTAAAAGTATTTAAAATCGTACCGACCCCAAACTTTTGAACGGTAGTGTATATATTTTTTTTTCCTGAACAGCCCATAAACTCGTACATCGGCGGCCCATTCGTTTAGTTTTGTTTTGCTTAATTGGTGGCGCTGGGATCTTTGTGCCGGTGTAATGCAAAAAAAAGTCAGCGTAGGTTTTTTTTTTTTCTCACAGACCGGCCCATGAAACACTTAGATTGGCCCATTGGTTCTTTTCTTGATTGACACTGGGCTGGTCCAATCACATCTTTAAATACCTCCCCCTCTGGGCTCTGAGCGAGCGTGCAGTGTCAGTGTGTATCTGTCAAAATAGTCAGAGAGATGGAGAAGAAACGCAAGGAATGTGCAGAGAAATAGCGTGAAAAAAAAGTGGCCCTTCAAGTGGCTGATGAGGATAGTGAGGAGAATAAGGAGAGAAATGAGTGAGTGTAGAGAACTGCGGTAAGCAGAACTAGGCTACTTTTAGAACACTTAGAGTGTAGGAACCCATTACCCAGTTACGCATTATTTACACATCTGCATACAAGATATCATATCTCTTTCAATATAAAAATGAGTACAAAACTTATTATGAAAGTTTCTTCTATTTTTCAGTGCATTTGTTTTAACAACATATGGCTATTACTTTCATGGGATTAATATTCTAACTATTATTATGCAGTAGTGTAATGTAGACAGACACTATATGACAACTAAAAGAGTTTTGAGTTTTTCTTTGTTCAATTTTCACACTGAATATGGGTTGGAGCTCTTAATTTTGAACTCTCAAAGTGCACCAGATTGATGAATTTAACATTAAAAAACACCCCCCCAGAGGGACAGAGGTCCATTTACCACAGATTTACCAAAAATCCTGTGGGAAACACTGCTACGCCAATGCAGCTTATAGCTTGTTTTAGGATTCATCACTGTGGAGTATAGTTCAATTGTATTTTACAATTAGTAGTTATTTCATCTGTTAAAGGGATACTTCAGGATTTAGCATTAAGCTTTGTATCAGTAGAAAACCAGTAGTATTTTCGAATTACCGTGCTTCTTCCCCCCTCATATCCCCCTGATATGAGAGAAAAAATAATTTTTAGTCTGGAAAAAATCCTCAGATGACGCAAAAATCGTCATTTTGCGTCATCTGAGGATTTTTGTGCCAGAGGCTAAAGACTACAGCCAGTGTTCCGCATGTTTTCACCACGCCCATATGGGGCGGGATCTCACTCACAGAATGTAAAGATAGTGTCAGCCATCTTTCTGTAGAAGCTAAGCTAACAGGCTTTTGCCTCTTGGTCTGTGTAGAAAGTTTGTATAGTAGGCTAATCATGATGGCGGAAGGTAGTTTTGAAGTTGAAATGGCAGAAGGGGATTTCGAAGATCTGTTGCGAGAATCTGATGCTCGCGGCTACCTGTACGAGCCGCAATACAGCGATAAACAGTTGCGGGAGATGGAGGAACAAGAGGCGGCCGGAGCGAGACCTGAGCCCAGCCAGACTCGAGCTGGGGCGGACTGGCGGTGTCAGTGCTCTCGCTGTGTGCCTATGGAAACAGATATAGAGTCCTATTGCTGTCGCGAATCTCAGCGATGCCATTTTCTTCTGGACGAGATCGCTGAATCCGCAGAGCTTTGAGTGTAAAAGTGTTAATATTAATTATTTTTTAAATTAAAAGTTATAACTCACATTGGTTGTCTTTCTTTTTATAAACCTTTAGTGTTACTAGAGTATGGATTAGCCTAGATAATGTATTAGCTTAGAGAAATAGTGATTTCAATTGGAGGAAAACAGTTCATATGCAGAGCTACTAAGCTACTCTGTTGACATGGTCCTGCCTTGCATCATATTTTTAATGTGAAAGTCTAAGTCGTGTTATATACATTAGGCTAGTACATCCCGGTACAACGCAATTTAGCAACATTCCGATGGAAATTTATCAAATAACTCACGATGTATCAAAGCAAGCCTAGTTGTATCCATTTTTCGGATTCTGCCGCCTGTAACCGGTAGGCGTGGTTTGGGAGTGGCCTGGTAAGGGCAGCAAAGCACGTGCATTCTGGGAGTTGTTGTCTTTCAGCCACATGAGTAAAAAATAAATTTGCTGCCTTTTCTCAGTCTAGAATGCTTCAATTTCAAAAATAATTTCTACTATATAAATGACCAATATTAAATACACATTCATCTTCCCAGAGGTGAAGTATCCCTTTAACTTTTACTCATTCGTACTCACTCACTACATGGCATTAGTGGTTTTAAGGAATAGGAGTTGGTATACATATTCAAGGGGCGTGCAAAGATCGGTTGTGTTTATGATCATATGTAGTGGGCCGGTCTGGGCCAAAATGCCAGCGCTGATTTTTCGTCCAAGTCCAGCCCTGCTAATATCAGTGTACTATAAGTGTACTTTTATGTGTAGGGTTTCAATACTACTTGGGATTAAATTGTCCCACTTTTTAGTGTATGAAAGTATACTTTTATGTATACCTCAAGTGTAACAGTAGTAAACTTTGAGTACACAACTAGTTTACACCCAAGTTTTTCGTTTGTACTGCAACAATAATACAAGTGAACTTAGGTATACTGATAGTTTACTAGTCAAATACTTAGCACATTTTTTTGTGTATGAAAGTACACTTTAAAGTATACTCTCAGTAAACTACAAGTTTAGTAGTTTTATAGTCCAAGTATACTTTAAAGTTTTTTTAGTGAACATAACATCTGATAAAACTGTCCTCACCCAGCCACCTTGCTCCACAATCCAGTTTGATAGACGGTTGTTGATGAATCCCGTCATAGCGAACTCGACTACATTTGTCATGTCAGGGCAGGTTTCTTTCATATAGACTCCTAGTGTGACGGCAGCCTTGAGGAGCTGCTTTTCCGAGGCCACTTCTGCTCTTTCCACAACCCACATCTTACACATGCTGTCCACGCTATCAGTGAACACAGTCACCACCTAGAGAAAACACAGGTGTTATTAGCTACAGTTGTTGTCAAACATTAAACATTGACACAATTCACTTTGTCATGTGGTTACCGTATAATAAAGGTAAAAAGATGTTTAGCTATCAGACCCAAACAAAAATTACTGCATATATTTTTAGGTTGCTCAAGAAGTTTCACTTTTACTAGTTTCAGGGAAGAAAATGAAACCAATAGCAATATATATATATATATATATATATATATATATATATATATATATATATATATATATATATATATATATAAGTAAATAAAATATATCCAAAATAAATAAAAAAGTAACACTTGAAAGAACATAAAAATAGATACATCCAAAAAACACTTGAAAATGAAATATAACAAAATCTAAACTTGTTTGAAACAGGTGGAATTTAACAGGTCATATTATCCAATTCATATGTGGATGTCCCTTCCGAAACTTTGCAACATGTACGTGGTCATTGTGTCTTCTTTTCAGTGTGAAAAGCATGAGAGCTCCCTATATAATTACTAAAAAGCTGTCACTCATCTCAGTTCATCGCAATCTCACAAAGTTATAATCAATGAAGCTCTCTATACTGCTCAATGGATCTCTTATTTACATCGTGTCTACACTTCGCTAGTTATAATGAGAGGATTTGCGAGCATGCAGAACTTTAGAGTCAGCACTGGACAAAAACTCCAGCAAATTTTATTTAAATACTGTACAGCTGTTCTTCCTCTATTTTAGAGCACATTATGATTATAGACAAAATATGTATTACAGTGAGGATAATTTTTTATTTTATTTAAATCAGATTTGATGGACCATAAATTGACGTTTCTCTCAGCTGCGTGAACATAAATTGCCGTTCTCACATTACTAGCTTTAAATATTCAATATGCAATAATCATGACATTAAAAAAATAAAATAAAATAATGTCAAAACAAACACCACAAGGGATCAGTGATAGTTTTTACAAAGCCTTTAAAGGCCGCTCTCGTACTGTGTACTAATAACGGACCCTTCTCTGCTGCTCCCGGAATGCAAATAGAAAAAAACTTTCGCTGTGGATTATTGCTGATAACCGAATCTTTAAAGTCGATATATCGACCAACCTCTAATTAGTGATTTGGGAACAAAGTAACATCGATAAAATATCCAATGTTCACGAACTGATACAAACGTTCTTTAGAATTGTTGATCGTTATCTGAAGATGGACCATTTGGACTCACCTGATCAACTGCAGCTCTCTGCACATTCTTCATCAGTGGCTGGATCACTTTTTCATCATAATCATCACCCAGTTCCCTAAGCTTAGAGGCTATTTTTGCAGCATCAAATGAATTCTCTACAAATGCACAAGCAAATAGCTTTAAATTAATTTCTGATAAACTTAAAACAAATGTATCTGGCTATTGTGCACGTGTTGCACAATACAAAATATAACAAAATAATAACACAAGAGGTAACATTTGTTAAGGAAGTTGTCATAATGGCAGATTTTTTATTATGTAATTATGTAATTTTAACTGCATTATACATCAATAAAACAAACAAATATTCCTCCGAGGAGGCAATGGAGGCAGTGTCTCCTCAAAATAACTGGATGAGAAAATAATCGATATTACAAAATGTAACATTAACCCTCTGGGGTCTAAGGTGTTTTTGGGGTCCTTGAGATGTTTTGACATGGCCTGACATTTGTGCTTTTTTCAGTTGCTTATAAACATATTAATGGCACAGGTGAAATTACACTCTATTTAGCACAAACATGGCTACCATAATATGTGAGCAACATGTATGTACATGTTTGTATTTTTGAGAGAATATTGTTTATGCATGGTTATTGAAAAAAACGAAAAATGTAAGTTTCTGAAATAAGGCCACAAAACACTAAAACTATTACTAAATATGTGTCCACAAGACTTTTGACTAATGGATGTTGTCGCCTAGAGTTTTTGCTTCAAAATGATCTGAAAATCATCCTGCCTAATCATTCACATAAAACAATAGATTGTTTTAAATTGTGAAAAACATTTTTTTGTTTGGAAAGGCAATATGCGAATGGGCGTGAACAATGAATAATTAGGTAGTTCTCACCTGAGAAGACAAAGACCCGCATAATGAGCCTTTCATTCAGGTGTGTCACACAAGAAAGAATGCAAGGACAATATATATATATATGTGTGTGTGTGTGTGTGTGTATGTATGTATGTATATACATACACACACACACACACACACACATATATATATATACAGTATACACTCACCGGCCACTTTATTAGGTACCCCATGCTAGTAACGGGTTGGACCCCCTTTTGCCTTCAGAACTGCCTCAATTCTTCGTGGCATAGATTCAACAAGGTGCTGGAAGCATTCCTCAGGGAGTTTGGTCCATATTGACATGATGGCATCACACAGTTGCCGCAGATTTGTCGGCTGCACATCCATGATGCGAATCTCCCGTTCCACCACATCCCAAAGATGCTCTATTGGGTTGAGATCTGGTGACTGTGGAGGCCATTTTAGTACAGTGAACTCATTGTCATGTTCAAGAAACCAATTTGAAATGATTAGAGCTTTGTGACATGGTGGAAGTAGCCATCAGAGGATGGGTACATGGTGGCCATAAAGGGATGGACATGGTCAGAAACAATGCTCAGGTAGGCCGTGGCATTTAAACTATGCCCAATTGGCACTAAAGGGCCTAAAGTGTGCCAGGAAAACATCCCCCACACCATTACACCACCACCACCAGCCTGCACAGTGGTAACAAGGCATGATGGTTCCATGTTCTCATTCTGTTTACGCCAAATTCTGACTCTAACATCTGAATGTCTCAACAGAAATCGAGACTCATCAGACCAGGCAACATTTTTCCAGTCTTCAACTGTTCAATTTTGGTGAGCTCTTGCAAATTGTAGCCTCTTTTTCCTATTTGTAGTGGAGATGAGTGGTACCCGGTGTTGTAGCCCATCTGCCTCAAGGTTGTGCGTGTTGTGGCTTCACAAATGCTTTGCTGCATACCTCGGTTGTAACGAGTGGTTATTTCAGTCACTGTTGCCCTTCTATCAGCTCGAACCAGTCTGGCCATTCTCCTCTGACCTCTGGCATCAACAAGGCATTTCCGCCCACAGAACTGCCGCTCACTGGATGTTTTTTCTTTTTCGGACCATTCTCTGTAAACCCTAGAGATGGTTGTGCGTGAAAATCCCAGTAGATTAGCAGTTTCTGAAATACTCAGACCAGCCCTTCTGGCACCAACAATCATGCCACGTTCAAAGTCACTCAAATCACCTTTCTTCCCCATACTGATGCTCGGTTTGAACTGCAGGAGATTGTCTTGACCATGTCTACATGCCTAAATGCACTGAGTTGCCGCCATGTGATTGGCTGCTTAGAAATTAAGTGTTAACGAGCAGTTGGACAGGTGTACCTAATAAAGTGGCCGGTGAGTGTATATATATATATATATATATATACACATACATACTCACCTAAAGGATTATTAGGAACAAGTCAAGTCATCTTCATTTATATAGCGCTTTTAACAATGGATTGCCTCAAAGCAGCTTAACAGAGATAAACATATAATTTAAGGTAACAGAGATTGTTTTGGCTTTATAGCGGTTCTTGAATAATGTTATTTCCAGCTAAAGTTAATTTTGATTGATTCACCTCCGTCGAAATGATCAGACTTTAAACGCGAACCTGTGATTAACGCTGACGCCGTTCACATGCACATTCAGAATTGATTCTATAGTTTTGTGCTTTTGAAAATATGTGCGCAGGTGTGTAATTCCATACAACCCATGCCTAAACAAACTACTTGTCTTGCCTATACATTTTGATACAGAATAGGTTTTATTTTATCACTTCGGGGTACGCGAACCGAAATTCACAACGCTTTATCTGTAGAGTGGGAAAGGGATCCTCCATAGGGAGAGGATAGTTGACACTTCAGCACTGCATTGTCATCGGGTCCAGGCGAATCTCCTTCGTCAGATCTGGATACGGCCTGGATCCGGCAGGCTGCGGGAGAACCTCGGGGATAAACAAAGACACTAATATTAGCGTAGATGCCATTCTTCTTATGATGTAACGAGTACATCAAGATTTAAGGGAAGTGTTCCCAGTTCCGGCTGACCTAATCTATGCAGCCTAACATTGAATTATAGAAGTCTATAATGTATTATGTGTATGCTAGGTCAAAGAGATGTGTTTTTAGTCTAGCTTTGAACTGACAGAGTGTGTCTGCTTCCCGGACAATGGTAGGAAGACTGTTCCAAAGTTTTGGTGCTAAATAGGAAAAGGATCTACCGCCAGCAGTCGATTTTGATATTCTAGGTATTATCAACTGGCCGGAATTTTGAGATCGCAATAGACGTGAAGGACTATAATGCTTTAAGAGCTCGCTCAAGTACTGCGGAGCTAAACCATTTAGTGCTTTGTAAGTAATCAACAATATTTTAAAATTTATACAATGTTTAATAGGGAGCCAATGCAGTGTTGACAGAACCGTGCTAATATGGTCATATTTCCTGGTTCTGGTAAGAACTCGAGCTGCTGCGTTTTGAATTAGCTGTAGTTTATTTATTAAGCATGCAGGGCAACCACCCAGTAGAGCATTACAATAGTCTAGCCTTGAGGTCATGAACGCATGAACTAATTGTTCCGCATTTCCCAATGAGAGCATATGGCATATTTTAGATATATTTTTAAGATGGAAAAATGCAGTTTTACAGATACTAGACACGTGACTTTCAAAAGAAAGGTTGGTATCAAAGAGCACACCCAGGTTCCTAACCGACGACGAAGACTTAGTAGAGCATTACAATAATCTAGCCTTGATGTCATGAACGCATGAACTAACTGTTCCGCATTTGTCAATGAGAGCATATGATGTAATTTAGATATATTTTTAAGATGGAAAGATTGCTATCAAAGAGCACACCCAGGTTCCTAACCGACGACGAAGACTTGACAGAGCAGCCATCAAGTGTTAGACAGTATTCTAGGTTATTACGTGTGGAAGTTTTTTGTCCAATAATTAGAATCTCTGTCTTTTCAGAATTTAGTAGTAGGAAATTAATAGTCATCCAATTTTTTTATATCAGCTATGCATTCCGTTAATTTTGTGAATTGGTAAGTTTCGTTAGGTTTTGAAGAAATATACAGCTGAGTATCATCGGCATAACAGTGAAAGCTAACTCCATGTTTCCTAATGATATCTCCTAATGGTAGCATGTACAGAGTGAACAGCAACGGTCCTAGTACTGAGCCTTGTGGTACACCATACTGAACTTGTGATCGATAAGACATCTCTTCATTTACTGCTACAAACTGATAACGGTCAGTTAAGTATGATTTAAACCATGCTAGTGCAATTCCACTAATGCCAACATAGTTTTCTAGTCTATTTAAAAGAATGTTGTGGTCAATTGTGTCAAATGCAGCACTAAGATCAAGTAACACTAATAGAGAGATACAACCACGATCGGATGATAAGAGCAAATCATTTGTGACTCTAATGAGAGCAGTCTCAGTACTATGGTACGGTCTAAATCCGGACTGAAAATCCTCGCAGATATAATTTCTTTCTAGAAAGGAACACAGTTGTGAAGATGCTGCTTTTTCTAATATCTTTGACAGAAAAGGCAGATTCGAGATCGGCCTGTAATTGACTAATTTTGTAGGATCAAGTTGTGGTTTTTTAACAAGCGGTTTTATCATAGCCAGTTTAAAGGTTTTTGGTACGTATCCTAGAGACAAAGATGAATAAATTGATATTAAGAAGAGGATATATGACCTCTGGAAACATCTCTTTCAGTAGCTTAGTCGGAATAGGATCTAACATACAAGTTGTCGATTTAGATGAATTAACGAGTTTGCAGAATTCTTCCTCTCCTATAGCAACAAATGAATCAAATTTTTCCTCAGGGAGACTACAATGCACTCCCTGATGCGATACTGTAGTAGACGGTTGCATAGTTATAATTTTGTCCCTGATATTATCAATCTTATAAGTGAAGTAGTTCATAAAGTCATCACTGCTGTGTTGCTTGGACACTTCTGAGCTTGAAGCTTTCTTTTTCGTTAGTTTAGCCACTGTTTCAAATAAATACCTTGGATTATGTTTATTTTCTTCTAATAGGGTTGAAAAATAAGCAGATCTAGCAGCTTTTAAAGCCTCTCTGTAAGCAATCGAGCTCTCTTTCCATGAAATCCAAAATACCTCTAGTTTAGTTTTCTTCCAGTTGCGCTCCATTTTTCTGGCTGCTCTCTTAAGGGCCTGAGTGTCACAGATTGTAGGAAGGATGACGGAGATGAACGTAGAAATAACACTTTCTTTAATAAAGAGAACTCAGAAACAGGCAAAAGGGTGAGACAGCGTGTAAAACACAACAATACCGGACATTGAAGTGAAGACAGGCAGGAACTTAAATACACAATGAAGAAGATTACAAAATGACAGGCAGCTGTGAGGGAGGTGATCAGTGTCCATGGATACAGATTGGTGGCGGGAAACTCAGACGGGGAACACACGTGGCAAATCAAAACAAACAGAGAGTCCAAATAAGCCTAGTGGTGACACTGAGTGTGCTCGTTGTACCACGGCGTTGGACTATTTTCTTTAATCTTCTTTAAGCGCAACGGAGCAACTGCGTCTAAAGTGCTGGAAAAGAGAGAGTTAAAAGTTTCTGTTGCATTATCAAGTTCTTCTAAGCTATCCGGGATGCTGAGATGATTAAACTGATTAGGAAGATTATTGATAAAGCAATCTTTAGTGGCAGAAGTTATAGATATAACATATTTATAACACGGAGTCGGCTTTGCAGCCTTGGCTAAATGTAATTTACATGAAACTAGATAATGATCTGAGATGTCATCGCTCTGCTGCAGAATTTCAACGACATCAACATCTATTCCATGTGATATTAATATGTAGTGATAATCAGATCGGTAGTTGAGCCAGCTCTAGTATGTTGGAGTGAAGTAACTAGATTCTAATGTAGTTAAGTTCCCCTTAACTTCCATTCTGAAACAAAGGAGATAGTGTTTTGAATTGATTAAATCATTGACTCTGACTCGCACATGCAGCATCTTTCTCTAATGAATGAACAACGGAATGCTTTGCTTACGAGTTGAGCTAGCTCTGGACATGTGACTCGAGATGAGATCACGAGTCCAGCCGAAGACCACGCGACCCCTTAGGGTCTGTCATGATTTGATCACCTCACAAACAGAGCACTGCCTGAACGCTGAAGGACAATCACACATTGATTGCACACACACACACACACACACAAATGTCCTATAATGTGTATATAAATGTATATAACACAGAAATTGTATCCAACCTTCCTGTATGCATGCATATCTAATTAGTCTTGTCTTATTCTATAGATGTAATTTTAACTGTTCTGTAACTTCGAACCTTAAAGTTTATTTCTAAAGAAAGATTCTATAACTCTCCCTCTTGCTAGGTCATAAAACTTTATGACTCCCAAAAGGAATTCCAAGGGAAATCACAGCTCCCACTTGAATTCTGATGAAGAAAGAGGAATAGCCTCTGCAATCTTATATTGTCTATAAGTATAACCACTTAAGAAATGCATAAACATGAGTTTGATATTTCCTAGGTCACGGTAGCCGGTATTATGGCTTTATAGTCGTGTGAAGGAACATTAAATGCTTATAAAATGCATATCTTATGTAACTCTGTATTCCGATAAACTTCATGTGACGTGTCTGATCTGTCTGTAATTCGCTCAATCTAACGGAGCCGAATTCCGATAGCATGATGAAGTAAGGTGCATTATTTTACACATTTCATATTTCAGGAGCCAAACGGCTCAAATACAATCTCCTCATGAAGTGGGCATCCCCCACAGGACAAAGAGAACTGTGTCCGCTTCAGATCCGCGGACGGTCATGTGTGATTCGCGCAAACAGAGGCGTGAACCTAAGTGTCCTTAAAGAGACGCGCCGAGCTTCCCTTGTTTTTCCCTTCTGAAACGCTTCTAAAAGCTTCCTAAAAACTCTCTGCCTAAACTCCCTGGCTCTTCCTGCTCTTCGTGGCTTCATCATGTGACTCCTCGTGCATCTGGACCTCGCCTTAGTGTGATGATCCATCGTTTCTTTTCTTGTTTTGTTTCCTCAAGTTTATTTTATCCTTTTCGAGGCCTCCTCTGTTCATGTCTTCTCGCGAAGAAAATGAACACAGCCAGACTGGCAAGCTTCACCTACAAGGACATTCAAACACGCCGCGCTCGCTGGACGAACCCGAACGCTCGGCATCCACATGACAGAGATACACCCACACGCCTTTTTCAGATCAGCCCCACCAAAGAGCTTTACCTGTGCAAGTATCCGTTTTACTATGCTTATTTAAGATCCGTTGAGTCTTGTTCTAATTCAAAAGGTTCTGTGTCTGTGATGAATTGTGCCAAACCAGAAGATCTCTCATCTTCTCACTCTCTCTCTCACTCCCAATCTTGCACTCTCGCAATCTCTCTCTCTCACTCCTGTTTGTTGTTCGTCTGTCTCATTAGTTTTACTGTTTACTGTACATACATGTATCCCGTGTTTAAATGTAGAATTCTGTATCCGTAGTTTCATTTTATTAAAACCATTATATTCTTGATTGTTTTGAATGCTCATATTTTACAAGTCAATGAAATGCGATCCTATAGCTACAAAAGCTTTACAAGTTGTTACTATATCAGTAACGTAAATTTTATAAACACGAGAAAATTAATGTTCACGGCCGGAACATTGAGATTTCTTGGAGTTTATAAAAAGGGACAACCTTGTTGAGAAGTTGGTAAGTTAATCTTACGGCTGTTTGCTGGACAAACCGATTGTTTGATAAACTAAATTAATTCCCTTAAAGTTGTCTCATATAATCGATCTGTAATGAGACCATTGATATATGAATGAGGAATTATAATTCGTTATGATTTACCATTCATATATACAATCGATCTATTTTCAATTTCGATAATTTAACTGTAATATGCAATATATTAATCATATTCATGATTAATTATTAAAATTTCCTATGCATAATTTGAGCTAATTAAGGCACATCTCGATGTGGCTACAAATATTAGATCTAGAGTATGATTACGACAATGAGTAGGTCCTGACACGTGTTGTCTAACTCCAATTGAGTTTACAATGTCTTTAAATGCCAATCCCAATGCATCTTTTTCATTATCTACCATGTATATTAAAATCACCAACAATTAGTACTTTATCTGCAGCCAATACTAATTCTGATAGAAAGTCCGCAAATTCTTTGATACAATCTTTATGGTGCCCTGGTGGCCTGTATACAGTAGCCAGCATAATTCTCAAATGTGATTTATCGTTTACACTATATATTTTTACATTAAGCACCAATACTTCAAAAGAAGTATATTTAAAACTAGATTTCTTAGTGGTTTTGAAAATATTACTATAAATTACAGCAACACCTCCCCCTTTGCCTTTCAGACGAGGTTCATGTTTATAACTGTAATCTTGTGGGGTTGACTCATTTAAAATAATGTAATCGTTTGGTTTTAGCCAGGTTTCACAGCACATCTAGATTATAATCTGAAATCATATCATTAACTATGAGAGATTTTGAAGTAAGGAACACACTACTAATACTGTGTTTGACCCCCTTTCGCCTTCAGAACTGCCTTAATTCTACGTGGCATTGATTCAACAAGGTGCTGAAAGCATTCTTTAGAAATGTTGGCCCATGTTGATAGGATAGCATCTTGCAGTTGATGGAGATTTGTGGGATGCACATCTTGGGCACGAAGCTCCCGTTCCACCACATCCCAAACACATCACAGTGGTAACAAGGTATGATGGATCCATGTTCTCATTCTGTTTACGCCAAATTCTGACTACCATCTGAATGTCTCAACAGAAATCGAGACTCATCAGACCAGGCAACATTTTTCCAGTCTTCAACTGTCCAATTTTGGTTAGCTCTTGCAAATTGAAGCCTTTTTTTCCTATTTGTAGTGGAGATGAGTGGTACCCGGTGGGGTCTTCTGCTGTTGTAGCCCATCCGCCTCAAGGTTGTGCGTGTTGTGGCTTCACAAATGCTTTGCTGCCTACCTCGGTTGTAACGAGTGGTTATTTCAGTCAAAGTTGCTCTTCTATCAACTCGAATCAGTCGGTCCATTCTCCTCTGACCTCTATAGGGTTGGGTACCGAAACTCGGTGCCAATAGGGAACCGGTTCCGACGTAAACGGTAGTAACCAGGCCGAATAAGAACGAAAATTTCGGTGCCTGATTTCGGTGCCTAACTTCATTATGCACACACACACACACACACACACAAGGTCTCTCGCTCTCTCCCTCTCCGCCGTGCATGTGCTACACAGTTTGGAGCACAGTTTCTTCTGTCTCGCATGCGCACTCTTTCTCGCAAGGTTTGGCTGCATTTCATGTGTAAAATTACGTGTCAGAACGCCCTCTGGGTGTGCCGATAGTCTGAATCCCATATAGAATCAAGCCAATTCATTGGCTGATGGCGCGGGCGCCGCATCGACGCACTTACGTCGTCATATGTTGGCGCGCGCGCGCCATCTGCTTCTCTGATTTCTCTGCCGAAAAAGGAAGCTGGTCGGCAGCGCGAGGAGCTTGGCAGCGTCCCGTTCCCTATTGAGAGAACCTGGGTTACACCAGTAACCAGAGATGTTCTCTTTCATAGGTTCACTCAACGCTGCGTAGCTAAGAAGCAGTGGATTTGTAGGCTGCTGTATCACATGCCGTTTGAACTGACGCGCTACAGCGATCTGTCACATTTTAAAGAGCCAAAACTTTATTTATTGTGTGAATCTCGTAAAAATATTGACAGAATCTGACAGCTGTGGATTTGTTCCATATCAAAATAAGTAACCTTCTCTGTCTTGTCTGTCGGTGTCAGTGTCCTCTTTGTCCGCGATTTTTCTGTGTTAAAAAAGGGTCATTTGCGTGAGTCTCACGGTCAATGCGTGAGAGTTGGCAGCTCTGCCTGCTAGTAATCTCTATTAATCTCCAGTATTATTACATTGTTTGATACAATATTGTTTCATTTGATATTATGTAAATATGAATTTTTATTTTATATTGGTTTTATTATTACCATATGTTACTTGTATTTATATTGTTTAAAGATTTAAGTTAATATTGTGTCCAGTTTGGCCCTGTAAATTAAAGGGTATTATTTTTTGATAAAGTGTGTGCGGTTTCATTTTCTTAAGTACCGATTTAAGAACCGTTTAAGCACCGGAACCGTTTAAAAAATACCGAGTAGGTACTGGAATCGGATAAAACCCAAACGATACCCAACCCTAGACCTCTAGCATCAACAAGGCATTTTCGCCCACAGGACTGCCGCATACTGGATGTTTTTTCCCTTTTCACACCATTCTTTGTAAACCCTAGAAATGGTTGTGCGTGAAAATCCCAGTAACTGAGCAGATTGTGAAATACTCAGACTGGCCCGTCTGGCACCAACAACCATGCCACGCTCAAAATTGCTTAAATCACCTTTCTTTCCCATTCTGACATTCAGTTTGGAGTTCAGGAGATTGTCTTGACCAGGACCACACCCCTAAATGCATTGAAGCAACTGCCATGTGATTGGTTGATTAGATAATTGCATTAATGAGAAATTGAACAGGTGTTCCTAATAATCCTTTAGGTGAGTGTATAAAATCTAAATATAAAGGAAAGTCAAAAGCACATTTTTAGTCATACCTGGAAACAAATCCTGTTCAAATAGGCTGTATGGGCCATTCTATTGAATTGGTTCAAAGTTAGAGTTGGAAACATCTTGAAAAGAAAATTGTCTTTTTTTCATAAATGTCTTTATAAAGTATTATTTTTTAAAGTAGGCCAATACATTTTATCATACATATTTCAAAGTTAAGGATTCGTTATTTTGACATAGCTTGCATTGGAACAAACACTATAACAGTTAATTAGTTTATTTTTGACAAAACATACTATATATTTAACATATGAGCAGAAACTGTCTAACAAAAGCTTATTTGATGTCTATTTTATAGTAAAAACTTTATAATCTATCCAAAACTAGTCAACGAAATATTGTCTTTTATTTCGTCTGTAAGAGTGCGCATCTGTGCGTTTGTCATCCACACACACAGACACCCGATTCATTTAAACAGTCTTTTTGGTTTTACAGATACTATTCTATATCGCGATTAGAACAGATCTCATCTCAGTAGGTTATAGCAATATAGTTTGGATGTGTTCATGTAAAATAATGCAGGAGCGAGAGTGAATGAACGGCACAGATGTTGTAGTAACATCGCGCCGCGCGTCTGTGCCATTCATTCATTCATTCATTCACACACAGACACGCAATTCATATTTAAACAGTCTTTGTGCAGTTTAACGTTACAGACACTATTCAATAACGCGATTAGAACAAAGCACTTAAGAATAAATAACTTACTTCATCAGCTGAATCCGTTGCTCCTCGAAATGAAACTACCAGCACTTCTGAGGTAACCTTTCCAGGATTATTATGATAGTATTATTTCTCACAGCGCAGCAAGACGAGGTAAAGTACAAGATTATTATTAGACTGGATGTTTTATCCAGCTGATGTGGGCGTTTTCATGGCTTGCCTCAACATTTGCGTTTGAATAGCGCGCGCTCTCAGTGGGCGTGGTCACATTAACACGTCATATGCTATAATTAGCTGAAAGGAAAAAGACTGACATCTCTCTCTTTTCATACAGATTACATAAACTGAGAATAGTTGTTTTTATATAAATTACTTAAAGGTCCCCTGACATGAAATTTTCACTTTCTGAGGTTTTTTAACATTAATATTAGTTCCCCTAGCCTGTATTTGGTCCCCTCATGTCTAGAATTTTTAATCGGTGTAAACCGAGCTTTGGCTATTTTTCTCTTCTCTGCAGCTCAGACGCGCTGATCTTGAATCTCCTCGTTATGACGTCATAACGAGGAAAGGTTACCTCCCCTTTCTCTGCTTTGCCCGCGCGGAGAATTTGGCTCGCCCATGAGAAAACGAGCTAGGAACAGGAAGTACGAACGCGCCGGCGCGATTTTAGTTTTTCCTAGAGAAATAGCTTTGAGATTTGAGTTTTTCCTTGAGAGATATCATGGCTTGCAAACGAGCGAAGCATGGCAGTTGATCAGTGTTCGAATGTACAAATGAACACAAAAGTATTTTTTAGTTCCTTCATCCGAGCCTCTGAAGAAACAATGGGTTAATTTTATTTTCTCTGGAAATGCGCCGACACAACTTCCCAAAGTTTTGTATGGTCCAAACATTTTACCGACGACTGTTTCCTCAACTCGATGAACGTCTGAAAATAAATCGATCGAGCTACCAAGCAACAATTTCTGATGTGTAGCCTAATTGTTCAAGTTCAGACAGGTAAGTTAATCTTTCTCTCAAAATCGTTCAATACTGTTTATGCATCAGTAAGTCAAGCCAGTGACTAAAATATCAACTTTACATTGTTTCTTTTAGTAGGATGAAAATAATCTTATTTAAATTCTGAACAAATTATACAGAAAGCGATCAAAGAACAATCTTTCTACACAGCGCGAGTTTATCTGGACAACTCGTTATGAAATCAATGACGCACGTTACACTGCACAACGAAGCTCTTACTGTATGTACATCATCGTGTTTGCATTGGTGAAAGCATTAGAGAGAGTGCAGAAACTGCGTTGCAAAGATAAGATCTTCATTCTCGCGGTCAACAGACTGTCATTTGCTTGCTCAATGCTCATCACGGCAACATTTTATGTGATGGGAATAGATCTAAATACTTTAAAAACTTCTCACGATTCGTTAATCTCGATAGCTGTAATAGTAAAAACGTATAATAGCTGTAGTAAAAGTATTCAAGAAAGTTTTGCATGTAATACATAGCTATTTCATATGCAAGCATGTCAGCCAATCACAGCAGTGGCTGGCTACACTGAATCCCACAGCAGACACGCCCCTTCAAACAGAGCGTTCAAATCAGAGGCTAAAATCAGGCTAGGAAAAATGCCTTTTATTTCTAAATTATGACTATTTTTGATCTAAAAAACATACTAACATTATAAGGGCAACCCAGGAAACATTATAAAATAATAAAATAACCCCATGTCAGGGGACCTTTAATTTAAAAGAAGAGAATTTCAGCTTCATAAAGAGAAATCCTTCGTGTCATTGTGACAAGTATTGACTGAGTTACAGTTCATTTTTCAGACGCATTTCAGAATGGACTTCACTCATAGAGAGAAGGCAAAACGCGCATCATGTTTATTTTTTTTTTATTTGACAAAAAGCACAACACTTTGTTTTTATTGTGAGTATACACAAAAAAAATAGACACTTAACAGGATCGAATGATGTATAACACTTATATGTAAGATCAAAATCAGCAGAGTATTTTGAGTCTCTTTTGCACTTATAAGAAAAAAAGTGAGCTGGTATCGCCGGCGATACCACCGACCCCAGAGGGTTAAATGATTAGTTCACTTCAGAATTAAAATTTCCTGATAATTTACTCACCCCCATGTCATCCAAGATGTTTATGTCTTTATTTCTTCAGTCAGTTTTTTGAGGAAAACACTCCAGGATTTTTCTCCATATGGTGATCTCAATACAAGATCACAAGATGGCGGAGTAGAGGCATAGTTGCTCACAGCTCTCCCTGCTTAAATTGCTAAAACAGCAAATCAAGATCTCCAAGCGCAGAATCTGCCTCATGGTTTTCGAATTTTTGCTTTTATGACTTCGATCATGCCTGGGAAAAGGGGAGTCCCAAAAGAGTCGGCGAATTTACAAGCCGAAAACACTGCCATTACCTCGTGCGGCGGACTGACTACGGCGTCTCTGGAAGAAACTTTGCAAAAGTTTTTTGCCGAAGCCGACATAAATGCCAGAGATCGCTTTGAACGTTTGGAAAATCAGCTGGATTCTATCAAAATGACACTTGATCAACATTCTAAAGAATTAGATTCCCAACGCAAGATTACAACCTCTCTACAAACAAGAATGAAGCGAGTAGAGGAAGCTGCTACTGAACATAATATGACCTTGGAGAAACTTCAACAGAAACTTGTCTCGATGGAGGACCGGAGTAGGAGGAACAATCTCCGAATTATAAATTTGAAAGAAGGAGTGGAAGAAGACCAGGCCTTGGCCTACCTGATGCGTAGTCTTCTCAAATGGTTCCCTGAATTAGATAGCAGCCCTCTGGAACTCACTCGAGTGCATCATGTTGGCCCCCCGCACAGGGCTCCTGCTCCTCCGCAGACCATGATCCTGAGCTGTCTTCGCTTCACTGACAGAGATAGGATCTTAGGATTCGCAAGAAAGTCACCGGTGACAGTAGACGGCCAAGCAATTCGCTTTGCTGCAGACTACAGCGATGCCACCGCTCGGCGTAGACGTCCGTGCTTTCCTATAATGAATAGTGCTCACATCTTGAGATTTCAAGCTTTTCTGTTATATCCAGCCACCATCAAGTTGACAAGAGGATCCAACCAAAACCTATTTACTGAGCCAAGTGAGGCGTCCAAGTTTATCGATTCCTTTGATTCACTCAACTCGGAGGATGTGACTTCACTTGTGCCTTGACTGTTGTCATGTTAGTTTTGTTTACTTCCGAATGTACGGTATGACGCGCTGTTTAGCGCCTGACGTCATTCCATTCAAGGTTAAGAGACGTCTACAGGTACTACCTGATTTAGATTTTTTGATTAATTATCTGCCTTTTTATGGCTTGGAGGCTTGCCAATCTTTTAGTTGGTAATAGTACGCTGTTTTGTTGTTCTATCGCACTGAGATATGAACTTGTAAAGAAAAAGAAAAAGAAAAAAAAAAACCTCGTGGTTTTCTTTTTTATTTATCTAGCAAAATATAATAAAGTAATATGATTGATTAAGCTCAGTAGCGTTACTCTTAGGGGAGCGGGCAAAGGACAGTTATTTGATTTGTTGACATTTTTGCTTTGTTTCAATGCAAGATCTTATATATATATATTTTACCTATACCTGGCTAAATTAAAATATAGCAGACTCCAATGTTAAACTGGACAACTACATCATATATAGGCTTTATAGAGGATCCAGGGGAGGTGGGGTCGCCACTTACATTTCATCAAATTTTAAATCTCAATTAATTACTCCTAAACTGACGCCTGAGCTTTTTGAAGGTATCTTTGTTAAGGTTATTCTTCATGCAAATAAACAATTAATAATTGGCAATATATATCGCCCACCAACATCTCCCAAACTAGAGTCTGTTCGAAACATCCTAGCCACTGTTTCATCGTTTGGTGACTCATCAGAAATTATGCTGTTGGGGGATTTCAATTTAAACTGGACTGATCCTGGTACTCTCACAGAACGGGACATGTTCAATGTAGGGTTGGGCCGATGGACGATAAAATATACTGACGGTATATACTGACGGATTTTTCGTGTTCGGGAGATTTTTCAGCCTTTTAAGAGGACGAAATCTGAGGTGTGGTCATATTTTGGCTTTTACAAAAGTCCTGAGGGAAACTTGATCGAGGATGGTCACCCTGTCTGCCGAACAAAAAGTCGCTGCAATAGAAACACTTCAAATTTTCCGAGTCGTCTTGTGTGACCATCACCCAGTGTTGTATAGCGAACGCAAGGCAAGTTAACTTTGACCTCAATACCAAAACTACGTCTGGGAAATAATTGGGCACGAAATATTGTTTTGAGTTGAAATATTTTATGTCACCCACTTAAAATAGACGTGAAGCTTCCGCGAAGAAAAGTTCGCAGCAAGTGGCTTTGAGCCAAAGACGAACGAACAACTTCAAACAAGACTATTATTAAGAGTAGGGCTGGGCGATATGGCCCAAAAAATGTATCACGATATTTTTTTTTATATCAGTCGATATCGATAATTATCACGATAAATGTCAAATCTTTATTTCTTTCAAGTTTAAAGGCAGATTTTTGCTCCTAAGTGAAAGTTGTATAAACCCAGGGCCGCAGCTCCGCACACGCACATCACGCACTGCGCGTAGGGCACCAAGTGCTTGGGGGGGCACCAAAAAATATGGGTCGTGAAAAATCATCACAATAGGCTACTAGTATAAATAACAAATAAAATATGTCTAAAGCATGTTAATATACAAAAGCAATACAAAAGTAATATAGGCCTAGACCAAATTAGTCGAGAAAAAGGTGAATCTCCTGTGACAGTCTCCCTCTGGTGCCCCCCCTTCCCCACCTCCCAGTGGTCTGTTCGATTATGCCTCAATCAATGTAAAATTTGGCAGACACCGACCTCAGACATGGCCTCGAAAAGGCACCAAGAGTCGGGGGCGGAAAAAAGGAAAAAGAAGAGACAGCGGGATGATACTCGCGCGTCGCTTGCAGGTAGACAATGTTTTAAATAAAAATGTTAGTTTTGTAGCGCGGGCGCCCTTGCGTCGTGAATACATGTCCAGGGGGGCGTCGCTAGTAGTGCAAATGATCCGGGCCGTTTTTAGCCCTGCATGTTGAATCTTTTATTTTAACGGGGGTCCGTGGGTCTCTCGAATTTTGAAACTTGGGCTGTTTAAGATGCAGTTAGTTTGTTTGAGAAGAAGAGGAAGACCGTTTAGATACGTTTTTTCGTTGTTGTTCTATGCGGATAATTTTCAAGAGGTTCATAGGCCAAGGCCCAAGGGCGACATCTGTTGGTGAAACTGCAATTAGAAAAAAAAAAAAACCACAATCTTAGTGTTTGTATATTTTCATATTCACAGAGTTGTCAAATTATTAGGGCTGGGGAAAGATTAATCGCATCCAAAATAAAAGTTTGTGTCTACATGATATATGTGTGTGTACTGTGTATAATTATTTTGTATAATATACAAAATAATTATACACAGTACATAAAATGTTTATATAAATATATTATATAAATACACACACATATGCATGTATATATTTAAGAAATATTTGCATGTATATACTGTATATAATTATATATAATTTATATTATATATAAATTTAAACATTTTATATATAAATAACAAATATTTCTTAAATACATACATGCAAATGTGTATTTATATATACAAAATAATTATGCACAGTACACACATATATCATTCATGTTCCAAATCTGTGTTTTTAGTAATTGTGGTGGTTTTTGGTATTTATAATTTTAACTTTTATATTATTTATTTCTTTTCATATTTGGTGCCATTGTTAATGTAAAATGATTTATTTGCAGCAGTTATTTTGAAAGTAAAGAGAACCCAACTAAGAAATTCTGAATGCTTGTTATTCCTTGGGTGGTTGGGAGTGGGGGGGCACCACCAAGCATTTGTGCTTAGGGCACCCAAATGGCTAGCACCGGCCCTGTATAAACCAGAGCGTTGTGGTTTTAAAAATCTGAGGTAGAACATTCAAACATTTGCCATTTTTCCTTAACAAAATAAATATCTGAAAAGAAAAATATTTCTTCAGCACAGTTTGCAGTGCAGGCTGCAATATTCAAATGACATGTTTTGTCTCGAAATGCATATTTGACAGTGAGTTGACAGTAAATCTACATCCTAACTCAAGCTAATGCTACTATGTTAAATTTATGTTCATTAACAAAAACAGTAACATCTGTTTTTTTAATTTTAAGGACCACATTTTTATTTGGTAAAATGTAATATTCTGACTGTTTGAGTTTTATTAAAATTAACCATCGGTCATCCAGTATCATGCATTTAGATCATGATAACCACAGATAAAGCCAGGTACAGCCTATAGCACCTCACTATCATGGCAAAATGTAACTTTATGGTTTCTATGGTATTTGTATGAAAAACAGTAGCTGTTCGAACTCGTTCATCAAAATGAACTAATCTTTTTCCGAGTCAATTTGTTCATTTCGTTCGTTAAATGAATCAAATGACTCGAAAAAAGATTCGTTCATTTTGATGAACGAGTTCGAACAGGAGAGTCACACAGAACAGAGCAAGGCGGGCATTTGAGCTTATAAAACTTAAACTTTGTTATTTATTTTTTAAATGACCGATCGTTTCGCTTGATAAGACCCTTATTCATCGTCTGGAATCGTTTAAAGCCCTTTGAACAGTTTGCAGTTTGCACTGAAACTGTCTTTTAGACCTTGGACAGTTTGGTGCCCAGTAAAGTGCATTATATGGAGAAAAATCCTGGAATGTTTTCATCAAAAACCTTAATTTCTTTTCGACTGAAGAAAGATAGACATGGACATCTTGAGTAAATGGGGGTGAGTAAATTATCAGCAAAAGTTTTTTTAAAAGTGAACTACTCCTTTAACTTTATCTGTGATGGGGTGGGGGGGGGTGAGAGCTTGGGTGTGTGTGCGGGCAGGCGTGGGTGTGCGTGGTGTCCGCGTGGTGCGTGTGACTGATTGTGAGTGTGTGGTTTAGGTTTTTTTCTTATATTTTGTATCTACTCTGTTGTTTTGCTGTTTAATGTTGTTTGGTGTAATGTATGATCCTGAGGACCCCCATGAAAACGAGATGTTTCATCTCATGGGGCTGATCCTCTAATAAATGTTCATAAATAAATAAATACGTGTTTACAAAGCGAACGTGCAAAGACTAAATCAAATTCCCTTTGATAAAATAAAGGTAAAACAACGATGTTAGACGATTTTTAAGTTGGAGGAGAAAGTTTTTCGCCCTTCCGCGGGACTTTTGCGTGACCTTTCCAACGTGATTACCGATTGTTTTGCTAGATAAGACCCTTATTCCTCGGCTGGGATCGTGTAGAGCCCTGTGAAGCTGCATACAAACTGTAATCTGGACCTTAAAGGGGTCATATAATGGTACATGCACTTTCACAAGTTGATTGTACTGAAATGTGTGTTGGCAGTGTCTGTACACAACCATCATATAATGATAAAAATCCATCCAGTGGTTTTGTTTTAATCTCCTTATATGTTTTCCCCTGCCTCAAATCGAGCCGTTCGAGCCTGTGACGTCACAAGCTCGCACGCCCCTCCCACGATTGTTGATTGACAGGAGCGTTTCAACACAGACCCACCCTCGCTCATGAGGGAGCTGTCAATCATAGTCTGTGCGGCGCGGACCGGCGCGGTCATTGTTGATATGCTGGAGCACTGTCTATGAGCAGAATGGCGTCTAAGCGATTGTGGTGTTCTGTTCTTGGGTGTAATAACGAACACAGCAGTCATTTTAATGTTCCTAAATCCGAACCGCTGAAGACGCAGTGGCTGAGTTTGTTTTCGAAGGGAATATTCCCCACGAGCAACGTCAATGCTCTCATGTTTGCGCGAATCATTTCTCACCAGACTGCTTTATAAACGAGGATCAGTATAAAGCTGGATTTGCTAAGAAGCTGCTCATGAAAAAAGGATCGGTACCAGATATTCGTGTTCCTGCTGAATCTCCAGAAGAACGGAAGTGAGTGTAACGTTTTATTAAACTTTATATTAATATATTAATCTTTGCAAATCGCTAGCTGCACGCTTCACAATGAATGCGTCTAAGGTTTACACTCAGGGTACATTACGGCATGTTTTCTATGTATGACGTTCTCAATATAATTCATAATCCCACGTTTATACTGAACAACGCGTTATGGTTATTGTGTTATTGTATTACAAATGGTGTATGCACAGAACAGAGAGGCGGGGTGAGCAAAGCTCATTATCATTTAAAGTCATATGCACTGAAACGGCGTGCTGAAAACAGAGCTGTTTTTGACCAGGTAAAATAAGTGTTTTCTTACAATACTAATGAGAATTTTTAATTAAAGTATATTACAAACTTTTAATTTAGACCCTAAAGAATCATATTAGCTTGTACAAAAATGGCATTATATGACCCCTTTAAATCCATTGGTTGCAATTGAAGTCCACTATATGGAGAAAAATCCTGGAATATTTTCCTCAAAAACCTTAATTTCTTTTCGACTGTAGAAAGAAAGACATGAACATCTTGGATGACATGAGGGTGAGTAAATTATCAGGAAATTTTAGTTCTGAAGTGAAGTAATCCTTTAAAAAGTGTAAAAGTCAATCGTTTTTATGAAGTAACAGTGCCCAACAGCGACACCCACAGGTTAAGTTATAGTGGGAGGCGGGCCTCCTGTGTCCCCATTGACTTAAAACAGACACCCTAATGCATAAGGAGAGTTTAGTGGGGGGTAATTGAGAATGAATGGGGGAAAGTCACGTGAGAGGAGGCAATGCCTCCATCGCTCTGATTGGATATGATCGGTTATGATTGGATATGACTGGTTCGTGCGATAAATCCCGCCTCTTTTGTGCGCATTTTCATCAGCCTGTACATAATATTAAATATTAATATTTTTCTTACACAAACTCATCGTTTTGCTTCAGAAGGCGTTTATTAACCCACAGGAGCCGTTTAGAGTTCGTTTATGATGGATGGATGCAAATTCTCATTTTAAAGTGAACTAATTCTTTAATGAACTAATTAAAAAGTAAGTAAACAACTCGGCCATTTCACTGCTTTATGTCACGTCAAAATCAAACTTGAAATGGGCTGAAAACATGATGACTATGTTTTTTTTTTGTGAGCAATCAGTTCAGCTTGGTGAAATTAAAGGTACATCTTCATATCTGTGACCAGTGTGTACAAGCTTGATGACTGCTGCCTGAAAATAAGTTGACTATTAAAAATAAAAGCTGAACATTTGTTCACAAATAATATACATTGTTTAAAATGTTACTGCTTTTAGCTATTATTTTGGAATTAAATGTAAAAATGTGTAAAAACACTAACTTGATTATATTTCTACTTGGTTTTAATAAAAAAAATAAGAAATGTACTGTTATTGCAAAAAAATACAAAATAGAATTTAATAGAAAATTACAAAATAGTCTCTTTTTATGTAATATTTATGCAACCAGGAAAATTATGTGTGACGGACATACAGTACATTTATATTTGATATACAGTATATCAAAAATGTGAGGACTTTGCCTCCTCATTTTAAAACACCACTGATATATATATGTGCGTGTACTTATTAATCTCACATTTTTCTGTAATTAATCGTGATTAATCGCACCTAACATTAAAGTTTGTAATATATTTTTATCTTGTAATACTTTCACATTGAATGTCCTAAATAATGTAGAAACAACATAAAGATGCTGTTTTATGCATTTATGCAATCCAGTGAGCTTTCACTTGCAGAGAGCAGCCTCTGTAGCATAGTGGATTGCGTACAAGGCAGTACTTTGTCTTTGCTTTTAACGAC
Source organism: Rhinichthys klamathensis goyatoka (assembly GCF_029890125.1). Classification (NCBI taxonomy): domain Eukaryota; kingdom Metazoa; phylum Chordata; class Actinopteri; order Cypriniformes; family Leuciscidae; genus Rhinichthys; species Rhinichthys klamathensis. The sequence goes on from NW_026606637.1 coordinate 2,087,451, forward strand.
AGGAGTCCGAGTCCGAGGTCAGAACATATTTCTCGCTCTCCTTTTCGGTTGTTTTGAATTATTCTATTGGGGCATGGCTTTTACAAATCGTCAACTGTCTGGTTAACTAGCAGGAAATGCTTTTTAATAGTCCGTGAGGCGGGGAGAAAATTGGTATCAAAAAGGGCACCAATTCTAATGGTTATTTTTCAAAACAGGCATGCCCCCTGACCACAAAAATGCATGATAGCAGTGCCATGTAGGTAGCTTAAGCCTTAAGGTATGAAAAATACCAATTTTACATTTAATTGTGCTGAAAAATTCTAATTATGCAAACTAAATCTCAACATTGATAAACTGTTATATTGACATATCTATTGCTTTAGATCTTCTCTTTTATGATGAGATATCACTGTGAAATTAAAAATAAAATAAAATATATATGCTCTTTAGGACAGAAAATATACAACAAAATAAGGAAAATATAACACAATTTTGGAATTATATTAACACAAAATAATATTTTGTGCAAATATGGTTCAATATATCTCCCTTCGAACGGTCATATGTATTGCGTAGCTATACGCTATGGGGAACCAACCCAATCACGCTGTGCTATGATAAGAGCAACGACATCTTCTGATGTCAGGATGCTTGCATAAGGGTCCGAAGCAAGGGCCTTTTGGCATGACGTGTTGAACGGGCAAAAGCCCTAATTATGATGGGCCTGGCTCACTGAGGCTGACTTCATCACACAGAAAGGATATGTGCCTGCAGTGCAGGGACTTCCAAGTTATAAATCCTGGCGTAGATGGACTGCGAGGACCAGCCGGCCACTATACATATATCGCCAATAGATACTCCACTGGACCATGCCCAGGAGGAGGCCATGCCTCTAGTGGAGGGAGCTGTGATGCCTATGGGGCATTGCAAGCCCATAGAGGCATATGCTAAAGCCATAGCATCGACCAGCCATCGGCATAATCTTTGCTTTGTGATCAAGCACTGTGCGAGCACCGAAGCTCATAAAGAGCTGCTCTGACTGTTTGTACTGAGCGGAGCGTCTGTACCGGGCAGAGGTGTAATTGCTGCTCATCTTCCGATGTGGGAAGAGCAGAGAGAGTGATCACTTGTGCTTTAACCCTCTGGGGTCGGCGGTCTCGCCGGCGATACCAGCTCACTTTTTTCCTTATCAGTGCAAAAGAGACTCAAATTACTCTGTTGATTTTGATCTTACATATAAGTGTTGTACATCATTCGATCCTGTTAAGTTTGTATTTTTTTTGTGGAACCTCACAATAAAAACAAAGTGTTGTGCTTTTCGTCTAATAAAGAAAAATAAACATGATGCGCGTTCTGCGTTCTCTCTGTCAGTGAAGTCCATTCTGAAACGCGTCCGAAAAATGAACTGTAACTCTGCAAATACTCAGTCAAACAGGTATACATGCACACAGGCATGAAGCCTGAATTATCTTCTTTTAAATGAAGTAGTTTATATAAAAAACTAATTTTCTCATTTTATGTAATCTGTACGAAAAGAGAGAGATGATAGTCGTTCTCGTCTCAGCTCATTAAAGTTAATTTGACCACGCCCACGGAGCGCGCGCTCTATTCAAACACAAACGCTCTGAGGCGATCCACGCCCACATCAGCTGGATAACCCACCGAAAGAGACTCATATTTACGACGCTGTGAGAAATAATACTATCTTAATAATAATCCTGGAAAAAATTACCTCAGAAATGCAAGTAGTTTCATTTGGAGGAGCAACGGATCCAGCTGAGAAGGTACATTCTTTATTTTCAAGTGCTTTGTTCTAATCGCGAAATGGAATAGTGTCTGTAAACAAAAAGACTGTTTGTATGAATCGCGTTTTTGTGTGTGAATGAATGAACAGATTACCTATTCCAATACTGAGATGAGTAAAAATCGACTGAAATATGTTGAAATAAAATATTTTTGTATAAGCAACGTATTAAACTGCAAATTAACATGTATATGTCCTAATCATAAAAACGATATGTTACATATGAAAGACAAGATGTCGTTTTTACTGTAAAATACTGCCACATCAAATAAGCTTGTTTGCTAAGATGTTATAATAGTGTTTGTTCGATTGTAGGCTATATTCAAACTAATTAATCCGCAACTGTGAAATATGTATGATAAAATGTATACTTTAGTATATACAAAGAAAGATTACATTTGAAATATAGTTAAAATTTTAATTGTTGTTGTAATTGTAACCTTTTTATTAAAATAACAAAAATATGTGTAGGTTACATATAAATAAATCTTAGGTAAATCTTAAAAGCTCAATATAAGCCTCCTCTTTAAATTATTTGTATTGTGTTTTATTAGTGACACATTTGGGATATATTCCCAAACTTTCTGTAAAAACAGTATGAGAATTAACTGCACAATTACTAGAAATGTTTACATTTGATATTATACAATTTGCAAGCACAATTTGATAAATAAATAAATAAATAATTGGAACTGTGAACCAATTTTGTATTATATAGGCCTATATATATATATATATATATATATATGTATTGTCATTGCATTCTTGTGGCTCAGTGACACACCTGAATGAAAGGGTCATTAGTATGCAGCCCCATTATGCACTCATTATGCGGGCCCATTGTCTTCTCAGGTGTGAATCACAGCAGGTCACACCCCTGCGCATATTGCCTTTCCAAACAAAAAGTGTCATTTTTAAATTTAAACCAATCTATTGTTTTATGTGAATGATAAGGCAGGATGATTTTCAGATCATTTTGAAGAAAAAACTCTAGGCTACAACATCCATTAGTCAAAAGTCTTGTGGACACATATTTATTATGTGTTTTGTGGCCTTATTTCAGAAACTTTAAGTTTTAGTTTTTTCAATAACCACGCATAAACAATATTCTCTCAAAAATACAAACATGTACATAAGTGTTGATAACACACTATGGTAGCCCTGTTTGTGCTAAATAGAGTGTAATTACACCTTTGCCAGTAATTTGTTTATAAGCAACTGAAAAAAGCACAAATGTCAAGAGTATGTCAAAACATCTCAAGGACCCCAAAAACACCTTGGACCCCAGAGGGTTAAACAGGGTTGAATGAGTTTGGAGAAAAGTATCAGTGACACCTCACATAGGTTTGGGTCCTGGATACACTTCACATAGGTTTGGGTCCTGGTTTCTTGCTGAGCACCAGCCAGAGAACACAGACCACTTAAGAGCATAGAGGCGTCTTTGTGGACGGAGCTCTAGCCTCATTGATTGTGCTCAGGACACTCGCTGGGAGCTCCACTAGCTCCCGTCGAGGGGTTACACATTGTGGGCCCATAGCAGCAGAATCAACTCGGGGAACCAAGGTTGGGTCCGCCAGAGAGGGGCCACTAGTAGGACTGAGTGTCTGCCCTCCCTGATCCTCTTTATGACCTGAGGGAGGAGCAAGACTGGAGGAAAGGCATACAGGGGAAGGCTGGGCCATTCGTGGGCCAGCGCATTCCTGCTTTTCGAGAAAAATATTGGGCAGTGAGAGTTGTCTTTGGAGGCAAAGAATTTGACCTCTGCCCTCCTGAAAACACTCCAGATAATTTAAACTGTTTGGGGATGGAGGGTCCATTCCCCTGGGGACACATTGCCCCGGGACAGCATATCTGCTTCCTGGTTCAGTTTCCGTGGAACATGCATTGCTCTCAGCGAGCGCAGGTTGTTTTCTGCCCATAAGAGGAGACTTCTGGCCAGTTCGTACAGTCGTCTCAACCTGAGCCCCCCCCCCGGCAGTTTATATAGGACACTACTGTTGTGTTGTCCGTGTGGACCAGGACATGGTGACCTGACAAACGTGGTAGAAAGGTTTTAAAACCACCAGCAATTCTAGGCAGTTGATATGAAACCGTCCCTCCGTGCTGGTCCAAGCTCACCCCTGACTCCAAGAGACTGGGTTTCGACCAGGGCTCTGGTGCAGCCGTGGTTTACCCTGATATAGAGATGGCTTTAGCGCCATGATTGGGGGAAACCTGTGGTTTTAGCCAGTACTGCAGTATGTGTAGCATACTCTGCGGACGTACTTATGAAGCAGAGGCCTAGCATCCTCAGAAAGGTTCTGTGGGGACTCTTGGTCCCCGCTCTAAACAAGCTTTCGAGTCGCTGAATAGCCAGAGAGCGTTTGTTCGATAGCCACGCCCTCATTGCAAAATTGCAAAATTGCAAAATAAACATCAGCAGTAACCACCATCCTCCTCGGGACAAACCCCATATTTACTCCAGTCCGGTAACGGGTGGGGTCCTTCCAATGGGCCAGGGCTCTGATGCAGCCATGGTTGCAAAAGCGACCTGATCGCCAAGCGTGAGTTGGGGCCTGGGGTTTCAGCGGGTACTGCAGGGGGCGCCTGTGCAGCAAGCCCAGTGGAAGTACTGACACTGCGGAGGCCATCAGGCCTAGAATCCTCTGAAAGGTTCTGAGAGGGGAAAGGCCCTTACTCTGAACGATATTGCGAGCTGCTGGATAGTCTGCTCGGATGTTAGCCGGGCCCGCATTTGGGCTGAGTCGAGGACCGCCCCCAGGAAAGAGATTCTCTGGCTGTGAGAGTCAGTGAGACAGTGAGCTCTTGGCTAAGTTGATTCTGATTCCTAGGCATTTCAAATGGCTGAGGTGCACAGACCTGTGAGAAATTGACTCTGCCTCTAACTGGGCCAGGATGAGCCAGTCGTCGAGATAATTCAGGATGCGTATCCCCTTCTGTCTCAGGGGGAAAGAGTGTTGCATCCATGCACCTCGTGAAAGTGCATGGTGAGTAACCTCAATTGATTGTCCCCAAAACCCAGCTCAACACTCCGGGGGTGGCCTGTCAGGCCCAAATTGAGTGGCAATAGCTTAAGCATTACAGGCTGCATCTCGCACTGAGCTGGGAGAACAGTACCTGTTACAGCATAGAGATTAAATGGGTAGCGCTTGATCGAGCGGAGGCGTGGCATGCGGCTCTACTTTGGCACCTGGTTTGTTGCTGAGCCGCTGAACGTGAGCGCAGCGAGGCGAGACTCTGACAAGTGACTCGCTCATTGGCGTGGAGTTGTAAAAACAACCGCCAGCGAAAGATCCTCTTTATAAAGGAATATACTCAATGAGTCTCACCTGATAGCCACAGGGAGAGACATCATTTTCCATGGCAGAGCTGTCAGCGCTGTGCCTGCTCTAGCAGTGGAGGCAGCACTGGGGAATCCCCGTGCTGCAGGGACAGTGAGACACGCAGGATATAGAAGACCCGGCAAGCGACGTGCTCAGAGGTGCAGCATTTTGAAACAAACGCCGGCGAAAAGATGCTCTTTTAGAGAAATAAGCTCTCTTATACTCACCTGATAGTTCAGGGGAGGAGCGTCATTCTCAGCTGCCGAGTCAGCGGAGAGAACAGAAAATAGTAAGCCCATAGTAATCGCCGGATAGCCACAGAGGAACGGTGAAACAGCTGTTGCAGCGCCAAGTCAGCTGGCTGGGGAGCACACCGATCAGTCGGGCTGCTTGCCACTGTAGTCTGCTTGATTGCAGAGCAAGATTCAGCTCGTTCCACTGCTGGGGCTCTTCCAGCGGCAAGAAGGCTTCTTTTGGAGAATCGGCGATGAAGGACGTCGCAGAAGGAGAATAAATCTGAAACCTATGGCAAGACGAGCTGCTTATATAGGCAGATATAAGAAAAGATATAAAAGAGGGTGTGCAGATATAACTAGTTAATTATATTCCTGAGTAAATGATGGCAGCAGATGCTGAAAAATATTAAGCGTTTTATTCTACTGTTCTGATGCTCCCTGCCATGCTTGCTTAGCATTTTGTTTCTGAATTGCTCGGCCCCAAAAATTACTTCTTGCAGCTATATTTATGAATACTTTTTGTTTTTCAACATAAATGAAGTTATCAGGATGAGTATTTTGGAGATTCCCCTCAATGGCCTCTTTTGAACTTGTGACATACTGTAGTGAGGGTGAACTTTCTGTTCAGAAATATTAGTAAGCTATTATTCTAACAAATCGCAATCCTGAAAACTTTTTTTCTTGTCCTTGCTAAAGGCCCGTTTGTACCAAGTATGATAACTATAATGACAATGATTAGGGGTGTGGAAAAAATCGATTCATATATGACTCAGGATTATATCTTCTACCGATTTGCATCGATTCACGAATTTCAAAAATTGATTTTCTAAAGTGTGATTTTCTCACTGCTTTTGACTGAATCCCTTTTTTATCTTTTATATGAATCAAATTAGATTTAATTCATACAGTGAAGAATATACAGTGTTTTATTTTTACATTTGAGTATTCAATTTCAGATTTGTAATCTTTGTTTGTAATGTGCGTCTTTGTTCCTATTTTTTATATCAAAAATAAAATAGCCTGCCTTGCTTTATTACAGAAGACTGTGTATAATGATTGTAGTCAGCTTAAAGGGCATTTGTTTTACAATATTGGGTTGACTAAAATGGGAAGAAAAACTAAATAAATTTCAAGGTTCCCAGGTTTAAAGGTTTTCCAGATAATGATCGATAAAAAACATTGACAGCCAATCAGAATCCATTCCGCTTTAAAGAGCTCCAGCATTTAAAGCGGCAGACGACAAAACTGCATTGCATGCTTAAAATGAACAGTGTTATCGTTCATTGGTGTGTATAGTTGGTCAATATAGTTACCATTACAGTTATATTTATTGTTATTGTTCTTGGTGTGAATAGGCTTTAAGGGTGCCACCCTAGCTACTGGGTCTGCATTTACTTAGCTTTCAGGCATTTTACAGTGTCTTTCAACTCTCTCTGTTCGTGGGCATTTAAAATGAATCAATAACACAAATTAAACAATAATTTGACAAAAAATTTTTTTTTTAAAATATTTATTAAGTTTAACACATTTGTCAGCGCTAAAACATTCCTCATTTATCTGTAATATAAATAAGATGCTAAAATTGTTGTTTATACAGTGATACTGTCACTCAGTATAATGGCTGACACTTTAGTGTAAAAGAGAATTTGCATTACACTGACTGACAAAAATATTACTCTGAATGACGAAACTTCAACTTTAGCTTAAATTGCAGGCTATCAACTGGCCACTTGTGTTAAAAAGTGAGCTTGACCAGTTAACCCTCTGGGGACGGCAAACGTTTTGGCAGATTTTTTTCACATAGCAGAAAAATAGACTTAAACTACTCCATCATTTCTGGTCATACAGAGTTAAGACATATTAAAAAATAAACTATTAAATGTCTACTTTTTTATGTGCCCACCTACAATCGAAATAAAATATTGTGCTTTTATAAAATAAAGAAAATAAACGGTGTGCGTTCTGCCTCTCGTGTCCGTGAAATTTTTTTCTGGAGCACGTCTCTAAACTTAAACAAAACTCAGCGAATACTATTCACCCAGACATGAGCAATATATGTATATAATCATTTAAGTTTGTACTTTTAAATTATCTAATTTAAAACTAAAATAAATATTCTCTGTTTATGTAATCTATATAAAAAGAGAGAGGTGTCAGCCGTTCTCATTATCGTTCTCGCATCTCATTATTCCGCTAATGTGACACGCCCACGGAGAGCGCGCACTATTCAAACGCTAATGATCTGAAGCAACACATTGAGACGTGTAAACGCCCACATAAACTCAGTAAACACACTATATTTAGTCAGATTAATGTACTGTCGTCTTCCGCGGCTGGGAGGAATAATCCTGGGACATTTACCTACCTCAGAACAAGTGCTGGTTTATTTTCACTTCGAGGAGCGAGCTGAGCTGTAAGTGTTTTTATTCTTGTGCTTTGTTCTAATCGCGATATATAATAACGTTAGTGTCTGTAAACGCAAAAATAGCCTACTGTTTAAATTTGAATCATCTTTCTGTGTGTGTGTGTGTGACTAGTTTTGGATAGATTATAAAGTTTTAACTCTAAAATAGACATCAAATAAGCTTTTGTTAGCAGTTTCTGCTCATATGTTAAATATATAGTATGTTTTGTCAATAAACTAATCAACTAAGAAAAGTGTTTGTTCCAATGCAAGCTATATCAAAATAATGAATCCTTAACTTTGAAATATGTATGATAAAATGTATTGGCCTACTAAGACATTTATGGAAAAAGACAATTTTCTTTTCAAGATGTTTCCAACTCTAACTTTGAACCAATTCTGTAGAATGGCCCATATAACCTATTTGAACAGGATTTGTTTCCAGGTATGACTAAAAATGTGCTTTTGACTTTAATTTATATTTTGATTTTATATATATATATACAGTATATATATATATATATATATATATATATATATATATATAGTAGGGCTGGGTAAGTTAACGCGTTATTATCGCGTTAACGCATTTATTAATTAATGCCGACAATTTTTTTTATCGCACATTAACGCAGTTTTTTTTTATTATTATTTTGAAAGTCCGTTGCTCACTGGCTCTGAATACACATAGGCCTACAGTCAAACCATGGATCACAGGAGGGGTGGGATGTTGGTCAGCCAGCAAATAAACCACCCAAACAAGCAGTGGAGAGGCTTTGGCAGGTTCTCTCAGGTGAACAGAAAGGGAGTCAGCGCTCCGCAAGTGAATGACAGGCGCTCGTTGTCCCCCTTGAAGCGCAATTACACATGCCAACATGACATCATGACTTTGCGTAAACATACACGCCACTTTCAATTCAAGTGGCGTGTTATCTATACGCATTTTGAGGTATCCGCGTGTATGTCCACGCCGAAATCTTTTGCGTGTATGTCTACGCCATTAAACGTCCGAGTGATTCCGCGTGTATGTCTACGCCGTTAAATGTCCGAGCGAAACGAAGCAAAATCAGTCAATCTACATCTGTGGAGCGATATTTCTTTTCCTAGGATGGTAGGAGAAGACTCATAAATGGTATTAACCCCAGTGACGGGTAGGTTTAGGGACGGGTTTGGGGTAGGTCATATATTTATATATACATAATGCAGTAATATAACGTTAAGTCAAAGGCGTTGATAAACACGCTGAAAAGCGATTATGCGTGTTGATAGCACGCCAAAAATGGAAATACGAATTGGCGTGTCATACATACGCCATTTCATGAGATCAGTCTGCACATGCAGAGGGAGCATGCATGTGAAACCCGGGGAGCGGTTTTAGCAATCACAGCGCTTGCGGTACACGTAGAATTGACGCATTGTTACATTTTTGGAGAGGTGCACGTCAGGGTACGCGCGCTACACACAGCAGGTACGTAGCTACAGCGTGAGTTCGACGCAGAAGTATAAATTGGGCTTTACATCTGTTTAATGTAATCTTAGTGTACATGGGAAACCATGTCATGACCAAACCTAAGCTACTATCAGAGAAGTAACGTTGGTCGACTTATATCTGTAGTAGTGGTCATGACCTCTGACTGTTTCTGCTGCTCCCTGATAAAAGATACCTGTTGATACCTGTTCAGAAAAAAAAACAAGAAAACTGGACTCGTTTTAACGAGCTAGATTAAAGGTAATGCCCTGGCATGTGGCATAGCTTTGTTTTAATATTTGATTTGATTACATTAATGTTTAAGTTGAGATTTACAATAAATATTTTATTGCTACTGTGTAAAGGTAATACTGCTGGTATAAAGCACCTTATTTGTTTAAAGTTTTTGCAAACCACATGTTATTGCACTTTTGTGTATATAGCAGTACATTTAAATCAAAAGTGCACACTACTTAATACACTACTTTAGAATTCATTATTCACTCTTGCGCGTAACAATGCGATTAATCGCAATAAATTCATGCGATTAATCGCGATTAAAAATTGTAATCGTCGCTCAGCACTAATATATATATATATATGTACACTCACCGGCCACTTTATTAGGTACCCCATGCTAGTAACGGGTTGGACCCCCTTTTGCCTTCAGAACTGCCTCAATTCTTCGTGGCATAGATTCAACAAGGTGCTGGAAGCATTCCTCAGGGAGTTTGGTCCATATTGACATGATGGCATCACACAGTTGCCGCAGATTTGTCGGCTGCACATCCATGATGCGAATCTCCCGTTCCACCACATCCCAAAGATGCTCTATTGGGTTGAGATCTGGTGACTGTGGAGGCCATTTTAGTACAGTGAACTCATTGTCATGTTCAAGAAACCAATTTGAAATGATTAGAGCTTTGTGACATGGTGGAAGTAGCCATCAGAGGATGGGTACATGGTGGCCATAAAGGGATGGACATGGTCAGAAACAATGCTCAGGTAGGCCGTGGCATTTAAACGATGCCCAATTGGCACTAAGGGGCCTAAAGTGTGCCAGGAAAACATCCCCCACACCATTACACCACCACCACCAGCCTGCACAGTGGTAACAAGGCATGATGGTTCCATGTTCTCATTCTGTTTACGCCAAATTCTGACTCTAACATCTGAATGTCTCAACAGAAATCGAGACTCATCAGACCAGGCAACATTTTTCCAGTCTTCAACTGTTCAATTTTGGTGAGCTCTTGCAAATTGTAGCCTCTTTTTCCTATTTGTAGTGGAGATGAGTGGTACCCGGTGGAGTCTTCTGCTGTTGTAGCCCATCCGCCTCAAGGTTGTGCGTGTTGTGGCTTCACAAATGCTTTGCTGCATACCTCGGTTGTAACGAGTGGTTATTTCAGTCACTGTTGCCCTTCTATCAGCTCGAACCAGTCTGGCCATTCTCCTCTGACCTCTGGCATCAACAAGGCATTTCCGCCCACAGAACTGCCGCTCACTGGATGTTTTTTCTTTTTCGGACCATTCTCTGTAAACCCTAGAGATGGTTGTGCGTGAAAATCCCAGTAGATTAGCAGTTTCTGAAATACTCAGACCAGCCCTTCTGGCACCAACAATCATGCCACGTTCAAAGTCACTCAAATCAACTTTCTTCCCCATACTGATGCTCGGTTTGAACTGCAGGAGATTGTCTTGACCATGTCTACATGCCTAAATGCACTGAGTTGCCGCCATGTGATTGGCTGCTTAGAAATTAAGTGTTAACGAGCAGTTGGACAGGTGTACCTAATAAAGTGGCCGGTGAGTGTATATGTATGTATGTATGTATGTGTGTGTGTGTGTGTGTGTATATTGTCCTTGCATTCTTTCTTGTGTGACACACCTGAATGAAAGGCTCATTAATATGCGGGTCTTTGTCTTCTCAACCACCTAATTATTCACAATGGGGTTGGGCCGTTCACGCCCATTCGCATATTGCCTTGGCTAACAAAAAATGTTTTTCACAATTTAAAAGAATCTATTGTGTTATGTGAATGATTAGACAGTATGATTTTCAGATCATTTTGAAGCAAAAACTCTAGGCCACAACTTCCATTAGTCAAAAGTCTTGTGGACACATATTTAGTATGTGTTTTGTGGCTTTATTTCAGAAACTTTAATTTTTAGTTTTTTTCAATAACCATGCATAAACAATATTCTCTCAAAAATACAAACATGTACATACATGTTGCTCACATATTATTGTAGCCCTGTTTGTGCCAAATAGAGTGTAATTTCACCTGTGCCATTAATATGTTTATAAGCAACTGAAAAAAGCACAAATGTCAGGGCATGTCAAAACATCTCAAGGACCCCAAAAACACCTTGGTCCCCAGAGGGTTAAGTTAAACAATTATTCACATATACTTATTTTTCAAAAAAATCTAACAATATAGGCCTAAGTGTTTTTTGGCATTTCACTGTATGACCGGCGTTTTTGTAAATAAGGCTACCACACCATGAAAGGTGGAATTATCAAATATTTAAGAGCAATAAACTCACTTTTCTGTAGCACCACATGGTCTTCAGGGTGCCATTTGATGATGTCACAGACCGTCTAATGACTATCTTTTTTTTAATATGATTTCAGAATGGCTTCTTGATCCTGTTACACTGAATGACCTCTGGTAAACTGCATTTTTGGGACAAAAGTCATAACCGAGTACGTTCTCTTACGAGAGGTTCTCTCGTACTGCGTAATATCTTACGCTAGGGGAACACAGTGTAAAATGCCGTGCGTGCTGGGATCCAACACCAAAGTCCCAAGGGCAGGTGCCCGGGGCTCATATAGTGCATAATCACCAGGGACTCACAAAGAGTCTGAGAAGAGAGGCTAGAAGCGTCATTCCCAATAAGTTAGCGTCCTAAGGGAGCTAATCACATTAACAGTGTTCCACACAGTCAATGTGAAAATGTTCGGCCTGAACTGTGTAACAGTATGGGTCTTACTTTTGCCCATGGAGTAATTTTATCAATCAGCGAGCGGTGCTCCAGCGGTTGTAGTATTCTGAGCCGAAGCAACGGGGCAGACAATACTGATTTTAGACCGAAAGTAGTTTAGCCTGTAAGGCGGGAACCTCTAGGTTATAAAACCTTATAAATGTAGACGGGGAGGCCCAGCCTGCCGCCATACAGATATCCTGCAAGGTAATCCCGCTAGACCAAGCCCACGACAATGCCATGCCTCTTGTGGAGTGCGCTCTAACACCTAAAGGACACTTCAAGCCTTTAGACGTGTATGCCAGCGCTATGGAATCAACTATCCATTTGGATAGGCTCTGTTTCGATGCGGCTAGTCCCTTAGCACGTCCGCTGAACGAAACGAAGAGTTGCTCAGTCTGTCTGAAAACAGACGAGCGAGACACATAAGCTCTTAATGCCCTGATTGGGCAAAGGAAGCTCGCATCCTTTTCCTCGTTGTAAACCGGCAGGGCAGACAGGGAAATAACCTGAGCCCTGAACGGTGTATTGAGGGATTTAGGCACGTATCCGTGTTTTGGTTTGAGTATGACTTTCGAGTCATTTGGCCCAAATTCCATACACGTCGCGCTTACTGAGAGCGATTTTGAGGAGTAGAGCCGTCTAGTAGACTGATCGTGTTTAACACTCCCTCCGGGAGGTTTGCGGGTACCCGTTGATGGCCCATGCGTGCAGGGACCACAGCTCCGGGCAAGGATGCCAAATCGAGCCCTTGGCCTGAGAGAGGAGGTCTTTCCTCGTCGGTATTGGCCATGGGGCAGTGCTTGTCAGCTGCATCAGAACTGGGAACCAAGCCTGGTTTTTCCAGAGCGGAGCCACAAGTAGCACTGAGCATCCGTTTTCCCTGATTCGTTCCAATACCTGAGGCAGGTGGGCAGCGGGACCAGACGTGGGCCAGCGCATCCCTGCTCTTGGAGAAAAACTTCGGACAGTGAGCGTTTTCTTGGGACGCAAACAGGTCTACCTGCGCTCTGCCGAATGTCTCCCACAGCAGTAGGACCGTATGCGGGTGCAGAGACCATTCTCCTGCTGGAACATTGTTTCTGGACAGTCTGTCTGGTCCCAAATTCAGGTGACCAGGCACATGTGCTGCTCTCAATGAGCGCAGATTGTGCTGAGCCCAGACCAGGAGGCGTTCCTTCAGCCTGTAAAGGTTTCGGGACCTGACGCCACCCTGGCGATTTATGTAGGCCACCACTGACATGTTGTCCAAGCGGATCAAGACGTGGTGACCTTTTATTCAGGGACAAAAACGCCTCAGCGCATTGTTGACTGCCATCATTTCTAGACAGTTTATGTGTAGGAGCTTCTCCCGTTCTGACCACTGGCCAAAGAACGGTCTGCCCTCGAGTAGCGCTCCCCATCCCGAGGTGGAGGCATCCGTGGACACCACTCTCACACTCGAGGAAGTCCCCAGGTTTACACCTGACTGGTACCAGTCGATTGCTCTCCAAGGTTTCAGAGCTGTGACGCATTTCTGATCGACCTTGAGGCGAAACAGATCGGAGGCCCATGCCCGAGGTGGTACTCGCGCTTTTAGCCATAACTGCAGCGGGCGCATGCGAAGCAGACCCAACTGGAGTACTGATGATGCTGAGGCCATGAGACCCAGCATTTTCTGAAACCTTTCGAGCGGGACTATAGTGCCGCAGCGGAAGGATTTCGTGATGCGCTGAACGTTCAGTCTGCGCTCTGGCGACAGTCGCGCTGTCATAGACAGCGAGTTCAGTTCTGTGCCCAGAAAAGATATTTTCTGACTGGGAGACAGCAAACTTTTCGCCTAATTGACTTTGAGACCTAGATGTTCGAGTAATATGGTCCTGTGTTCTATGAGCTCTGAGTGTGATCGAGATAGAATCAGCCAATCGTCCAAGTAGTTCAAAACTCGCATGCCCCGAAGTTTCAGGGGTGCGAGAGCCGCGTCCATGCACATTGTAAATGTATGGAGTGCTAGGGGCAGGACGAACGGTGGGACTGTGTATTGATATGCCTGGTCCTCGAAGGCGAATCTCAAGAATCGCCTGTGACGTGACGCTATTTGTATTTGGAAATATGTGTCCTTCAGGGGCCGTATTCACAAAGAATTTTATCTTATCACTAGGAGTACTCCTAAATCGCACTAAAATATTTTAGCTAGGAGTGTTCTCTTAAAAGTTATTCACAACGCCTTTCAGACCTACTCTTAGTAAGGAAAAATGACAACTCCTAAACTAAGAGTGAGTCTTCGTTGCTATGGATGACGTCAATTCTCATGCACGAGCTTCCTCGCAATGATCACGGTGATTGGTTGTTAGATGACAGGGCCATCATGCCCTGTCTGTGTCCTACACAAAATAATAATAGTAATGTCATCGAAATGCATATATAATGACATGTTTGTGCAGGCCCCAGTGAAGTGTAAATCTAAAAAGGCAGAGAGAGAGAGAGAGAGAGAGAGAGAGAGAGAGAGAGAGAGAGAGAGAGAGAGAGAAGTTGTGAATTAAATTAAATTAAATAAAGGTATCCTAATACCCTAATGAAAAACGACACTTGCATTAACACTTGCTTGGTTAATTGACATCCTATTAGCCTAAATAGACTACTTAAAGCAAGGAAATGTTGCTCCTATTGCAGTGATGTAATAGTTGAATGACGGTGGAATATGAACTCGTCAAAACGGAAAAGAAAGCCCAACTGGACGCAGGATCAGTTACTGCTGCTGGCCCAGTTGGTGCTGAAAAAAAAAAAACATAAAAGGGAAATTCGGCACTGGGATCTCAAGCAAAACTAAGCGTGAGACATGGGAGAGGATTTGTTTGCAGATCAATGCAGCATTCCCGCTTGTGTCGTGGACACCGGACGACTGCGAGAGGCTGTGGTATGCACTACAATCCTTTGTGAATAGGTCTTAGTGAGTTAGGAGTCCTCTCGACTTCTTTTAAGCTGTCCCAGACTTAGGTGCTACTTTTAGGGCTAAAATGCTTCGTGAATTACTCTTAGTGGCAAAAATTAGGAGTCCTAAAGTTAGGAGTGACACGCCCATTATTTTTAGGAGTTGCTTCTAAATTCGCCAGTTAGGAGCTACATTTAGCCTTAAAATTCTTTGTGAATACGGCCCCAGATCTATTGACATAAACCAGTCCCCTTGTCAAATCTGCACGAGGATTTTCCTGGTTGTGAGCATTCTGAACTGGCGTTTCACAAGCACTTTGTTCAGCTGTCTTAGATCTAGAATGGGTCTCAGACCCCCGTCTTTTTTCGGTACCAGAAAATATCTGCTGTATAGGCCCCCTTCGCTCTGAGCTTGAGATAAAGGCTCTATTGCCCCTTTGCTCAATAGTTTCGCTATTTCGGCTCGAAGTAGATGAGCTACTTCGGTTTTTAGCGGCGGGGACGTCGAGCGAACTGCAGCGAATAGACTCTTTTTATAATGTTCAGCACCCATTCTGATACCCCGGGAAGCTTTGCCCACGCATTTGCAAGAATAGCTAGGGGTAGAATGAGATCTGGGCTCTGGCCGCAACATAGTGGCGACAGGAGAGCTTTGGTGTGCTGTAACGTAAACACTGTGCTTGCAGCGTTTGAGGCGGGGGGCGCACCGATCGCGGCGGGCAGCCTGGCCGCGCTTGATTCCCTTATAGCAGTTTGCTGAGAGAGAGTGAGCGGGGCGAGCCCCGTGGGGCTTAACAATGTCTGTGAGTGAATGTGGGCGCGGGACAACGGGCACATTTACTGCACTAAAAACACTGTCGGCCTGAGCTGACTGTATGTGTGTTGGTTTCGTTTCTACAGAAACTGTGGGACATGCAGTGTGTAGTGTTTGTGGGCACTGGGTTGTGGGCACATTCACTACATTTAATCCACAATTGACATGAGTCGATTTTATTTGTTCGAGCCCTGTACTGTGGCGGGCTGTGTTTGTGAGTAGAAATGAACACTAGGCTGTGGGCATTTTTATTACACTCATAACACCATCGGCTGTGGCCGGAATACCAGAAATTACACTGTTTATGTGATTTATCTGGGTCGCCGTGGAAACGGCATTTGTGTGCAGGCAAGCGGGCCGTGGTACCGGCTTGTTTACTGCAAAATACACTGGAACAGTGGCATTTTCTGGAACTGAACGAGCACAAAGTTTCGGTGGAAGTCTGGCCGCGGCGAGACTTAAACACCGTTGTTTTCTTTGGAGGGCTAGGAAGACTTTGAGGCCTCGGGCTTTTATCTCAATCTTTTGCCGGGGCCCACGCGGAGGGGGGTGGCGGCCGGCAGAGCGAGAGCGTGGTCTCTGGTCCCGGGCTTGACGGCGCTGTGAAGCGGCGGCGGGCGGAGGCTGTGGCTGGGAGCTTCGAGCAGACGGCTGTTTTGGGCGATCTGTTGCGAAGCTAGAGCGCTTTGGTAAGAAGTGCTTCATAGCCTGTGACGTCTTCTGAACCTCAGCGAATCCATCCGCGCAATCTTTGACGGATGATCCAAGAGGCCAGCTGGGGAGATGGGCGCGTCGAGGAATGCGGAGCGCTCCACGTCCGGCATCTCAGATAACGTCAGCCATAGGTGTCTCTCAGCAACGGTGAGAGAAGCCATGTTCCCGCCCAATGGCCTGTGCAGCGGATTTCGCGTCGCGAAAAGCATAGCGGAAGTAGTGCGGCAACCTTTAGAATATACCGCCATCTTAGCTCGCCGTCCAGCAGAGGGCGGGCAAAGATGGCCCGCTACAGCTTCTTCTACTGGAGGAAGAGAGTGTTATCCTCTGTCTTTAGCACCGTCCAACACGGAAAATGCTGCTGAGACAGAGGTACGCGGTCCCTTTGCAGGAAATATCCAACCAGTCGGTGTGCGCGGGCTGCGCGGGCGCCGCCCACTCAAGGCCGAGGCTCGCCACAGCCAGCGAGAGTAGACGCATCAGCTCGGATTCGATGCTGGCCCGTTTCCCTGACGACTCGCGGGCAGAGGGGGGAGGTCCACAGAGCTCGCCCAGTCCTCACTGTCCCGACGCCAGGATAGATCAGCTGGCCTCCTCTACAGATGCAGCTATCTCGTCGTCATTAATGGCTGAAGCGGCGGCGGACGGCGGCCGTTGTCCGTCGGTGAGCAACTCGAGTGAAGCTGGTGAAGCTCGCGGGAGAACCGGCGAGCTTTCACGAGCTGGAGAAGGGTCGGGGACCCGCTGAGTACGGCGCTTTTTACGGCCAAAAAATGCCAGGCGAGTCCTCAGAGTCACCATGGCAACAGTTCGCAATGATGGCAGCCGCCGTCAGCGAGCGCAAGAGCTGCATGATCCTTACCCAGGCAGGAAACGCAGATGAAATGGCGGTCCCCCTCGCTGAGTGCGGCTCGGCACGAGCCACAGGAACGAGGCATCTTTAAAAAGACGCTGCTCTTTTAGATAGAGAGAGAGAGAGTGTGAGTCGCAGCGGCGAACACACACTCGGCAGAGTAAAAGGATATAGACGCCGGAAAGCGTAGCAGGTACGGCGACTGAAGGCGGCGAGATGAAGGCCAGCGGCTTCAGATGCAAAGGCTCGTCCCGCAGAAAGCTTTTTCTCTGACGCCGCGGCTTTTTCACTTCATCCACCGATGCGTGAGCTTCGCTGAAGAGATGAAAAATAGGGCTGGGCGATATGGAGCAAAGAATATATATCTCGATATATTTTGCTATATCTCGATATACGATATACTGTATATCTCTATATCTTTACAAGAAAAATAACCCAACAAAAACTACTGCAAAAACAAATATGCCAAATACCACAGTCTTTTTTTTATTGGAGTGCAAAGAGGTAGGCAGTTCATGTAGTCCAAAGTGCTTCTGCGACATTAAACAAAAAAAAATCCCTGTATACAAAAATAATAATTCAACCATGGCAATGGCCAGGGTTGCCACCTGTCCCGTTTTACCGGGATTGTTTAATAACCTGTCCCGAGAAATTGATCCACTCTCCCGGGACACAGAATGTCCCGGTTTTCGAAAAAGGCTGTGTGAATATGTATGTTCAAACCGTGTAGTGTGCGCACGGCAGAGAGGGAAAGAGCACCGTGTAGCGGTGTGTAGCCTCCGGGCTAGTTGCGGGCGCCGCCATGTTGAATGAGACAACACGCGAGGGGAGGGGGAACAAAAGCAAGGAGGCGGGGGCGAGCACAGCGCAGAGAAGGCAAAGTGGCGAAATCAGAATTAAATATAAACAATATATCGGTATACGATATGTCAAAACCCATATCGTGTTTAAAAAATATCTCGATATATTTTAAATATCGAGATATCGCCCACCCCTAATATCAGCCCATCGAGCTATATTTATAGGCCCAGGCCACACCCGCTTTGGCGGAAGGTGACATAGGGTTTGCGCGAAGCGCCCCCATTGGATCTGGCGTCACCAAGGGCCTCTCTCGATAGGCTGCTGCAGTTGCCGCAGGACAGCCAATAGGCACGCGAGCCGCCTTGCCTATGTCTGCATGCTGCCGCAACGCGTTTTACATTAATTCAAAATTAAGAATAATTTTTGGATTCAATATCTCGTGGAAAAGAGGTTTTCCCCTAGCGTAAGATATTATGCAGTACGAGAGAACCTCTCGTAAGAGAACCCCTGGTTATTTAAACAAAAAAATAAAAAATAAAAAAACATGGTCCTTTTAATATAACACAGCCAAACCTTTTGTGAACATGCCAAGAAAACAAATATATTTTTTAACTTGGTATTGTATATGTAATGTAATGGCAAAATCAAAGTCCGGATCGTTATGCTGAATGACAATTTTACACTTTGGAACATTATTTACCCCATATGTTGACATTTTATTTTCAAAAAAGTTATTTGAAATATAAAAGTAGACACTTTACTTGCATTTAACATGATTTTTATGTATATAAAATGACTTTTGTAAATTGAATTTGATGCGGACACCAACATGGTGACGTCTCGTCTTTGACCCAGACACAACTGATGACGAGAGCACAGGTGTGGACAGGGAGGAACTGAGTGAGCAAAGGAAAAAGAAAAAAGGCAATATATAGGCAAATGTAAAAAAAAAAACCCATTAAAATACATGGTGTTTTTTAAAGATATTTTTTAGTTTTTTTCATGGTTTTCATTTGATAGTTATAAGATTAAAATATTTTGCCAAAATTAGGTCTCATGTCACTGTTTTTTTTACATCAGTGCAAAACTAGGGTAGTGCAGATTAAGACTATTCATCAGCATGCATTGATTAATCCCATGTTGTAGCAAAAAAAAAGAAAAGAAAAAAAGGTGCGACCAAATCATGTGCTGGTGCGACCAACAGAGAAAGTTAGTCACACCAGTGCGACCAGTGGAAAGAATGAGTCTAGAGCCCTGTTTTATATTAACAAAGATATCTTACACATCTTATTTGTTTTTTTGGGAAAAAAATCTGTTGATTAAAAAATGTAATTACTGAAATCTATTTAATTGCTGGTCATATGACCTGATGATGTCACAGCAGTTGGAATATCTTTACCTACCCCGACACATATCTTACACGATTTAGATTTAGGAAATACAAGTTTGTGTGATTTTGATCATTTAAAAAAAAAAATTCAAATCTATATAACTTTCCGGTCATGTGACCTTATGATGTCAAATCAGTGATATCTTCACATACCCCTGACACACATTGTATAGGACTTATATAATATAATTTTGTGTATATTATGTGATTTATTTTTGAAATATTAAAATCTATAGATTTTATAACTTGACATGAAAACTTTCCAGTTTTGTTTGTCAATGTTTATATGAGTTAAAGGACAATTCTGTCATTAATTACTCACCCTTGTGTCTTTCCATATCCGTAAGACCTTCGTTCATAAATAAATGATGACAGAATTTTCATTTTTGGGTGACCTAACCCCAGGCCCGGATTGGCTAATCGGGAGCACCGGGAGAATTCCCGGTGGGCCGGTCTGTTTTATTGGCCAGGAGGGCCGGTCGGTGTTGTCATGGCACTGGGTTGAATGCTTTCCCTATAGGCTCCAGTCACAGCGCAGCCCCACTATTTTTATTATTATTATTTTCTCGCAGCCCCATTAAAAAAAGTCAGCTTAGAGATGTGCGAACAAAAAATAAGAGATACAAAACATGGATAATAGTAGCGCCTACGAGTCAGGGCCGCCATATCGCAGCGATAACCGACCTCATCATCAGCACTCAAACACCGCTCGTCGGCAATGGCAAAATGTTTGAGATGACCGATCAAAACAGGATTTATGTTCACAGAAGCGCGAGCCGCGCGCGAATCTCAACGCGACGCTTCACGAGATAAAATGCAAGTGGCTAAACTAAACAGCTGTTTTACGATAGAAGTTTTAAACGACCAACATAAATAATCAGTTTGCAAAGACTGTATTCAAAGCTCAGCTTCGGGAAGAGAAGATTTACAGGTAAAGATAAAGGGTAACACTTTACAATAAGGTTCATTAGTTTACTACATTAGTTAACATTAACTAAGAATGAACAATACTTCTTCAGCATTTGTTAATCTTTGTTAATATTAATTTCAACATTTATTAATATTGTATTAAAATCTTGTTAACATTAGTTAATGCACTGTGAACTAACACGAACAAACAATGAACAGCTGTATTTGTATTAACTAACATTAATAAAGATGAACAAAAACAGTCACAAATGTATTGCTCATGGTTAGTTCATGTTAGTTAATAAATGAACCTTATTGTAAAGTGTTACCAGAAAAAGAGACTGAGAGAAGAGAACGAGAGAAGGAGATGGAGATAAGAGAGGAGAGCAGGAAGAGCAATAGCCTATTGCATACTGTTTCCAGAATGAGAATAACTTTATTACAATGGATTCCTATTTAACACAGATAAACAGTTCTTTGCCAATGACAGTGGAAAAATAATATGCCCCCCGAACCCAGCAAGATCACTTTTGGGACCTCTATTTATAAAAACCTGTGTACGGCTATTGTACTGAATAGAAAATTATATTTTTGAAAAAATACAATGAATTACAAGGCTGTACAGAACAGTGCACTATTGCAGACTTATACTCAGCATATACTGAGGTTTTAATTACATTATTTTAATATAGTCAGTCGGAAACTAAAGTGGGCCGGTCCAAGGCATGAAACTCCAGGGCTGAAAATGAGTCGCACTCCGGCCCTGCCTAACCCTTTAATAGAAAATTATAAAAACAATGTAATAACTATATGTTACTGTATCAAGTGAATAACCCCTTCAAACCATTAAATTACTTTTTCCAATATGTTTTATTTTTATTCTACCAATATTTTGGAATCTTTGAATGACTTTGTTTTTTATCGGCAGGCACTAATGGCAGTCCCTTAATTTGCTCACTGAATGTCAAACAAATGTCCAATATCAAACCAACTTTATAGCAGTCTCCTCACCCAGCCACCTTGCTCCGCATTTCAGTTTTAATATAGTTACAGTTAATAAACCGTAGTTTTAATATCGTTAGCGGTTAACTGATGACTGGTTTTGTATCGATGTGTTTCGAACATAAAAGATGACAGCTATTGGGTTAGCAAGCCATTATTTGCACGTTCATAAGGGAAATAGCTGTACCATTTTTATAGAATGACTCGAATAATATTTAGATTGAGAACGAACACTTACCATCTTCAGGACCATCATGCTCCATCACAATCTCGTACTCGTAAGAGGCAGTGTATGACAGCGTCTGTTTGTTTCTGGATGTCAGCGGGTGCCATCGCATTTACCTGTGTTAACCCGAGTATAGTTTCTGTTTCTGTGGGTGAAGCATACGTGAATATTTCCCAGACATGCGCAAATGCGTGGAGAAGGGGTTCACGCGGTGACGTCAGGTATTCACGTCACGTATGTACGTCACGTATGTGTTACCACGCATGCGCAAAGTATGACGTGTCGTCTGTTTATAAAACACATGTGCGCACGCGCAGTTTAGTTCAATCACTTCCGGCGATGGATTCGATGGCAGTAAGTCAATAAACATTATTTATGCTGTTTTTAACAATTGTGCTTTTGTGTTAATGGCTTTTAATTGTAAGAGATGCCATAAAGCGCGTCATAAATGTTTTAGATAAAAAAAAAAGTTATGACATGTTTTATGATATTTGTTAGCATTCAAAATGACAGGGTTTCAGCGAGTCTTAAAATTATATGTAAAAGTCTTAATTCGCCTTTAAACAAATTAAAGGGTTAGTTCACCCCAAAATGAAAATTCTGTCAGTAATTACTCACCCTCATGTTGTTCCAACCCCGTAAGACTTTCGTTCATCTTCGGAACACAAATTAAGATATTTTTTATTAAATCTGAGAGCTGGATCCATAGGCTTCTTAAAGGGACAATGTGTACTTTTTTATGTATTTTATTATTTAAAATCAATATTTTTATTCATAAATATGTCCTCAATGGTGTACAAATACCTCTGCCAATTATGTGACTTATCCTCGTAAAAGAAGAATTTATTATCTTTATATACATGGGACGGGTAGGTCCACGGAGGCTTCCATGTAGTTCCGCCATCTTGAAAAACTATAATAGCAGAGAGGGACAAAAAGTACTAGGCCAACGCGTTTCCACAACGTGTTTTCATTCAGAGCCAGCGTCACGTAACTGAACGCAGCAGAAACGGAGGAGCAGAGCAGTGAGAGGCGCTTGTCACTGCCCCGGCAAGTTTGAAAGGCTGCATTGCAAATTCTCGTCGCCAGAAAAGTCCAAAATAGATCGTAAAAGGAAACGTGACCGGAGATTACAAAAAACACGAGTTAATGTCGGGATAGCTTTTTCCAGGTGGATAGAGCTAATGCAGGAGAAATATTTCAAAAGAGACGCTGAAGTCCTGCTTTCTTCTCGACAGGTAAGTCAATGTTACAGTATTAATTACAAGCTTTTTTTCATTGTTTGGTTGTGTACTTTATATTATAGACAGATGAACATTTATAGTTAAAAGTTGATGATGATATCTAACAATGCACGTTGCCTACTTCAGAAAATATAACGAATAAAGAAGGCATAACTACTTATTACAATAGTTCATGTTTTTCACAGTCAGTAATTCATACTGTAACATTCGTTTGTTCGTTGTGTCAAGTTGCTGTTTGTTTGAAATAACAAACCTGTTCACCCGAAGGAACACTCGACGAAGTGCTATTAGAAGACATCCTGTCATAGCTTTTTGGTACATAATGGCTAACGTAGATGCAACACGCATTTGAAAAAGCTAGGCGTTGGAGAGCACAATTCGTTTGAATGCAAAATACATTTTCACCGCTAGATGGGAGAAATTCCTACACAATGTCCCTTTAAGGGATCGAAACTGGCCGGCCTAAAAATTATGAAAGACATCGTTAAAATAGTCCGAGTGACTACAGTGGCTTTGTTTTTTGCGCACAAAAAGTATTCTCGTCGCTTGATAAACTTAAGGTTGAGCCACTGTAGTCACTTGGACTAATTTAATGATGTCTTTCATAACTTTTGTGCCGGCCAGTTTCGATCGCTTAAGAAGCCTATGGAGGAGTGATCCAGCCTCAGATTTAATCAAAAATATCTTGATTTGTGTTCCGAAGATGAACGAAAGTCTTATGGGGTTGGAACAACATGAGGGTGAGTAATTACTGACAGAATTTTCATTTTGGGGTGAATAACCCTTTAAGGCTTGAAAGATGTCTTCAAATAGAGCTGAAAGATTTAAATTAATGAAGTCATGTAGTTTGATTGTTGCATGCATTGCAAAAGAAATGCTGTTCCTCAGTATCAGATCATACTGTAAAAGTTACATTCCTGAATGTAGTGTAATGTACTGTAAGTTATGTTAAATAAATTTGTGGTAAAATGAATTAAAAAGTAATGGAGTTGAACATTGTATTTTGCTAAAATAAAACTCATTGTGATTCTCCTTAGTTTTTTTTTATCATTAATGTATTGAGTTCTCTTCAATTTATTCAAGAAATTTTCTTTACTCTTAAAAAGATGTTAAAGGAAATCTTAAATTGACCTTCATGTGATTGGCAGAAACCCTGTAAATGTCAGATATAGAATAAAGCAAACCTTAACTTGATTGGTGATGTTCTTTTCTAGATGCATGTTAGTGTCCTTAAAAAAGGTGAAAGTGTTCAAATGAATCAATGCAGCTCATGTTGTGATAAATATCACTGTCCATTATGTGAGACCTGGGTCTACAAACCAAGGGAGTTTTACAGTGTTGTCACTGTGCTGTCTGTGCAATCTATCAATCTATCTGTCTGTTCTTCCTATCTATCTATCTGTCTGTCTATCCATCTATCTCTATCTGCCATCAGAGCCATGTCTATCTGTCTGTCTGTCTGAAAGACTGTATTGCCTTCAAAACTTTCAGCTTGAAAACTACTTTGAACTTCAAACTGAAAACCTTCAAACTTCAAGCTTTTAAAACTATTTCAAACTTTCAGGCTAGGCTTTCTCAAGCCAACCTAAAGTTTGTCTTGACACAATTTTTTTTAACTAGTTTATGTTGTTCATAAACAAAGTATCTTAGGTACTTTACAGACAAAGCCAATAACACTCAAACATATCTTTGTCTAACATCTTCCTATAATATGTTTAAAATATTTAAAAAAGAAATTCCTTTTATTACGGAAGCGTATTGCATTCACTTGAAAAAAAAAAAAGTACTATGTTTTTCTGAATTAACGAGTTAATTATCTCAGAATTACGAGATAATTTTTCATGGAAAAAAGTTTTTGCTCTGTTTTTCTGAATTAACGAGTTAATTATCTCAGAATTACGAGATAATTTTTCATGGAAAAAAAAGTTTTTGCTCTGTTTTTCTGAATTAACGAGTTAATTTTTCATGAAAAAAAAAAGTTTTTGCTCTGTTTTTCTGAATTAACGAGTTAATTTTTCATGAAAAAAAAAAGGTTTTGCTCTGTTTTTCTGAATTAACGAGATCCTTCAAAATCCTGCCAGGAGCTCTTTTTTAGCTGGATTGCATGGAAGTAAACATGTCCCGCCTTTCAAATGTAATCCGGTTTTATTTTACTTTGGGTTTGAGACATTGGGAGATACTGCTGTCTTTAAGTAATATAAATGGCATTGTTATTAGTGCGTCAACATTGCGCAGACACCTCAAGACTTTGCGCCTGTTCAGACGAAAAGAACATTCTGATCTGCTGGACATCGCTGTGTTTCTCCAGGATCAGTTGAACCGATATGGTATGCTTCACGGATATAAGATGATGCATCTGAAATGCATTCAGGCTGGCTACGTGGTGACACAAGAGACAATCAGGCAATTGTTGAAAATACTGGATCCCCATGGAGTGCAACTGAGGCGCCGGAATCGTCTTCGGAGACGTTTGTATCGTAATCCAGGCCCGAACTTTTTATGGCATGTTGATTCATATGATAAACTCAAACCATATGGGATCTGCATCAATGGTGCAATCGACGGGTTTTCACGAATGGTGATATGGCTACATGCATACTCTACAAGTAGTGATCCCAAGGTCATCGCTGGATACTTTATTGATGCGGTGTTATCAAGGAATGGGACAGCCACTCGAATTCGCTCAGACTTAGGGACAGAGAACTGTTACATTGAACAGATGCAGATGTTCATAAGACATGATCATACGGATGATTTTTCGAGAAATTGCTATTTGTATGGCTCAAGCAATCATAACCAACGGATAGAGCAGTGGTGGGGATTTTTGAGGAAACAGCATGCACAGTTCTGGATCAACCTATTTCAAGATCTAAAAGATTCTGACGACTTCTCCGGTGACTTCCTAGACAAAAGTCTAATACAGTTCACATGTCTTGAAATAATAGAGGTAAGAAATGCGCTTTAGACATGTATATTGTGTTTTGTTATTCAGCTACAGATTTTGTCCATACGCCAAAATGTTGTGACATGCAGCATAATTATCTAATTTCATAGGTCTAACAACTGTTCCATAACAGAAGCAAATGGTCGATAACCATTAGCCTAGTTATTTAATTAGATTGTTAAATTAATTTGTAGATCACAATTTTTCCTACATATAGTTGACTTTTTAAGAGATAACTGGATCTCAGTATAAGTAGTTAGAATTAGCAGCAGCCTACATCTACAACAATAAAATCAAATGCAACACAAACATTAATGCAGCTGTAATATTAATCCTGTTATATTGATGTTGCACAAACTGCTATTAATATTAACCCAAAAACATCATAATAGTAAAACACTGACTAGGAAAATTTACCGCAATATGAGTAGCATACTTTTATTCATTACATTCTGGTACTTTTATGTACATTTTGGTGAAAGAAAATAGTTTCTCTGCATTAGTGGGACACAGTATGTGGGGATGACTCACTTATCTGACCCTGATCATATAACACAAATCTTAACATACAGAGATTTATTGTTTTCAAATATAGAATTTAACATGCATGAAACGGTTTGAGAAACGGTTCTACTGTATCATACTGGACCATAAGCATTTATTTTGCCTGCAGGTGGTATTGCAACGGTGTGGACTAATTTTCTTACTTTCCCACTCTTTTTCTTTATATTTAGAGAGAACTGCAGGATGTTGTTCACCTCTGGAATACTCACAGAATTCGCCCATCCAGAAATGCTGTGTCTCCAAGTGGACGTCCAGTGATGATGTACACCCTACCCCAACTTTTTGGTGCTAGGGAGTACCTTAAAGAGGCATCCCAACAGAAGATACAGGCTTGTAGGGAGGAATGTCGTGAGAGAGGACCATATCCCTGTGATAATACAGTGTTTGACATTTGTTGCCTTGCAATGGCAGAAAACAGTCTTCATCCACCAACCTCTCCAGAGGAAGCCATTGATCTTTA
Organism: Rhinichthys klamathensis goyatoka; assembly: GCF_029890125.1. Taxonomy (NCBI): domain Eukaryota; kingdom Metazoa; phylum Chordata; class Actinopteri; order Cypriniformes; family Leuciscidae; genus Rhinichthys; species Rhinichthys klamathensis. The sequence goes on from NW_026606637.1 coordinate 2,114,484, forward strand.
CATGTTCTTACGTGCTTACATACGTACCCAAATTTAATAATCACAAGTTATTCTACTGGATCAAATGACTGAATGTGAGCACCCACTCATAGCCAAAAAAACAACAGAATTGCAGTCTGGACGATATACCATGACACTCACTGTAAATGTTTGACAGAAGTACTGTGTTTAAGCAATCAATAATAGACAACTCTTTCATAATTGACATTTCCCAACTGAGCTCCATATCATCTCTTTTTATTCATCATTATGTAAAAAGTACATCTCAACCACACAACTGGGAACAATCCTGTAACTGCAAATGAAAGGTATCACATGTTGTCAAAAATGGCACATTTGTCCTTATGATGGAACTATTTCGTATCACCAGATGTGGTCTGACACACTTTGGGCTCATTGTAAACAGGGCAACCATGATGTTTGGATGGCCTTTAAATCAAACATATTATTGTATCTTGTTATTGTGTGTATGGACTTTTACACAATTATTTGGCATCATATAAATACATGGTAAACCAGTGCAGTACAAAAAATTTTCTCCCCAGTGTGATTTACTGTGTATGTAGGAAATAGTCCTATTTGGTAAATTTGGTAATGTAGAGATGACGGTTTAAATATGTTGTCTAAAGAGTGCTGGTGAATGCAAGAACTGCAGTGCAGTTGTCAAAACTCAGTAATTCTACTGTGTGAGACAAGATCCATGTGTGTTATCTGCAGTAAAGACCGATTTGTTTGAAAACATCTGTACAAAACTAGAGAGAAACCTGTGCTTTTTATTTGTAAAAGGCAGAACACCTTCTAATGTACAGTACTGTATGTTAGAACAGATTTCCAAACACTGCCAATAATATTAAGATTTAACATGAGCTGACATTACCTCAGGGTCCAAGTTAATTATAATTTCTCAATGAAAATGCAACTTTACAAGAACATTTCTTTTAAATTGTCTGAAAAAGTATGCTCCTAAACTGCTAACAGAAATGCTGGCTTACATAAAAGTACATTTAAAATATTGGTACATGTATCTAAATCACTTAAAAATGAAAATGTATCCACATGCATTTATAACTTTGTGTAAAAGACTTACAATTGTTTTTTGGTTAAGTGGACCTTAAAGTATATTAACAAAATGTTCAGCCACTAAATATGTTTCTACAGGCAGTTTAAAGGGATACTCCACTTTTTTTGGAAATAGGCTCATTTTACAACTCCCCCAGAGTTAAACTGTTGAGTTTTACCGTTTTTGAATCCATTCAGCCGATCTCCGGTTCTGGCGGTACCGCTTTTAGCATAGCTTAGCATACATCATTGAAGTGGACAAGACCATTAGCATTTCAAAAAAAAAAAAATGACCAAAGAGTTTAGATATTTTTCCTATTTAAAACTTGACTCTTCTGTAGTTACATCGTGCACTAAGACCGACGGAAAATGTAAAGTTGCGATTTTCTAGGCTGATATGGCTAGGAACTATACTCTCATTCCTGCGTAATAATCAAGAAACTTCACTGCCGTACCATGAGAGCAGCAGGCGTAATGATATGAGGCAGCGCCTGAAAATAGTTCCGTTGTGTTGACGGAAGGTGGCCTATTTGTCATATCATTACGCCTGCTGCTCTCATGGTACGGCAGTGAAGTTTCTTGATTATTACGCAGGAATGAGAGTATAGTTCCTAGCCATATCAGCCTAGAAAATCGCAACTTTACATTTTCCGTCGGTCTTAGTGCACGATGTAACTACAGAAGAGTCAAGTTTTAAATAGGAAAAATATCGAAACTCTTTGGTCATTTTTTTTTTTAGAAATGCTAATGGTCTTGTCCACTTCAATGATGTATGCTAAGCTATGCTAAAAGTGGTACCGCCAGAACCGGAGATCGGCTGAATGGATTCAAGAACGGTAAAACTCAACAGTTTAACTCTGGGGGAGTTGTAAAGTGAGCCTATTTCCAAAAAAAGTGGAGTATCCCTTTAAGTCTGGTAATAACAGCAACTGCATATGGAACTTTGCAAAACATTTTGCCATTGTCAAAATGGAAAATTTGTCCTCATGGTGGTACTATTCAGCATGACCAAATGTGATTTGACACACTTTGGGCCCACTGCAAACGGCAAACTAAATGGCATTTGAATGGTGCTGTATCATTAGCAAAAAAAAAAAAAAATCAAACTGATTATTGTATCTTGTTATCATGTGTAAATGTTTCTATGGGCTGGATATATTCGGAGTCCATCAACAAAATGTTCATCAGCCAATACACATGTTTCCACAGTACGGTAATGATGACATTCTGGATAAAACTGAAAATGAAAAACATAAAATAAAAAATAAATCAACCGGCGCTCATAATGCGCTAAGTTAATTACTTCCCCTATGTGCTCTGTCTCACATTCACACACTATCTAAAGGTAAACAGCTGGCACTGATAAGGCTATAACTGGGCAAGAGGGAAGAGTACATGTGAGTGAGTGAGACACTTCTATGCAATGTCCATTGCATAGAAGTTGCTGGACAGAATAGCCTCCATTTCAGCTCGGAGGTCAGGATAGCTGTTGTAAGTTGATGGCAGCTCTAAAGTTGGGCCACAAGTATGTGCAATAGGCCGCCTCGATAACCCTTCCAAAGGGGTGAATATGACTTGAATGTCTTTAACGCAGATGACATCAGACCCTGTCACGAATCTCAACATCTTCCGGAGGCCTATCTCATCCAATCCCCTGATGTACTGATGTAAAAATCGCAAACTTTGGTTCTCTGCTGAAGTTGCTGGAGAGGCCGTGATCAACTTTAATACCTTTCGTGTTGATGGTTTAAGATCCTCATACAACTTCTGTATATCCAGCACACTGGGGAAGAACTCCCTGAGAGTTGATTGTGCGACTGCTGCAATGTTATCCAGTGCATATTTTGGTTGCTGGATTATTTGCTTGTGGGCCACTTGGAGAAGCACAGCTTTCAAGTTCTCTTGTGTTGGTACTGTTCTTACTCCCATGCGATCCATAAGATCAAGAAGCTCATCTTCATCATCACCATCAAGGGCGTCTTGCAAAGCAGTGGACAAGAGATCACGCTCAGACTGACTAAGATACAACATTAGTGAGTCAAACAGTAAATCAGGTGAGACAGTGTGTTCACCAAATGTGATTGCTGCTGTAAAAGCTTGAGCCAGCCGAGAAGGAAAATATCCATGGTCCTTTAATCCCTTGACCATTATCCTACCAACAGATTTCCATTCTTCCTCTTGCCATTTTGGGGATAGTGATGGCACCCTCACATCTGCACCCTCTGCTGCACAGTCTAAAAACTCTGTCCAGAAGGCAGCATATACATCCCTGGACACGCCAGCAGCATCTGCCCCCATTTCATGAATGAAGCTGTATTTCACAGAGTAGGACATAATCGCTTCATCCTTGAATTGGGTAATCAGTTCCTCCAAGAGATTGACTCTGTGGAGTTTCACTGTCACATGCAAAAGTTCATAAGCAGGACTTAATGGGCCAGCAGGCACTGTGTCAGAATGGACAGGAGTTGAGCTGTGGGCATTGATGTTTATCTGTGCCTCTTCTATAGGCTCATGGAAGATTGTGTCATCAAGATCTTCTAAAAATGGTCCACCTTGCAAAGGGCCAAAAATGACCTCCGATGTATCACACAAAGATGTAAGATCAACAATCTCTACAGCAGTAGAGACAAAAGCTTCCACAGTGTGTGTCTGCTGTTCACTGTCATGTGTTTTTTGTGTCAGCTGCTCATTATCTTCTGTTGTGTTTTTCTGTCGCTCATTTAGCCTCGCTGCATCTGTCTGTTCATCAGTTCCTTCTGTCATCTCTGTGAACACTTCATCTCCATTTGTAAGGTGCTCTGTGAACAAGTAAAATCTTAAAATCCCCAATTTATGTGTCTCATAGAGCTCTCCCACACTAACACCCTCATCAAGGTATGCTTCCTGAAAGTCAACAATGTTGTGACTGAACTCTTCCCACTTTCCCTTTCTCGACTTCTCATTGGGGAAAAATAGCTTTTTAGCTTGTGATAAAATCTCTGTTTTTGTGGCTTTCTTGGAAATATCAAGAACTCTGGTTCCTCCACCATTGCGTTTTCTCACTTGTTTCTTGTCGTGTATCCATCCTAGTTCTATTCTCCTTGTCATCTTCACGGCCCTTTTGTTATTTCTCAGATGTATCTTTGTTGGCAGCATAGAATGCTCCTCCTCAAAATCTTGATCTGTGTCTTTATTGCTTGTCAATGTGCCCATCTTTCTTCTAAGTTTTTCAAATAAGGACAGTCTTTTTAGATCATCACCACCTTTTCTCTGTTTTTCCATACAGAAACGCCTTGCAGCAATCCTATCACCATATGCTGGAATGTAAGCAGTCATAGTGGCATCATCTATTTCTCCAACTACCGAGCTGTCAATCTGTAATAAAAACAAAACAATACAGTAAGACATTTTGGTTATCTTAAATCTAAGAGATGAGTGAAAATTAATTTCTTAGCAGTAGCTACAAATCAACAATTTATTTCTATTTTTCTTCACTTGCTTGTTCTTTTTTTCGCATGGGAATAAAAAGGAGCTAAATATTAAGTAATTTAAAACAAAAACTGCTGTCTAAAAAAATGGTTGTAACCATTAAGTTTGAGTGACATAATGATGCTGAAAATACAGTGTATTAATGGTGAAAATCCTTGACATCAAAGTTAGGCAGGGGACTGATTACTTTCATGTATTCCTCTTTAATTATATAAACATTTACCTCAATTACAAGAAAAGCACTTCTCCCATATATTACTGCTATGTACTCCATAATTTTGCTATTCCATAGCCTGTTGATTCCATACTTCAGCTCCCAACCAAGGCCTGTGCTGGCATCTAAACATTACTCCATCTTTTTAAAAGGAACACTGCACCGTTTTTTGTTTGTTTGTTTGTTTTTTTTAAATTGGGCTTATTCACTGTCTCCCCTGCATTTAGATAGGTGGGCAAATGCATTTTTGTCTCAGTGCATGCATTGTCTTGGTCTGGCAGCGCCGCCGCTAGCTTAGCTTAGCATAATGAATGTTGAACACACACACTAAACATAACAACATAATATCACAATGTAAGCTCTTCTATGTACAAAATATTACCACTCTCTGGGTATAATATAAAATATGAAAATCACATTTCAATTATCATAGCTCATTATCCAGTCATTTTTAATTACATAATTACAGTTACTCCAAAGTAAATAAATACAGTCTCAATCTTTTGGAAAAACTAACATTGTGACTCTCTGAGACCAAAAATAACGGGAGCGAGTTCCATGCCAAAACACGATGTTCTTTGAAGTTGATTTGTTCGACAAGCAGGTAACAAGAAACGCCCTTCACTTGATTGACGAGTGGAATAGGAATGAACGTCATTGAAGAAGGTCAATCTTCTATAAATAATTTCAGGTGCTTTAGTAATAGTTATATTTTTTTAAGAATTTAATAAGAGAATAATTAATTCTGCTTCTTACATGAAGCCATGCTAACTGATTGTGCATGTCCCTGATACTTGTTCTAAAAGAACAGTTTTGGAACAAGCCGAGATGCTTTATTTTGTGTAATCTGTAATCGGTTTAATTTATTCTCTGTAGTTGAAGCCCAAATGATGGAACAATAGTCCAGATGACTCAAAACTATTGATTCCACCAAAGTTTTCCGTATACGAATCGGTATACATTTTCTACAATGGCGAACTGCAGCCATTCTCCTGCCCATTTTATTCAATATTAATTTTATCTGAGCGTTCCAGGTCAACCTGCTGTCCACAATCACACCGAGCAATTTGGCCTCCGCCACTTGTCAAATTATCACACCATTAACTGACAAATTCAAAGCGGGGGAATCTTTTAAAAGATGATTAGATCCCAACATCATACATTTACTCTTCCCAACATTAATCTTTAACTTATTTACTCTGTTCCAATTTTCAATTAATTGTAATTCATTATTTAATACAGTATTAAGTCTGGTAGAGTCATAATCAGACACAAAAAAAGTCAAGTCATCTGCATATAGGGCAATAGCACACCTCAAAATAAAAGACAGATCATTAATAAAAATAGAAAATAACAGTGGTCCAAGGCAACTCCCTTGAGGCACTCCACAACGCAGAACCTTTGTATCAGAGTAACTACCATTAAACAGTACATTAAACTCCCTATTAGTGAGATAACTATGGATCCATTGGATTGAACACTTTTCAAATCCATAACAACTTAATTTTTCCAATAATAGATCATAATCAATTCAATCAAATGCTGCACTAAGATCTAACATTACAGTACCAACTAATTTTCTATCGTCAATTTCTTCGTCAGGTCTGTGAGACAAATATCGTCAGGTCTGTGAGACAAATAGCTTATAGGCCTACGCTGATTTTCGGTTCATTTATGAGACGCGCTCCAGTTCACGCGCCGGCGCCTCCGTGTCCTGATTATATTGTCTACTATATTTGCTTCTTATTTATTAATCCAGGCAAATTTGTTGTTGAAACATTGATTAAAAATTAAGATACAATTTATACAAAATGAAATTCACTTTAAAGAAAGGCTTTCTGCAAAACAAAACGTAATAAGTGGTCAAAATGACCCATTCCAAATGTTTTCAGATATATTGGTATTCTATGATCCTAGCCTATATCTTACTCATCTCATGCGGTTCCCTTTTCATATAATCAACATGATGAAATTAAAAAAACAACATTATATTATTTAAACATAAATATAAAACGTAGGCTGTTTAAGTTTGTTTTACTTAATTTAAGCGTCACACCGCTCCACTTTGCTCACATGCTCTGGTGTGTGGCCTTTACATGCATGTGTGCGTGCAGGTGGAGAGGTGCGATTTTCGAATAAAAATGAAATAATACCCAGCGATCTTCGAATATTATTTTTGCTTGAAAATTTCGTTTTGTATAAATTGTATCTTCATTTTAATCAATGTTTCATCAACAAATTTGCCTGGATTAATAAATAAGAAGCAAATATAGTAGACAGTATAATCAGGACACGGAGGCGCCGGCGCGTGAACTGGAGCGCGTCTCATAAATGAACCGAAAATCAGCGTAGGCCTATAAGCTATTTGTCTCACAGACCTGAGAAGTATATAGAAAGCTTGAAATGTCTACTTTAAACAAAAAAATTTAAAAACTAAAAGAAATTGGCTACTCTCTGCATAGCTAACTCATATGAAGTGTGCATTTCTCTCTATAGGCCGTTCACTACTGCGAATAGGCTACTGCGAGTCTGCATCGTCAACTTTATCTTTGTAGCCACTGACATAGAAAACACTAGTTTATTAATTAACAATTCAAATGTTTCAAGCATAATCATTACTTTTGCCGTTCTTTATGGCTAGCTTTATTTCAGGTGTTGAGTGATATCTCTGCGCCTATGAAGCAGTGCTTCGACTATGCTTTACCCCAATATAGTCCCAAACCAGGAAATCACCTAGTGTTAATCTGCATTGCTATTTGTACTCGTTGTGAATAAGCAGGCCACAAGAAGTATTTTTTATCACTTTTACTCACAACATGCTACCTGACAACATAGGATTCCATTCATTATGCTAAGCTAGCGACGGCGCTGCCAGACCAAGACAATGCATGCACTGAGACAAAAACGCATTTGCCCACCTATCTAAATGCAGGGGAGACAGTGAATAAGCCCAATTTAAAAAAAACGGTGGAGTGTTCCTTTAAAACAGTGGTTCTCAATCTTGGTCCTAGGGAGCCATTGCTCTGCACATTTTATATGTCTCCTTTATCTGACACACCCACTTCAGTTAATAAAGCTCTTTCCTAACGAGCTGAGGATCTGAATCAGGTGTGTTAAATGAGGGAGACATACAAACTGTGCAGAGCAGTGGCTCCCTAGGACCAGGATTGAGAACCACTGCTTTAAAACAATATCAAATCACAACAAAATGGAAAGCAATAGTTGTAAGGGCACAATATTTTATTTTGTGAATTTATTTATTATTTCAAACATATAAGCAGGCCCGTGCACAGGGTGGCCTGGTGGCTAGAGCCACTGCCCTTCTGACCTCATCAGCTGAGGTGCCCCTCTCGCCCCCCTCCCTAACCCACCAGAGGATTCCCTTTCCAAGTCCATCATCAAAAGCGTTTATGAAGAAAAGTGCTGAGCTGAATTTGTGCCATCGAGTGGTCTAAAAGAGAATTAAGTCAAATGCGCATTTTACCCAGGTGTGACTTTAGAACTGTTGTAACCTACTGTATATCATTTCAATTTATACTGTAACTGTATAATAAATTAAATGTCCATTACTTCCATTTAAGATGAGGCAGCTTACAGAGTGAGGGAGAGCCCACTGAGCATCAGCCAAATCAGACAGTTAAACTGGCTGACAGTAAATAAATATGCTAGAGTGTGATAAGAAAGAAAGACATTTAATTATTCAATAATTGGAAGAGTAATTATAACAACATAAATTGATAAATTGAGCACTAAATCCTAATTGTAATCTTATTGTCCATGATTATAAAAGAGTTGTTATTAATTCTCTATATTAAGATGATACTTCCAGTCAAACTCCTTATAGTGCCCCCTTTTTTGGTTTAAGCCACTGCCCCTCAAAATGTCTGTGCACGGCCCTGCAAGTTAGCACGCCTGAATGTATAATGGTTATGCTACTGCACGTTATAAAGTCTATCTACTGTTACTTGTTTATGTAGGGTAGAGACCAAAATATAGAGTGAATTGACCCCTAAAGATACCTATAAACCTTATTTTACAGGGCTAGGAAAGACATGAATACATTGTTGGGAGAGGCAGGTGTGCTTGGCATAAAAAAGAAATCGGAAGCACTGGCACTAAATGTGATTGGGATTACTTCTATAATCTGATGAGATTCAGTAAAATGTAAAACAATTAAAAATAATATATTGAGGAATGAATGTGCTGTCACCTACATGATCTTGCTGCATTTTCTGAATATTTTCCTCAGGAATCCCTCGACTCTGAAGAAACATCCACAGACCATCATCTTGTGGGAGGGGGGTATTTGAAGACGAAGCCATAGCAGCTGGCCCTGAACAAATGTCGGAAAAGGCAGCATTTATGTAAATATGTGTTGCATCACAAATATAAACAGATTTAGTAAAGAAACCGAAGCAATGTCAGAATATATTCAACATTATTACTGGTGTAGCACGCTGAACACTATACTAAACGTCCGTGCAAAACTTAATCAAAATAGTATCCCGCAGGCTCTGAAACTGGCAAAGTTCTGAATGTTTGTTTTCTGTTATGTAACGTTAATGTCGCGATGTCCAACGTGCTGCTTTCACTGGGGATTTCTGACGTGACTTTTTCCTTCCCCCGACAGCAGCCTCTCTGTGTTCGAGGAGCTCTTAATTTACAAATTAAGCTCTAAAGTTCCAGCAAATAGCGTGGTTTATTTATCCTAGCCAACATAGGAAGGTGGTTAACGTAATATCCCTCCAAGAAATCACACGTAATTATCCCCTCGACCTTAAAGTTAAGGTTCCTTTTGCTGACTAACGGTACAAATGGTAGTTTAACATTACCTAAATTAGCCTACCAACTGCAGTTGATGGTGTAAGTTAACGTAGTTAGTAAAAAATATGCCCGTAACATTAACGTTAGGCTACATGTTTATAAACAGCTAACGTATTCTAACCTCGTTTTACATGTCGTCAAGCGAACAGTTAACTTAGCAGACATCATTTGGCATTAACAGTAACAATAATACTATAGTAACTATAATAACTTAGCTATCTTACCTGCACTGAACCCATGTAGGCCTGGCACTATTGTTGTTGTTGGAGGGTCAGGCTGATTAGCATCAGTAACTGTGGACGTTGGTGAGAGCTTCTCGCAGGATTTTGAGCGATCTCGTTAATTCAGAAAAACAGAGCAAAAAAAAAATTTTTCATGAAAAATTATCTCGTAATTCTGAGATAATTAACTCGTTAATTCAGAAAAACAGAGCAAAAACTTTTTTTCCATGAAAATTTATCTCGTAATTCTGAGATAATTAACTCGTTAATTCAGAAAAACAGAGCAAAAACTTTTTTTCCATGAAAAATTATCTCGTAATTCTGAGATAATTAACTCGTTAATTCAGAAAAACAGAGCAAAAACTTTTTTTCCATGAAAAATTATCTCGTAATTCTGAGATAATTAACTCGTTAATTCAGAAAAACAGAGCAAAAACTTTTTTTCCATGAAAAATTATCTCGTAATTCTGAGATAATTAACTCGTTAATTCAGAAAAACAGAGTAGATTTTTTTTTCTCAAGTGAATGCAATACGCTTCCGTATTTTATGACTCTGTACTATGTTAATGCCCTTCTTCAAAATGATTCAATATTGTTTGTTCTGTATTTTATCTAAATTAGGTGTTGTGAACTGGAGTGCATTTTCCAGACAATATAAACAAGAGTTCCGGGTGCCCTACTCGTTGACTCTGTGCTTGCACTGCACTGCAATATACAAGGACTGCCCACCTGGGTATGTAGGTGATGGCAGAAGGGGAGTCCTGCGTGGATTTATTCCAATACGGAGGTTGGGGGCTATTGCCCGGTTGATTGTTTTTTCAATGATGGAGGGGAATTTCAAGCTGAGGTGTGTGTGTGTGTGTGTGTGTGTGTGTGTGTGTGTGTGTGTGTGTGTGTGTGTGTGTGTGTCTGTCAAGTCACCTTTATTTTTATAGCGCTTTTTACAATACAGATTGCATCAAAGCAGCTTTACAGGGATAACATGAAAATAATACAACAAGTTTGTTTCTAGAAGAAAATTGGGTCATATAATGCCATTTTCATACAAGTTAATTTGATTCTTTAGGGTCTAAATGAAAAGTTTGTAATATACTTAAAGGTACAATATGTAAGAATTTTGTAATAAAATATCCAAAAAATCACTTGCACAGTGTGATATGTTTCCTGCAGTTGGGTACTTACAATATCCCAAAAGTCTCCAAAGATTTTTTATTTCAGAGAAATTCCAATTTTAAATAATTGGCCGTCCCGGAAAAAAATTTCGCCTGTCAATGACGCAATATCTGTGCTATCCTCGGTTTCCGTTCATACTGCCATAGCCATGACGTAACCATGGCGACAGTCGTGGACAACTGTGTAGTGCGTAACGTTTAGCGGCACGCATTTCTTGTTTCTTTCAAACATAGACCATGGCAAGCAGACTTTGGGACAAACAAGGAGAACTAAAATGAGGATCAATATCAGCATGGTGTTTTTGAGATGCCGAGAGCTCCACGTCCGCGACTAACTTGGACTTGACAGAGCTTCACGAGTCACAACTTGATAGCTTTATTAGACAGGTGAGCAAATGTACATAAAACAAATCAATGTTATATAACGTTAGCTCAACATGATGAAATGTTAGAATATGTTCAGTATGTTATTCTAATGTTGATCTAGCTTACTGCTAGTTTCGTATAGCAAACGAACTAACACGTAGTATAATATTATAACTTTCAACACACATTTAAATGCCCGCCCCTCCGTTCTGTGGGGCGTTTTGACACAACACAGGTGGAGTGTTGCCTTGACAACAGTTGAGCGTATATTTTGGAGAAGAATGGCAGCGGGAGTCTCTGAGGACACATCTGTGCAACTGTATCAGTTTGAACCGGAGTCGGACCCAGAACAAGATGACAGACATGAAGAAGTTCGACAATTAAGGCTCGAACTGGACGTTTCTGAATGGTTGGTTAATGTAATGTCACTTTGATCTATCTTTGTATGTACTGGCAGGGTAGAGTAGTGAGATACGAATGCTATGTGTTTACTGATGTATACAGTAATAAGTACACAGTTTGTAATAACACAATAACCATAACGCGTTGTTCATTATAAACGTGGGATTATGAATTATATTGAGATCGTCGTACATAGAAAACATGTCGTAATGTACCCTGAGTGTAAACCTTAGCCGCATTCATCGTGAAGCGTACAAGCGATTTGCAAAGATTAATATAAAGGTTAATAAAACTTTACAGTCACTTCTTCTGGAGGTGCAGCAGGAACACAAATAGTTGGTACCAATTTTTTTTTTCAGGAGCAGCTTCTTAGCAAAACCAGCTTTATAGTGACCCTCGTTTATAAAACAGTCTGGTGAGAAATGATTCGCGCAAACATGAAAGCATTGACGTTGATCGCGGGGAATATTCCCTTCGAAAACAAAACTCAGCCACTGCATCTTCAGCAGTTCGGATTTAGGAACATCAAAATGACTGCTGTGTTCGTTATTACACCCAAGAACAGAACACCACAATCGATTAGACGCCATTCTGCTCCAGCGTATCAACAATGGCGGACTATGATGACCGCTCGCTCAGGGCGGGTCTGTGTTGAAACGCTGCTGTCAATTAACAAATCAAGGGAGGGGCGTCCGACCGTGTGACGTCACACGGCTCGATTTGAGACAAGGGAAAACATATGGAGATTAAAAAAAACACTGGATGGATTTTTATCATTATATGATAGTTGTGTACAGGCACTGCCAACACACATTTCAGTACAATCAACTTGGAAAAAGTGCATGTACCATTATATGACCCCTTTAAGTAAGGCAGATCAATAATATTGTTGAATATTAAATGTACCCAACTAAGCAAGCCAAAAGCCAAGGCAACAGTGGCAAGGAACCAAAACTCCATCTGGTGACAGACTGGAGAGAAAAAAAAATTGTGCGTATTTATCATCTTTGTTTTGAAATAAGTTATCACTATGAGTTTGGTTTTTTGAGTTGGCATGCATACTACGGGATACAGAGATTGACAATGTACTGTAGTTGGTTTAACTTTAAACTACTTTATTGGAATACATGTTTTATAATAGTCTATATAATGCACAAAAATAAACAATTATTAACTATTACAGAGGAATGATTAAAATAAGAAATATATAAGGTGCCATTAATGTTTACAGTAATTTTGTAATTTACACAGTGAAGTGCAACAGAATGTGAAAATAAACTTTAAATAAAATACTACACAGATATTACACAATATATACTCTGAAATTCCTTATAAGTTTACCTTAGATCAGGCATAGTTAAAACTATGGCTGTGTGCTGTACATTAACATTTTTCAAAAATATTATGTCAAATTTGCGCATGCGTTTTAAAGACGTGTAGTGGCAATTTTCATGATATTCATTGATCTTTAGTAAAATATAGATGATTCAAAGAATGTCACATGTGTGTCTCTCACTTGTAGTGAGAGAAGATTCTGTTTATGTACCTGGGGAGGCAGAAGAGGGAGACACTCCAGAGAACAGACGAACAAGGACCTCTGACCTAGATGTCAGAAGGCCATTTTGGTGCAGGGGAGCTTAGTGGGCCAACTAGTGACGTCTATGGAAAACTACTGGGAGGAAGGCTCTGGGGGGAAGAAGGCCTTGAAACTAAGATAAAAGCTAGTTCAGTCTGTCTGGGGGTGTGTCACTCTTCTGCACAGGGTAACAACTGTGTATTAGACTGCTCCTATTCTTGCAAGAATAAATACTTCTATTTTATATAATTTGACTCTGAGTGTCTCTTACGCAGTGATGTTTGTTTGAGATGAATTTTTGCCACAACAGTTTTGGTGTCAGAAGTGGGATTCCTTGGACGTGCCTCCTGGACCTGAGATCGGACGGTGTTTGGCCACCTGGACTAAGTAAGTTCCAGCTCTACCTCGTAAACTTGAGAGAGAGGGGCCGACCGATGTCAGGGCCGGGAGAATCGACCACTGGAATCTAAAGAACCCGCAGGTGGCAACAGAAGCATCTCTGGTAAGAGACAGTTCAATTTATTTTCTTTTGGGTAAGTTAATTAAATTCAGTTTAATTGGGGAGAAGAGTGAAATTGAACCATATTGGCTGAAGGCTGTTTCTGTGGTACGTAATCTGAGATTAATTGAGATCTATATAGATCAAGAAATTTCAAACAGATACGAGGGAAAAATCTGAGATTAATTGAGGTCTGTAACAGAACAAGAAATTTCAAGCAGATAAATAATCTGGGATTAAGTGAGAACTGTAACAGATCAAGAGATTTCAAACAGATAGGTACCCTGAAAATTAGTTGTTCCACGACGGAGCAAATTGTTTTTAGGTACTGAGGCTAATTAGGGGGAACCAGGATTTTTTGGTAAACCATAATTAGGAGGGCACTAATAGTGCAACCCGACCGATTTGGGTTAAAAGAAAAGAGTCGGATTTGTTAGGGACGCCTAAACAGATTAAAGAAAACGCGCGTTGAAGAGAAATCCACAGGGAACAGAAAACAGCCAGTATGGGAAAATCTCAGAGTAAGCATGCCAAATTTGATATACCGGTTTTCTGTAGAACTAGGAAAGTATGGGGGGAAATGTATGTTTTAGATATTGGGAAAAAAACGGAGAAAATACCATGATCATGAGCTACCATGAGCACAAATAGACTAAGAGTGTGCGAGAATCAGTGGAACAGGGCAGCGGGACAAAAGGTTGTTGTGGCTGCGTTCAACATGTGTGTAAAAAATGTGAACAGATAATGGATTGTTCAGTTGAAGATAAAATGTCGAACTGCCAGGAGAAATAATGTTTTTTACTTCTTCATCCAGTAAATGGATGCATGACATTAGATGTCTATAGAACTTAAATTTATATGACAAGGATTGAAGTAGCAAGAAGCAATAAGGCTGTCTGTGTGAAATAGAGGGAACTGTAAGTGAGACTTGGTGGAAGAGGGAAGTGAAAAAACAAAAAGGTTGGTGTGTGAGATATGTGTGTGTGGGGATTGTTCAAACAATCATGTACTGGTTAGATAATGAAGGAACTGGCATGTTTGAGAAAAGAAAGGAGAGGATAATGAAGGAACTGGCATGTAGGGAAAAGAAAGGATAAATATAGTAGAAAACTATATGTGATGAAAATAGACATGGTCTGATAGAATTTATGGAAGTCAAATGTAAAATGTTTAAATGATATGAAAAGTTTTAGAATAAAATAAGGCATTGTATGATTGACAGGGATTAACATGATATGAAGAATGTTTTAAGCAGAATGGGGAACAATTCTAGATTTTGATAAAATAATGATTGAAATGATGATATATCTGCCTTATTTTATTAATGTTAAGAAAATAAGGGTATTGAAGCAAGTAGCTATAATGGTTGTCTGTGTAATTTACGGACTGAGTAATATAATCTGTTTTGGAGAAACAGTAGAGATAAGACTGAGACAATAATGTGATGGAAGGGAAAAAGGCTTCAAACCAGTGGAAATGAAAATAATGATGTACAAATTGTTACACTTTATGAAGAGTAACGGAACAGTCCGGGAAAATAAATAAGTAAATAAATAGTGAGACAGAAGAGAGCAAATGCTGTAAACAGCTCTGCTCTGAAGATCTCACTTTGAAGAGATTTGCAGATGATGTTTTGTAAAAGATAAGCTGGGATAACAGCAACAGTGCTTGCTTATTCGCCCGGTTTCCGGATGTTAGACATGTACTTGTAATTAGTGTTGTTGATGATAATACCAAATTAGTAAGGTAAAGACAGAAAACAAATTAGAATATTTTGAGCATTTTCTGTGCTGCTCATGAAATTATGTTCTGCCAATAATAATGATGAAGAGTATGATTTGGCTATTGTGATTGAATCCGCCATTGGTGGATGGTCAAAGGAATACAGAGAACTGCTTATCAGTGGGTCTGTTTACATTCCTGAATGGGACACACACTGCTTCAAGGGCGTGCAGTTAGTTGGAGCCGTTTGGAAGCTCACAGTGATAAAACTGCAAGGTGTCTGATGCTGTAGTTGAGGCTGACACACGAACCAACCAGATGACAGAGATTGTCTTGACTGTGGTCAGTAGGACCATTTAACACGTGACACATTTCTGATAATAATGTAGGGTTGAAAATAGATCAGTGTTTAAATGACGACAGTGACAATTTTTGGTCTGAGAAATAAGAGATAAAAAACAAGGTCAAAAGATTGAAGTCTTAAAGTGAATCCTTTTGTGACTCCAACAAATGTGAGTTGCAAAATATGTAAAGGTAATATAGAGAGACAGATCTCAAAGATGATTTATAATAACTGCAAAAGATGCAGAGTAGCCTTGTCAAAGTTAGTGTGAATCCTGATTGGAGACTGATAAACTCCTAGAAGAGAAAACTTTGAAGTCAGAGATTAAGCTATGGTAATTGAGATTGAGAAATGTGAAATGTTATTGAGAACTAGAATAATTACCATTATGTAAGAACAAATAAGCAGAAGCAGTAGGCTACTGAATTAACAGTTGCTAAATGTAAAATGTGTTGAAAGGCATCTGATTAAACAAACAGCTTGAAAAGTTGACCATGAAAGAACTAGAAGCTGATGTTTTGCTTTCAAAAGATAAGTTTGTTATGGGCTGTAATGAAACAGTTCGCTTATCTAAAATCTGATGTGTGCTGTGCCTGAAACTGCCAGTGCGACAGAGACTCAATCTGAGTGGAAATTTGTAATGTCTAAATTCCCTGAGGTGGGCAAAAGACAAATATAAATAATATGTTTATTTGAAACCGTATGTAATTTCTGGCAAAGATGCCTTAAGCTGGGATAGAGTTAAAAGATGATAGATAAATGTTTGATGTTAGAAGTATATGAGAGAGCAGTGTACCATCCAATAGAGTCTCAGAGTCTCTCTCATTCAATGAGTCAGCTAAAAGCTGGTATCTGTGATAATATGTAAAGCACAGTGTTTCAGTTGAAGGATCATAGACACAGAGATATTTTAAAAATAAAACTGAATGACTTTAAAGAAGTATTTAAAATAATAATACAGATAGAGATGGCATTTTGATTAGCTTATTTTAGGACCAGTAACTTCTTTGTCTCATTTAGTCTCCACCATTCAGGACCGATGGCTCCGGCTACAGATGAAGTACACTGAATGTACGGTTGTGATCTAAATTCACTGAGTATAATCCAAGTAGCTAGGTTGCTGCTTTTTAGATAGTTAATGGATTTAAGTGATTAAATACTGTTGTTATTGACCTGTCTCCCTGTGTGAACACTATTAGGCAATCCGAATGGCCCTGGTGACTCTTGAACGTGCCTTTCCTAAGCTCCAGAAAACAGCTGAGTTCTGTTGAAGAGAACTGATTGTGTGATTGGAAAGAGCGGTCACCAGTGGGCACGAGTGACCATCTCTATGACGGGTAAGACCTTCTTTGGCCAGACAGGGGGCAACCCAAGCCAGAGTGGATCACGTAAAGTCATTGGGCATCTCAAGATGGAGGTGTTTATGTGAGAAAGGTATGAGAGTGGAGCGGATGACTGTGAGGCCAGCAGCATCCTTTATCGTTAGGGCGGATGAGCTGTGAGGAGTTACAGGCAGTCTGACCCAGAAACGTGAGTGTTCCTCTATACCAATCACAAGAAACCGCATTAGTTGTATGGCTTGTTTTTTATTGTGACAAGCGTCTGCAAATATGCCAGGGGAAAAAAAAAAACCCTGATGGAGATTATAGATAAAGGGCTAACAGGAGTGGGCTTTCAAGAGCCAGCTGAGGCCATGAAGTGATTCCCATTAGTTGTTGTGGAGACAGTAGCAAAACTTTTTATGTACTGGTTGCCTTATGGGCAAGGAAAATCATAGTGTTGATTTTGAACTAATAGGTCTATGACATAGTTTTAACTCTTGAAGGTCGTTAGACATGGTGGTGGCTAAAGATGAAGACAGCTTTTGATTTAAGAAAAGCCTGGATAACAAAGGTGAATGGTCAAAGGTTATTGTAATGAATACAAATTTTGTCTAAGTTACAGCCTTAGGAGGCTGGTGGGAAAATTATTTGTTTATAGTGAGAGAGACTGCCTGAGTTGGAGGAAGGGATGGTAACTGTGTCTGTCTTTCTGTTATCGGCCTGCTAGAGCAAGCTGAAGCAAAATAATGATAATGAAACAAAACAACCCAGCTGACTTGTCTAAAAATCAAATGAATAATGAACAAGACATGCTTTGAAAGTGGTTAAGATACCATGTAAAATTAGATAGAAGCTACAGGAAAAATGGAAAGGTTAAAATCTTATTTAAAATTTAAATCTTTTAGCAATAATATAAAGAAAAGTGAACATTGAGAATGAGCAGTTAACATATGTGTGTCTAGTACGAGTGTGTGTGATGGTGACAGCACTTTATGTCTTGTATGTATTAGTTTGGGGCACTAATATTCCGCCTGAATGGTGTGTATATTGCGTCATTAACCTCTGGAATGAGTTTATCATTACAGATGGGTTAAGGCAAATGACAAATTTTAAAGAAGCTGATAATTCTGATGAAAAGACAATACAGAACATGGGACAAGCTTTAAGTTGATTGGCCATCAAGCTCTGTCTGGTAGTAATACTTTTGTCATACATAATGTAGATTTGAAGATCAGTTTAAGTAAATTGGAATTGTGTAGTTGTAGATCACCATCTGGCATGGGCTGAGATAAATGAAAATGTTGTAGATTTGAGGGAAACAACAAAGTGACATATTGGCTAAGTCAACATGAAATTATCAAGAGAGCCCCTCATATTTATGATTATTGTGAACAAAGGGGGAAATATGATTGACTGACATTGACCAAGTCTGCACAGCACGACCTGACCTGATAGAAACAATTGATGACTTTGGAAATGTTTGTAGATGACTGACTTGAGAGACCAAACAACAGGCCTGAAAAGCAAGATTCGCTGTGAGACTGGGGGCCGTTGCCTTTCAAATACTGCGAGAAGAAGATGAGATTGTGGCTTTAAGTGAAGAATGTAATATTTTTGTTTCAGAGGCAGAGAAATTTGTCTGAAGGACAACGTTTGGGTTAGTGTTGATGGCAAACTTTATAAAAAACACTATGTTAATTGTTGTGTTAAATTGATGCTCGAGTTGTGTCCTGCATCAAGAGGGAGATGGTATAACAATTGCCAAATATGGTTTATTAAGGGGTTCACAGTTGCTGAATAAATGTTGGGAGAACACTAGGGGTAATTTGATAAAAGCCCTGAAAGAAGCCATTTTTTCTGCCTAACAAAATTGATGTCTGTGAGTGTGCACACACCAATAACAAAAATTGTTTCAACAGGAAACGCCAGGGCATCGAAGGACACGGGAAAACAGTAGACAAAAGAAACTACGTACTTTACTATCTGACAATAACCTCGAAATTTGTTTCTCTTTACAGAGAGCATGCAGGATTGGGAGACAGGGCAAAATGTGCCAATAAAATAATGGTTATGGATGAATTTGGCTAACTGTCCTGGCCTGGGTTATTATTGTGGCAGAAAGGTGCTACACCTGCGCAGCGCATAACTTAAAATTTTCCTTTTACAGAATGTCAGGATGGATTGGATCAAACAGAACTAATTCTGTTCCAAATGTATAAATATTGTGTGGACATGAGCAAAGTGGGTTGAGTGTTTTTCAGGGTAAAAGGACCCCGAGTGCTATTAAGTGAGCAAGAAATTATCCGGTGATAATATGTTTCAGGTTGTTGATTCCACAGGTCACACCAAAGGGGACGAGCTGCTAGACAAGCGGTCACTAACAAAATACTTAAGGTCTCCATTCACAGGTGACAGTTCACTCCAGTGGGGGTGCGGTCGTGATATAAGGGAAAACCTTATAAGGATCAGAAAATGGTTGGAGAGTGTGACACCTGGGTCCAAGCCTCTCACCTACACCAACTGGCCACAACCATCCCATAGTCCATGGGGCGAACGAGATGATCAACACGCCTGGAGGAGGATGTGAACCAACTAATGGTTTAAGAATGTGGTTTTGTGATTATTTTGAGGATTTGATTTGATTAAATCAAAATAGGGCTTAGTATTGATATACAGTAGATCAAAAGATTTGATTGGTTACTTATTCATTAGGAAATATTTAAGGAAAATGTTTTTGGGAAGAGAAGATCTATTAATTAATGTAAATGGTAGGGATAATTGTTGAAGCTTATTAAGTAGAACCACAGCATGTTTTGGATTAAAAGTTAAAGGTAAAAGAACACAGAACGTTCGTGGGGCGAACGAGATGATCAACACAACTGATGGTTTAAGTTTAACAGAAGAATCTGGTTTTGTGATGATTTGGTTTGATTGAATCAAACTAGGTATTGATTTGATTGTAAATGTAGAAAATATATTGATTGTGTCCGTAATGGAAATATTAGAGTTAATATTGAACAACTGCATTGGTTAGAAGAATGGATAAAATTATAAGACTTCTCTGGTTAGATTTTGTTAAATATGGCATTAAATAGAGCTTACTAAATTGAATTAGAAGTGAACAAAATATGGTTAGGAAAACCGAGGTGAAATATGGAGATGGGCGTAGAATAATGGAAAAGGCTTAATGATAGGAGTTAGGATTGTTATTCTAATAATTTTGTTATTCATGGGGGAATACGATTACAGTGACAGGTGAAACATGCTGTCTGTTCAATTGGTGAAAATGACAGTCTATCCCAAGGATGAACAAAATTATGTGACGATACATGTAGCGGGAGCTACAGTGAGATATGTGTTAAATGTATGTTCTGTTTGTTTTTCTTCTATTTGTTTATTTTCTGAGAAAGATTAAGGGCAAAAGATTTAAAGAAGGTTACAAGCAGCGGTCATCCGTGTTACGAGATGGCGTACAAAGATAGGGTTTGAAACTGAGTGATTTTTATTATACTTTATCTGTTTGTTTCCTTACTATGTTATAACTACCTTTTTCCTTACTGGCGTGACTGAGGGTCTGTTTACAGGAGCGCAGGAACAGTGATTTCTCGCTTAGCCCGGCGTCGTAAAAATGTTTACTTGCTAGCTAAAATATTACGGGGCCTTTCCCCCACAAAAACAGCCTTATGCTTCTTCATTCTAAACTTTTCTTCACAGGTTCAAGGAGAGTGATCATTTATGCAAAAAATCAGAGATGAAGAGTATAAGTGTGATGATATGACTTAAAATTTGTTTTATTGTTTATTATTGTGATTATGGGTAATCAGAATGATAAAAAGTGAGGAGTTGTAGTGGCAATTTTAATGATATTCATTGATCTTTAGTAAAATATAGATGATTCAAAGAATGTCACATGTGTGTCTCTCACTTGTAGTGAGAGAAGATTCTGTTTATGTACCTGGGGAGGCAGAAGAGGGAGACACTCCAGAGAACAGACGAACAAGGACCTCTGACCTAGATGTCAGAAGGCCATTTTGGTGCAGGGGAGCTTAGTGGGCCAACTAGTGACGTCTATGGAAAACTACTGGGAGGAATGCTCTGGGGGGAAGAAGGCCTTGAAACTAAGATAAAAGCTAGTTCAGTCTGTCTGGGGGTGTGTCACTCTTCTGCACAGGGTAACAACTGTGTATTAGACTGCTCCTATTCTTGCAAGAATAAATACTTCTATTTTATATAATTTGACTCTGAGTGTCTCTTACGCAGTGATGTTTGTTTGAGATGAATTTTTGCCACAACAGACGCATGACGTCAAAACACCTGACGTCACCGCGTGACGTGCATGTGCTGTCACCGCGATATGGCGCATGCGGGGTAACACATACGTGACGTGAATACGTGACATCACCGCGCTACAGTCTGCAGCGAGTACTTGGAGAGTGGGGGGAGTCCAAGATGGCTACCTGATCAGACGTGTTTGTTCGAGCTCTTGCACCAACTGTGCTTAGATAGTACAAAAATAACTTTTAGTTATTTGTACACTGTGTTGATATTTTGTTACGACTCTGACTTTAAGTTTTCCTCAGTTCTGTGTCAACATGGGGCGTAAACGTGGTCATTCGAATACCTCTTCGGTCGCAACTAAACCGCCTGATGATAACGTGTGTGTTTTTTAGCCAGCGGTGGCCATGATTATGTGGTCACTTGTGCGACTGAGGAAGATATGTTTAGTTTAGTTGAAGAGGAGTTTCCTGCATTGCCTATCACCCCGAGTAAATCGATCATAAAGAAAAGAGCAAGTGACGATGCTCGAGCTGATGTCTCGTCGCAGCAGTTAGGCATAACGCAGTTGATCAACAGCCGCTCTGATGGCATAGAAAAAAAGATCTCTAACATGTCAGCCGAATTGAAAGCTGGTTTTGATAAGGTTACAAGTCTTGAGTGGCGTGTGGATGATGTTGAACGGCCCGTAGCGCAGATGCAACGAAGGATGGATGACATGGAAACTTATTTGAGAAGACGTAATCTGAGGATTGGCGGGATTCCAGAATCTGCGCACCAAGACATCCGCCTTGAAGTGGTCAAAATCTGTCAAAAAGTTCTTCCTAGTGCAAAGGACAAGCTCACAGATGTTATTGACGTGGATCATCGTCTCGGGAAGATTCAACAAGCTGGCGCGGAAAGATCCAGGGCGACCATTATGCAGTTTTCTGTCCTTTTCTGAAGCTGTCTGGAAGGCCGCGAAGAATTATTAATATCTGAAAGAGAACGGTCTGTGTTTCATGGAGGACTTTTCGGCTGGAGATCGTGAAAGAAGAAGGAAGCTGTGGCCAGAGGTCCAGAAGGCACGTGCAGAGAGGAAGACGGCATACTTCGTTGGAGGCAGAGCTTTCATTCAAGGACAGGGTGAAATCGTTCTTTCTACTTGAGATGTTTTCTTCTTAATACCTGACGTTGCCAATTTTGATATGTCAGGTATACTTTTAAGACAGTGATACGGATTTTGACACATTCTTTTTAATGGCTGTCTCTGGTTTGTTTGTTATAGTTCTTTTTGCAAATTTTGAGATATATAATGGTGCTGCTGTTAGCTGACCTTTTTCAGCACTTTTCGATTTTGTGACCTATTTCAATAACTGTTTGATTCCCTAGTTCTGTCTTTAAGCAGGTTAATAGTGTTTGTGTTCTTTAAATGTCTTTTTCTGTTTTGTCTTTAAACGCCAGGGGTTTAATTAAGATATGCTGTTAAGTGCAAGGCCTTATTTTTGTACAGTTTGGTTCTGACTTTGTATTTTTTCAAGACTCTTACTCTAAAGATAATGATATAACTTTTTGGAAATCTCAGTGGGGTAGCGAGATATGGTTCACTCATGGTTCGGAGCATTCAGCAGGGGTTTCTTGTTTAAAAAACAACTTTGCAGGTGATGTTTTACATACGCACTATGATGAGTATGGGCACTTTATTTTGTTGATTCTAAAGTGTTACAATGTGAATCTTATCGTTGTTAATTATTATGGGTATAACTCTAGATCTGAGAATGATCAGTTATTATTTTTTATGGAAGATAAGCTTGCTTATTGGCAGTCAAAATTTTCAAACGCCTACTTACTGATTGGTGGTGACTTTAATGTTTTCTTAAATGAATCCCTTGATAGGTGGCCACCTGGTCGCCCAACAAATTCAAACTCTGCTTTGAAAGCATTTATGAATAGGTTCGAGCTTATATATATATATATATATATACACTACCGTTCAAAAGTTTGGGGTCGGTACGATTTTAAATACTTTTAAAAGAATTCTCTTCTGCTAACCATGGCTGCGCTTATTTGATTAAAAATACAACAAAAATCAGTTATAGTATTAAATATTATTCCAGTGTAAATCAGCTGTTTTCTGTGTGAATATATAGTAAAGTGTAATTTATTCCTGTGATCAAAGCTGAATTTTCAGCATCACCAGTGTCAGTGTCTTCAGTGTCAAATGATCCTTCACAAATCAGTATAATATGAGGATTTGATGCTCAAGAAACATTTATTATTATTATCAATGTTGAAACAGTTGTTGGTCTGTCAGTTGTACAGTTTTTTTTTGTTTTTTTTTTAGGATTCTTTGATGAATAGGAAGTTCAAAAGACTTTTGTAACATTATAAATGTCTTTACTGTCACTTTCGATCAAATTAATTATTCCTTGATAAATAAAAGTATTGATTTCTTTCCTCCAAAAAATAAAAATAAAATTCTCACTGACCCCAAACTTTTGAACGGTAGTGTATATATATATGGAGGGCCAAGAACATAAATTATAGAGTGTACACATGGAGCAATAAAAATTAATCTAGACTTTCACAAATTGATTTTTGGTTAGTCTCCAGGAATCTCGACAAAGATACTATTTGTGTTGATATTGTCTCAGGTTACGTATGTAACCCTGGTTCCCTGAGAGGGAACGAGACGCTGCGTTTGAGACGTGGTGGGAACACTCTGCGTGATTACGTCGTGAAGCACATGTAAAATCAGTCCAATGGAAGCCCGAAAGGTGAAGCCACAGCCATAGGTGAAGGCTGACCGGCCGCTTCATAAGCCAATGATATAGCCTCAACTATCCATTTGCTCATTACCTGTTTAGATGCAGGGCACCCTCTCTTGAGTGACCCAAAGCAGACAAACAATTGTTCAGACTTACGCCACAGGGCAGCCCTGTGAACGTAGGCATCTAATGCCCGAACTGGACATAACAGGTTCAGTTGTTCCTGATCTGGGATATTAAAAGGTGGAGGATAAAAGGCCTGCAGCACTATTGGGCCCCCAACATTAACTGGGGCCTTAGGAATATAACCCGGTCTAGGGTAGAGAAATGCTTTCACCATACCAGGTGCAAATTCCAGAAATGAGGGAGCAACCGACAGGGCATGCAAATCTCCAAATCTCTTGATAGACGAAATAGCAAGGAGAAATAAAGTTTTTAGAGTGAGGAATTTCTCTGAAACCTCTTCAATGGGCTCGAAAGGAGCCAAAGCCAGACCCTCAAGTACAATGGCCAAATCCCAAGCCGGTGCTCTAGAGTGCAGTGCAGGTCTCAACCTCAGTGTACCACGGAGAAAACGAGTAATAAGAGGATCTCTCCCGATAGAAGTACCCCCCCGAGGGGTGTGGTAGGCAGATATAGCCGCCACGTAAACCTCTAGGGTAGAAGGAGATGACCTAGCAGAGAAATGGTCTTGCAAGAAATCAAGAACTGAACCAACAGGGCAGTTAACAGGATCTAAATGACGTTCACCAGACCAGGTGGAGAATAATTTCCATTTCAATGCATATAGTTTTCTCGTGGAAGGAGCTCTGGATTGGAGAATGGTCTCAACGACCTCAGTCGAGAGACCGGATTTTATGAGCCGGGCCCCCTCAGAGGCCGAGCCCACAGTATCCAAACTCCAAATGAGGGTGAACTCCCAGGAGCAAAGATATCGGGAAATGCGTACCGGTGTAGCGTCAACCACACCTAATACATCACATCCAGTCCAAGCGAAGCTGGATGTGTGAGGGAGAACCAAATAGAGCAATGCGTTGTACAAACGATGTGAAAGGTCGACTTGACTTTAGTTGACCAAAGTTCTCCCTAAGAAGCTCCACCACCTCGGGGTGAAGACTCCAATCCCTGGGCCTCAGCCCCTGCCTCAACAGGATATCTGCTCTGATATACGAGACCATCAGTGTGTTGTCCGCCATTCGCCGAGCGACCACTCATGATCGCTCCCACACTTGTGAGGGAAGCATCCGTCAATAGCAATATGCGTCGACAAGAAGCCCCCAACACTGGGCCTGGGCGAGGAACCAAGGTTCTTCCACATGACCAAGGCACGAAGGCATAGCCGCGTGACCTTGATCATGCGAAAACATATTTCCCCTCGGAGAAAACCCCTTGGTCCCGAGCCACCACTGCAGGGTCTCATGTGCAGAAGGCCAAAAGTAATTACGTTGGACACAGCTGCCATGAGACCCACCAGTCTGAAACTGTTTCACAGTGAGTGACTGGCCTAGATATACCCCAATACGGCTGTGAGAATCGCTACACCTAGAAAAGTGGTCCTCAGAGCACACTCTTCTTGGCGTTGAGAGGCAACCCCAACATCCTTAATGAGACAGAACGACATCTCGATGCCGAACTGCCATAAAATCAGATTGAGCTAGGATCAACCAATCATTGATGTAGTATAATACGCGAATGCCCTGGAGTCTCAGAAGAGCCAGAGCTGCATCCACGCATACTGTAAAGGTGTGGGGTAATAAACCTAGGCCGAATGGAAGAACCCGATAATGGTATGCTTCGCCCCCGAAAGCAAACCTCAGGAACCTCCCTCATCCTCTTTTGGAAACAATGAAGTAATGGCTGTCTGCTGGGAGGAGGAACCCCTTCTACAGCTCCTTTTGCAGAAGTGACAGTACTTCCTGCTCCATAACCAAAGCCTGCTCGGGGTCCACCAATGAGAGGAGGACCCCTAGAAATCTGGCAGACGAGAACCGAACTGAATTCTGAAACCCTTTTCTATAGTGTGCAGAACCCACTGAGAAATATGTGGCAGTAGTTTCCACGCTGCCAGAAATTTACTAGGGGAACCAGTCTCTCAAGACTGGCCTCTGGATTTGTTTGAACAGTCACTACGGCGCCCTGAAGCGGCGAACCGGCAGGGAACAACCGAACTGACCATTCTACGACCCTCCTCGGAGGATCGCATGGGGACGCTGACACCTCGGTGCCCTGAACGGCGAACCGGCAGGGAACAACCGAACTGGCAGCGCTGCGACCCTCCTCAGAGGGCCGCAGAGGAAAACGATTTCTCAAAACCGTCCCTTGGTTGAACAGTCACTACGGTGCCCTGAAGCGGCGAACCGGCATGGAACAACCGAACTGACCGTTCTACGATCCTCCTCGGAGGTCACCGAGGAGAAACGATTTCTCAAAACCGTCCCTGCCCCGGAGGAGCCCTCAGAAGCCTGATAGCCTCGTTTTTTTTTTTTTTTTTTTTTGACAGGACTTCTTGTATAAGCTTTATTAGAGATGATGACAGTCCTCAGATCTTGCCTACCTCTAACTAGCTTCGTTCCTACGACCCTCCTCGGAGGATCGTTGAAAAAAGCAGGCACTTCGGCGCCCTGAAACGGCGAACCGGCAGGGAAACCGAACTGACTGCTCTTCTTTTTTCTTATTTGAAGGCTCGTTTGGGGACACTGACACCTTGGTGCCCTGAAACGGCGAACCGGCAGGGAAACCGAACTGGCAGTGCTGCGACCCTCCTCAGAGAGTCGCACCCCAAAGGGCGCTGAGGAGAAACGATTTCTCAAAACCGCCCCTTCCCCAGAGGGGACCACCCTTAGAAGCCTGATCGCCTCGGCGTCAGGGCTTCTTCTTTGTCCAAGCTATTTTAGAGATAAAACAGTCCTCAGATCTTGCATGTCTCTAACTGGCTAGACTGCGACCGCCACCCAGGTACCCCTCAATTGCAGAGGAGCCCGAATGGCGACGCTCTGTTTTGCACTTTGTGCTGAGAGGAGCTTAATAGGCCGAGACTGCTCCCGCCCAGCAGTCTCAGGAACATTAGATTGGTGAGGAAGAAACCTCTGGAACGCCGCTAAATGGTTTATTTCTTAGTTTTCTTGAAAGCGGAGCGTCCAGAAGAACAGACATAATTATATCTTTATTTTCCTTTATCTTTATATCAGAAAAACTTATATATATATACATATATATCACTCTGCGGCCACCAGCAGGAAACAACCGAACTGGCAGCGCTGCGACCCTCCTCAGAGAGTCGCCCCTCACATTTATCCATGTCCTTATATACTTTACCCACCAGCGCTGCCTAATAAAAATGTATTCATTATTTAAGATGGCTGGTGGGTAACGTCGGGGTTAATAACGATGACGCCGACTCGGGAGAGAGAAAGCTCGCAAGCGTCTCTTTAACCCGAGGCACTGTCATACTATGATACTTAATACCCAAACATTACTATAGTTAGACATCTGGGGATTAAACACATAAATATAAACCGGTTTATTCCACGATCTCGACACCTCAGTGTGGAGATAGGGAAAAAACCGCAGTCCCCGACGAGGAGGCTGAGATACAGAGTTTTCCTGTTTTAAGATACAGTTCATCTAACAAACTCTTCTTTATTTTCAATCTCATAATGTTCAGCTGGCCAGTAAATATTTAACTGGCAACAGCACTAGATAAAACCTCCTTTTTTTAAAAAAGCTCCTCTTTATTCAGCAGAGTTATGAGCTGACTTATTTATTCATTGAAAACTCAAACATCTGCCTTTTTCTTAAGATTTGTATTTGTTTTGTTCTCTTTCTTTTTAAACAAAACACTAACGATACCAATTCCTCGGAACTGGAAATCGCAGCACACTAGATCTGGCATGTGAAAGCTGAGATAGGGCGGAGCCCGTCCCAACCCCCGCTGTCAGATCCGTTTGCGAACCCCGAAATACGAGCCGTCTCCGTGCCCCGGCAACAGAGAGACCCGCGCGGGGAACGCGAACCGAACCGAACCGAACCGTCCTCCTCGAAGAATGCCCGGCGGGAGCGGAGCGTCCTCGCGGACAGCTTCTCGCAATGCTCACAGTCAGCTCCCTCGAGAACTGACTGTTGGCATGCTCCACTCCCAAACAGCAACAAAAAGCTGATGTGTGTCCCCACCCGTGATGTAACGAGGGCAGGGAACAACACAACGTCTATAATCTTGCTTGCTCGCCATAATGATAGATAGTGATATATATTGGGCTTGACAAACAACAATAAATAGACAAGGACAGATTTCACAGAGAGCACTTGCTGAAGGTACAGAAGCTGGCGCGGTCTGAATTCAGGGGTGCTTTATAGTTTCCTGGTGTATGACGTCACCCGCCTATGACGTTTCGGGCTTCCATTGGACTGATTTTACATGTGCTTCATGACGTAATCACGCAGAGCGTTCCCACCGCGTCTCAAACGTAGCTCGAAGTTCCCTTGAAAGGGAACTCAGCAACTCCATTAACAGATCATAAGGCTGTTTGCATTAAAATTTTGCCTTCTCCTGAAGCTAGTTGTAACAGGGGCTCTTCTTATTGAAAGATGAACAGCTCCTTACTTAACCATAATGAGGTTAAGTCAGAGCTGGAAAGACTAATTGGGTTTTATTGGAGTAAAGCTAAACAAGAAAATTCATTTGGCACCAATTGGGAACTGTTCAAATTTGAATTGGGAAATATTTAAGAAAATATAGTTCTAATTTGGCTAATTCAAAACGGCTTGAAGAAATGGAAGTTGTCAGTGAAATCTCGTCTATTACCAGAATATTACCTGAAAATTTGTCAGATAGTCAAAGAGCATATTTAGTTGACTTGCAAATTAAGTTAGATGATTTGTATAAATTAAGAGCAGTTAAGGTGCTTTCATTAGGTCAAGGCAAAGGTGGCTAGAATTTGGAGAACAGATGTCATCTTATGTAGCCCTATGGGAATTTGAAGTGTTTTCTAAAATCATTATTTATTATTTTGTTTATTTTCTTTAAAATGTACATTTCATGTTGTTAAAAATGTGTAAATAATATATATGTGTGTTAAATATTAAGTCAGTTAAAATTCATGTACCCGAAAGAAAGATCCAATCAGGAGTCAGGGTGAGAGGTCAGAGGGGGAGGAAGAGGAGACACGAGACGGGGATGAGGGAAGAGAGAGTCGATTGAGAAGTGTGCTGTGAATTTCACGTTAGAAGTTGGTAAAACACCAATTTAATGAATGTGTGTTAGTAAATGTAATTGTATATTGCACGAAAAGTGAGTTGCAGACATTTGCTTAGTTTACAGTGTGAAGTTTATGGTTTTGAAAAACTCGGTTAGAGTTTTCCACGAGGAGAAAAGAGTGGACGGCTAGTCAGCACGATCTAACTACGAGGACTTTGCCCGCGAGTATCCTGCTCGGTTGCCCTGTTGTGCATTGTCTGAAAAAGCACTTATCTCCAGAACCATTCTCTGCATAGCTGTCGGACGACGCCTTCCATTGCCGGCATCGCGAGCACCGCGCGGCCGCGGCTTAAATGGCGACGCGCCGATCAACACTACCACAGCTGTGAGTTGTTGTTTTTTCTGCGCCACGGCGCGAAGCGACCATTGTGTTTAAGGTCTCCCCGCTCCCAAGCAACACTACAGGCCTGCATCTTATCCTCTGACTGTTGGGGTATTCATTTTATTTCATTGAGTGGCCATATAGTTATATTTGCCGGCTTAGCTTTGATTTTGGGAATTTAATTGTGGTTTTATTTGAATTGCACTGTTGATATTTGAACTATATGTACATACTATATTTTTTCCAGTAAATAGTTCAAACGTATTGCGGTAGTAATTTTTTCATTACATTGGGTTTAAGATATTGATCATTTGATGCTTAATGTAAGATAATATCCTGGAGTTTACAGTATCTTGGTTTAAAGTGACAGTGTCTATAAATTCTGACTAATATAAGTGACCTTTAACTTGATGCTTATTGCCTTAAAGTGTTAATAGTCATTTATAAAGGGTGAAATATTAATGTAACTTTAAAACCCTATTTAACCAAGGATTTGAGATAGCTGCATGCAATTAGTGTTTGACTTTAATTTGGTTATAAAGAGACTATTGCCATTTTTCTTTAAGTTAAAATCTAACATTAAAATAACTGTTAACTAATAGCTATTAGGGAATTACATTAGAGCATTAATTAATATTAGAGAGAGAGATCTCTTGCAAAATAGGAATTCGGGGAGCGCACTCCACAATAATAGTTAGACACGCTAGGGGGCGCTACATAAAATGGGGGCTCGTCCGGGATTATTAATGCAGTTAACTAATTTGTAATTTGATACTAATACCCGTTAGCAGTAGTCGTTACAGTTTTGTTAGTTTTTTTTTTTCAAAGAAATTAAGCCATAGTTTACTGAGAAAAAAGAAAAGGAAAAAGAAAATGGAGGCTAAGAGTAGCACTGCAGAATTAGCTCAAGAGCTCAAAGACTGGTGCAGAAGAGAAGAGTTGGATGATGCTCACTCCCTCATGGTACTGATTCCAGAAGATGTTGCGAGTGCACAGATTGAAGAAGCCCTGGGAACCATCAAAGCCTTGGGGCGAGTGCGAGTGAGAGGACGGACAGTTAGTTTGAGGCTGGATAGTCACAAAGTGCTATGTGAGTGTAAAGAGATGGTGGACCCCACCAAAGTTCCCTCCTGAACTGTTGCCAGAGGGCAGGATGAAAAAGTGGATGATTGTTATTGCTTCTGAAAGTCCTGCTCCTGACCCGTTAAAGAGTTTGTTGGAAGAACCACCAGAGAGTGGCTCAGCAGAGTCTATTATTCGTGCAGTGGGTGATTTGTTGACTAAGATGGGGAAACCATCAGGTGACAACAGCAGTTACCGTCATCTGAGAGTGTTCTCAGGTACTTTGCCAACACCGGTTGGAGAAGAGTCTCTTGAGCATTGGTTAGAACATGCACGCCTGATGGTCGAGGAGAGCGAGTGTTCCACTAAGGAGAAACGACGACGTATCATGGAAAGTCTGAAAGGCCCAGCGCTAGCTGTAGTAAAGGCTGTGCGGACTGCTGATCCAGAGGTTAGTCCTGCTCTGTGCTTAGAGGCCATCGAGAGTGCTTTTGGGTCTGCTGAAACAGGCGAGGACCTGTATTTTGCCTTTAGATTGCTACAGCAGCAGCCCAAGGAAAGGTTGTCTGGCTTTCTTAGGCGCGTAGAATTGTCGTTGACCCAGGTGGTGCGTCGCGGAGGTCTCACTACAAGCCGTGCTGACCGTGCTCGAGTGGAGCAGCTGCTGAGAGGTGCTGTCCACTCCGATATGATGCTGTTCTCGCTCAAACTCAGGGAAAGGAAGGAAAACCCTCCATCATTCTTGGAACTGCTGAGTGAGATCAGAAGTGAAGAAGAGTACGAGTCATCAAGGATGAAGTTGAACACCTCTGTCCAGAGAGTTCACACAAACCTTGCTACAGACAGTAGACAGGATGAGGTTGAGCGTTTGAGAACAGAAATTCAAGAACTCAAGTCAATGTTCACGGCCATGAGTGCTTTGCCTAGCCAGGTTGTAGTAGATAGCAAAGGACCTGTGTCAATGACAAAGATGCCCACCCCAGAGACCGGCGCTGACAGTGAAGTAGCTGTTTTGAGAAAACAAGTGAAAAACTTGCAAAAGCAAATGACAGGCCATAAGCTTAAAATTTCTGAATCCCCTACTTCGGTTCTTCGAGTAGAGCCATCAAGACAATCCCATAATGATAATAGAAAGCAAACATCTAACGACTCAGATGGGAACTTTTGTTATCGCTGTGGTGAAAACGGCCATTACTCCGCCAAATGCCAGAATGCAGAGAATCAAGCCAAAGTGATTCAAAAGCTTATACACGCTCTAAAGAAAGCTAAACAGGGTGATCCATCTTCTCAAGCATCAGGCGGTAGTCACACAGTGTGCTCAGCTAAGAAAAGTGAAGTGACCACCCTTGAAAGAGGCATTCCTCCAGGACTTATCGGGCCCTGTTCAATCATTTCAGTGAAGATAAATGGCCAGCACTGCGATGCACTTCTTGATAGCGGCTCTCAAATCACCATCATATTCGAGACCTGGTACAAGCACCACTTACCTGATGTCCCAATCCAGCCAGTGTCAGGGTTGGCGATATGGGGTTTAAGCGACACCAGTTACCCCTACCTGGGATATGTCGTAGTGGAGATGGAGTTTCCAGAGAAGGTCACAGGTGCAAAGGAGACACTTTCCGTCCTTGCTCTTATTTGCCCAAGTCCACAAAGTCCTGAAAAGACCCCTGTGATCCTTGGCACAAATGCAAACCTGTTCCAGAGACTGTCCATGCTCTGCCGAGAGACCACAGGAGTGGACATTGCCCAGACGCTGGGCATAAAGGAAAAGAACTCCATTGTTCACACAGACCAACCAACCACTGAGGGTGAAGAGGATGAAATTGCATGTGTGAAGTGGATGGGTCCAGGCTCACTAACCTTACCTCCTGGTGGCGAATGCTGCGCCATCTGTGAAGTGGAGCTGAGAAGGCCCCTGGGCAAAGACATGTTGATGGTTGAGGCATCACCCACCGCTCCATTACCATCCGGCGTACTGCTGCAGCCTATGGTCGTGCATGGTACTGCAGTGGACGATCACCTCATGGTCCTTATCCAGAATGAGTCCATGAAAGGCACAGTCATCCCAGTTGGAACTGTCTTAGGTCAGCTGTGTCTCGCTGATCCAGTTGTTCCATCTTTGAAAGTCGAAAACGAGGCTGTAACTGTACCAACAGAGTTAAACCCTCAACTGATTCAGTTTGGCGACTCGCCCATACCACCACAATGGAAAGCGCGACTCTGTCAAAAGTTATGTGAGCGAGCAAATGTATTCTCATTGCATGAATGGGATGTCGGCCTGGCAAAGGATGTGGAACACCATATCAGGATGACCGACGCAAAGCCATTTAGAGAACGTTCAAGACGTTTAGCTCCGGCAGATATTGACGATGTTCGTCAGCACTTGCAAGGGTTGTTGAAGGCTGGTATAATTAAGGAGTCACGTAGCCAGTATGCATCACCAATTGTGATAGCCAGAAAGAAAAATGGGCGTATCAGAATGTGCATTGACTATAGGACCCTTAATAGGCGTACAGTTCCAGACCAGTACACGACTCCTCGCATAGACGATGCGTTAGATTGTTTAGCTGGGAGCAAATGGTTTTCTGTCCTTGATTTACGTAGCGGCTACTACCAGATCGCCATGGCAGAGGAGGACAAAGAAAAAAACGCCTTCATTTGTCCCCTGGGATTTTTCCAATTTGAAAGGATGCCTCAGGGCATAACAGGAGCACCTGCGACGTTCCAAAGACTTATGGAGAAAGCTGTCGGCGATATGAATCTCCTTCAGGTGTTAGTTTATTTGGATGATCTCATAGTCTTTGGACGTTCATTAGAAGAACACGAAGAACGCCTCCTGCGAGTGATTGATAGGCTAGAAGAGGTAGGGCTAAAACTGTCCCTTGACAAGTGTCAATTTTGTCAACCCAGGGTCAAGTATGTGGGTCACATAGTGTCCGCTGATGGTGTTGCTACTGACCCTGAAAAGCTAGAGGCAGTCGCTAGGTGGCCTAAGCCCACAGACCTTAAGTCACTGTGGTCTTTTTTAGGTTTCTGTGGATATTATCGACGCTTTATAGCAAACTACTCTGCGATCGTTAGGCCCCTCACAGAACTGACAAAGGGCTATGCACCCACTCAGCGTGGTAGAAAGCAAGTTTCAGACAAGACCAAGACGTATTTTAAAGACTCAGAACCATTCAGTGACCGATGGGATCAGTCCTGCACGGATGCATTCAATCGTATCATTCAGTGTCTGCTCAATGCACCTGTACTGTCATTTGCTGATGCCAATAAGCCATATGTCCTACACACAGATGCAAGTTTCAATGGGCTCGGTGCCGTACTCTATCAGGAACATCCAGAAGGGTTAAGACCGGTGGCGTTCGCCAGCAGAAAGTTGAGCTCTCCTGAACAGAGATACCCTGTACACCAGCTAGAGTTCCTTGCGTTGAAGTGGGCTGTCGTTGATAAATTTCACGACTACCTCTATGGAGCAAAGTTCACTGTACGCACCGACAATAACCCGTTGACTTACGTGCTTACCACTGCCAAACTGAATGCGACGGGTCATCGTTGGCTTGCAGCCCTGGCCACCTATGATTTTGACGTAAAGTATAGGCCTGGAAAAGCAAACATTGATGCTGACTTGCTGTCTCGCAACGTACCTGAAGATGGGGAGTGGGATGACATGTCGCAGAACGTAGTGAAGTCCATATGTCGGCTGGTAGAAGTGGATGTATCCCCAAATTCATCTCCCAAATATGTGGAACAGTTAGGAGCTTCCCCAGCCTGTATTCCAGAAGTGTATGCCTTTCCGTCTCACTTACACTTCAGCTCACTGGAGCAACTATCAAAAGCGGACTTGATAACTGCCCAGAAGAGGGATGCTGTGATCGGACGTGTGATTGAGGCAGTGAAACAGGGAGTCTGGCCTAGCAACAAAGACTTAGACCCAGAGATGCTATTGATGAAGAGGGAAGTTGGCAGACTTGTGATGAGAGATGGACTGCTGTACAGAGCAAGCAAGAAAGCGGCAGATGAGGCACTACAGCTTGTGCTGCCTGCAGAGTTCAGAGAAGTGGTGTTGCACTCTCTTCATGATGACATGGGCCACTTAGGTGTGGAGAGGGTAACTCAACTCCTAAGAGCAAGATTCTACTGGCCAAAAATGGCTCATGATACAGAAGAATATGTGCGGAATTGTGGACTGTGCATCACTTGTAAAACACCTGCCAAGAAAGCCGCTTCCCTACACCAAATCACCAGCAGTGGTCCTATGGACCTTGTGTGTATTGACTTTTTGTCAATGGAACCCGATTCCAGAGGCATTAGTAACGTCCTGGTTGTGACCGATCACTATACCAGATATGCACAAGCCTTTCCTGCAAAGAATCAGAAAGCCCTGACAGTAGCTAAGATCCTAGTCGAAAAGTATTTCGTTCACTATGGCTTACCTGTTAGGATTCATTCTGATCAGGGAAGAGATTTTGAGTCAAGACTGATAAGAGAACTGCTGACAACCTTGGGCATACGGAAATCACAAACGACTCCATATCACCCTCAAGGGGACCCCCAGCCGGAGCGTTTCAACCGTACGCTGCTCTCTATGCTGGCTACGTTAGGTCAAGAGAAGAAGAGATCCTGGAGTCAGCATGTAGCCTCATTAGTGCACGCGTACAACAGCACAAAAAGTGATGCGACGGGATACTCTCCTTACTACTTAATGTTTGGTAGGGAAGCCATACTACCTGTAGACCTGTGCTTTGAAACGGCAAAAGATGGAACTGAGGAGAGGAACCATTTCCAGTACGTTGAAAGCCTGAAACGTGACCTTCAAAGAGCCTATCAGCTGGCTAGTCAAGCTGCTGACAAAACTCACTTAAGGAACAAGAGAGCCTATGACCAAAAGGTCAGTTTTCAGAACATACAGGAAGGAGATCGTGTTCTTCTAAAAAATCTAGGGCTCAAAGGGAAACACAAGCTGGAAAACCGATGGAGTTCCATACCCTATGTAGTGGTAGGAAAGATGCCGAACTTACCTGTATTCCATGTGAGACCTGAGGGAGGCATAGGTGGAGTAAAAACAATTCATCGTGACCACATCTTACCTATTGGGCAATCTGTGAGGATCCCAGTGGAGCAAGCCTGTGAAGAAACCCCTGTGAGACCCAGAACGCGTTCAACCCGAACAAGACAAAAACAACGGATCATGAGTCAAAGAGAAGTCACAGAGATGACGGATTCCTCATCTGAAGTGGAGTGTGATCATACCAGTATACCATACCGGGAGTATGCGGAACGTCTACTGAAGAGGAGAGAAGTGTCCAATGGAGTCTCAGAGCATTCACAGTATGAAGACGCCATAGAACCAAATCCTATGCAGTCAGCTGAGGAGCTAGAGTCCAACATGGAAGACGATGAAGAAGATCAAGTGGTGACAGATTCTCATCATTATGATTCTGGAACAGATCTGGATGCTGGAAGAAGTTCTGTCTATGCACCTAAAGGAAAACTGAGCTCTAGAACAAAAGTTAATAGAGTACCTAGACCAAGCATAACTGAGAAAAGACGAATAAAACCAGTCCTGAGACTTACCTATGATGAACCAGGAAAAGCAAGTGAGGAACCACTTACCATAGTTCATAGAGGAGTAATTATTAAACTAGGAAAACACTAGGTTTCAACTTAGTTCATAATTAGGAGCTCAAAGTTATGAATAAATAAAATAGAAAGAGCAAACAAGTTCATTACCATACATAGTTGTATGTGGGGATTGTGTTTTATGTCTTATGAGGACATTTCGACATTTAGTAAGGGGAGGATGTAGCCCTATGGGAATTTGAAGTGTTTTCTAAAATCATTATTTATTATTTTGTTTATTTTCTTTAAAATGTACATTTCATGTTGTTAAAAATGTGTAAATAATATTTATGTGTGTTAAATATTAAGTCAGTTAAAATTCATGTACCCGAAAGAAAGATCCAATCAGGAGTCAGGGTGAGAGGTCAGAGGGGGAGGAAGAGGAGACACGAGACGGGGATGAGGGAAGAGAGAGTCGATTGAGAAGTGTGCTGTGAATTTCACGTTAGAAGTTGGTAAAACACCAATTTAATGAATGTGTGTTAGTAAATGTAATTGTATATTGCACGAAAAGTGAGTTGCAGACATTTGCTTAGTTTACAGTGTGAAGTTTATGGTTTTGAAAAACTCGGTTAGAGTTTTCCACGAGGAGAAAAGAGTGGACGGCTAGTCAGCACGATCTAACTACGAGGACTTTGCCCGCGAGTATCCTGCTCGGTTGCCCTGTTGTGCATTGTCTGAAAAAGCACTTATCTCCAGAACCATTCTCTGCATAGCTGTCGGACGACGCCTTCCATTGCCGGCATCGCGAGCACCGCGCGGCCGCGGCTTAAATGGCGACGCGCCGATCAACACTACCACAGCTGTGAGTTGTTGTTTTTTCTGCGCCACGGCGCGAAGCGACCATTGTGTTTAAGGTCTCCCCGCTCCCAAGCAACACTACAGGCCTGCATCTTATCCACGAGGCTGAATCCAGCTTCTTATTCGCAGCTTCTTATTGACGCTATCCGTTCCACCTTAAATGACGCGAACATCCGCGTTTGCTGGCTTCTTATTGACGCTCAACTTAGGGACCGTGCGGTTTTCTCTTTTTCGCGTGTTTAAAGGGATTGTGTTACTTTTGGGTCTATATTCCGAATAAAATGATAATAAAAAATGTTTAAAAGCAAATAACACTGATATATCAGCGAAAATGGACTGTACAAATATTAAAGCACATAAATATAATTAGGCTACATTATTCTTTAATTATTGTATGTCATCAGATCAATTTAGGGACCGTGTGGTTTTTCACTTATTCACACTTATTAGAGACCCTGTTTGTATTGTTTATATTTTTCAGAAAAGAATAATAAAGTATTTTGAAAGGTAAATAAATAATAATAACACATAAATGTTTGTAAAAATATAATTAGGCCTACATTATTCTTTAATTATTGCAAATAACATCATTTGAATGTATTCAATACATGTTTTTTTTTTTAATTATTATTATTACAAATTAGAATTTCACAAGGTACTGAGATTATGCTCCAGCTTGGATCCAGCCTCTTATGAAGACTTCAGATGACCCAGTACATTTGAATAGATGAAACCTACCCTTGCAAGGACTCCAGAACATCAAACATGAATGATTGTACAAAATGATCTATTTATAATTGCTTTAACATACACATTAATTTTGCTTAGATGCAAATATGATATTTGTAAATACTATAATTTGTGGTATCTTATAACTGTACTTTCTGATATCATCTCATTAAATCCTATTGTGGTTTTGTAACATAGAAACCTGCATTTTCTGTAAAGCTGCCTTGAAATAATATGTATTGTGAAAAGGGTTACAAATGACTGTATGAATTAAATTCAATTGCATTGACTTGAAAGTGCCATTGCATGGTTACTGTACATTAGAAAGATATGGACCCAATCTGACAAAATACAGAAGAGTTATCACACTGTTGGCCTATTTGGTTTTACTGATGTTTTACCCTGTATCTGCTTGAATATAATCATGCACAATTTCACGTTTTACTGTATAAAAAGCCATTGCATTGTTGGCTCAATTGGGGGCTCTACATCTTAGCTGTATTTGATGGAATTTTTTAATTTTGCACTTTAGACAGTGCACAATAAGCCGCCTAATGCATTTTCTGCCCAATTCGTGGCGCTGTTTCTCGGCCGCCTCAGAGGGTGCGTTAAATTTGACAAAGTCCCAATAGACTAGAGCTCCTACTCTGACGAAATCCACATTTTGAGCAGTTTTTACTGTAGATTTTTTTTTAATGAATTTTTGAATTTTGCACTTTAGACAGTGCACAATAAGCTGCCTAATGCACTTTCTGCCCATTTCGTGGCGCTGTTTCTCGGCCGCCTCAGAGGGTGCGTTAAATTTGACAAAGTCCCATTAGACTAGAGCTCCTACTCTAACGAAATCCAAATTTTGAGCAGTTTTTACTGTAGATTTGTTTTTTAATGAATTTTTGAATTTTGCTTTTTACAGTGCACAATAAGCCGCCTAATGCATTTTCTGCCCAATCTGCGGCGCTGTTTCTCGGCTGCCTCAGAGGGTGCGTTAAATTTGACATTGTCCCATTAGACTAGAGCTCCTACTCTGACGAAATCCAAATTTTGAGCAGTTTTTACTGTAGATTTTTTTTTTAATGAATTTTTGAATTTTGCTTTTTACAGTGCACAATAAGCTGCCTAATGCGTTTTCTGCCCATTTCGTGGCGCTGTTTCTCGGCCGCCTCAGAGGGTGCGTTAAATTTGACATTGTCCCATTAGACTAGAGCTCCTACTCTGACAAAATCCACATTTTGAGCAGTTTTTACTGTAGAGTGTTTTTTTAATGAATTTTTGAATTTTGCTTTTTACAGTGCACAATAAGCTGCCTAATGCGTTTTCTGCCCATTTCGTGGCGCTGTTTCTCGGCCGCCTCAGAGGGTGCGTTAAATTTGACAAAGTCCCATTAGACTAGAGCTCCTACTCTGACGAAATCCACATTTTGAGCAGTTTTTACTGTAGATTTTTTTTTTAATGAATTTTTGAATTTTGCACTTTAGACAGTGCACAATAATCTGCCTAATGCACTTTCTGCCCATTTTGTGGCGCTGTTTCTCGGCCGCCTCAGAGGGTGCGTTAAATTTGACAAAGTCCCATTAGACTAGTGCTCCTACTCTGACGAAATCCAAATTTTGAGCAGTTTTTACTGTAGAGTGTTTTTTTAATGAATTTTTGAATTTTGCTTTTTACAGTGCACAATAAGCTGCCTAATGCGTTTTCTGCCCATTTCGTGGCGCTGTTTCTCGGCCGCCTCAGAGGGTGCGTTAAATTTGACATTGTCCCATTAGACTAGAGCTCCTACTCTGACAAAATCCACATTTTGAGCAGTTTTTACTGTAGAATATTTTTTTAATGAATTTTTGAATTTTGCACTTTAGACAGTGCACAATAAGCTGCCTAATGCATTTTCTGCCCAATTCGTGGCGCTGTTTCTCGGCCGCCTCAGAGGGTGCGTTAAATTTGACAAAGTCCCATTAGACTAGAGCTCCTACTCTGACGAAATCCACATTTTGAGCAGTTTTTACTGTAGAATTTTTTTTTAATGAATTTTTTAATTTTGCACTTTAGACAGTGCACAATAAGCTGCCTAATGCATTTTCTGCCCAATTCGTGGCGCTGTTTCTCGGCCGCCTCAGAGGGTGCGTTAAATTTGACAAAGTCCCATTAGACTAGAGCTCCTACTCTAACGAAATCCACAATTTGAGCAGTTTTTACTGTATATTTTTTTTAATGAATTTTTTAATTTAGCTTTTTACAGTGCACAATAAGCTGCCTAATGCGTTTTCTGCCCATTTCGTGGCGCTGTTTCTCGGCCGCCTCAGAGGGTGCGTTAAATTTGACAAAGTCCCATTAGACTAGAGCTCCTACTCTGACGAAATCCACATTTTGAGCAGTTTTTACTGTAGATTTTTTTTTTAATGAATTTTTGAATTTTGCACTTTAGACAGTGCACAATAATCTGCCTAATGCACTTTCTGCCCATTTTGTGGCGCTGTTTCTCGGCCGCCTCAGAGGGTGCGTTAAATTTGACAAAGTCCCATTAGACTAGTGCTCCTACTCTGACGAAATCCAAATTTTGAGCAGTTTTTACTGTAGAGTGTTTTTTTAAAGAATTTTTGAATTTTGCTTTTTACAGTGCACAATAAGCTGCCTAATGCGTTTTCTGCCCATTTCGTGGCGCTGTTTCTCGGCCGCCTCAGAGGGTGCGTTAAATTTGACATTGTCCCATTAGACTAGAGCTCCTACTCTGACAAAATCCACATTTTGAGCAGTTTTTACTGTAGAATATTTTTTTAATGAATTTTTGAATTTTGCACTTTAGACAGTGCACAATAAGCTCCCTAATGCATTTTCTGCCCATTTCGTGGCGCTGTTTCTCGGCCGCCTCAGAGGGTGCGTTAAATTTGACAAAGTCCCATTAGACTAGAGCTCCTACTCTGACGAAATCCACATTTTGAGCAGTTTTTACTGTAGAATATTTTTTTTAATGAATTTCTGAATTTTGCACTTTAGACAGTGCACAATAAGCTGCCTAATGCATTTTCTGCCCATTTCGTGGCGCTGTTTCTCGGCCGCCTCAGAGGGTGCGTTAAATTTGACAAAGTCCCATTAGAGTAGAGCTACTACTCTGACGAAATCCAAATTTTGAGCAGTTTTTACTGTAGATTTTTTTTTTTATGAATTTTTGAATTTTGCTTTTTACAGTGCACAATAAGCCGCCTAATGCATTTTCTGCCCAATCTGCGGCGCTGTTTCTCGGCTGCCTCAGAGGGTGCGTTAAATTTGACATTGTCCCATTAGACTAGAGCTCCTACTCTAACGAAATCCACAATTTGAGCAGTTTTTACTGTATATTTTTTTTTAATGAATTTTTTAATTTAGCTTTTTACAGTGCACAATAAGCCGCCTAATGCATTTCTGCCCATTCTGCGGTGCTATTTCTCGGCCGCCTCAGAGGGTGCGTTAAATTTGACATTGTCCCATTATAATAGAGCTACTCCTCTAACGAAATCCAAATTTTGAACAGTTTTTACTGTAGAATATTATTTTTATGAGTCTTTGAACTTGGCACTTTACACAATGCACAATGAGCCACCTAATACATTTTCTGCCCATCTCGCGGCGCTGTTTCTCGGCCGCCTCAGAGGGTGCGTTAAATTGGACATTGTCCCATAATAGGACAGCTGTTCCTGTAACGAAATCCAAATTTTGAGCAGTTTCTACTGTATACATTTTTTTAAATGATTTCTTTAATTTAGCATTTTTCAGTGCACAATAAGCCGCCTAACACATTTTC
The DNA here is from genome assembly GCF_029890125.1 of Rhinichthys klamathensis goyatoka. Lineage (NCBI taxonomy): Eukaryota > Metazoa > Chordata > Actinopteri > Cypriniformes > Leuciscidae > Rhinichthys > Rhinichthys klamathensis. The sequence goes on from NW_026606637.1 coordinate 2,156,256, forward strand.
TGCCCATTTCGCGGCGCTGTTTCTCGGCCGCCTCAGAGGTTGCGTTAAATTGGACATTATCCTATTATAGGACAGCTGTTCCTCTGATGAAATCCACAGTTTGAGCAGTTTTTACTGTAGAATTTTTTTTCTATGAATCTTTTAATTTTGCATTTTACAGTGCACAAAGAGCCGCCAAATACATTTTCTGCCCAGTTCGGGGCGCTGTTTCACGGCCGCCTCAGAGGGTGCGTTAAATTGGACATTGTCCCATTATAACAGAGCTACTCCTTTAACGAAATCCAAATTTTGAGCAGTTTTTACTGTAGAATATTATTTTTATAAGTCTTTGAACTTGGCACTTTACACAATGCACAATGAGCCGCCTAATACATTTTCTGCCCATTTCACGGCGCTGTTTCTCGGCCGCATCAGAGGGTGCGTTAAATTTGACATTATCCTATTATAGTAGAGCTACTCCTCTAACGAAATCCACATTTTAAACAGGTTTTACTTTAGATTTTTTTTACTGTGGAATTATTGTTTTATGAAGCTTTGGACTTGACTTTTCACAATGCACAGAGCGTATTGCGCCTTAGGCCCAATTGGTGGCGCTGTTTCTTGGCCGCCTCAGAGGGTGCGTTAAAGTGGACATTGTCCCGTTATAGGACAGCTGTTCTTAATGAATTCCAAATCTGGAGCAGTTTTTACTGTGGAATTATTGTTTTGTGAAGCTTTGAACTCATAACACACTGCAGAAAGGCGTATTTGTGCATTGTGTAATGTGTCATGTTAATTGATTGATTGGTTAATGAGTGTGCTCCCAATTATTGTGGATTCCTCTCAAGTGTGTTTGTCATGTGTCCATGCCATGTGATGTTCTATTTAAGCTGCACCTGTAGCAATAATTGATTGTGTATTCTCACTGCAACCTGTGTAATGGTGTGTTCACACCGAACGCGAATAGAGCGTCAAATACGCGTCTATCGCGTTTAGTTAGACGCTTGAACATTCGCTCGAGTTCAAAATTTTCAACTTGCGCGGAGGACATTCGCGGCAAACGCGTCGCCCAATTCGCGTCATTCGCAACGCCCGGCGCGAATGATGCGTCTATTCGCGTCTTTGCATTGACTTTGTATGTAATCTACTCGCCCAAATAATTAAATTCGCGTTCGGTGTGAACACACCATAAAGCATGATTATTCTCTGTCTTTAACAGGTATCTAGTCAAGCTATGTTTAACATGTCAAGGTAAAAAATTCATACAAAAAAGAATTCTACAGTAAAAACTGCTTAAAATTTGTTTTTCGTTAGAGTAGTAGCTCTACTATAATGGGATAATGTCCAATTTAACGCACCCTCTGAGGCAGGCGAGAAACAGCGCCGCGAATTGGGCAGAAAATGTATTAGGCAGCTCATTGTGCATTGTGTAAAGTGCCAAGTTCAAAGATTCATAAAAATAATATTCTACAGTAAAAACTACTCAACATCTGGATTCCATTAGAGGAACAGCACTACTATAATGGCATAATGTCAAATTTAACGCACCCTCTGAGGCAGCCGAGAAACAGTGCAGCAGATTGGGCAGAAAATGCATTAGGCAGCTTATTGTGCACTGTCTTAAGTGCAAAATTAAAAAATTCATTAAAAAAAAATTCGACAGTAAAAACTGCTCAAAATGTGGATTTCGTCAGAGTAGGAGCTCTAGTCTAACAGGACAATATCAAATTTAACGCACCCTCTGAGGCAGCCGAGAAACAGCGCCGCAGATTGGGCAGAAAATGCATTAGGCGGCTTATTGTGCACTGTAAAAAGCAAAATTCAAAAATTAATTAAAATAAAATTCTACAGTAAAAACTGCTCAAAATTTGGATTTCGTTAGAGTAGTAGCTCTACTCTAATGGGACTTTGTCAAATTTAACGCACCCTCTGAGGCGGCCGAGAAACAGCGCCACGAATTGGGCAGAAAATGCATTAGGCAGCTTATTGTGCACTGTCTTAAGTGCAAAATTAAAAAAATCATTAAAAAAAAATTCCACAGTAAAAACTGCTCAAAATGTGGATTTCGTCAGAGTAGGAGCTCTAGTCTAATAGGACAATATCAAATTTAACGCACCCTCTGAGGCAGCCGAGAAACAGCGCCGCAGATTGGGCAGAAAATGCATTAGGCGGCTTATTGTGCACTGTAAAAAGCAAAATTCAAAAATTCATTAAAATAAAATTCTACAGTAAAAACTGCTCAAAATTTGGATTTCGTTAGAGTAGTAGCTCTACTCTAATGGGACTTTGTCAAATTTAACGCACCCTCTGAGGCGGCCGAGAAACAGCGCCACGAATTGGGCAGAAAATGCATTAGGCAGCTTATTGTGCACTGTCTTAAGTGCAAAATTAAAAAATTCATTAAAAAAAAATTCGACAGTAAAAACTGCTCAAAATGTGGATTTCGTCAGAGTAGGAGCTGTAGTCTAATAGGACAATATCAAATTTAACGCACCCTCTGAGGCAGCCGAGAAACAGCGCCGCAGATTGGGCAGAAAATGCATTAGGCGGCTTATTGTGCACTGTAAAAAGCAAAATTCAAAAATTCATTAAAATAAAATTCTACAGTAAAAACTGCTCAAAATTTGGATTTCGTTAGAGTAGTAGCTCTACTCTATTGGGACTTTGTCAAATTTAACTCACCCTCTGAGGCGGCCGAGAAACAGCGCCACGAAATGGGCAGAAAATGCATTAGGCAGCTTATTGTGCACTGTCTAAAGTGCAAAATTAAAAAATTCATTAAAAAAAAATCTACAGTAAAAACTGCTCAAAATGTGGATTTCGTCAGAGTAGGAGCTCTAGTCTAATGGGACTTTGTCAAATTTAACGCACCCTCTGAGGCGGCCGAGAAACAGCGCCACGAATTGGGCAGAAAATGCATTAGGCAGCTTATTGTGCACTGTCTAAAGTGCAAAATTCAAAAATTCATTAAAAAAAAATTCTACAGTAAAAACTGCTCAAAATGTGGATTTTGTCAGAGTAGGAGCTCTAGTCTAATGGGACAATGTCAAATTTAACGCACCCTCTGAGGCAGCCGAGAAACAGCGCCGCAGATTGGGCAGAAAATGCATTAGGCGGCTTATTGTGCACTGTAAAAAGCAAAATTCAAAAATTCATTAAAAAAATATTCTACAGTAAAAACTGCTCAAAATGTGGATTTTGTCAGAGTAGGAGCTCTAGTCTAATGGGACAATGTCAAATTTAACGCACCCTCTGAGGCGGCCGAGAAACAGCGCCACGAAATGGGCAGAAAACGCATTAGGCAGCTTATTGTGCACTGTCTAAAGTGCAAAATTCAAAAATTCATTAAAAAAAAAATCTACAGTAAAAACTGCTCAAAATGTGGATTTCGTCAGAGTAGGAGCTCTAGTCTAATGGGACTTTGTCAAATTTAACGCACCCTCTGAGGCGGCCGAGAAACAGCGCCACGAATTGGGCAGAAAATGCATTAGGCAGCTTATTGTGCACTGTCTAAAGTGCAAAATTAAAAAATTCCATCAAATACAGCTAAGATGTAGAGCCCCCAATTGAGCCAACAATGCAATGGCTTTTTATACAGTAAAACGTGAAATTGTGCATGATTAGGCTATATTCAAGCAGATACAGGGTAAAACATCAGTAAAACCAAATAGGCCAACAATGTGATAACTCTTCTGTATTTTGTCAGATTCATTGGGTCCATATCTTTCTAATGTACAGTAACCATGCAATGGCACTTTCAAGTCAATGCAATTGAATTTAATTCATACAGTCATTTGTATAACCCTTTTCACAATACATATAATTTCAAGGCAGCTTTACAGAAAATGCAGGTTTCTATGTTACAAAACAACAAAAGGATTTAATGAGATGATATCAGAAAGTACAGTTATAAGATACCACAAATTATAGTATTTACAAATATCATATATGCATCTAAGCAAAATTAATGTGTATGTTAAAGCAATTATAAATAGATCATTTTGTACAATCATTCATGTTTGATGTTCTGGAGTCCTTGCAAGGGTAGGTTTCATCTATTCAAATGTGCTGGGTCATCTGAAGTCTTCATAAGAGGCTGGATCCAAGCTGGAGCATAATCTCAGTAGGCTACCTTGTGAAATTCTAATTTGTAATAATAATAATAATAAAAAATAATAAAAAACATGTATTGAATACATTCAAATGATGTTATTTGCAATAATTAAAGAATAATGTAGGCCTAATTATATTTTTACAGACATTTATGTGTTATTATTATTTATTTACCTTTCAAAATACTTTATTATTCTTTTCTGAAAAATATAAACAATACAAACAGGGTCTCTAATAAGTGTGAATAAGTGAAAAACCACACGGTCCCTAAATTGAGCTGATGACATACAATAATTAAAGAATAATGTAGCCTAATTATATTTATGTGCTTTAATATTTGTACAGTCCATTTTCGCTGATATATCAGTGTTATTTGCTTTTAAACATTTTTTATTATAATTTTATTCGGAATATAGACCCAAAAGTAACACAATCCCTTTAAAAACGCGAAAAAGAGAAAACCGCACGGTCCCTAAGTTGAGCGTCAATAAGAAGCCAGCAAACGCGGAAGTTCGCGTCATTTAAGGTGGAACGGATAGCGTCAATAAGAAGCTGCGAATAAGAAGCTGGATTCAGCCTCGTATCTTATCCTCTGACTGTTGGGGTATTCATTTTATTTCATTGAGTGGCCATATAGTTATATTTGCCGGCTTAGCTTTGATTTTGGGAATTTAATTGTGGTTTTATTTGAATTGCACTGTTGATATTTGAACTATATGTACATACTATATTTTTTCCAGTAAATAGTTCAAACGTATTGCGGTAGTAATTTTTTCATTACATTGGGTTTAAGAAATTGATCATTTGATGCTTAATGTAAGATAATATCCTGGAGTTTACAGTATCTTGGTTTAAAGTGACAGTGTCTATAAATTCTGACTAATATAAGTGACCTTTAACTTGATGCTTATTGCCTTAAAGTGTTAATAGTCATTTATAAAGGGTGAAATATTAATGTACCTTTAAAACCCTATTTAACCAAGGATTTGAGATAGCTGCATGCAATTAGTGTTTGACTTTAATTTGGTTATAAAGAGACTATTGCCATTTTTCTTTAAGTTAAAATCTAACATTAAAATAACTGTTAACTAATAGCTATTAGGGAATTACATTAGAGCATTAATTAATATTAGAGAGAGAGATCTCTTGCAAAATAGGAATTCGGGGAGCACACTCCACAATAATAGTTAGACACGCTAGGGGGCGCTACATCTTATTTTTTCAAACTTGAGAAAAATAGGGCTAATTACAATTCTATTTATCAATTAAATATTGAGGGGTCTGTCTCAGAAAATCCAAAAGAAATTTCCCAATATTGTTATGAATTTTTATTCAGATTTGTATAGTTCTAAATTTAATGTATGATTTAGATACTTTCTGTAAGCACCTTGGTTATGTTAATTCTATTAATCAGGATGAAACAGTTTTTTGTGATTCACCAATTACTGTTGATGAGGTTAAAGGGTTGAAAATTATGTCATTAATGACTCACCCTCATGTCGTTCCAAGCCCGTAAGACCTCCGTTGTTTATGGGACGACATGAGGGTGAGTCATTAATGACATAATTTTCATTTTTGGGTGAACTAACCCTTCAAGGAAGCAGTTTCTCAACTAAAATGTAGCAGTTTCTCAACTAAAATGTAACAAGTCGCCTGGTAACGACGGGATAACAGCAGAATTTTACAAGTCTTATTCTGAGATTATATCCCCTTCCCCCTCGAAGTGTATAGCTTAAATTGCTCTGAGCTTACAGCAAGTATGAAGCAGGGTGTCATTTGCTTAATACCTAAGCCTAAAAAGGACACACTTTTCTTAGATAACTGGAGACCCATCAGCCTCCTTAATAATGATTATAAATTGTTTGCCCTTATTTTCTCAAGCCGTTTCAAGTCGATTTTGAACTCCATTATTGATGAAAATCAATCAGGTTTTGTGAAAGGCCGCCATATTTTCAATAATATTAGGCTTGTCTTCGACCTCATTGATTACTCTGATCTTATTGAGGATGACAGTTTACCTCTTTTTTTTTTACTTTTTCAAGGCCTTTGACACTATTGAGCATCCTTTCATTTTTTTCTGTTTAGAGCGTTTTGGTTTCGGGTCCTATTTTTGTAATGCCATGGAAACTTTGTATGCAGGAGGAAATAGCTCAGTGAAATTAGGACATGGCACAACTCAGAGATTTCTTCTAGAAAGAGGAATTCGGCAGGGCTGTCCGGTTTCGGTATATCTTTTTTTTATTTTTTTTGTAGCACAGGCCTTCTGTCATTTTATTAAGGATAGTAAGCTAGAAGGAATTCATATTGCTGGTAGAAGTATTTTAATTAGTCAACTAGCCGATGACACAGCCTTATTTAAAAAAAAACTCCAGCCAGGTTCATCAGGCAATTAAAAGTATTCAGTTGTTTTCTTTACCTTAATATTAAAAAATGTGAAGTATTAGCCTTGAAAAGCTCCCCCCTTGTACCTATGGATGGTATGCCTGATAAAGGGACACTTCACCCATTTGCATTAAGCTTTGTATCGTTAGAAACCCAGTCATATTTTTGAATGGTCGTGCTTTATTCCCTCATTTTTCCCTGAGACGGGAGAAATAAGGATTTCAGTGTTGCAGTTCCTGCTTATAATGATGTAAAAATCGTCATTTTGCGTCATTCTAAGCAGGAAGTCCCATATCTTGGTAGAGGGGTTGAGACTACAAACACTCGTTCCTTATTCTCCCAGGGGGTGGGACCCACTCACGCTACAGACTTATTACAGATCAGTGGGTGGGACTTCACTTTCTGAAACTAAAAACTATATCCTCCATCTTGCTTGGAAGCTAAGCTAACAGGCGCTGTGGTGCCAGGTGTAAAGTTACGACAATGGCGAAATGTACTCAATATGATACGGAAGAAGAGGATTTCGGAAGTCTGATGCTCGAATCAGATGTTCATGGCTACTTTTACGAGCCACAATATAGCGAAGAGCAGCTGAGGCTAATGGAGGAACAGGAGTAGTGACTGTCTGTCGCGGACGAGGAGCCCGGACTGGCTCGAGCTGGGGCGGACTGGTGGTGCCTGTGCTCTCACTGTGAGCCTACGGACATAGAGATAGAGTCCGTTTGCTGCAAAGAATTTCAACTATGCCAATTTCTCCAATTTCTCCTGGACGAAATCTCTGAATCAGACAAGGACACGGACGTTTGTATTGTGAACCATCCTAGTTCTCGCACCGCATCCTCGCACCGCATATGTTCTGACTGAACATCCCGGTATCATGCAATAATTCACAATTTCGAAAGAAATACAGATAAGGAGTAATTCACTAATCAGTTCGCCAACTAACTAGAAATTTTGTGTGAAATGAATATCATGCTCTGGTGGAAGCTAGCCTTGTAGACGGAAGAGCGATTTCTCTGATAGGCGGATACCTCATTGGCGCTGTTCTGGATTAGTGGGAGTGCCTTGTGGAGCTGTTCAATGTGGTGCATTGTGGGATACAAATGCACTCTAAAGTTACTTTGTCTTTTCTCGGTCAAGAAGGCACCAAATTCAAAATTTATTTTACATTTCGACAGAGCCGGACAGTAACGGAGTACATTTACTTGAGTACAGTACTTAAGTACATTTTTGAGGGATCTGTACTTTACTCGAGTATCATTTTTGGGGAGTACTCATGACTTTACTCAAGTACATTTGAGAGGCAAATATTGTACTCTTTACTCCACTACATTTCTATCCATAACCGTGAGTACACGAGTAAAAAAGAAAAAAAAGAAAAATCTCGGAAACCCTCAATTTGTTGTTTCCCTCTCAAACGTGATTGGATTGTGCAGGCGCCACTGATTGGGACAGCCTATCAGCAATCACCTTCAGCTTTCCGCCAAAGTCAACTCCATGGTCAGATTTTATATTACACATTAATGTAAGCCAAGCATTTCCTGTGATGTTCTTGAGTATGCGGTGTGTTTAACACAGTCAGGTTCAAATGTGGCAGTGGCGTAGCCACGAGGGATTTCTGATTTCTTAAAAAAAAAAAAAAAAAACTTTAGGAGGCAAAATATATTTTTACTGATTATGTGAATTACACTGCGCAAACCAAAGTAGGCTATTACCCAGCGAATGAAGAAGGGTTGGCGCTCAGTCTCCACAGTACATAAAATATTAATTTTGTTTTATTTTATTTTTCGGTTTGCATTTATGAGGAAAAAACAATGCTATGGACGTGTTCTCCGTTACGGACGTGAGCGCTCTGAAAGCGGCATAAAAAATGCTTTAAAACTTTCACAGAGACATCAAACAGAAAACAGAAAACCTTTCTTTAACCTGAATTTCGTTTTGCATTAATTGTATCTTAATTTTAATCAATGTTTCATCAACCAATTGCCTGGGTTTAATAAATAAGAAGTAAATAGCAGACGATAGATAAGAAACGGAGGCACCGGCGCGTGAACTGGATCTCGTCTCATAAATGAACCGAAACTCAGCGTATAAGGTAGCCTACTTGCCTCTCACAGACATGTCTACTTTTAAACAGAACAATTCAAAATGAAAGAAAACCGACTACAGACTGTTGTCTGCTTATGTAATCCGTATGAAATATGCAGTTCTCTCTGGCGTGTTCACAGATCGCGAGTCAGCATCGTCAACTTCATCTTAGCCGACACTGACAAAGAAAACACTTGTTTATTAACAAGTGTTTATTAAACAATTAAAATATCTCCTTGCTATATTTTACATATTCATAATCATTCCTTTTGCCGGTTCTTTGTGACAGCTTTTAGGTGCTTTATAGGCAGCGCCACCCTTACATTAGAAAATCTACTCTTGTACTCTTGATACTCAAGTACTTTTAAAAACAAGTACTTTTACTTAAGTAGACATCTGACTGTAGTACTTTTACTTGTACTTGAGTAAAATTTAGCAAGGGGTATCTGTACTCAAGTAACAAAGCTCTGTACTCTGTCCGCCTCTGCATTTCGACTACTTATATGGCCCACTTTCAATAAAGATTAATGTTCCCACGGGTGAAATGCTCCTTTAAAGAAGCTGTTAATTATTTGGGAGTTGTCTCGAAAAGTTTCTCTGAATTTTAATCCTGCTTTTGAAAAGATTAAAAGCAAATGTAATCTCTGGTTATTAAGGGACTTCCCAGCTAGAAATTTTACGTTCCCAGAACGTTCTGAGAACGTCCCCGCTGGTGTCAAGGACGTCGCCTGGTAACGTTCCCACAACGTTCCCAGACAGACACGATGTGGAGTTCTTTAAAGGGTTTAGGGACGTTATTTGGAGGACCTTCAGGGAACATTCAGGACGTTCTGGGAATGTTTAGAAGACCATATTTAATTCAGAAATCCAATGTTTCCAAAACATTCTGAGAACGTCCCGCTGGTGTCAAGGACGTCGCCTGGTAACGTTCCCAGACAGTCATGATGTGGAGTTCTTTAAAGGGTTTGGGGACGTTATTTGGAGGACCTTCAGGGAACATTCAGGACGTTCTGGGAACGTTTAGAAGACCATATTTAATTCAGAAATCCAATGTTTCCAAAACAATCTGAGAACGTCCCGCTGGTGTCAAGGACGTCGCCTGGTAACGTTCCCAGACAGTCATGATGTGGAGTTCTTTAAAGGGTTTGGGGACGTTATTTGGAGGACCTTCAGGGAACATTCAGGACGTTCTGGGAACGTTTAGAAGACCATATTTAATTCAGAAATCCAATGTTTCCAAAACATTCTGAGAACGTCCCGCTGGTGTCAAGGACGTCGCCTGGTAACATTCCCACAACGTTCCCAGACAGACACGATGTGGAGTTCTTTAAAGGGTTTGGGGACGTTATTTGGAGGACCTTCAGGGAACATTCAGGACGTTCTTGGAATGTTTAGAAGACCATATTTAATTCAGAAATCCAATGTTTCCAAAACATTCTGAGAACGTCCCGCTGGTGTCAAGGACGTCGCCTGGTAACGTTCCCAGACAGTCATGATGTGGAGTTCTTTAAAGGGTTTGGGGACGTTATTTGGAGGACCTTCAGGGAACATTCAGGACGTTCTGGGAACGTTTAGAAGACCATATTTAATTCAGAAATCCAATGTTTCCAAAACATTCTGAGAACGTCCCGCTGGTGTCAAGGACGTCGCCTGGTAACGTTCCCAGACAGTCATGATGTGGAGTTCTTTAAAGGGTTTGGGGACGTTATTTGGAGGACCTTCAGGGAACATTCAGGACGTTCTGGGAACGTTTAGAAGACCATATTTAATTCAGAAATCCAATGTTTCCAAAACATTCTGAGAACGTCCCGCTGGTGTCAAGGACGTCGCCTGGTAACGTTCCCAGACAGTCATGATGTGGAGTTCTTTAAAGGGTTTGGGGACGTTATTTGGAGGACCTTCAGGGAACATTCAGGACGTTCTGGGAACGTTTAGAATACCATATTTAATTCAGAAATCCAATGTTTCCAAAACAATCTGTGAACGTCCCGCTGGTGTCAAGGACGTCGCCTGGTAACGTTCCCAGACAGTCATGATGTGGAGTTCTTTAAAGGGTTTGGGGACGTTATTTGGAGGACCTTCAGGGAACATTCAGGACGTTCTGGGAACGTTTAGAAGACCATATTTAATTCAGAAATCCAATGTTTCCAAAACATTCTGAGAACGTCCCGCTGGTGTCAAGGACGTCGCCTGGTAACATTCCCACAACGTTCCCAGACAGACACGATGTGGAGTTCTTTAAAGGGTTTGGGGACGTTATTTGGAGGACCTTCAGGGAACATTCAGGACGTTCTTGGAATGTTTAGAAGACCATATTTAATTCAGAAATCCAATGTTTCCAAAACATTCTGAGAACGTCCCGCTGGTGTCAAGGACGTCGCCTGGTAACGTTCCCAGACAGTCATGATGTGGAGTTCTTTAAAGGGTTTGGGGACGTTATTTGGAGGACCTTCAGGGAACATTCAGGACGTTCTGGGAACGTTTAGAAGACCATATTTAATTCAGAAATCCAATGTTTCCAAAACATTCTGAGAACGTCCCGCTGGTGTCAAGGACGTCGCCTGGTAACGTTCCCAGACAGTCATGATGTGGAGTTCTTTAAAGGGTTTGGGGACGTTATTTGGAGGACCTTCAGGGAACATTCAGGACGTTCTGGGAACGTTTAGAAGACCATATTTAATTCAGAAATCCAATGTTTCCAAAACGTTCTGAGAACGTCCCGCTGGTGTCAACGACGTCGCCTGGTAACGTTCCCACAACGTTCCCAGACAGACACGATGTGGAGTTCTTTAAAGGGTTTGGGGACGTTATTTGGAGGACCTTCAGGGAACATTCAGGACGTTCTTGTAATGTTTAGAAGACCATATTTAATTCAGAAATCCAATGTTTCCAAAACATTCTGAGAACGTCCCGCTGGTGTCAAGGACGTCGCCTGGTAACGTTCCCAGACAGTCATGATGTGGAGTTCTTTAAAGGGTTTGGGGACGTTATTTGGAGGACCTTCAGGGAACATTCAGGACGTTCTGGGAACGTTTAGAAGACCATATTTAATTCAGAAATCCAATGTTTCCAAAACATTCTGAGAACGTCCCGCTGGTGTCAAGGACGTCGCCTGGTAACGTTCCCAGACAGTCATGATGTGGAGTTCTTTAAAGGGTTTGGGGACGTTATTTGGAGGACCTTCAGGGAACATTCAGGACGTTCTGGGAACGTTTAGACGACCATATTTAATTCAGAAATCCAATGTTTCCAAAACATTCTGAGAACGTCCCGCTGGTGTCAAGGACGTCGCCTGGTAACGTTCCCAGACAGTCATGATGTGGAGTTCTTTAAAGGGTTTGGGGACGTTATTTGGAGGACCTTCAGGGAACATTCAGGACGTTCTGGGAACGTTTAGAAGACCATATTTAATTCAGAAATCCAATGTTTCCAAAACATTCTGAGAACGTCCTGCAGAACTTTTAGGGACCAACTTAGAATATTATTTTTTTTGTCCTATTAAGGTCTTTCCATCATGTTTACTGAACATTTTCAGAACCTTTACTAACATTACAGGAACCTTTAGGGGAACTAGAATCTAGAATGTTAAAGTAACATTTATTAACATTACTGGAACTTTGTAGAACCTTTAAGGGACCTAGAATGTTCTTTTTTGGTCCATTTTTAGGCTATTCCCAGAACCTTTAGCAACAGGATCCTTTGCAGCATCTTGAATACCATCAAAACGTGTTTAAAGAATAAAAAAACCATGTCTAGTGCAAGACATTCTCAATGTCTAGTAGGGTGCAATACATATTTTGAAATACAGTCACAAATATGATGTCCCTTACAAATTGCATCTTTTGTTATGGCCAAGGTAAAGACTTATAATTTAATTTTAAACCATTTTAACCTGTGTTCCAGAAGATACTCAAATTAGAAAAGGTTTTGAATGTCACAGAAGTTAGCCTTTTAATCTAGGTGAAGAATGTTGTTACTGTCGGTCTGCAGTGGACTTATTTTACTGTGACTTGCAAAGTTTATGAACTAGTTCTTGGTCCACAGAATAAGCCATGTACCTTATTCAGGCATAATAAACGTTAAGTATGTGTTCACAAAACATAAAGAGAAATTCAATTGCCATGATTTATTGCCATGAAAGTATAAACATGTTGCCAAAGCATCAAAAAAAACATTTCAAAACATTCGGAAAACAAAACAAAATAACACAACAGTAACATAAACATTTTTGGTTTATATAACTTGTGTAAGTGTGTATTTATGTGTGTGTCAGTCACACTTCCCCATCTCCAGGTCCGTCTTCTGTTGCCTTTTCAGTTGCCTGTTCCACTGCCTGACAAATTCATAAATAACAATTCCTTCAATCACAGTCACTTCAATTACCTTTAAATTGCTTAGGTGTAGGTGTATGAGTACTGACTTATAGGGGACTTATATTAGCATAACCAATTAATATTAATATGACAAAGTTAGAATTTCATGCATAAAACTATAAATAGGTGTCCATAAATTGTGACAGAAGCAAAAGTAAAAGTGAAGAGAAAACAAAGAGTCAAAGATGGGGGTGGGCAATGTATCAAATAAATACGACATATCCTTATGAATAAAATGGTCAGCAGCATAGCCTAAACATATTGAGAGATAACATATAATCCATATAGCCTGGTAATCGTTTGCACTAATCATGTCCTCCTTTGTTGCCATAAAGTGCTGGATTGTTTGATTCAAGTGAACACGTACCATGAATTTAAGAATGACGCAAAAGTGCAGTGTACTTTTAAATGTTCAATACTTAAGTGATTAAAAGAACTTTCAAGTATCGGCACCACACGGTGAGGTGCATGTTTAAGGGTGTCCCCTATGCATGCCTCAATTTCCTTTTCAGTAACCTTTGGAAACTGTGTAGCACAAGCTCCTAGAAAAGAACGTGTGCAATAAATGTGGCATTCTCTAATAGGTCTATACAATGTAAATTATACAATTTTATTAAATCTAATTGATTAATTAATTATTAATGTGAAATAGTGATTAAATAATATGTTTTAAAAAGTACAAATAGGGTAGTTGTATGTGTGTAGACATGGTTTATCATTTGCTCTTTAAAACAGTTGCATGAATAAGTAAGAGGAAGACGCTTTGAAAAGCTTACTTAAAACAATGTGGTGGAGGGTTGTCCCTACAAAAGGCAGCTTTCCTTTTCGGCCTCTCAAGCTATAATTTGACTAGGCCTCATTGGTTGCAACTTTCCGGAGGATTCTCCTCACAGCGTCCCCAATGTTGCTGCCTCCCAACAAGCTCAAAAACTGGATCTATACAAAATATAAATTTTGAAAAGTAAGTGTTAGTGTTGGGTCTTAAAGTATGGGCCAATGTGCCTTAAAGCAGGGTTACTCAACCTTTTGCCTACTGCGACCCACTTTTCTTTTGTATGCCAGTCATATGACCCACTAAATAAATCAAGAATAACTGAAATGCCTCTTTAGATCTAGGCTACAACGCAGGCCTATATGCTTATTATAATTAATGATAATCACGAAAACACACAAACATTTTCAATAATTAGGCAGACTATGAGGCAAACTGATTTTTTTACTCACGTTAATGTGATAGCATTGAGACTGCCGCTCTGATCATATCCAGACTTGGTGGAATTTGGAAAAGTGTGACTCGTATAGTGTCGCACACAAACTGTTGTCAGCCTATTCCTTTTTGTTTTCGTTGCAGTCACTGTTGAAAATCCCGACTCACAAAGATACCATAAAACTTTATTTTCCCAAATCGTCGAACTGCACCGGCTTGTATTTGAGACAGGCGTCTATATGAGACAGGCCTTTATAATTTAGTGTTGAGATGTTGTTATGGATGTTGTTCATTGAGATGTTGTTCCTAGAGTCTCTAATCTCTAAAAATCTCCAAATGCTCCACGTGAAACTGCGGTCTTCCAACCTTACTATCGTGTCAATTGATTTTGATTAATATGCGCGAGGGATAGAGAGCAAGACAGCGCTCGTGTTGTTTGAAGACGTGAGTGCGCGCGCGCGGCCGGGGCGCTCTCTCTCTCTCTCTCTCTCTCTGCTCGTTATCCACTGTCAAGCGCAGCAAGCGGACGCTCTGACGGGTTTTGGAAGATTAAATACAACCCGAAACTAAAAAACAGACCCGGCTTCTATTTGAGACCGGCCTTTATTTACCCAAACCTGTCGCCACACCAGGCGTGTAAAAGAGACAGGCGTCTATTCGGGACTCGGCTATTATTTGAAGTTTTACGGTAGTAGTGCTAAATGGGAAGAGAAACTTCGTTGCACAATCTGCGAGTTGTGGATATTCATTTCTGGTTTGAATCCAAGCAATGAAAATAGCCTATGATTCGTCGGAGGATCGGCTACGTTTACATGCACAACTTTTGTTTCAATCGGACTGAATTAATTCCGATTGATGAATCTGAATGTAGTGTTTACATGAACGCTAAACGTGCTGGGGTTAATGTGCGCGTTTATATGTCACAAGATTCAAATCGAATTATATGTTTTTGACATGCGCACACTGCACGAATATACAGAGTTTCCCGCTGTTTGCGCATACTAACTATTCTCTTACATTGGTTCTTTATTTGTTTAAAACAGCAGACTTAATATTTATCCATTGCTGGTCATAATTTGGAGACAATGAGCATATGAACCGTTGTGCCGTGCCCGTGCTGCTTATGTACGCAGTAAAAATGCCCAGCACCCAAAACCAGTCGTCTGTGAATGAGAGTTTGAAACAAGGACTGGTGGGATGTTGTCCTGCTCCACTTCACAGACGCTGAGTGAAAGGAGAATTTTAGAATGATGGTAGGCTACGCTCATTTATATGACACTTTACTCAAAAGGAAGAACAGCTTGTTCAGCGCGTCATAAATCATTATATGCTATGCGCAGTCATTTAGTTTCGGTTTTCAATCCGATCAAGCGTTATGTCCTCCCAGTTGGATTAGAAAAGGAATAAACCACCCCTTTCAATCGAATTGAAATTTTATTCGGATCGAGCTCAATCGGATCGATTAAGGTATTTACATGAAGGCTTTTTAGTCCGATTGAACCGTCAATGCGTTTACTAACGGATTATTTGGATTTGGTTGCATGTAAACGTGGCCTGTTGCAATGAGCCTTTTGTGAAGCCCACTTATTGGCTGTGCCGGTTAACACAGAGAAAGTCTTGCGACCCCCTATAGAACGAACAACGACCCACTAGTGGGTCGCGACCCACTGGTTGAGAAACACTGCCTTAAAGTACATGGCATATCAACATACCATTCTTCTTTTTTCTTCTGGGTGCTCCAGTTTTAATGTTAACTCTGCCAGCTCCTGCACTGTTTTGCAGGGCCTCTCAATGGTCACCTGTGGCTCCGTTGTCATTGATGCCGGACGATTCTGTTGAATAACCTGGACCAGGCGTTCAATAGAATTGGCTAAGTCTGCCTGCATTCTTTGTATTGCAAGCAGCACCCGCTTTTCTGATTGAATTATTAGTTGATTGACGTCTGAAGAATTGAGATGAGAAAAAAAAATCTTTTTGGCATTCAACTATTTGCTTAATAGTAGACTGTCAACAGTAATGAAAAAAATGCAACCATACATTTACCTGCATTTATCACACCCTCTGCATGGCTGGTTTCATTTCTGTTAAGGTCCGTTATTGAAACAAATGTCAGTGTTATTTCCCTTTTCCCAGATTTTTGTGACATTTCTCCATATTTTCAAATAGACTTAGGCATAGGCCATTCAGGTCTAAACTTAAAAACACTAAACAAACATGATTGCATCGCGATCTTGACACTGAACAGATAGCCGGGCCCTTTTTCAGAAATCAGGTTTAACAAACTCTGAGCTTATCCCTGAGCTCTGAGTTCACTGACCCTGAGATGGGAAACACTTCACAGTTTTTGGTTCCAGAACAGCTGATCAGAATTAGTTGAATCAACTCAGAAGCCATTTTCAATGGAGCCCCGTAGAGATTCAACATGGCAACGGGTAAATAGCAGAGCCTCCATTTTAATAGAGTGGAGCTAGAAATATGAATGCTACGAACGCGGACCATGATTTGCTCTAAAATGCAGAGTGGAGGATCAATACATTAACATTAGTAATTTTTATGCAGTGTTGCTCATTCATCATTTACCAGACTGGATTTTCCTTAATGAATGATAAAGTACTGGAAGTCTCCTACAGCCCATTATTGTAAATAGGAAGGCTATTAACATGTAACCCGACTGGACTAAATGCCGGTGGCAATCAATTATGAAAATAGGACAGTTTACTCATGAACCTGTGATTGTAAAGTCAGTCACACCCAGCAGGTTATCCTATTAAATTGTTTTGGAATGATTTAGAAAAATGTGTCTATAGGATCAAACTGACTGTAACATTTTGGACGTCTATTTTACATTAATTGGGGGAGGTTAGCTTCACAGCATCTGTTGCTGGAGTTACTGATCTAGGGATTATCTGATCTTGCTCTCTGAAACAGAAAACCCAGAATTTCCCTCATCTCTGACTTAACATACTCAGAATTTTCAGTAATCCCACTTTCTGAAACATGGCCCAGAAGTTGAGATACAGTTCTTGTTTTTTTAAGGTGCTCACTTCAATAAGATTAAAAACAATATCTATGTTAATAGATGGATAGAAAGCCAACAAACATACAAACCATGGGAAGGATTATCATCTAAAAGGTTAGGTAGAGATGGCTCATCGTACTCAGGTGCGTGGGCAGTGACTCTGATGTCAGTCGGTGGTTTGTCTGAGAGCAGACAATGAAAGAATTAAATAAACTTTAGTTACAGTTCAGGGGGGTTGAATACTCTTGAAAGGCACTGTAACTTGTACCAAATATCATGACAAAAATTGTACTACTCATCAGAAATCTGTGTAGACTGCACATAAAATAGCCTGCATAGCTAAGTTCATGTCATGTGGCACTTCATTTTCCCCCTGTCTACTAATTGCACACAACAATATAAATTACAAAAGTGAATCTGTTACTTACAGCTTGGAGGGTTAGGGAGTCTTGGTGGGTTTTGAGAGGATGTAGATGATCTTTTCCTCTGTTTCGGTGGCAACTCATTTTCACCTATTCATTTATAATGATACATTATAGCTTTGTTCATATATGTATGTGTGTTATCTCTGTAACCATGTATTGTATTTAACATGATTTCTATACAGTAACAGTGGAGTAATACATGAAATAGCAGTCATATGTGTTTACTTTCACTATCTGTCCTGCATCTAGATGGGACAGTTTTCTTCCGTCCTTTTTCCACCTCCTCCTCACTGTCCACATTGGAGGTTTCAGTGGCTCTTTTGGCTCGCTGTCTGGCTGTGTTGTAGTTGTCTAAGGTCAGAGTGCAATTGCGGTGTCTTTTTTATATTGATTTTGAGTACATCCATATGACCATATCTTTATTCATTTTCTCACCAGTCTCAGAGATTATTCTTATTTTATATCGACTCCAGAGCTCCTTATCTGGCCTCTGGGAGACCTTTGCCATGGCACTGGCATTTTTACGGGGCCAGTAGCAAATCAGAACCTACATTTAAGGAAAAGGTTGATTACATCTTAGTTTTTACTAACTATATGGACATATTATGTGTGTGTGTGCGCCCTTACCCCATTCACCTCCTCTATCCATGATGCAGGCGCCACAGCAATTGAGTTTTCCTTCACAAAAAGAACTACGTAGAAACCAACCTATATTACAAACAGAAGAAGAAATGAGGACCAAGAGCACACACCATCATGTAAGAAATCTTAGAAATTAGTAAAGACATTTTTTTCAATGATTGAAAATAAAAAATAAAAATACTAACTATTTACATATTTCATTTTATATGTTAATCAATATCATGGAGGAGAGAGAGGACGACTCGGTGGCCCTGCCTGTCCTCAATGATCATTGCCCTTCCTTGTAAGTTTGTCTTGTCCAGAATCTCCATCTTTGATGGACCACAGACAAAGGCACCATAGATCCTTGAATCACATGGCTTGGAAAGGTACGACGTCAAGGCCGAAAAGACTCTACATAAGAGCTTTCCTGAGTTGGTCATCTCTAGAACTTCACAGCAGGCTGTTGGGCTAACAATGTAAACATTATTATGATGTTTCATTTGCATCAGCCTCTCTTCACTTGCTTCTCTTTCAATCTGTGAACGTTCTTGGAGCCGTTTTGCTACTTGGATTAGAACCTGGTTTCCTGATCTAACCATTTTTTTCAGCTGGTGGAGGTAGCTCTCAAATGGGAATGAACTGCATTTGTCTAATGATCCATATGTAGTGGCATCAGCAGTGAGGTGAAGCAGTGAGTGAACGTTGTATACTAGAAATTCTTCGCCATAAATGTGCCGGCCTTGTTCGACGACATATGTAAGGAGTTCATGGGCATACGTATTGTAGGCTTGTGTTAATTGTGGAGACACTAGTATGCACATTGCCACACTAAAGGCCATGAAATGACTGTACAGGGTTTCTGGCAGAATTCCTCGCAGAACAACTTTTCCTGTGTAGAGCATAAACTGTCTGAATTCAGTGGCCTTCCACCTCTCCAATTCCTCCAGACTGCGTGGCTTCCTGGCAAAAATATTGGGTATGTCACTTCTCAAATTCTTGAGCCTCTGATTGACCTCCCTCAGTTGAGCTGGCGATAGTCGATGACTTGACTTGCCCCGTGACCACAGTAGGAGCAGTTTCCTCATCACTCCCAGGCAGCACTGGTGCATGTAGTCTGCAGGAAAAGACTTCACCATGTCAATTTGGAGATCGGTGAAACGGGAGACAGCATTTTCATGGTGGTGTTCTGGCTGGTGTTGCTCTCTGAATGAAACATCATTCCTCAAAGTGAGGTCATGCACTTGCTGATATGTCATGCGCCCCTCCCAGTTGCCTTTTTGGGTGCATTTGTCACAGCCATAGTAACCAGTGTATTGTTTGATGCACTTGAGCATGGCTTTTGCTGGTGCATCACATGTAATACATCTCAATCTCACAGCAAGTATTGTTTCTCCCCACACAAAGCCATTCATTAGTATCATGTTCAGTTCGTCTGCTGTTACTTTAACGAAGTCCAGAGATGTGGGCTTGGCCTCAGTAAGGGCAATGGTCAAAGGAAATGTGCTTGCTGGTTTTAGATGTACTGTGCAGAGTACAGGCCAGAAGGATTTACCAGAGCTCTTAAAGAGGGGCATTCCATCTACATTGAGGGAAATCTCGATCTCAGTGAGGTCTCTAACATAACTGTAGGGATACCGATTCAGGCACATGACTAATTGTTCTGTCACTCCAAATTTGACACATTCCACTCCAGACACGATTTGGCTTTCTACATGACTCGTTTTTAATAATGTCTTCAACAATGCGTCTGCAGCATTGTGCTTGATGTTATACTCACTGATCCATTTCTTTAAGTCCTCAGCCAATTTGTAAGTGGGCATATCAATGTTGGCAGTAGTTTCATAAATCACTCTATCCACGTCGCTACTGGAATATTCAAAATCCATGTTGTCTATGTCTACAGCCATTGAATGTTCCAGTGGAGTGTCACTATTGACTGCATTGATGCCTGACATTTCATCAATATCACGATCAGATTCTTCAGTCATTGTATGTTGTAGGCTTGACTCCCGTGGTGGCATATCATCCCTGGGATTTTGTTGTTGACTGTCTGGCAAAGTACTAGGATGGGCTACATCACTGTCCCAATTTCTTTGTTTCCTTTTCACCCTTGACCATAGTCGTTTGTATTCTCTTTTCCGAGCTTCTGCTGGCATCCAGCTATGTGAAACAGCTTTGTGTTTTTGTCTCTACAAATGGATACACTAAGCTGTATTTTATGAAGAAAAGGTAATCAATTTTGTATTTAAGCAAACATATTGCATGTAACCCTGGACTGTGCTGTGTAAACGTAACAGTCAAAATATCTCTGTTCTCTGTGTTATCCAGACTTTAAGGAAAATGTGTCTCTGTGGGACGATATGACTGAACCTAAAACTGGATAAATAACAGGCTCACTGAACTCTCCTCACTTATTGGAGCACACATGTACCCGGCGTATGTGTTGCTGTGAGTCCTTCTGCAGAAGACTTGAATAAATCTCACAGAAAGACAAGTGTTTGCCTGAGTTTTTTATTTAAAAACTCAAATTGCCATCACAGCTTATTGCTGCCACGGCAGAAAAAGGGATTAGTATCATGTTATATCAACATGTTTTTCATGTTATAACCATGTATATAAAAAGGTTATAGCAAGTTTTTCTTAATAAAACTATCTATCTTAATTAAACTATCTTGTTGTAGTGTAAAAAACATCTTGATCCTTTTTCTGGCTTGGAAGCAATGCTGCTGTGATTTTGATATACCTTTTTGAAAAATAAATACCTTCTGAGATTACATCATGACAGTGACTGAAGAGGGCGTACAAGGAGGGTCTGGAAAGCAAAGAAAAGGGCATGTTATGAATACTAAATCGGTTGTTAGAACTTATTAAAATTATTATTATTTTACTAACAGGTTCAGCAATACAAATTGCAGCATCTTCTGTTATATTTAAAGAATAAGAAGCTGATGCTTCTCCGCTTCAACCTGATCTGCAGGCTCTGTGTGTGTGACAGGAGGTTTTTTTTATATATACTGTGTACATTTTGCTGCCATTGTTGCTGAGCTTAAAACGTCTGCATTCTTGATTTTATAATAACAATTGTAAAAGACTGTTTTACATCAACGAGCCAAATAGCGGGATCACCCAACGCCACAACTTTTTCCCCATGGAAAAGTGGTGTAGCCTTTACCAAATAATAGGAAAAAAAGTCAATAAAAGAAAAGAGACAAAAATAATACAAACATATTCTAAAGACCCTCGCATTGAACTTTATGCTGCTTAGATTTCGTGAGGAGACCCTGCAGGCTATGTAAACAAGAGTTTAAATAAGCAAATTGGAATAGGCCAAGCGCTTACGTTAGCTTGTTTATCTAAAAAAAAGCCAATATAGCCTGACCATCTACGCGAGAATGGTTCATTAAAATAACTTTACATGCAGGGCTTGACATTAACTTTTTTGCTGACTAGCCAATGTGCCTAGTGGTTTTCCAAAATTACTAGCCATGCAGCATTTTTACTAGCCACATTTTTGTTGTTGGAAAATTACGTTTTATATGATTAAAGTTGACAATGGGGCTTAAAACGTGCTAAAATGTATCATTAGCTCTGATATGGTTGTGTGTAAAGCTCCTTTTTTGAAAACATGTTGTCTATTAAGATAAACACATAAAATAGCTTCTTATTGTATATAAGAAAAGTGCTGCATCGTTTTTTTTTTTTTACAGCAGTAAATACTGTAATACAGAGTAGAACAATTATCTGCATTAGAAACGAGCAAATAATAAATTATTTTTTATAAGAAAAAATCCACAATTAAGGCAGCATTAAAACTTTATATAGGCCTATATGACCGTTTTGGGGACTTTGGATTGTTTGTTTTGCATCTGCATTTCCTCAGAGCTCTGACTTAATAATCATTATGAAGCTCTAGCTCTGAGTAACTGGAGATATGTCCACCTGAAACAAGTATAGGCCTAGAGGTCTTTATTTTCCAGATTATTCCCACAAACGCATCTCCTGCTTTCTTTCATGGCATGATTAAAACATAGAATTAACTCTGGAAAGATAGTTGTGATATGACGTGACATAAGGGCAGCCCTGCTAGTAGTTATAGGCTATTTATAGTAGCATATTTGGCGCGCGCACCCTCGCGCAGCGGCACTGCAGGAGAGCGTGAGACGCGCCTGTGGTCTGGATTCTCCTGCTATTAAAAAAGATCGCTATATCATCGCTGCCGCTGGTTAAGTTGATAATTAAGGGCAGACTAAAACAGTCCTCAGTCCTACGGCCAGTCCACGAGTTTAATCTCCGCGTGTCTTCTTGTTTACAGTGTTGTCGTTCAAGAGACTTCACGAATGGACCAATGAGCAAACACTAGACTTTGTGCAGGTAGTAGTACTCATGGGAGTTGTAGTGTCGTAGTGTCAAATTGCATTTAGTTTGTTATGTCAGATGTCTTTTGACAAGACTACAATTTTTCAACACGCCAAAGTGGCTAGTGGGAGTGACTGTGTTACCCGCCACGGGTTAAATCCACCCGCATTTGGCGGGTTGGCGGGTGTTAATGTCAAGCCCTGTACACATGATAATCACATTGGCAGAACTATACTCACTGCAGCTAGCTGCTGGCTCGCTGCCGGTTAAGAAAACAGGGAAAGGTATATGGGTGTCCGTCCGAGAAGGGTCCATCCCGCAGACACGTGACAGAAGTTGACGGAAGTTGAGCCTCGGTTCGTCCCACGTCACCGCGCACACAACGCGATGTATATGAGACTCATTAACTTAGTGACAAAACGTTCTCATATGGTCAACAGAGAACCATATGGGAACGTCCTTATTATGTCCTCTTTGTAATGTTGATATGTGACCATAAAATAACCAATATGGAACGTCCCCCTAAAGTCACATAAAGAACGTCATTGTATGACCAACTTAGACCCATATGAGAACACTCTGATTATGTCCTCTTTGTAACGTTGTTGTGTGACCATAAAATAACCAATATGGAACGTCCCCCTAAAGTCACATAAAGAACGTCATTGTATGACCAACTTAGACCCATATGAGAACACTCTGATTATGTCCTCTTTGTAACGTTGTTGTGTGACCATAAAATAACCAATATGGAACATCCCCCTAAAGTCACATAGTGAACGTCATTGTATGACCAACTTAGACCCATATGAGAACACTCTGATTATGTCCTCTTTGTGACGTTGTTGTGTGACCATAAAATAACCAATATGGAACGTCCCCCTAAAGTCACATAAAGAACGTCATTGTATGACCAACTTAGACCCATATGAGAACACTCTGATTATGTCCTCTTTGTAACGTTGTTGTGTGACCATAAAATAACCAATATGGAACATCCCCCTAAAGTCACATAATGAACGTCATTGTATGACCAACTTAGACCCATATGAGAACACTCTGATTATGTCCTCTTTGTAACGTTGTTGTGTGACCATAAAATAACCAATATGGAACGTCCCCCTAAAGTCACATAAAGAACGTCATTGTATGACCAACTTAGACCCATATGAGAACACTCTGATTATGTCCTCTTTGTAACGTTCTTGTGTGACCATAAAATAACCAATATGGAACATCCCCCTAAAGTCATATAGTGAACGTCATTGTATGACCAACTTAGACCCATATGAGAACACTCTGATTATGTCCTCTTTGTGACGTTGTTGTGTGACCATAAAATAACCAATATGGAACGTCCCCCTAAAGTCACATAAAGAACGTCATTGTATGACCAACTTAGACCCATATGAGAACACTCTGATTATGTCCTCTTTGTAACGTTGTTGTGTGACCATAAAATAACCAATATGGAACATCCCCCTAAAGTCACATAGTGAACGTCATTGTATGACCAACTTAGACCCATATGAGAACACTCTGATTATGTCCTCTTTGTAACGTTGTTGTGTGACCATAAAATAACCAATATGGAATGTCGCCCTAAAGTCCTATAAGGGAGGTTATTTTTATGACCAACTTAGACCCATATTAGAATGTTCTCATTAAGTTAGTCACAAAACGTTCTCATATGGTCAACAGAGAACCTTATGGGAACGTCCTTATTATGTCCTCTTTGTAACGTTGTTGTGTGACCATAAAATAACCAATATGTAACGTTCCCCTAAAGTCACATAAAGAACGTCATTGTATGACCAACTTAGACCCATATGAGAACGTTTTGATTACGTCCTCTTTGTAATGTTGCTATGTGACCATAAGATTACCATTACGGAATGTTCCCCTAAAGTCCTATAAGGAACGTTATAATAGGACCAACTTAGACCCATATGAGAACGTTTTGATTACGTCCTCTTTGTAACGTTGTTATGTGACCATAAGATTACCATTACGGAACGTCTCCCTAAAGTCCTAGGAACGTTATAATAGGACCAACTTAGACCAATATGAGAACGTTTTGATTACGTCCTCTTTGTAACATTGTTATGTGACCATAAGATTACCATTACGGAACGTCCCCCTAAAGTCCTATAAGGAACGTTATAATAGGACCAACTAGACCCATATGAGAACGTTTTGATTACGTCCTCTTTGTAACGTTGTTATGTAACCATAAGATTACCATTACGGAACGTCTCCCTAAAGTCCTATAAGGAACGTTATAATAGGACCAACTTAGACCAATATGAGAACGTTTTGATTACGTCCTCTTTGTAACGTTGTTATGTGACCATAAGATTACCATTAAGGAACGTCTCCCTAAAGTAATTTAAGGAACGTTATAATAGGACCAACTTAGACCCATATGAGAACGTTTTGATTACGTCCTCTTTGTAACGTTATGTGACCATAAGATTACCAATAAGGAACGTTATAATAAGACCAAATTAGACCCATATGAGAACGTTTTGATTACGTCCTCTTTGTAACGTTGTTATGTAACCATAAGATTACCATTACGGAACGTCTCCCTAAAGTCCTATAAGGAACGTTATAATAGGACCAACTAGACCCATATGAGAACGTTTTGATTATGTCCTCTTTGTAACGTTGTTATGTAACCATAAGATTACCATTACGGAACGTCTCCCTAAAGTCCTATAAGGAACGTTATAATAGGACCAACTTAGACCCATATGAGAACGTTTTGATTACGTCCTCTTTGTAACGTTGTTATGTGACCATACGATTACCATTACGGAACGTCCCCCTAAAGTAATTTAAGGAACGTTGAACTGCAGCACTTTCATTACCAAAAGAGGACGTTTCAGGAACGTCCCTAATGTTCTGTAAAGGTTCGGAATGTTCGTCACCTTTAGAGAACTTTTAGGAAACGTTACCCATGGTCGCGGGAACGTCACCTTCTACCTGGGTTGTCCCTTAGAGGTAGAGTCCTTCTGTCAAAGGCAGAAGGAATTTCTAGACTAACCTATGTTGCTTCATCTATACATTTAGACAATAAAACTATCAAAACTATTGATCAGATTGTATTTAATTTTCTATGGAAGAATCGTGTGCACTACATTCGTACATCTGTTGTTTTAAATTCGCTTAAAAGTGGTGGCCTTGATTTTCTAGATTTCAATACTTTAAATAATACCTTCAAAATGATTTGGTTAAAATGTTGTTCAAAAAAACCTTCTTTGAGTAATTTTATTCCTAATTTTATTTTTGACCGACTTGGGGGCCAAGTTATTTTTGACCGACTTTTTACTAATGTGTGATTATAAAATTGACAAATTGCCAGTGAAACTTTCTGCCTTTCATGCTCAAGCTTTATTGGCTTGGAAACTGATCTACAAGCACAACTTCTCTCTGCAGCGTTGTTTTACTTGGAATAACCGTTGTATTTTGTAAAAACACAAAAGTATTTTTTTTAAAAGCTGGTTTGAAAAGGGTATTAAGTTTGTCATTTGTTTAACACTCAAGGATACGAGTTTCTTTTGCACTTTTAATTTTCCTGTGACTCCCAAGAAATTTGCTCTTGTATTTTCTGCAATCAATTCTGGATTAATTTCCTTATGTAGAGGTGTGTTGTCATCAGTTGATATCCCCATAATTAACCCAACTGACACAGTATGTGGTAAAATTTGTTTTTTACTGTTTTTATGTTAAATCTTATCTTATTACTTGGTAAGTTTTACATGCATAAATGTAAATGGTCTGAAAGGATACCTAACATCTACCATTTTAAGGCTGACTTGAAGATTTACTTTGAAACACTGCAAGGACTTTCAAACCGCAAAGCAACCAGAACTATGGACATCTACAAAGAATTAAATTCCTCTTCTTTATTTTAATTATACACATATACCTCCTTTCCGTTTTCCGTTTTATTTGCTTTTTTTTTTTCTTAATGTGTGAATTTTTTCTGAAAAATGTAACGTTCTTTAATATCTTTAAATAATTCCAATAATAGTTCTAAATGATTCCAAAGCATCATAAGATGTGAGGAACATTAAAGGTAACATTCATATCGAATGTTACCTTTAATGTTCCTCACATCTTATGATGCTTTGGAATCATTTAGAACATTATATGTGAAACATTTGTGTAATTTTTTGTCAAGTAATCTGAAAGTTGCATTCAAAAGGGGGGACTAAGATAATACACTCAGCTGAAAACTGCATTTTTAAGTTCACTTATCTGTTCTAAAAATCCGTTCAAAAATGTGATGACGTCACATAATAGCAGAATGCTAGCGTGTTCCGGCCAACAACGGCCCAACCTGTAAGAAATCGAAAGGACATAAGTACTCATTTATTCGACTTTTGGTCTATAATCTATATTGAACTTGTGGAATCAACAATAAAATCTATGTTGATTCAACGACAAGCAGGAGAAAGAGATACATTTAGCCGTCTAGCCCCATAGACTCCCATTCATTCTGCACTCGCCCGCGATCACCTCCAGTGGAATTCTAATGTAACTGCAACCAAGATGATACAACGGGGCTAGGAAGTGCCAAGGCTTTCCGTAGACGGGCTTTGCCAGTTTCCTGTTTTGTGTTAAAGCGCCACTGAAAATATTAGTGCACGCTCGGCTTACATAAAGTTAATTAGTTGATGTTTCAGCGTTAAACGAAGTTAAGATTATATTCCAACTGTTATTTATGCACAATAGTATATGTATAACAATAGTAGCCTATATATTGTTTCGTGTCGTGTGCTATGTTTGATATGATTACAGCCAATTGTCATGGGTGACGATTAGGAAGGAGGCGGAACTTTTGAAGCGGAACCTTTGATTCCGGCCGCTAAAGCTGCGAAGTGTACTCGCCTCCCTTCTCTCTGTTTTAGTCCAGTGAAGAGCCGCTAAAGCTGCAAAGTGTACTCGCCTCCCTTCTCTCTGCTTGAGTCCTGTGAAGAGCCGCGAAGTATACTCTCCTCCCTTCTCTCTGTCTGAGTCCTGGGAAGAGCCTGCTTAAGCCGTGAAGTGTACTCACCTCCCTTCTCTCTACCTGAGTTCAGTGAAGAGCCAGCTAAAGCTGTGAAATATACCCACTCCTTCCTCCATTCGAATCCTGTTGAAGAGAACACTGAAGTGACTTCAGTAATTGTTTTAAAGAGATGTTTTAAAGTAAATAAAGATATTTTTATACTTACCATTTGTTGTCCTGCCTGTTGTGTCCTGCGGTTTAGCTCCTCACGGTGGTGTGTATGTCAGGGGTGACGGCCGGGTAGTTCAGCGTCTACCCCGACCTGTGACACAATGATTTGCAAGAGGTGTCATTAGGACATACGCCAAATAACCAAACTTTAATTTGTCTGGGATCCCAAGACCCCGTGAAAAGTGTGTTAATGTGTGTGTTTAAATAAAAGTGTTTTTGCTAATCATATGTCCTCTATGTCATGGCTTCTCCTCATTTGTGCATAACATTCATAGAATCAGTTTTTTTTTTATTCAAAATTAAACTACTATCATGATTTACTTTTATATTTTATATTTACAGTAAATGTGTACGGAGCCCCTAAAGGGACACCACGTGGGAAAAAAATTAGGATGGGAGATTTTTAAAAAAATAAATCTTTTGCGTTCCCCGGTGACACTTTGCGTCCCCTGGCAAAGAAATTTGCGTTCCCACGCAAAACCTGTTCGGAGCTCGGACAGACACTTCCTGTTTAATGTCCCGCTGGCAGTGTTTCAGAGCTCCGTACGTCAATGGAGCGTTTCATAGTATTTGAACCACTTGGACTCAATCAAATATAAAGAAATGCGGTCAGTGCTTAAAGGGTTAGTTCACCCAAAAATGAAAATTCTGTCAGTAATTACTCACCCTCATGTTGTTCCAACCCCGTAAGACTTTCGTTCATCTTCGGAACACGAATTAAGATATTTTTGATGAAATCTGAGAGCTGGATCACTCCTCCATAGGCTTCTTAAGGGATCGAAACTGGCCGGCCCAAAAGTTATGAAAGACATCGTTAAAATAGTCCGAGTGACTACAGTGGCTCAATCTTAAGTTTATCAAGCGACGAGAATACTTTTTGTGCGCAAAAAAACAAACAAAAAGAACGACTTTATTCAACTACTCTGTAAGGCCGTGATATTTCACGTAGTGAATCTACGCAAAGCTTCTAGGTTGTACGTCACGCATCACACACATGACCAGCGTCGGCCAATAGTGAGCCTACGTGTGACGTGCAACCTAGAAGCTTTGCGTAGTTTCACTACGTGAAATATCACGGCCTTACAGAGTTGTTGAATAAAGTCGTTCTTTTTGTTTGTTTTTTGCGCACAAAAAGTATTCTCGTCGCTTGATAAACTTAAGATTGAGCCACTGTAGTCACTCGGACTATTTTAACGATGTCTTTCATAACTTTTGGGCCGGCCAGTTTCGATCCCTTAAGAAGCCTATGGAGATGTGATCCAGCTCTCAGATTTCATCAAAAATATCTTAATTTGTGTTCCGAAGATGAACGAAAGTCTTACGGGGTTGGAACAACATGAGGGTGAGTAATTACTGACAGAATTTTCAATTTGGGGTGAACTAACCCTTTAACTCAAGGAGTTCAGTGAAGTTGGCAATATATTCACATAGGCTACGGATCAATATTCTTGAGCTAAACGTTGTTAAAACACAAACGACACCTATTTACAATCCCAGTAACCTAGACAACGAGCTACAACACAATTCGCCTCAAAACGAGCTTTATAATAGGCTAAATGGATCTCGAGAGACAAGTCCGAAGGGACCATTTGCAAAGTTCAATATAACCCAAAAAACGACTACAGCATTAACTCATAGTCAAAAATATAAAAATAGTCATTAACTTCAATGTTACAAACTGTAGTGCCACCCAATTCAGTTTACACATCAATGGTGACCCACTGGTCATACTACACTGCTTTTGCACATTTTATATTATGAATAATATTCTATAACTTCACTGTAACACACCAAATTTAGTTCACACATCACTGCTCTAATGTTGGTTATACAACACTTAGTTTGGGAAGTAATTGCACATAAAAAATAAGTAGGCATATTCTTTACACAAATTATATTGGTATGCAGCTAACATAATAGTTACCATAGCTTTTGCATTATATTTGCTTACTGAATTTGATGGCATTACACTGTATAACAGTGTGAAGTTATTGAATATTTTTTCTAAAAAGGGTAAATTTATTGATTTTATTTCATAATGAATAATAATAAATAATCATAAAAATTATGCATTTTTTTAATCAAACTAAGTATTGTAGTATAACCAGCAGGAGAGCAGTGATGTGTGAACTGAATTTGGTGACAGTACAGTGTATCACAGTGAAGCTATTGGATATGTTTAATAATATCAAATGTGCAGAAGGGTTTTGGGATTTGCACTTTGCAGACGGCCCCTTATTCTGACTTGTCTCTCAATCGGCTGGTTAAAGACAAATGTATATTATAAAGCTCGTTTTGAGGAGAATTGTGTTGTAGCTCGTTGTCTAGGTTACTGTGATTGTAAATAGGTGTCGTTTGTGTTTTAACAACGTTTAGATCAAGAATATTGATCCGGGAAGTTCGAATAGCCTATATGTGAAGCACTGACCGCATTTCTTTATATTTGAGTCCAAGTTCAAACACTATGAAACGCTCCATTGGAGCTCTGAAACTGTCAGCGGGACATTAAACATTGAAGTGTCTGTCCGAGCTCCCAACAGGTTTTGCGAGGGAACGCAAAAGATTTGCGTGGGAACGCAAAAGTTTTGCGAGGGAACGCACAAGATTTGGAAAAAAAAAATTCTCCCATCCTAAAATTTTTTCCCCCACCACGTCCCTTTAGGGGCTCTGTAAATGTTCAAATTACCACAGGGTCTATTATTTTAGCTGCTAAATAAAAGTCATTAAAATGTCATCATTTTAATTGTTGTGGAAAGTTTGTAGAATAAAACATTTTGAATGGGATAGTGTGGATGGTTGCAACACTTTTGCATTTCCTTGAGTTTCTCAGAGATGGTTTGTATTGGAAAACCAAATTTTTAATATAATATACCCATTCTGTCAGCTACCCACACACACTGCTGCAACATGTGTACATATGATAATATATTAACAATTTATATTTTGAATAGACAAAGTCAAATGCTGCAACTGTCCCCATAACAGGGGACAGTTGCAACAGTCCAAAGGGGCAGTTGCAACATTGATTAAAATGTAATAAGATAATTCTTTAACATATTTTTCTAATTGATTTATTGTACTTGTGCACAGACAGGGTCTTCACTAAGCTAAATTGGCTGTATAAGACAAAGACTAGTAAAAGGAAAAGGAAAAGTAACAGCCAGGCTTTGGTAAATTAATACAATACTGTAAGAGCCATTTCAATGTTTATGTCCAGGTTTGGCCAATAGGTGGCACTAGGGTCATGGCATAGCTATTGGGGCTCATCTACTTAGGAGGGTAGCTGTAATCAGGGACAGGTGTTGCCAGAGGGGAAAGGGCCAACTAGTTTTTGACTGCCACCGAGGCTGTGGTTGGATGCTTGATACTGTGACTGTGTTGGTGAAGATGGAATATTGTTCCGTTATGGAAAATGAAAACCTTGTGTAAATCCAATAAATCATATCTCTCACGACAGAGAAGAAAACAGAACTTTAACTCTTGTTGCATTACTGAATCAAAACTAAGCGACCACGGTAAGCGCGTCAACTAGCCTACTTCAACCCTCTGCATAACCCTCAGCTGTTTTAAGCTTAGGCTTAGCGGTTACAAATACATTTGAACTACAAAATAAAAAATAAAAATCAGCACTGAAATGTAATAACACTACTGTGAAAGCTTACAGAACTTTGTGTTTAAGTGAAGGTTTTACATCAATGCTGTGATAAGGGACAGTTGCAACACCATTTTGTAAATTAAATGGGGGGGATGTGTTACTTGGGAATGTTTCCTGATAATATGAAAACAATTTTAGTTTTAGTTTTGTCATCGGGTTGTGGCTACAGCGTCTGTATGGTAAATAAAATTATCCTTAAGTTTAAAGTTTTCTGAGTCATCACAGTTTCCACGACCATTTCAGGACTCGGTCGTGAAGCCAGTGCTGGAGTGGCAACATATAAAGCAACCCGAGCGGTGTCACAGTGGCTGCGGATACTATATGCCCCAGGAGCCTCTGAAAAAGTTTCAGTGGGGCCGCTGTTCTGCTTATGAATGAATTCAAGCAATTCAACACTGACTGAACACATGCCTCCGTGAGGCGCGCTGTTGGGTTGACCGAGTCCAACTCCATACCGAGAAAAGAGATCCTCGGCATGGGGGAGAGTTTGCTCTTTTCCCAGTTGACCCGAAGCCCCAACTGGCTGAGGTGACTGAGCACCATGCCCCTGTGTTCGCACAACTGCTCTCTCGACTGGGCCAGAATCAGCCAGCCGTCGAGGTAGTTGAGGATGCGAACACCATGCTCTCTCTCATGGGAGCAATGGCCGCATTCCACGACTTTCGTGAAGACTTATCGTACAATATGGATAGGACCTTGTACTAATATGCCCGTCCCTCGAACGCAAAGCATAGGAACGGTCTGTGTCGAGGGAGAATCGAGACGTGAAAGTACGCGTCCTTTAGGTTGATCGCTGCAAACCAATCTTGGAGAAGGATGCACCTGAAGATGCGTTTCTGCTTCAACATCTTGAACGGCAGGAGCTCTGGGTCAGAACCACCCTCATGCATGTCCATGAGCGCCTGGGCCTGATGGACCTGCAAAAGGTGGACCTCCATGGCATGGAGGGCGGTGGCAGCTTGCCCACAGGCACTGTAAGTCTTGCCCGTGAGATCGAACAAGAACTTACATGCCTTGGACGGGAGACGCGGATTACCCCGCCAGGAGACAGCGGACGCAGGACACAGTTGCATCACGACGGCCAACTCCACCGGGGGGATATCCACGTACCCCTTAGCTACCCCACCATCGAGGGTGGTGAGAGGGGCGGAGGTTCTAGAATGGCGTCCGGCAGAATAAGGTGCCGTCCACGTTCTAGTAAGCTCCTCATGTACCTACGGGAAGAAAGGCACCGGAAGTGCGGGGTGGGGCTCTGAGAACCAGCACGAGCTGCCCCGAGAAACCAATCGTCGGAGGGTTCCACGCGAGCCCGACCTTTTCTGCGGGCCGGGATAGCATAGTCGTCAACTCTGGGTCCGTCTCAGGCAACGCCACTCTTCCAGAAGGAGGCAACGCAGCCAAGTCTTCATCCCCAGAAGACTGAAGCTCCCCCTGAGAGAGCTCCCCCTCAGATCGACATCTGATCGTCAGCGGGAGCCCCGAAGGAAACCACTGGTCGTCCATGAGAAGGACAAGCGCACTCAAGATCACACTCCCGTTCTGAAATGTGGGAATTTTTTAAACAGAGACCGAATAAAATGTTGCTCTGCACGCTCTGTAAAACTGAAATGGCACAGGCCTGCCACAGCAGCACAACTTCTATGCAGGAGCATTTAAAGAAAATATCCCGCGGCTCTCTTAAAGGTACAATATGTAAGAATTGTGTATCAAAATATCTAAAAACCACTTGCACGGTGTTATATTTCTTTCATTTGTGTACTTCCATTATCTTAAATGTTTCCAAGAATTTGTAAATTCAGAGAAATTCACAATTTTAAAAAGTGCTTATCCCTGTTCACTTGTCGCCTGTCAATGACGTGATATCCGCGTTATCCCTGGTTTCCGCTTGTACTGCCATACAAGTGAATTGCCATGGCGGCAGACGTGGACAACTGCGTAGTGCGTAACATCTAGCGGCACGCTGTTGTTGTTTCGTTCAAACATTATGGATCATGGCAAGCAGACTTTGGGACAAAAGGAGAACTAAAACGAGGGTCAATATCATCGTGGCGTTTTCGAGATGCCAAGAGCTTATTATTAGCCATAAACATTATTAGATCCATCAGCATGACAGCAAGTCCCATCATCCCGCTTATCACTGCACCATCAACCTACGCCTTTGTTATTGTAAGAGGTTAGTGACCCCCAGCGGCGGAAAAAAAAATTCATATTGTAGCTTTAACATTACTTTAACCTCAAAAAATCGATAGAAAAAAAATTATTGTTAGTTTCAGCCCTAGACTCTACATTGTGCTATAGATTTTTCCCTGTCTGCTGCTGGAAGAAGTTTTAATATTGAGTTATTAGTCACATGGAATTTGTGTTTAATGAATGAATGAATGAATGAACCAAAAGTGCAAATTATCGCATACATCATCCGGGATTTTATGGCGCATATCTTGAATATCCATTAAGATGTAAATGGAAATAGTTAGGGATATGGACACTGAGGTACATTAAAACTTCTTGGTTATTTTGAAACCTGTCAAGAAGGAATAATTATCTTCAAGACAGGCATGACATCTCATGAAAAAATAAGTAGGATCAGTTATTTTCAGTCCATATGTAAATAACTGGATTTCCACTTTATTTCTTGTCCTCTCTGCCCAGATCATGTGTGCAAATCCGAAATTATTTTATTAAGCATTTAGGTGTGTTCAGTGAAGAGCTGAAACCCAGTTGCCAGCAAACTGGAGGCCAATTATTTTTCATAATTAATCCAAACTTCCAGTGTGCAACAAATACAGTGTGCAAGTCAAGCCCTAAATTGTATTAAAAATTAGATTTATGCAATATTAATGAAAATAGATATATTCATATTGTTCATATATATAAAATGGGTTGAAAAACATTAAAAGAAAACAGTCATACAGCATTCCAAATCTAATGGCAATTGCTTATTTCAATTATGACCAGTCATGTAATTTTGTAATGTTATGCATTAAAGAGTGAAGCAAATTTGTTGTCTCTGTCTAAAAATGTCAATCATATAAAATCACATAATGCACACAGGCTGTAAAGAAAGTCTTCAGTGATTATTGTATCAATGGCTATTTAACCTCATGTGCAATTTAAACTTTAACCACTGGATGGAAGCAAACACTAAGACATGGAGAATCATTTTAACTGCCCTCCGGGTTCAGATTCTGGAGAGCGGTGTGAAATGATCATATGTGCTTAATCTTAAATCTTTACAGACAGAAAATAGAACCATGAATCATAAAGCAAAAAGGCACAAGTTACATCATCTTTCGAACTCACCAAACCACACAGCTGAAAATTGAAATGCATACAACGATGTTTGGTACAGACAGGAGCCTACAAAATCTTTCCCGAGAGCAAGACACAGAGACATGACCTTAATTATGGCACAGACTCCTCCTGTACTTCCAAAAATGCTTTGCTTAACATTATTTTTGTTTCCTGAAACCAGACTGGAAGTAATAAGACTTTTAAATGACTGCAGTATATTTTTAAAGACATTATACCCACTGTAAGTTCACTGCCTCTAAAGGCCTATAACCCTTGGTGATTGATCTGTTTGGGATTTGGCAAAGTAAATGACCACATTTTCGGACCACTGTAAGTGCCTCAAATTGCGCAGGCTAATTTGATGCAGAAAATCCCCCGAGGGGTTTTACAGGCTTTGTAAATGAGTGTGAGGTCCATTAGAGGCAATTCATGTGTGCTTTGAGGAGAGCCTTGGCTGTTTTCTGAGCTTTTAAATTGGGACTGTTTTGAGGCAAGCCTGTTTGCCACAATGGAACTGGAATGGCAGAATAATGTATGATTAAACATAATGCAGAGTGCACAATAGGGGTTTGCTTAAATAAGGGACTATATAAGTTGACAAAATTATTATTACTATTATTATTATTATTATTATTAAATTAATTAAAATAATATAATGTACTGTGCAAAGCTAGGAAATCAATCGAATCAGAATAAATAGATACAGAGTGGTAAACTAAATTAAACACCGGAACCTGAGGCTGACTGCAAACAGATGCTGGGTCTGTAATAGAAATGCTTTGCCATTTTCCATCACCAAGAGAGATGCATATGAGGGGATGTATTTCATTGTCAGTCCATTGAAAAACAAATAAAACAGATAAAACATTGATTGAAATATTCAGTGATAATGCATTTTTCTTTAAAGCAATAGTTACATTAAGTATGTATAGCTCTGGTTATACACTTAATTGAAGGAGACTTTTCTAGCTTTTCAAATTTGCCCAGTGGCCTCTGTCCATCATGGCCTCCTAACCATCCCCATATATGCATTGGCTTCATCACTGTCTCCTCTCCACCAGTAAGCTGGTGTGTGATGGGTGTTCTGGTGCAATATGGCTGCCGTCACATCATCCAGGTGGATGCTGCACATTGGTGGTGGTTGAGGAGATTCCCCCTTCCATGTAAAGCGCTTTGAGTACCCAGGAAAGCGCTATATAAATGTAAAAAGATATTATTATTAGCTAATGGTCAATGGACACTAGACATTACAAACATCTCCCTCTGACACATCTCCCTCTGGGGGGCAGACTGTAACCTATTAGGTTACAGTCTGCCCCCCAGA
The DNA here is from genome assembly GCF_029890125.1 of Rhinichthys klamathensis goyatoka. Classification (NCBI taxonomy): domain Eukaryota; kingdom Metazoa; phylum Chordata; class Actinopteri; order Cypriniformes; family Leuciscidae; genus Rhinichthys; species Rhinichthys klamathensis. The sequence continues at coordinate 2,192,322 of NW_026606637.1, forward strand.
GGGAGATGTGTGTAATGTCTAGTGTTACACCAATAACTAGCTCTTTATAGCTCTTGTATTTCATAAATAAGTTAATATAAAGGGCTTGCTGCTTGGACTAATTCTTCAAGGGTTATTATATATAATACCAAAAAATCTGTCTCTTCTGAGAACTAAAATATCAAACTTGTCTTGTTCTGGAAAAGTAGTTCACTGCCATTTAAAAGGAGAATGAAATTAAATAATAAAATAATCAATTTGGTTGTGCATATTGTTTATGAATCTCAGTGTGACAGTCAGGCAGACTGAAAGGTGATGTTCAGGGAGAGCCTGGAAACACCCATCAGGCCCGGCGCCCATTTGCATTTATATAGTTTCTCCATCAAAATCACACAACACATTTTTATTTTCATTTGGACACTAATATGGATGTGCCATCAGTGCATATCTTGAATATGAAAACACACACAATCAAATGGCTCCCTGAATCGTGTGTTCAGAAGTGCTCTTGTAGCTTTAATGAAGGAAAATAGGTTTGGGAAACTTTTCAGTACATCTAAATAATTCATTTCCATTAGATTTACAGAAACCAATTTAGTTTGGGGGATTATTTTATTTATGCATTCATTTATTTAGACTATTCTTCATCTGGAACAATTAGTATTAATCATGTGGGTCCTGCAACATCTGTTTGCCAATGAACCACAAACCTTAAACAAATAGAGTATATTTCAAATAGCCAGGGTGCTTGGCTGCGCTTAAAAGGGTTTCATATATCCTTAAATTAGTAACAGTGAGAAACTCTCCGGGAACTGTTTGTATAAATTCTTTCACTGTTGCGCTCATATGAGATCATAGGTCTGTCTGCTATACAGGTGGTAGACACATTTCCCTATATACGAATAATATAACGTATTAACAGGTTTTATTTGCGTGATGTCACTTTGGATAAAAATGTCTGCAAGAACTGAATGACATATATTAACTAATATAGAAACAAGCTTAACTAATCAGTAAGTAATATCAAATTTAAGAGATAGTTCCTTATTAGGTAATCAATAATTACTGAATGAGATTAGCCTCATTAAGAACTATTAACTAACTGACAAATTATAAAGAACATTATCGTGTGTCTGAGATGTAATCAGTCATAATTTTTACTCAGAATATAGACATAAAATGCATCACTAATTACTCAAGTGTTACTGTGGTGGAAAATTTAAACTATATATATATTAAACTAACCAGGTTAGACTAACATCTAACCTAATTTAACATCTAACATTTGAACAGAATGTACTGTACGAAACCAATGGAAAACTTGTGACTTTGAGTGTGTCCGTGTGTGTGTATAAACAACGCATTCTCACCCCAAGGCGTCACTAAAATGACAATTTTGACCATGCTTCAATATTCGACGCTTTAGGCACCCTTTAGCGTCAGTTACATGACGCGATCCTAGGGCGTCATCTTACTGACGCTTTACCTAAGCGTCAGTTAGATGACGCGGGTAGGTTTAGGTCTGGGGTAGGGTTAGGATTAGATAGCGTCATCTAACTGACGTTAAAGGTAAAGCGTCAGCAAGATGACGCCCTAGGATCGCGTCATGTAACTGACGCTAAAGGGTGCCTAAAGCGTCGAATATTGAAGCATGGTCAAAATGATTCCCAAGGCGTCAGTTTCATGACGCCTAGGGATGAGAATGGGCTGGTATAAATAACATAATTTGGGAAATGAAACTAGACAGGTGTCTAAATTGACAAGCCCTAGTAACCAAAGGGCTTGTCAATGAAGAACCAATCAAATTAAGTAATGTTTCATGTCATTTTGCCATACCTCCTTATTCTATAAAACTGTTGTATTTGTGTTTACTGGTGGGATTCTCAATGGGATTTGCCTGAGATCCACTGGCCATGCTTATTGCTTCTTTTTGGGAGATTCTCTGAGAACTGCTCGAGACTCCCGGCCGTAATAAAGAACATTTAAAGGACAATTACTCAAGTCTGTCTGTCATTAAAGCTGCGCAGCAAGAGAACAAGTAAGTTAGAATTATTACTAGTGATCTGGACCATAATTTTAAAGTAAATTTTTTTTTTCACTTTAAAATAATGGTCCAGGGCCCGTATTCATAAAGATTCTTAGAATTCTCTCAGAAAACTCTTAATTTAGCTTAAAAACTTTTATATAGGAGTCTTAGCTTAAGAGCGATTCGGGACCGATCTGAGAGCAGCTCTGAATAAGGAAAAGACAAAAACTTTCATCTTAGTGAGGAGGCGGGGTTGACCCCGTTGCTATGTATGACACAATCTTTTGAAGACTGTGATTGGTTGGTTGTCCAAGAAGGGAAAAAAGAGTGATTTTAAGTATAGGGTCTATTCTAGTGAAAAGTGACTACAGTGGCTCAACCTTAAGTTTATCAAGCGACAAGAAAACTTTTTGTGCGGAAAACCCCCCCAAATATAACGACTTTATTCGGTCCCACTTTATATTAAGTGGCCCTAATCCCTGTGAAAACTTTCATGGTAACTACATGTGTACATAGTATGTAACATAGTATCTACAGCTGTAATATTTGTGTAACTACCCTGCCAGGGTGAGGATTTTCAGAAACGCCGGTTACAGTGTTGTCGTGTAGACAGTAAAACCGGGTTTTTTGCCTTGCGACGTCAGAGTGTGCGCCCACGCTGCGCCGTTATCCGCCTACTGGAACCTGTACAGTGTTGGGAAAGTTCACTTTCTACATGAACTAGTTCAAAGTTCAGTTCACAAATTTTAAAATGAACTAGTTCAGTTCATAGTTCATACTTTACAATTTTGAACTAAGTTCACGGTTCCAAAAAATGAACTAGTTTATAGTTCTTTTTTTCTATATGTTGCTGTGAACTATTTTTTTTTTAAATTATTGCCACAACCCATATACAACCACAGACAGCAATTATTTTATCGGCGGGCAAATTTTGCACAGAAATGTACGATTTTTCCCATCCTCACCGACCTTATCTTAAAACTGATCATACGATACGACGCATCCTTGATGCTTTGTCGACTACATGCTGCTTTATGTTTTGATGACGCATGCGGCGGCCGCGGTGCGACACTGGTGGCTTGTGTTGCCAGATTGGGTGTTTTTTTCGCTACATATTAAGTCCTGTTTACGTGTGTTTTAGCCGGGTTTTCGCCTGGAAGGCTCTATAGAAATCTGCCACCCTATTGAACGAAGTTAAACTGAGAGACCGTGCGTTCACAGACACCAGAATGAACGCGTTCACAGTAACATTCATCAGGCAGTAATACAGTACGTTCAGTTCACGTTCGCCCAAAATATGAACGAGTTTTGAATGAGAGTTCATATTTGAATGCGAGTTTTGAATGCGTTCAATGAACGCATTCAGGCACAACACTGAACCTGTAATAACTTTTTGTTAGGCTTCTGATTGGCCAACGTGGCTTTACGGTTAGGGTTATATCGCCACCTGCTGGTGTGGCATGCTCTTGACAGCACTTGATAGCGTGTTTTTGCGTTTTCATGTGGACGGGATTTTTTTTTTAAACGCAGGAGGAAAAACTCCAGTTATAAAAATACCCGTGTCCGTGTGGACAAGGCCTTAAATTGTAAAATGTTACATGTTAATTTCACAGGAACTCCCCAAAGTAATTTAACAAATGCATGGGTGAAATTACCATGTATTAAACATTGCTAATTTCTCAGTAAATAAAAGTATAGAGGGCTGCTTTCAAAGAGAAAAAAAGCAGTAAAGCTAAAAAATGTTTATTGATACACATTACACTCAACAGTGTAACAGATTCTTTAGTAAAACTTTAGTGTACCTGCAGCTGGGTTAACACTAGCACAGCACAAGGTCCTTTAGACTGCCTAAAAGAAAAATATAAAAGCTCTGCCACTGTAAAACTAAATCTGCTTTTAACATACTGACACTGGTTGGAAATGAAATACATTTATATCCAAACTGGTAACTGCAGTATTTAAGATTGCATGTGAAAGTGGAACAACTTGTGTAAAATATTGTTGTTACAAAATGTAGTTACATAATTCCTGTTACTGTACTTCCTGTACTTACTGAAGTTAAAAAAGTGTTGTTATCAATGTCCTGTTACACATTTGTACTTACACATACCATTCCGTGGGTTGTTACATATGTGTAGTTACACAAATATTTACAGCTGTAGATACTATGTACCAATGTGTACTTACACTGTAGTTAAATACTATGTACATGTGTTGTTACTATGTAAGTTCACAGGTATGAGGGCCACTTAATATAAAGTGGGACCCTTTATTCAACTATTCATTTTCTTCAGGCTCACTATTGGCCGACACTGGTCATGTGTGTGATGCTGGCCAATAGTGAGCCTACGTTCTGACATACAACCCAGAAGCGCTGAGCTGTTACACTACGTGAACTCACTCAGAGGCCCACACAGAAGAAAATGAATAGTTGAATAAAGTCGGGGTTTTTTGGGGGTTTTTTTGCGCACAAAAAGTATTCTCGTCGCTTGAAAACTTAAGGTTGACCACACTTGCTCAAGAGAGCAAGATATCCAGCAGGATCATGGATGGTTGTGACTATGTGTTTCTGTTTATCACTGCTCAGGTGATCCTAATCGGATTAATGGAGCACAAAAAGGTTTTGTTTTTTTTATTGACCTTTTCGACAACCATTTGCAGCTTTTGGCAGTTTACCCGCCTATTCATTTATTATTTATGTACTGTAAGTGCCATCTCATCTGCCACTCCAGTAGATGTGGGACAGAGTGAATGCGTGTGACTTAAGTAGAACTGAACAGCCACCATTTTTTTTTCTCCCTGAAGACCAAATCATGTGTCATGGCTTCTACTGGCATGTAAAGGAGAAGTCAGGCTGACGGAGAAGATTTCAGAACTAGAGACACGCATCCAAACTTTAATTGAGGATGGTAAGAATGCTAGATCTTTAGATAGTGTTATGGATGCGCCTAGCATAGTGAACTCTTTACTTGATTCGGTTCCGGCTGAAGTAGAGCCCGTGCAGCAGGGCAGATGGGTGACTGTGAGAGATCACCGCTCTAGTCGCGGATCAAAGAACCACTCTTCCGTTCCGATTCCCATAACAAATCGATTTGCCCCACTCAGTGAAACACCCACTGAGAATTCTGTTGATTGTGCCCTGGTAATTGGTGATTCGATCACACGGAACTTGAAAATAGAGACACCAGCCACCATAGTCACATGTTTGCCGGGAGCCAGAGCGCCTGACATCAGAGCAAATTTAAAAGTGCTGGCTAATGCTAATCGTAAATTCTCTAAGATCATTATTCATGTCGGCACTAATGATGTTCGACTCCGCCAGTCGGAGATCACCAAAATTAATATTAAAGAGGTGTGTGAACTCGCAAGTATGATGTCAGGCACTGTAATTTGCTCTGGCCCTCTTCCTGTTCGCAGGAGTGATGAGATAGTTAGTAGATTGGCCTCACTGAATCACTGGCTGTCTGAGTGGTGTCCGCAAAATAATGTAGAATTCATAGACAATTGGAAAAGTTTTTGGGGCAAGCCTGACCTGTTGAAAAGAGATGGTATTCATCCCTCCTGGGATGGTGCTGCTCTTCTCTCTAGTAATTTGGCTCATAGTCTTAGAGCTAAAACATGACAATCTGGGGCTCAGGTCAGGAAGCAGACAGACTGGCTAAACCGACCGTCTGCTAGCGGCCTCACGTCACCAAGGTCAGATAAATCCCATCACATAGAGCCTCTTTCACCTAGATATCATCATATAGAGACTGTGTCTGTTCCCCGAATTTGGAAATCCAAAAAACGTCAGGTTAAAAATTTAATTGATGTTCAACAAATAAAAAACAGATATAATACAGATGAGCAAATGATAAAGCTTGGGTTGCTGAATATTCGATCCCTTACTCCAAAATCACTCATAGTTAATGATATGATTTCAGATTATAATCTAGATGTGCTGTGTTTGACAGAAACCTAGTTAAAACCAAATGATTATATTACTTTAAATGAGTCAACCCCACAAGATTACAGTTATAAACATGAACCTCGTCTGAAAGGCAAAGGGGGAGGTGTTGCTGTAATTTATAGTAATATTTTCAAAACCACTAAGAAATCTAGTTTTAAATATACTTCTTTTGAAGTGTTGGTTCTTAATGTAAAAATATATAGTGTAAACGATAAATCACATTTGAGAATTCTGCTGGCTACTGTATACAGGCCACCAGGGCACCATAAAGATTTTATCAAAGAATTTGCGGACTTTCTATCAGAATTAGTATTGGGTGCAGATAAAGTACTAATTGTTGGTGATTTTAATATACATGTAGATAATGAAAAAGATGCATTGGGATTGGCATTTAAAGACATTGTAAACTCAATTGGAGTTGGACAACACGTGTCAGGACCTACTCATTGTCGTAATCATACTCTAGATCTAATATTATCACATGGAATAGATGTTGATGCCATTGAAATTCTGCAGCAGAGCGATGACATCTCAGATCATTATCTAGTCTCATGTAAATTACATTTAGCCAAGGCTGCAAAGCCGACTCCGTGTTATAAATACGTTAGACCTATAACTTCTGCCACTAAAGATTGCTTTATCAATAATCTTCCTAATCAGTTTCATCATCTCAGCATCCCAGATAGCTTAGAAGAACTCGATATTGCGACAGAAACTTTTAACTCTCTCTTTTCCAGCACTTTAGATGCAGTTGCTCCATTGCGCTTAAAGAAGATTAAATAAAATAGTCCAACTCCGTGGTACAACGAGCACACCCAGGCCCTTAAGAGAGCAGCCAGAAAAATGGAGCGCAACTGGAAGAAAACTAAACTAGAGGTATTTCGGATTTCATGGAAAGAGAGCTCGATTGCTTACAGAGAGGCTTTAAAAGCTGCTAGATCTGCTTATTTCAACCCTATTAGAAGAAAATAAACATAATCCTAGGTATTTATTTGAAACAGTAGCTAAACTAACAAAAAAGAAAGCTTCAAGCTCAGAAGTGTCCAAGCAACACAGCAGTAATGACTTTATGAACTTCTTCACTTATAAGATCGATAATATCAGGGACAAAATTATAACTATGCAACCGTCTACCACAGTATCGCATCAGAGAGTGCATTGTAGTCTCCATGAGGAAAATTTTGATTCATTTGTTGCCATAGGAGAGGACGAATTTTCTAAACTTGTTAAATCATCTAAATCGACAACATGTATGTTAGACCCTATACCGACTAAGCTACTGAAAGAGATGCTTCCAGAGGTCATAGATCCTCTTCTTACTATCATTAATTCGTCTTTGTCTCTAGGATACGTACCAAAAACCTTTAAGCTGGCTATGATAAAACCGCTTGTTAAAAAACTGCAACTTGATCATACAAAATTAGTCAATTACAGGCCGATCTCGAATCTGCCTTTTCTATCAAAGATATTAGAAAAAGCAGTATCCTCACAACTGTGTTCCTTTCTAGAAAGAAATGATATCTGCGAGGATTTTCAGTCAGGATTCAGACCGTACCATAGTACCGAGACAGCTCTCATCAGAGTCACAAATGATTTGCTCTTATCATCCGATCGTGGTTGTATCTCTCTATTAGTGTTACTTGATCTTAGTGCTGCATTTGATACTATTGACCACAACATTCTTTTAAATAGACTCGAAAATTATGTTGGCATTAGTGGAGTTGCACTAGCATGGTTTAAATCATACTTATCTGACCGTTGTCAGTTTGTAGCAATAAATGAAGATATGTCTTTTCGATCACAAGTTCAGTATGGCGTACCACAAGGCTCAGTACTAGGACCGTTGCTGTTCACTCTGTACATGCTACCATTAGGAGATATCATTAGGGAACATGGAATTAGTTTTCACTGTTATGCCGATGATACTCAGCTCTATATTTCTTCACGCCCCGTCGAAACTTACCAATTCACAAAATTAACGGAATGCATAGCCGATATAAAAAATTGGATGACTAGTAATTTCCTACTACTAAATTCTGAAAAAACAGAGATTCTAATTATTGGACAAAAAACTTCCACACGTAATAACCTAGAATACTGTCTAACACTTGATGGCTGCTCTGTTAAGTCTTCGTCGTCGGTTAGGAACCTGGGTGTGCTCTTTGATACCAATCTCTCATTTGAAAGTCACGTGTCTAGTATCTGTAAAACCGCATTTTTCCATCTTAAAAACATATCTAAATTACGCCATATGCTCTCATTAACAAATGCAGAATAATTAGTTCATGCGTTCATGACATCAAGGCTAGATTATTGTATTGCTCTACTGGGTGGTTGCCCTGCACGCTTAATAAACAAACTACAGCTAGTTCAAAACGCAGCAGCTCGAGTTCTTACCAGAACCAGGAAATATGACCATATTCTGTCAACACTGTATTGGCTGCCTATTAAACATCGTATACATTTTTAAATATTGTTGATTACTTACAAAGCACTAAATGGTTTAGCTCCGCAGTACTTGAGTGAGCTTTTAAAGCATTATAGTCCTTCACGTCTATTGCGATCTCAAAATTCCGGCCAGTTGATAATACCTAGAATATCAAAATCGACTGCTGGCAGTAGATCCTTTTCCTATTTAGCACCAAAACTTTGGAACAGTCTTCCTAATATAGTCCGGGAAGCAGACACACTCTGTCAGTTCAAAGCTAAACTAAAAACACATCTCTTTGACCTAGCATACACATAACACATTATAGACTTCTATAATTTAATGTTAGGCTGCATAGATTAGGTCAGCCGGAACCGGGAACACTTCCCATAAATCCTGATGTACTCGTTACATCATAAGAAGAATGCCATCTACGCTAATATTAGTCTCTTTGTTTATCCTGAGGTTTACCGCAGTCTGCCGGATCCAGGCCGTATCCAGATCTGATGAAGGTCCTGCGTCTGGACGCGATGACAACGCAGTCCTGAAGTGTCAACTAGTCCCTCCCCTGTGAAGGCCTCCTTCCCTTTACCTCTGTACAGATAATCGTTGTCCGGGTAATTCCGGTTCACGTGGCTACGCCAAAGTAATAAAATTCTGTATTATAAATTTTAAGGCCAGATCAGTAGTTTGTTGAGGGTTGGTTTTTTGGGGAAGGACTACATGCCTGCGCACATATATTCAAACGCACATACTTATAGAATGAACTCTTAATGCGCATGTGCAAGCTATCAGCGTTCTCACAGGTTCGCGTTTTTAAAGTTTGCGTAGAGAGAACTTAAGAGTTTTCTGTGAAAACAGTGTCGTGTTAGTTAATAACTAATGATCGCTGCGACGGAAGTGAATCAATCAAAAGTAACTTTAACTGGAAAATAACTTTATTCTAGAGCTGCCACAAAGCCAAAACAATCTGTTACTTTAATATCCTATTATCAATGTAAAGCCGCTTTGGAACAATCTACATTGTTAAAAGCTCTATATAAATGAAGATGATTTGACTTGACATGACTTCATCACAGTCTACAGTTAGCGGGGTCTTAAATACCACTGTTACAGCACTAACCACACCAGACATAGTAAGGCAGTTCATTGACTTCCCAACTGACCTTAAAACTATATGGCAAAAGCAAGCAGATTTTATGAGTTTTTGGAGCCATCGATGGCACCCATGTACACATCATTGCTCCAACTGTAAATGAGGAGACATACATCAATCGAAAAGGATTCCACAGCATCAATGTTGTATTTGATGCCAATTACAAGATCCTGTAATCTTGTATGGCCAAAATGGCCAGGGTCAACAATGTGATGCTCGGGTTCTTTCCCAGAGTGGCCTCACTGGGTTATTCGAACAAAATTATGTTTGCCCTGGATGTCATTTGCTGGGAGTCTCGGGTTACCCTTTAAAACACTGGCTTCTTACCCCTCACAGAAGACCTCAAGGAGAACAGCAGCTCAATTATAACAGGTACTGTACTGGACTGAACTGTAGACAAGATACCAATTTTGTTCAATGAGTGCATTCTTGACTTATCTGAGCTATGTTCTTTCATTGTTTTTGCGTCATGAAGAGCACACAAAGTAACAAGAGCTGTGGTGAAGAGAGGAATTGGACAGCTGAAAAGAAGATTCCATGTCCTTCATGGAATGGACACTCACCTGAGCGTGCTGGTCGCATTATTTTGGCTTGTGGCATTTTGCACAATATTTGCAAAGCTCGTAACCTCCCACTGCTTGTTGATGATGACGATCATGATGACGATGACAGTGATCATGATTATGATGAGAATGATGACAATACCACCGACCACAGGGAGAGCATCAATAAGGGACTGCTTTGCTAACTCACATTTTGGGTAAGCAAACTTGTAGACAATAAGTAACAACGAACAAATTTTTCCTTACACAATTTTATTTACACAAAGCATATGTACAATCATTGAGTATTCTTAATTCTTTTCAGTTCTCTTACGAGAGGTTCTCTCGTATTGCGTAAGTTTAGCTTCCGCTACGGGAAAGATTCATCTTCTCGAGATATTGAGACCTTAATTTTGTATTCATTGTCAACGCAGTGCAGCAGCTAGCAGACCTAGAGCAGGCAGTCTTGGGTGCTCATTGGCTGCCCTGCGGGCATCTGCTGCAGCCTACCAGTGAGCCCCGCGTGACGTCACACCCAATGAAGGGCGCTCGCGCCTTCATAGCGTCATAGCCCGCCAGAATGGCCGTGGCTTAGCGTATAAAAGAAGGGGCTGTAGGCTGAATTCCCTGATTTTCGTCTCTTCAGCGAAGCCTTTCGCATCGCTGGATCTGAGAGAAGCCGCCGCCGCCGTCGAACAGCGAACAGCCAGCTTAGGACAGCGCTGAGGAAGCCGGCCGTCTTCGCCACCTTCAGCCATCCGTGCGAGCTACGCTATCCGGCGACGTATCCTTTTTACTCTGTTGTATTCTCTTCTAGCTTCTCCTAAAAGAGCGCGAGTGTCTTTTTAAAGATGCCTCGCATTTCCTGCGGCTCGTGTAGGGCCCCGGAGACAGCCGGAACCTGTGGTCACTGCGACGCGCTCGCCGGAGAACCTCCCTCGAGCCTCGCTCTCGCCTTCCCCGCCTCTCTTCACCGACGCGCAGCTGCCGCTCACGAGCCTCACTGCCGTTGCGTCTGAGGATGAGGTTGAGGGACACGCCACAAGGGACTGCTGTTCTAACCGCGGCTAGCTTCCTTTACGTTACAAGGAAGCTACCGCGCCCCCCATAGAAGCAGTCACTCCGCCTTTAGTGGGACCGCGCAGTGATAAGCGCCGTTCCCAAAGGCAGCCGGAGCCTGTAGCCACAGCGATGCGCTCGCCGGAAAGCCTCCCTCGAGCCTTGCTTTTTCACCTTCCCCGCCTCCCTTCACCGACGCGCAGCTGCCGCTCACGAGCCTCACTGCCGTCACGTCTGAGGATGAGGTCAAGGGATACGCTATGGACTGCTGTTCTAACCACGGCTAGCTTCCTTTACGTTACAAGGAAGCTACCGCGCCGTGCGCGCTCTTAGTTATCTGCTCGCGCTACTTGAGCTTACGTAGTTTCCCCCGTGGCTCAGTGGCTAAACTCTAAGCTTTTGCGCCAGAGACCCGTGTTCGATCCCGGCTCTCGCAGCAGAAAAAATGTATGCAGCTCTCCTCTCTGAGCTCGCGACCAGCTTTCTTACGTACAGAAAGCGAGCACGCGCCCCCGGCGAAAGAAGGAGAGAGTGTGGTTTTTTGTCCCGCCGAGGCCTGACAAACCCCCTCTTTTTCTCAAACATTTTCCAGCTCCTCCTAGTTCGAGCGGCTGGTAATGTCTATACTGCAGTAGAGAGCCTGTTATAACACGCACGCCTGCAGACAATGCCGACACGCACACGAAAACTGTGATGACGCTCTCTCTCTTATCTGCTCCCGCCAAATAAAGCTTATGTTGTTTCCCCTGTGGCTCAGTGGCTAAACCCTAAGCTTTCGCGCCAGAGACCCCTGTGCGATTCCGGCTCCCGCAGCAGATACAATTTATGCGGCTCTCCTCAGCGAGCCGCCGTATTCAGATCCGGCTCACGTCAGGGCGGTGTCAGATCCAGAAACCTCTGCAATCTGACGGAACGCATCCTTATTTGGTCCCAGATGCACCTGCGCTCGCTGAGGGCGGCGCATGTGCCTGGCCATTTGAACGACGGCCCAGACAAACTGTCAAGGGACAACGTTCCCCCAGGGGGAAGGTCCCTGCACCCCCAAACAGTCCAGAAACTGTGGCGCCTATTCGGCAGAGCGGAAGTCGACCTATTTGCGTCAAAAGACAATGCTCATTGCCCGATGTTCTTTTCGAAGAACGAGGACGCACTGGCCCAGGTCTGGCCCAGCCTCCCACTGTATGCTTTCCCTCCGGTCTCCCTGTTACCACAGGTGATCAAGAGAATCAGGGAAACGCGCCACTCGGTGCTCCTCATAGCTCCGCACTGGGAGAATCAGAATTGGTTCCCGGAACTAGCACGGCTGTCACATGCAGCTCCGTGGCCTATTCCGGTGAGGGCAGATCTCCCCTCTCAGGCTCGCGGCTCGATGGCATCCCCATCCAGAGCGCTGGTCTCTGCACGCATGGTTGATCAACGGGTACTCGTTGCCCTGCCAGAAGGAGTGATGAACACGATCACGCAGTCTAGAGCACCTTCCACGAGAAGGCTCTACGCGTCTAAATGGTCGGTGTTCTCCAAGTGGTGCACCGACAGAGATCTGGACCCGCGGACATGCGAGGTTGCGCATCTGCTCACTTTCCTACAAGAGCTGATGGATAAAGGGAGGTCCCCATCCACGCTCAAAGTTTATGTGGCGGCCGTGGCGGCGTTGGCAGAATCGACGCACGGCCAGTCACTGGGAAGACATGAGCTGGTCATCCGCTTCCTTAGGGGTGCTAGAAGGATGCACCACCCCCCCCCCCCCCCCCCCCGTCGGTTCCTATGTGGGATCTTTTCTTGGTCCTCGAGGCCCTGAAAGCCTTCCCGTTTGAGCCACTAGACTCCGTGGAGTTAAAATACCTATCACTAAAAAACGTTTTTCTGACTGCGCTGTCATCAGTCAAACGTGTGGGGGACCTGCACGCGCTGTCAATCAGCGCGACGTGTCTTGAGTTCAGCCGAATGACTCTAAAGTCATCCTCAAACCTAGACATGGCTATGTTCCAAAAGTGATGGGCACTCCTTTCAGAGCGCAAGTCATTTCACTGTCGGCTCTGCCAGCGTCAGACAGTGAGACAGACGTGAATCTCCTTTGCCCGGTCAGGGCGCTGAGGTTTTACACTACGCGCTCCGCCTCTTTCAGGCGCACAGAGCAGCTGTTTGTTTCGTTTGGTGGGCGCACCAAAGGTCTCGCTGCCTCGAAACAGACTCTGTCCAGATGGATAGTGGACGCTATAGCGGCCGCTTACGCGTCAAAAGGTCTGCAATGCCCTCTGGGCATCAGGGCTCATTCCACTAGAGGCATGGCCTCATCGTGGGCGTGGTCCAGCGGGATTTCTATCCACGACATATGTGTAGCGGCGGGCTGGAGCTCCCCGTCTACCTTTGTCAGGTTCTATAACCTAGAAGTTCCCGCCCTGCAGGCTAAACTTCTGTCAGTCTAAGCGAGTTGTGCGTTCTGCCCAGATATATCATGCTCAGACCACTCTCACGTGACTCAGCTCTCCTGGTTGAGCTGCACTAGTAGGGATGTGCTATATGCTTATACAGACCAGTGCTCTGCTCTGTATTCCCTATGTGTGCTTATGTACGAGTGATGGCCCGCGTGGCTGGCCACCTTATTTTTTCCACTTATTGGGTTCCCCAAGAAACCTCGGCGACTCATGGGTGGTTGCTTGGCGCGCACGGCGTTGACAAAAAGTTCCCGTAGCGTAAGCTAAACTTACGCAATACGAGAGAACCTCTCGTAAGAGAACGTACTCGGTTACTAACGTAACCTCGAGTATTGCGTAACCGGCCGTGCTCGCGCCACGAGCGACTTCGCTTCAGTCGACGAAAACCAGGGAATTCAGCCTACAGCCCCTTCTTTTATACGCTAAGCCACGGCCATTCTGGCGGGCTATGACGCTATGAAGGCGCGAGCGCCCTTCATTGGGCGTGATGTCACGCGGGGCTCACTGGTAGGCTGCAGCAGATGCCCGCAGGGCAGCCAATGAGCACGCAAGACTGCCTGCTCTAGGTCTGCTAGCTGCTGCACTGCGTTGACAATGAATACAAAATTAAGGATAATTTTTTGGCTTCAATATCTCGAGAAGATGAATCTTTCCCGTAGCGTAAGCTAAACTTACGCAATACTCGTTCCCTCTCTAGAGAGAACCGAGGTTACGTTAGTAACCGAGTGCGTTTTAGTGCGTAATATTCATTTTGAATTTCCAGCAACTTAATTTGCAATTTAAGCTTCTTTCTTTTAAGGGACTCAATGTCCTCCTCAGGGGCTCTGTGCAAACCCATTTGCAATTTGAGCTTCTTTTTTTTAAGGGACTCAATGTCCTCCTCAGGGGCTCTGTGCAAACCCAGTGTCTTGTGAGGCAGAAGGCTCATTTGGAGGACACATGGAGATGTCCTGAGATGATACAGGAGAAGATGCATCTGATGGACCGGCTCCAGCATCATCCACACTACATTCAAATGCAGAAAATATTAAACAGTGCAAACATGTTTATTCAATACAATGTGGTGGGTTTTTCCCCCCATGTTCATAGATTAAAGCTGCAGTCCGTAGCTTTTTTAAGTTAAAAATAATCCAAAATAATTATTTTAAAAAAAACTTATTCTGCCAGTGGTCAAAACTATCTGTTTGCCATAGCTAGATTCAAAACGGTTAGCTTGTAATAATGATTTTAATTCCAGTGGTACTGGTGGGTTTTCGCGGGAAATTCGAGCATGTCTTTGCACCATTACGTCACACCCGTACACATAAAGAAGGAGTTTCGGCTAGCCGGCTATACTGCGCGTGACGAGATGTTTAGATGTATAGGCTTTTCTCGCAGCACTTTACATAATTAAACTTATGGCATCCAGAAAGATCCAAACTGGAGATTCAGCAGTTATAAAACCCAAAAGACTTCGTACTTCGGATTTAAGGTGGCTAGAGAAAGAGAAAGAAACCGTCTCATGCGAACACAAGGATTTAAACATCGGCGGGGCTTTTGAAAAGTGTGTGAACTCCGTGTTTTGAAGGGGTTCAAAACGGAAGAAGAGACGGCTTTTTTCTGCTGAACAAGTAAGTTAAGACATTTCAATAGTTCAATCGTGTAACAGTACGTTTTCTTAATTCACACAGTTATGGAGTTTCCTTTGTTGTGCCTTTCTCGTTTTGCTATTGTGGAGAATATGAATTCTGAACTACACAGGTAACCATAAAACACATTAAATTTAACATTAGTCACGCAATGCTGATGTGATGTTGTTAACATGAACAATTTGAGAACAAAGTAGGCTATAATTTGCACGGTTGCTGTAAATCGCGTTGATTAAATCTAACGAAGCTTATCATGTCGAATGCTTTTTCCCCCTTAGTTGGTCAGAACAAAAATGGATGTTACTTACTTGTTCAGAAGACATTTTCTTATGAAAATTCTTATGTTGGTCAAACTTTCAAAAAGTGAATCTGTGATTCTGTATGACAGTATCCACACAGCGCGGTGACTGACAGCACCACTCGCCTCAAAACACTGTGTTCATCCGCGCTGTTTCATGCCGATTTACAACCCACGTAAAGATGATAATTCCGCGAATCACTGCAGTTACAGATTTCGAACAGAGAGATGGCGACAAAGAGGAAAAGCTACGGACTGCAGCTTTAAGATAACTACTGTCAATTTATTAGAAAGGCAAAAACATTATTACATGCATAATTTTCTTCTTACCATCTTTGTAACTCCTTCAATTTGAGAAGTGCAGGGTCTGGGGCATCTGGAATGCCACAAATAGAAGGATTGGCCGTTCCAAGTATATCCTCTACTATTTCGGCAATCTCAGACAGAGGTTTACATGGAGGCCCCCCACCTGCTTGACAAGAACTCAGCTGCTGACCACATGGAGACAATCATTTAATATAAAAGGGTTTAATGAGCTAAAATAAAATGTACCAGTGGCTCGCATGCTTTCTTTATATGCTGCAATTTCCTTGCATGTTGTTGACAACTCATTGTACCACTTTTTCTCACAATCCTCTACGTCCTCTGAACGTCTAGTCCGATGAAATGCTGCATTTACTGTCAATACAATCTGTTGCCATGCGTTTTTTCTTTTTTGTCCTTGCTTGTTAAAGTCGGACTGAATTTTCCTCTTATCACGTCCTGACTGCACTAGAAGAAGATTTTCTTCTTGTAGTGTAGAGTTTTCTTTTTGCATCCATTTTTTAACAGTTTGCAACTTTGGTCTTTCCTTTATATACAGCTGTGAGTCCAATTTAGAATGATGTGAATCATCAGCTTAACTACTTAAAAAGCATCACATTTGTCCATTTAATTAATATGTTGAAAGTCAATTAAAATTGTGTGAAATAAATGCATGTACTTATTTGTAATCTTTTTGCACAATGCAAAAACAATTTTTGAAAATAAATTTAAATATTGAAATAACTGTAATGTCTTATTTAAATAATGAATGAATTGTGTCATTCTGCTGTGACTTCACCCTTGCAGGCTCACTATTGGCTGATTCAGTGGTTGAGGGTTGACATTTTGGGTTGACATAAGGCTTGTTTGAGATGCGCCTTGCCTGAAATGTAGTCGAGAGTAGGCGGCTGCAGTGAGGGGAGGAGTGAAAAAAGCGCAGGCAAGCCAGACAGATCGCTCTTCTCGCAGTGGATCTGACACCTGTGAGATCAAAGACGGATATCGCGGGATTCACGGGATTCACACTCGTGCACGGTGTTGCTAATGAACTGGATGTAATTTAAGTTTTGTTGCTTGAATATGAAAATAAATTTGATGAACAAGACACCCAAAGTACTTATTTAATTCCATTTTAAATAGGCCTACATGTTTATGAATATTTTTTTCTTTAATACAGATATGTTTTTATTTTAATTTTTTTTATTTTTTATTACATCACATAGATCGCACTGTCAGAGAGTTTGGGGATATCCACAAATAATTTATACACATAAAACATGATATCAGAGTTTTCAAATCAAACATTTTAAAAGAGAACAATCATCACGGTTGTTTAAACCAATGAGCATTAAGCTGTGTCGTCAGTAAGTCGTTTCCCATCGTGCTTTTGATCAGCGCAGTCGGTGGAGAGCAACTGCGCGCGACTGCAGAATCCGACACGTGCGCCTTACGGTCGCGAGAGTTTTTTGACACACGTCAGCATGATATCAGAGCAAGGCGGACCGCACTCGGACACATTTCTAACCGGCATGCATCTTGCGCTGATCACCGGTGATCGGTTCTGCGCAGATTTTGCTCATCTCAAACGAGCCTATAATTGTAGTCCATAGTTTGCAGCACTTAAGTGTCACTTCAGTCAGCACTTAAGAATCAGTCTTAAACTTTACTGAAAGATGCTTTTAGGTTCTTTATAAACGTGTCCTACTCTCAGAGAAGTCCTACTTTTTACTAAGAATTTTTTGACACTTAAGTCAAAGCTTAAAACTATTCTTAAGAGAATTTCTTAGAAGTTTTATACATACGGGCCCAAGTAACAAAATGGGCGGGGTTAGACAATCAACAGGACAGCACATGGCACAAGGAAACACACATGACAAGCAATGTGCTCACAACAAACATGACTAAAACATAAGCACATGGCCAGTGAAAAACAATCACAAGCCATGTGCTCACACAAACCGAGACATGAACACGCAGCTAATGAGAAAATTCATAAGCCGCGTGTTCACACAAAACATGACAAGAAAGCACACAGCCAGTGAAAAATACAAGCTGTGTCCTACACAGCACAAGACAAAACATCACATGAAAGCATGCAGCCAATGTTAACATAAACCGCGTGCTACACAAAGCACAACACATGCAGACAGAAGAACGTACCGCCCAAGCGAACTCAAAACCACACACTCACACACAGGGCCGGCGATTGCTATAGGCGAACTAGGTGGTTGCCTAGGGCGACAAATGTGTTGGGGGCGCGGCGCGCGGGCGCCCTCTAATGTCGACCCTGGCCTATTTCCCATTAATCACAGAATTAGAATGACAAGCGAAACAAAAACATGTTTATTAAACATGATCATCCTAAGGCGCCCCCTCAGCCACACGTTTAATTACTTGTCAACCTGATTATTAGATTGAATTGATAATTATTGTCGCTCATTCATATCATAACGTTACGTTACGTTAGGCAAGTGCGCAGCTGCTGGCGCGTTGATCGAAACCCTCTGGTGCACAGGGACGAAAACGGAGAAAGCAACAAGATAAAAAGAAAGTCTTCTCATCTCAGCCATTAAGGTGTCAAACGAAATAAATTTACTTAGTATTGTGCACAGGCGTGCTGGCCATCGGGACTACCGGGAGTGAATTCTTTTCCCCCAGGATGGTAGAGATTCCCGGTGGGCCGACGTGCTTTTTGGGCCGATACATCATACTTTTATTTTATTTTTTTTGTCTTAGTGGCCCATAAAACGGGGGGCGCAAAACTCAATCTCGCCTAGGGCAACCAAAGGGCTAGAGCCGGCCCTGCTCACACAACAAGACAGAGCGCACAAGAACAAGCAAATACTTATTCCGTGCGCTCACAACAGACGATAAACACACAGATCATGAATGTCCGAATTCTGTGCCGGGATCAATCAATCAATCAATCAATCAACAAAACAATCAATCAAATCTGTCCAGACAGATTTTCTCACAAATGCAGATGAGCAACTTCCTCTTCTAAAACAGTAGATGGCGCTAAGATAGGGGATTAATTTAGCGCTAGTCTCCCGGGAGAAGCACTGATTTGAAACGCGTGCTTGCCTTTTTTTTACATTACAAAATATGTAAAAAAGCAACATATGATGGCATGCTTTCAGCTTAAAGATTGATTCCCCTATCCAAGAGAGAGTGCTACTAAGTGCTAATGTGGATTTCTGTCTAGATATATAATTTTGCAAAAGAAAACCTCAAAAAGGTTAATTATAGATAAAGTAAGACAGAAACACACCTGTTCACCGGTCATTTTCCACAGCTGTAGGCAAAGGCAAGAACACGTTTCAAATCAGTGCTTCTCCCGGGAGACTAGCGCTAATTTAATCCCCTATCTTAGTGGTACTCCATACTGAACTTGTGATCGATATGACATCTCTTCATTTACTGCTACAAACTGATAACGGTCAGATAAGTATGATTTAAACCATGCAAATGCAATTCCACTAATGTCAACATAATTTTCGAGTCTATTTAAAAGAATGTTGTGGTCAATGGTATCAAATGCAGCACTAAGATCGAGTAACACTAATCTACTGTTTTAGAAGAGGAAGTTGCTCAACTGCATTTGTGAGAAAATCTGCCTGGACACATTTGTGAGAAAATCTGCCTAGACACATTTGTGAGAAAATCAAGCCGAGAGATCTCATAAAAATCCAAGTGTCTCACAATCATAACAGACAGATATGCATTTGTATGCACTAGATTTGGTATTTGTTCAAAGGTTACATGCAATTTGTATGATGGTTTGTATTTATTTGTGAAATATTATCTAGGCTCATTTATTTATATTTGAAACACACAATGCATATGTGTTACTCCACTGCATTTTCGCTCAAATTGACCTTTGTACTTGCACATTGCTTTCTGTTTGTTTGCGAGTCGAGTTTTCCTTTGCAAAGCAGATCGAGTTTGTTTGCGAAACGAATTTTCCTTTGCAAAGCAGATCGAGTTTGTTTGCAAAATGCTGGATTTGTTTGTATAATTATGGCACAATATTAACTCCATAGAACTCTAGCTGCTGTGTTTTGGACCAGCTGTAGTTTGTTTATTATGCATGCAGGGCAACCACCAATAAGAGCATTACAATAATCTAGCCTTGAGGTCATGAACGCATGAACTAACTTTTCCGCATTTTTCATTAAAAGCATATGTCGTAATTTAGATATATTTTTCAGATGGAAGAATGCGGTTTTACAGATTCTAGAAACGTGGCTTTCAAATTAAATATTGGTATCAAAGAGCACACCCAGGTTCCTAACCGACGACGAAGACTTGACAGAGCAGCCATCAAGTGTTAGACAGTTTTCTAGGTTAGTACGTGCGGAGATTTTTGGTCCAATCATTAGAAACTCTATTTTTTTCAGAATTAAGTAGTAGGAAATTACTAGTCATCCAAATTTTTATATCAGATATGCATTCCGTTAATTTCTTGAATTGGTAAGTACCACAAGGCTCAGTACTAGGACCGTTGCTGTTTACTCTGTACATGCTACCGTTGGGGCGCAAAGAGATATAGAGCTGAGTATCATCGGCATAACAGTGAAAACTAATCCCATGCTTCCTAATTATATCTCCAAAGGGTAGCATGTACAAAGTGAACAGCAACGGTCCTAGTACTGAGCCTTGTGGTACTGCATACTGAACTTGTGATCGATATGACATCTCTTCATTTACTGCTACAAACTGATAACGGTCAGATAAGTATGATTTAAACCATACAAATGCAATTCCACTAATGTCAACATAATTTTCGAGTCTATTTAAAAGAATGTTGTGGTCAATGGTATCAAATGCAGCACTAAGATCGAGTAACACTAATAGAGAGATACAACCACGATCAGATGATAAGAGCAAATCATTTGTTACTCAAATGAGAGCTGTCTCAGTTCTATGGTGCGGTCTAAATCCTGACTGCCGATTCCATTTACATGGAACATAGTTGTGAGGATACTACCTTTTCTATTATCTTTGATAAAAAGGGTAGATTTGAGATCAGCCTGTAATTGACTAATTCTCTAGGATCAAGTTGCGTTTTTTAATAAGAAGTTTAATAATAGCCAGCTTAAAAGTTTTCGGTACATATCCTAGTGACAACGATGAATGAATGATATTAAGGAGAGGATCTATGACCTCTTGAAGCATCTCTTTCAGCTTAGTCGGAATAGGGTCTAACATACATGTTGTTGATTTAGATGATTTAACGAGTTTAGACAATTCTTCCTCTCCTATTGCAAAGAAATGAATGGAAGTGTTCCTCACGGACACTACAATGCACTGTCTGATGCGATACTGTAGTAGACGGTTGCATAGTTATAATTTTCTTTCTAATATTATTAATCTTGTAAGTAAAGAAGTTTATAAAGTCATTGCTGCTATGGTCTTTGGAAACTTCAGAAGTAGAAGCTTTCTTTCTTGTTAATTTCTTGTATCAAATAAATACCTTGGGTTGTGTTTGTTTTCTTCAAAGAGAGTCGAAAAATAAGCAGATCTAGCAGTTTTTAAGGCATTTCTGTACGCAATCATGCTCTCTCTCCACAAAATTCGAAAAGTGTCTAGTTTTTTTTCTTCCAGTTGTGCTCCATTTTTCTGGCTACTCTCTTAAGGGCCAGAGTGTGCTTGTTGTACCACGGCGTTGGACTATTTATTTAATTTTCTTTAAGCGCAAAGAAGCAACTGTGTCTAAAGTGCTGGAAAAGAGAGAGTCAAAAGCTTCTGTCGCAATATCGAGTTCTTCTAAGCTATCTGGGATGCTGAGGAGATGAAACTGATCAGGAATATTATTAATAAAGCAATCTTTAGTGGCAGAAGTGATAGTTCTAACATATTTGTAACACGGAGTCGGCTTTGCAACCTTGGCTAAATGGAGTATAGACGAGACTAGATAATGATCTGAGATGTCATCGCTCTGCTGCAGAATTTCAACGGCATCAACATTGATTCCATGTGACAATATTAGATCTAAAGTATGGTTATGACAGTGAGTGGGTCCTGACACGTGTTGTCTAACTCCAATAGAGTTCCAACTTAGAATAACTTCAGCTTCAGATGATGGGCGTTCATCCAGGCAGAGGTTCTTGCCAAGCTGCAGTTATTTGTGAAGACACCTGATTTTCAGAGGGTAGAAAAGAAAGAATTAATTGAGTATCATTTAAGTTTGGCAGACACTTTAATCCAAGCAAATTACATTGCCTGGGAATCAAACCCATTTCTTTGGTGTTATAAGGAATATTCACTGTTTGAGCTACTATCTTTAGTCAAGTCAAGTCAAGTCATCTTCATTTATATAGCGCTTTTAACAATGGAGATTGTTTCAAAGCAGCTTTACAGAGATAAACATACAATTTACGGTAACAGAGATTGTTTTGGCTTTATAGCGATTTTGAATAATGTTATTTCCGGCTAAAGTTGGTTTTGATTGATTCACTTCCAGCAAAATTATCATTTGTTATTACATTAGGGGCCACTAAGACGACGGCGTTCTCTCTAAACAGACTTTAAACGCGAACCTGTGACCTGATGGCGTTCACATGCGCATTAAAAATTGATTCTATAGTTATATTCGTTTGAATATGTGTGCGCAGGTTTGTAATTTCCCTACAAACCATGCCTAAACAAACTACTTGTCTTGCCTATAAATTTGATACAGAATTTTATTTTATCACTTCGGGGTACGCGAACCGGATTTTCAACAACGCTTTATCTGTAGAGTGGGAAAGGGATCCTACATAGGGAGAGGATAGTTGACACTTCAGCACTGCATTGTCATCGGGTCCAGGCGAATCTCCTTCGTCAGATCTGGATACGGCCTGGATCCGGCAGGCTGCAGGAAAACCTCGGGATAAACAAAGACACTAAAGTTAGCGTAGATGCCATTCTTCTTATGATGTAACGAGTACATCTGGATTTAAGGGAAGTGTTCCCAGTTCCGGCTGACCTAATCTATGCAGCCTAACATTGAATTATCGAAGTCTATAATGTATTATGTGTATGCTAGGTCAAAGAGATGTGTTTTTAGTCTAGCTTTGAACTGACAGAGTGTGTCTGCTTCCCAGACTATGGTAGGAAGACTGTTCCAAAGTTTTGGTGCTAAATAGGAAAAGGATCTACCGCCAGCAGTCGATTCTGATATTCTAGGTATTATCAACTGGCCGGAAAATTGAGATCACAATAGACGTGAAGGACTGCGTTTAGAGCTCGCTCAAGTACTGGGGAGCTAAACCATTTAGTGCTTTGTAAGTAATCAGCAATATTTTAAAATTTATACAATGTTTAATAGGGAGCCAATGCAGAGTTGACAGAACCGGGCTTATATGGTCATATTTCCTGGTTCTGATAAGAACTCGAGCTGCTGCGTTTTGGACCAGCTGTAATTTGTTTATTAAGCATACAGGGCAACCACACAGTAGAGCATTACAATAATCTAGCCTTGATGTCATGAACGCATGAACTAACTGTTCCGCATTTGTCAATGAGAGCATATGATGTAATTTAGATATATTTTTAAGATGGAAAGATTGCTATCAAAGAGCACACCCAGGTTCCTAACCGACGACGAAGACTTGACAGAGCAGCCATCAAGTGTTAGACAGTATTCTAGGTTATTACGTGAGGAAGTTTTTTGTCCAATAATTATAATCTCTGTTTTTTCAGAATTAAGTAGTAGTAAGTTACTAGTCATCCAATTTTTTATATCAGCTATGCATTCCGTTAATTTTGTGAATTGGTAAGTTTCGTCAGGGCGTGAATGAATATATAGAGCTGCGTATCATCAGCATAACAGTGAAAATTAATGCCATGCTTCCTAATGATATCTCCCAAGGGTAGCATGTACAGAATGAACAGTAACGGTCCTAGTACTGAGCCTTGTGACACGCCATACTGAACTTGTGATCGATAAGACATCTCTTCATTTACTGCTGCAAACTGATAACGGTCAGATAAGTATGATTTAAACCATACTAATGCAATTCCACTAATGCCAACATAATTTTCGAGTGAATCGAGTCTATTTAAAAGAATGTTGTGGTTGATGGTATCAAATGCAGCACTAAGATCGAGTAACACTAATAGAGAGATACAACCACGATCGGATGATAAGAGCAAATAATTTGTGACTCTAATGAGAGCTGTCTCAGTACTATGGTACGGTCTAAATCCTGACTGAAATCCTCGCAGATATCATTTCTTTCTAAAAAGGAACACAGTTGTGAAGATACTGCCTTTTCTATCTTTGACCTAAAAGGTAGATTCGAGATCGGCCTGTAATTGTCCGGGGAAAAAAAAAAGGTTGTTGACTATGGCCTGTGGAATGTTGGTCCACTCCTCTTCAATGGGTGTGCGAAGTTGCTGGATATTGGCAGGACCTGGAACACGCTGTCGTATACGCCGATCCAGAGCATCCCAAACACATTAATTCATGCTGACTGCAGGAATGTCCACCAGAGCTGTTGCCCGTGAATTGAAAGTTCATTTCTCTACCATAAGCCGCCTCCAAAGGCGTTTCAGAGAATTTGGCAGTACATCCAACCGGCCTCACAACCGCAGACCACGTGTAACCACACCAGCCCAGGACCTCCACATCCAACATCTTCACCTCCAAGATCGTCTGAGACCAGCCACCCGGACAGCTGGTGCAACAATCGTTTCGCATAACCAACAAATTTCTGCACAAACTGTCAGAAACCGTCTCAGGGAAGCTCATCTGCATGCTCGTCGTCCTCATCGGGGTCTCGACCTGACTGCAGTTCGTCGTCGTAACCAACTTGAGTGGGCATATGCTCACATTCGATGGCGTCTGGCACTTTGGAGAGGTGTTCACTTCACGGATGAATCCCGGGTTTCACTGTACAGGGCAGATGGCAGACAGCATGTATGGCATTGTGTGGTTGAGCAGGCCCATGGTGGCGGAGGGGTTATGGCATGGACAGGCGTATGTTATGGACATCGAACACAGGTGCATTTTATTGATGGCATTTTGAATGCACAGAGATACCGTGATGAGATCCTGAGGCCCATTGTTGTGCCATTCATCCACGACCATCACCTCATGTTGCAGCATGATAATGCACGGCCCCATGTTGCAAGGATCTGTACATAATTCCTGGAAGCTGAAAACATCCCAGTTCTTGCATGACTAGCATACTTACCGAACATGTCACCCATTGAGCATGTTTGGGATGCTCTGGATTGGCGTATACGACAGGTTCAGGTTACAGGTTCTGCCAATATCTAGCAACTTCCTACAGCCATTGAAGAGGAGTGGACCAACATTCCACAGGCCACAATCAACAACCTGATCAACTCTATGCGAAGGATATGTGTTGCACTGCGTGAGACAAATGGTGGTCACACCAGATACTGACTGGTTTAGAAATAGGCCTTTTGTGTACATAGAAAAAGTCTTAGATCTTTGAGTTCAGCTCATGAAAAATGGGGGCAAAAACAAAAGTGTTGTGTTTATAATTTTGTTCAGTGTATATTTACAGATAGATTAATTAAACCTGTCGCTAATATCTTTTAAGTTGCTGCGCTTGTGATAACGTTGTAGGTCACATGATAACGTCAACATGGCGGATCAGATTTCAGGCTATACAGTACATACTATTTTAGCGCTCCTTAAGTACTCATTGAAATTAAGTACCTACTCAGTGAGTATACGGTTTCGAACGCAGCCACCATCTGCAGCAACTCAAATAACTGGATGAACAGCCAAACAAGATTTCTAAACAATCTCACCTTTATCAAGCAGTTTAAATTGTGCAGGATAACTAACTGACTTAATCAATAAATTATAAACTGAGGCCTTAACATATAATTGGGTCAAAAACATGACATTCCTTTTTTTTTTTTGACATTTTTAATTTTTATAAAGTTCTTTTTAAATAAATAAATAATTTTATTCTGCAAGGGTATTAAAATGATCAAAAGTGACAGCAAATGGGACTTCCGCCATCTATGGGACTTCCGCTAAGATGGCGTCTGCTTAGGCAACACGTTCAAGAGCTCTGAGACTTTTACAATTAATTTAGTTTCTCGTGTGGTCTTAAATGACTAAAGAGTGCCTGATATGAACATTGATAATTACTTCAAGAAAGCTACAGCAAATATGCCTAAACCGAGGGGAAAGAAGAACGATGGAGGCGGTGAAATTCACGCCAGTCAAGAAATTAGCGGCGAAGATGCTAATATTAGCCCTGTTCCCTCGACAGTGATGTCTGATGCCAATACCATCATACACGCTCTCACAGCGGTCATAGACAGCAAATTGGCCGGAGTTTCGGAACAAATCGAGAAATTGGAGGCGTCTGTGACACAAACGATGGAAAAAAAAATAGCTGACGTAACGCAAATGATTGAAATAAGATTGGCCTCAGTGCTGGAAGCCGTTGCCGACCGTGGCACTGAAATACAGGTCCTGACTGCGAGAATGGATATCACAGATAAGCAAATAGAAGCAATTGACCAGACTGCAGCTGCATCCGAAGCCAAAATCCTAATTTTGGAAAAACAAATTAAACTATTGAAAGAGCGCTCCGACCAGCTGGAGAATCACTCCCGGAGATGTAACGTCAGAATACTGGGAATAACAGAGCGTGAAGAGGGAACAAACGCGGTGAAATACCTCGAGAGGTGGATCCACCTTGACACCACAGACGGGAGGATCATCCTGGACTGTGCTCATCGCGCACTGGGCCCAATGCCGCCAACCGGACAGAGACCACGTCCCTTCATAGCCAAATTTCACTATTACTCCGATAAAGTCCGGGTAATGGAATCCGCACGTAGACAGCACCAGAACGAGACCCCGCGTCAACAGAGGATCCTCTTCTTTAACGACTACTCTGCGGAGATTGTCCGTAAACGGAAAGCTTATGACGGCGTTAAAGCTCAGCTCCGGGAGTTAAAAGTGGAGTACGCATTGTTATACCCAGACATCCTGAGGGTGAACATCGAAGGAGGATACCAGCGCTTCTCTACTCCGGGTGAGGCTAAGGTATTTGTTCGCACTTTGGAACTGGAGCGTGCCCCTACTACTGGATGAAAGGGGACTTATTATAGTAGATGGCTTATTCAGAAAGAACAATTTCTAGACCACACGATATATATTTTTGTTTTGAGATAGAGGTTAAGTGTACATTATAACAGAAGCAGTCATCTGCGGGACTCAGTTTATTTTGAGCTCTGCTCTGCTTTGGCACTGCCAGTCCTTTTTTACGCAGTGCTTAGCTTTTTTTTTCTTTTCTTTTTTCCTTTTGTTGGGACGTTTTGAATTTGTTAGTTTTACATTGTATTTTGATTGTTTTCGAGCTGTTTGTAGCTCAGCTCTCCCCTCTCTCCATTTAAATGCTATTCCAATGTGGTTAAAGACAATTGCTCAGTCTAACATGATATTTTTATTTTGTTCTATTTTGTTAATAGTCTTATTTGAATGACGACTAAAACAGGACATATTAACTGTATCTCACTAAATGTGAAAGGAATTAACAATCCAACTAAAAGAAAAAAAATAATAACCTATTTAAAAAAGCAAAAGACAGATATCGCATTCATCCAAGAAACGCATCTTACTGATATTGAGCATACAAAATTGAAACGTGATTGGATTGGGAAAGTTTATTACTCCTCGTTTTCATCAAGTGCTAGAGGTGTAGCGTTGCTTATAAACAAAAACCTTAGATTTCAGTTATTTACAGAGCAAAAGGATTCCTCAGGTAGATTTATATTAGTTGATTGTGTAATAAACAGGACTAGATTGACACTGGCATCAATATATGGCCCTAATATAGATGACCCCAATTTCTTTAATAAATTAACCATGAATTTGGCATCTGCAGAGGGTCAATGTATTTTGGGAGGATATTTTAATCTTGTGTTAAACCCGTCATTAGATCGCTCAGCCCCCAAGAACATTACTTTGTCAAAATCCGCAATAGCATTACATCAAGGTATGAATGATCTTGGGCTAATAGATGTGTGGAGATTGAAAAACCCAGGTAAAAAGGAATTCTCTTTCTACTCTAATGTTCATAATACATATTCTAGAATTGACCTGTTTTTGACTTCACAAACACTACTGCCTCAAGTGAAATCAGGTCATTATTTGGCTGCAACGTTATCAGACCACAATGCTTTAAGGTTTGAATTGTCTATGCCACAGGAAGGTCCTACCTCCCATAGATGGAGATTTAAAACACTCCTACTTAAAGACCCAGATTTTGTAAAATATATGAACGATAAATTAGATATTTACCTGGAGACTAATTTAAACACTGCTTCTCATTCAGTTGTTTGGGAAACACTTAAGGCATATATGAGAGGTCACATTATTTCATATATATCCCATAAAAATAAACAAAAAAGAGATCAACTATTGCAATTAGAACATGAAATAAAAATACTTGAAATCCAACATGCTCAAAGCAATCAATCCGAAACCCTTAGTTTCTTAAAACTAAAACGGACTTTGTATGTCAATCTTAGCACTAGTTAAACTGAAGCAGCCATGGCAAGAACTAAATACCACTACTATGAGTATGGAAATAAAACTAGTAAGTTGCTTGCCTGGCAGCTAAAACAAGAAGATACAGAAAAGCACATACAATGCATCAAGTCTGATGATGATCAGAATTTAGATGACTCTAAGGACATCAATTTGGAATTCAAAAAATATTATGAAACGTTATATAAAACTGAGCACCCGACAGAAACCGAAATCAAAGACTTCCTTAATAAATTAGCTATACCTAAACTCACAGCTACAGACAGGAATCTACTGGATGAAGAGATATTAGAAGTAGAAGTTCAAAGTGTGATCATGTCTTTACAAAATAATAAAGCCCCAGGACCTGATGGGTACCCAATTGAATACTTCAAAATTTTCTCCGAAAAGATATTAACACCGCTAACAAACATGATTAGAGAATCATTCAAAAAAGAAACACTCCCAAAAACATTGGAGTTGGCAACTAAAACGCTTCTTCCAAAACCTGGAAAGGATCCACAAAAGTGTAGTAATTATAGACCCCTTAGTCTCCTTAATTCTGATTATAAAATTTTATCGAAAATCATTGCACAACGCTTAGAGAAAGTAGTTCCGAAACTTATCAATACAGACCAAACGGGCTTTATCAAGAACAGACAAGGAGCAGACAATGTTAGGCGATTAATTCATATTATAGAACACATAAAAAAACATGACTATCCTGCTGTGATCGTCTCTATGGACGCCGAGAAGGCCTTCGACAGGATAGAACCACGATTCCTCCTTGAGACCATGAGAGCCATGAATTTTGGTGAAAAATTTCTCCGTTTTATTAGGACCTTATTCGTCGCCCCCAGATCACAGATCCTAACAAATGGGTTCTTGTCGGATGCCTTCTCCTTGTCGCGTGGCTGTCGTCAGGGTTGCCCTTCTTCTCCCGCGCTCTTTTCAATTGCAATTGAACCACTGGCTATTGCCTTGCGATCAGATATATCCATCACCGGCATAAAAATTGGAATGGAAGAGCATAAGCTTGCACTCTATGCAGACGACTTATTAGTATTTATCTCTCAACCTATTACATCATTTCCCTCGTTATTGATTAATCTTAAAAAATACAGTGCTGTATCGGGATATAAAATTAATTACTCAAAAAGTGAAGCTTTCCCAATCAATATGACAAATCATCACATAAGTCAACTTCCAGTTCAATTTAAATGGTGCTCTGAGGGCTTCAAATACTTAGGAATTAATATCTGTAGCACTTGTGACAAAATATATGAAGAAAATTACTCCTCATTGCTTAATAAATCTAAAAAAGAGTTACTTAGATGGATGGCCCTCCCCCTATCTCTGATTGGCAGGATTAACACAATAAAAATGAACCTATTACCCAAATTTATTTACCTATTACAGTGTTTACCACTGAAGGTCCCTATGCCATTTTTCAAGGAATTAGATAAATCACTTACTTCCTTCCTGTGGCACAACAAAACACCGAGAGTCAAACTCCTTACCTTACAGGCACCTTATTCTAAAGGTGGCTTGAATCTCCCAAATTTTAAAATGTTTTATTTGGCTGCACAACTTCGTGCCTTGTGGATGTGGTTTCATTGCAGAGTAGATGAAGTAAAATGGATGTCAATCGAACAATTTGAATTACAGGATAATACATTAACTATTATACCATTTTTGGAATCTAAAAAGAAACTAAAAACAATCACACAAAATTCAATAATTTCTGTTACATTTGACGCCTGGCAGCAATTACATGCATTAGTCGGACAAAACATAAAATTATCGGTTTATTCACCTCTTACAAATAATCCCAGCATTCCAGCAGCTCTAGCTGATGGAATTTTACAAAACTGGGAGAGAAAAGGAGTAAAAATTGTCAGTGATCTTTATATTAATAATGTCTTTTTAAGTTTCAGTCAAATGTCAGAAATTTATGATATAGATAAACATAACTTCTTCAAATATTTTCAAATTAGAAGCTGGATCAAGAGTCAAACTAAAGATATTTTCCCACACAGACCGAGGAATCTTTGCTTGAAAAATGCATCTTTAATCCCAAGCACAACAGAATTAAAGGGTTAATATCTACAGTGTATAAAACTACAATTGAAAACTTATCGATTTATGATAGACACACAAATAAAGTAAGGTGGGAATCTGATCTTGGGTGTACCTATACAGACGAGAATTGGAACAGATTATTGGAATTGGCACAAACAAAATTGGTGTCTACTAAACACAGACAAATTCAATTCAATATTTTTCATAGAACATATTTTACACCATACAGGTTAAGTAAATTTGGAAATGACATCTCCGATCAATGTCAAAGATGCACCATTTCTGTCGGAACTCTTGTCCATATGCTATGGAGTTGTTCCCGTTTGAAACCATACTGGGCTTACATCATATCAGTAATTTCTCGGGTTTGTGGACAGCCTCTGGATGCTGATCCCAGGATTTGGTTACTGGGGGACATAACCCTATTGAAGCTGAACTCAAATATGAAGCATTTTGTGTTGTTGGCAGCAACGGCTGCCAAAAAGTGTATACTGAAGGATTGGAAGAGTGTCACCCCCCCCCCCCCCCAGCCAAAAACACTGGGCCAATGAACTCCTGTCGTACTGCACACCAGAAAAAATTCTTCACTCTATCCGAGGAAAACTAGATGTATTTGAACTGACTTGGACTCCTTTTCTGAACATCCTGACCCAACTTGATATGACCACAGACTAATTGTAAATCTATGTTTATTACTGCTTATTTATTTATTTATTTATTTGAATAGTCAATACCTTGCTTGTGGAGAGAGGGCTGTTTTTTTTATTTTTTTTTTTTTTTTTTTTTGTTGTTGTTGTTGTTGTTGTGTGTTTCTTGTTTTTGTTTTGTAATAATGTAAAAAAAAAAAAAAAAAAATGTATAAAAAAAAAAAAAAGTGACAGCAAATCATTAACTATGTTACAAAGATTTCAAATAAATTTCAAATTAACATTGACGATCCCTGAAAAAGGAACAGAATGAAACTCAGGGCTTAAATACATTGGGAATGTAATCAAGGTGAACAGAAACAGGTGTTTGGAAACTAGTTAACAGTCAGGATAACTATGAACTCAGGCAGGCAAAACAGGAACAGAATACAGTGAAAACAAAAACAAAACGGACTATAAATGTTACAAAATTAGCCCATATTTTAAAATACATTACAACAGAATCATTTAAATTACAATAATTTTTCAAAACATATATATATTTATTTTTTACTGTATTTTGATCATACAAATTCAGGTTTAATTTAATTCAGTTAATTACAAATCAATGGTCAGGAAATTAGCAAGTATTTCACAAATACTGTAGATAAAGTAACTTTGCATAGAATAGCCTTCCCATCTGTTTTCTTTAAATGTTTAATTGGGTAAACCATGTGGGTAAACTTGCAGACAGCCTTTTACTGGAAGAAGAGTCAGTGTTGTTCCACTCAATGTTGATGGCTTCAAGCACTTAATGAGTTGTTGCAAAAATGTCTTCCAGTTAGTTTGAGTTTAATGTGAGACCAAATATTCAATAAAGGGTTCAAATCTGGATTGACCAGGCTAAAAGATGAGCCTGATGGGCTTATTCTCAAACCACTTGGTTGTCTGTGCTAAAAGATTGGAGGTCGTTACCTCTCCAGCTGAAGAATTTACGAGTAGCAGTGAGACGATTGTTTTCGTACACATTAAGTCAGATGTGCCTTTGTAATGCAATCAGTAGACATATAATCAATCCAGCTCCACATGAGCACTTTTGGGAAAACAGTGAATCAAAGGAAGAGCGCTGGACAATAGAGCAGTTAGGTCACGTCCCTCTTTTCCACACACTCCCTCTCTCTCCATGTAGCTAGTCCTGTATCGATTGCTGCATTTAGCTGAGTTTTAGCATGCTTTTAAAATCACTCCAACCCTCAGGCCCAAGAGATGCTATACTGTTCTGAACATGTCACACTTATTCCTACCACATCCATCTGTATTTACAGGCATACCAATTTTTAAAGAACACTATAAGGAAGGAGCATTTTGACTAGAAGAATCCTTTTCTGAATCGATTAACTGGAAATGAAGCGGCTTCAGTAAGTTTACTTAATGTGATTGATCTAAATTATTTCCTTTTGTTTAACGGAATATTTCATTAAATTGCAGCAAAATTAATCTAGCCTAAAATGTGGTCCTCTTTGTAGTATTTGTCGCTGTGAACCACTCATTTAGACAGGAAGAAACTGTCTGGCTGACATTAACCAACTACAGTTCCCTTTCGAGGGAACTCGCGATGCGTCAACGACGCTTTGGGAACGCCCCCAGCGTGAATGCGTCTGAAGCATCTATGTCAACTAGTCCAATGGAAAGAATGAGCGTCACGGGCGGGTGACGTCATGACCAGGAAGGGATAAAAGCACATCCGGTGCAAACCGGCATTAGCTTCTGTGCCTCAGCAAGCGATCTGTGTTATACTGTCTCTGTCTATTTATTGTTGTCTGTTGCATATATATTGGAAAGAGTTATGGCGAAACAAATGTACAAACAGTGTGCTTCTCCCTGCCCGCGTTATTTAACGGGTGGGGACACACACGAGCTTTGTGTCATTTGTTTGGGAGTGGAGCATGCGGTCTCAGCCTTCGAGGGGGCTGAGTGCCAGCATTGTGAGATGCTTCCGCTTCGCATGCTCCGCTCTCGCCTGTCACTCTTTG
Source organism: Rhinichthys klamathensis goyatoka (assembly GCF_029890125.1). Taxonomy (NCBI): domain Eukaryota; kingdom Metazoa; phylum Chordata; class Actinopteri; order Cypriniformes; family Leuciscidae; genus Rhinichthys; species Rhinichthys klamathensis. The sequence continues at coordinate 2,225,380 of NW_026606637.1, forward strand.
ACGAGAGTGGTCAGGCTCGCGATCCTCAGGGTGCAGGACCCGCTGTTGCTGAGGCAACACGGAGAATGCATTCTTGGAGATCGCAAAAGGATCTTTCGGAGGGGTTGGAGACGGGTCCGAGGGCCTTTTCTCCTTCCTTACCCGGAGGATCCAGTGCTCTCCCCCCGGTGTCGGAAGCCCGCTCTGCGGCTTCTTCCGCCCGGGAAGAGAGTCCTCCATTACTTCAGTGCTCTTCCTCTGAGGAGGTTGATGTAATGAGTATGGAGAATGAAAGCACACACACTGGGGAAAAAGATTCGCCACCTGTTTCCCCAGCATATGAGGAGCTGGTGGAGGTGATGTCTCGGGCTGTAGAAAAATTAAATATTGAATGGCCAGTTGAGAAAAGGGATTGCAGCATTCCCGCTTGTGTCACGGACCCCGGACGACTGCGAGAGGCGGTGGTATGCGCTACAATCCTTTGTGAATAGGTCTTAGTGAGTTAGGAGTCCTCTCGACTTCTTTTAAGCTGTCCCAGACTTAGGTGCTACTTTTAGGGCTAAAATGCTTCGTGAATTACTCTTAGTGAAAAAAATTAGGAGTCCTAAAGTTAGGAGTGACACGCCCATTATTTTTAGGAGTTGCTCCTAAATTCGCAAGTTAGGAGCTACTTTTAGCCTTAAAATTCTTTGTGAATACGGCCCCAGATCACTAGTAGTTCCTGCATAGTGACTAGGTAACACTTGAGTAATTACTAGCAGCGTTTCGATTACCCTTCAAATTGCACAAATTGAAATTGCGAATTGAAAATACGCACAATGGAAACACGTCAATTTCGCAAAAACTCCTGTTTATCGCAATAAAGTTTTTATGCTCGCATGAGGTGTTTTTTTAGGCAATTCGAAAAAGGAATATTTCGCAAAACTGCAATGGAAACAGTTCTCTTACGAGAGGTTCTCTCGTATTGCGTAAGTTTAGCTTACGCTACGGGAAAGATTCATCTTCTCGAGATATTGAAGCCAAAAAATTATCCTTAATTTTGTATTCATTGTCAACGCAGTGCAGCAGCTAGCAGACCTAGAGCAGGCCATCTCGCGTGCTCATTGGCTGCCCTGCTGGCATCTGCTGCAGCCTACCAGTGAGCCCCGCGTGACGTCACGCCCAATGAAGGGCGCTCGCGCCTTCATAGCGTCACAGCCCGCCAGAATGGGCGTGGCTTAGCGTATAAAAGAAGGGGCTGTAGGCTGACTTCCCTGATTTTTCGACTCTTCAGCGAGCTCTCCGCATCGCTGGATCAGAGAGAAGCCACCGCCGCCGTCGAACAGCGAACAGCCAGCTTAGGACAGCGCTGAGGAAGCCGGCCGTCTTCGCCACCTTCAGCCATCCGTGCGAGCTACGCTATCCGGCGACGTATCCTTTTTACTCTGTTGTATTCTCTTCTAGCTTACTCCTAAAAGAGCGCGAGTGTCTTTTTAAAGATGCCTCGCATTTCCTGCGGCTCGTGTAGGGCCCCGGAGACAGCCGGAACCTGTGGCCACTGCGACGCGCTCGCCGGAGAATCTCCCTCGAGCCTCGCTCTCGCCTTCCCCGCCTCTCTTCACCGACGCACAGCTGCCGCTCACGAGCCTCACTGCCGTCGCGTCTGAGGATGAGGTTGAGGGACACGCCACAAGGGACTGCTGTTCTAACCGCGGCTAGCTTCCTTTACGTTACAAGGAAGCTACCGCGCCCACCATAGAAGCAGTCACTCCGCCCTTTGTGGGACTGCGCAGTGATAAGCGCCGTTCCCAAAGGAAGCCGGAGCCTGTAGCCACAGCGACGCGCTCGCCGGAAAGCCTCCCTCGAGCCTCGCTTTTCACCTTCCCCGCCTCCCTTCACCGACGCGCAGCTGCCGCTCACGAGCCTCACTGCCGTCGCGTCTGAGGATGAGGTCGAGGGACACGCTATGGACTGCTGTTCTAACCGCGGCTAGCTTCCTTTACGTTACAAGGAAGCTGCCGCGCGCGCTCTTATCTGCTTGCGCTACTTAAGCTTTCGTAGTTTCCCCCGTGGCTCAGAGGCTAAACTCAAAGCTTTCACGCCAGAGACCCGTGTTCGATCCCGGCTCTCGCAGCAGGAAAAATTTATGCAGCTCTCCTCTATGAGCTCGCGACCAGCTTTCTTACGTACAGAAAGCGAGCGCGCGCCCCCGAGCGCATGCGTCACCGGCGAAGGAAGGAGAGAGTGTGGTTTTTTGTCCCGCCGAGGCCTGACAAACCCCCTCTTTTTCTCAAACATTTTCCAGCTCCTCTTAGTTCGAGCGGCTGGTAATGTCTATACTGCAGTAGAGAGCCTGTTATAACACGCACGCCTGCAGACAATGCCGACACGCACACGAAAACTGTGATGATGCTCTCTCTCTTATCTGCTCGCGCCAACTAAAGCTTGCGATGTTTCCCCTGTGGCTCAGTGGCTAAATCCTAAGCTTTTGCGCCAGAGACCCGTGTTCGATTCCCGGCTCTCGCAGCAGAAAAAAATTATGCAGCTCTCCTCTCTGAGCTCGCGACCAGCTTTCTTACGTACAGAGAGCGAGCGCGCGCCCCCGAGCGCATGCGTCACCGGCGAAAGAAGGAGAGAGTGTGGTTTTTTGTCCCGCCGAGGCCTGACAAACACCCTCTTTTTTTCTCAAACATTTTCCAGCTCCTTCTAGTTCGAGCGGCTGGTAATGTCTATACTGCAGTAGAGAGCCTGTTATAACACGCACGCCAGCAGACAATGCCGACACGCACACGAAAACTGTGATGACGCTCTCTCTTTTATCTGCTCGCGCCAACTAAAGCTTATGTTGTTTCCCCTGTGGCTCAGGGGCTAAACCTTAAGCTTTTGCCCCGGAGACCCGTGTTCGATTCCGGCTCCCGCAGCAGATAAAATTTATGCGGCTCTCCTCAGCGAGCCGCCGTATTCAAGTTTATTTCCCTGTCAGTCCCCTTCAATCAGGCTACTGCAGTGGTCCATTTAGCAGCCAACGAGCCGGCTCATTTGCCCTCTCGCCTGCACACATACGCCGTTTTCACGGTGACCCAGAGAAAATCTCAAAAGAGTATAATGTTTGGTCCGGCTCACGCCGTTGGTGTTTTAAGTGTAGTGAAAGTGCCCACGCCCCAGTGTTCACCCCTACACACAAGCACATCAAATCTCGTGTCACTCACAGAGCACACTCTCTTAAAGCGCAGAAAAGCCGCTCGAGTGTTGAATATAAGGAATGTGTCCACAGGTCTGTGCCCACTATCTGCCCGCTCTGTTACACGGTCAATAAAACAGGTCATGAATGTAAGTCTCGTGCCCGCCGGAGAGCGTTCACGCTTACTGACACACACCTCCCCCCGGGCGCCGCCCGCGCGTTTAAATGTTATCACAAAACGCAGGGCATTGATAAGACGCTCCCCATCCGTTATGATCGGGGCGTCAAATACACTTGTAAGTCTCGTGCCCGCGCACACGCGCTCACGCTTACAGAAAGCTTTTCCACCCAAAGCGCTGCTTGCGCGTCAAAAAGTGAGAATAAAATGCTCCCCATCCCTTATGATTGGGACACCTCACATAAATCAGACGGTCTCGGTTTTCAGCGAGCAGCCATTGCCCAGAACCGAGAGCGCGCGCGCCGCGTTTTAGGCTCCGGCTCAGTTTCACAAGCCCGCAAATGGCGGCGATCTGAACCCGGAGGCCATTCGCCCCCTAGCGGCTCACATAGCTGCGTGGGAAACTATCCCAGGGATTTCAGAATGGGTTCTGAGCACAATAAGCAGGGCTATACACTTCAATTCATTCGCCGTCCCCCGCGCTTTCGAGCCCGGACCGCGACGATAGTGAATGCGGAAGGAGCACACCTACTTCACGCAGAAATAGCAAATCTGCTGTGCAAAGGGGCTATAGAAAAGGTGCCGCCTTCTCTGAGCGAGTCAGGCTTTTACAGCCGTTATTTTCTCGTACCCAAGAAGGACGGAGCCTTCAGACCTATCCTAGATCTGAGACATTTGAACAAAGTGCTTGTGAAAGACCGTTCAAAATGCTTACGACCAGGAAAAACCTCGCGCACGTTCGCCCGAGGGACTGGTTAATTTCTCTAGATCTAAAGGATGCCTATTTTCAGATCCAGATAATACCCCGTCACAGGCAATTTTTGAGATTCGCCTTCGACGGTCAGGTATATCAATACACCGTCCTGCCGTTCGGCCTGTCTCTAGCACCCCGTGCATTTACGAAGTGCATGGACGCGGCGCTCGCCCCCCTGAGAAGTCAGGGGCTGCGAATAATGAACTATCTGGATGATTGGCTGATTTTGGCACAGTCAGAGACAGAGCTGCTATCTCACAGAACAGTGCTTCTCAGTCACCTGGAAAGCTTGGGTCTCACGGTCAACTGGACCAAGAGCTCATTACTACCCAGCCAGTCAATTTCCTTTTTAGGAATAGAACTGGACTCGGTGACCATGTCGGCTCGTCTATCGGCACAGCGCGCGCTCCGTGTTCGCCACCTAGCCGCGTCTTTCCAGAAGGACAGCTTTCTCCCTTTGAAAGCATTTTAAAGGATGCTGGGCTGTATGGCATCAGCTGCAGCGGTGCTCCAGCTGGGCCTACTGCGCATGCGCCCGCTCCAACGCTGGTTGAATGCTCGCCCGTCCCGCCGAGCTTGGGTGTCTGGCGGTCAGAAAATCAGAGTGACTCAGACCTGCATAGCGGCTCTGCAGCCCTGGTTAGTGGCCGACTGGTACCAGCTGGGAGTGATGATGGGAACCATCTCTTATCGGAAAGTCATTTCGACAGACGCGTCCAACTGGGGTTGGGGCGCGCTGTTCGAGGGCACACCGGTCTTCGGCCAGTGGTCAGACCAAGAGAGGTGTTTTCACATAAACTGTCTGGAGATGGTAGCGGTCGAGAATGCGCTGAAGCGCTTCCTCCCGTTCATACAGGACCAACATGTTCTTGTCCGCTCGGGCAACATGTCTGTGGTATCCTATGTAAACCGTCAGGGCGGTGTCAGATCCAGAAATCTCTGCAATCTGACGGAACGCCTCCTTATTTGGTCTCAGATGCACCTGCGCTCGCTGAAGGCGGCGCATGTGCCTGGCCATTTGAACGACGGCCCAGACAAACTGTCCAGGGACAACGTTCCCCCAGGGGAATGGTCCCTGGGCCCCCAAACGGTCCAGAAACTGTGGCGCCTATTCGGCAGAGCGGAAGTCGACCTATTTGCGTCAAAAAGACAACACTCAATGCCCGACGTTCTTCTCGAAGGACGAGGACGCGCTGGCCCAGGTTTGGCCCAGCCTCCGGCTATATGCTTTCCCTCCGGTCTCTCTGTTACCACAGGTGATCAAGAGAATCAGGGAAACGCGCCACTCGGTGCTCCTCATAGCCCCGCGTTGGGAGAATCAGATTTGGTTCCCGGAGCTAGCACGGCTGTCACATACAGCTCCGTGGCCGATTCCGGTGAGGGCAGATCTCCTCTCTCAGGCTCGCGGCACGATCTGGCATCCCCATCCAGAGCGCTGGTCTCTGCACGCATGGTTGATCAACAGGTACTCGTTGCCCTGCCAGAAGGAGTAATGAACACGATCGCGCAGTCTAGAGCCCCTTCCACGAGAAGGCTCTACGCGTCTAAATGGTCGGTGTTCTCTGGATGGTGCACCAACAGAGGTCTGGACCCGCGGACATGCGGGGTGGCGCATCTGCTCTCCTTCCTACAAGAGCTGTTGGATAAGGGAAGGTCCTCATCCACACTCAAAGTATACGTGGCGGCCGTGGCAGCGTTCGCAGAATCGACGCACGGCCAGTCATTAGGAAGACATGAGTTGGTCATCCGCTTCCTTAGAGGAGCTAGGAGGATGAACCCGCTGCGCCCCCCGTCGGTTCCCATGTGGGATCTTTCACTGGTCCTAGAGGCCCTGAAAGCTTTTCCCTTCGAACCACTAAACTCCGTGGGGTTGAAATATCTATCACTGAAAACCGTCTTTCTGACTGCACTGTCGTCAGTAAAACGTGTGGGGGACCTGCATGCGCTGTCTGTCAGCGCATCGTGTCTTGAGTTCGGGCCGTATGACTCTAAAGTCATCCTCAGACCTAGACATGGCTACGTTCCTATAGTGATGGGCACTCCGTTCAGAGCGCAAGTTATCTCGTTGTCAGCTCTGCCAGCATCTGACAGCGAAAGTGATGTGAACCTCCTCTGCCCTGTCAGAGTGCTGAGGTTTTACATTACGCGCTCCGCCTTATTCAGGCGTTCGGAACAGCTGTTTGTTTCGTTCGGTGGGCGGACCAAGGGTCTCGCCTCCTCGAAACAGAGCCTGTCCAGATGGATAGTGGACGCTATAGCAGCCGCTTACGCGTCAAAAGGTCTGCAATGCCCTCTGGGCATCATGGCTCATTCCACGAGAGGCGTGGCCTCTTCGTGGGCATGGTCCAGTGGAATTTCTATCCATGACATATGTGTAGCGGCGGGCTGGAGCTCCCCGTCTACCTCTGTCAGGTTTTATAACCTAGAAGTTCCTGCCTTGCAGGCTAAACTGTTGTCAGTTTAAAAGAGAGGTGTATTCTGCCCAGACCTCCTGCTCAGATCACTCTCACATGACTCAGCTCTCCTGGTTGAGCTGCACTAAGTAGGGTATGTGCCATGTGCCTATACAGACCGGCGCGCTGCTCTGTATTCCCTATGTGTGCGTATGTACAAGTGATGCCCCGCGTGGCTGGCCACCTTATTCTCCACCTTACAGGGTTCCCCTGAAAGTTCGGGGTCTCATGGTGGATGCTTGGCGCGCACGGCGTTGACAAAGTGTTCCCGTAGCGTAAGCTAAACTTACGCAATACGAGAGAACCTCTCGTAAGAGAACGATACTCGGTTACTAACGTAACCTCGGTTCTCTCTAGAGAGGGAACGAGTATTGCGTAACCGGCCGTGCTCGCGCCACGAGCGACTTCGCTTCAGTCGTCGAAAAACCAGGGAAGTTAGCCTACAGCCCCTTCTTTTATACGCTAAGCCACGCCCATTCTGGCGGCCTGTGACGCTATGAAGGCGCGAGCGCCATTCATTGGGCGTGACGTCACGCGGGGCTCACTGGTAGGCTGCAGCAGATGCCAGCAGAGCAGCCAATGAGCACGCGAGATGGCCTGCTCTAGGTCTGCTAGCTGCTGCACTGCGTTGACAATGAATACAAAATTAAGGATAATTTTTTGGCTTCAATATCTCGAGAAGATGAATCTTTCCCGTAGCGTAAGCTAAACTTACGCAATACTCGTTCCCTCTCTAGAGAGAACCGAGGTTACGTTAGTAACCGAGTATCGTTTTTGTGCATTTACATTTTTATAAGCAAGCACTTCTTATTTTTATATCATGTGAACTTATCCACGAAACTATTCCTTATAAAAAACAATTAGATTGCTTTGATATCGCTACTTATATCCAACCTTTCGATTCTCGGCTACTAGCCTTTAGCCCGCTAACATTTCACGCGTGGCCTCGGCCGTCTAATATTACACCCTTTCACTGAAAGGACACGAGTTATATTTGACATTGCAGTCCTAAATTAGTACTGATAGTTGTAGTATCACTGCTAATTTACAGCTCATTTGTTATAATGGCGAACATATCGGATGCGTGTCTAACTTTACCTCTGAGTGCAGGTGAGGACACTTTCGAGCTATTCTCGGTGAATCTGGAGCTGGAATCCGTGGAGAAACAGATCCGTGGTCTGCTGGAAAAGCAAGCCGAGCTGTTGGATCGGCGATCAGCACTTGAAGCAGCACGCGCCGATGCTCACAAGTTAGTGGTTAGTAACTCTTTAACTCCGAGTTCGTCTACTCCGTGTGTTTCTCTGTCCAGAAGGACGCGATCATCTCGGGCTTCATTTACTCCGGCACCGACACAACACAATGGACCATGGATCACGCAGCGGAAAACGCGAGCCAGGACCAGAGCTACTCCTCCGCCCCTCCCGGTCTTCGAGATCTCCACTCGGAACCGCTTCTCCCCTCTTCGCGAGTCGAAACGCGACGATGCCGTGATCATCGGCACGTCCATGGTCCGCCATGTCCGTGCTACCTCAGGTAAAGGTAAGGTGCGCTCTCACTGCTTTCCTGGTGCTCGTGTTCTTGATATCGCTGCACAGGTTCCCGAAATCCTGACCGGGGACGAGCGCGTCGGAGCTGTGGTGCTGCATGCGGGAGGGAGCGACGTCAGGCTGCGGCAGACGGAGGTTCTGAAGAAGGACTACAGGAGCCTGATCGAGGCGGTACGCAACACAGCGCCTGAGGCAACGATCATCGTGTCTGGACCGCTTCCCACGTACCGACTAGGACAAGAAAGGTTCAGTAGACTATTTGCACTAAATGAATGGTTAATGTCACTGTGTAATGAACAGAAACTGCTCTTTGTAAATAATTGGAATCTGTTTTGGGAGCGACCCAGGCTGTACCGTGCTGATGGCCTGCACCCCAGCAGAGCCGGAGCGGCTGTTCTGTCGGATAATATCTCCAAGACGTTACACACCAGATGACTAATAAGTCAAAATCCAAATCACAGTCTTTGCTGTCCAAACTTAATTGATATACGTAGTGAAGAACATTATATAGAAACTGTGTCTATTCCTCGTTTAGTGAAGCCAAACAATAAATCTAGTGCAGGATCTAGGAAAAATCTTATTGTAATTAAACCAGAAAATCTAAATATCAGTGAACAAAAAGAATTTCTAAAGCTAGGTCTTCTAAACATTAGATCGCTCACACCTAAAGCGGTTATTGTAAATGAAATGGTCACAGATAATAATTTCGATATACTTTGCCTTACTGAAACCTGGCTTAAACCAAATGAGTATTTCGGTCTAAATGAGTCTACTCCGCCAAGATACTGTTATAAGCATGAGCCCCGTCTGACTGGTCGTGGCGGCGGTGTTGCAACAATCTATAAAGATATTCTTAATATTTCTCAGAAAACAGGTCACAGATTTAATTCGTTTGAAGTACTTATGCTAAATGTTACGCTCTTAGATGTAAGAAAGAAATCCATATTATCTCTAGCCTTGGCTACTGTATATAGACCTCCAGGGCCATATGCTGAATTTCTAAAAGAGTTTGCAGACTTTCTCTCGGATCTATTGGTCAATGTCGATAAAGCAATAATTGTTGGAGATTTTAACATACACGTAGACAACAAAAATGATGCGTTAGGGGCTGCGTTTACAGATTTATTAAACTCCTTTGGGGTCAAGCAAAACGTCCGTGGTCCCACTCATCGTCTAAATCATACACTAGATTTAATTATATCATATGGAACCAATCCAACTGATATAGATATTATACCGCAAAGTGATGATGTCACTGATCATTACATGGTAACGTGCATAATACGTACTGCTGAAATATGTCATGTTGCGCCACGTTATAGACCAGGCAGAACAATCCTTCCAACCACTATAGATAGTTTCTCAAATAGCTTACCTGATCTATCTCAGCTGCTCAGTGAACCCAAACAAACAGATGAACTAGAGGAAATGACTAGCAGTTTGAGCACCATTTTCTCTAGTACATTAGATATTGTTGCACCAATTAGATTAAAAAAGGTTAGGGAGAAAACTAAAGCACCATGGTACAACAGTGTTACGCATGATATCAAGAGAGAAACTCGTAACCTAGAGCGGAAATGGAAACAAACTAATTTAGAGGTCTTTAGAATCGCGTGGAAAGACAGTATGTCACGTTATAAAAAGGCTCTAAAAACAGCCAGGGCTGAGCACCTCCGCAAACTAATAGAAAATAACCAAAATAATCCTTATTAATCCTAATAGTTCTTATTTAACACCGTGGCTAGACTAACAAATAAACAGACATCACCAGAGAAAAATATACCGTTACAGTTTAGTAGTAATGATTTTATGAATTATTTCAATGAGAAAATAGAAAGCATTCGAAACACAATTATAAATGTACAATCCTCTATGGTCTCTTATGATTCAGCCTCAATTATCGTCCCTCAAGAACAACTACACCGCTTTGCAACGATAGGACAGGAAGAGCTAAATAAACTTATTATTGCATCTAAACCAACAACATGCTCATTAGATCCAATACCCACTAAACTACTGAAAGAAGTGTTACCTGTAGTGGAAGAGCCTCTTCTCAATATTATTAACTCGTCTTTATTCTTAGGTCATGTTCCAAGAATATTCAAGTTGGCAGTAATAAAACCTCTCATTAAGAAACCGCAACTAGATCCAAATAACCTAGCAAATTACAGACCCATTTCAAATCTTCCATTTATGTCCAAAATACTAGAAAAAGTTGTATCCGCTCAACTGTGCTCTTTTTTGCAAGAAAATGATATCTATGAAAAATTCCAGTCAGGATTCAGACCGCATCATAGTACAGAAACTGCGCTAGTTAAAATTACAAATGATCTACTCTTAGCTTCGGATCAAGGCTGTATCTCAATACTAGTCCTACTTGATCTTAGCGCCGCGTTCGACACTATAGATCATAAAATACTCTTGGATCGACTACAAAACTACACTGGTGTTCAGGGACAGGCATTAAGCTGGTTTAGATCGTACTTATCTGACCGTTATCATTTTGTCTCTTTACACGGGGGAAAATCAAAGTTGACGTCAGTAGACTACGGAGTACCGCAAGGATCGGTGCTAGGCCCTCTGCTATTCTCAATATATATGCTGCCACTTGGTAATATTATAAGAAAACATGGAATTAATTTCCACTGTTATGCTGACGACACTCAATTATATATTTCATCACGACCAGATGAAAACATTACCTCATCTAAATTGACAGAATGTCTCAAAGATATAAAATGCTGGATGACGCGAAATTTCCTGCTATTAAATTCAGATAAAACGGAGGTATTACTTATTGGTCCAAAAAACTACACACAAAACCTCTTACAATACGACTTTAATATAGAAGGATGCCCTGTTACTTTTTCCACTACAGTAAAAGACCTGGGTGTTATACTAGACCGCAACTTGTCTTTCGAAAATCATATTTCATCTGTTACAAGAACAGCCTTTTTCCACCTTAGAAACATTGCTAAATTACGTAACATGCTATCTATTTCTGATGCAGAAAAGTTAGTTCATGCATTCATGACCTCGAGACTAGATTACTGTAATGCTTTATTAGCTGGTTGTCCTGCATCCTCAATAAACAAGCTACAGTTAGTGCAAAATGCAGCCGCTAGAGTTCTTACTAGATCAAGAAAATATGATCATATAACACCGATTCTATCATCTCTGCACTGGTTACCTATTAAGTTCCGTATCAATTACAAAGTACTACTACTGACCTATAAAGCCCTTAATGGTTTAGCTCCTATGTACTTAACGGACCTTCTTTCGCCCTACAATCCACCGCGTTCTCTAAGATCACTAAATTCAAGGCTTCTGGTCATTCCTAGGATATCGAAGTCCACGAAAGGAGGGAGGGCATTCTCGCATTTAGCTCCAAAACTCTGGAATAGCCTTCCCGATACGGTCCGATGCTCTGACTCGCTGACACAGTTTAAAACTAGACTAAAGACGTGTCTCTTTAGTCAAGCATTCACATAATGCTTACCTTTTAGTCCTCTGCTATGCCATACGGAACCGTTTGCCACTGAAACTGCTTAACGCACCAGTGGGGCTCGACAGCCTTATAGACAAACGGGTCGGTCCGTATGGTTGCGGTTGGGTTGCGGAGAGTTTGGGTTGCGGAGAGTTGTGAGATTATGGTTTTCTAACACCTACTCCCGTGTAATGGAAATCATTATGAACATCAGCTATGCTAATTTTTTTCCCATCTGCCTTTCTGCTGTTATCTCGGGACGCTTGTCCCGAGAAAAAATGGCGTTCGTAGGCTCCAGTTTGGTATCCTGCCTCTCACGGGGATTTCGGATGCCTCAACGCCTGTGATGAGAAGACCAACGCCTGTGAAGAGACGACTCAACGCCTGCGAAGAGACGACTCAACGCCGGCGATATGTTATCCCCTAAATATTACATGATTAACTAAATGTATTTTTTCCAGGTACTTTCTGATATGCACTTACTGTAAAGCTATGATTGTTAGCCAGAGGAGAACTGGCCCCTGACTAGCCTGGGTTCTCCCAAGGTTTTTTTCTCCATCCAATCTGATGGAGTTTTGGTTCCTTGCCACTGTCGCCTTGCTTTTGGCTTGCTTAGTTGGGGATATTTACTATTCAACAATATTATTGAACTGTGTTGTACTACTTTCATGTTATCACTGTGAAGCTGCTTTGATGCAATCTGTATTGTGAAAAGCGCTATATAAATAAATGTGACTTGACTTGACAGTCACCTGACGTAAAGGCGCGGTGTGTTTGGACAGAATACGAGACAGAGTTCTTTATTAAATTCATAAAAGAAAAAAGAATTACAGGAATACTGGATTAAAAACCTCAAAGAAATGCCACAATCAAGACCTCGGAGCAGAAATGAGGGAGAAAGAGAAACACCTCATATGTGCCGTTCACGGTATAAGGGTCTTTCCTCGCCATTAATGCTTGGATAACATGCCACGTCTCCTTGCATTAATAACAATAATGTCTAGTGCGGTGGCTCTGATATATATAAACCTACCAACGTCCGTTGCCATATGATTTTTGGAATGACTTATCGCGAGAGGAAAAAATGACGTTTTAGTCGCATCGGTTAATGGAATCGTTTTTTTATCGATATTTAGAAAAAATTGCAAAAGTTTTGCGCAAATCTGTAATGGAAACGCACCTACTGATGCAATTTATGACCACGATGAGAGTAAAAAAAGACAATTGCTAATTTCTCAGACATGTTAATGTTGTGATTAATAATTAGTTAGTAATTCTTTATCATTTGTCGTAATTACCTATTAGTTCTTAATGATAGCAATCTAATTAAATAATTATTGATTACCTAATAAGGAACTATCTAAGTCGTAAATTTGATATTACTTATGGATTAGTTAAGCTTGTTTCTATATAGGTTAATAGTAGTAGCTGAAGTGTGTAACGGTGGCAGGCCGCAAATTAAAGATATATATATATATATATATAAACACTAGACAAGCTTAATCTTGTCAAATAATGTTTTTACCCAGAATAGCTATTTAAAGGGGCACTTGGCAAATATTTCAACTTAATAAAATTAATGGTTGGTTTAATAACCTGTTCTGGAGAGAATGGTGACTTTCCCCGATCCCCCCAGCGTTCCCAGGCGGAAAACCATCCTTGCAACATGGGTACTAACGTCCCGGTAAGTTGGAAATAGGAAGTCTTGTGAGAAGCGAGAACGAGCGAGAAACACAAACTGCTTTTTGAAGTGGGGGAAAAAAGGTGCCGGTACTCTCTTGCATTGGCAAATCATGACATTTGAAATTTCTACAGTGAAAAACAAAACTTGGAAATATTGCTGGTACAACAACAATTTATTGTTATTTTTTTAACAACATAAATGTATTTAAACAAGTCGTGTGTGCGTGCGTGTGTGCGCGCATTTCTTTACAAAGAAACATTCTCTTTTTAGAAGTTGGTCATTAATAAACTTGATTCTTGAAGTTTGTTAAGATGGGAAGTATACAACAATTGCATGTAAATGGTAAACAACAAAAACAACCAAGAAAACAGCTCTGATATTATCTTTTCAGTCATACTTCGATATGTTTACAAGACAGCAAACATAAAAAAAAAAAGTACACTCGGGTTTGATTTGGGCATGTAGCCTACCTGTCTGTGTAGGCTATTACATAAACTAAAAGAAAAGCTTATATTCTGACTAGTTTGCTCGTTTTATTTATTTATAAAACATATAGTTTTACCCAAACTGAATAATTAAGACAAGTTTAAATGGCTAAATCTTTTATAAATATTTTTGAGTCTTCATTTTCTTTTCTGACGTAGCCTACTCCAGTTCTTGTTAAAACACACTAGACATGCAAATTCTGTGCATTTTGGGCACTTTTTGTGTGAAATCATATTTATTTTCTACATCAAAAGTGTGCTTTCACTTTAAATGAGCGTGAGCACAACAAAAATAGACTCGGCGCCGAACCCCCACTTCACTGCTGCTCACGCAACGCTCTTCCTTGCGGCGTGAATGCACTCATTGATTAACATGCAAGCCGAAAAAAATACGCGCTGCTCACGATTGCGGTGGCCGCAGTCAGCTCCGGTAGCCGTTTCGCAGACGTAACGCGCCGCAGATGTGTGCAGTGTAAATAAGGGGTTAAAAGGCCGTCACGCTTTTTCTGTCAGTGGTATAGAGTACCGGCTACATGCGAGAAGTAGCGGTACACAAGAAAAAGTGCAGGTACGCTTAAGAGTAAAATGTAGAAGTGCTGGTACTGCGTACCAGTGAGTACCGCCCCACTTCGAGCACTGGCTTTATGGCAATTCGACATAATTCTATGATACTATGTATGATGTATTACCCACCTCGGTAGACATAGCTCAACACGATAAAGTTGGCCTGCTCCGATAATAAAAAATGCACATGAGCAGCGGTAGAAAACGGGAGGAAGGTGCCGCAAGTGATTTTTTTATGACAGTGTTGTGAAAATATACGCCGCACAGCTGTAGGGGGAGCTCGATGAGAAAACATACGCAGTGAAACAGACCTGCCCGGTCTGAAACAGTCTATGAAATTGTCTATATGCGCTCTTTAAAGAGGTGGGCTCGCATCGCCACCGAGTTGAAACACACGCCCAGATATGTTATAGTCTGACTCGGGATAAACACGCTCTTCTGCACATTCACACGCAGTCCCAGCGTATCCAGATGGTGAAGCACCATTTCCACGTGACTGATTAGCAAATCCCTTGAGTGAGCTAAAATCAGCCAATCGTCCAGATAATTCAAAATGCGCATTCCGCTCGTTCTGAGGGGAGAAAGCGCTGCGTCCACACACTTGGAAAAAGTGCGGGGGGCTAGGGCCAGCCCGAACGAAAGTACTGAATACTGGTATGCCGTGCGTTCGAAAGCAAATCTCAGGAAGCGCCTGTAGCGCGTCGCTATTTGAATATGGAAGTACGCGTCCTTTAAATCCACTGAAGCGAACCAGTCCCCGGGACAGATCTGTGCCAGGATCTGCTTCAGTATCCTGAACACGCGCTTGTGAAGTTCTCGGTTGATAGATCTCAGGTCCAGAATCGGACGGAGTCCTCCATCCTTCTTTGGCACCACGAAATAGCTGCTTGCACTGCTTGTGACGAACATCCGGTTCGGGGCGGGCACCGCGGAGGGCTGTCTAGCCGGTCCCTGAGGCGTTGAGGAAGAGGGAGATCTTGATGAGGCTCACGTGGCTCATCGCTTTCGCACGCTTCTGCGTCTCGCTGGCGGCAGTGGGCCTCGTCCCCGTTATAGCACAAACCATTTCCCTCCTGGTTCTTAGGGCACACACCGGCAGCTCGGCGCAGTGGGCGCACGTGGAGTCCATGAAGGCCGCCACGGCGAAGCCCAGGCAGGCGACGCAAAACTCATGGTTGTTGGGCAGGTCGATGGGCCCCGCACAAATCTGGCAAGTTGAAGCCATGGGATACTTAGAGAAAAAGATCACTAGTCATCCTGGTGCAGCTTCCACGATGGCAGCGTGAAGAAAGAGATTCTGACGCAATTGTCGCGTCCATGCATTTTATACTGTCTGCGAGCCTGTCAGTATTTGCATACTTCGCGACAATTGGCCAGCTGTTCCAAGCTGGCGTTAGCCCATAAGATTTTAACAAAAGTGGAGAAGGGAGGAGTTCCCACAGCATTGCTACACAATGTAGAGTTTCCGTTCTCGAAAGGGACCTTTTAGCTGTGTTGCCATGTGTCATGAGAGTAAGCAACTGAGCAGCTAACACTGTCTACAGTGAACATTACAGTACAGTACAGTACTACAGTGAGCTTATTATAAACCCATCCAACGTGCACCAGATGCATTTTTGACATAACGCGTCACCCAGCATACCCAGTTAAAAAAGTCACTGCTCGCTACTGATTTATACATATTTGCTTACATGCTGCATAATCAAAGAGCTGGCTTCTGGTGGATGGGAGGGGAGATAGTCTCGTTGTCTGGGTTTGTTTGCATTTAAATAAAGAGGGTCAAATATTTCATAGACAGTTCTGGGTTGGAATTAATACTGTCTGCATGTGTATCTGCTCCCTGTGCATTTGACATCATCATCAGTGTTTGAATATCATCAGCCTTTCGCTTTCCGATGTTTCCTTACACAATCATCATCAGAACCCCTGTTGTTACTGTTTCTTGTCATTGCAAATGATGGATAAAATAATATTTTAACAGAAGCATCAACGCTCTCAGAAAACGTCTCGGGTTACGTATGTAACCCTTGTTCCCTGAGAAAGGGAACGAGACACTGCGTCGGTGACGACACTAGGGGAACGCCCTTCAGCGTAGCGCGTCTGAATTCATGAATGAAACCGAATCCAATCCTATTGGCGTTGCGTGATGACGTAGCGAGTGACGGCATACACGGATGTGTACAAAGGCACACCGGCACAAGCAAGGTAAGCTCTTTGCTATGAAGCAAGTGCTCCAAGCAGGGTGAGGTGTGGCGAACCGACGCAGTGTCTCGTTCCCTTTCTCAGGGAACAAGGGTTACATACGTAACCCGAGACGTTCCCTTTCGAGGGAACTCGAACTGCGTCGGTGACGACACTAGGGGAACGAGATACCCACTATACCACAACGAACCCTGCTCATCCTAGTGTGAACTGACTTCAGGCACAACTTAGGACGAAAGCACTCGTGCACCGGGTGTAGAGGGAAGGTCCAGACTGTAAAACCTCATGAATGTGTGCGGAGTGGCCCAGCCAGCCGCCTCACATATGTCATGTATGGAAACCCCTGAAAGGAGGGCTCTAGAGGACGCCATGCCTCTGGTGGAGTGAGCCCTCACGGCCATAGGTGAAGGCAAATTGCGCACCTGATAGGCCAGGGAAATAGTCTGAACGATCCAGTTGCTGATGGTCTGCTTAGAGGCGGGAAGCCCCTTCTTGGGAGACCCAAAACACACCAGCAACTGGTCCGACTTCCGCCATGAGGAGGACTTCTGGATGTAATACTGAAGTGCTCTGACAGGGCAGAGTAGATGAAGTCTCTCCTCATCCGCCGTCACATGAGGCAGAGGATGAAATGCCTGCAGAACCAAAGGCCGTGCCACATTAGATGGCACCTTGGGCAAATAGCCAGGCCTGGGGTGAAGGATGGCCTTAATGTTGCCGGGAGCAAACTCCAAGCACTCATTGGAAATAGAGAGCGCCTGGAGATCTCCTACCCTCCTCAGAGAAGTAATAGCCAACAAAAAGACCACCTTGAAGGTCAGGTTCTTGGCCTCAGCCGACTCCAATGGTTCGAAGGGGGCCTCGGCCAGCCCTTCGAGCACCACTGCCAGGTCCCAAGAGGGAACCCTGGTGCGAGTCGCAGGTCTCATCCTCCAGGTTCCACGGAGGAAGCGTACGACCAGATGATGCCTCCCCAGAGGACCATCACCCAGAGGAGCGTGGAAAGCCGCAATGGCAGCCACATAAACCTTGAGTGTGGACGGGGTAAGCCCGGCAGAAAAGCGGTCTTGGAGAAACTCCAGTACTGAAGCCACTGGGCAGTTAACTGGGTCCAAATCACGCTCTCTGCACCAAATGGAAAATACATTCCACTTAAGGCCGTATAATTTCCTCGTGGAGGGAGCTCTGGAAGTTAGTATAGTCTCAACTACTTCTGCTGACAGGCCGGCTTCTAGGTACTGTGCCCCCTCAGGGGCCAGACCCACAGTTTCCACAGCTCGGGCCGAGGGTGGAGAACTGAGCCCCCCGCCTGAGACAACAGGTCCCTCCTCAGAGGGATCTGCCATGGCGGGCCTGCCAGAAGCAAGATGATGTCCGAGAACCATACTCGGGCCGGCCAAAACGGGGCTACTAATAGTAGGCTGACTCCGTCCTGACGGACCCTCTCCAGAACTGCTGGGAGCAGAGCGATTGGGGGAAAGGCGTACAGACGCAGCCTCGGCCACGTCTGCACAATGGCATCCAACCCCAGCGGGGCTGGATGTGTGAGGGAGAACCACAGTGGACAGTGTGTCGTCTCTCGAGACGCAAATAGGTCCACTTCCACTGGGCCAAACCTCTCGCATATTAACTCCACCACCTCGGGGTGGAGTCTCCATTCCCCGGGCCTCAGCCCCTGCCTCGACAGCATGTCTGCTCCCTGATTCTGGTCCCCCGGGACATACATCGCCCTGAGAGACAACAGTCTCTGCTGGGACCACAGGAGGATCTGATGCGCCAGTCTGCACAGAGGGCGCGACCTCAGACCCCCCTGATGATTTAAGTAAGATACCACCGACATGTTGTCGGATCTTACCAGGACATGGCGACCATGGAGGTCTGGCAGAAAGCTCCTCAGAGCCCGGAACACCGCCAACATTTCTAGGCAATTTATGTGCCAAGAGGAATGTTGGTCCTGCCAAAGACCTCTCGTAAAACGGCCGTCCATGACCGCGCCCCAGCCCGTGAGGGAGGCGTCTGTCGAAATAGATATCCGGTGACACGACGCTCCCAGCCTGGGACCCTGGGACAAGAACCAAGGCTTCTTCCAAATTGATAGGGAACGAAGGCATCTGCGCGAAACCCTTATCAAGCGGAACGGACTTCCCCTCGGGGAAAACCCCTTGGCTCTTAACCACCACTGTAGAGCTCTCATGTGTAGCAGGCCAGAAGGTATGACGCTGGACGCCGCTGCCATGAGACCCAACACTCTCTGAAAGTGTTTGACAGTGATGGCTTGGCCTAGCTTTATCCTGGACACTGAAGTCAGGACGGACTCGATCCGAGCAGGAGACAGTCGTGCCCGCATCGTGACTGAGTCCCACACCACTCCCAGGAACAGGGTTCTCTGGGCTGGTGCCAACACACTTTTCTTTGTGTTGAGTCTCAGCCCCAGGCTTTGGATGTGTGGATGTGGGCGAGGACGACATCTCGATGCCGAATCGCCAGCTCTCGCGACTGCGCCAGTATCAGCCAGTCGTCGATGTAATTGAGCACCCTGATGCCCTCGAGCCTCAGGGGTGCTAGAGCTGCATCCATACACTTGGTAAAAGTGCGAGGGGAGAGTGCCAGGCCAAATGGAAGAACCCGATATTGGTAAGCTTTGCCCCCGAAAGCAAACCTCAGGAACTTCCTGTGAGATGGAAGAATGGAGATGTGAAAATAAGCGTCTTTTAGATCTATCGTGACAAACCAATCCTCGGATTGGATTTGACTCACGATGATGGGAATGGTAAGCATCTTGAACCTGAATCTCCTCAGAGACCGGTTCAAGTGCCTTAGATCTAAAATTGGACGCAACCCTCCATCCTTCTTGGGAACTATGAAGTACCGGCTGTAGAACCCGGACTCCCTGACTGGTGGGGGAACATGCTCTATGGCCCCTTTTTCCAGCAGTGAGTGAACTTCCTGTTCCAACACTAGACCCTGCTCTGGGTGCACTGAAGTCCAGACCACCCCGTTGAATTTTGGTGGGCGGACCTGGAACTGCAGTCTGTACCCAGTTCTTACAGTGCGCAGGACCCATGGAGAAATGTTCGCGAGGTTTTGCCATGCCTCTGCGAAATTCACCAAAGGAACCAGCCCCTCGGGGCTGGTGTCCAGTGTTTTTTGCAGGATGTTGACGGTGCCCTGAAGCGGAGGACCGGCAGGGAAAAACCGACAACGCCCTACATTGTGCGAACCCGAACACTGACCGCCTGCAAGCCTTTGGGGCAGGCCAACCAGTGTGAGCTCGCTGGGAGCTAGCGTGTCCCGAAGCGTCAGAGACGGCGGGATACTGACGCCAACTCCCTGAGGGCCCAACGAGAGAGGGGACCTCGGTCGCTCTCTCTCGGGGGGGGCGGCCCTCTGAGGCCTCAAAGGAGTTAGGACCTCTTCCCCTTAGCCTTCCTATACTGGATGACGGTCCTCAGATCCGTCTTATCAGGAGGCTGAGGGTGTGAGCGTCGACCAGAGTCCCAAGCTCTACGAGGGGGAGCTCTGGAAGCGACACTCGCCTTCTGTGCCTGGCGGTAAGAGGAAGAGGAGGATTGCTGTGGCTGTTCTCTCGCAGCAGCCCTCCTAGACCTAGAACGGCGAGGGAGATATCGCTTGAAGGCTTCGCCCTGCTTCTTAGCATCCTCAAACCTGTCCACCACCGTGCTAACAGCCTCACCAAATAGACCTGAGGCTGAAACGGGTGCATCAAGAAGGAAGGTCCTATCCTTCTCCTTCATGCCCGACAGGTTGAGCCACAGATATCTCTCCGTGGTCACCAGGGCCGACATGGAGCGACCGATGGCACGGGCCGTCTCCTTGGTAACCCGGAGAGACAAGTCCGTGGCTCTGCGAAGTTCAACGATATCATCCGGGGATGGACCCTCGCCCTGGTCGATATCCTTCAAAAGGTCGGCTTGGTACGCCTGTAATATGGCCATTGTGTGCAGGCTCGCACCAGCTCGACCCGCCGCCATATACGCCCTGCCCACCAAATCAGATGTGGTGCGGCAAGGTTTAGAAGGCAACGCCGGCGACTTCAGGGATGACGCAAGGTCGGGTGAAAGGTAGCTGGCTAAAGCTTCCTCAACCCGAGGCATCATCCCGTATCCCTTATCTCTAACCCCCACAACATTACTATAATTCAACATTGGAGGATTAGACAGGCGTGATGAAAATGGCCTGTTCCAGGATTTACACAACTCATTGTGTAAATCCGGGAAGAAAGGGAGAGACCGGCGTGAAGGTTGCGTGCGGTGCTGCAGGAAGCGTTCGTCAAGCTTGCTTTTCGGACGCGCTTCCTGCCGCTCTTGTGGCCAAGAAATATCCAGCTTGGCCACAGCCCGCGTCAAAACCTCCACCAACTCACTGTAATTAGGTGCCGGCTGAACAGACTGATGCGTGTCAACATGATCCTCATCCCCAACGCTCAGTATGTCTAAATCCTCGGAATTAGACAGCTGTAAAGCAGGAACATCCTCCCGATCGGGAGAAGCCGCGGAGCGGGCTCCCGAACGGGGAATGGGGGAATCAGACTCACCAGAAGAGGAACGAGAATATGCCTCGGCAGTCTCACCCTCGACCAGATCTCTCTGCGATCCCCACGATGAAAGCCGCCGCATTGCCTCGGCAGATGCGGGACCCGAACCGCGGGGAGAACGCATTTGGCCATCTTCCGAAAATAAAGCCAGTCGAGATCGCAGCACTCTCACAGAAAGAGACTCGCAATGAGCACAAGCAGCTTCCTCGAAAGCTGCTTGAGCGTGCTGTCTTCCCAAACATGACACACACATCTCATGTGGATCCCCAGCCGAGAGAAAACGAGGGCACGGGAACACACATTTCCTGAACTGATCAGCCATACTGAAGTTTTTCTCAAAGCAGACAAACGACACCAAATAAGACTCACAAAACACAGAGCGCTTGCTGAATAGCAAAAAGCTTACCTTGCTTGTGCCGGTGTGCCTTTGTACACATCCGTGTATGCCGTCACTCGCTACGTCATCACGCAACGCCAATAGGATTGGATTCGGTTTCATTCATGAATTCAGACGCGCTACGCTGAAGGGCGTTCCCCTAGTGTCGTCACCGACGCAGTTCGAGTTCCCTCGAAAGGGAACATGGTACAAAAGCTGTCACTGGGATGGTATCCTTTACACTCCTAAGGTATCATCCACTCCTAAGTTACAAAGGTGTACCTTTTGAAAAAGTACCGGCATTCCCAGTGACAGCTTTTGTACTTTTTTTTTAGAGTGAATTACAAAAAATGATGGAACATAACAAGGGAAATCTGAGTGTGACTCTTGAATCTAACTTGCAAAGGCAACAAACTCAGTACAATAATCTCAGTGTTACAGATCTCAAAAACAGCAAATAACTGGATTTTCTGACTTGTTTCATGTGCTCTGGATGGTTGCCAACCAGAGTCAAAAGATGCCATGTGCAAAAAAAAATATTTGTATTTATCTATAAAGCACCTTTCAGGCCATACAGTAACTCTAAAGTGCTGTAGATAATATAACCATAAAAGAACAGATGCAAAAAAAGTTAAAAAATACTCTATATTATTCTGGTTTCTAAATTTGGTTTAGATCCCCCTCCTTCAATAAGTTAGTTTTTATTAACCTATTTTATCATCTCCCAGGCCAAAAAGGTAAAGGGTTAGTAGTAGTTATTATACTGCAGCTTGTGTCAAAATGATTGATGGTGACCTTTGACCTTGCCCCTCCCCTTGCCCTTCCTGTTTCCGGGGTCATGTATTAACCTTTGACCTACCCCTCCCGGTTTCCGGGGTTGATGGATTAACCTTTGACCTAGCCCTCCCCGTTTCCGGGATTGATGGATTAACCTTTGCCCTGATGAGCGTTCGATCATTTGGTTGACAGAAAGTTTTGACAGGTTGTGTAGTAGGGAGGGGGTTTTATGACCACCAGATGGTATGTGAACTTTTGACCCCGACCATGTGTTTCCGGAGTTTATGGCTATGTGTTTATGTGTGTGTGTGTGTGTGTGTGTGTGTGTGTGTGTGTTCATGACGGGGCAATTTGCTTGGTGTGACTGAGAGGAATGGTGTGTGTGTGTGTGTGTGTGTGTGTGTGTGTGTGTTTATGACGGGGCAATTTGCTTGGTGTGACTGAGAGGAATGTTTTCAGGGAAAGTTTTTATTATATCAGGATAATGTTCACAGAACGCCGAAATTATGAACATGAAGAGGTCTGACACGGATTTTCAGCCGGCACTGCACCATCCATATTGCCTGCTGAGGAGAATGAAACAAAATGAGTTTAAAGAAATAGCATTGATGACAAATAAAAGCTTATAAAATAAAACTTCATTATATATTTTAAAGCAAAGTTTTAAAACAACTCTGGAAATTAATGAGGAGGTATTTATGCGTCTATCTGGTTAGTCACAGACTCTTAAACCTTTCTGATCAGATGAAATGTCACAAAAATGAGTTTAAAGAAATAGCATTGTGCTTGAATAAAGCACATAAATAGTGATTAATTTAATTACACATTTAAAGTAAGTTTTAACATGTGCTGAACTTAATTAGGTATCCTTTATGCGTCTGAATATTGTTGCGGATTCTTAAGTCTTTCTGAGCAGATGAAATATCCCAAACAGTTTTAAGAAATTAAAAGCACTGTGCTCGAATAAAACACATGAATTAGTTATTAAATGAAGTAAGATGTTGAATTGACTATAAGCATTTTAATCAAATACACCCCAATATACTGTCTTAAATAAAACAGTGAATAACAGTTCATTATTTGAAACAATATGTCGAATTGACTATAAGCATTTTAATCCATACATCAGTGGTATAGGGTCTTACGCAGTTTAATAAAACATATACAATTTTGAATAATAGGGGATATTATGTGAAATAAGATGTTAAATTATCATGTATTTTAATCTAATACAACACAATATAATACATCACAATATGCTGTTTTACATAAATAAATAAAATAGTGAATAATAGCTGATATTATATGAAATAAGGTTAAATTATCAAGTATTTTAATCTAATACACCACAAAATACTGGCTTACACAGATAAATAATAGTGATGAATAATAGTTATATAATATTAGTTATATAATAGTAATGAATTATAGTTCACATTATTATGGTTATATAATATATAATAAGAGGTTAAATTATCCACAATATATGGTTTTACAAAGTTAAATAAAACATAAAATAGTGAAAATAGTTTGTACTATTTGAAATAAGATGCTAATTATCAGGTATATAATCATTTTTATATAATACGCACAATATACTTTCTTATACACCGATAAATAAAATAGTGAATAATAGTTGATATTATATGAAATAAGATTCTAAATTATTACGTATTTTATTCTAATACACCACGAAATACTGCCTTACATAGATAAATCAAACATAAAATAGCGAATAGTTGATATTATATTAAATAAGTTGTTAAATTACCAAGTATGCACATTTTAATCTAATACAGGTTCCTAGGTTCCAATATTCTATTGCATCTTCACTTCACTGACCACTATGTTGTCTGTTGTCTGCAATATACTGACTTACATAGATAAATAAAACATATAAATTTGTGAAACATATTATTTTAAACAAACTGTTAAATTACCAAGTATACAAACTTGAATCTAATACACACGAAATACGACCTTACACAGATAAATAAAACATATAATATATAGTGAATAAGAGTTCATATTATTTGAAATAAGATATTAAATTATAAAGTATAAGCATTTTAATCGAATGCACAACAATATACTGCCTTACACAGATAAATAAACATATAAAACAGTGTTTTTATACGAAATAAGATGACATTTTATTAAGTATTTAAAACTAGTTTTAAACGTATGTTGAAGTGTACCTACCATTGGTGAAATTAGGAGGTCTTTTTGGCTCTGGTTAAAATCACAGATCCTTGAATTTCTGAGGTGTTTGCTCTCCGTTTGCTAAATTGAAAATGAAGACCGCTTTCATCATGTCCGGGGCAATGGTCCGCCCCTTCCTCTCTGTGTAGCTGCTATCTTATGCTAGGTAATAGCATTAGGAGTTTGTTTCAGAAAACATCAAGCAATTAAAAGATAGTGCGGCCACCTGGTGTTTTACAATCAAAGACCACAACTGTCTCCAACCATAAAATCTTCTGATCTGTAGCATTCCTGTCTGGCGGGGAGACCCCAAAATGGGGCCATTTTGACACTTCACAGGCTGTAAGATCAATATAATTAGATGTTTATACCGGCGTCTTCAGGAAAAAGTCAAAACAAAATGGTCACAAAGTTACATATTATATAGCCTACTCTTATCCATTGATTGTGATGATAAGATAAATTGTCCTTATTTCTTGGGGAGTTGTCCCCATCCTGTTTTACTTGACACCTCACCCCTGAAGAGCAGGTTTATTTTTCTAACATTTAAACAACACCCTCTGACTTTATGAATAGACATAAATGACATCTTAATGATTTTTTTATAATTTTGTGCATTTATTTAAAGTATGCATGCGGGCCTACCATTCTGACACTAGTGATACCTTACTTCTTTGATAATATTAAAGGTTTTATGAAATATTATTTCTAATTTTTTCAGCACATGTAGTCAGAGTCACAGAAAATAATATTAGTGCAACAAATAAGGAGATTATGTTTTATTTATTTTGATCAGGTTTGTTAAAAGTATGCCTGAATGATGTTAGTTAATCTGCACTGATGATGCATTCCTTTGAATCTTAACTTTGAGTGCATCAGAATTAAATGGATGTAAAATTATTATCATGTCACATGTGACATTAACATGACAGAAAATACAGTAACACCAATGACATAACGAATCACCAATGCCACACATAAGACCATAATTAGATGAGACTAAATTGTTACATTTGGTATACAATCTAAATGAATAGCTTTGAATAAAGTTTATCTTTAAATGGTGATTTTACTTAACAGTATCTGCTCAAAAACTTTACAATTTTAATGCAAAACTGTGCTTTGTCGTCTTAGATCAAATTTATACAAAGATATGTAAGCAGTATTTTGTCCATCGACACACAACAGCAAGCAGTATTCCTGTTACCGTAACTGTTTAGTCTTTTCCACTATCAAAACATTTCAAATGGCTGCATCCGACAATATACGGCTTATTACGGTAATTTCAGGCTTTCCGCCAGCAAATGACGCCAGCTTTCTGGCAGAGCGGGGTCGCGGAAGGATTTGAATGTTGAACAGAGAGATACGGAGCGCAACAGGACAGGGTGTTTTGGACAGCGTAAATAATAAAAGAAAGAACGAACAAAAACGTAGCGATTCGAGTGGTAGACAACAGGTGAGGTGTTTGGGATGATTTTTGATGAAACTTGGGAGGTGGATGGCCGAATACTCTTTCAAGTATCTTAGCATGCGGTGTATGTAAAGTTATGTATACGTGGGCTATTTGTATATGAGGGCGCTGCGTATGAAAAAAGTATCCTAAATGAAAACTATGCAACTCCATGTCACACACAAAAATACTTGTATATGTGCATTATAGTTAATTTTCAACTTAAACATGTTAGTTTTATTTATTACGATTTTTTCTCAATAAAATCAATAATTTATTCAAGTGTCTATCATTTGTCTATTTAAATTAAAAAAATTATACATTTACAAACACACCACACACTAATGGTCAATAACAGTAATTTATTGAAAGTCATCTTTTTCTGAAAAGATAATTCCTAGCACTTGAAGATAGCACAATGGTTTATAATTTTACAGCCAAAACAAAATATGTGAAAATCACCCTATTTTAGTTCTTCATGTTCTAAAGGGTTAATTTGTAACTTTTAGAAAATAGCAGCACATTTTCAGAGACGGGATGTGTCTCTGTGGTCCATGAGACATCATAGGTAAAGTTTGTCTGGAGTTAATATTTAATTGTACACGTCTTAAGAACTTCAGGGTCAATGGGGCTCCTGAGAATAATGTCCCTTAAAACCAAAGAGTAAGCTAAAAGACACTAGTTTTCCAATGTTACCTATACCAAAATCAAATACTGTATAGAATTTGTATTATGCTTTTTCATAGGATAATCTTGCTTTACATTTATAATAAAAATGTAAAAGCATTTCTTTATATTTGCAGTGTTCTGACACAATGTCATTCATTGATACTTTTTGCTTTTATAAAATTTACATTTCTTATGTCTACAAAGGTTCAAAGTAAAAATATGATAAATATGAATCTATGTGAGGTCTCAACCACAAACGCAAAACATTGTGTTGGGTAATCCAGACATAGCTTTACTAAAAGAAAATATTATGGAAGTCATTTTCAAAACTGTAATTACGCCATATTTATTAATATAATGGCTTCATGTTCATTTATAGTTTTTATTTGTTTGTTATTAACTAATACCTTTTTGTTTTTAACCAACACTTATACATCCAGCACGCAATTAAAGAGATGTATGAGCTAAGGATGTTCTCTGACCCAAATAAACAGGAGTGTTCACAATCTACAGTACAATATACAGTTAGATATTCTCCCACTATAAACTACTGTATGTGTGTAAATAGTTGTGCTTGAAGCTTTGGTGGTATTTTTTACACATGCAAAGTACCACACATTTGTAAAGCCTATAGGACTAACTTTAAAACATAATCTTTATAGAGGAATCACATGTGTCCAAAACACACATGTGAGATTCATAAGACCAAATCACTATGAAAAGAGGGCTGGAAAAGCACCGGTTATAATAAATGCACAAAAGTGTTTTTGTTTTATTAGGTGAAGACTTTTCTTTGAGAGCGGTCAACACTCAGGGGTTATAGAAATAAATGACAATTAAGAATTTAAGCGATAGTCTTTCTGTTTGAGAATCTTTGACTAAATTGATACTTTGTTTAGTGCAACCTTCCATCTATCTATGTTGTGGAATCACACAAAGTATTAACACGAAAAGTAAGCGCATGCTGTTTTAAACTATACGGCACATCTGACTATTGCACTGAGAGATGTTATGTCCAGTGCAGTTAGGACTAATGCATGTTCATTTAAGTTTGAGACTGTTAAAGTTCCACACTCTGGTAAAAACTGCAGATACAATGGCTCAAAAGTAAATTCTAGAGGTCCACTTGCTAAAAAGTAAATACCACATGAACCATTTAAATGAATACAGAAAAGCCACTTACAGTCCTTCTATATGAGTTTGTTTAAGACTAAGCAAATCATATTTATTTTAAATCATCGTCTTTCCGGCATGTCTTGATACTTTTTCTTTTATAAAATGTACTTTCTCTTATTTCTACAAAGGCTCAATCTCAATTCATGTCCTAGCAAACATAACGTAAAAAATATAATACATATGTCTGACTTACAGTGTTTTTAAGAAATAGGTGACGCAATACTCCAAACAGTGCAACACACAAGCATGGTCAATTGGTGAAAACGCCACATATGTAAGGTAGTTTTCCAAATATCCCCTAAAAGCAAATACTGTATGTTTGTATTACACTTTTTAAAGGCTAATCTAGCTTTAAAGTTAGAATAAAAAGTTATATCCAAACATATATTCATACCTGTTGTGTTTTGATACAATGCTCTAACAATACTTTTTTTGTTTTATAAATACAATTTTCTTATTTCTACAAATAGCAGTCTGTTAAATTTGAGTTAATACACAATTAAGCATGTGAATAATGCTGCAAATACGTCTGACACGTTAAAATACAGATCTAAAATACACCATCTAAAATACAGATAATTTTTCTTTTGACAAATCTACAATTCAAATGATCACACCCGTGGTGTTTAACGTCCAAGAGTTGAAGAAGCAGTTCTTTATGCAAAAATAAAATAAAAACCATCAATAATACAAATAGTTTAAGTTGACATAAACAAAACACCCCAGATCCTTACATAAATTATAGTAAACATTTACAAAATGTAAATTGATTCTGACAGGTTTGTCAGAGTACCTGTACCACATTATTGTAATGCAAACACATTTGAGGGGTAACGTTACCAGTCCTTGTAAAGGTTATGGATCAAATGTAAGCATAATCTTTATGCAACAATCACGTTTCACGTGTTGTTTCACTGCATCCTAGCTATCTAAATGCATGCATCTATTGCGAACAATTCACCCAGGGCATATGTTTTGACCTTGTAATGTTTAATCAAATTTTGTTGGACAATATATGGTGGATTAACAGGTTCTACGTAACTGGGTAATGTTGCATTTAATTAACATTGTTTATTTCGGTAAACTTAAGTTTATTACATAAGATACATTCAATGCCATTTAGTTGAATCAGGTTAACATTCTTAATTTTGTCCAAAACAGTTCAATTATCCTAAAATTAATTTCAAACAAAATTAAAATAAATAATCCAATTGTTTAGTTTATTTAGCGATTATGTTCAACAGCCTTTACTAATATATCTAATAAGATAACCTTTTACAAATTATTTACTTATTGTTAGGCATTTGCTATGGTTTTGTCACAGACAATGCTTGCCCAAAGTAGCTGTTTTATAATTATTGAAATCACTTTAATTATTGTTAGCACGTCTTCTTTCCAAACACATGGTCTACACTTTACCACGATGGTAAAACACTAACATATCAGAAACTCTTTTAAATATAAACATAAAAGGGCATTAACAAGTCGCCAATTTTTTATCTTCAAAATGTACACCCCTATCCAGCATGATGGGAAGGGGAAATCCTGTACCTAGTTTTCTATATTACTATTTTAACACAACTAAACTAATTTATGTAATCACAACACCTATGGATTAAGAAAAATGGTTGACTCCATTTAGCATATACGTAAGTAAACTGAACAAGCATCAAATGTTATTTTATGGTCTACTTAACTGAAGCATGTTCTTTCAACATGACAATATTGAGTTAAACGCAACTGTTTCAAGTCAGTTTAACGTAATGCAATGTGTTTAATGAGAAAGCTAATACATCGGTGTTAAATTAAAATTATTTTTAAATAAACTGAACCGTATCGTAAATAATTTTCGACTGAATTCTCTCGGGTGACATGCAGGACTAGTTGTTTATGCAAGACATAGTTATTTATGGCTTCTTGAAGACAACCCCCGTACACAACAGGGGGGCGAAGGCGGACCCCAATCGCAGGCCTAAAAAACTCTACGCTCAGCCTCAGTTATCGCACGTAAACCGGTTTCTCCTAACTGTTGTGTGAGGTTGGTAATGCTGCTAACGGTTTCGACGCTACAGACGATTACTTCAATTGGATTCAAAATCGGAAAAACGCTGACTGTTGGGACTACTGCTACATCTCATTGATCAGAAGTTGAAGGATCATTTTGTTGTTACATGGCCTGCTAAAGCTTGCTTTGACATTACTGTTTGTTTGAACCTGCCGAAAACTAGTCTTCTACGACTCATCATAGCATTCGTCCTAAACAGGCGTGGATTAAAATCGTATCCTCAGGCTATTCAAGGAACAGTCGGGTCTATTCTGCATGAACTAAGAGACGAACCATTCATCGGTACTAAACTACAAGAAATCAGAGACAAGCTTCTGGACAAACCCTGTAAGGAAATCGTCTGTGACGTCGTCGACATCTGGCGAGGATTCTCAATCGTCAATGGCCAGTGATCAAACCTCCTCCAACATGGGTGTTGCGGGCAGTATAACGCACTTTATCACATCCATGTTTAAAGATCATTACAAAGATCAGATCATTGGTCTTATGAACAAGATTATTGAGGACGCACCCGATTCCCCGTTTGAAATTCCACGTGATGATGACGACACTACACGCGAGGCCAATCTCAAGAAAATGATGAAAAATGTAAGAAGTCTGGGTCATAAGAATACATGGTACTCTATGACCTCCGCATGTCTTCACGATGACGAGCCAGTATGCGATATGATAAAACAGGTTCTCGATTGGATGTACGGTTCACCGCCTGCCATTGGTGTCACCGATACGTTGTGCATGTTCACGTTTGTAGTCGATGTATGTATCGATTTGGTCAAAAAGTCAAATCGATTAGACACTGACGATGAGGAGGAGATGGTCGAACGTTGTCAATTGATTAACAACGTCGACCAAATTATTGAACTGTTTACCGATTATGTCCTAGACAGAAACATGTTTGTGTTCCGTGACTTTTTATTCTGGTTAGACTATCAATGATGTTATTGTTACCCCATTATTTATTTTATTAATTATTTTATTATATTACTTATAACATGTAGTCATTATCTATCCTGTTTTTACTGATAGTAATATTAGATGTGTCATTTTTAAATAAAAGGTTGAACCACTATGCATGTGTGTGTGTGTTATTTCTTTTACAGAGGTCGAAACGATAACATGTCGGAGCTTATGAAAAAGCTTATTATACACCGTCTAACCCTGGGGTCTTTAGGCGATAAAAAAGACGCAGTCTTAAAGGATAATGGAGGTCGGCTAAGTGGTTTCGGACTGGTTGTCTTCAAGAAGCCATAAATAACTATGTCTTGCATAAACAACTAGTCCTGCATGTCACCCGAGAGAATTCAGTCGAAAATTATTTACGATACGGTTCAGTTTATTTAAAAATAATTTTAATTTAACACCGATGTATTAGCTTTCTCATTAAACACATTGCATTACGTTAAACTGACTTGAAACAGTTGCGTTTAACTCAATATTGTCATGTTGAAAGAACATGCTTCAGTTAAGTAGACCATAAAATAACATTTGATGCTTGTTCAGTTTACTTACGTATATGCTAAATGGAGTCAACCATTTTTCTTAATCCATAGGTGTTGTGATTACATAAATTAGTTTAGTTGTGTTAAAATAGTAATATAGAAAACTAGGTACAGGATTTCCCCTTCCCATCATGCTGGATAGGGGTGTACATTTTGAAGATAAAAAATTGGCGACTTGTTAATGCCCTTTTATGTTTATATTTAAAAGAGTTTCTGATATGTTAGTGTTTTACCATCGTGGTAAAGTGTAGACCATGTGTTTGGAAAGAAGACGTGCTAACAATAATTAAAGTGATTTCAATAATTATAAAACAGCTACTTTGGGCAAGCATTGTCTGTGACAAAACCATAGCAAATGCCTAACAATAAGTAAATAATTTGTAAAAGGTTATCTTATTAGATATATTAGTAAAGGCTGTTGAACATAATCGCTAAATAAACTAAACAATTGGATTATTTATTTTAATTTTGTTTGAAATTAATTTTAGGATAATTGAACTGTTTTGGACAAAATTAAGAATGTTAACCTGATTCAACTAAATGGCATTGAATGTATCTTATGTAATAAACTTAAGTTTACCGAAATAAACAATGTTAATTAAATGCAACATTACCCAGTTACGTAGAACCTGTTAATCCACCATATATTGTCCAACAAAATTTGATTAAACATTACAAGGTCAAAACATATGCCCTGGGTGAATTGTTCGCAATAGATGCATGCATTTAGATAGCTAGGATGCAGTGAAACAACACGTGAAACGTGATTGTTGCATAAAGATTATGCTTACATTTGATCCATAACCTTTACAAGGACTGGTAACGTTACCCCTCAAATGTGTTTGCATTACAATAATGTGGTACAGGTACTCTGACAAACCTGTCAGAATCTATTTACATTTTGTAAATGTTTACTATAATTTATGTAAGGATCTGGGGTGTTTTGTTTATGTCAACTTAAACTATTTGTATTATTGATGGTTTTTATTTTATTTTTGCATAAAGAACTGCTTCTTCAACTCTTGGACGTTAAACACCACGGGTGTGATCATTTGAATTGTAGATTTGTCAAAAGAAAAATTATCTGTATTTTAGATGGTGTATTTTAGATCTGTATTTTAACGTGTCAGACGTATTTGCAGCATTATTCACATGCTTAATTGTGTATTAACTCAAATTTAACAGACTGCTATTTGTAGAAATAAGAAAATTGTATTTATAAAACAAAAAAAGTATTGTTAGAGCATTGTATCAAAACACAACAGGTATGAATATATGTTTGGATATAACTTTTTATTCTAACTTTAAAGCTAGATTAGCCTTTAAAAAGTGTAATACAAACATACAGTATTTGCTTTTAGGGGATATTTGGAAAACTACCTTACATATGTGGCGTTTTCACCAATTGACCATGCTTGTGTGTTGCACTGTTTGGAGTATTGCGTCACCTATTTCTTAAAAACACTGTAAGTCAGACATATGTATTATATTTTTTACGTTATGTTTGCTAGGACATGAATTGAGATTGAGCCTTTGTAGAAATAAGAGAAAGTACATTTTATAAAAGAAAAAGTATCAAGACATGCCGGAAAGACGATGATTTAAAATAAATATGATTTGCTTAGTCTTAAACAAACTCATATAGAAGGACTGTAAGTGGCTTTTCTGTATTCATTTAAATGGTTCATGTGGTATTTACTTTTTAGCAAGTGGACCTCTAGAATTTACTTTTGAGCCATTGTATCTGCAGTTTTTACCAGAGTGTGGAACTTTAACAGTCTCAAACTTAAATGAACATGCATTAGTCCTAACTGCACTGGACATAACATCTCTCAGTGCAATAGTCAGATGTGCCGTATAGTTTAAAACAGCATGCGCTTACTTTTCGTGTTAATACTTTGTGTGATTCCACAACATAGATAGATGGAAGGTTGCACTAAACAAAGTATCAATTTAGTCAAAGATTCTCAAACAGAAAGACTATCGCTTAAATTCTTAATTGTCATTTATTTCTATAACCCCTGAGTGTTGACCGCTCTCAAAGAAAAGTCTTCACCTAATAAAACAAAAACACTTTTGTGCATTTATTATAACCGGTGCTTTTCCAGCCCTCTTTTCTTAGTGATTTGGTCTTATGAATCTCACATGTGTGTTTTGGACACATGTGATTCCTCTATAAAGATTATGTTTTAAAGTTAGTCCTATAGGCTTTACAAATGTGTGGTACTTTGCATGTGTAAAAAATACCACCAAAGCTTCAAGCACAACTATTTACACACATACAGTAGTTTATAGTGGGAGAATATCTAACTGTATATTGTACTGTAGATTGTGAACACTCCTGTTTATTTGGGTCAGAGAACATCCTTAGCTCATACATCTCTTTAATTGCGTGCTGGATGTATAAGTGTTGGTTAAAAACAAAAAGGTATTAGTTAATAACAAACAAATAAAAACTATAAATGAACATGAAGCCATTATATTAATAAATATGGCGTAATTACAGTTTTGAAAATGACTTCCATAATATTTTCTTTTAGTAAAGCTATGTCTGGATTACCCAACACAATGTTTTGCGTTTGTGGTTGAGACCTCACATAGATTCATATTTATCATATTTTTACTTTGAACCTTTGTAGACATAAGAAATGTAAATTTTATAAAAGCAAAAAGTATCAATGAATGACATTGTGTCAGAACACTGCAAATATAAAGAAATGCTTTTACATTTTTATTATAAATGTAAAGCAAGATTATCCTATGAAAAAGCATAATACAAATTCTATACAGTATTTGATTTTGGTATAGGTAACATTGGAAAACTAGTGTCTTTTAGCTTACTCTTTGGTTTTAAGGGACATTATTCTCAGGAGCCCCATTGACCCTGAAGTTCTTAAGACGTGTACAATTAAATATTAACTCCAGACAAACTTTACCTATGATGTCTCATGGACCACAGAGACACATCCCGTCTCTGAAAATGTGCTGCTATTTTCTAAAAGTTACAAATTAACCCTTTAG
Source organism: Rhinichthys klamathensis goyatoka (assembly GCF_029890125.1). Taxonomy (NCBI): domain Eukaryota; kingdom Metazoa; phylum Chordata; class Actinopteri; order Cypriniformes; family Leuciscidae; genus Rhinichthys; species Rhinichthys klamathensis. Next base: position 2,259,663 of record NW_026606637.1, read on the forward strand.
AACATGAAGAACTAAAATAGGGTGATTTTCACATATTTTGTTTTGGCTGTAAAATTATAAACCATTGTGCTATCTTCAAGTGCTAGGAATTATCTTTTCAGAAAAAGATGACTTTCAATAAATTACTGTTATTGACCATTAGTGTGTGGTGTGTTTGTAAATGTATAATTTTTTTAATTTAAATAGACAAATGATAGACACTTGAATAAATTATTGATTTTATTGAGAAAAAATCGTAATAAATAAAACTAACATGTTTAAGTTGAAAATTAACTATAATGCACATATACAAGTATTTTTGTGTGTGACATGGAGTTGCATAGTTTTCATTTAGGATACTTTTTTCATACGCAGCGCCCTCATATACAAATAGCCCACGTATACATAACTTTACATACACCGCATGCTAAGATACTTGAAAGAGTATTCGGCCATCCACCTCCCAAGTTTCATCAAAAATCATCCCAAACACCTCACCTGTTGTCTACCACTCGAATCGCTACGTTTTTGTTCGTTCTTTCTTTTATTATTTACGCTGTCCAAAACACCCTGTCCTGTTGCGCTCCGTATCTCTCTGTTCAACATTCAAATCCTTCCGCGACCCCGCTCTGCCAGAAAGCTGGCGTCATTTGCTGGCGGAAAGCCTGAAATTACCGTAATAAGCCGTATATTGTCGGATGCAGCCATTTGAAATGTTTTGATAGTGGAAAAGACTAAACAGTTACGGTAACAGGAATACTGCTTGCTGTTGTGTGTTGATGGACAAAATACTGCTTACATATCTTTGTATAAATTTGATCTAAGACGACAAAGCACAGTTTTGCATTAAAATTGTAAAGTTTTTGAGCAGATACTGTTAAGTAAAATCACCATTTAAAGATAAACTTTATTCAAAGCTATTCATTTAGATTGTATACCAAATGTAACAATTTAGTCTCATCTAATTATGGTCTTATGTGTGGCATTGGTGATTCGTTATGTCATTGGTGTTACTGTATTTTCTGTCATGTTAATGTCACATGTGACATGATAATAATTTTACATCCATTTAATTCTGATGCACTCAAAGTTAAGATTCAAAGGAATGCATCATCAGTGCAGATTAACTAACATCATTCAGGCATACTTTTAACAAACCTGATCAAAATAAATAAAACATAATCTCCTTATTTGTTGCACTAATATTATTTTCTGTGACTCTGACTACATGTGCTGAAAAAATTAGAAATAATATTTCATAAAACCTTTAATATTATCAAAGAAGTAAGGTATCACTAGTGTCAGAATGGTAGGCCCGCATGCATACTTTAAATAAATGCACAAAATTATAAAAAAATCATTAAGATGTCATTTATGTCTATTCATAAAGTCAGAGGGTGTTGTTTAAATGTTATGTTACGGTTCGTGTCTCGTGTTTCCCTCTACTTATGATGACGTCATGACTCTGTGCTTCTTTTGTGTGTCTGAGATTACTGATGGGTCTGCACCTGTGTATCATTATACACCTGCGCCTCGTTGGAGTCGTTGCTGATCCACTATAAGACGGACGCTGACGCGGAGTATGGCAGGAGAGAGGAGAACCAGCAAACAAGCATTTCTTTCGTGTTTCATCTCTTTTATTTACTTTATTTGGTTGATCGTCTTGTTAATGTTTGTTGCCTTCATATTGTTTGAAGTTTATTAGTTATATTTGTTTGTGATACGTGTTTCTTGAGTTTTTTGCGTGTTTGTAGGAAATAAATGTCAATGCAGCGCACTTGAGTTTCACGTGTCCTCCTTTATGTTGTGAAACCCTTACGTAGCCAGTTTTTTTCAAAAAGGGTTCGTAACATAAATTGGGGGCTCGTCCGGGATTTCGGATTACTTTAATTTTGTTTGATGAGCAGATAAAGATAGTGGTGCTGGACGATCTCCGGGTAGGTAGAGTAAACCAGGGGGGCCGTGCTTTGCGCCGGTTCTCACTACGGTTTACTATTTATTGTTTTCTTTATTATTTTAGTTTGTTGTGTTTGGAGGTACTCCGGGGGGGAGGCTTGCCTCTCAACTGGTACCCTCTGAAGACTAGAGAGGTTTTAGTTAGTCTTGGTTAGGTAGGTTTAGGTCCGGAGTCGTTCGTAGCCTACTAATTTATTATGTTTGTGTTTTTTCTCATCAATTTATTATGGCGTTATTTGATTTAAAGGAGTTTATAAGTCAACCTAGCGTTGCAGTGTTAGAAACATGTAGAAAGGACGATTTGTTCCTTATTGCTCGACATTTTGAAATACCTGTTTCGAAAACATTGCTTAAGAAAGACTTGAAAGCTTGTTTGTTAACTGGTTTAATTAATGTTGGGGTGTTGCCTTTGTTGGAGGATGTTCCTGAATCAGCAGAATCAGTTGCAGCTGTTATGGATGACGAGGAACAACCTCCGCTGCAGTCTTCGACTTCATTGCGTCCTCTCGCTGGCAATCCAATTACGCCGGATGCCGGTGGTGGGGCGAAGGTAGGACCACCTTTTTCTTTGCCTAAGTTTGAGCCTTTATCCCTCTCTACCGAAGAATCGCCTGTACATCAGGGAGGTTTGCGGTTGAAAGTACGTTTAGCTCGCTTACAGCTTGAGACGCAAGACAGAGCTCAAGCACGGAAGGATGAGTTGCACCATCAGCTTGAATTGCACCGTATCGATGCGGAGATGAAAGTTAAAATGCGCCAATTAGAGTTACAGTCTGTTCGAGATGATTCAAAAAGATTTAACAAATTTGCACGTGAAGATAGACCTAGTTCGGAGGTTGAAGCTGCTGTACTCGTGTCAAATATTCCTGTGATACCTACAGTTAACTCTTTACCTGTGGTAACGGATTCTCTTGATCATTCGACTTCATTTAATGTAGCGAAAAATATTGTAATTGTTCCACCTTTTCGGGAGAAAGAGGTTGAAGCTTATTTTCAGGCATTTGAAAGAATAGCATCTGCGTTGAAGTGGCCAACAGAGGTCTGGTCATTAATGTTACAATGTAAGTTAACAGGGAAAGCGCAAGAAATTTGTGCATCTCTTCCGTTGGAGGAAAGTGTTCAATATGAGACCGTAAAAAATGCGATTCTCCGTGCTTATGAGTTAGTACCTGAACATTACCGGCAACGTTTTCGCTCAACGAAAAAATCCGCTTCTCAGACATATGTCGAATTCGCCCGTGAGAAGGGTATACTTTTTGATCGATGGATAAAGGCGTGTAAAGTCGCGGATTATCAATCTTTGTGTGAACTTTTGCTCATTGAAGAGTTTAGAAATTGTGTTCCTGAGCGTACTGCTTTATATTTAAACGAACAAAAGGTTACTACTGTGCAGCAAGCAGCTGTTTTAGCAGACGAGTATGCACTTATTCATAAACCTGTGTTTTTAAAGCGTGCGAGTGAATCAGGTTACACTCCGCAAAGAGAGAATGAAGTTAATTCTTCTGATTTTAAAGTCAGGCCTGGTCCATCTAGCCCGAAAATGCGTAAAGAGTGTGGCTATTGTCACAAGGTTGGACACATAATTGCTGAGTGTCGAATTTTAAAACGAAAGCATGAACGTCAGGATTTTCCCGCTCAACCTCGCGGTTCAGTTTTAGTGAAAACTGTGTCTCCACAGACCATGATTTCAGTAGCTCCTGATGAGTGTTTTCAGCCTTTCGTGTTTGACGGTTATGTATCACTGACTGGTCGTGTTGAGGACCAGAAGGCTGTGAAGATCTTACGTGATACGGGAGGATCTCAGTCTTTTATACTGTCTGACACTTTGCCTTTCTGTGCAGACTCCGAATGTGATACAGGCACTATCGTGCAGGGCATAGAAATGGGTTTCATCACTGTACCTATTCATCGCGTCTGGGTGACGTCTGAATTAGTTTCTGGATGTTTTAATGTAGCGGCTCGTTCTTCCCTACCTGTGAAAGGTATTAATTTTATCATGGGAAATGATCTTGCTGGAGGGAAAGTAATGCCAGTTGTACATGTTACTAATATTCCAGTTACTGATCAACAACCAGATGTACTCGCCCAACATTTTCCGAATGTTTTTGCTTCTAGTGCAGTTACGACGCGTGCTCAGACGAAAAATCTCGTTAAGGAGAATGAGGTGAGTCTAGGTGAGTCTATTTTTGCAGAGATGTTTGAGAAAAATGCCTTGACAGAGCAGATGGATGTTAATTTGTCCCAAGAATCTGTTTGTCCCGATCCTGACGTATTTTTGCCTATTTCGTGCGATGTTCTCACTGCGGCTCAGCAAAGTGATCATACGTTAGAGAAATGTCGTTTAAGTGCTGACAGTAAAATGTCACCTTTGTACAACCATCAGTTCTATTGGAACAACACTGTGTTGATGCGTAGCTGGAATGTTCGGTTATCGAATGACGAAGATTCGGATGACTGGAACGTGGTCCATCAGATTGTGGTGCCCTTGAAGTTTCGACAGCATATTTTAAGCTTGGCACATGATCATCCTTGGTCTGGGCATCTCGGTATAAATAAAACTTACCATCGGGTGCTCCAGCATTTCTTTTGGCCTGGGTTGAAAGCTGATGTGTCTCGATATTGTAAGTCTTGTCATACCTGTCAAGTAGTAGGAAAGCCCAATCAGATCGTGCCACCTGCTCCACTTCACCCTATTCCGGCTGTAGGAGAACCGTTTGAACGTGTCTTGGTAGATTGCGTCGGGCCGTTGCCGCGAACTAAATCCGGTTCTCAGTATATTTTAACGATTATGTGTGCTGTCACACGATTTCCAGAAGCAATTCCGTTACGGAATATAACTGCCAAAAGTGTCACCAAAGCTCTAGTAAAGTTTTTCACCACATTCGGATTGCCGAGAACTGTTCAAACAGATCAAGGTACTAATTTTTTGTCTAAAATCTTCCGAAATGTGCTGAAAGGTTTGAGTGTGTCACATGTCACATCCAGTGCCTACCATCCTGAATCGCAGGGAGCACTGGAGAGGTGGCACCAGACGTTGAAATCTAGTCTGCGAAAATATTGCCTCGAGGCAGGGAATGAGTGGGATGAGGGAGTCCCTTTGGTTTTGTTTGCATTGCGTGAAGCGCGACAAGAGTCACTTGGGTTTAGTCCGTCGGAATTGGTCTTTGGACATAACGTACGGGGTCCTTTAAAAGTACTAAAAGATGAGTTTCTCTCTACTGGTACGACTGAGAAACGTAATGTGCTTGACTTCGTTACTCGTACCCGCGAACGGTTGCGAAGTGCTTGTGCAGTCGCGAAAGAAGCTCTTTCTCTTTCGCAAAAGAAAATGAAGCGTTGTTTTGATAAACGCGCGGTTGTGCGTAATTTTACGCCTGGAGAAAAAGTATTAGTGTTGCTTCCTTTGCCCAGTTCTGCTTTAGCTGCGCGATTTGCAGGTCCGTATGTGATTAAGAGCAAGCTAAGTGACACTGATTATATAATCCATACACCAGAACGACGACGGAAGACACGTTTGTGTCATGTAAATATGCTGAAAAAATATGTAGCCCGAATTGAGAAGACTGATGAGGTGAATAGTTTGTCCCAGAGTAAGGCACAGCCGGTGTTAAATGTAGAACGAGTATCTCTGCTGTCCAGTACCATGGGTGCTGAGGATGTAGATGATGGGTTGAAAATGTCTATGGAGATGTTCAGCGGTGGTCATCTAAAGAATTCAGAGATTTTAAGAGTTTTACCATCTCGTCTGTCTTACTTATCTCGCGAAGAGCGTCAGGATGTGATTGACTTAGTAGAAACTTATCCTAACTTGTTTAGTGATGTTCCGTCTGGTACCTCTGTCATCCAGCATGATATTGAGGTGGGTAATGCAGGTCCAATAAAACAGCATGCGTATCGTTGTCCAGTAGGTAAACGAGAAATCATGAAATGTGAAGTGAATTATCTGGTTCAAAATGGTTTTGCCAAAAAGAGTAATAGCCCGTGGAGTTCACCGTGCATTTTAGTCCCTAAAGCGGACGGTTCGTTCCGTTTTTGTACTGATTTCCGCAAGGTGAATTCTGTTACTGTGCCGGATGCATTTCCGTTGCCTCGAGTAGAGGATTGTATTGACAATCTTGGCACTGCTCGGTACATTACAAAATTAGATCTTTTAAAAGGCTACTGGCAGGTGCCATTAACTGAACGTGCTTCTGAGGTCTCCGCCTTTGTGACTCCCGACTCTTTCTTTCAATATACGCGTATGGCGTTCGGTCTTCGAAACGCGCCTGCTACCTTTCAAAGGTTAATGTCTGCAGTTTTAGGTGATGTTCCGAACTGTAACATTTATCTTGACGATGTCGTTATTTTTTCTTCCACGTGGACAGATCACATCTCTACTTTGCACAATGTTTTTAGCCGACTAGCCGATGCCTCGTTAACTTTAAATCTGACTAAGTGCGATTTTGCGAAAGCCTCCGTTACGTACTTGGGGAAACAGGTTGGAAACGGTCAAGTACGTCCGCTTGACGCAAAAGTGACCGCTATTCTTGCATACCCTGTGCCCACTACTAGGAGAGAGTTGCGACGATTTTTAGGCATGGCTGGCTATTACAGGTGTTTTTGTAAAAATTTCTCGACTGTCGTCGCTCCCTTGACGAAGATGTGTAGCTCTAAAATTGTTTTTAATTGGACTGATGAATGTCAGACTGCATTTTTGTGTGCAAAGTCTCTTCTTTGCAGTGCTCCGGTGTTGTCTGCTCCTGACCTGGCTCGTCCGTTTAAGCTTGAAGTAGACGCCAGCGCGACTGGAGTTGGAGCTGTCCTGCTTCAGAATGGTGGTGATGGAATATCCCATCCAGTATCTTATTTCTCAGCTAAATTTAATCGTCACCAGTTGAATTATTCAACTATCGAAAAAGAGACTCTAGCTATGTTGCTTGCTTTGCAGCACTTCGATGTGTATGTGGGATACAGCTCTACTCCCGTCATCCTCTACACGGACCATAATCCGTTGGTTTTTTTAAATAAAATGTACAATCATAACCAACGTTTGATGCGCTGGGCGCTTATAGCTCAATGTTATAATCTTGAGATCCACCACAAGAAAGGAACGGACAACGTCGTCGCAGATGCCCTTTCTCGGGGCTAGGTAAATGTATTTACTTTATGTGTGTTCTGTCGTTTTTGTTGTTGTGATGTTCTTGTTTGCTTTTACTGTTCGTTTCGTCCAGAACCTGTCTAAGAAGACTGGTTCTTTCTTTAAGTGGGGGAGTGTTACGGTTCGTGTCTCGTGTTTCCCTCTACTTATGATGACGTCATGACTCTGTGCTTCTTTTGTGTGTCTGAGATTACTGATGGGTCTGCACCTGTGTATCATTATACACCTGCGCCTCGTTGGAGTCGTTGCTGATCCACTATAAGACGGACGCTGACGCGGAGTATGGCAGGAGAGAGGAGAACCAGCAAACAAGCATTTCTTTCGTGTTTCATCTCTTTTATTTACTTTATTTGGTTGATCGTCTTGTTAATGTTTGTTGCCTTCATATTGTTTGAAGTTTATTAGTTATATTTGTTTGTGATACGTGTTTCTTGAGTTTTTTGCGTGTTTGTAGGAAATAAATGTCAATGCAGCGCACTTGAGTTTCACGTGTCCTCCTTTATGTTGTGAAACCCTTACGTAGCCAGTTTTTTTCAAAAAGGGTTCGTAACAGTTAGAAAAATAAACCTGCTCTTCAGGGGTGAGGTGTCAAGTAAAACAGGATGGGGACAACTCCCCAAGAAATAAGGACAATTTATCTTATCATCACAATCAATGGATAAGAGTAGGCTATATAATATGTAACTTTGTGACCATTTTGTTTTGACTTTTTCCTGAAGACGCCGGTATAAACATCTAATTATATTGATCTTACAGCCTGTGAAGTGTCAAAATGGCCCCATTTTGGGGTCTCCCCGCCAGACAGGAATGCTACAGATCAGAAGATTTTATGGTTGGAGACAGTTGTGGTCTTTGATTGTAAAACACCAGGTGGCCGCACTATCTTTTAATTGCTTGATGTTTTCTGAAACAAACTCCTAATGCTATTACCTAGCATAAGATAGCAGCTACACAGAGAGGAAGGGGCGGACCATTGCCCCGGACATGATGAAAGCGGTCTTCATTTTCAATTTAGCAAACGGAGAGCAAACACCTCAGAAATTCAAGGATCTGTGATTTTAACCAGAGCCAAAAAGACCTCCTAATTTCACCAATGGTAGGTACACTTCAACATACGTTTAAAACTAGTTTTAAATACTTAATAAAATGTCATCTTATTTCGTATAAAAACACTGTTTTATATGTTTATTTATCTGTGTAAGGCAGTATATTGTTGTGCATTCGATTAAAATGCTTATACTTTATAATTTAATATCTTATTTCAAATAATATGAACTCTTATTCACTATATATTATATGTTTTATTTATCTGTGTAAGGTCGTATTTCGTGTGTATTAGATTCAAGTTTGTATACTTGGTAATTTAACAGTTTGTTTAAAATAATATGTTTCACAAATTTATATGTTTTATTTATCTATGTAAGTCAGTATATTGCAGACAACAGACAACATAGTGGTCAGTGAAGTGAAGATGCAATAGAATATTGGAACCTAGGAACCTGTATTAGATTAAAATGTGCATACTTGGTAATTTAACAACTTATTTAATATAATATCAACTATTCGCTATTTTATGTTTGATTTATCTATGTAAGGCAGTATTTCGTGGTGTATTAGAATAAAATACGTAATAATTTAGAATCTTATTTCATATAATATCAACTATTATTCACTATTTTATTTATCGGTGTATAAGAAAGTATATTGTGCGTATTATATTAAAATGATTATATACCTGATAATTAGCATCTTATTTCAAATAGTACAAACTATTTTCACTATTTTATGTTTTATTTAACTTTGTAAAACCATATATTGTGGATAATTTAACCTCTTATTATATATTATATAACCATAATAATGTGAACTATAATTCATTACTATTATATAACTAATATTATATAACTATTATTCATCACTATTATTTATCTGTGTAAGCCAGTATTTTGTGGTGTATTAGATTAAAATACTTGATAATTTAACCTTATTTCATATAATATCAGCTATTATTCACTATTTTATTTATTTATGTAAAACAGCATATTGTGATGTATTATATTGTGTTGTATTAGATTAAAATACATGATAATTTAACATCTTATTTCACATAATATCCCCTATTATTCAAAATTGTATATGTTTTATTAAACTGCGTAAGACCCTATACCACTGATGTATGAATTAAAATGCTTATAGTCAATTCGACATATTGTTTCAAATAATGAACTGTTATTCACTGTTTTATTTAAGACAGTATATTGGGGTGTATTTGATTAAAATGCTTATAGTCAATTCAACATCTTACTTCATTTAATAACTAATTCATGTGTTTTATTCGAGCACAGTGCTTTTAATTTCTTAAAACTGTTTGGGATATTTCATCTGCTCAGAAAGACTTAAGAATCCGCAACAATATTCAGACGCATAAAGGATACCTAATTAAGTTCAGCACATGTTAAAACTTACTTTAAATGTGTAATTAAATTAATCACTATTTATGTGCTTTATTCAAGCACAATGCTATTTCTTTAAACTCATTTTTGTGACATTTCATCTGATCAGAAAGGTTTAAGAGTCTGTGACTAACCAGATAGACGCATAAATACCTCCTCATTAATTTCCAGAGTTGTTTTAAAACTTTGCTTTAAAATATATAATGAAGTTTTATTTTATAAGCTTTTATTTGTCATCAATGCTATTTCTTTAAACTCATTTTGTTTCATTCTCCTCAGCAGGCAATATGGATGGTGCAGTGCCGGCTGAAAATCCGTGTCAGACCTCTTCATGTTCATAATTTCGGCGTTCTGTGAACATTATCCTGATATAATAAAAACTTTCCCTGAAAACATTCCTCTCAGTCACACCAAGCAAATTGCCCCGTCATAAACACACACACACACACACACACACACACACACCATTCCTCTCAGTCACACCAAGCAAATTGCCCCGTCATGAACACACACACACACACACACACACACACACACACACATAAACACATAGCCATAAACTCCGGAAACACATGGTCGGGGTCAAAAGTTCACATACCATCTGGTGGTCATAAAACCCCCTCCCTACTACACAACCTGTCAAAACTTTCTGTCAACCAAATGATCGAACGCTCATCAGGGCAAAGGTTAATCCATCAATCCCGGAAACGGGGAGGGCTAGGTCAAAGGTTAATCCATCAACCCCGGAAACCGGGAGGGGTAGGTCAAAGGTTAATACATGACCCCGGAAACAGGAAGGGCAAGGGGAGGGGCAAGGTCAAAGGTCACCATCAATCATTTTGACACAAGCTGCAGTATAATAACTACTGTTAGTTCACCCAATAAAATGAAAATGATGTAATTAATTACTCACCCTCATGTTGTTCCAAACCCAGAAGACATTAGTTCATCTTCGGAACACAAATGAAGATATTTTTAAGGAAATCTGAGAGCTTTCTTTACCTCCATTGACAGTCTATGCAACTACCACTTTCCTAGAAAGGTAAAGACCTTTAAAGGTGCCCTAGAATTTAAAATTTAATTTATCTTGGCATAGTTAAATAACAAGAGTTCAGTACATGGACATGACATACAGTGAGTCTCAAACACCATTGTTTTCTCCTTCTTATTTAAATCTCGTTTTTGAAAAACACCCCTGAAAAATAGGCGAATCTCCACATAACACCGACTGTGACGCAACAATCGGGATCATTAATATGTACGCCTCCAAAAATCTGCATATGCCTGCCCATGTTCAATGCCAGGCAGAACTGCGCAGCCGAATTATCGGAAGTTTCGTTTCGTTTCGTTTTTATTCACACGTCATCATTATATCATTTACACACAATTTCAGAAGGAACAATGGTCATATGTAGGTCGCGTGAAATGGGGAACCCCAGAGAAGCTACTAAAAGCTTTTAGGAGGGGGCCCAATAACATAAACATACAACATATAATATACAAGTTCTGCAGGTGAAGAAACAAGCGAGGATCATAGGAAAAATGGCAGATCATGGAAACAAATGTTATGTTCCAGGCTGTGCAGGGGATGTGAGGACTTTTCATACCCTTCCCACAGAAAAGAAATGTCAACAGGCGTGGTTGATGTTTATCTATAATCGGATACCGCAACAGTTTAATTCGAAGTTGTTAGTTTGCTCTGCCCATTTCACCACGGACTTATTTTCTAACCTGGGACAAAATCAAGCAGGCTTCTCTCAGCGTCTCATTCTGAAGATTCAATTCCAACTATATTCCCGCAAGCGGTAAGTAGTGATTTTATTAACGATAATTTACACTGTGTTATCTAGATCCACCGCAAGATCCTAGTACAGTAACAAATAGCAAACTCCAAGTAACGAGCATACATAACTAAATAGTAGGACAAAGTATTTATGCTGAGGTTAATATTTCTTGCCTGTGTTGTCATATAAATCTACAAAATAATACTATACATGTAAATTCCCTTTTGTCAAATAATTTTACTTTCGTCTATTTCATCAACAACACGTCAGGGGCTAACTACGTTAGTTTAGTTGCTCACAGATAATGTTAGCTCACTCGATCCTTCTAGCTAACGTCACATTCTCCACCACATAAGTTGAAGCTATATTTATTTGACAAGGCATCTAACGTTAGTCCATTGGTTAAAATTTTTTAATTTTTGAAAACTGACGTATGATTATTTTGCACGCTTGTAATTCAGAGTGCACCACAGCCCTTGCGTACTAATGATGTAGGCTGCCAAACAGATGATCCTATCTTATGATCTTGTGTAAGGGAACACAGCTGTCTTTGAACACAATGAGGCCGCAGTGAAACAGCCAATCAGAGCAGAACTCCTCATTACTATTCATGACCCTTCCAAATAAGGTAAAAACAGACCATTTCATTCTAGGGCCAATTTCTAGAGTTGAAAATGGACCTGTTAAACCATATCTGGACATTTTAAATGTCCTTAAATAAGCCAAATACCCTCTATGTAGATATAAGAGACAAAATTAAAATATTATTTCAACACATTATAGGGCACCTTTAAAGGTTTAACCTCAATTTTATGAAGTGACGTGAGCGCTTTGTTTACAAAACATTAATCTCCGATGCACGTTCAACAGTGTCTGCTCTCGCATCAACACAACACATGCGTTGTGGTGCTCTCATGAACCTCATGTTGGATATTAATATTTTTTAAATAAAATGGTAAATTATGTTTTTTTTGTGTGCAAACAAAGCACTTGTGTCGCTTCATAAAATTGAGGTTAAACCACTGGAGTCACATGGATTACTTTTATAATGCCTTTACCTTTCTGAGGCTTGAAAGTGGTATTTGTGACTGTCAATGGAGGGACAGAAAGTTCTCAGATTTCATCAAAAATATCTTCATTTGTGTTCCGAAGATGAATGAAAGTCTTACGGGTTTGGAACGTCATGAGGGTGAGTAATTCATGACAGAACTTTAATTTTTGGGTGAACTAACCCCAAGTCCCAAGTTTTTTTTTGTTTGTTTTTTCGGTAACACTTTATAATAAGATTCCATTTACATTAGTTAACTACATTAGTTAACATGAACTAACAATGAAAAATACTTCTGAAGCATTTATTAATCTTAATTTCAACTATTGCTTATACATTTTAAAAATGAAGTATGAGCAACATCAAGCAAAAACTTGAGTGATTCAGAGTTTGGATGCATTTTAAAAAGTTTAGATTTATCCAACAGATAAAGCAGCTAAGTCAGGTGTTGAAATATTAATTTGTTCAGATTTGTTTCAATAAACCAAAGCTCTTACAGAAACAAAAAGGAAACTATAGAAATGATCTGATGTCCAGAATCTTTCTATGAATATACGTGTACTATATCTAATGGCTGGAGTGTAGAGCTATATTGTGGGCATAAAACCTCTCTACAGCACAATGAACTGTACTCACTTTAGTGCTGCAGGTCTTGTCAGGCAAGGCTTCTAAACTGGGATCTAGTGCCCATTTTGGCTGCGCTGAAAACAGCCTGCTTGCTTGCCTCCAAAAGCATTGCCCCAGGTCTCCCCAGCACATGTATTTTGCATTATGCATAGTCTACATTCCATCAATAATTCAAAAAGTACATCCAGATTTCCTCAAGCCTTGGGGACCAGAGCTCCTGCTTCCATACCTGTCTGAACACCCAAGGCTGAACCTTGATCACACTTTCGCAGTTGTGTGTGTGTGTGTGTGTGTTTTATGAGCTGTCTGTCAACATGTATGTGTCTGTGTGTCATTGTCTATGCAGGTTTGGCTCAAAACACACAGAGAAGGGCCTTTTACAATCCCTGCGTCCAAATATGCACACCGTCAACAATGCTGATGTCAAACAAAGAGGATGTCTGAAAACTCAGTATTTATGATGAACAGTATAGGATGATACTGGGTCTAAAAATATTCTGAAGTGTGCAGTGGGTGGACTTTGCTATCCCATGAAGCTGTGATGCTTTTTTGTCCTTTAAATTATTCAGTGTATTAATTTATTCAAAAGTACATTAAAACGCAACTCATACAATGACTTGAATACATATTTTTTTATTAGCATGTTTTTTTAATTTCTTAATTAAAATGTTTTAAAGGGCTTAAAGTTCCAAATGTCAGAGAGCACTGAAGTTTAGTCAGAGTTTATTCAGTTCAACTTAGAAAGATATGTACTTCATGTAATAACATCTATAATAACTGTTTAGTTTATGTAAACAGTGTTGTTTACAATTATGCACAATGTATATATTGAACCTATAAGAAAAGATTGGTGTATATGCTGTATTTAGCATTACACTATAGCCTATAGCCAAAGAACAAGCGCTACTCTTCAGCACAATGGTAACCACAAAATTCAGTAAAAGAAACTCCTAAATGTTCAACATAACTGAATATTAAACATTACCATAAACTACCAAAATCTTTCCCTTTCCTGAAAAACACATACAATAACACTTAATCCCCCAATTTACTATCCCAATGCAGTCCCTTGCAAAGCATGTTGGGAACTACAGATGTATTTCTCAAAAGCATCATGAGCTAAGTTGATCGTAGAGCCTTTGCCACCAATGGTCTCTACGATCAACTTAGCTCACAATGCTTTTGAGAAATACAGCCCTGGGCAGTGGATCTGTAGTTCCCAGCATGCTTTGCAAGGAACTGCATTAGGATAAATTTGGGGAAGTGTTATTTTATGTGTTTTTCAGTAAAGGGAAGGATGTTACAATTTATGTTAATGTTTAGTATTTAGTTATGTTCAGGGGTTAAAGTGGGCCGGTACGGTCCGGAACTGCGTTCCGGCACCTCAGATAAATTAATAAATAAATAGATTCATTAATCTCAACGAATCTCGCTGGTCCCGATCTGGGCCGACCGACTGACCAACCTCCCTTCCTCTCCTCCCTGCTGAACGCGAGCGATTACAAATGCGTGAAATGATGTTTCCTAACAAAGTTCGGGAGGAGCATGTTCAGATAATTAAACACATGTGGAGCACATTCAGGTAATCAAGCCTAATTAGACACGAGTGGAGCACACTCCCAATCAATGAGGTAAGAGGTATATATTCAGCAAACTTAACTCAGTTCTTTGACAGTCTAACAGCATCCCTCCACCACCCCATCTCCTCACTTCTTCTCCTAAATACTCTTACAACAAGGGGGAGCACTCTGGGTTCGGGCAAAAATTTCCGAGCTCGGAGCCCTCCCCCTGGACAGCACGCCAAATACGCATAATCTTTACTCTGTTTAATTGATGTAAATGTGAACTCGTGAAATGCACTCACGGTAGTTGAGAGCGGTAAAGTTAGTTTTAGGTTCGATATTCACCGGACATTTTTTCCCTTGCCACTGTTCTATAGGGTCGGCAGTCTTACAAAGATATCAATAGCAGGATTAGTTTTAACATTATGTAACCATTGTATATTGACATGAAATATTCGTTAAAAATCACCTACTTGCGTTAATGCTGCATATTTATACCTGAGAATTCTTTGACGCGTTTACACACCGCATGATGCCTAAAGGCTGATTTATACTTCTGCATCGGACCTACGCCGAAGCCTCTACGCTATAGACTACGCGTTGGTTTTCATTTATACGTCTGCGTCGTTGTCCGTGTTGACGCGCAATTACACATGCAGAGGGAGCATGTGAAACCCGGGGAGCGGTTCTAGCAGACCAATCACAGCGCTTGCGGTACGCGTAGAATTGACGCGTTGTTACATTTTTGGAGAGGTGCACGTCAGGGTACGCCGAAGGGTACGCGCGCTACACACAGCCTACGACGTAGCTACAGCGTGAGTTCGACGCAGAAGTATAAATTGGGCTTAATGGTGCGTTCACACCAGATGCGAATAGAGCGTCTAGCGCGAGTGATTTCAATGTTAAGTCAATGCAATGACGCGTTACGCGCGTAAAAAATTCCTGCTGATGGCGCGAATTGAGCGTCTGGCACGTTGCGCGCGAATGATTTTATTAAGTGCTTTTTGTGCATTCACGCGTTTGACGCGAATTTGCATCTGCCGCCCGAGTTGAAAAATCTGAACTTTGGCGTCAATTCGCGCAGTGTTAACCAATCAGGAGCCTAGCTGCTTGCTGCTGTCACGTGGTGAAGTATCTCAATAAATTATTTTGTAATATGACAATGCCTGGTGTGGTTCTAATGCACAACAAAGCAAATATTTTATCACATAAAACTTGATTTCAATTTATGAGACATATTCATTTTGTATTGAATGTTATTTATTCCATATGTGGAGTATATGAAATATTATTATAATGTAAAGACAACCAACATACTATAGTGCATAAGTTCGTGTCTGGACAGTGTTGTGTGAGAGAGAAAAAAATCACAGGACAGGTTAATCACTTTTGGAGGCTGGCTCCATTTATCATCAAAACAAAAATAAATTACAAATTAGGTGGATGAGGGCGAGGGTGATCCTCGCTCCGATGCGGGACAAAAGGTCATCAAACTGGGCGCGGGACAGGCGGAAGTACTACTTGGGCTTAATGCGCAGGCGCAGCTCCTGGAGCGAGCAAATGGTGAAACTCGCCAAATTGGTTTCGCCTCCGAAGGGTCTGGTGGACACAAATACGACGACAATGACCCCTACGCCGCCGTTCTGCTCTCCAGAGCAAATACTCTCTGTTGACTCTAATACTCTGGTGACTCTCTCGATGAATGCTCGATCAACATAAAAAAGATGGCCGCCAACGGGTTTCGATTCCGACGTGCGTGACGCGCGTAAATTTCGTTTCAAACTTTTGTTTTTACGCGCGTTAATTTCCCTCTTGACGCACGAATGGATTCAAAGTGTTCAAGCGTATAACTAGACGCGATAGGCGTGAATTTGACGCGCTATTTGCGTCTGGTGTGACCGCACAGTAATGGAACGTCTGCCAATTCCACCAACTGCGTTAAACGAAGCCTATAATTTGTATTATTTAAAATTACTTTTAACATTTAAAAACAAAAGTTTGTAGAAGGTTCCTATTGGCAATACTGACCTGGTAGCCTTGAGTAAATTAACTTATCTAAGAAAATTATTCATAAAACATAAATATCAGTTGAGCCTATGCTTACTTTCTTCAATGACACGAAATGAAAATGAAAAGACTATCAGTCAAAGTTCAGCTTTAGGAGGGGAAGAAATAGGGCAGGATAAAGAGACTGAGAGAAAAAGAAAGATGCAGATGAGGAGAGAGCAGGTATTGAC
This sequence comes from Rhinichthys klamathensis goyatoka, assembly GCF_029890125.1. Taxonomy (NCBI): domain Eukaryota; kingdom Metazoa; phylum Chordata; class Actinopteri; order Cypriniformes; family Leuciscidae; genus Rhinichthys; species Rhinichthys klamathensis. The sequence goes on from NW_026606637.1 coordinate 2,276,446, forward strand.
AAATAATCTAATGCCCACTGACATGGTTTTAAAGCTATTTATTATCCATTTTTTTGGCCTTCAAAAGTCTTAAATTGCACATATGTAGGTCAGAAAAGTCAAAATTTTATCGGGTAAGCATGCCCCCAAACCCCCCTAACTACCTCACATTTGACCTATTAATTAGATACTAGTACTTATTAATTAGCTACTAGTACTTATTCAATAGATACTAGTACCTATTTATTAGATACTAGTTTTTATTCCAAATGTTACTTTAAGATTTTTTATTTTACTAGTAAGATTTTTTATTGAACTCTACAGTGGCCGTTCTGACTAGTCATAACATAAGACTAGTAAAAAATCAGTTGTGACTAGTAAGATAAGAATAGTTCCCTTTCGTTGTCACTACGAGTTCCGTCGTGACGACGAATGGGGTTCGCTTAGAAGCCTCTCATCTTCGAAAGAAATAAAATGAGCCAATGGCAAGGAAATGCCATGGGTCTGCGGAATTTGCATGGCGTAACTCCGCCCCACCGCGTGGGTATAAAAGGAAGGACGCCGCAATATTGCAGATATGTTTTCGCTTCGGAGCCAAGAAGTTCTCTTCACTCCTGCAGCCTATTCTCTGACTATCTTCGAGAATCTTCTAGAGACGAGCAGCTTCCAGTTGGAACGCCATCACATCGTTGGTGTGATGGCGTGTTCCAGCGAGTTTCACATTCCTGCCTGCTGAACTGAACTGAACAGCGTGTGTGCTTCTCCCAGGGCGCTTCAGCACTGCTGCAAGCTTTACTGCTGCAAGACGCAAGCTTTTCTCTCACAAAAAGAGCGTGGACACGGCGCGTCTTTCTAAAGACGATCTGCCCGTGTATTTCTGAGTGCGGTATTCTGATAGATTCAGCTGATGTGCACGAGCGCTGTTTTGACGTGTTTGGGCTTCGATCACACTCAAACAGCGTTCGTGGATGTGTCACGTTCTCCAAGCGGGAACATGACCATCGCAATGTAACGGTCGAGACTCGATGAGCTCAATAGAGCGAGAGTCCCCTCATCCACACCCCGGTCTATTTTTCTCCACGCGAGATAATACTTCGGCTGGTGGCCAGGGTGACGTAAGACGGCAGGTCTGGAACTAAACTGACGAAATATCCTCGGTCCACACCCCGTCTTTCACATTACAACCCGTGCGATTCCGAATGAGTTCGCTGACCAAAGCCGCATCAGAGGACGCCAGCGGGCCCGCGATCTCATTCGGTTCCAAGGTGAGCTGGAGTCCTCTGGAGATGAGGTCTCGTCTGTGCTGCCATCCTCGGGTGTGCTAGCATAACGAGTCTGATCCGGAGTTGACAGCTATGCTTTCCTGGGCCGCCACGAGTATCGGGCTTGTGTGGAACCATCTGCCATGTCCTGAGCACTTAAGGCTGATTGGTTTTTGGGGGAGGCGAACCCAAATCCTTTCTACCCGGACGTGCATGAAGAGGTCATGAGATCGTGGGAGTCTCCTTTGACTTTTCGCGACTGCTCAGCGGCCTCTTCCGCCTTCTCTGCCATCGCAGAAGCCGCGGCCAAGGGTACACTGGGGTTCCCCCCGTGGAATGTTCTGTGGCAACACATCTGTGTCCCCACAGCGCCTCCACCTGGCGTGGTGACCCTAAGCACCCCTCCAATGCCTGTAGGTTTTTTGTCTACTCCGGTGGCAAAGACCTATAGAGCTGCGGGGCAAGCTGCCGCTGGCACAGTCCTTGGGAGCCTGGATAGAGCTTCCCAACCTGTCCCACTGGGTCGCACGAACCGTCAGGCTCGGCTATACTATTCAGTTCGCACGGTCTCCTCCCCGCTTCAGGGGAGTCCGCTCTACTTGGTCAGTGGCAATGCCCCTATCATGAGAGCAGAGGTTGCTACCCTACTGGCGAAGGGGGCGATCGAGACTGTCCCTCCAGCCGAAATGAGGTCCGGGTTCTACAGCCCCTACTTCATTGTCCCGAAGAAATCCAGTGGGTTATGGCCAATCCTGGACCTGCGCATCCTGAACCGCTCCCTTCACAGGCTGCCGTTCAAAATGCTCACGGCCAAACGCATCTTCAAGTGTGTGCGGCCCCAGGATTGGTTTGCAGCGATCGACCTGAAGGACGCCTACTTCCATGTCTCCATTCTCCCTCGACACAGACCGCACAGACCCTGCGGTTTGCTTTGGAGGGGCAGGCATACCAGTATGCGGTTCTCCCTTTCGGGCTAGCCCTGTCTCCTCGCGTCTTAACGAAGGTCGTCGAGGCAGCCCTTGTTCCCCTACGGGGACACGGGGTTCGCATCCTGAATTATCTCGACGACTGGCTGATCCTAGCTTACTCTCGAGACCAGGTTTGCGAACACAGGGACCTAGTGCTCCGGCACCTAGCTCGTCTGGGCCTTCGGGTCAACTGGGAGAAGAGCAAACTTTGCCCCGTGCAGAGGATCTCTTTTCTCGGTATGGAAATCGACTCGGTCACCATGTCCGCGCAGCTTACGAGCGAGTGCACACAGTCACTGCTGACTTGCCTGAGACAATTCGGGGGCAAGAGCGCGGTTCCACTGAAGTTATTTTAGAGGCTCCTGGGACATATGGCATCTGCAGCCGCGGCAACGCCTTCGGATTACTCATATGAGACCGCTTCAGCTCTGGCTTCGCGACCGAGTCCTAAGGTGGGCATGGCAACACGGCACGCTCTGAGTACCAGTTACTCCGACCTGCCGTCAGACCTTCACCCCGTGGCCGAACCTCAGCTTTCTACGGGCCGGAGTGCCCTTAGAACGAGTTCCAGGCATGTTGTTGTCTCAACAGATGCCTTCACCACGGGCTGAGGTGCCATGTGCAATGGACATGCTGCCGCGGGCTCCTGGACAGGACCCCAGCGCCTATGGCATGTCAATTGCCTCGAGTTGCTGGCAGTACGCCTTGCTCTGCACCGCTTTCTGGCGCTGCTCAAGGGTCAACACGTACTAGTCCGATCAGACAATACGCCACAGTAGTGTACATCAACCATCAAGGTGGTCTACGCTCCCGCCGTATGTCGCAACTCGACCGCCACCTCCTCTTATGGAGTCAGGAGCATCTGAGGTCACTTCGAGCCATTTACATTCCCGGAGCCCTGAACTGTGCAGTCGACGAACTCTCACGGCTTCAGCCCCTCCCTGGAGAATGGCGACTCCATCCCCAGTCGGTTCAGCTGATTTGGGACCAGTTCGGGGATGCTCAGGTAGATCTGTTTGCATCCCACAACTCGACCCATTGCGCCCTGTTTTACTCCCTGACCGAGGGCACAATGGGCATGGACGCACTGGCACACAGCTGGCCGCGGGGCTTCAGCAAATATGCGTTTCCCCCCAGTGAGCCTTCTTGCGCAGACTCTGTGCAAGATCAGGGAGGACGAGGAGCAGGTAATTCTGGTCGCACCTCACTGGCCCACCCGGACCTGGTTCTCCGAACTTGTACTCCTCGCGACAGCACCTCCCTGGCCAATTCGTCTGAGGAAGGACCCCCTTTCTCAGGGACGGGGCACCCTATCACCCTCGTCCCGATCTTTGGAACCTCCACGTGTGGCTCCTGGACGGGACGAGGTAGGTTTGAGTACCCTACCACCAGCGGTGGTGGCTACCATCACTTCCGCTAGAGCATCGTTCACGAGACATGTCAACGCGTTGAAGTGGAACCTCTTCGTCAACTGGTGCTCTTCTCACCGAGAAGACCCCCGGAGATGCCCGATCAGTGTTGTGCTTTCCTTCCTGCAAGATGGGTTGGAGCGAAGGCTGTCTCCCTCCAACCTGAAAGTGTATGTTGCCGCTATTGCCGCACATCATGACGCAGTTGAAGGTAAGTCCGTGGGAAAGCACGACCTGATCATCAGGTCGCTGAGAGGAGCGAGGAGACTAAATCCTCCTCGCGCTCCTCTAGTTCCCTCTTGGGACCTCTCAGTGGTTCTAACTGCCCTGCAGATGGCTCCCTTTGAGCCCTTGCAATCAGAGGAGCTTAACTTCCTATCTATGAAGACTGCGCTCCTGGTTGCATTGGCCTCCATCAAGAGGGTAGGGGACCTGCACACATTCTCCGTTGACGAAGCGTGCCTGGAGTTTGGGCCGGCCGACTCTCGCGTGATCCTGAGACCCCGGCCTGGATATGTGCCCAAGGTTCCCACCACTCCCTTTCGGGACCAGGTGGTAAACCTGCAAGCGCTGCCCCTGGAGGAGGCAGACCCAGCCTTGGCACTGCTCTGTCCAGTACGCACTCTCCGCGCTTATGTAGACAGAACGCAGTGTTTCAGGACCTCAGACCAGCATATTTGTCTGTTATGGTGGGAAGCTGAAGGGAAAGGCTCTCTCCAAGCAAAGGTTGTCTCACTGGATAGTGGACGCCATTGCTTTGGCTTACCAGCAGCAAGGTCGACCATGTCCCCTTGGTGTGACAGCCCACTCCAGTGTGGCTTCCTCTTGGGCTCTAGCGCATGGCGCCTCGCTAACAGACATCTGCAGAGCTGCATGCTGGGCGACACCCAACACATTCGCCAGATTCTACAATCTCCGAGTGGAGCCTGTGTCCTTTTGTGTACTCGCTTCAACCAGCCTCTACTAGGACCCGCTCAGGTGTCTTCACTTGAAGACACTTCGCTCCAGTACTGCTGACGTTGACGCCAGTGTCTATTGCCTGCGCGTTGGCTAGGTGCCTCCGTGTGCATGGTCCCCCCTCTGGGCGACCCCCACATGTGTATTTCCACTGTAAGCCTCTCTGAGCATGTGTCTTTCCCTTGGCAAGCCACCTTGCCGCCCCTGGGGTTGAAATATTTTACCCTTCGGGCTGGACACCCCAGTTTTCCCCATATGCACCCCCCTTCCAGTCATATGTGTATTCTGGAAGTCCTCCCTTCGGGCAGGCACTGATTGCATATTTCCACTGAGATATGCTTCCCAGTGTACCTTAGTATTCCTGTGTTAAGTAGGAGTCCTTCGTCCGTGCTAGTCTCACGACAGGGAGCTCAGACTTACACAGGGCACTGGAAGACAGCGGTGAAGGTGGCGTGATTAGACTGAAACCCCATTCGTCGTCACGACGGAACTCGTAGTGACAATGAAAGGGAACGTCTCGGTTCCATCTTCCTGCCACTTCCACTGTATCGCTGGAACAGCCGAGTTCAGTCTTGGCTCCTCAGCGAAGAAACATATCTGCAATATTGCGGCGTCCTTCCTTTTATAACCACGCGGTGGGGCGGAGTTACGCCATGCAAATTCCGCAGACCCATGACATTTCCTTGCCATTGGCTCGTTTTATTTCTTTCGAAGATGAGAGGCTTCTAAGCGAACCCCATTCGTCGTCACGACGGAACGTCTCCGTTCCCTACTCAGGGAACGAGGGTTACATACGTAACCGTGATGTTACTAGTAACAATTACAAAACATACTAGTGTCTAATAAATAGGTACTAGTATCTATTGAATAAGTACTAGTGGCTAATTAATAAGCAGTATCTAATTAATAAGTTCTAGTATCTATTAATAGATACTAGTATCTAAAAAATAAGTATTAGTACCTAATGAATAACTACTAGTATCTAATATATATGTACTAGTCACAATTGGAATACATAAAGTCAGAACTGAATAGTTGATATCTGAATGACAGATCCCCATAGAAGTCAATGGGAAAAAAAAAAAAAAAAAATTGTTACTAGTAACAAAAGAATAGTTACTAGTCACTATCGAAATAAGTACTAGTATCTAATGAATAAGTACCAGTATCTATTTAATAGGTTCTAGTATCTAATGAATAAGTACTAGTATCTAATAATAAGTAACTAATAAATAAATACTAGTATCTAATGAATAAGTACTACCAATTTAATAGGCACTAGAATTTAATGAATAAGTACTAGTAACTAATAAATAAGCACTAGTATCTAATAAAGAAGGACTAGTATCTAATGAATAAGTACTAGTATCTTTAAAAAGGTACTAGTACCTAAGGAATAAGCACTATTATCTAAAGAAAAGGCACTAGTACCTAAAGAATAAGCACTAGTAGCTAATGAATAAGTACTAGTACTTAATGGAATAGATACTAGTATCTAAAAAATAAGTACTAGTAGCATGAAAATAGAGACTAATGATTAAATGTTAAAACGGCTTGCCATACACCTACACAAAATTTGAGGGTTCCCTTTCAGTCGTTCACGTTCGACGTAGTCGACGTGTCGACTGATTGGGATCACGCTTAGGGAGCCTGTCATCTTCGAGTATTAAACGAGCCAATGCACATTGGCGTGCGAGATCTGCATCTCACACTCCGCCCCGCCCCGCGGGTATAAATATGGAAGTGGATGCACGCACCAGCTGTCTTTCGCTTCGGAGCCGATCGGACTTCATGTCGTTGTCTCTGGAGAGTGTTGTTTACTACAACGAGTGAGTGTGTCGGCGCTTCTTCAGGAAGGCTCTCCCGGTGCTGGTGGTTTACAGCGCGTGCAGCGGTGGTCGCGAGCTCTCTGAGCTCTCAACTGCTGTTTTAACAGCATCAAATTTCTGTTTGTGTGTTTGTTTGTCTGACGGCTGGTTGAGGGCGAAAAGAGTGAGTGCTTCACTGGTACAGGCTGCACCATCCCTGTCAGTGTTGCCGCGATCATTCCCCTGTGTGCTCCGGCACTGGTGAGAGTTTCAAATCCTGAAAGAGCAACACGGGTGCGTTTGCGTCTTTTTCAAGATGTCATTCCACCTGTGCGTTTCTGGATGCGGTCGTTCCCTGTCCCCCTCTGACGGTCACAATTGTTGCATCATGTGTTTGGGCTTACAGCACGCTGAGGCAGCTTTTGTGGATGGCTCATGTTCCCATTGCGGGAATATGACTGTCTCGGTGTTGAGATCGAGACTTGCCTTCGTCCGCGAAGCGCAAGTCCCCATTACCATGCCCCACCCACGGGTGCCGTGTGGGATGGGTGATCGGAGATTAGTGATGGAGGTCTCGCCCGGAAACCTTTCCCTGTTGGCTCCTCACTTCTCCATTACACCGCAGCCGGTGGAGTGCTCTGTTGAGCGCGCTGGTCCGTCTGTAATGGATCGACCAGACGTTTCATACAGGGTTTCTCCAGAGGACAGGATGTCGATTGCAGCATCGGAGGGTGAGCTGATCTATGGAGATGATGACTCGGCTGCGTTATCCCCTTCGGGGAGTGTAACGTTGCCAGAGCCAGATCCACAGCTGTCAGCTATGCTGAAACGGGCCGCTGAGGCTGTCGGGCTCGAGTGGAACCCTCCACCGTGTCCCGCTCAGTCTCGGTTGGATGATTGGTTTCTCGTGGCGGGCCGCGCTGGTTCTCAGCCCGCCGCCCCTGTTCCTTTCTTTCCCGAAATGCATGGAGAGCTAACAAGGTCGTGGACTGCACCTTTCACTGCCGAAAACGGCCTAGAGAGCACCTCCCCCCTCACTACCCTTGACGGAGGAGTGGCGAAGGGTTACGATGTGATCCCTCCTGTGGAGCGGTCTGTCACGGCACACCTGTGTCCGGCGGCCGCTGCATCAGAGAGTGTGGATCCTTGTCTCCCCCCCCAGGCCTGTGAGCTCTCGTCTGTTCTTATGGACAGAGCTTACAAAGCTTGTGGGCAAGCCGCTTCCTCTTTGCATGCCATGGCGTTGCTACAGGTCTATCAGGCCAGAGTACTCATGGACATGCACGCCTAGATCGTGCGCTCATGAGTGAGCTCCGCACCACAACCGACTTGGCTCTTCGGAGCACGAGCGTTGCGGTCTGCGCGATCGGTCTAGCGATGTCCACCCTGGTGGTCCAGGAGCGCCATCGTTAGCTCAGCCTGGTTGATATGGCGGATGCGGACAAGGTTCGGATCCTGGACTCCCCTATTTCCCAGGTTGGGCTTTTCGGCGACGCGGCGGAGAACTGCGCCCAACAGTTCTCTGCTTCTCAAGCGCAGACGGAGGCCATCCGGCACACCCTGCCACAGCGGCCTGCTGCTGCCTTCACCCCGCCGCCGGTGGCAGTTCCTCCGCCTGCTCGTCGTCGAGGGCGTCCCCCTGCCGCCGCTTTCGCTCCTGCTGAAGTCCCGCAGCAGCCTTCACCCAGGACTCGGAGTAGAGCAGGCCGCAGGCAGGTCGCCCAGCCTGTCTCAGGCGCTGCCGAACCAGGTGGCAAGCGTAAGACAAAGCGTCCCTGAGACAGGCCACCCAGGGATGGGGGGACGAGCTCTTCAGATAGTTACCGTTCCGCCACTGGCTCCCCGGAGTCCAGTGGTACCCAAATTGTCGGAAGAGCAAATTCCTCCTTTCCTGGGTCCCAAGAGAGTGAGGCTGGCGGTGTGCGACCCTGTAGATCAGCCTTGCATCCCTCAGCCCCCTCTTGTTCGCCAGCTGGCAGCACGATGCGTTCGGGGACCCGGTCATCCGCCTTCTCACGCATCCCCTGTTGCCCTGTAGAGACAGGTAAGTGTTGCTCCGCTCACTCTGACCCCGCTTCGGACCACCCCCGGGCCTTCCGGGCCGGGTCCCTGTCTTCCACCTCGCTGCCCCACCCCGGGTACGTCTGTGGTGCCTCTGGTCCCCCTGGCCCGGTTTGTGGAAGCCTGGAAAGCGTTTCCCAACCGGTCCAGCTGGCTCCTCCGTACCATCAGACTCGGCTACACGATTCAGTTCGCCCGGCGTCCGCCCAAGTTCAGCGGAGTTCGTTACACTTCGGTGTTAAACGAACGTGCCCCTGTCATGCGAGCGGAGATCGCAGTCCTACTGGCGAAGGACGCGATAGAGCCGGTTGCTCCAGCCGATTCGAAGACCGGCTTTTACAGCCCATACTTCATTGTACCCAAGAAAGGTGGTGGGTTACGGCCAATCTTGGACCTACGAATTTTAAATCGGGCCCTTCACAAGCTTCCGTTCAAGATGTTAACGCAGAAACGCATTTTCGAGTGCATCCGTCCCCGAGATTGGTTTGCAGCGATCGACCTGAAGGACGCCTACTTTCATGTCTCCATCCTGCCGCGACACAGGCCATTCCTGCGCTTCGCGTTCGAGGGTCAAGCATATCAGTACAATGTCCTACCCTTCGGGCTGGCCCTGTCGCCCCGCGTCTTTACGAAAGTTGCGGAGGCTGCCATTGCTCCCATGAGAGAGCAGGGTGTTCGTGTCCTCAACTATCTCGACGACTGGCTGATACTAGCTCACTCTCGAGAACAGTTGTGCGAACACAGGGATTTGTTGCTTCAACATATCAGCCGGTTGGGTCTTCAGGTCAACTGGGAAAAGAGCAAACTCACACCCGTGCAGAGGATCTCTTTTCTCGGTATAGAGCTGGATTCGGTCCAACTCAGGGCACGTCTCACAGAGGAACGTGTCCGGTCGGTGCTGAACTGCCTGAATACTGTCAAGAGCAGAACAGTGGTCCCACTGAAACTTTTTCAGAGGCTCCTGGGGCATATGGCAGCCGCAGCCGCAGTAATGCCGCTCGGCTTGCTGCATATGAGACCACTTCAGCACTGGCTTCAGGGCCGAGTCCCGAGGTGGGCGTGGCACAGCGGCAAGCTCCGTGTGACAGTCACCCCGGCTTGCCGCCAAACCCTCAGCCCGTGGTCAGACCCTTTGTTTCTCCGGGCCGGAGTGCCCCTAGAACAAGTGTCCAGGCATGCTGTGGCCTCCAACACCGGCTGGGGGGCCACGTACAACGGGCATGCAGTAGCGGGGATCTGGACGGGCCCCCAGCTGCATTGGCACATCAATTGCCTCGAGTTGTTAGCAGTACACCTTGCTTTGAGACGCCTCAAAATGCCGCTACTCGGCAAGCATGTACTGGTCCGTTCGGACAGCACTGCGACCGTTGCGTACATCAACCATCAAGGTGGTCTACGCTCCCGTCGTATGTCACAACTCGCCCACCACCTCCTCCTATGGAGTCAGAAGCATCTGAGGTCGCTTCGCGCCACTTATATTCCTGGCCTGCTCAATCGTGCCGCCGAGGAGCTCTCACGACAGCTTGTGGCCAAGGGAGAGTGGAGACTCCATCCCCAGGTGGTCCAGCTGATCTGGGACTACTTCGGGGCTGCACAGATAGATCTGTTTGCCTCTCCGGACTCGTCCCATTGCCAGTTGTTTAACTCCCTGACCGGGGGTACCCTCGGCTCGGACGCACTGGCACACAGCTGGCCCCGGGGCCTCCGCAAGTATGCGTTTCCCCCAGTGAGCCATATTGCACAGCTTCTGCGCAAAGTCAGGGAGGAAGAGGAGCAGGTCTTGCTAGTTGCCCCTTATAGGCCCAACCGGACCTGGTTCTCCGAACTTGTGTTCCTCTCGACAGCCCCTCCCTGGCCCATTCCTCTGAGGGAGGACCTTCTCTCTCAGGGACGGGGCACCGTATGGCACCCGCGTCCAGACCTCTGGAAACTCCATGTCTGGTCCCTGGACGGGACGCGGAGGTTCTAGGTGGGCTACCTCAGTCTGTCGTAGACACCATCGCTTCTGCGAGAGCACCCTCTACGAGGCATGCTTACGCGTTGAAGTGGAACCTGTTCGTTGAGTGGTGTTCTTCTCACCGAGAAGACCCCTGAAGGTGTTCGATCGGTTCCGTGCTTTCTTTCCTGCAAGATGGGTTGGAGAGAGGGCTGTCTCCCTCCACCCTCAAAGTGTTTGTTGCCTCTATTGCCGCACATCACGATGCAGTGGATGGGAGATCCGTGGGAAAGCACAACCTGGTCGTCAGGTTCCTGAGGGGAGCGAGGAGACTGAATCCGCCTCGCACCCCCTCTATACCCTCTTGGGACCTTTCTCTGGTGCTGTCCGCACTGCAGAGACCTCCCTTTGAGCCTCTGCAGGCAGTTGAGTTAAAAATTCTGTCTTTAAAAACAGTTCTCTTGCTTGCGTTGGCTTCCATTAAGAGGGTAGGGGACCTGCACGCTTTTTCGGTCGACGAATCGTGCCTGGAATTCGGGCCGGCTAACTCTCACGTTGTTCTGAGACCCCGGCCTGGATATGTGCCCAAGGTTCCTACCACTCCCTTCCGGGATCAGGTAGTGAACCTGCAAGCGCTGCCCCTGGAGGAGGCAGACCCAGCCCTGGCTTTTCTCTGTCCCATCCGCTCCTTGCGGTGTTACGTGGACAGAACGCAAAGCCTCAGGACCTCAGACCAGCTCTTCATCTGTTACGGAGGCCAGCAGAAGGGAAAGGCTGTCTCCAAGCAGAGGTTGGCCCACTGGATAGTGGATGCCATCATCTTGGCGTATGACTCCCAAGGTGAACCTTGTCCCCCTGGGCTGCGAGCTCACTCCACTCGGAGTGTAGCTGCTTCCTGGGCGTTGGCGCAGGGTGCCTCGCTGACAGATGTTTGTAGAGCTGCGGGCTGGGCGACACCTAACACGTTCGCTAGATTCTATAGCCTACGTGTCAAGTCAGTTGCTTCCCGTGTGCTCTCTTCACATTGAAGCCAGTCAACACTGTAGCCCTGCTCGAAGTGTCGGCTTGCTGCGCCACTCCCCTCCTATGGACTGGATATGTGCGCCATTTTTGCTCCAGTTGAGTTCCCTTCCGAACCCTGTTGAGTTCCTCCACACCCCCTGCGGCATTGGACGTGGCGGAGCGTCCGATGCTAGGCCTACCACTTGTATGCTTGGTGGAACTTGTGCTAGGCTGGGTCCATATGTTGTGATCCCTACGGCGGTCCCATATGTGTATTCTTCCACGGTACGGCTCCCTGCGGTGAGTCAGTGTCTTTCCCTTGGCAGAGTTCTTCTGCCGTCACTGGCTCGGATGAGCTCCCCCCTGTGTTAGGCTGGAGCCACCTCAGTGACATTCCATATGTTGTACTGCCCGGTCTTCCGCCCAGTTCATATGTGTATTCTCCACATGTTACCTCCCTTCGGGCAGGATGTGGCTTCGCAGCGTCCCTCCTTCCTTGTTAGGGCACACTTCCCAGTGTTCCAAGTCTAACTGAATGGGTCTTGCGGAACAGCAGTGACTTCCCTGGCCTAGCCCTGTCCCTTCCCCGCCTAATTGCGGGGGGATCTGGTGGCTTTGTCTAGGCACTGGAAGGTGGCAGCACTAGATGGCGTTTTTATTGGGATCCCAATCAGTCGACACGTCGACTACGTCGAACGTGAACGACTGAAAGGGAACGTCTCGGTTACGTATGTAACCCTCGTTCCCTGAAGGAGGGAACGGAGACGTAGTCCCGTAGCCACTATTGCTGGACCACCGCTGACTCCGGGCTCCGCTCGGCTCCTCAGCGAAAAACAGCTGGTGCGTGCATCCACTTCCGTATTTATACCCGCGGGGCGGGGCGGAGTGTGAGATGCAGATCTCGCACGCCAATGTGCATTGGCTCGTTTAATACTCGAAGATGACAGGCTCCCTAAGCGTGATCCCAATCAGTCGACGCGTCGACTACGTCTCCGTTCCCTCCTTCAGGGAACGAGGGTTACATACGTAACCGAGACGTTACCCCACCTGCCAAATCCCACTTTTTTAACCACTGGTTATGTTGAACATTTAGGATGTTCTGTTATCGAATGTTGTGGTTACCATTGTGCTGAAAAGTAGCGCTGTCAATAGCGATTTTTACTTTGATGCAACTTAATATGTATTAATTTAAATACAAAATTTTAATTAGAATTACAAAATCAAAATTAGTTTGTAGGCAGAATCAGGTAGAAATGCTTCCTTAAAGCAACAACTGCACGTTCACTTTTTACAATGTGGTACAGTTGTCTTGATGTAATAATGAAAAAAAAGGCTAATAAAAAATTTAATTCTTCGAAAATAAAACTGTATTAAGTAGTTTGCTATAATCTTTTTTATCATTATTATTATTATAAAAAAAAAAAAAAATAAGCAGTGAAGTAGCTACTATGAATATCAGGAAAAAAATTGTGTATGTCCAGGGCTCGAATTTCGGCGCGGGATTGCGGGTATTGCGGGTATTGCGCATAATTCTAATCATTCCCGCAGGTCTCCCATTTATAATGCGGGAAATTCCCGCAATCGCAATTAAATCCAATCATTCTTTTAACAACTCTCTGCCAGACGCAATTTCACAAACAGCGTGAGTGTTCAGCGGTGCCGCGTCTTCTATCTCTTCTCTCAAAATGTGTTGTGCAAGGCAAGCATCAAGCGCTGCGGCGATAATACACACTCGCGTTTAGGACATGACGGAATATTCACTTGCACAATCAGGCCAGCAGTGCATCGTGACTGAAGTTTACCATTTGCACGTCTTCAAGCGATTTTAAACTAATCAGTGCTCACACGCTCTCTGAGATGATTTTCTATGCGCACATTCATAGAAAATACGTCTCAAAAACAGCTGGCCAGTAACAAAAGTTATTTTTCGCGGATTATATTGCTTTAACACGCAAACTTGTCAATTTCGGTCTTCATGAGTATACTCTAAACATAGTCGGTTTTGTCTTTAATAAGCATAAAAAGCATGCCAGTATAATAAACACAAGATCCGTGCACTAGCTCTTAAAGTGACGGAAGCCATATGTGTCTGTCATTAATTTTGTTGTCAAAAATACAAAAGATAGCTTTAAGTTAAAGGAGTCAGGATTAATAGCCTATGTATTTAATTTTTGCTGGACTAAAATACTACCCAGTGTTATTTTCCATTTGATTACTTTATTCAGTGTCTGTAGCCTATATGAATAGCCTACTATAGTGTTAGACCTATTCAAAACGTTTCTCTTTATTTGTATCTTTATTCTATTGTATTTATTTGTGCTACTTTTTTCAATTTAAATCAAGCTTGCTTGTGATGTGCAAATTCTTAACAACAATATTACCCCATTGTAAAAATGCAATGAGCGCAAACATTTAGGCAAGATAAATGTAATAATTTTGTTTGGAAAAAATCCCCCCCATGAGAATCATCTAAGGGGGATTTCCCCACCATTTTCCAAAACGAAATTCAGGCCCTGATGTCAAATCAAAATCATTTGGTGTGAATAATAAACAGAAACATGCAGAAAAAAAATAAATTTACATCAAGGTCAAGATCAGATAATCTCGTCTTTTTATGGCAAGGCAAGGATAGTTTAGGTTATAAAATGTCCCATGCTGTAACTTATGTAATTTATGAACTAATTCATAAAATAAAAACAAGCTGAAATAAAATAACATACATTGTTACGTCCTCTTATGATCTAGGGTCAGAAGAGGTAACATTGAGGTTATGATAAAATTTGGAGTGATGGATGGTGGTGCAGGCAAGAGACAACACTGAACAAAGTAATGTGAAAGAAAACGTCTCAGGTTACGACTGTAACCATAGTTCCCTGAGAAAGGGAACGAGACGATGCATCAACGACGCTTTGGGAACGCCCCCAGCGTGAATGCGTCTGAGCATCAATGTCAACTAGTCCAATGGAAAGAATGAGCGTCACGGGCGGGTGACGTCATGACCAGGAAGGGATAAAAGCACATCCGGTGCAAACCGGCAATAGCTTCAAAAATGTCGAAGCTAGCCGATCACAGGGATGCAGGAAGTATGGCAGGGTGACGCATCGTCTCGTTCCCTTTCTCAGGGAACTATGGTTACAGTCGTAACCTGAGACGTTCCCTTTCGAGGGAACTCGCGATGCGTCAACGACGCTTTGGGAACGAGAATACCCAAAATGCCAGAATTCCAAGTACCTGAGTCTCAGTCTGTTGAAACTAAGCACTAAGCACCTGAGAAACTGGGGCAGCATCCAGGTCCAAGCTGTAAAACCTAACGAATGTGAGCGGTGAGGACCAGCCTGCCGCATCACAAACGTCTTGAAGAGAAACTCCAAATAGTAAGGCTTTAGAGGCCGCCATACCCCTCATAGAGTGAGCTCTGACCGCCAAAGGACACGGCTGGTCAGAGTACTCGTATGCAAGTGAAATAGCCTCAACTATCCACTTACTAACCGTCTGTTTAAAAGCAGGAAGACCCTTCTTAGGTGATCCAAAGCAAATAAATAACTGGTCGGACTTCCTCATTGAAGATGTCCGATGAACATAAGTATCCAGTGCTCGCACTGGACAGTGCGAGCAAGAGGTTCAGCCTTTCCTGGTCCGCAGATGTAAAAGGAGGAGGACAGAAACCTGCAGCACAATAGGCCTCGGAATAATGGTAGGCACCTTTGGAACATATCCATGTTTCGGGTAAGATTGCCTTGGCCATCCCCGGTGCACTCAAGGCAGGTGGGGACCGAAATGGCCTGAAGGTCTGACTCTTATAGGGACGAAATAGCTAGCAGAAAATAGTCTTAAAAGAAAGGAACTTCTCTGAGACCAAATCTAAGGGCTCGAAGGGAGCCCCAGATAGGCCTACTAGAACTATTGCAAGGTCCCAAGCCAGCACCCTAGTGCAAGTTGCAGGCCTCAGCCTCAAAGTGCCACGAAGAAAACGAGTGATCAGGGGGTCTCGACCCAAAAATGTACTACCCACCAGGGCGTGGAAAGCCGCAATGGCCGCCACGTATACCTTAAGCGTGGAAGGACATAGACCTGATACAAAGCGTTCTTGCAGAAACTCGAATACTGTGTTTACTGAACAGTTAACCGGATCCCACTGACGCTGGTAACACCAAGAAGTGAAAAACTCTCGAAATAGTGAATATAGTTTCCTCGTAGCGGGAGCTCTGGAGCTTAGAATGGTCTCAACAACCTCGGTTGAGAGACCACTCTCTATGAGTTGGGCCCCCTCAGAGGCCAAACCCACAGTTTCCAAATCCCCTGCCGGGGGTGCAATATTGCATCCCCTGCCTGAGACAGAAGGTCTCTCCTGATCGGGACCTCCAAGGCAGGTCCGTCGAGGAGAAAAATTAGGTCCGCAAACCAAATTCAGCTCGGCCAGGGTGGTGCTACTAAATAGGCTTATTCCATCCTGGCGGAATCACTCCAGAACTCCTGGGAGCAGAGCAACAGGGGGAAATGCGTACAGACGTAGCCTCGGCCACGTCTGCACCATAGCAACCAGCCCCGAGGGGACTGGTTGAGTGAGGGATAACCAGAGTGGACAGTGCGTCGTATGCTGAGACGAGAACAAATCCACTTCTGCCTGGCCATAAAACTCCCATATTTGCTCCACCGCCTCGGGGTGGAGTCCCCTGGCCTCAGCCCCTGCCTCGACAGGGTGTCTGCTCCAATATTCTGGCCCCCCTGGAATATACATTGCCCTCAGACAGCGTAATTTCCTGAGGGACCAAAATAATAGGCCACCAACGTGTTGTCTGTGGGTCAAGAACCAGAGTTTCCTCCATATAACCAAGGCGCGGGGATACTGCCGCGTGATCTTGATCGTACGGAGTGGGTTTCCCCTCAGGGAGAACCCTCTGGTCCTGAGCCACCACTGTAAAGGTCTCACGTACAGCAGGTCAAAGGGTATCACATTGAACGCTGCTGCCCTGAGGCCTAACAGTCACTGTTTCAGACTAACACATGATGGCCCCTCAGGTCTGGGAGGAGATGTCTCAACGCATTGAAGACGACCATCATCTCTAGGCAATTCATGTGCCAAGCGAGATGATGACTCCTCCCAAGCCCTGAGCTGAGTGGCCTTCCAATACCGCTCCCTAGCCGGTGAGGGAAGCATCTGTCGAGATCACAACTCGATGGCAAAGAGCTCCCAACACCGGACCCTGGGCTAAGAACCAGTGTTTCCTCCATATAACCAAGGCGCGGAGACACCGCCGCGTGATCTTGATCATATGAAGTGGGTTTCCCCTCGGGGAGAACCCTCTGGTCCTGAGCCACCACTGTAAAGGTCTCATATACAGCAGGCCAAAAGGTATCCCTTTGGACGCTGCTGCCACAAGACCCAACAGTCTCTCGAACTGTTTTACAGTGCGTGACTGGCCTAGCCTCAGCTCTTTTGTGGCTGTTAGGATAGCAGCTACACGAACGGGCGACAGAGTGGCCCACATCGTCACTGAATCCCATACCACACCAAGGAAAGTGGTTCTCTGTACTGGAGAAAGCACACTCTTCTTGGCATTGAGCCTCAACCCCAACATCTGCATATGAGCGAGAACGACACCTCGGTGCCGAACCGCTAACTGTTCTGATTCCGCTAAAATCAGCCAGTCATCTATGCAATTCAGAATGCGTATACACTGCAGCCTGGCGGGGCCAGAGCTGCATCTACACACTTCGTGAATGTGCGGGGTGATAGAGCTAGACCGAAAGGAAGTGCCTGATACTGGTGTTCTTTGCCCCAAAGAAAACCTCAGGAACCTCCTGTGCTGAGGGAGGATGGAGATATGGAAGTATACGTCTTTTAGATCTATCGTGACAAACCAGTCCTCGGATCTGATTTGAGTCATGATCTGTTTGAGTGTCAGCATCTTGGACTTGAGTTCCAGCACCAAACACTCCAACAGATGAAGATCTAGTATGTGACGCAGCTCTCCATCCTTTTTTGGAACAATGAGATAATGACTGTAAAGACCCGACGCAATGTCGGGTGAGTACACCTGCTCTATAGCTTTCTTTGCTAACAGGGCCTTTACCTCTTGCTCCATTACCAGAGAGATTACCATTACCCATAGAGATATATTTGGCAGTAGCTTCCGCGCTGCCAGAAAATCTACCAAGGGAACCAGCCCCTCGAGGCTGGCCTCTGGTGTAATAAAGACAGCCAGTTCGGGGACCTGAAGCATACTGGCAGGAACCACCCGAACTGACTGTTTTCGAACCCCCTCAGAGGGCGCGAGTCCGACGCAATGTCGAGTTGACGCTGCGCCAGAAGCTCGCTGGAGAACGCTGCGCCCCGAAGCACCAAGGGTGGCGGGGTTGGCAGAACGGTCCCCTGAGGGCACCGAGATGGAAAGGAAACCGTATAATGAGGTGTACACCATTCCACCCCGGTTGGGGCTGCCCTCACCGGTCTGACGCCGGTGGCGCCAGACCTTTTCTTTTGAGCCACAGCCTTCTCAGCATGAAGAACGGTCCTCGGATCCGGCTTCTGCTTTGAAGGCTTTGGCTGCTGTGTTGTGTATGAGAAACTAGCCGGCTGGAGCTGCTCACGCCCAGCAGCCCCAGGGGGTTGGACATAGCGAGGGAGAGATTATCTTGTATCTTTCTCCATGATTCCCATCAAATTGAGCCAGAGGTGTCTCTCAGTGACCACAAGGGCTGCCATCCCTGAGAGATAAATCTGAGGCCCGACGGAGTTCTCAAACCCCATCGGGCCAAACTCCCTCACTTCTGTCCAAATACCACAGCAGGTCAGCCTGATATGCTTGCAGCACTGCTATAGTGTGCAAGCAGGCTCATGCTAGACCCACTGCCATATATGCTTTTCCCACTAGATTAAAAAATAGTTTTCTTTAATGGTTTAGTGAGAGAAGCCGACGCCTTCAGGGACGATACTGAACCGGGAGACAGATAGCTCGCAAGTGTCTGTTCTACCCGGGGTATTGCCCCATAGCCATACTCCCTTAACCCCCAAATATCTGAATATACATGAATGTGGGGCTAAAAAATGAGTAAGGCTTTTTCCATGATCTAGACAGCTCGCTGTGCAGATCGGGAAAAATGGAAGGCCCCGTGATGGAGGTGGAAAAATAGAGGGAAGGAAACTCGTTCAATTTATTTTAAGGACGAGTGCCCCCTTATTTCTGCTGGCCATTAAATATTTAATTTATCTACAGCCTTAGTAAACACCTCCACCAGCTTATTATTATTTTTTATTTATACATTCTTTATATATATTCACTTTATTTTATATATAATATATAAACTATCATATATATATATATAGGCTATATATATTTCTCATACGCTGGGGAAGAGATGGCAAATCCACTTCCCCCATGATTGTGTCACTTTCAATGCCCAGCACATCTACCTCCTCGGAGGTAGAGCACTGAAGCATTGATTTCTCTCCCCGAGCGGAAGAGACCGCAGCGCGGGCTTCCGAGACCGGCGAGAGCACTGGATCCCTCGTGGAAAGGGAGGAAATAAGATCCGCGGACCCGTCTCCAACCCCGTAAAGAGATCCTATTCGCGATCCACAGGAATGCATTCTCCGCGCTGCCTCGGCAGACGCGGGTCCTGCACCCTGAGGATCGCGAGCCTGGCCACTTTCCTCGAAAAGCGCCAGGCGAGAGCGGAGCATGCGGAGCGGAAGCATCTCGCAATGCTGGCAATCAGCCCCCTCGAAGGCTGACACCGCATGCTCCACTCCCAAACAAACTACACAAAGCTCGTGTGTGTCCCCACCCGTTAAATAACGCAGGCAGGGAGAAGCACAGAGTTTGTAAAGTTGTTTCGCCATAACTCTTCCCAATAATATCGAACAGACAACAATAAATAGACAGAGACAGAGTAACACAGATCGCTTGCTGAGACACAGAAGCTATTGCCGGTTTGCACCGGATGTGCTTTTATCCCCTCCTGGTCATGACGTCACCCGCCCGTGACGCTCATTCTTTCCATTGGACTAGTTGACATTGATGCTCAGACGCATTCACGCTGGGGGCGTTCCCAAAGCGTCTTTGACGCATCGCGAGTTCCCTCGAAAGGGAAGTAATTTATTATATATAAATGAATTAGCAATCACCATCGCACACCTGGAGGTGATAGGTGCGTGGGAAAAAAAAGACTAAATGAGTCAGATCAAAAATCTAAAAAACAAGGAACTCCCGTACACTATCAATTCTTGCAAATGAGTATCAAAATTTTATTAGCAACGTTTCGGTCTCACGACCTTCATCAGGCGAGGTCTGATGAAGGTTGTGAGACCGAAACGTTGCTAATACATTTTTTAAACTCATTTGCAAGTATTGATAGTGTTTGGGAGTTCCTTGTTTTTTTTTTAGATTATACATAAGTGAAAATAACTGTACAAAAAAGTGGAAAATGGTAATAATAAATGATGAAAATAAGTACAGAAAATAATTAAAATATTTACAGATCAAAGAAATATCAGATAAAAAAAAAACAAGAGAAAAGGGGTTTATACGCAAATAGTGATGCCAAAGAAAAGAAAAGAACAAAACAGAACTCAGTCTAACTTTTACTTAAACCTCTAACCTAATTAATAAGAAATAAAAGAAAATAAATAAAATCTTCAGCGTCAAATGCCCTAACTTACTTACTCTAACAAATACAAAACATGTTAAGCTATGTAAGTTACGTGACATTTAACATGTCCACTATATTCTTAGGCAGAGAACATCGCCATCAAAAAGCAGAAAGAAAACTAAAGGGTAAAAAGTAGCAAAACAATATTCAAAACGAGATAGCAAACTAAACGCAATAGGGCTAAGACTGTCACAGAACAAAATTAGCAATACAAAAGAACAACACAAAGAGCGGCAGGAAAACCAAGTTGCCTCCCTCACATTCATTTTGGTGTCCTTTTAAATGGCTGGCGGGAAACTTGATTGGCAGCGGAGGAGTTGACGTCATGCCGTTGATAGAGATTGACAGGTTCCCGAACCAACAGAAGATTAGAGAGGTGGAGCCTAAGAAAAATTACAAATGAGAGCACAACAAAATGGTTAAAACAAAACTTTAAACTTAAATATAAAAAATTTGAAACTTCATGAAACTTAAAATATAAAAATAAAATATAAATCAAATTATAAATACATACCTTAATAGTATTTAAATTATACTAAAATAACACTGGAATCAAATACAACCAATTACCCACAAAACCTCAGCAAGCTCACAAGATGGATGAGGAAACAAGTGAATTTTTGTGAGGGTCGTCTTGGGTTTTATCATTTTAGATGGTGTCGTGCTCAGTTTGCCTTCTGTGAGTCATGCATTTCATCAATAAGCAATGCCATAATAAAAATTCTTATTTGGATGTAGGCCTACATCAGGGTTGCCAACTTTGGGACTTTGGCTGGAGTGAGACTGTAAAATTCGAAATTTTTTGGTAACCCTAACCCTAATTTTAAAAATGTCAGTCCTTGTTTACTTAGTATAAACCCTGATTTATGCAACAACAACAAAAAATATAATGGAAACATTTTTTCAAAATGTACAATTAATTTATTGATTGCACTATAAAAAAATAAAGATAGAGGTAATTAAATAACAAATAACAAACATGTAAAACAACAACATCTAAACAATAAGAAATCTCAAAACAAAAGGGACACATAATAGTTACTCCACCTCCCCAGAAAACCACAACACACAAGTTTCACAAATTAGGACTGTTATATGCCACAGTGGCAGTTTGGCCTGCTTCACTGCCTCTGCAAGAGGTTTGTATCTGAAGCAGGTTTCAATCCGTTCATGAACAATCCGTTCATTAGGACTGTTACGTGACAAATGAACGAAAGACTCGGAAGGTAAAGTAATTATTTATGTTCGCTGTAAATTATTTTTGACTGCATTATAATGATTTCTTAATTCAGAATATGATAAAGACTGCGTAGGTGGATGTGTTCGAGGAATTTGGCTGTTAAAAGTAAGTATAACATTTAAAGCCCTTTAAATGAACGAAATGACTCGAAAAAAGATTCGTTCATTTTAATGAACGAGATCGAACAAGCGAGTCAGTAAAATGATCCGAACTTCCCATCACAGGGTGCCATCAAGTGACAGTCTGTGGTGTCAGTCTTGTTTAGGCCAATAACTGAAAAGGTTCGCTCAGCATCCGCATTTGAGTGTGGCAGGCTCAACACAATCTGGACAACCTTTGATAATTTGGGGAATTTTAAAATGCCACTTGAAACGATTTGCCAAAACGTAATTTGTACCATGAGCCTATTTTTATTGAGCAATTAGCTAGCCCACATAACGCACATCAGACGTTTGCAACTATAGTTGACGTCTGTACTCTCGGCACACAGACTGATAAGGCAAGGCTACGACACTAGTGACAAGGCACATCATTTTATTATCTGCTTACCTTGATTGTCATCCAAACTTTCAAACGTGCATCAGTGGGCTCCGACTCCGAACCTATGCTCTGAACTCTCTCTGAACTTTTCACACGCAACTGATGTATCAGGTGCAAGGTTTTCAGCGAATCAACGATCAGAGAATACTACCGCATGAGAACGTTGTAGGCAGATGTTACAGCTGTGGGCCTTAAACTCCTCTCCTGTCATTAATAAGCTGTGGTCTAGTCATCAACAGAAAATTAACGGATTGAGAGGGGAGAAAAATGGATTTTGGCGTGACATTTCTTGCGTCAAGTCAAGTCAAGTCAAGTCATTTTATTTATATAGCACATTTAAACGAACCACAGTTGACCAAAAGTGCTTTACACATTAGATCAGGAAAGGCAAAAAACAATATGCCTTAAAATGACATACATAAGAACAGTTTAAAAGAAATAAAAAACATTAAAAAAAAAAAAAAAAAAAAAAACAATTGTTTTGCAAGACTTGATATGAAGTGGGAGGGAGTTCCAGAGTCTAGGGGCTATTACAGAAAAGGCTCTGTCCCCTCTGGTTTTAAGGCGTGTCTGGGGAATTGCAAAAAGCTGTTGGGTTGTAGACCTGAGTGATCTTGTGGCAGAGTAGGTGGACAGAAGCTCAGAAATATACAAAGGGGCTTGACCATGTAAAGCTTTAAAAACAAATAGTAAGACTTTAAAATCAATTCTAAATTTCACTGGTAACCAGTGAAGCTCGGCTAAAACTGGAGTTATGTGCTCAAACGTTTTGGTACCAGTGAGGAGTCTTGCAGCAGCATTCTGAACTAACTGAAGTCTATTTAGATTGTATTTGGTTAGACCTGTGTACAGTGAATTGCAGTAGTCTAAGCGTGAGGTAATAAAAGCATGAATGAGTGTTTCAAGATCTTTTTGGATAACGAGTACTTCAGCTTAGCTACTGTTCTAAGCTGATAAAAACTGCTTTTAACAACAGAGCTAACTTGTTTATTAAAATTAAGAGAGCTGTCGAAAATGACACCTAAATTTCTGACCTGATTCTGCAAATTCAATGACCAAGGGCCAAGGTCGTTGCTCCGGTATTTTGTATGGGTGGGTGATCCAAATAAAATCATCTCTGTTTTCTTGGTATTCAACTGGAGGAAGTTTTCTGCCATCCAGGATTTAATGTCTTCCAAACAGCTAAAAATAGTTTCAATAGATGTAGTGCAACAAGGGGAGATAGGTAAATAAAATAATGTATCATCGGCATAACAGTGGTATCTTAAGTTGTGCTTTTCAAGGATAGTGCCAAGGGGCAGCATGTATAGGGAAAATAGCAGGGGGCCAAGAACTGATCCTTGAGGGACGCCATATTTAATATCTACTGGAGGGGATGATTTAGCTCCCAGTTTGACAGTGAATGATCTCTCAGTCAAATACGATTTAAACCAACGTAAGACGGGGCCCTGTAGTCCAACACTTTTTTCCAAACGATCAATAAGAATACCATGATCGATAGTGTCGAAGGCAGCGCTAAGGTCCAAGAGGATAAGTAATGCACTTGATCCAGAGTCAATAGTAAGAAGGATGTCATTATAAACTTTAAGTAGTGCGGATTCAGTGCTATGGAGGGCTCTGAAACCAGATTGAAATTTATCCAATATGTTAAAACTCGTCAAGAAAGAGGAGATCTGCTGGAAAACTGCTTTTTCCAAAATTTTAGAAATAAAAGTTAAATTAGAAATGGGTCTAAAATTTCTAGGGTCGTTGGGGTCAAGATTGTTTTTTTTCAACAGTGGTTGTACCACTGCGTGCTTAAAACCAGAGGGAACAACACCAGTGTATAAAGAGCAGTTTATTATAGCTAACACAGTTGGACAAAGGACATCAAAGACCTCTTTAAAGAGACGAGAAGGGATAACATCTGAGGGGCAGCAAGAAGGCTTAAGGTGAGAAACTATCTCAGACAGCTCAGGGGAAGACAGAGGGGTAAAATGCTGAAGGATATTAATAGGACTGTAAGCTATAACGGAGATGCAACCCTGGGTTGTGATGCTAGATCTGATATGGTCAATTTTATGGATAAAATAATCAGAAAACTCATCACAAGTTAAGGATGTATCAACTGTATATGCCGGATTTAATAGTGTATCAACCACTTTAAAAAGAACTTTGGGTCTATTAGCCTGTGAGTTAATAAGCTCACTGAAATAATTAGCCTTTGCCTTTTTTACAGCGGCTTGGTAGGCTTTCAGATGTTGCAAAAATGTGTCATAAGAGACCTGAAGCTTATCTTTTTTCCATTTCCGTTCAGCCTGTCTACAGGCTTGACGGAAAGCTTGTGTGGAGCTATTCGCCCAAGGGGTTGAAGTGTTTGACTTGAGTCTTTTTAATTTTACAGGGGCTATCTGATCCAATGTATCAGTACAGGACAGGTTAAAACTAGAGACAAGCTCATCAATATTAGTGCATGATGGCAAGTCAGTACAAAGGGAAGAAGAGAGAGCAGGCTTAAAAGAGTTGGAAAAAAGGGAAGCTGTAGCTGAGTTAAAAGAACGAGCTAAAACATAAGTAGGGGAAAAGACAGAGGGAGGGCTATAGCTAGAAAATTCTAACTCAATCAGAAAATGATCTGAAAAGGCAACATTTGTGATATCAAGTTTATCAACTGATATCCCTGATGACAGGACAAGATCCAGTGTGTGGCCCTTGACATGAGTGGAGCCACAAACTGATTGAGTGAGGTTAAAAGAGTCGAGTAACACTAAAAATTCATTCACCATCGGCTTAGTTGGGCAACAGACATGAATGTTGAAGTCACCAAGAATAAGCATCTTGTCAGACTGAATGGCCATAACAGACAGGAGGTCAGAGAAATCATGTATAAAACAGCTAGTAGCTTTGGGGGGGTCTGTAAACCAGTGCACATAACAGAGGGCTTTGGAAACAATTTGCAAGTCTAAACAGTTGAACTTCAAAAGATCGGAGTAGTTTTTTACAGGAAGAATTTTGCAATTGAAAATATTCTTAAAGGCTGTAGCCAGGCCACCACGGCCTGAGATCCCTGGGGAATTTAGGAAACCCCACTGTCGAGGACATAATTCAGTGAATGGGGATGAATCACCAATACTAAGCCAGGTTTCAGTCAAAAATAAAATGTCCAACTCATGCGATGTGATAATATCATTTAAAATAAATGCGTGTGCGTGAGAGCGTGAGATTGATGCTAAAAGCGTGAGTGTCACACCAGATGCGTGAGAGTTGGCAACCCTGCTACATAAATCAGACCTTAAATAGGCGGAACAAAGAAAACAGAAGAAAAAGACTCGTGTGATGAGATCAAATATGAGTCCATTATATTGGCAAAGACAAACAAAAACCTTGCCATCCGCAAGAGTGCACATAGCCTACTCCAAAACGCTAATGCACTTCTGCAAACAGATAAACCAATTAAACAGAGCAGCAGACATAACGGGTTTTAAAACAGTCACATTTGCGTGCACACATGCACTTCACTCTTCGTTTCTGACATTATGGAGGCAGGTGTATCAGCAACTTGACACCAACGCTGAGCCATGCGGGTGGGATTAGTGATGCAGGCCGAGATGCGGGCTGTTCTGTTTGACCGCTGCTCAGGGGACGAGACCTGATTATCAATGAGCATAGTGCTACTCCTCCCATGCCCCGCAGGCCTGCTCCTGTGCTCAGTGCCGCGTGTCAGAGCTTGTTAGGGCAGCCGGAGCCCAGAGAGCAGAGAGTTTCAATCACAGTCAGTTCCCCCCAGGGCAGAAAGAGCCCCCCCACCTCTCCCACGTGTGCGTTTACCAGCACTGATATTTGGGCTGCCCTGGAGCTGAGCTCTAATTGACAGGTTAATGGAGGGAGGAAACGCTATGGCTGGGGAAAAAAAAGAATCATTAGTAGGTTTGTGCAGTAACTGTGCATTGCGGCAGGCCTTGGCAGTTGGCACCTGGGTTAGTGCAGAGTTAGTCTTAAAAAATACCATATTGGAGGGGGGTTGGGGGTTGCTGCCTCCACTGACAGGGTTCATGGGGTATTAGACAACAGCGCCGGCAGGAAAATTCAGGCAGGTTTGGAACATGAGCACACGTATACACTTATGGATACACACAGAAGCATAAGCACACTTGCTTTAAAACTTTTAGAAAAGTTTTTTTTTTTTCCAGTTTGGGTGGGATTTGCTAACACTAACAAAAATAGTTTTAGACGTACCACAATAATTCCATAGGGCTCTTTGAGGTACTTTGGGATTCCATAAAAGATACTATAGGATAGTAATCATTTAGAACCATAGTATTACTATCTAATACTGTCACAGTACTCTTTTTCTAACGAAGGAATCCCACAATTTGATATTTACTGAAGAGTTGGGTAATAATATAAAACGTACTGGGTGATTTCTGATCAGGTTTGGGTCCAATTATTTGCAGAGGCTGTAGAGTTTTGTGAAACGGGTTTGCAGATGTGTTCTTTAGAGAAAAAAAAAATCTGAATTGAATGTAATATTTCACATGTGTCTGTGTGTTAACATAATATACTGTCTAGTCCCAGACGTGTAGTGCTGGCTTGTCACCAGTATTGTTGCTATGATAAAGTGCACTACATTTTGAGTTTACTTTTATTTCAGTAAGCTCAAAATATAGGGCACTTATCATAGCATATAAAAACATTAAACTTATTTCATTTCATTAGTTTCCAAGACAATGTTTCGTATTTTAATTTAATTTAACTTGATATAATAAGATAACTAAAACTGAAATAAATTAAAAACAAAAACTTTAACTAAAATAGCAATACTTATAAAAATGCTAGTATATAATTGTACTAGTGTGTAAATAAATATTTCCAGATAATTATTTTAGACCTATTTGTGTGATGCTATCTATATAATAGTGTTCCAAATCAGTCAGTTACTGTTATAGCCGAAGCAGTTCTCTCGATTTTGAAACAGAGCCTTAGACATTTTTCACAGGTATGAATGCTTAAGGCATGACACTTGTTGCAGGCTGCATCTGTCATTTCACTAGTATGCAACTTTTCAACATTGCATACTGACGTATTACAGTAATTAGCAACAGCTGCTAATGCAGTGTATTCTAAATCTACTACTCATTCGCGCTAAAACTGGATGTACATAATGCTAATGTTATTCTCTCCAAGAGCATTAAGGTGAGACACTACAGGTGAATAGGGTACAATTTTTAAATAATAGATATCACCATGAAACTTCCTCAGTTAATTACTTACACAAGCATATAAAAAAATGTATTATAAGTTTTTGAAATTTGTATGTTTAATTATGCAAATTAGGCATTATCTCATTAAATATGCACAATTTTGCATATATTTTCGGTAGATAGATCTGAACATATGATAAAGCCAGGTGCAAAATTCTTTTTTCATTTTGTTTACACACAAGATGAAAAAAAAAGTTCAGAGGGATTTCAGGATATATGCTTTCATTACCTAGGAAATCAAAACATACTGTCTATAGCCTTAAAAAATCGATTTTCGCCATATTTTTTGGATTAAAAAGTCACATAAATCAGGCCAGGAATGATTTATTAACAAATCCCTCTGAAAAAATCTTCAGAATACTGCTAAGTGTATAACTGGAAAGTTTGGTGTACATAGGTGCTACATAGGCTGAGATATTTGTACTGGAGAATGACAAAAAACGATACTCGGTTACTAACGTAACCTCGGTTCTCTCTAGAGAGGGAATGAGTATTGCGTAAGCTAGCTTACGCTACGGGAAAGATTCATCTTCTCGAGATATTGAAGCCAAAAATTATCCTTAATTTTGTATTTATTGTCAACGCAGTGCAGCAGCTAGCAGACCTAGAGCAGGCTATCTTGCGTGCTCATTGGCTGCCCTGCGGCAACTGCAGCAGCCTACCAGTGAGCCCGGTGTGACGTAACACCCAATGGAAGGCGCCCGCGCCTTCATAGCCATAGCCCGCCAGAATGGGCGTGGCTTAGCGTATAAAAGAAGGGGCTGTAGGCTGACTTCCCTGGTTTTCGTCGACTGAAGCAGAGTCGCTCGGGGCGCGAGCACGGCCGGTTACGCAATACTCGTTCCCTCTCTAGAGAGAACCGAGGTTACGTTAGTAACCGAGTATTGTTCTCTTACGAGAGGTTCTCTCGTATTGCGTAAGCAAGCTTACGCTACGGGAACTTTTTGTCAACGCCGTGCGCGCCAAGCATCCACCATGAGTCCCCGAGTTTTTCAGGGAACCCAATAAGCGGAAAAATAAGGTGGCCAGCCGCGCGGGCCATCACTTGTATATAAGCACACATAGGGAATACAGAGCAGCGCGCTGGTCTGTATTAGCATATAGCACATACCCCATCGGTGCAGCTCAACCAGGAGAGCTAAGTTGCGTGAGAGTGGTCTGAGCACGAAGATCTGGGCAGAACGCACATCTCACTTAGACTGACAGAAGTTTAGCCTGCAGGGCGGGAACTTCTAGGTTATAAAGCCTGACAAAGGTAGAGGGGGAGCTCCAGCCCGCCGCTACACATATGTCGTGGATAGAAATCCCGCTGGACCATGCCCACGATGAGGCCATGCCTCTTGTGGAATGAGCCCTGATGCCCAGAGGGCATTGCAGACCTTTTGACGCGTAAGCAGCTGCTGTAGCGTCCAATATCCATCTGGACAAGCTTTGCATCGAGGCGGCGAGACCTTTGGTGCGTCCGCCAAACAAAACGAAAAGCTGTTCTGAACACCTGAAAGAGGCGGAGCGCGCAGTGTATAGCCTCAGCGCCCTGACTGGGCAAAGGAGATTCACATCGCTCTCGCTGTCGGATGCTGGCAGAGCCGACAGCGAAACAACTTCCGCTCTAAAAGGAGTGCCCATCACTTAGGAACATAGCCATGTCTAGGTTTGAGGATGACTTTAGAGTCATTTAGCCCGAACTCAAGACACGTCGCGCTGCAGGTCCCCCACACGTTTAACTGATGACAGCGCAGTCAGAAAAACGGTTTTCAGTGATAGATATTTTAACTCCACGGAGTCCAGTGGCTCAAAGGGGAAGATTTTCAGGGCCTCGAGGACCGAGGAAAGGTCCCACATAGGAAACGACGGGGGGCGCGGCGGATTCATCCTTCTAGCTCCTCTAAGGAAGCGGATAACCAGCTCATTTTTTTCCCAGCGACCGGCCGTGCATTGACTCTGCGAACGCTGCTACGGCCGCCACATACACTTTGAGCGTGGATGGGGACCTCCCCTTATCCAACAGCTCTTGTAGGAAAGTGAGCAGTTGCGAAACCCCGCATTGTCCATGGGTCCAGACCTCTGTCAGTGCACCATTTGGAGAACACTGACCATTTAGACGCGTAGAGCCTTCTCGTAGAAGGGGCTCTGGACTGCATGATCGTGTTCATCACTCTTTCTGGCAGGGCAACGAGTACCCGTTGATCAACCATGCGTGCAGAGACCAGCGCTCTGGATGGGGATGCCAGATCGAGCCGCGAGCTTGAGAGAGGAGATCTGCCCTCACCGGAATCGGCCACGGGGCTGTGCGTGACAGCCGTGACAGCTCCGGGAACCAAGTCTGATTCTCCCAACGCGGGGCTATGAGGAGCACCGAGTGGCGCGTTTCCCTGATCCTCTTGATTACCTGTGGCAACAGAGAGACCGGAGGGAAAGCATACAGCGGGCGGCTGGGCCAAACCTGGGCCAGCACGTCCTCGTCCTTCAAAAAGAACATCAGGCAATGAGCGTTGTCCTTTGACACAAATAGGTCGACCTCCGCTCTGCCGAAAAGGCGCCACAGTTTCTGGACTGTTTGGGGATGCAGGGACCATTCCCCTGGGGGAACGTTGTCCCTGGACAGTCTGTCTGGGCCGTCTTTCATATAGCCAGCCACATGCGCCGCCCTCAGCGAGCGCAGGTGGATCTGAGACCAAGTAAGGAGGCGTTCCGCCAGATTGCAGAGGTTTCTGGATCTGACACCGCCCTGACGGTTTACATAGGACACCACAGACATGTTGTCCGAACGGACTAGAACATGTTGGTCCTGTATGAGCGGGAGGAAGCACTTCAGCGCATTCTCGACCGCTATCATTTCCAGACAGTTTATGTGAAAACGACTTCTCTTGATCTGACCACTGGCCAAAGGCCGGTCTGACCTTTCGATAAGAGATAGCTCCTATAATTACTCCCCGCTGATACCAGTCGGCTACTAACCAGGGCTGCAGAGCTGCTATGCAGGTCTGAGTCACTCTGATCTTCTCGCCGCCAGAAGCCCAAGCTCGGCGAGACACGCGAGCATTCAGTCAGAGTTGGAGCGGGCGCATGCGCAGTAGGCCCGGCTGAAGCACTGCTGCAGCTGATGCCATACAGCCCAGCATCCTTTGAAAGGTTTTCAAAGGGAAAAAGCTGCCCTTCTGGAAGGATGCGCTGATACACTAGGTGTCGAACACGGCGCGCGCGCTGTGTCTATAAACGAGCCGTCATGGCCACAGAGTCCCGTTCTATTCCTAGAAGGAAATCGACTGACTGGGCAGTAATGAGCTCTTGGTCCAGTTGACCGAGAGTCCCAAGTTCTCCAGGTGACTGAGGAGCACCGTTCTGTGAGATAACAGTTTTATCTCTGACTGTGCCAAAATCAGCCAATCGTCCAGATAGTTCGTGATTCGCAAACCTGATTTCTCAAGGGGGCGAGCGCCGCGTCCATGCACTTCATAAATGTACGGGGTGCTAAAAGACAGGCCGAACGGCAGGATGGTGTATTGATAAACCTGACCGTCGAAGGCGAATCTCAAGAATGGCCTGTGACGGGGTATTATCTGAATCTGAAAATAGGCATCTTTCAGATCGAGAGAGATAAACCAGTCCCTCGGGCGAGGATTTTCCTGGTCGTAAGCATTTTGAACGGCCTTTTCATAAGCACTTTGTTCAAATGTCTCAGATCTAAGATGGGCCTGAGGGCTCCGTCCTTCTTGGGCACGAGAAAAATATCGGCTGTAAAAGCCTGACTCGCTCAGAGAAGGCGGTACCAGCTCTATAGCACCTTTGCACAGTAGCTTCGCTATTTCTGCGCGGAGTAGATGTGCTACTTCTGCATTCACTGTCGTTGCGGTCCGCGCTTGAAAGCGCGGGGACGGCGAACGAACTGACGTGAATAGCCCTGCTTTATTGTGCTTAGCACCCATTCTGAAGAACCCCTGGGATAGCTTCCCATGTTTTTATATGTACAGCTAGGGGGCGAATGGCCTCCGCGCTCTGATCGCCGCACTTTGGGGGATCGAGAAACTGAACCGGAGGAGTGGGCGTGGTGCGCGCGCCCTCAGTACTTGGAGGCGGCAGCTCGCTGACAACCGTGACAGGCTGAATTGTGTGTGAGGTCCCAATTGCCATGAATGGGGATCGTTCTTTTACCATTTTGTGATGCGCGAGCAGCGCCCTGGGCGAATTGTCTATTAGTAAGCGTGAGCGCTTGTGCGTGGGCACGAGACTTACATATGAATGTGACGCCCTGATCGCTTTGGATGGGGAGCGTTTTATGATCGCCTTGAGACGTGAGCGCGGCGCTATGGGCAGAGTGTTTATTAGTAAGCGTGAGCGCTTCTGAGCGGGCACAGGACTTACAGTTATAAGTGACGCCCCGATCGCTTGGGATGGGCGGCGTTTTATAGTCACTCTTAGATGCGCGGGCGGCGCTCGGGGAGAGGTGAAAAAGACGTCTCGCTGCTCTTTTAGGAAGTGTAGAACACAGAATACAGAGATTAAAGGATATGTCGCCGGATAGCGTAGCTTGCACGGATGGCTGAAGGTGGCGAAGACGGCCGGCTTCCTCAGCGCTGTCCTAGCCTACAGCCCCTGAAATCAGCCTACAGCCCCTTCTTTTATACGCTAAGCCACGCCCATTCTGGCGGGCTATGGCTATGAAGGCGCGGGCGCCTTACATTGGGCGTTACGTCACACCGGGCTCACTGGTAGGCTGCTGCAGTTGCCGCAGTAGGTCTGCTAGCTGCTGCACTGCATTGACAATAAATACAAAATTAAGGATAATTTTTGGCTTCAATATCTCGAGAAGATGAATCTTTCCCGTAGCGTAAGCTAGCTTACGCAATACGAGAGAATCTCTCGTAAGAGAACTCATTTTGAGAAAAAGGCATTTAAAGATTTAAGTAGGGAATTTAATAAATTTCTATTGGAAATATTTGCTCAAAAACAGAATAAATGCTCAGGCCCTTAGTAATAATAATATATTGTAGCGACACTGACGGGTATCCGGCCAAAGGTTCGGAATTAGCAAATCCTGGTCAGTGGATTAAAATTACTGGAAGCTAATCTAATCAACCACAGCTCTACCCTTCTTTTTGGCTGTGACACAAAGAAGTTTTGTTCGGACTTGATTGAGTCACTGACTACAATTCGCACACACGGCAGTTCTCTCTAATGATTAAGTCAAAGAAGACTTTGTTTACCACCAAAAGACATTTGACCAAGAGCCCCGCTTTGGCGAGATCACGCGGAGAGCGCCCCGAGGGTTTCCTACGAAGATGACAAGACGAGCATTGTCAATTTAAATCCGCACACACAGGATTCCCCGGAGAAAACGCTGACTGAACAATCACATCCACGCATACCCGCACACAAACGACCTTCCTGTATGCATGCATATCTAATTAGTTTTGTCTTATTCTATAGATGTAATTTTAACTGTTCTGTAACTTCGAACCTTAAGTTTATTTCTAAAGAAAGATTCTATAACTCTCCCTCTTGCTAGGTCATAAAACTTTATGACTCCCAAAAGGAATTCCAAGGGAAAATCACAGCTCCCACTTGAATTCTGATGAAGAAAGAGGAATAGACTCTGCAATCTTATATTGTCTATAAGTATAACCACTTAAGAAATGCATAAACATGAATTTGATATTTCCTAGGTCATGGTAGCAGGTATTATGGCTTTATAGTCGTGTGAAGAAACTTTAAAATGCTTGTAATTCTGCATATGAATGTAACTCTATGTTCTTCTACTTTTACCTGCCATGTCTGGTAGCTGTTTGACCGTCTTGTTTTGACTGAACCAGTCATACATAGGATATTACTGTAAAATCTATTGTCCGGTTTGTACAATCTTTCTGGGTAGGAATGACAAAATGTTATACCATCATAAATGATCCTGACAAGACAAAGAGGAATCTTCCGCGGGCACTTTTCTCCCAGCTGACTGGTGCCTTCATGCCAGAAGGGGCGTGAACCTAAGTGTCCTTAAAGAGACGCGCCGAGCTTCCCTTCACCCTTCTGAAACGCTTCTGAAACTCTTCCTGCTCTCTTCGAAGCTTCATCATGTGACTCCTCGTGCATTTGGACCTCGCCTTAGTGTGATGATCCATCGTTTCTTTTCTTTTTTTGTTTCTTCAAGTTTATTTTATCCTTTTCGAGGTCTCCTCTGTTCATGTCTTCTCGCGAAGAAAATGAACACAGCCAGACTGGCAAGCTTCACCTACAAGGACATTCAAACACGCCGCGCTCACGCGCGCTGGACGAACCCGAACTCGTGACACGAGGACAGAGAGAGACACACACGCCGCCTTCACATCAACCACAAAAGAGCTTTACCTGTTGCTAGTAACCGTTTACCATTCTTTCGAAGTTTAAGATCTGTGATTCTTGTTGTCTCAAAAGGTTCTGTCTGTGATGAATTTTGCCAAACCAGAAGATCTCTCATCTTCTTACTCTCTCTCTCTCTCTCTCTCTCTCTCTCCCTCCCAATCTTTCTCTCTCGCAACCACTCTCTCTCTCACTCCTGTTTGTTATTCGTCTGTCTCGTTAGTTTTACTGTTTAACTGTACATACATGTATCCTGTGTTCAAATGTAGAATTCTGTATCCGTAGTTTCAATTATTAAAACCATATTCTTGATTGATCCTGAAGTGCTCATTTACAAGTCAATGAAATGATGATCTCATAGCTACAAAGCTTTACAAGTTGTTACTATTTCAGTAACGTAAATTTTATAAACACGAGAAAATTAATGTTCACGGCCGGAACATTGAGATTTCTTGGAGTTTATAAAAAGGGATAACTTTGTTGAGAAGTTGGTAAGTTAATCTTACAGCTGTTTGCTGGACAAACCGATTGTTTGATAACTGAATTAATTCCCTTAAAGTTATCTCATATAATCGATCTGTAATGAGACCATTGATATATGAATGAGGAATTATAATTCGTTATGATTTACCATTCATACATACGATCGATCTGTTTTCAATTTCGATAATATAACTGTAATATGCAAATATATTAATCATATTTCATGATTAATTATTAAAATTCCCTATAAATAATTTGAGCTAATTAAGGCACATCTCAATGTGGCTACAATATAATATTTCAAGCTCATGAAAACTGATTATTTAATAACATGGCAGGCATATAAGGCCTACAACTGCAGTAACTCAATGAATTAACATTGGCAGAGTACACCACGTGATGCGTCTGAGCGAATCACGTTAGCAGAAACCAGCAGTAGCCTATGAGATTTCGTCATTAGCTTTAAATTACCCTTTGGACATTCACGATTGGTTACTGATAGAAAGGAAATGCCCATATTTGGGTTACATAGCGTTGTGCAGGAGATTCAGAGATTTACAACGATACCGGTAATGACTGACTTCAGTAAACAGACGGAACGCGGCATGACGCGATGGAATGCTATAACTTGCTATAACTTTATTACATTTTGCAAGTAAACAAAATGTAATAAAATAAACATCTTAATGTATATTTTCAACGTTTTCTTTATAGCAGCTTGAAAGAACACATATTGAAGGAGTAAACTAGCCCAAAATCTCAAAACTGATCACTGCATGACAAATCGATGTTTTTGCCTGCCGTGTCTCGCCTTAAACCACCACTGTCAATAAATGTTCTCTTTTCATGCAGCTCCAGAAAAGGAACTAATTTGGAGTGTGTAAGGAAATCTCTCAGAGATTGTTATCTCACACACACACACACACGCACACACATACATACACATAACTTTACCTCAGCGGGACACTCTACAAGCTTCCAATTACACCCAGTCTCACCTCTCATTAGGATGCATTAACAAAGAGTCCAGATTTAGTTTAAATAAAGCAGATTGTGAAGCAATAAAGACTGGCCTAGCATCTGCGGTCTGTCAGGCAGGTGTGAGGCCTGATCCCAGCGCTCCTCTTGGCCCATCACCTATCTACTTTCTCCTCGACAATGGAAGCCCTTGGTCGGCTCTGGGGAGCAGCGGACCGCTCAGCAGCCATTGATCGCATGAGGTGGAGGCAGCCGTGTGTGTCATTATTGGAATGCAGTATTCCTCCTCCTGCTTTTCATGTCTTCACACTCTACGAGCACGACATCGACCATTCTCTTTGCAGCATTACTCTCTACAAGAGAGACCAATGTGCTGGTAGAACTAAACTTGAGGAAGTTTCTAAAGTCCACCTGCCTCCCTCAAGCTTATCTATCTAGTTATCATCTCTGCCCCCCTCTTCTCCCTTCAGTTGTTGTTTAGTTTAAACTGTTGAAGCCTGCATATTGAAGGATGCCTTGAAAGATGTTATATCTGTTGAACAAGTGTTGAACAGCGTCTTAAACCTAGGATGATGAGCGCTGACTAAAAGTGAAAGGCCTTGGCACCAGTTTTCTTAGAAACTCTACGTGTACTGACAAGTCAAGATGATAAAATTAGAAAACAAAATAGCTTTTCTTCGGAATTGTGTTAGTTTTATTGTGTTTGGGTGCAACTGTACATATTCAAAATGTCTTTATTCATATGAAGTGTGTTGGTCCTTTTTGGATGTTAAAATTATAGGGAAGAACAAACTTGAAAAAAATGCAGTGCAGCACAGGATCATTATATAGTACACATCAGGGATTTTTTTTCAAGAGGCCCCTTCATGAAATATAAAGGCAGTGGGTTGCTGCTATAAAGAGCTCACGATGAGGGAAAATTCAGAAATAAGTAACGGCGTTCCCATTACCCTTCAATTTGCACAATAAAGAGCTCATGATGAGGGTGTGATGAAGTTCGGCTGGATTGCCCTCTAGTGTCACGAGAGGGCGCTCCACTTCTGCACTGGCTTCCCTTGGACTGTTTTCGCACACACCCTGAACTGATTGCGCACACCTGTTTCCACTGATCACTCTCACACCTGCATCTAGTTCCACACGCAGCTCCACACTCATTTATACCCCACTCTCACTATCACTCATTGCTAAGTC
The DNA here is from genome assembly GCF_029890125.1 of Rhinichthys klamathensis goyatoka. Lineage (NCBI taxonomy): Eukaryota > Metazoa > Chordata > Actinopteri > Cypriniformes > Leuciscidae > Rhinichthys > Rhinichthys klamathensis. The sequence continues at coordinate 2,312,485 of NW_026606637.1, forward strand.
TTGTTTTACTGTTGTGGACATCACCAAGCTTTTCCGAGTCTAGTCCTGTCTGTGTTTCTGACCCATCGCCTGTTTCCTGGATTCCGTTTCGTCTGCCGCCTGCCTCTGTCTTCCCGCCTGGTTATCGGACTCTGAGTATTGCCTTGTCTCCTATGCTGTGTTTGCTGTCTGTGACCCTAGCCTGTCTGACTATCCTCTAATAAACTCACGCTGCGTTTGGATCTAACCTTTTTCTGGTTGTTCATGACAGAGGGAAAATTCAGGAATAAGTAACTGCGTTCCCATTACCCTTCAATTTGTGGAAATTGAAATTGTGAATTGAATATACACCCAATGGAAACACGTCAATTTCACAAAAACTCCCATATATCGCAAAAAAAGAGCTCACATGACGTGGTTTTTCAGGCAATTCGAAAAAGGAATATTTTGGAAAACGTCTCGGTTACGTATGTAACCCTTGTGTAACGTTACGTCGGATGACGATGAATGGGGTTTTGCTTAGAAAGCCTATCAACTTCGAGTCTTACAAAACGAGCCAATGGCAAAGAAATGCCATGGGTCTGCGGAATTTGGATGGGGGGGGGGGACTTAGAGAATACACATATGACCCGAAGGAATGCATATGGAGAACACTGGGGTGTCCAGCCGCAGGTGGAATATTTCAACCCCAGGGGTGGCAAGGTGGCTTGCCAAGGGAAAGACACATGCTCAGAGAGGCTTACAGTGGAAATACACATGTGGGGATCGCTCAGGGGAGGGACCATGTACACAGGAGGCACCTAGCCGACACACAGGCAAAAGACACTGGCACCGACGTCAGGAGTGGTGGAGGAACTCAGGGCTTGAGGGAAGCTCACCTGAGGAAATATCGCACGTATCCAGTCCGTGGAGTGGAATGGCGAGAAAGCGAAGACACCTGAGCGGGTCCTAGTACCGGCTGGTTGAAGCGAGTACATGGGAGGACACTGGCTCCACTCGGAGATTGTAGAATCTGGCGAATGTGTTGGGTGTCGCCCAGCCTGCAGCTCTGCAGATGTCTGTTAGCGAGGCGCCATGCGCTAGAGCCCAAGAGGACGCCACACTCCGGGTGGAGTGGGCAGTCACACCAAGGGGGCACGGTCGACCTTGCTGCTGGTATGCCAAAGCAATGGCGTCCACTATCCAGTGAGACAGCCTTTGCTTGGAGAGAGCCTTTCCCTTCAGCTTCCCACCATAACAGACAAAGAGCTGGTCTGAGGTCCTGAAACACTGTGTTCTGTCTACATAGGCGCGGAGGGTGCGTACTGGACAGAGCAGTGCCAAGGCTGGGTCTGCCTCCTCCAGGGGCAGCGCTTGCAGGTTCACCACCTGGTCCCGGAAGGGAGTGGTGGGAACCTTGGGGACATATCCAGGCCGGGGTCTCAGGATCACATGAGAATAGGCCGGTCCGAATTCCAGGCACGCTTCGTCTACAGAAAATGCGTGCAGGTCCCCTACCCTCTTAATGGAGGCCAATGCAACCAGGAGCGCTGTCTTAATTGACAGGAAGTTAAGCTCCACTGATTGCAGAGGCTCTAAGGGAGCACTCTGCAGGGCAGTTAGAACCACTGAGAGGTCCCAAGAGGGAACGAGAGGAGGATTCAGTCTCCTCGCTCCTCTCAGGAACCTGATGATCAGGTCGTGCTTTCCCACGGAGAAGAGCACCAGGAGACGAAGAGGTTCCACTTCAACGCATAGGCATGTCTGGTGGACAATGCTCTAGCGGAAGTGATGGTAGCCACCACCGCTGGTGGTAGGGTACTCAAACCTACCTCGTCCCGTCTAGGAGCCACACGTGGAGGTTCCAGAGACCGGGACGAGGGTGCCATAGGGTGCCGCTGGTGGTAGGGTACTCAAACCTACCTCGTCCCGTCCAGGAGCCACACATGGAGGTTCCAGAGATCGGGAAGAGGGTGCCATAGGGTGCCCCTGGCCAATTCCTTCCTCAGAGGAATTTGGCCAGGGAGGTGCTGTACAAGTTCGGAAAACCAGGTCCGGGTGGGCCAATGAGGCGCAACCAAGACGACCTGCTCCTCGTCCTACCTGATCTTGCACAGGGTCTGTGCAAGAAGGATCACTGGGGGAAACACTTACTTGCGGAGGCCCCGCGGCCAGCTGTGCGCCAGTGCATCCGTGCCGAGCGTGCCCTCGGTCAGGGAGTAAAACAGGTCGGAATGGGACGAGTCGTGGGAGGCAAACAGGTCCACCTGTGCGTCCCCGAACTGATCCCAAATCAGCTGGACTGACTGGGGATGGAGTCTCCATTCTCCAGGAAGAGGCTGAAGCCGTGAGAGCTTGTCGGCTGCACAGTTCAGGTCTACGGGGATATAAATGGCTCGAAGTGACCTCAGATGCTTCTGACTCCATAAGAGGAGGTGGCGGGCGAGTTGCGACATATGGCGGGAGCGTAGACCACCTTGTCGGTTGATGTACGCTACTGTCGCGGTATTGTCTGATCGGACTAGTGCGTGCTGGTTCTTGAGCAACGCATGGAAGCGGTGCAGAGCGAGACGTACTGCCAGCAATGTCCATTGCACATGGCACCCCAGCCCGTGGTGGAGGCATGTGTTGAGACAACAACATGTTGATAAGCCAGTCGTCGAGATAGTTCAGGATGCAAACCCCGTGTAGCCGAAGCTGCACAAGGTCTGCCTCGACGACCTTCGTGAAGACGCGAGGAGACAGGGCTAGCCCGAATGGGAGAACCGCGTACTGGTATGTCTGCCCCTCGAAAGCAAACCATAGGAACGGTCTGTGTCGAGGGAGAATGGAGACATGGAAGTAGGCGTCCTTCAGGTCGATCGCTGCAAACCAATCCTGGGGCCGCACACATTCGAAAATGTGTTTGGCTGTGAGCATCTTGAACGGCAGCCTGTGAAGGGAGCGGTTCAGGACGCGCAGGTCCAGGATTGCCCGTAACCCACCGGATTTCTTCGGGACAATGAAGTACGGGCTGTAGAAGGGGTGATCGGGGTGTGGATGAGGGGACTCTCCCTTTTGCAAGATCATTGAGTCTCGACCGAAGTGTTACGAGTGCCATGTTTCCGCAATGAAAACATGAGTCATCCACAAGCGCTGCTTTAGCGGGCTCTAAGCCCAAACACACAAAGCAACGATTGTGCCCATCAGAGTCAGATAGAAGTCGACCGCAACCAGAAGTGCACGGGCGATGCATCTTTAAAAAGACGTGCCACGCGCTGCTCTTTTAGAGAGGATTAATCTCCGCAGAGTGTTGAAGCGACCAGGGAGAAACACACACACTGGCAGATCACTGCACAGATCGCAGGGAATGTGCACTCGCTGGGAATCGCCGTCACACCAACACCTGGAGAGAAGCTCGTCTCGAAGAGGAAGAGAAGATCTCAGGATGGCTTTGGGAGTGAAGCATACACTTGGCTTCGAAGCGAAAACTTATCTGCATATTGCCGGCGTTCTCCTTTTATACCCACGAGGTGGGGCGGAGTTGCGCCATGCAAATTCCGCAGACCCATGGCATTTCTTTGCCATTGGCTCGTTTTGTAAGACTCGAAGTTTTGATAGGCTTTCTAAGCGAAACCCCATTCGTCGTCATCCGACATAACTCGGAGTAACAACGAAAGGGAAGGTATGTTTGGACAAAATATTAATATTCTTTATTAAACTCATAAAAGACAAAAGAATTACAGGAATACTGGATTATAAACAACAAAATAATGCCACAATTTATCAAGACCTTGAAGCAGATAGGAGGGAGAAACGCACCTCATACGTGGCCGCACCCAAGTATAAGGGGAATTCCTTGCCATTAATGCTTGGATAATACACCTAAGTCTCCTCTGGTTAAATATAACAACTAGTGCAGTGGCTTGCGATATACTTAAACCTACTAACATCCGTTGCCATGACTTTTGGAATGATTTATCGTGAGAGGAAAAATGTACGTTTTAGTCGCATAAAATCGGTTAATGGAAACGGCATCATTCGCAATAGTTTTTTATTGACATTTGGAAAATATCCCAGATATAGTCTTTAATAAATCCATACAGGAGAAATGTAGGACAAAATAGACGTAACATAAATGACACCAGTGCCCGTATTTATCAAGCTTCTCAAAGTGCCATTTTAGTCATCAAGTTATCAAATTTCTTAAAGCTAAGAATCAGTCTTACCCTCCCAGTTATTTAGGACAGCTCGAGAGTTCTCTCAAGTGGTTAGGAGTTGCCAATATAGGGGCTTGTGATGTACTAAGGAGACAGAGATGTGCGTGAAACTTTCAGGAGATAAATATTTGACGACGAGCAGTTAATATAGGGATGAGTCACGATCTTCCAATAGGCCTATTCGATTAGTTGATTTAATTATAGAATATCCAATAGGTTGTGCGATTATTGTCAAAAAAAATCACAATGTTTTCGGTGCTGATGCGGTGGTGACGCGTTCATGTAACCAGAGGGTGACAATAACGCACCTAAAAGCTGTCACAAAGAACCGGCAAAAGTAATGATTATGAATGTGTCAAATATAGCAAGAAGACATTTTAAACTCTAAGATCATTTGGCAAAACAGTCTTACAGTTCAGCACAACACTCACTTGCAGCTCACTTGCTGACTTGCAAAAGCTCATATCTCTCCCAAAACTGTTCACTCATGCTTCAAAACTAAATTCCTTTACCATATAAAGAGTCAGTGCCAGGAAAATGGCAAAGATCCTTCTCAATTGCTTTGGCTCATTTCTTGAAACAGACCGGACGTTCTCAACACTCTTGGTGCTTTTGCCAAAATAACTTGGTTGGTTCGGCACAATACCATGATTCACCTGCAAAAGCTCATACCTCTCCCAAAACAGTTCACTCATGTGTCAAAACTAAATTTCCTTCTCATTTAACCCTCTGGGGACGGATTGGGCGGTACCGCCCAAAATGGCATACTTTTACAAATGTGTATATATCTTAAAAACTATTAATGATAGAGAGGTGCGGTCTTTTTTACCGTCTTCCTCAGATTCCGCTGAAAACAGTGATAACTTACCCGGCTTGTAAATATACACACTTGTTGCGCAATACCACTATGTAAAGGGCCAATGAAATCGATGTTGTTTGGCAGATTCTGCAAGCAACAACCAATGGAAAAATTGCCGATGGTGAAATATTTTTCTTATCCAATCAGAGGAAGGTTACCATGACGTATCTAGCAAATCAGAGGACTCTGTAGCCTTGCAAGGGGTGGTACTATATAGTTAGGGATATGACGCAAACAGCGTTGAATGGAGAGAAGGAGAGAGAGCGAACGGAGGCTTACGGAGCGGATTATCAGAGAAATATGAGAGAGAGACAGAACAATTATAATATATATATATATATATATATATATATATATATATATACATCCAATTATAACATTATTTATTGTTTTAGCACTTTTATGATGGCAAGCAGTAAAGATTTACGGTGGAACAAGCTCTGGAACAATTACTGGAGAGTGACGAGGAGAAAGCATTGCTTAGAAAATTCTAAGCATTCCTAAGAAAAACGCCTAGGACTATTTGTAAATAAAGTTAAATGTTTCATTGTTCTTTACACATTTTATTTAACAATTACACATTTCTGTCAAGCAAAGGCTTTGAAAATATATATTTTTTATTCAAAAACTGTTCACTATTGTTGTGTGATGTGTGATTTTCAGAAATAAATGACAAAAATCTAATTTCCGTTTTTGAAATTCTCTAGTTTATTGTACATTGTTCACTCATACTTCCTTTATAAACACACTACATGCATGCTTATGTTAGCTTAGGGTCTTCTGAATCCATAGATACCAAACACATAGTGTTCCATCTCCATTACATGGTTTATAAGCCCAAATGTAAAAATAGAGAAAACGGACCAAAAATGGCTTAGTCCCCAGAGGGTTAAACAGTCAGTGCCCCCAAAATGCTTCATCCCTTTGGCATTGTGTAAGCACTGCAAGTCAAAATGTTTAGATGTTTTGTCACTATGGCAGAGGACCATTGAAATATCCCTCATGTCCACCTTTCAGTCTTAGCCCAGTCCTTCATTGACAATGGTTACTGTACTGTTTTTTGTCTAGCTAACAGAATACAATTGTGTATAAAAAAAAGAAAAAAAAAGAAATAGGATTTTAGGGTAAGAGTAGCCTCCAAGGTTTGACATCACACATTGCACTCATACTGCCAAGGAAATTGTAACCATTATCATTCACACACATAAAGTAACTTCCATACATCAGAGTAAAAAGAAAATGTATACAGCATAATATACTGTAATATAAACACACAAACAAAAAACAATGAAAATTAAATGCAGCCTACAGTGCTGTAAATAAAGCTGGAGTTTCACAACTAACAGTTCTTCACTGGTCGCTGTCCTCACCTTCCCTCTCCTGGCCACCGTCCTCACCCTCCTGGCAATCCAGACGCTGCTGTCTGTCTGGCCACAGATTCTCGTCCACATTACAGCTCTCACTGCTCCTGCATCTCTCACTGTTCCTGCACCTCTCACTGCATCTCTCACTGCTCCTGCACTTCTCACTGCATCTCTCACTGCACCTGCATCTCTCACTGCTCCTGCATCTCTCACTGCTCCTGCACCTCTCACTGCATTTCTCACTGCTCCTGCACTTCTCACTGCATCTCTCACTGCACCTGCATCTCTCACTGCTCCTGCACCTCTCACTGCATTTCTCACTGCTCCTGCACTTCTCACTGCATCTCTCACTGCACCTGCATCTCTCACTGCTCCTGCACCTCTCACTGCATCTCTCACTGCTCCTGCATCTCTCACTGCTCCTGCACCTCTCACTGCATCTCTCACTGCTCCTGCACTTCTCACTGCATCTCTCACTGCTCCTGCATCTCTCACTGCATCTCTCACTGCTCCTGCATCTCTCACTGCATCTCTCACTGGGCCTGCTCTTCTCCCTGGGCCCCTTGCCAGACATTACAGTGTTTGTCTTTTTCTGTTTCCAAAAACATCACTCCTCATTTTACTGTATAAGTGTCAATGTAATAGAAAAAAATAACCCCTGCCACTGAGTCTAAGCCAGACTGGAATCAGCTGCGGTTGGCCCAACATAAATCATCTGTGTGTCAATTATTCAATTGTTTGTTTATTATTTTGCTGAGATATATTGTTTTTGAACTGATATCATTGCAGAAGCAGAGGTTTTTATACTGTATCTAAGGTTTGGAATATTGTTTTTGCTATTGTGGGATGGTGTGTGTTAACATTCGCAAATACTACAAAAACAATCCATAATTTTGTTGGGAGGTATAGCTTGTCTGTTAAGAAAATGAAAGCATTGTGGAAATGTGTTCACTGACTGCATATTGTGTGAAAACGACATGAAATGTGTGAATGGTATGGCCACAAAAGACCAATGCTGTGCTAATTGTGTTTAGAGTTTTGAAAATGTGACAACTGGTTGGACAGACGCTTGTTAGCGACTGAAAAAAACTGAAGAAGACAGAAGAACACGCGTGTGTTTATCCGGTGCAGAGAGGCCTATGATGCTGAATGATTTCATCAAAGGCTTTGAGTGAGTATACTACAGAAATGGATAACAAAATCTATTAAATCTTAAATTGTAGTTTATTTGAATTATTGTAATTTCAAACGGAGAAATTACAACACTTTTCTGATTCTTGATCTGTGCATTTGCTGCAGAGCTTTTGTGGTGGAGCAGGACCTGCAAGGAAAGATGATGGCAGCATTTGTTGGGAAAAAAAGGTTTTAGGGATTTTACTCAAATATAAAGTAAGATCATTTTTGTTATTTTTAATACATAAATCAAATGACATTGTGCTGTTAAAATGACTGCTTTTGTATAATGTTTGTGCATTTTTGTAGGATCTGAAATGTCTGCAGACTGGTGTGAGCACTGAGGATGAGGAGCCCAGAGCTGAATCCTGGAAGTGGTGCCATGGATGAGACCCTCCATCTCTCCATCTGCCCTTATGAGACCCTCTATCGCTCCATCTGCCCTTATACAGCCGAGCCCGCGACTCACGTCCGCCCAGCCGAGCCCGCGACTCACGTCCGCCCAGCCGAGCCCGCGACTCACATCAGCCCAGCCGAGCCCACGCTTCTCGTCAGCCCAGCCGAGCCCACGCCTCTCGTCTGCCCAGCCGAGGCCGCGCTTCACGTGAGCCCCGACGAGCATGCACTTTACGTTAGCCCCGACGAGCATGCACTGCACGTGAGCCCAGTGAGTGAATCAAGTCCAGTGAGTGAATCAAGCCCTGTGAGTGAATCAAGCCCAGTGACGCGCCGCAGGAGGAGGAGGAGGACTCGTTCGGCTCGCCAGTTTCCGGTGAGCGTACCCAGACGCCTCGCCCTGCCGGCCCCGCCTCTGCGCCTCGCCCTGCCGGCCCCGCCTCGGCGCCTCGCCTTGCCTGCGCCCTTCAAGCTCCGGGAGGCCTCTCTTGAACCCGTTGACAGCTCGGAGGTTCCTCCCGTGGTTTTCCCCAAGTATTTTTGGGGGGGGGGGGGGCAGTAGGTACCCTGTGAGGGCCATGGAGGCGACGCTGACATGGACCTCGTCTCCGCCTCATCCTGCTCCGCCCTGGCCTTCGCCTCGTCCTGCTCTGCCCTGGTCGCCAGCCCAGTCTGGTCCGCCCACGCTCTGCGGCCCAGGCCCGCCTTGGCTACCTCCTGGTCCCGTTCCCCTGCACGGGCCTGGCCCTCCGTCCCTCTCCCAGGATTGTCTTTGCTCTGCCCCCCGCCTGGATCTTCTTTGGAGCGTCTGGAAGCCGCTCCTTAAAGGGGGGGTTATGTGATGAAGTTCGGCTGGATTGCCCTCTAGTGTCACGAGAGGGCGCTCCACTTCTGCACTGGCTTCCCTTGGACTGTTTTCGCACACACCCTGAACTGATTGCGCACACACCTGTTTCCACTGATCACCCTCACACCTGCATCTAGTTCCACACGCAGCTCCACACACATTTATACCTCACTGTCACTATCACTCTTTGCTTAGTCTTGTATGAATGTATTATTCACTGTCGTGTACATCTCCTAGCGTTTCTTAGTCTGTTCTCCGAGCGTCTGTTATCCTGCCTGTGTTTGCTACCCTTGCCTGTCTGAGATTAAACTTACGCTGCATTTGGATCCCTCTGAGTCTGGTGGTTTCATGACACTCAGATTGTGAAGCGCAGCGCAGCACAGCAACAAGCCCTGGCACGTAGGCATGGCTCAGCTCTGGTGAATTCATCAGAATAAAGCCACAGAATGGGAACCGCTGTGTTGAGATGGCAGTAGGATTTGGGGTTCAGCGCCTGTAAATACATGCTTGTAGTTTGAATAAAGCTTTGTTTCATGTGTTGTTGACTTGTATATGCATTTGTTTATTGTGGTGGTTACTTTTATTTGTTCTTTTACTCATTTATTCATGTTTCTTATTGTTGTCAGTATATAAAATATAATTATTTAATTAATGTATGCATTAATTCATTGCTTGACTGACAATTGAGCTGTTTCACTGCATTTATCAATATAAATGTATTCATGCATTACTATCATGTCATATGACAAAACAAATTACATTTTGCTTGTTTTATTAAATTATATCATATTTAGTATATAAAAAAAGTAATATAATTAAGTATTGGTCAGCATTTAATATTATTATTTTGTTTAAGTTTTGGGGTGGGCTAACAATGCAATTCATTCTGAGGTAATATTAATTTTTAAGGAGTGATACTTACATTTTTTGAGTATAAAATCAACAGTTTTCTCCAAAGGAGAGATCTTCGAGCAGCTGCCCGTCTCCTTTGTGCAGACATTACAAACGCAGAGGAAAACTGGTCTAGGTTGTGCTGTCGAGTTACTGATGTTATGAAGTGTTAGTGCACTTGTCGCTCATATAATTTAAACTTATAAACTTATTACATACAAGATCATGGAAAAATAGCATAGTTGTATAAGAATCATAATGACAAAACAGAAAACCTAAAGATCATTGGTTTGTGTACATCATAATATGATATTTATACACAGGAAAAAAGAACAATAACAAGGCTAAATATCTTGATAATACATAAAAAAAATGTTTTTTGTTGTTGTTGTTATAAGTCGGAGGGATGAAACGAGAGGTAAATTCATCAAGAAATAGAGGGAAACTTTTTGGGTATAAAATAAAGAAATTAACAACATATTCAAGAGATGACGATTTTGTGGTTTCTTAATAAAAAATTATATCGTTATAAGGATAAAACTGTGGGTCACATTAGTAGGGTTTAAAATATAACAACTTAAATTAACCCCAAATGTAATAAATGGGCAGCTGTTTCTTTAACAATACTACCACAAAATGAGCAAGTTTCATCAATATCAAGATATTTATAGATAGATGAATTAAACGTGTCGTTCATATATTTTAAGTTGTTGCTCTTGTGATAACGTGTCGTAGGTCACATGATAACATCAACATGGCAGATGTCCGGTTCGCATTCATACTCAACGAGATTTGGCTATAAAGTACCTACTCTTTTAGCGCTCGTTAAGTAAGTACTTATTGAAATTAAGTACCTACTCATTGAGTATGCAGTTTCGAACGCAGCCATAGTTATATTGCCGCCTCGCTGGCCTGGGACATCCACCGTGGCCCGGTGGCCAATAATATTACTGCCACGTCTTTGGCCCTTGGCCAGGTTGAAGCCAGCTTCATCCACAAACACGAGGATGTAATGGGTCTCGTTTCCTTCCAATGCCATTATTCTCTACAATAGCGTAAAAAAAGAAAACATAAAATCAGTTATACAGAAGAGTCATACACTACTACAGTTAGAGACAATTACATAGGAATGTTCTATGTTCTCCACAAGTTCAATATACTACTGGCCACTACTCCAGTGGTTCCAAACCTGGGGTACATGTACCGCTATGCAGAGGTACTACAGGGGGTATTTGACAGAAAGGGGAGAGGGGGTAAATCATCAATGTCTAGACTTACTGAAATGTTACAGTAAAACCCACAGTATTAGATAGATTTACATGGGAGGCACTAATTGCAGCTCGTTGACCCCTTTTCTTATTGTATGTTATATATATATATATATATATATATATATTTTTTTTATTGCATCATACAGTAAGCTGCAGTTTTTAGGCAAAATGTTGAAGTCAGATAAATCAAATACTTCCATACGTGGATTACCTGGATACACAAATCAGGTAAAGTGGGTACTGAAGCCAAAAAAGTTTGGGAAACACTGCTTAAAGGTGCTAAATGTAACTTTTCTTCTAAAATGAATCCTTTTTTTTATTGCCTGTGTGTGAAGGGGTTGTAATCACACATTACAATGATCCACTTTTTTGCTATTTTGCTATTACCTCTGAAGGCCAGTATTCCTATTTCTATGTGAAGTCTCCGGGTCGGATTTTCTGCAAAATCCATCGGATGTGACGTGCATGCGCGCTCCCGAGCCTCTCTCCTTTTTATATACAGTCTATGCGACGGCACTGTAGCTGACGACATGGGGTCTGATAACACCCAAAAAACGACCTGCCTCCAGCACAACACAGACTCCAACAGAAACTCCACATTAATATAAAAAAAAAAAAAAAATGTGTCTGCTGAAGCTCGTCAGGCCAAACGTCAATCGGATCGACTTAGGACGAAAACACGGATCAACATCGGCAGAGCGTTTGAATTATGGAGAGACCTCCGCTATTTTTATTGTGATAAATTACAAGTTTTCAGATATGCTGAAATAAATAATGGTAAACTGTAATGAAATGGCAAGGTAAACTACAACATACATGAGACATGAAATGAATACAAAAGACTGTTCCAGAATAACAAAAAGTAGGTGCTTTAGGATGTAACTTTTATTTGATGTACTAGATCTACTGTCTAACGTCACTCATCCCACTACTATCATATTGTTTATAATTTTCAGAGATGTTCAGTACAGTAATGTTACTTCCTACGATCTTACTGTTACACTGAAATTGTTCAGTCTTGTCATGAGGGTGCAGATAGATGAACCCAGAAGCAGACTGAATGCACACACACAGGGTTTATTGAGGCACAAAACAGAAAACAAAACCCACGAGGGGGCAAAACATAGACAAGACTAGGAAGCTAAACTTTGACTAAGACTAGACAGATAGAAAACAACCGGTTACACAAACTTACGAATCTTGTCACAAGATACAGATAATGTACTCACAGAGAGTAACACACAGTTCTGACAATGAACCCACACAGGACAGCAAACACAAGGGAATAATAAAGGGAGACGCTAATGACAAGGACAGGTGAAACTGACTAGACAATAACGATGAGACGAGGATAACAAGGGGGCGGGGTATCGAAAACGAGACAACGCAAGCACATGGCCCAAACAAATGGCCATGTGCTGCACATGAAAACATGGGTCTGTCATGATTCTGCCACAAGACCAGAGAAATCAAAGACATGATGGCAGAATCATGACAAGTCTAGTTCACTAATCGTTTTCGTTATCATATTATACATTCACCTATGTTGCCATTGCTGATTGTGAAAGATACACGAATAGTTGGTGAAATGCCTTATGCTAACACCACATGTCGGCTAAATGCAGTCAATGTAACGTTATCATGGTACGAGCATGGAGCACTAGTTCAACGTCAAGCTGATAAAAGTAGCCTATTATTGTAACGTTGCAGTGGGAGTTTACATGAGTTTCCAGCATGTTGTGTGATGCTTTCTCCGGTGTGTTGAAAGTCTCAGTGTGGCCGGTACCATGAGTGCTCGCTCTTGTGTTCGAGCATGCGCAACGCGCAAGAGAACGAGCGCTCTTGTAAAAATTGGTTGCAATCTGAAACATCACAGATAGAGGCCGCTAAAAAATACATATAGCACCTTTAATTGTAAAAAGGTTATAATGATGGACAACCAGTAACTGACTTACATGTACATACTGGTACCGCAGCTCTTTCACTCTATCAGAGTTCCTCTCAAATGGTACCCTGTAAATTTGCTTCATTGTCATCTGATGCTTCTTCAATATCCGGTCTATTGTGGAGATGCTTATAGAGTTCACATTTTGGAATATGGCATTGTCTTGTAGGATTGTAGCGCGGATCTGTCTCAATGTGATGGCATTATTTGGCATCACCATGTTACAGATCTCTTGTTCTTGTTGTTCATTGAGTTTTCCTCTGCCATCCGTGCAAGGTTGTCGTCCAATCCTAGACATAGAATTCAAAGGACAACACACAATTTGTAATGTATACCTTATGTATTCCTTACAGAATGAGTTACCTATGTAATTGTATTGTTGTTTTACTTACAGTAACATTACCACAATTCTAATGCATCATTGCACAGTGACTGGAATACTACTGTAAACTGTATCATCAATACTGTAGAAAATAAACTATTCCATGGTTTATTTTCTCCAATGTTTCTCTTGTTATTTTTAGTATCATAACATCCCATTGAGGTAAGATATTACTGTAGGCCTATCACACACACACACACACACACACACACACTAAATGAATAGGTAAATGTGTAAATAAATATATTTCCTGATTTCTTGCTCTATGCAGAGTGTCCTGTCCTATACAACATATAATTCCATCATTGACTGACTACATACCTGTTTTCCCTGCGAAAGGTTTGGATGATGGAGGAGACTGTAGAGCGAGGCACATTAGGCTGCACTCGGCGACCTGCCTCCGCCATTGTGAGGCCATGGTTGATGACATGGTCTATAATTCTGGCCCGAATTTCATGCTACATGGTGTCTTCATGCTCCTCGGCCTCTTCCCCCAATTCCACCCTTACTCCCTTACTTGGAGTGAACAACCATTAAACAGAGAATCAACTATCAGTTTAGATCAACAAGATCTATTCACTTGGAAATTGTACTAAATGTAGGCTACCTGTACTTAATAATTTGCAAAGATGTACTGAGACATTGAGACATGTACTTAGACATTTGCAATTTGATGAAATTAATGAGAAATTCAATTCTGTTGTGAACAATTGCCAAGTGGTTTGGAGGTTTGTCCATGTTGTTTTGAGAATGTAATTTCTGTTTCAAGTAATGAGCCAAACCAATGGAGAAAAACTGCAATAGGTCAATATAAGCCTTCTCATTAAATTATTTATTATTGTTTTTTATTAGTGACACATTTGGGGAGAGGATATATTCCAAAACTTTCTGAAAATACAGTATGAGAATTAACTGCATAGTTACTAGAAATGTTTACCTTGGATATTATACAATTTGCATGCATACAAAATAAGTCCTCGCATTCTTTCTTGTGGTACCCAGTGACACACCTGAATGAAAGGCTCATTATGCAGCTCATTATGCGGGTCATTGTATTCTCAGGTGTGAATCAGAGCATTATTCATGATCATTCATGATCATTCACGCCCATTCGCATATTGCCTTGGATAACAAAAAATGTTTTTCACAATTTAAAAGAATCTATTGTGTTATGTGAATGATTTAGACAGGATGATTTTCAGATCATTTTGAAGCAAAAACTCTAGGCCACAACTTCCATTAGTCAAAAGTCTGGTAGACAAATATTGAGTATGTGTTTTGTGGCCTTATTTCAGAAACTTTAATTTTTAGTTTTTTTCAATAACCATGCATAAACATTATTCTCTCAAAAATACAAACATGTACATACATGTTGCTCACATATTATGGTAGCCCTGTTTGTGCTAAATAGAGTGTAATTACACATTTGCCATTAATATGTTTATAAGCAACTGAAAAAAAGCACAAATGTTAGGGCATGTCAAAACATCTCAAGGACCCCAAAAACACCTTAGACCCCAGAGGGTTAAAAAGAGGTGCAATAGTACTCCAGATTTCAAAAAAAAAAAAAAAAAAAAAAAAAAACACTTCAACAATCCAGTTGATATAAATACCTGGTATAGATAATGCTGTTTGAGAAGAGTGTTTAAAGCTGCAGTCCGTAGCTTTTTTTGGGTTAAAAATTATCCAAAATACATATTTGAGAAAATACATAACCAGCCAGTGTTCAAAACTATCTGCTTGCCTTAGCTCGATTCAAAGCGGTAAGCTTGTAATAATGTTTTTAATTCCAGTGGTACTGGTGGATTTCCGCGGGAGATTCGAGCATGTCTTTGCGTCATTACGTCACATCTGTACACATAAAGAAGGAGTCTCGGCTAGTAGGCTATATTGCGAGTGAGGATGTTGGAGGTGGAGATTTATAGCCTTTTCTCACAGCACTTGATATAATTAAACTTATCAATTTGATGGAGGATCCAGAAGGGTTCAAACGACAATCACCAGTGACAACAGATTCACCCGTTGTAAAATGCAAAAGACTTCGTTCGGACTTCGGAGTGGCTACAGAAAAAAAGAGACTGCAACCGGACCCATGCGAAAACAAGGATACATATCGGAAGGACATTACATGTAGTTACGCAATGCTTACGTTGTTAACATTAACAATTTGAGAACAAAGTATAATTTGCACGGTTTTGCGTGATATGATAACTTATAAGCGATTGTTAGATTTAATCAGCGCGATTTACTGCAATGTCAGAACCAGAACAAAGGTGGATGTTTCTTACTAGTTCAGATGACATTTTCCGGAGAGAATTCTTATGTTGGTCATACTTCCAAAAATAATAATCTGTGATTCTGAATGACAGTATCCACACCGGCGCGGTGACTGACAGCCTCACAGTCTCCTCAAACATTGTGTTCATCCGCGCTGTGCTGTGTCGAGGGTGTTGAAGTACAACTCACGTAAAGTTGATAATTCCGCGAATGACTGCAATTGCAGATTTCGAACAGAGATGGCGACAAAGAGGAAAAGCGCCGGACTGCAGTTTTAAGTGTGTGTGTGGTTTCCTACAAAGAAATGTAAAAAATACAATAGATTACAACACTATAACTGAATTAAAATATACACATCTTTACATGCATACATCACATTTCTTATCTATATATATTGAGTGAGACAGTGAGGTAAACTAACGGCGCTGTTACTAAGACTGTGATGATTAAAATTACGTCTTAAAGATGCACAGATGAAAAATAGGTGCAAACAGAATACGATACAGTGACATCAACATAAGTTTTAATAAGAAAAAGTTTAGAATCACACCAAACGCTTTTGCGGTACTGAAACCGTGAAGAGTTATAGCAGTTGACGTAACGATAACAGATACACTTTGAAGCAAAATAATCGTATTGATTAAAGCATTTAAAATTCAGCCTATAAGTTAATTATGCGTACCCTCTGGGCCAATATGAACTAACAAAGTAAGGTGGCTATATACCACACCCCATCAGTTATATTTAGTTATATACTGCCACCTGTTGGTGCAGTTGTGTAACTAAAGCCAGGGACACACTTAACGACTGTAAGGCAGATCATGAATGTAATTTGATACTTACGACTGATCATGTGTGTCCCCGGCATTTGAGAACAACTTTTGTTGTCGAGATCATGAGAAAATATTAAGTCGTGACAACGTGAAAACAAATACAAAGTTCTGGCATGAAATTCTAGATGACGCAGGCTAATGGGTCTTTTAACTCACCTGTCCATATTTATTTTTTTATTTGTCAGGGACAATGCAAAAGAGACACATTGTAACAGGTTACAATAACTTGAACAGATGTGTTGCATATAGGGTTTCTAGCTGAAGCTAATTTGCAACCCCTGTCCCTGGTTAGGCTACATACAGCACCATTACCAAGAGAACAGAAACAAACAACAGAAACAACAATAAAAAATAACAAAAACACAACATTATATACATATATCTGTGTGTGTGTGTGTGTGTGTGTGTGTGTGTGTGCATCTATCTCTCTATCCGTATGTACATGTCCATTTATAAGTGCGTCTGCACAGTGACATAATCAGTGATCACAGATTTGGTTTTGTTTCAGCCAGTATTTCACCTTTTCATTAAATGGTTTCAGATTGGTTTGTGTTTTTATTTCTGTTGGTAGGGCATTCCAAAAATGTATCCCTTTTACAGAGAAAGATGACTGATCGAAAGTGGTTTTGCGCTGTGCCACCCTGCAGTTGCCATTTGCTGATCCCCTAGTGGTGATTCAATTAGTATTTGTTTTTGTCACATATGGACAAAGTACAGCTGGAGCGAGATTATTCACAAATTTAAAAATCATTTTGATAAAAGAGAACTTAATAAAACTATCATAACTAAGCAAATTATACTTTTTCAGTATTATACAATGATGCCATTTTGTTTGTTTTTGATCCATTATTTTCAGTGCTTGTTTATATAGTGAAATAATGGGTTTAACAGTTGACTGTGAATCCTGGCTCCATACAGTAACACAATAAGAAAGATGGGAGAATATCATGGCATGCATAAACAGTTGAGCTGCCTTGAGGGGTATGTAATGCCTAATCATTCTAAAACAGTTCAAATTAGTCTTTACAGTTTTGCATAGTTTTTTAACATGTTTATCAAATTTAAGTTCGGGGTCCAAAATTACACCTAGGAATTTAAAATCATTGACTTCCTCTATTTCCTCTTGATTTATTCTAATTATACGCTTTTCTTTTGCTTTCCTTCTCATGGAAAAACACATTGACACAGTCTTTTTTCAGATTCAGAGTTAAGTGATTGTTTTTAAGCCATAGGGATACTCCCTCCATTTCGCTTGTTAATATATCTGCTGCTACACAAGGGGTTTTAGATGATACATGAATAATTGTGTCATCAGCATACATCTGACATTCGCCTTTTTTACAACATGGCGGTAAGTCGTTTATGTATAAGCTGAAGAGCAGAGGCCCCAAAATCGAGCCTTGTGGAATTCCCATTGTAGATTGTCGGGGGGTTGAATATTCTGCATTGATTTTTACACACTGCTCTCTTGATTCGAGATAGAATGCAAACCAGCCAGTTGCTTGCTCAGAAAAATTAAAAGTACTTAGTTTGTTCAAAAGCACTTCATGATTCACAGTATCAAAGGCCTGTTTAAGATCTATGAACACTGCTCCAACTACATTACCCTTATCTAATGAAGACTTGGGTAGCAGTTAGCCATTTCAGTTGAATACCCTGGTCTAAATGCAAATTATTTAGGATAAATAAGTAAATTATTTTCAAGGTGGTCAACTAGTTGTTCTGCAACAATTTTTTCCAGAATCTTTGAGAGAACTGGTAGGATTAGAGATTGGTCTATAATTGCTTACTTGGTCTAGTGCACCAGCCTTCAAAATTGGCGTTATGACTGCTGTTTTCCAGGTTTGTGGAAATTTACCAACTCTAATGGAGAGGTTTATCAGATGTGTTATTGGTTTAATCAGAGTGGAGCTGTGTGTTTTAATAACAGAAATATCCAACCCAAACCAATCCTTTGCCTTTGAATTATTTAATTTATTAATGATTTTAGCAACTTTCTCTTGGTCAACTTCCTTAATATAAAAGGACTGAAAATAGTCTGTTATATTAGCCTGTGATAGTTTTACTGTTTAAAAATTTTGAGCAAGCTCCTCCACTGATTGAATGAAATAATTATTAAATTCATTTGCGATTTCTGTACTCTCAGTGCTAATCACTCCATTTACTTCCAACTCCGTTATTAATTTTCGTTGGCTGGGCTTAAGTTTAGTAAGACTGTTAACCCTCTGGGGTCGCCGGCAATACCAGCTCACTTTTTTTCTTATAAGTGCAAAAGGTACTCACAATAAAAACAAAGTGTTGTGCTGTTTGTCAAATAAAGAAAAATAAACATGATGCGATTTTTGCCTTCTCTCTGTCAGTGAAGTCCATTCTGAAACGCGTCCGAAAATGAACTGTAACTCAGTCAATACTTGTCACAGAGACACGAAAGATTTCTCTTTATGACGCTAAAAAATTCTCTTCTTTTAAAAGAAGTAATTTATATATATAAAAAAAATATTCTCAGTTTATGTAATCTGTATGAAAAGAGCGAGATGTCAGTCTTTTTCCTTTCAGCTCATTATAGTTTATTACGTGTTAATCTGACCACGCCCACGGAGAGCGAGCGCTATTCAAATGCAAATATTGAGTCAAGCCATGCCAACGCGCACATCAGCTGGATAAAACATCAGTTTAATAAGAATCTTGTACTTTACCTCGTCTTGCTGCGCTGTGAAGAATAATACTATCGTAATAATCCTGGAAAAGTTACCTCAGAAGTGCTGGTAGTTTCATTTCGAGGAGCACGGATTCAGCTGATGTAGTAAGTCATTTATTCTTAAGTGCTTTGTTCTAATCGCGTTATTGAATAGTGTCTGTAAACTGCACACAGTGGCGGATTTAGCAAATTGGGGGCCCAAGGCAAAGGTAGTATGGGGCCCCCCATCCGATCTTTAAAAGAGAACGAAATTTCTTCTTTTTTTTTTTGAAAAATAAACCATTAAATGGCACTTTCTGGAGAGTTTTGTGCAAAGAAATATAGAAAAAAGTAGGTCTAGCAAGTCTTATATTTCTGTAATTCACACAGATCAAACACAAATATGCAGACTGAATAGATTGCTAGTTGAGTAACACTGCTTTAATTAATGTTTTTTTGATGACTTTGCAGGGTTCTCAAGTCTCACGCATTGGCCGTGAGACACACGCAATTCAACCAGTTCACACGCTCACACGCCACACAGTGTATTTCTCACGCTGAAAAGGCAATGCCAACCAAGTTCTCCTGCAAGATTTATGCATAACGTTGTATACGAGGCGCAGGCACACAAAGTGAAGTTTCCTGCCGCCAGCGCGTCCGTATCTCGGCCAGATTGCGTTCGTTACTAGGCAACATAGATGCGCGAACCACACGGAAGTTGACGGAACATTCTCGGCCATCGCGCGAACGTACGCACACACATTCTCGGCCACCGTACGTTCGTTACTAGGTAACCAACAATATCGCGCAAACACACGTCGTGATGGAGAAAGTAAGTTGGAAGAAAGCTCGTCTAACATTTTTAGGCTAGAACATTTAATATATAGCCAATCGTATACATTATTATTGATGCAGTCAAAAACTCTACAACTACTTTGCAACCAAGCCAGAAGCTTTTGCTAAGGGAAATGTTAGTGGGTATGGGAAGGAATGAAGTTAATTGAAGAATTGAATTTTATTTTAAATTATATATTATACTGTATAGTCTTTCTAGTTACATTAAGGCTACATGTATTAAGCCAGAGTGCTCTGGGTAATATTTTATATCCTGTCAAAACATACATTATAATCATTGCCATTGCATTTCTATTTTTCAAAGATGTCAGGGAAAAATGCAAAAAGATTTGTTTTTCCAAACTGTTTGGAGCAATTTGTTATATTTTAGTCATTTTGAAATATAACATTAAAGAGTATATTTGATGTGATGAATTGCTCTGTCATTTATCAGATTTACCAATTATTATAATTTTAATTTGTGCTGGTTAATTATGAACAATGGGTAAAATTGGGGGGTGGGGTGGGCGGGGCTCCACTGGGGCTCCTCCCCTTGGGCTCCTCCCCTAACTGCATGTGATCTCACTCCAAGCTTTTGATAAAACTTGAGAACCCTGACTTTGTGAAAGGTTAACTAAACAGCATGAGCCGTCTTCCAGCTGGCCAGTAAGTTATTTGGCAAATTTAATTCATACAGATCTGTTTTATGCTATAGTTTGTGATAGTGTTATACATTTCTTACAGATAATCACGATGATCATTGCGTTTGTCTTACCGAATGTGGTAGCTTTATGCAATTACAGTTTGTCTATAAGCTTTTTTTTTATTAATGCCGACAGTAAAATGTTGCCAGATATTGCTACGAAAAACAAGAAAAACAAAACAAAATAATAATAATAATCCAATATAAGCTTGTGTTTTGGAAATAAGATTAATATATCACTAACCCTAAAATGCAACTTTCCACTTTAAAAACTTCCTAAAGTGTCACATTAAATCAGAAAAACAGCTCCAGAAGACTACTACCACCTTTCCATTAGTGGATCTGGCAACACGGAGGCTGCACGCGCGCCCTCACTCACAGCGCGCTCTCAAGCCCCGTTCACTCAAGGGGGTAATCCATCGACCGGAAGTTGAATCCGGCCGGGTGCCGCCATGTTGTAGCAGAACTTCACTTGCGTTAGCATTTCCATTGACTCCCATTCATTTTGGCGTCACTTTGACAGCGAATAACTTTACATCTGAGGCGTTTAAAGACTCCATTTGTCCATTATTTATTTCTAAAGAAACACGACAATGTATAAAGGGCTCCATTACCTTGTATGTTACATTATCGCCCCGTAGAAACAGATTTAGTAAAAATAGGCTAACGATTGCGTCATTACTCTGTCGCGCTGTACAGAAATGACCGTACAGACAGGAGGAGAAGCTCGCAGGCAATCGGGGGGACGTCCCGTCAAGGGAGAAGCCCATAGATAATGAGTCCATAAAAGCAACGGAATACTTACTCCTGCTCACTCACGCCAAAGAACTCTTTGCTCGAGTTCCCCGTCTCTGCAAGATTAACGTTGGCAATTTTCACGCACAGCTACTAGAAGATTAACGTCTGTCAGACAGGTTGCTCACGTCATCAAGCTTAGTTTGAGTCTGCGCGTCAGGAACGGAAGTGCTCAAAAATCGCTAAAAATGGGCTTCAACTGTCTCAACTGAGTTCCAATGAGATGGCTCTGTCCACTTCTTATACTGTCTATGCGTTCACTGCGCTAGCTTCTCGCAGCAACATGAATTGTAAACACTCATATGAGGTGGTTTAAACGGGTAATTAATCATTCAGAGAGCTTGACATTTTATTTTTGAATGTAAAAAAATGACAGAGTTGCCGGACCTCACCTCATAGCTGGCTATACGGCCATGGACTTGTAACATATCGTTAGCATTGTTGTCATTGTCAGCGGGCATCACAAAAAAGTTTGTTACCTTCTGCAATTTTGCTAAAAACGTTTTGCTTTCCTCCCGCTTCCTGGTTTTTCAGCACCGCTTGGGTAGCTTCGCTTAATTTTTACTCTGTCTAGTACTACTCTGTACACTCTGTCTGTCTGTAGCCTACACTGTCTGTTAATCACTTCTTTTTCTCCGTCAGTTTTTTTGGCGCATTACAGCCTTGTCACTTTCGCACGCAGAAAGTGAGATAATGGAATAGTCCAATGTAGTGAGGTGGGGGGGGGGGGGTGTGGGGGGGGGGGGGGGGGGGGGGGTCCTCCTGTCTGCGACTAATGATTTGATGCCTTTTTTCGCAAATGTTTTTTAGAAATATATAATTTGCGAAAAGTAAAAAAAAAAAAAAACGTAAGCATAGTTTAATGGGGCATTTTGGGGGCCCCTAGGTAGCTCGGGGCCCAAGGCAATTGCCGACCTTTGCCTAATGGTTAAGTCCGCCCCTGACTGCACAAAGACTGTTTAAATATGAATTGCGTGTCTGTGTGTGAATGAATGAATGGCACAGACGCGCGCGCGCGCGATGTTGTTTACTACAGATGTACATCGCATCTGTGCGTTCTTTTACTCTCGCTCCTACATTAGTAAACGTTATGTTTACATGAACACATCCAAACTATATTGCTATAGCCTACTGAGATTTGTTCTTATCGCGATATAGAATAGTGTCTGTAATGACAACATTTCGTTGACTAGTTTTGGATAGATTATAAAGTTTTTACTATAAAAAAAGACATCAAATAAGCTTTTGTTAGACAGTTTCTGCTCATATGTTTTGTCAAAAATAATCTAATCAACTGTTATAGTGTTTGTTCCAATGCAAGCTACACTCACCGCCCACTTTATTAGGTACACCTGTCCAACTGCTCGTTAACACTTAATTTCTAAGCAGCCAATCACATGGCGGCAACTCAGTGCATTTAGGCATGTAGACATGGTCAAGACAATCTCCTGCAGTTCAAACCGAGCATCAGTATGGGGAAGAAAGTTGATTTGAGTGACTTTGAACGTGGCATGATTGTTGGTGCCAGAAGGGCTGGTCTGAGTATTTCAGAAACTGCTAATCTACTGGGATTTTCACGCACAACCATCTCTAGGGTTTACAGAGAATGGTCCGAAAAAGAAAAAACATCCAGTGAGCGGCAGTTCTGTGGGCGGAAATGCCTTGTTGATGCCAGAGGTCAGAGGAGAATGGCCAGACTGGTTCGAGCTGATAGAAGGGCAACAGTGACTGAAATAACCACTCGTTGCAACCGAGGTATGCAGCAAAGCATTTGTGAAGCCACAACACGCACAACCTTGAGGCGGATGGGCTACAACAGCAGAAGACCCCACCGGGTACCACTCATCTCCACTACAAATAGGAAAAAGAGGCTACAATTTGCAAGAGCTCACCAAAATTGAACAGTTGAAGACTGGAAAAATGTTGCCTGGTCTGATGAGTCTCGATTTCTGTTGAGACATTCAGATGTTAGAGTCAGAATTTGGCGTAAACAGAATGAGAACATGGAACCATCATGCCTTGTTACCACTGTGCAGGCTGGTGGTGGTGGTGTAATGGTGTGGGGGATGTTTTCCTGGCACACTTTAGGCCCCTTAGTGCCAATTGGGCATCGTTTAAATGCCACGGCCTACCTGAGCATTGTTTCTGACCATGTCCATCCCTTTATGGCCACCATGTACCCATCCTCTGATGGCTACTTCCACCATGTCACAAAGCTCTAATCATTTCAAATTGGTTTCTTGAACATGACAATGAGTTCACTGTACTAAAATGGCCTCCACAGTCACCAGATCTCAACCCAATAGAGCATCTTTGGGATGTGGTGGAACGGGAGATTCGCATCATGGATGTGCAGCCGACAAATCTGCGGCAACTGTGTGATGCCATCATGTCAATATGGACCAAACTCCCTGAGGAATGCTTCCAGCACCTTGTTGAATCTATGCCACGAAGAATTGAGGCAGTTCTGAAGGCAAAAGGGGGTCCAACCCGTTACTAGCATGGGGTACCTAATAAAGTGGGCGGTGAGTGTATATCAAAATAATGAATCCTTAACTTTGAAATATGTATGATAAAATTGATTGGCCTACTTTAAAAAATAATACTTTATAAAGACATTTATGGAAAAAGACAATTTTCTTTTCAAGATGTTTCCAACTCTAACTTTGAACCAATTCTGTAGAATGGCCCATATAACCTATTTGAACAGGATTTGTTTCCAGGTATGACTAAACATGTGCTTTTGACTTTCATTTATATATATATATATATATATATAGTCCTTGCATTCTTTCTTGTGTGGCACACCTGCATGAAAGGCTCATTATTATGCGGGTCTTTGTCTTCTCTGGTGTGAACCACCTAATTATTCATGAGGGGGTTGGGCCGTTCACGCCCATTCGCATATTGCCTTTCCAAACAAAAAAATGTTTTTCACAATTTAAAACAATCTATTTTATGTGAATGATTAGGCAGAATGATTTGCAGATCATTTTGAAGCAAAAACTCTAGGCGACAACATCCATTAGTCAAAAGTCTTGTGGACAGATATTTAGTATGTGTTTTGTGGCCTTATTTCAGAAACTTTACATAAACAATATTCTCTCAAAAATACAAACATGTACATACATGTTGCTCACATATTATGGTAGCCCTGTTTGTGATAAATAGAGTGTAATTTTACCTGTGCCATTAATATGTTTATAAGCAACTGAAAAAAGCACAAATGTCAGGGCATGTCAAAACATCTCAAGGACCCCCAAAACACCTTAGACCCCAGTGGGTTAAGGTGTTTCCAAAGAGAAATACTATTTCCTTCAGATTCTGCTATCAGTTGTGTAAAGTATGTAGGTTTTGCCAAGCGCAATTCCCTAACAACCCGATTTCTTAATCCCTTAAAAATAAGCGTTTGTTTTTCCATGTTGTCCACATTAAAGCATTTTCCGAGTGGCACTAGCAAAAGCCAACAGCAGAGCAGCAGTGTGCAAACATTACCATTTCCCTTATCCTTATTGTTGATTCTACTTCTCCATATTAAGCTTGTCTTTGCAATGGTAAATATCTGTTTAAAACAGAGGGTTAAAACAGCGAGTAGTGGCAGAATAAACGGGTAAGAATGGAGCCTAACAAACCACCCACACCCTCAGCCGCCATCTTAGTCTTAGTCATGTTTAAGATAAACACATTGTTATCTATAGGGCGCAGCTGATTGGTTCCTGCCGTATCAGTAGCCAATGAGCTTGTTGCTCAACCTTCAAATACTCGGGTAGCCTTAGCAGTGCAGCGCGCTTTTAGAAATCCTCTGAAATTCAACATCTAAAATAAGTGCATGGGTTTTTATAGTCTACTTCATCAAATCCTTATGAACTAACCATTCACAGGGTTTAAATCATATGTTATGTCAACAGTCCTGATTTAATGCTTAGAGTGATTTACTAATATTAGCAGCTAGAGGATATGAATTTAACATTTATGTAGCAGCAAGCAGGCAATATAAGGATACAGAGACAAGCTTTGCCGAACTCTTTAGTGAAATAGGCTTTTGTTTGTATTCACATATCTAACAGAGCTACAGCAATTCCTAGTATTTGTACAGTAGCAATATGTATAACAAATTAGATTGCAATGTAAGCGAATATCAACAGCAATAGAACACTAGCAGACGTTGCGGTTAAGTAGACACTGTAAGTAGACACTGTAAGTAGTACACAATTAAGTAGTCATTCAAATAAATCATGTTTGCTAATTTGAGTCCATGTGTCGGCTAATGAGTCAATCATGAAATGTAAACATTACCATGATTTAAAATGCAAAAACCTTATTTAAATATAAAGTAAGCGAGCAGCTGCATTTTCGTTAGAATTATATTTGGGTATATACTATTTCATAACTGCAGGACGAACAGCGATGTATGCTAATGTCGGATACCTTTTCGTATTAGACATCACTGCTCACACATAGAATGATAATTGTCATTTCAATTTAGCTAGAGCGTGCCAAGGCAGTTTCCATGTATTTCTCAAACGAAAAGCAAGAGCACCACAGTGATGCTGTATCATTTTGGCAAACGCTCCACGGTATGCGCGCTGGAGAATGTCAGTCATTTCCGTTTGTGGCATGTTTTTTGCAGCGGTGGGCGTTTCGATCACGGACATGTTGTTGATCTTGAGTGGTGGCCATTGTAGAAGATTTTATTATTTAGAAAATAAGTAATTTAGCTATATTAATTTAGTACACTATTATTTCCTCTGTGTGTGACTTTGGTTTGACTTTTGGAAGCCTGAAGAAAGGCATGGAATGTTGCCATTCTATTCCTAGTAGGGATAACTGCAGGCTGGAGCAATGGGTGTGCCAAAAGGTAGTAAGGGATAGGGCGTGCCATAAGGTCTTTACAATTGGATGCGAAAGCTTCCTGTTCCGCATAAAAGTGAGCCATAAACTTAATCACCATTGGCCAACAAATAATTCTATAAGACCAAATACATTTCTTTCACTGTAAAAAGAGCAATAATGATATTGAGAATATTACATTCGAAAAAGTATGTTACCTTCGGAACTTCTGCATGGCACAGGTTACATGATGTCATTACCACCGTGACTTTGTTTAGGGCTTATAGTGGATCAGTCATTCAAATAAATCATAAACTAATTACAATTATTATTTTAAAGATAAAAATGTCTCCTGACACTATTAGAGTCACACTAGTTGTTTATCATTTGGAAATAACCTGTTTTAGCGTCTATTACCATTGTATTGGTTCCACATATCAACAATACATTATACAATTAGTAATTTGTACTGTTTTGAACTGATTTCCAATTTAGTTTTTTGTACTTTCATTTAAAATGCATACAAACTAAAAACACATTGTCATGAATGCCAGCTGGAGTGCCCACGTGAGCCTCTGGAGGGCACTCTCTTCCTGTGCTATGTTTCCCCATGGACTCATTATGTTTTATTATGTTCATCGAGGAGTAAAAACTGTTTAATAACCTTCTGTTAAGGGACATTAACTAATTTAGCAAAACAGACACCGGTTTATCTACAAAACATTTATTCAGTTTTCAGTTGTCATTTTTCAACAATTCATTTTTTGAAGATTTTTTTAATTTATTACAAAGCATACATACATCTTTATAAAATTGTAAATGACAATTGGTAGTATTGTTTATCTATGAAATTACAACTACAAATTCCACATTCACTAAGTTTTTAGATGTGAGACCAGAGACTGTTCACGTCATGCCTGCCAAGCCTGAGCTTCACGTCATGCCTGCCGAGCCTGAGCTTCACGTCATGCCTGCCCAGTCAGAGACTGTTCACGTCATGTCTGCAATGCTGGCCATTATGGCCACAGCCATGTGGTGTGTGTGGGCCGCCGCCGAACCAGTGTCTCCAGACAAGAGGGCCGCCGTTGAGCCAGTGTCTCCGGACAAGAGAGCGCCGTCGAGCCAGTGTCTCCGGACAATATGAAAAAAACCTGCATGGTTCATATACAGCAACCATATATATTCCGTACTTAAATTGGCCAGTATTACCTTATGTGTTTCATGTAAGACCAATACATGTCCTATACAAAATCAGACCGATTATGGCCCTTTCATACTAAATAGCACACATACAACTTATAGGGGATTTTGGCGTCATATATGAATACTGTAAAAAGTCTTATATGAGTTGTACATGACAAAAGTATGCAATGGTGTATGGTATTAGTAGAAAACACCCGATATTCATATACAACTCATTTAAAGTTCTTATATTGAATCATATGAGTTTTACATGACAAACGTATGCAATGGTGTATGGTATTAGTAGAAAACACCCGATATTCATATACAAATCATTTAAAGTTCTTATATTGAATCATATGAGTTTTACATGACAAACATATGCAATGGTATATGGTATTAGTAGAAAAATAACTTCATATACAATTCATATACAAATCATTTAAAGTTCTTATATTGAATCATATGCTAGTCAAATTAAAGTCATACAGGATTTATACACATTTTGTGTCATTTTTTTATTCATGTTATATAAAGTGTGTCATACAGATTTCATGTTTAGATGACCAACATCACTTATATGAAGTTTGCAAATTTGAAAATTGTACAGTACAGAAGCTGGTTGGAGGATGTAGTGTCAAAATATCTCTGACCTTTATGAGGACTGGCCATTTTCCTTCAGGATTTGAACAGTAAATTTGAAATCTGGAAATCTCAACACTTTCAAAAGTGTTTCCTCTCGCAACACTGACACAGTGTTACAATATGAACACTAAGAGTAAAATATGACCACCAATGCAGAGAACAACAACACTGTTACAGAGCTGGGTGCAGCTTTGTAGCAAACACTGGCAGAGTTACAATTCTACACTGTTCTGGTGTCGACCAAACACTTGAAAAGAAAATGGAAATCACTCATCATGGAATTCTTCTCAGCCTTAGGAGTCGAGTATTACACCACCCTGGTGTTGATAGAACACCTTTTTACAAAGAAAAACAACACTAAAGGAGTTACCAGTTTTTCATAGGGTTCTGCATTACCTACTTTAAAGAACTGTAAAATAAACTGACAAATCATTTAATCTGAAAAGAATAAATTCACTTTGAAATAAACACATCACTCTATATTACTCTTTCAAAACTTTATTTCAAAACAATCCAGAAAGTTAAATTGTAACCTTAGTCTGGGATCATAGCAGAATTCTGTTCATTGTAAAGTAAAAAATAAAGGCAAAATGCAAACAGTGGTTTTAACAAACTATTTGTTTTATTAACGAACAAGCCCCTTTACATCATAGGCATTTCTGTCATCAGAATTATATGAAAGCTGCTTACCAAATGGTCTGTAAAACTTCAAATCCTGAACATGTCAGTGAATGTAAGTCCTGTGTCAGTGAAGTTGATTCAGTACCTTCGACTCTGCAACAGTACAGCAGTGCTCGAGTCAACAACATTCAGCAGATGAAGAACAGTTCTAGGATACGAGTGGATCAGTTGTGTCCAGTTGCTAACAGTAGAATTTCATAGAGCAGGAACGGCTGTGCAGATCCAACTTTCTTGAAAAATCCTGGAGTGCTGGTTCTCTAGACAACACAACACAAAACCAGATCGATTACAATTAACACAATTTGTGTTTTAAAAGTACAGCAAGTTTATGGTGGAAAAAGTTCAATCATCTTAGACTTTCGTGAGTCAAACAAGAAACTATTTTGGTTAGATTAAGACTTGAATTTACTGATTTCCAAGTAAATTAAAGACTTCATTCATCCAAAAATGTTAATTCTGTCATTAATTATTCACCCTCATGTTGTTCCAAACCAGTAAGAGTTTTGCTCATCTTCGGAACACTTAATGAAGATATGTTTAATGAAATCTAAGACATTTCTGTCCCTCCATTGACAGCCTATTCAACTACCACTTCCGAAGCCACGGAAAGGAAATCAAAAGTAATCCATGTGACTCTAGTGGTTTAACTTTTTTTATGACAATTTTAACTCAACTTTATTTACAAAATATTAATCTTCGATGCACGTTCATGCAACTAACATCTGCTCTCGCATCAACAACATGCACAAGTTGTAATGTTCTCATGAAAGCATGTTGGAAATTAATATTTTATAAATTAAGTGGTAAATTTTTTTTGCTGCTAACACAGCACTTGTGTAGTTTAACAAAATTGATGTTAAACCACTGGAGTCGCATGGGGTACTTTAATGGTGTGTTCACACCAGACGCGAATAGAGCGTCTGGCGCGAGTGATTTCAATGTTAAGGGTGCGGATCCACTTGTCCGTGCGATACTTCTGTCTCACCGCGCTCCGCTTTATTCCTATGGGTGACGTCACGCGACTTTAACGCGCCCGCAAAGCATCCCGGGAAGGCGGCGCTTCATTTGGAAAAATGCTGCGCGTCAAAAAGCTGGCCGATGCCCATCTTTATGCAAATGGATCCGTTGAACGCGACGCCTCTATCCAATAGAACTAGAGCATATGAAGACGGGGGGAAGTCTCTCGAGGGTCGATTGTCCTAGACTGGCCACTGGCTCAAAACCACGCCCATAGCGGTAAACTTGAGGAATGCCCATCAAAGTACAAATGTGGGGAGGCGTCGCGACACCACGCGACAGTCGTGTCGCAAAAGTGGATCTCTACCGTCAATCAATACAAAGACGCGTTATGCGCGTAAAAAATCCCTGCAGCGCGAATGGCGCGAATTGAGCGCCTGGCACATTACGCGCGAATGTGCATTTGGCGTCAATTCGCGCCGCGTTAACCAATCAGGAGCCTGCTTGCTGCTGTCACGTGGTGAAGTGACGTGATAAACGAGGACAGGCCCGCTTTTCAGTTTAGCCAATAATATTATTTTATATGTTTGGCCTCAATAACTTATTTTATATAAGAAGAAAGACCCAAGGTCTAGCTAGGACCAAGGAACAGGACCGGAGCACAGAACGTTTTAAATAATCTTTATTACAAAATGACTAACGTTTCGACGCCCATGCGTCTTCTTCAGAGTCAAACAATCAATGGCAAAGATCTACAGAATTTAAATAATCAAAATTCCAGGTATTGGCCACTGGCCTAGATGGGTGTGATACATCAATTATCAAATCAAATACTCAGGTCTAGGAAAAAAATAAATAAATAAAATTAAATGAAAAAAAATTAAATGAATAAAAATAAAATAAAAATAATAACAATAAAAAAAGTGTCTATATATATACATTTACATTTTTACATTTAGTAATTTAGCAGACGCTTTTATCCAAAGCGACTTACAACTGAGGACTAAACCAAGCGAGTCATCGTGAAGAGGCAAAAACAACGCAAGAAGTGCTCAAAATACAAAGTTCAGACATTGCTCGGAGTAGCATAAGCCAGATAAGCAAGGATTTAAAGGAAAAGGAAAGAGTTTTTTTTTTTTTTTTTTTTATGTTAAGTGCTCACGGAAGAGATGAGTTTTCAGTTGTCTTTTGAATGCTGTCAGGGATTCTGCAATCCGGATGAGGGTGGGCAGATCATTCCACAAGCATGGTACCGTGAATGAGAATGTTCTGGAGAGTGATTTTGAGGCTCTCTGTGATGGTACCACGAACCGTCGCTCATTGACTGATCGTAGGCTTCTGGTAGGGATGTAGACTTGTAGTAGTGAGTGGAAGTAGGAGGGAGCTGATTCTGTGGTCAATCTGTAAGCAAGTGTCAACACCTTGAACTTGATGCGAGCAGCGAGTGGTAGCCAGTGCAGAGAGATGAACAGAGGAGTGACGTGGGCCCTTTTGGGCTCGTTAAAGACCAGACGAGCTGCAGCATTCTGGATCATTTGTAGAGGTTTAGTTGCACATGATGGAAGTCCAGCCAGAAGAGCATTGCAGTAATCAAGCCTAGAAATGACCAGGGCCTGGACGAGAAGTTATGTTGCATGCTCAGTTAGGAAAGGCCTGATCTTCCTGATGTTGTGCATAGCAAACCTGCATGATCGAGCTGTCTTTGTAATGTGGTCTGTGAAGGTCAGCTGATCATCAAAGATTACTCCAAGATTTCTGACTGACCTTGATGGGGTGATTGAGGAAGAATCTAGCTGGATAGTGAAGTCATGCTGTAGAGACGGATTGGCAGGGAGGATGAGAAGCTCAGTCTTTGCCAGGGTGAGCTGCAGGTGATGTTCCTTCATCCATGCCGAGATGTCCGCCAGACAGCTTGAGATCCATACAGCTACTGTGGGATCATCTGGTTGAAATGAGAGGTAGAGCTGGGTGTCATCAGCATAGCAATGGTAAGATAAACCATGTGCCTGTATGATGGGTCCCAGTGATGTGGTGTAAATGGAGAAGAGGAGCGGTCCAATAACTGAACCCTGGGGAACCCCTGTGGTCAGTTGATGTGCTTTGGATACCTCACCTCTCCATGTGACCCTGAAGGACCTACCTGTGAGATAGGACTCAAACCAGTGGAGAGGAGTACCTGTGATACCCAGTGATGAGAGGGTGGACAGAAGGATCTGATGGTTCACAGTGTCGAAGGCAGCAGACAGATCCAGGAGGATGAGAACTGATGATTTGGAAGCAGCTTTTGCGATCCGCAGGGCTTCGGTGACTGACAGCAATGCAGTCTCGGTTGAATGCCCTTTCTTGAAGCCAGATTGGTTGACATCCAGCTGGTTGTTCAGAGACAGGAAAGATGATACTTGGTTGAAAGCAACTCGTTCAAGTGTTTTCGCAATGAATGGTAGGAGAGAGACAGGTCTGTAATTCACTAAAAGTGATGTGTTTAACGTTGGTTTTTTAAGCAGTGGAGTTACCCGAGCCTGCTTAACCCTTTAGGCGCCAGAGGTTTTTTCCTAAAACGTTCGATTTTGACATCTCAATTTCAAAAGGCTATATCTTAAAAGTGATAAAAAATAGACTTTCTGTAAATTAGAGAAATATTAAGGATGACCCAAAGTTTATGTAGGAATTACATTTTTCCATCTAATTTGCATATTATGACATCATATGGTGGCGGCAATCTTGGATTATAGAATTTTCATGAAAAGTCACATGTTTAAATGATAAAATGCAGCACTTCTTTCCCCCCAAAATGTCCATCACCTTCTGTATGCTATATTGCACAATACTGATTGCTCAGGTATATAGTAAGTAGTAAACAAACTGTGTAAATCATTACTAATAAATGGTAGAAACAAACCGAATGCATGTAAAGTTAGTGGTTGGCCTTTTGCTGTAGAGATTTTCCATTTACTAAATACAGTAGGCACTCTGATTCCATGTATGGGGCACATATATATTATTCATATGACATACAAACATAAGTAGACAAGACCTGTTTAGTTCAAACGCTCACTCGCCACGGCAAGGCACAGATCATGAGTAAGATGATGAGCAGCGCGGCCAGATCTGCCTCGCGCGCGCGCCGAGTGTGCACAGCTCGGACTACTGTCATTGTCATTGCGACTCCTCACCCTGCCTCCACGTTGCCTCCTAACTGTCCTATGAATACTTCGACCTCGTCTAACATACTCAGTGGTATTAGACAAAGTCTTCACCACAATACTGTCGCCGCGATTGCGGAGAGGATCTGATAAAATGGCTCACTCGCACACTAGCTCCGCTTTTGATCACACTGATTCAATGCGCTCTAACTCGAACATTTTGTATAGAAACATGACGTTTTTTTGATTCGGGGATGAAGTATGACATGTCTGCCATCCAGTGGAGGGGAGGTCGAACGAAATTTGACACCCAATTTGACAAAATCGGCCGTTTTATTCAGTGCCGCATCTTGTCGAGTAAACTCGACCGTGGCGCCTAGAGGGTTAAATGCTGTAGGGAAAATGCCAGTGTGGAGGGATGAGTTGATGATGTGTGTGAGAGCTGGAAGAACTGTGGGAGAGATTGCTTGTAGAAGGTGTGAGGGGATGGGGTCCAGAGGGCAGGTGGTAGGATGACTAGAGAGGAGAAGTTTAGATACTTCATCCTCGGTTAGTGGAGTGAAGGAGGAGAGAAGGTTGTTGGCTGTGGGAGAGGTTAGTCTGGTTTCCTGTTTGTGTGAAGCTGAGAGCTGACTGCTGATAGTTGTAGTTTTGTTGGGAAGAAGTTAGCAAAATCATTAGCAGTTAGCGAGGAGGTGGGTGGTGGTGGAGGTGGACAGAGGAGAGAGTTGAATGTCTTGAACAGTGAACGTGTGTTAGAGGCGCTGTTGATCTTGTTGTGGAAATATGAAGATTTTACGGCGTGAACATCAGCAGAAAAGGCAGAGAGCAGAGATTGATACCTACTGAGGTCAGATGTGTCTTTTGATTTGCGCCATTTCCTCTCCGCTGCCCTGAGTTCGGTCCGGTGTTCACAAAGAACCTCAGATAACCAGGGGTTGGAGGGAGTAGCGCGTGCTGGCCTGGAGGAGAGAGGGCAGATGTTGTCTAAAGAAGAGGTTAGAATGGAGCATAAAGTATCCGTTGCAGTATTCACATCCAGAGATGAGAAATGCGAGGGTGAGGGAAGAGAAGATGACACAGCAGAGGAAAGATGGGACGGAGAAAGTGAGCGCAGGTTTCGTCTGAAAGTAACTGGTAGGGGAGTTGGTGGTGCATGGGTAGTGAGTTGTAGATTGAAAGTAATGAGGAAATGGTCTGAAACGTTGAGAGGTTTCACCAAAATATTGTCTGTGA
Source organism: Rhinichthys klamathensis goyatoka (assembly GCF_029890125.1). Taxonomy (NCBI): domain Eukaryota; kingdom Metazoa; phylum Chordata; class Actinopteri; order Cypriniformes; family Leuciscidae; genus Rhinichthys; species Rhinichthys klamathensis. The sequence goes on from NW_026606637.1 coordinate 2,346,563, forward strand.
TGCAGTTGCGTGTGTAAACCAGGTCCAGTTGGATGCCTGACTTGTGAGTACCCGTGGTGATAAGCCGTTGGAGATCAAAAGAGGCTAGGAGAGAGATGAAGTCTGTTGCATACAGCTTCTCTAGATGAATGTTGAAGTCGCCAAAGACTACAAGTGGGATGCCATCCTCAGGGAAAGAGGAAAGCAGCACATCCAGCTCCTCTACAAAGCTTCCCAGTTGACCTGGGGGGCGATATATGACTACAATATGTATCTTAATGGGAGTTGTAAGTGTAATAGCATGATATTCAAATGAGTAGTTATTGCATAGAGAAGAGAGAGTTGAGTATTTCCAATTGTTAGAAATGAGAAGACCAGGACCCCCACCCCTCCCCGACTGGCGAGGGGTGTGAGAGAAAGAGAAGTTGTTAGAGAGAGCAGCAGGGGTTGCTGAGTCTTCTGGACAGATGCAGGTCTCAGTCAAGCCCAAGATACTAAGAGTAGAATGAGATGCAAAGGCTGTAATGAAGTCAGCTTTATTGACTGCTGATTGACAATTCCATAGACCCATAGAAAGAGTGAGAGGTGAGTGTGAGGATGAGAGAATAGGGCGCAGATTAGCAGTATTGCGCTGCCTTCTGTGCATGATGAGAGAGCGTTGTCGAGAGACAACAGGAATGTATTGAAAGCACATGTTAATTAAGGGAAATAAGAAAAAGGTGGGAAAGGAAAGGGTGAAGAAGATACTTAAGTGCCTTGCAGGTGTCCTTGCTCGGTGGAGTCGCGCAGGAAGAGTCGCAGGTCTTTACCCGAGTCGGTTTTCACACGAGGAGGCTGAACACGAGAGCTGAACGCTTCCGCGACAGTGCGCACACTACATAGATATAAAGCTTTCAATCGCCTGAGTGAGAACAGCTGTGGCTGCCCTTGCAATTAGCACAGCCAAAGCAAATATCCCGAGAATGGGCGAAACCGAAACTAGCTGTTGAACAGCGCTACTTAACCCTCTGGGGACTAAGCCCTTTTTGGTCCGTTTTCTCTATTTTTACATTTGGGCTTATAAACCATAATGGAGATGGAACACTATGTGTTTGGTATCTATGGATTCAGAAGACCCTAAGCTAACATAAGCATGCATGTAATGTGTTTATAAAGGAAGTATGAGTGAACAATGTACAATAAACTAGAGAATTTCAAAAACGGAAATTACATTTTTGTCATTTATTTCTGAAAATCACACATCACACAACAATAGTGAACAGTTTTTGAACAAACAATATATTTGTCAAAGCCTTTGCTTGACAGACATGTGTAATTGTTAAATAAAATGTGTAAAGAACAATGAAAAATGTAACTTTATTTACAAACAGTCCCAGGCGTTTTTCTTAGGAATGCTTAGAATTTTCTAAGCAATGCTTTCTCCTCGTCACTCTCCAGTAATTGTTCCAGAGCTTGTTCCACCGTAAATCGTTTACTGCTTGCCATTATAAAAGTGCTAAAACAATAAATAATTCTATAATTGTATATATATATATATATATATATATATATATATATTATAATTGTTCTGTCTCTCTCTCATATTTCTCTGATAATCTGCTCCGTAAGCCTCCGTTCGCTCTCTCTCCTTCTCTCCATTCAACGCTGTTTGCGTCATATCCCTAACTATATAGTACCACCCCTTGCAAGGCTACAGAGTCCTCTGATTTGCTAGATACGTCATGGTAATCTTCCTCTGATTGGGTAAGAAAAATATTTCTCCATCGGCAATTTTTCCATTGGTTGTTGCTTGCGGAATCTGCCAAACAACATCGATTTCATTGGCCTTTTACATAGTGGTATTGCGCAACAAGGAAGTGTGTATATTTACAAGCCGGTTATCACTGTTTTCAGCGGAATCTGAGGAAGACGGTAAAAAAGACCGCACCTCTCTATCATTAATAGTTTTTAAAATATTTACACATTTGTAAAAGTATGCCATTTTGGGCGGTACCGCCAAATCCGTCCCCAGAGGGTTAAGTGCTACAATAAAATACAGACTACAACCCTTTAGATGCGCGGCATAAATTCAAAATAGGAACGCGTCTAATTAAAATACAGATATTTAGTAAAGATAAAAATTATAAATAAGCAAAGAATCGAAAATAGCCCTACCTACTTGACAAATAGTAAACAGAGCAACAGGAGAACTGGATATTAAGAAAAAACAACTTACACGCTCTTGTTGTTCTCACAGAGTGACTGCTTGTCCTAGGAAATATATATATATATATATATACAGTATATATATATATATATATATATATATACACACACACACATGTACATATACATATATATACATACACACACACACACACACACACATATAAATATACATACACACACATGTATAAAAAAGAAAAGAAAAAAGGTGTACATATAGACCCCACTAATCACATGTATAAAATTACCTCCGAATATGGACTATAAAAAGCACGCAAGGCCCAGTTCCTCATTAAGGCCATTTGGTTCTACTGTGTTCAGAGTGAAAATCCAGAAAGCCTCTCGTTGTAGTAGGGACTTCACTAAATCCCCTCCTCGTTGGGAGGGTAGAATTTTTTCAATACCCCAAAATTTTAGGGACGCATTGGAACCATGATTAGCTTGTACATAATGCCTCGCAATTGCATAGTCCATATTACGGTTCCGAATTGCTGCTTTGTGTTCTGCAATGCGTAGTTTGAGGGGGCGTTTAGTCTGACCTACATATACCAATCCACATGGACATTTCAACATGTAAATCACGTGGGTGGTGTTACAATTAATAAATTAATTGATCTTGTATTTTTTACCTGACTGGGGATGGAAAAATTGCTTTGTGTCATTTGAGTTAGAGCAATGGGTACAGTGCCCACATCTGTAAAAACCCAAGGGAGGAGCCGGTAACCACGTAGGTTTTGGTGGAGGGCTCATGGTGGTGTGAACCAACCTATCTCTGAGTGAGCGAGGACGCTTAAAAGTAATACGTGGCGATTCTGCACATATATCTTTAAGAGCTGGGTCACTCTGCAAGATGTGCCAGTGTTTCTTAATGACATGTTTTATTTCTCCGCCAATATGAGAGAAATCTGTGGAGAAGCAGAGTCTCTGCACTGAGTCACGTTTAGTTTTAACTAGAAGATGTGCTCGTTGCGTCGATCTGGCTCGTTCATAGGCTGCAGAGATATCACTTAAAGCATAGCCCCTGTTACAAAAGCGCTCTGTCATTTCTATTGCCCCGCGCTCAAACTCGGCATCACTACTACAGTTCCTTCTAAGCCGGAAAAATTGGCCAATGGGAATATTTTTAATAAGTTGTTTGGGGTGATGGCTATCAGCTCTGAGGAGGGTATTTCTACTGAGAGGTTTACGATAGATCGATGTCTCTAAACCTCCTTGGGAATTTTTATAAATAGTCAGATCCAGGACATGAATTTATCTAATTAAACCGAAGTCCCCCTCCAAATAAAGAAAACATCATCAATATATCTCTTCCAGAGCGGGATTTTAGGGAGAAAAAGGTTGTTCACAGGGTTATCTATAAATTTAGCTTCCCATAGACCCATTACTAAGCATGCGTACGACGGTGCAAAGCAACTACCCATACTGACCCCACGCTTCTGTAGGTAATAATCGCCCGCATATTGGAAATAGTTCATTGTTAAAATAACTTCCGACAGTATCAGTAACAATTCGTTGGGGGGAGCTATATCAGTGGCTAGTCTTGCAAAGAAATGTAGTAACGCCTCAGTCCCTGCTTTGTGAGGAATGCATGTATATAAACTTTGCACGTCACAAGTTACCAGCATGAAATCATAGTCACATTCAAACAAATCTAAGAGTCTCAATGTCGGATGTGTCACCTAAATAAGATGGTAATTCACAAACATTGATTATTCAATTTGTTCTGAGTATTTAGCTTAAAAAAACGAAAATTTCCCAAAGCTTCTTGACCGAACATAGACAATTGATATTTAGAATTAGATAACAAAACCCTGAGTCGAGGGTTTACATAAAATAGTGGCGAGCCAGCCAGGAGCTTGGGTTAAATTTTACTTGCTGTGTTAATTACCTCAAGGAACTATTTTTTTGTGTGATTTGATTTTCATTCAATATTTTGAGAGTGGGATCTACATTTTTTTTCAAAGTTATTTTGAGCTTGATTATATGTCCCATAACTAAATATGGATCTTTGTGACCGCTTTGATGTCCATGGTCCGAACTGTCTGTATATTACGGGGGTAGAAGAAACTTGTGACGTTGAGGATATTCAGAATATTTTTGAGACACACGGGGAAATTGAGAAAATAGTTAGAGTTCCCGATGAGCCAGAGCAACCCGCTGGGAGAGTCCTAATTCAGTATTTGTCTGAGAAATCTATGTCAGCAGAGGCTAGGCAGGGAACTGGCATTAAGATATCTAGATGAACTGAACGCTATCTCCGGAAATGGTAGAGCAGGATTCCTGCTTGCTCTTCAGAATGAACTTCAGAGCATTCAGCTTCATTCGGATGATTCCCAAGCTGCTGAAGCAGATCCACATACAACTGTTCGCAGCCCAAGTCTTCGTGACCCAGGAAGAACTAACCCTGCTGAGTTAAGTCAAGCTCAAACTAGGATTCCAAACCTTTCCCCCTTGCATGCTCCACCAAGTCCATTGCATGTTGATGAAAGTATGCTTAACCCCCCTCAGATTCAAAGGGTTGTTGTGGAGCACGTCATCCGTAATGAGTCTGCGCATTCACCTTTGAGGCAGAGCCGTATCCGCACATTCTCCGGCCGGAGCACCAAGCCAAATGGGGAAGTCGACTATAAGACGTGGCGTACTCAAGTTGATCTCCTACTTTCTGACCCCTCTTCGCCAGATTCTCAAAAAGTAAGGATGATCTTAGAGAGCCTGCTTAGCCCAGCAGCGGACATTGTCAAGCCCTTAGGTGTTAATTCTTCACCTAGCTCTTACCTTAACCAGATTGAATCAGCCTTTGGTGTAGTAGAAGATGGAGAGGAGCTCTTTGCCACTTTTCTTAACCTAAATCAAAATGCGGGTGAAAAGTCTTCAGCATATCTGCAAAGACTGCATACTCTTCTTACCAGAGCAATATCCAGAGGGGGAGCCAGTGCTGCAGATTCCCGTAAGCATCTGCTCCGCCAGTTCTGTCGAGGGTGCTGGGACCAGGCCATGATAATAGGACTTCAGCTTGAACATCGTAAAGACAATCCACCAACCTTTCCTGAACTCCTGCTCTCTGTGAGAACAGAGGAAGACAAAAAGGCAGCAAAGCAGATCGAATGAAGAAACATCTTGGCAACACGAAAGCAGCTGCTCATGCTCACTCAGTGTATGGTATACCTGTTAACGTAGAACCTTCGCCTGAGCCAACTAATAAATGCCTACAGGATGAAACCCAGAAGCTTAAAGGAGAGATAGCTGCGCTGAAAAAACAAGTTGCATACTTGTCGAGGAAAGGTGAAACTAGAGACTATGAGATAAAAAGTGGAAAAAACGTTAAAGGAAGTGCAATTACCAGTGACTGCCTTGTGTCCAGCTCCAATGTGACATCTGGCTCTACAACTATGCCAAAGCCCTGGTTCTGTTTCAAGTGTGGGGAAGATGGACACATTGCAGTTCGCTGCAGTAATGATCCCAACCCTGAGCTTGTTCGGAAGAAGAATTCACAGCTGAGGGAGAGACGCGAGGAGTACCGGAAATTGCATGGGACATCACAGTTTTCTTTAACTCTCTGGGGTCGGCGGTCTCGCCGGCGATACCAGCTCACCTTTTTCCTTATCAGTGCAAAAGAGACTCAAATTACTTTGTTGATTTTAATCTTACATATAAGTGTTATACATCATTCGATCCTGTTAAGTTTGTATTTTTTTTGTGGAACCTCACAATAAAAACAAAGTGTTGTGCTTTTCGCCAAATAAAGAAAAATAAACATGATGCGCGTTCTGCGTTCTCTCTGTCAGTGCAGTCCATTCTGAAACGCGTCCTAAGATTAACTGTAACTCCGCAATTACTTGTCATACAGGCACGAGAGATTTTTCTTTATGAAGCTTGAATTCTCTTCTTTTCAATGAAGTAACTTATATGAAAAACAAATATTCTCAGTTTATGTAATCTGTATGAAAAGAGAGTGATTTCAGTATTTTTTTCCCCAGCTCATTACACTTCATTACGCGTTAATGTGACACGCCCACGGAGGACGCGCGCTATTCAAACGCAAATGTCGAGGCAAGCCATGACAATGCCCACATCAGCCGTTCCACCGCGGCGGTAAAATGTGTGGTGTATTTGCTGCCTTTTACCGCTAAGAGGCGCTACAATCATAGACTCTGAAAAGTGTTCGTTTATTCTCTCTAATGCGTAATCTGCGGCTCATTCAGAGCGATTGAAAGCTGGTAGCAGATGAATTCAACAAGTGAAACGTAGTTAAAATAATTCATAATCACAATACTGAAATTAGGCTACTGAAATGAAATTGAATAAATAATGAAAACATAAAACATTGCAATAAAAACATTTAGGCTACTACATCAATGAGGCTTTACAAGAGCATAAGACATTGGTTTTAACAGCGTACAGACGGTAGCTCAGTGATCAACGCAATAACATGAGCTTCAAGGAGCTTCAATCAACCCGAGATCGAATCTCAATGTAGCATACATGTTGTTAACCGATGTTGGCCTACAGCGTTTATATTTGACCACCTTGATGCTTAAATAGCTAACTGTTTACTTATTTAAAGTCAAGAGTTTTGTTTAATTATTACAACATATTTGCTACATTCCTGTAGAACCGCAGCCGCTGCACAAAGGACATAAACTGATGAAGGAAGATTGTCAGCCGATTGCATCAGAAAATGAAAATGAAGAAGCTCGTCTTTAGTCTGCTAAATTATTGTGTAATGTAAAAGAACACTAAAATTACTTAAGTTTGAAACCAAGTTCGAACATTTCAAGGTTTAAATAAAGTGTCGGGACAGTTTTTTTAAATTTAAAACAGGGTTGCATCGGGTTTAGAGTTTATTTCTTGTGCGATGCAAAATAAGAAACACTAGGCTAATCTTATTCTTGCGACATTTTAAATTTGTATTGCCAAAGAAATGACAGCTATGTTAAACAATTAAAACAGTACAAAACGAAAATTGTTCAAAGAAACATAATTAAATTAAAAACATGCGTTTTTCTTTGCCTCTCTCGCGCTGAATTTCTTTTTAACAAGTCTATAGTCTCCCTCGCTGCGCGCGCCGGGTCTCTCTCGAAATTAAGCATTTCAGGGGGTAAAAGCACATCAGCTGATAATACTGTATATGTTGCTGCGTTATCCGACACTCTCCATATGAAAGAGGAACATTAACACCTAGGCCAATTGTCCTGCGCGCACGATACAGCACTGAACTGTCCCTCCAACCCCCCACAGGCTATCGGAGTCTGAGGCTGACTTAACACAAAGAGAAGTCGCAATTCACACTTAAATCGCTATTCTAGACAGTGTTGATAATGAAGGAATTAAATGATTTAAGTTACATGTAGCCTAGTGATATTTCTGTCATAAAAGTTTATTACTAAATATTTCAATAATTGATGAAATAAAACTGGCTTGGGGCAGCTTTTTCCAAGCAAAACTAAATATAATCTGAAAAAACGCATGTTAATTTGTTGTCATGAACAAAATGTTCAACTCAATATTAAATTCTACAGGGATCTTTGGATCCTTACAACCAGGCATGCAATTTGTGAATTAAGTTTTTTTTTTTTTTTTTTATTATTAAAATAAATATCGAACCACGGTGCTTCGTGGTAATGCTGCTAAATTAAATAACATGTATAGAATAATTATGAACTTAAATGAAACAATATCGCAACATTTCGACAAATACATTATTTGATCTGTTTTTACATTTTAATTCAGGGCGATTTAGCCTGCTACATTTAATTAGAGCGAGATTTTCACCCTTGTCTTGTCATTTTCTCATTGGGAAGCGCTTACATACATGTTTGAGTAGATCCTCTGTACCTCTCGTTTTCATATGGATTACATAATCAGATGACATTTATTAGCCTGAATATTTAGACATTTAAAGGCTTTAGACATAGCCGATTTCTTATCGTGACTGAGCTGAAGTGGCTTTCGGTTCATTTTTGTGACGCGCAGTTCCTGGAGACAGAGACGACAGATATAGCCTACTTTTTGTTTTTGTCGTTAGCCCAATATGAATACAATATTACAGTTTTGAACGATGTAAGCTACTCTACTCTTATCTGTATGACCAAAAAATTACGGAGTCGCCTATTAAGTTATTTTAGTTGTAATAATGAGAAAAATAAATTAATCTAAATGAACGCGCCGCCGCGTTTGTCGAACACTAACTCACCATGCCAGAATAAAACCCGACTTTAGAAAAATGCATAGGGCCACTCGGCGTGGTGTGCCAGAACACTTAATTATAAACTTCAATATTTCATTCAAAATAATCTCAAAACGCTTTGGGAAATTTTAAAAGCCGTGCATGCATTAAGGCCACTGGAACTAATGAACAACTGAAACGCTGGTTTTGATTTTATTGTTTGTCGTTTAAACGTGCTTGTTGCATATCTCTATTTTATATTTGATATGGTCTATTGGTGAAGTAGCCTATAGCATTGATTACTGTGGAGGGAGGGGTGTGGGGATTCAAATAATTCAGCAGAAGCAGGGATGTTTAGACCAGAAGGAAATCCCAGTCCCCCCTGGCAAATCACACTTTACTTAAAACCATGTTTTTAAAAACTCTAGGTTGTAGGGAATCAAAAAATAATAATATTAGGCCTAATAAAAAAAAAAAAATATATATATATATATATAGGCTAGCTATATATATATAAAATTACTTTTTTACAGAACTGCTTTTGAAATTACGATTGGTAGCCTATTATTATACAGATGCAAAGTCGTTCTGTTGGATACTATTGTTCCTTAGTGTAAAATGGAAATGCATGGTAATTTTATTTTAAAAATATAAGCAAAAACTGTATGGTGTAACAGAGTTTTAGAGCTAGACAAATCTCTCTGCATCAATAAATGAAGAGTTCAGATGCAAAACCCTCTAAATCCGTCAGACTTATTTTCTTTAAATGAGCATTTTTTATCAGGCTCCTATGTTCACGTCCAGTAGTTTCATTTTAAAGGTACTGATAAGGTTATTAGTCATTGAATAAAATAACTTTTTTTCAAAAATGTCACTTGAGTCAATTCAGTGATTTTTAACAAATTAGATTTTCTTTTGCGTCAAAAACAGCTAAATCCACTTGTGCTTTTTTCGCAAAAACCTCTAAATCCACCTCTTTGGGACAAGACATAGTAAATAGCTGAAAAATCAATAAAAATGTAACTAGAAACACTGAAAAAGATTAGAGCACATTCATTTCAAAACTAAACAGTAGACACACCTCTTTACAGGGGGGCTGAATGAGATCTGCGATTATTTGCAAATCCCACCCCATTTCTCTGCAGTCACCTTTCTGCCCTGTCTGAATAAATACAAAAGCCCCCCCGATTCACACAGTACCACCACATTGGCAAAAAGAATTGGCGATTAAAATAGTTTAATAGTTTTAGTTTGTATAATCAAGTAGAACAGAGCAACATTCTTAAACATCAATATCTGTGCATTTTGTATAAGAAGCTTATAAGACTTAAATAATGTAAAGTAATATTATAATGTATATCTCAAGTATAATAAATCAAATTCCTTCAAAGTTACAGCACTGCACCAAGAACTGTTATGAGTGCATGCTACACTTGCGACCAAGCTATTTTCACTGTAAAGTTACCGATTTTCTTTTGCCTTGTAAATTAACGGGAAGAGTTTTGAGGTAGATAAACGACGTTCTCTTCTGCCTTTTGATGTCAGTAGGACAGGCTCCTCCATTTCATCGTACTCCATCTTAAAAATGTAAAAAATCTGAATCCAAAAACAAAACAATCTCCTCAGCCGTCTCAAAAAATCCGTCTCCTCAGCGCACCGCTCTATTGAAACAGCCTGTACTGATTCGCGCGGCTCGCGCCTTCTGATTGGTTCTCGGGATGTAGTGGCTTTTGCTGCCAAAGGGAAGTGGCGTCTAGAGGCTTTTGCCGACAAACTGATATTTCTGAATGGGCTGAGGCTGAGATTTCGAGGATTTGAAGCAAATATATTTGTTGAACGTGTACTGTGTTCAGATAGCTTTCACTCAATGTCATTATCTCATTTTTGACGGAGGTGGCGTTTAGAGGCTTTTGCATCTGAACTCTTCAAATATAAAATTTACAGTAGACCATGTTTGATCGGGATTTGAACCCGTGTCATCTTGATGATCGAACCGTAAGTTCTACCGCTCGGCTATGCATTTTCTCACTGAGAGATGCCCAAACGTTTGTTTCTCACATGAGCGAGAAAACGTTTTCTCGTTAGCCAGAGAGTGTAGGCCTACTTTAGCCTACATGAATAAAAGTAGACCTTTTACAGTTTTAAAAGACGATATCTTATCTGTAAGACCAACAATTACGCAGTAAGTTCTTTTAGCTGTTATGAGAAAAATAAATTCAAATGAACGCGCCGGCGCGTTTGTCAAACTCTGATTCAACATGCCAGAATAAAGCCAGATTTTAGAATAATCAATAATGCATAGCCACTCGGCGTGGTGTGCCAAAATACCTTAATTATAAACTTCAATATTTCATTCAAAACCATCTCAAAACGCTTTTTGACATTTTAAAAAGCCGTGAATGTATTAAGGCCACTGGAACCAGGATCATAACTGAAACGCGCTGCATGTCTCAATACAGGAGCGCTGGTTCAGATTGTATTGTTTGTTGTTTAAACGCGCATGTTGCATATTTAAAAATATTTGTTTAAAAATAAATGTTTGTTGTAGGCTTATTTGCAAATTACCATAACTTGTAGAATTTCATCCTTACTGTTAATTGACATTAGCCCCACTTACGTTTTGATAAATGTCCCTTTGCGCCACCTGGCGGTCATTTCGCGAACGACTTTGAAATGCGACTGGTTTATTTTTATTGTATTGGTCTACTTTAAAAAATAAAACTTTATAAGACATTTATGGAAAAAGACTATTTTCTTTTCAAGATGTTTCCAACTGTAACTTTGAACCAATTCTGTAGAATGGCCCATATAGCATTTGACCAGGATTTGTTTCCAGGTATGACAAAAATGTGCTTTTGGCTTTCATTTATATTTTGATTGTTTGTATATATATATATATATATATATATATATATATATGTGTGTGTGTGTGTGTGTGTGTGTGTGTATATATATATATATATATATATATATATATGAAGAGTTCAGATGCAAAACCCTCTAAATCCGTCAGACTTATTTTCTTTAAATGAGCATTTTTTATCAGGCTCCTATGTTCACGTCCAGTAGTTTCATTTTAAAGGTACTGATAAGGTTATTAGTCATTGAATAAAATAACTTTTTTTCAAAAATGTCACTTGAGTCAATTCAGTGATTTTTAACAAATTAGATTTTCTTTTGCGTCAAAAACAGCTAAATCCACTTGTGCTTTTTTCGCAAAAACCTCTAAATCCACCTCTTTGGGACAAGACATAGTAAATAGCTGAAAAATCAATACAAATGTAACTAGAAACACTGAAAAAGATTAGAGCACATTCATTTCAAAACTAAACAGTAGACACACCTCTTTACAGGGGGGCTGAATGAGATCTGCGATTATTTGCAAATCCCACCCCATTTCTCTGCAGTCACCTTTCTGCCCTGTCTGAATAAAGACAAAAGCCCCCCCCCGATTCACACAGTACAACCACATTGGCAAAAATAATTGGCGATTAAAATAGTTTAATAGTTTTAGTTTGTATAATCAAGTAGAACAGAGCAACATTCTTAAACATCAATATCTGTGCATTTTGTATAAGAAGCTTATAAGACTTAAATAATGTAAAGTAATATTATAATGTATATCTCAAGTATAATAAATCAAATTCCTTCAAAGTTACAGCACTGCACCAAGAACTGTTATGAGTGCATGCTACACTTGCGACCAAGCTATTTTCACTGTAAAGTTACCGATTTTCTTTTGCCTTGTAAATTAACGGGAAGAGTTTTGAGGTAGATAAACGACGTTCACTTCTGCCTTTTGATGTCAGTAGGACAGGCTCCTCCATTTCATCGTACTCCATCTTAAAAATGTAAAAAATCTGAATCCAAAAACAAAACAATCTCCTCAGCCGTCTCAAAAAATCCGTCTCCTCAGCGCACCGCTCTATTGAAACAGCCTGTACTGATTCGCGCGGCTCGCGCCTTCTGATTGGTTCTCGGGATGTAGTGGCTTTTGCTGCCAAAGGGAAGTGGCGTCTAGAGGCTTTTGCCGACAAACTGATATTTCTGAATGGGCTGAGGCTGAGATTTCGAGGATTTGAAGCAAATATATTTGTTGAACGTGTACTGTGTTCAGATAGCTTTCACTCAATGTCATTATCTCATTTTTGACGGAGGTGGCGTTTAGAGGCTTTTGCATCTGAACTCTTCATATATATGTAGGCTATATATATACAAGAAAGAATGCAATGACAATATATATATATATATATATATTGTCATTGCATTCTTTCTTGTGTGACACCCTGAAAGGCTCATTATTATGCAGGGTCACTGTCTGAGAACCACTTAATTATTCATGATAGGGGTTGGGCCGTTCCGCCCATCCGCATATTGCCTTGGCAAACAAAAAAATGTTTTTCACAATTTAAAACAATCTATTGTTTTATATGAATGATTAGGAAGGATGATTTTCAGATCATTTTGAAGCAAAAACTCTAGGCGACAACGTCCATTAGTCAAAAATCTTGTGGACACATATTTAGTATGTTTTTTGTGTCCTTATTTCAAAAACTTTATTTTTTAGTTTTTTCAATAACCACGCATAAACAATATTCTCTCAAAAATACAAACATGTACATACATGTTGCTCACAAATTATGGTAGTCCTGCTTGTGCTAAATAGAGTGTAATTTCACCTGTGCCATTAATATGTTTATAAGCAACTGAAAAAAACACAAATGTCAGAGCATGTCAAAACATCTCAAGGAGCCCAAAACACCTTGGACCCCAGAGGGTTAAACCTCTAACAGCTCCTGTTGCGGGACACTCAGGAGCTGCCAGCACTTAAATTCGTCCCACAATGATGGTTCATGATACAGTCCATGGTGCGAGAGAAACCCAAACAAACATCAGGGTTAAGGATGAATTCTTGCCGCAAGGTCTTATTGGCAAACGTTGTGTTTCATCTGTCCTTGTTGAAGGCACTCGGTGTGATTCTCTCTTAGACACAGGGTCACAAGTTACGACTGTTTCGGAGGCATTTTACTTGACAAATCTTTCTTCGGCTCCCATTCAGCCAATTCATGCGTTGTTTGAGGTTGAGGGTGCCGGCGGACAGAATGTTCCATACCTTGGTTACATCCAAGCCATCATAACCTTCCCTTGTACTGTCACAGGCGCAGAGGAGGAGCTTTCTTCTCTCCTACTTGTTGTCCCAGATTGTCACTTCAACAGTAAGGTCCCACTGTTGATTGGGACAAATGTTCTCGACCGCTTGTATCAGCAGGGGGTAGAAAAAAAAGGGGCCAAGTTCTTCCAAAAACCCGGTGGCAGTAGTGATTATGCGTTGCTTTTTCAACATGTTGCTCAGAATTATGAAAGTGGGAGGAAATCCTTTCAAGTGAAAGCACTAGGGAAAGGCCAAATCACTATCCCTGCCAAACAGAAAATATGCCTTTTTGGTCAAGTGAGGATTAAGGGAATGTCAAACGCCTTATTTGTCTTAGAGCAACCCGAGTCTTTTCCCTTGCCGGGTGGTCTTCTGCTTGAGTGTGCTGTGGTTAGTGCCCCACACAAGGCTCGTTCAAAGATTCCTGTCATAATAAAAAACATAACTGACCGGGATATTAGCCTTTATCCCAAGCGTGTGATCGCTGAGATGGCAGCTGCTTATGTTCTGCCTCTGAAGACTGAGCTTTTGTCTTGTTCTGCTCAGGTGCCCTGTGGGAAGCTGGTGTTCGAACTTGATAACTCACCCATTCCTGAAGAATGGAAAAAACGCATCTCCGATAAACTCAATTCCATGTCAGAGGTCTTTGCTGTTGATGACTTGTCATATGGTCATGCCACTGCAGTGAAACACCACATCAGACTACAGGATGAGACACCTTTTAAGGAACGACCTAGGCCAATTCATCCCAGTGACTGGGAAGCTGTTAAGCAACATCTCAGGGAGCTTCTAGATGCTGGAATAATCAGAGAGTCAGAGAGCCCCTTCGCATCACCAATCGTTTTGGTTCGCAAGAAGAATGGCCAGATCAGACTTTGTGTCGATTACAGGAAGCTTAATGTGCACACTATAAAAGATGCATATGCACTTCCCAACATAGAGGAAGCTTTCTCTGCACTCAGTGGGGCTAAATGGTTCTCTGTCATGGACCTTAAATCAGGATATTACCAAGTTGAAGTAGCCGAAGAAGATAAACACAAAACCGCTTTTGTTTGTCCTCTGGGCTTCTTTGAATTTAATCGCATGCCTCAAGGTGTCACAAATGCACCTAGCACTTTCCAGAGGCTTATGGAGAAGTGTGTAGGAGACTTGCATTTGAATGAAGTACTCGTATTTCTGGATGATCTCATCGTCGTTTCTAAAACACTTGAGGAACATGAAGCCAGGCTGATGAAAGTGTTGACTCATCTGAAGGAGTGTGGACTGAAGTTATCTCCTGAGAAATGCCACTTTTTCAAATCATCTGTAAAGTATCTGGGACATGTGGTGGATGCTGATGGGGTTCACACCGATCCCGAAAAGATTTCCGCTCTGAAATATTGGCCTCGTCCTTCAACCAGGCGAGAGCTAAAATGTTTTCTGGGCTTTGCTGGGTATTATCGGCGCTTCGTCAAGGGGTACTCTGAAATAGCAAAGCCATTAAACAGTCTGACTGCAGGATATAGTCCTCCAAGGAAAAAGGGGAAGGTTTACAAGAGAGAGAAATCGAGCACTCCTGTGGATACCAATGCCCGCATTGATGACGAGTGGACAGCCGAGTGTGAGAATGCATTTATGACCCTGATTGAGAAATTGACATCTGCCCCAATTCTCGCTTTCACAAACCCAGAACTTCCCTATGTCTTGCATACTCTCTATACCAAGAGCAGGAGGGCAAGCTCCGCGTGATCGCATATGCCAGTAGGGGTCTTTCAAAAAGTGAGAGAAACTATCCTACCCACAAATTAGAATATTTGGCCTTGAAATGGGCCGTCTGTGAGAAATTCAGTGATTATCTCTATGGCACTGAATTTACTGTTCTCACAGACAATAACCCACTGACATATGTGCTGACCACGGCAAAACTCGATGCAGCAGGACATCGCTGGCTTGCGGCGTTGTCTACTTACAGGTTCAATATAAAATACAGAGCTGGATCCGTCAATAAGGATGCTGATGGATTGTCCAGAAGACCGCAAAATCCACCAGAGGAAGATGATGCGTTCCTTGAAGAAGAGAGGGCTATTGGAGACTTGAAACGGCGATTATGCAAGGAAACTGAGGTGATCTCCCCCGAATTACTCTCTGCGATGTGTGAACGTCATTCGTTTGTCTGGTCGAGTGATGTGTCCGAGGCATCAGAGGTTGTTGTTCTTGCAGAGTCCTTGGCTTTGGATGCTTCATCTGTTCCTGAAGGTTTCACCACCACAGGGTACGAGACTATTCCTGGAATGACCATTGTCCATTATGGCTTTCCAAGTCGCCTCCTCAGTGATCAAGGAAAGGATTTCGAATCTCACACCATCCGAGAGTTGTGTGCCCTTATTGGAGCTGACAAGATTAGGACTACGCCTTATCACCCACGGGGGAACCCTGTGGAGAGGTTCAATAGAACTCTTCTCAGTATGCTTGGAACCCTTGATGAGAAAGGTAAGGCTCACTGGAGAGACTTTGTAAAGCCCCTTGTGCATGCATACAACTGTACCCGGAATGACACCACAGGGTATTCACCTTATGAATTAATGTTTGGGCGGCAAGCAAAGCTACCAATTGACCTTGTTTTTGGCATCAGTTCTTCAAGTGGAACACACAAAACCCACTCGGAGTATGTAAAGAAGCTACGAGAGCGTCTCCAAGAAAGCTATGGATTGGCTGTTGAAAGTTCTCGCAAAATGAATGCAAAGAACAAAGCAAGGTTTGATTTAAAGGTCAGAGCAGCTGAACTGATTCCTGGTGACCGGGTCCTCGTGAGAAACTTGAGTTTGAGGGGGAAGCACAAACTTGCAGACCGATGGGAAAAGACTGTCCACACTGTAGTCAAGAGGATTTCAGATGGTCCAGTATACATGGTTAAGCCAGAAAAGAGTGATGGTCCAAATCGTACCCTTCACAGGGATCTCTTGTTGCCTTGCGGGTTTTTGCCTGTGAGCCCAGAAGAGCAGGTGCCTGGAACAAAACACACAGATAACAGGAAACGTGGGATGAGAACAAGAGTAAATACAGACATGCAGGAATGTGACTATATTGAGGAGCTGTCCAGTGATGAGGAAGGAAGTTGCCTTCAAATACCCACTCCTGAAATAGTCACAAGGAGTCCCTACATTATACGAGTAGGTGATGGGCCACTCACCTCACATGATATTTCTGGGAAGACGTGGAACCCATTGAACCCTCATGCAGCTGAGTTCTCTCCATGTATTTCAACTATTCCCAGATCAGAGTCTGTCCAGCCTGTGATTGAACCCCCACAAGAAGATTCAGAAGCTGTTACTGGGGGCACACCGGTCACTCTGGTCTCAGAGGCTATTGAGATTGAACATTCCCCTGGTCATATTGTCATTGAAATCCCAGAGGAGATTTTACCAGAGGCAGGGTTAGAATCCCAAGATTTGTCACACAATTCAGTTGAGGCTGAATCTGTACCTCTCAGACGTTCAGGTCGGGAGAGACGCCCACCAAAGACACTAGAATATGAGGAATTAGGAAAGCCCATAATTCTTGCCCTAATGACATTTTTTGATTCCTTGGGAGGCATTCTCTCTGCCAGTATTCCTGTTAATACGCACGCAGGGACTCATGCGATTTAGAAAGGGAGAGTGTAACCCTTGACATTTATATCCTGTTTCAATAGCTAGCTGCATTTCTTTAAAACTTGTTACTGCCCCTTTAAGAGATAGGGTAGATCATGCAAGGAGTGAGTGCACAGCAATAGCGCGCAGAGTGAATGTGCACGGAGCATGGAGAAAAACGCATAGCGTGTGAGTAATTTTGACTTGCTGACTAAAATGAGCATTTATAGTGTGACTTGAATAGCTGATTTATTGTTTCATATATCAGCCAGGAAGTTGAATTCAATCACTGTGGAAGGGAAGTCGATGAATACATATTGCTTTCTGTGACCGTTTCTGAGACATTCTGGTGAGTGTATTCTGCTTGTAACTAAATATTGTGTTATCATTTGAGCAAAACCAGTCAGAATGTATTCATGTCGAGGAAAAATGTGTTAAATTGTTTGTGTAGTGTGTTTTGAAGCCATTAAAAGGGCAGCTAAGTACAGCACTTCAATGCAAGCTTTGCTAGTCACGGAGAGCACGAGGTGTACGATGCCCATGTATATTGTTTTTCACATGTCGAGTGAAATGGTTAAAACACATAAAATGTAACTGTAATTTGATTTATGTTAATGTGTATTGATAGTTCTCAATTGTCAGCAAGATGATTCAAAGCTGGGTTGTTTAATATTTTTTTTCATAAGAGAAGGAAAGATATGACAGTAAGAAAAATACATGTGATCTCTCTTACAAGGAATGGTTTAAGTGTTCTGATGTTATTGATGTAATCAATTCGAAATATATATTTGTACAGACTGGTTTTTCCCTTGGACTGGTTGTTGGAGATACACTTGGGACCCGGATCATTTGAGTGGATTCATCCGGAACAAATCCTTTTCATCATCTCATCCCAAACTATCAACTCTTCAGCTCTTCTTTCCTTCGTCCTTGATTTACTGAATATTTTGCTTGGGGAAGTGGTAGGACTGAGACATTTTATTTTCTTCATTCTACACACGTTACATGGGACTGAGACGATTTTTTGTTTTTTTGCCCCAAGAAAAGAAAACTGAACATTCCACATTTTGATTTTTTTGGGTTACAATTATATTGTATTAAATTCTGTTAACAAGCTCAATTAATTATTGGAAATTGAGTGTAATTTGAGGTTATCACTTTGGTGTTTTGAAGTGCCAGAATAGAAAGCATTTTAGTTGCCTCACAATATAGATTTTCTGGTTAACCGAATTCCTGTGTGTGGCATTACTTTATTTGTTTTTTTTCCCCTTTTTTTGAGATTTTGATTATTCAATTAGTTCTGAGTATTTAGCTTAAAAAAAGAGGAAAATTTCCCAAAGCTTCTTGACCGAACTTAGACAATTGATATTTAGAATTAGATAACAAAACCCTGAGTCGAGGGTTACAAATGCTCTAATCTGTAACCTGGGCGGCGAAAAAAATTTGCGCTGCTTACGCTCTGCTAACGCGTGCAGTGTGAAACCAGTAGAGATCCACTTTTGCGACACGACTGTCGCGTGGTGTCGCGACGCCTCCCCACATTTGTACTTTGATGGGCGTTCCTCAAGTTTACCGCGATGGGCGTGGTTTTGAGCCAGCGGCCAGTCTAGAACAGAGGACCTGCGAGAGACTTCCCTCCGTCTCCATGTGCTCTAGTTCTATTGGATAGTCGCGTCGCGTTCAACGGAATTCTATTTGCATAAAGATGGGCATCGGCCAGCTTTTTGACGCGCAGCATTTTTCCAAATGAAGCGCCGCCTTCCCGGGATGCTTTGCGGGCGCGTTAAAGTCGCATGACGTCACCCATAGGAATAAAGCGGAGCGCGGCGCGACAGAAGTATCGAACGGACAAGTGGATACACATTCCGCAACCTTACGGTAGAGATCCACTTTTGCGACACGACAGTCGTGTGTTGTCTCGACGCCTCCCCACATTTGTACTTTGATGGGCGTTCCTCAAGTTTACCGCTATGGGCGTGGTTTTGAGCCAGCGGCCAGTATAAAACAGAGGACCTGCGAGAGACTTCCCCCCGTCTCCATATGCTCTACTTCTATTGGATAGACGCGGCGCGTTCAACGGAATTCATTTGCATAAAGATGGGCATCGGCCAGCTTTTGACGCGCATCATTTTTCCAAATGAAGCCCCGCCTTCCCGGGATGCTTTGCGGGCGCGTTAAAGTCGCGTGACGTCACCCATAGGAATAAAGCTGCGTTCACACTACACGCGACCAAGCGACACGATACCATTCATTTTCAATGGTGAGCGGGCGACTTCCGGCGACCGTTGGCGACTGGATGGGGCGTGTCTGGCGACAAAGTTGAGAAATTTTTATCTTTATGCAAATGAAGAGCGATTTTCGCGAGCGACAACCAATAGGAGTGGAGCGCACGTGATCCTTCTCCACAGCCCCTGGGCCTGCAGTGCACGTAAAGATGGATGAAAAATTTATCCTTGCGGTTAGAAATGTTCCGATTTTATTTGACATGTCTCTGCCCACGTACAGGGACATATATAAAAAGAATGATGCGTGGAAAGGAGTTTCAGCGATTGTGGGGATTCCAAGTAGGTTTAAATGATTGAATAGCCTGTACAATTAACTATACTTTTTTTTGACAGAGACAGTAAACAAAACCTAAACGTACTATAGTGGCCTTTCTAATATTTTAGTGCTGTTTACACTCTCCATTTACACGTGTATATAATGTACTGTATAATGTTATTGAAATCAATGTATACTAGATATTAATAACCTATTAATGTACTGTATACTGATGGATACAGTATATTAATATTATATGTATTCTATGAAATATTCAGTATATCTTATATCTGTATACAGATATTAATATTGTATTTCAATATATCACAGAATAAACTAGGCCTATACTACGCTTACTTATTGCATCTGATCATACTTTGTTATACATTTTCATAAAAGTAATATTTGTGTGTGTGCTCATAAATATATATATATTTTTTTGTTGTTGTTGTTAGTTGAAGAATGCAAAAAAATGGAAAAACCTCTGTGATGTATACAGGGAATTAAATAAAAACAAAAACAGAAAAAGTGGCTCAGCAGCTGATCATGCTAAGCCTTGGAAATACAGTGCCATCATGGGCTTCCTCACCCCCTTTATGGAGTTCAGAGGCACTAGTGGAAACATGCCTCAAGGGGTTGGGGAGTCCATTTTGGTAGCTAGAGTCCAATGCCCAGTGTCAGTCAGACAGTCAGCGGGTCAGGGAGAGCCAGCCATCCAGCCAGATCCTGTGACAAGCCAGCTACAGCCTTCAAGCAGCCATCTAGATCCAACCAGCAGCCATCTAGATCCAACCAGCAGCCAGCTAGATCCAACCAGCAGCCAGCTATATCCAACCAGCAGCCAGCTATATCCAACCAGCAGCCAGCTATATCCAACCATCAGCCAGCTAGATCCAACCAGCAGCCAGCTAGATCCAACCAGCAGCAGAAAGCAACCAAGACAGGAGAAAGAAAAGTTTACACAGGGCACTTCAAAAAGGCAGTTTGGGGGGGGGGGTGAGACACTATCTTTTTTTGAGAAACATCTTGTCTAAATAGGGCAGAGGCAGCACCATCCATGGGGAAACCAATCAAAATAACAATAACTTTTAGGTCATTCTTCAAATAAAAATACATTTGTTCCAGAATGTTCAATGTTTCTTAAAAAAAAAAAGATTTTTAAGGGTAAATTTCTTCAGCACAACACAAATAATATTTAGAAGAATTTTGTCCATGTAGTAAGTCAGTTGGATCCAATACTGATTTCATGAAATTATTAAGTATATATATATATTAAAGTTTGTAGCCTTTTATTGTGTGATTACCATAGTGCAGTCACTTATTATTCATATGTTATGCTGTTATGTATATTGGAAAGATATGTTTATTGAGCATATCTTATAGTATAGCCATGCAGGATATAATTTAGTATTGATAAGAGATGATGGAAACACATGGAAACATTGCTCTTTTATTATAATGAGGGTGGCTCTTAAAAGAGCCTTTGATTTAGTTCTGAAAAGATCCTTTCATGCCTGTCACACCTGTGGCTGCCAGGGAACTGCACCCTCAGCACAGAAGTAATCAACAAGGGTCTCCCTCACACGCATGGCATCGCGGGAAGCGTTGTTGCTCCCTGCTCTGCTGATGTTCTGCAGTGCAGAGGCTTCCCCTTCCACAGCCAGGGTTGGTCCGTTCCGCACACTCCCTGTTGTCCTCCGCAGAAAGTTGTGTAGAACACAGGTTGCCTTCACACAGGCTTCCACATGATCTGGGCTTACACCAATCACACGCCGATACATTCGCCACTGTGCTGCGAGCAGGGGCGCAACTACCCCATGTCAGAGGGGTATGCAGCAACAATTTTTGCGCCCCTGAACAGCAAAACCAGCTCCATTGGAACAGCAATACCAGTGTTTCTCACAGGATTTTAGGTAAAACTGTGGTAGGTGGACCTCTGTTTCTCTAGGGGGTCCCCCCCCCCGTAAGAAAATTTTGTGTTCTTTAATGTTAAATTCAGCAGTCTGGTGCACTTTGAGAGTTCAAAATTAAAAGCTCGAACCCATATTCAGGGTGCAAATTAAACAAAGAATTAAAGAATAAACAAAAACTCGCCGATGTACGAGTTTTATGGGCCGTTAAGACAAAAAAAAAAAAGTATGAGATGTATCGGCCGAAAAAGCACGTCGGCCCACCGGGAATCTCCCGGTAGTCCCGATGGCCACAGAGATATAGATAGCCTACATGCCTGGATGTCATGTCACACTTTAAATCCTACCTGGTGGCTTTCAGCATGCACTTATTTAGCTGCTGTCGCATCAGTTGACATGCCATCTCCTTTTCTTTTTCTATTTTTAGCCCCACAGCATTTTGTTTTATCCATCTTTTTCGATGACAACTCACTACTCGTACCTGCTCGCTCAGCGCTCACGGCGCCCCCGCCCGCTCGCGATATCACCCCGCCCCCCTTCTCCATGAGGGCGCCTACTGTAGCCTGTTAGTCCTCTAAAATTTTATATAACAAGAAATGCAGAAATTATTTAAAAAACGCACAACAGCAGTACAATATATATATATATATATTTTTTTTTTTTATGAAAAAAAAAAAAAAAAATTACCATCGCTTTGGCGCCCCCCATGGTGCTGCGCCCCTATGCGCCGCATATAGCGCATACCCACTTTTTGCGCCACTGGCTGCGAGTATACCGAACGCATTCTCAACTGTCAGCCTTACCCGTGAAAGCCTGTAGTTAAACAACCTGTGTCTACTGGGAAGGGTGGTGGTACCTGGGAAGGGTCGCATTAGATTTCTGCGGAGAGGGAAGGCCTCATCTGCCACAAAGACGTGAGGCTGGGGTACCAGGTGTTCTGCTCCTGTTAGCAGCGTGTCCTCCGGTAGGCCAAGGGTTCCACTTTGAAGACCGTTACCAAAGGGCCAATTAGCCAGAGTCCCACCATCACTGGACTTCCCATAACTGCCAACATCTATGATGCGGAAACAGTACCTGGCATCTACAACTGCCAAGAGGACAATAGAGAATGTCCCCTTGTAGTTATAGAATAATGATCCAGAGTTGTTGGGAGCCTGGATCACTACATGTTTCCCATCAATAGAACCAAGACAGTTTGGGAAATTCCAGCGATGGTAGAACTCTGCTGCAATGTCCCTCCAATCTTCTGTGGAAGGAACCGACATGTAGTCCTCAACCATGGAGTCCCAAATGGCCTTTGACACCTCTGCCAAGATACCAGCTACAGTGCTGTGCCCAACCCGGTAGCTGAAGGCAATACTGCGGTATGAATCCCCCGTTGCAAGGAATCTGTGGAAATATGTATTAAGAATTAAAGTATACATTTATATGAAAAGAAAGTATATTATTCTACAATATTGCAGTTAAAAAAATACATTATATATATTTATATTTATTTTTATAATAATTTAACCGACACATTAAATAAGATTCAACATGTTATATATGTTACAACATGTTATATATGATTCTTCTTTGATACACACAAAGATATAATATACACACTTTATAAGTATAAACAAGTATAAATATAAACACACACAGGCATATATATATATATAGGCCTATCCCAGATAGCAAGGTGACATTAATTAAATGTTGAAACATATGTGTGTATTTATATACTGATTAAATTAAACGTGATAGTCTTAGTTTATATAAAAGCATCTAAATCGATTAAATATTTTAATCAACCTGGTTCAGTACACATTTAAATAGGCTTACTTACCGTAAACAAATTGCCAGCCGTTCACCGGGGGAAATGGCTCGTCGGAAACGTGTATTGTCCTTGCAAATCAGGGGACCCACCCTCCGCAGCAGCACATCAAACTGGGTCCTGTCCAGCCTGAAGTACTGCTGGAACCGGACTTCATCCAGCCGCAGCTCATGCACCAGCCGGTGGTACTCGCCGTGCCGACTCCGAGCCCGAATGGTCTCGTGAACCCAGATAGACCGGCGTTTGCGCTTATGCCGTAGATAAACGGCCGCAATGAGAAAAATCGACTTTTGTGTCTCGTTCATCTTCATGCTTCACTACAGACGTTTTTATGTACGGAGTATATTTATATTTAGTATTTTCCCTCCAGAAATTGTGTTTTTTAGCGGCAAGAAAGCTGATTCGCTGTCTTTTGGATGTCATTCATAAACATTACTAGTCACTAGGCAACCAGTAGTGGGAACGCCCACTAGCGACCTCATCGCGACTTGCAGCGACAAAGTCGCGCGTAGTGTGAACGCAGCTTAAAGCGGAACGCGCCGCGACAGAAGTATCGCACGGACAAGTGGATCCGCACCCTTAGTCTGTGAGAAAGGTTTAGGCGCGCACATCACATAAATAATGTTACAAAACAATATAATGCCATGAAATACATGTTGTAAATTAGGTTAAAAACACTTACTTTCGGGGTTTTTCCTGTTAACGTTACAAGCAAACCTCCTCGTCGTCAGCTCCGTATTGAGTCAAAGAAGATCGTCGCCTTTGAGAAAGTTTCGGCTCGTTTAAGCGCGCAAAGCATTTAAATATCGCTATAAATCAATATATTATAAAATACATATTGTAAATTAGATAAAACACTTACTTTCGCCGTTTCTCTGTTAAAAAGCAAACCCATCCTGGTCTGATCTGCATCGCGCGTCAACGGAAATGCCCCCCTGAGAGCGGTTTAGCCGTGCACAGCACATACACATTGTTATAAAACAATAAGACGTTATAAAATGCATATGAAGAGTTCAGATGCAAAACCCTCTAAATCCGTCAGACTTATTTTCTTTAAATGAGCATTTTTTATCAGGCTCCTATGTTCACGTCCAGTAGTTTCATTTTAAAGGTACTGATAAGGTTATTAGTCATTGAATAAAATAACTTTTTTTCAAAAATGTCACTTGAGTCAATTCAGTGATTTTTAACAAATTAGATTTTCTTTTGCGTCAAAAACAGCTAAATCCACTTGTGCTTTTTTCGCAAAAACCTCTAAATCCACCTCTTTGGGACAAGACATAGTAAATAGCTGAAAAATCAATACAAATGTAACTAGAAACACTGAAAAAGATTAGAGCACATTCATTTCAAAACTAAACAGTAGACACACCTCTTTACAGGGGGGCTGAATGAGATCTGCGATTATTTGCAAATCCCACCCCATTTCTCTGCAGTCACCTTTCTGCCCTGTCTGAATAAAGACAAAAGCCCCCCCCCCGATTCACACAGTACAACCACATTGGCAAAAAGAATTGGCGATTAAAATAGTTTAATAGTTTTAGTTTGTATAATCAAGTAGAACAGAGCAACATTCTTAAACATCAATATCTGTGCATTTTGTATAAGAAGCTTATAAGACTTAAATAATGTAAAGTAATATTATAATGTATATCTCAAGTATAATAAATCAAATTCCTTCAAAGTTACAGCACTGCACCAAGAACTGTTATGAGTGCATGCTACACTTGCGACCAAGCTATTTTCACTGTAAAGTTACCGATTTTCTTTTGCCTTGTAAATTAACGGGAAGAGTTTTGAGGTAGATAAACGACGTTCACTTCTGCCTTTTGATGTCAGTAGGACAGGCTCCTCCATTTCATCGTACTTCATCTTAAAAATGTAAAAAATCTGAATCCAAAAACAAAACAATCTCCTCAGCCGTCTCAAAAAATCCGTCTCCTCAGCGCACCGCTCTATTGAAACAGCCTGTACTGATTCGCGCTGCTCGCGCCTTCTGATTGGTTCTCGGGATGTAGTGGCTTTTGCTGCCAAAGGGAAGTGGCGTCTAGAGGCTTTTGCCGACAAACTGATATTTCTGAATGGGCTGAGGCTGAGATTTCGAGGATTTGAAGCAAATATATTTGTTGAACGTGTACTGTGTTCAGATAGCTTTCACTCAATGTCATTATCTCATTTTTGACGGAGGTGGCGTTTAGAGGCTTTTGCATCTGAACTCTTCATATATAAATGCGATAAAACACTTAATCCATGCGTTTTCCCTCATCGTATGCCTTGCATCGCGAATCAAAGAAAATAGCATCTCAGCTCTCAGCTCGTTTCGTCCTATGGTTTCGTCGCGCTCAGCGCGTAAATGTCCCGGATGTAACTCATCACAGTGTTATTTAGATCATAGGGTGCGGCAAATTAACAAAGTTGAGTCAAATATGTTTCTAGAACAGTGAATAAAATCTTGAAAATTGGCTGGAATATATTTTTGTATATGTGACATGAACTCTGGTGGTGATATGCATAAGAATCACTTCGACATTAAGGAAAGTTTTATGTTGTACTAGGTTAAGAATAGTATACTAAACTTAGTAGGTCTACTGTGATAAAGTTTAGAGAAATTGTCATAAATGAAAATGAAATCTGGTGATGCAGAATTTAAAATAAAAAACTATTGATATGTAAAATATTCAACTGTATCTTGTAGAATACACTCTAATAAATATTTTTTTGTAATTAAAATGTGTGCTTGTGTGTGTAGTTTTAAATATTGTGTTTCATCTAATGTTGAATACAGTATATGACCATGATTGACTATAGGCATAGGGCTCCACTTAGGGCTCCACAAGATAAGAGCAAGAGCATGAGTGAACTGCAGCCATACACTGATTGATAAAATGCACTATGTTTTATTAGTTCACTTTCAAAAAAACAAAAAAACAATTCTGATAATTTACTCACCCTAATGTCATCAAAGATATCCATGTTTTTCTTTCTTCAGTCGAAAATAAATTAAGGTTTTTGAGGAAAACATTCCAGGATTTTTCTACACAGAATGGACTTCAATGGTAACCAAATATTCAAATGTTCAAAGAAGGTTCAAATGTCCGTCTCAATGCAGCTTCAAAGTCTCGACACGATCCCAGTCGAGAAATAAGGGTCTTATCTAGCGAAACGATCGGTCATTTTCTAAAAAAAAAAATATATATATACATTTGAAACTTTTGAAACTTCTTTGAACTTTTGAATAGTTGGTTGCCATTGAAGTCCATTCTGTGTATAAAAAATTTAAGAAAGAGAGACATGGATATCTTGGATGACATCAGGGTGAGTTTGAAAGTGAACTAATACTTTAAGATATATGCTGGACATGAATATTAAATTAGCATTATTTTCCTATGTTTTTACATCAAGAAAATCTATATGGCTTTTGTATGTAGGACATACAGTATATGACATATATGATTAAAAATACATTAATATTATGCAATTTATATATGTGGATTTTGCAGCATATATGTCCCTTACAATATTCTGTTGGAACATATAAGAATCACAGGTGTTTTTAGCAAACCTTTTCCATGGCCGCCGTCGAGCCAGTGTCTCCGGACAAGATGGCCGCCGCTGAGCCGCGGTGTCTGTTCCTGAGCCGGTGTCTGTTCCAGATTCGGTGTCTGTTCCGGAGCCGGTGTCTGTTCCTGAACCGCCTGCACGGTCGGATACACCCTGGCCTCCTGAGCAGCCTGGTCCACCCTGGCCGCCTGAACTGCCTGGTCCGCCCTGGCCGCCTGAACTGCCTGATCTGCCCTGGTAATTAAGCTTGTTTGTCCTTGTGTATTTATAGCCCTTGTGTTTCACTTGTTACTTTGTCAGTTGTTGTACGTGTAATGGTTGCCTCTGTGATCCCCTGGTTTTGTTCATTTGTTTCTCAAGTTCTATGTTATCTGTTTTATGTGTTACTTTATTAAATCACCCTGCGTTTAGATCCTCGTCTTCGCCTGCTTTCCTCAGCTTCGTTACACTTAGCAGCATATTATTCGGCAAAATTATTTGTTATTCGTTTTGAAGCCATTATTCGTGCCTTTCCGAATAAGGTATTTTGCTTCGGTTACACCCCTAGTGTAAATCTTTAGAACAGGGAGTCAAATTCTCTTTAGTACTGTGTTGTTGGCAGTTTAGCCATAATTATTGCTTTATTATAGGCCAATAAACCTAAATATCACTCAGTTAGTGCAATAAATAATGAAGATATAACTTTCACTTTAGAACAGGCGGTCAAATTGTCTTTCTTACAATATTTTAGCAATTTATAACTGTAAAACCAGCACTAATTAAACATAGTGACTAGCTTCATATTAACTAAACATTAATTCCTTTTTTAGTAAACAGTGGTTTACTGAATAAATTGTGTCTGTCTTTAAATTAATTCAATTACAGTATAACTAAACTATAGGGAGCCCTTACTTTAACATTACTACAATATTAAAGTTGATCAAAATAGGCAAAATAATTGGCCTAAAGTGCTGAACTGCACTCAAGCTAGTTTTTGCATTAACTTCTAAATCTAATTATAAAATTATGTTTTTACTCCAATTCATTGTTGAAATATAATCATGTATACACAGTGGCTGTAATTTTCATGACATATTTATTTAAACATGCATTAAATAATCAAGACATCACTAACAGCTTAACTAAAATATAATGAATATATAGGCTAATATAGTGCATAATATTAAGTGAAAGAGTTACTAACCAGCTGTAGACACTGAATGACTTGCCTAAGGTAAATGCTACGTGACATAGCCTATAGTTTACCAGCTGTTTTATTGATGTCTTTCCGCCATTGAAACGCGAAATGAGCGATTAGAAGAGATATGATACATTTCAGTTAGTTGTACTGTATCCTTCAACATACCCTCAGATGTTCATTCATGTTTATTCTGTTACTATTAAAGAGGAACCGATGATCGCGTTCACTCGCTCCACGAGCTGTCGTTCTAACCACACAAATTTTGCCATGCAGTTTGCCAATGTTCGTTGGAGCGATGTTTTCGGGAAACAACGACTTGTTGAACAATACTGATAACGACAGAACTTGCGACCATAGTTAGCTAACGATGCTTTCGAGAAACGCACCCCAGGCCAGTCATTTTATGTCAGTCTCTTTACATTTAGTGAGGTAAGAAGACAAATACGTATCATCTCCATCTCTTGTTTCTTGTTCCTTGACAGACCGAAAAGAAAAGGACAATGATTCCCCAAAAACAGAGAAATGTTGCCCAAATGGTTGTGGATAAGTACCAAGACACAACCTTGACGGAGACTCAGAGGCAGCTAAAAGAAATGGATGAAGAAAACAAAAAATTTAGAAATGACAACGAACAATTGAGAAAAATGCTCATTCAAGGCATGTATTACAGTTACTTCCTGTTGTGGTGAATCAGCTATCAAACTGTTTGGTGGTTTAGATTTGAACTTAACTTTGGTTTATTTTTTTACTGTCTTTGCACTTAAGACTTTAAATTATTGTTGAACTGCCATTCTGTTTCAATATTATTATTTAACTTGATATGTAAATTTGAGACAAAAATAATAATAATTGTTAATATTTCATAATTATTCGTAATTGCATTATTATCAAGTATATGACAAGAAACCTGAAACATTCAACCTCTGTAACATGCATGAGCATATGTACACATAGGAGTTAGTTAGAGTAGTTACACATAAGAGTAGGTAAATCGGTATAAGCTATTTCTTTATCATATCTTTTTTTTGTTATATTTAGTTTGCTAGAGCTACCAAATATGATAAATGACGTGAAAATGGCCCTGAAGTTTCAGTGTTCGTCAATGTCGTCATCAGTCAGCTCTGACTTTGAGGGTGGACAATGTTTGCCACAAAGTAATACAGAGCCCTCCCCACCGAAAACAGTGTCTACAGAACAGGTAGTGTACTAGTTTATTCTGGTCAATGAAGACTGCACTTTTCAATAAACCATTTGGTAATCAGTATCTATATAAAACTATTGCAGCCCTTGTCAACACTGCATAATAAATTGTTTTCGTACTCTTCATAAAACAGGTGGAAATTTCTCCAGGATCCAATGTATTTGTTGACAGACTGGCTTGGGCTGTGGCCCAGAATGCAAACTCCATCTCCTATTTTGTGAGAACGCTCCTGACGGCAGTGTTCCCAATTGACCTTTCGCCGGCCCCTTCCCCAAAACGGCCATTGTCCAATCACACATCATACCCACCGTTACTATGTGAGCAGGTATGTCAAACATTGACTCCAAGCAAGATGATGAAGCGGTAAGCCCACGTCCGATAGATTGTCTGGAGTAAGTTACCCCGATAGATACCCCGTGAGATTTTCTGGAGGAGTTGTGTTCTTTCCGTTTCCAAAGCCGAAAAAACAACGTTGAGCGGTGCCTACAATGGATAAAACAGTGTGGACGGCCCCACTCCCAGTTAAATGTGTCGAACATGGTTAACATGGTTAATGTGTGAGACTGAGGCCCTGTCCCAAATGGCGCACTTCATGCAGACTTTCTGTCTCGTGGACTTAAATTGCGCGTGCTCGCCGAGTCTACAAGTCCGTAGGCCGTCCCATTTAGCATTTTGACGCTCTGAAGTGTGCTCAGCAGCGCCCCCTTTGTACCCTTGAAGCGGTCTTCCGCGAAGCCCGCATAGATGCAGGCTCCACGCACTTTAACTACCCAGGAATCCTTGCGAAAGGCCAATCAGACAACGGATGGGAGGAAATTTCGCTCACGGACAATTGTTAACATGGCTGAGAAGAAAATATTTAAGTGTAATTATCATTACGTTTTTTATGACAAGTTTATACAAACATTATGATCATCGACCAGTGGTTGATGTCTCAAACATAGGCTAATAATAGTGAGCTGAATAATACGATCGCATTATGATTCATTAAATAAATAGAACAGAATGTCAGTGTTACATGTATGTCCTGTGTTTCCCCCTGTTTAGTATATTTGGTTCAGTCCTGTTTCCAGTTTCCCGCTCCTCGTTTGTGTTCAGTTCATTCACCTGTTTCTAGTTAATTTGCCCCAGCTGTGTCTTGTTCCCATGATCCGTTCTCTGTGTATGTAAACCCTGTGTTCTCCCTCACTCCTGGTCGGTTCTCGTTTGTATATGGTGCGTTTATGTCAAGTGTGTGTATGTGCTCCTGAGTTTAGTTTATTAAATCCTGTTTCTGAGCATCCTCGTCTTCTCATCCTTCCTACCACCACGCACCCGTAACAGAAGAACCGACCCTAAAGAAAGGAAAAAAGGGAAGATGGAGAGCTGGAAGCAAGCCTTCGTGAGAACCCGCAAAGCTGTGTTCCGTGGGAACCGTGGAGGTCACAGGGGAGGATATGGGCGATATAGTCCAGTTAAACCAGAACCAGTCATCTGCACAGTTAAGTTTAATTACGAGTTTGATGACTTCACCGATCTTCCTCCTCTCATCGGTCCAGAAGTGCCAGAGCCCTCTTCGCCGCTGGTCCTGTCCAGCTCAGAGCCCTCTTCGCCGCTGGTCCTGTCCAGCTCAGAGCCCTCTTCGCCACTGGTCCTGACCAGCTCAAAGTCCTCTTCGCCGCTGGTCCTGTCCAGCTCAGAGCCGTCTCCGCCGCTGGTCCTGTCCAGCCCAGAGCCGTCTTCGCCGCTGGTCCTGTCCAGCTCAGAGCCGTCTCCGCCGCTGGTCCTGTCCAGCCCAGAGCCGTCTTCGCCGCTGGTCCTGTCCAGCTCAGAGCCCTCTTCGCCGCTGGTCCTGTCCAGCTCAAAGCCCACTTCGCCGCTGATTCCGCCCAGCTCAAAGCCCACTTCACCGCTGGTTCCGCCCAGCTCAGAGCCCTCTTCGCCGCTGGTCCTGTCCAGCTCAGAATCCTCTTCGCCGCTGGTCCTGTCCAGCTCAGAATCCTCTTCGCCGCTGGTCCTGTCCAGCTCAGAGCCCTCTTCGCCGCTGGTCCTGTCCAGCTCAGAGCCCTCTTCGCCACTGGTCCTGTCCAGCTCAGAGCCCTATTCGCCACTGGTCCTGTCCAGCTCAGAGCCGTCTTCGCCGCTGGTCCTGTCCAGCCCAGAGCAGCCTGCACCGCTGGTTCTGTCCAGCCCAGCCAAGCCCTCACCGCTGGTTCCGTCCAGCCCAGCCAAGCCTGCAACGCAGCTTCACGTCGCCTGCCCGCCAGAGCCTGAGCCCGTCGCCTGCCCGCCAGAGCCTGAGCCCGTCGCCTGCCCGCCAGAGCCTGAGCCCGTCGCCTGCCCGCCAGAGCCTGAGCCCGTCCAGCCAGAGACCGTCCAGCCAGAGACCGTCCAGCCAGAGACCGTCCAGCCAGAGACCGTCCAGCCAGAGACCGTCAAGCCAGAGACCGTACCGCCAGAGACCGTCCAGCCAGAGACCGTCCAGCCAGAGACCGTCCAGCCAGAGACCGTCCAGCCAGAGACCGTCCAGCCAGAGACCGTCCACGCCCAGCCTGCCCAGCCAGAGACTTTTCCTGAGCCTGAGCTTCCCTGCACGCCTGCCGAGCCTGAGCTTCCCTGCACGCCTGCCGAGCCTGAGGTTCCCTGCACGCCTGCCGAGCCTGAGCTTCCCTGCACGCCTGCCGAGCCTGAGCTTCGCGTCACGCCGGCCGAGCCAGAGCCTTCTCCGCTGGTCCCCTCCAGCCCTTCTGAGCCTTCACCGCTGGTTTCATCCAGCATAGCCGGGCCTTCACCGCTAGCCCAGCCAGAGACTTTCCATGTCCCGTCTGCCCACCCTGAGACTGTCCACGTCCCAGAGCCTGTCCCAGAGCCTGTGATTCCCCCCAAGAAAGTTTTGGGGGGGGGATATAGGTCACCTGAAGATGCGTCTCCGCCATGGCCGCCCGAAGGGGATTCTCCGCCATGGCCGCCCGAAGGGGATTCTCCGCCATGGCCGCCCGAAGGGGATTCTCCGCCATGGCCGCCCGAAGGGGATTCTCCGCCATGGCCGCCCGAGGGAAAGTCTCCGCCCTGGCCTCCTGCACGTCCTGCTCCGCCCTGGCCTCCTGCACGTCCTGCTCCGCCCTGGAGGCTTCCTGCTCCGGGTAGGCCACTCCCTCGTCAGCCTCCAGGGCGCCCACCCCCCCACCCTTATTGATGTTACTCGGCGCGAGGACGCGCCTTGCAGGAGGGGGAGCTAATGTTACATGTATGTCCTGTGTTTCCCCCTGTTTAGTATATTTGGTTCAGTCCTGTTTCCAGTTTCCCGCTCCTCGTTTGTGTTCAGTTCATTCACCTGTTTCTAGTTAATTTGCCCCAGCTGTGTCTTGTTCCCATGATCCGTTCTCTGTGTATGTAAACCCTGTGTTCTCCCTCACTCCTGGTCGGTTCTCGTTTGTATATGGTGCGTTTATGTCAAGTGTGTGTATGTGCTCCTGAGTTTAGTTTATTAAATCCTGTTTCTGAGCATCCTCGTCTTCTCATCCTTCCTACCACCACGCACCCGTAACAGTCAGGGCTTTACTGAGTCATATGTAAACACAACAACAATAGGCAGCATATTTCCCCGAACCTGTAGCTCCTGTCCATAACAACAATCAGACCGTCTTCCTGTTTCCGGGGTGACGATCGAGTCTGTCCCAAAAATACCTCTCAATGCGCCCTCGCGGACTCGCGCTAAGGGCCCTATAGGTCTGCACTACATGACGTCACCGAAGTGTGGACTCTGAGGAAGTCCACAAGTCCGGAGTGTGCCATTTGGGACAGGGGCTGAGACACTGAGATTAGTCAAAGAAACATGGAGAAAGCAGATCAAGAGGATCCACAAAGGAATTAAGTTTATCTAAAGGGTTGTTGTTAACATGATATTCTCGGGGGGAAATGAGCAGCAGTCAACTAGAGCAGTGCAGCACCCGTAGACTACAGTTTAGAGGAGTGCACGTTTCGCAACGGGGAAAGCATGACGCTTACTTGACAACATCAGTTCATATATCAACATCGTAACGAATAGAAATAACCTTAAATAATGTATGGTTATCTGCATCTTTCCGTCTCTTATGTATAGTTACTTTTTAAACCCGAAAATCGCATTCAGCATGACACGCAAGCGGTTTTTATTTATTTATTTAATTATTTATTTGATATGGACATAACAACAGCATTGGACGAACCAGATACCTTGTTTTCAGTGTTATAGCAAAATTGCTAATTTGCAACACTTGTCCATAGGAGACAACACATGTCACCAATCACAACACAAAAAAATAAAGTAAAAATAAATACAGTAGTTACAAAGATTAGCAATACAAATCATCACTATACATTTTATACAGCATTAGCATTTGTGCAGCTTTGACTTGACTTTAGCCACTGTTTTAGACCTCTATCGAAGCTGGTCATGTCTGTCTGCAATTTTAAGTCAGTGGGCAGAGAGTTCCATAGTCTTGTACCGTTATAAGAGAAACTTGACTGACCGATAGATTTCATACATTTTGGAAGAACACAGTCCCCACTGACTGAGGCTCTGGTAGATGGTCTAAGTGAACCTTGACGCCTACAAATGAGAGCAGAAAACAGTGGCGACACATTGCTGTTCAGACATTTAAAAACCAATTTCAAAATACTAAAATTTATAAAATTTTCAAAAGTAAAAAGATTATGTCTATGAATTATGTCACAATGATGCGATGTCACAGGTTTTCTATCAAAAACCTTTACCGCCTGCTTGTACTGTGAGACAACCGGCTTTAGTATTGACGGGGATGTTTTTGACCAAGATGTTACGCAATAGGACAGATGTGGAAAAATCATTGCATGCATATATAACCAGGCGGCCTGAAAAGATAATTCCTTCCTAATAAAACGGAAACAGTTCAGATTAGATTTAACCTTTTTACAAATGTTTTTGACTTGACTCTGAAATTTGAGATTGTTGTCAATAATTATCCCAAGATATTTAACCTCTTTTTCTTCTTGAATAATTTCATTATTTATGCTTACTTCAAAAGTACTATTTGAGAGTCGTTTTTTGTTTGAGAAACAAATAGCAACAGTTTTCTTCACATTTAAGGTCAGGTGAGACAATTCAAACCACTTTGAGATATCTGTTAGGGCTAGTGTCAGCTTCTGCGCGGCTATGGCTGAGGTTCTAGCAGATAGATGGACAACTGTATCATCTGCATACAGCTGGCAGTTGACATCTTTGCAGCTATCAGGGAAATCATTGATGTACATTGTAAACAGCAACGGCCCCAGCACTGATCCCTGAGGAACCCCCATATTGTTAGGGCAAAGAGCTGACATCACCCCATTTACCTTTACACACTGTTGTCTATCCTCAAGATATGATTTTAACCAAGCTAATGAACTAGGTGACATTTTGAAGAGCTGGAGTTTGTTAGTAAGCACACTGTGATCCACTGTGTCAAAGGCCTTTTTCAAGTCTAAGAATACAGCACCAACTACTTGCCCTTTATCTAGATGCCCTTTAATCTTCTCTAGCAAGTAACAATTAGCTGTTTCAGTGCTGTATTTGCGCCTAAAACCAAACTGCTGAGGATGCAGCAGCTGGTTTGACTCTAGATGTTCAATAAGTTGTTCTGCAATAACCTTCTCCAGGATTTTGGACACAACTGGTAAAATTGCGATAGGCCTATAATTATTGGGTGTATCTTTTCCCCTGAAGGATACACCCAATAATTATAGCCGTGGTAATGAACAACCTGCTTGTAAAAGTGAATGTATAATCCTATATCTGAGGCAAAATTACTAAATATGCAGCGCGAGTTATATATTTCTAACTCCAAACAATTAGCCACTGAACCAGCTTATAAAATCTACTTCAAGGCTGTGCTGGTTGCATTTGAGGTACAGGTCATGGGGTTTCTCAGATTTCGCTTGAGACCGGTATTTAAGCATTCGCCTCGATAGTAGTCGTGTCTCCTTCATTGCGTATTTTTATATTTTGAATATATCCCTCCACTGCATACTGTAACCCCTTGTGCCTCGATCTGGAGGATATCGCGGAGGTATTGCTCCAAAAAAGGTCACTGACACGCATGGCAATCTGTCGCGCTGGTCGTGTTTGACCATTTGTTTGACGGGTGTAGTAACAATAACTAGGGGGCGTGGCTTTTGCGAATGGTCAATTGATGTGCTACTTGTGAGCAATCTTCGAGGAACATCCAGGGATTCTGGGCCACAACGCCAGGCTCTTGACAAATTGAAAGTTGAAGCTATCAACAATCAGTTCAGAGTATTGTAATTATTGAGAGTGAGTATCTTTGATCAATATTATATTGCTGCACTACAGGGTTTAATTAGGGTTCAACCACCAAGTGCTGAAACCCTATTGTTATTATTATTATTGTTGTTATTATTATTATTATTACATACAAAGTGGTCCACCGGGAGTACGTTTAGGTTAAGTAGCTTGCTCAGGACCACAATAGTGGCAATCCCTATCAAACTCACAACTTTCTGGGGTTCCATTTGGAAACTAAAAATTTTAATTTTATTTGGAACCCTAAACACTAGACCACCCCCATGCTGCTACTGATTTATCTAACTTGATATGTTGTCATGAACTGTGGGCCACCTTGCTTCCTAACAACAGCAATGTTTTGCTTTTTATTCATTTGTCTCACAGGAGCAACGTTGCAAAAGTGGCCTCATGTGGTGCACTCCAGAATTGGTGCAGCCATCAATGCAAAACTTACTGAAATTAGAGTGAAGAAGAAAACACAAAAACATCCAGAAACCTTTATGCTCTTTGATGATTGATGGCCATGACAGTGTGTTGAAGGTATTTTGTTGTTGTTGTGTTGTGTGTTTTTTTTTCTCTCTTTTTCTGGGCAAAGTTCAGTTTGCTATCAAGGTGGAATTCTTAATTACTCATATACTCGTTGAGTATAATTTGATTTGTGTGTTACTTTGATTTTATTGAAATAAAAGTGTTTCCATAGCAAATTTGTGCAAGTCATTGACTGAAATCATATACGATTAGTATATGCAGAGGTGTTGTATTATTGAATGAAAATCATGTATTATAATTATATTATAAATATAGTAATATTATAGCTGTAATATGAGAAATTAGATGGAAACATATAAAACTCGAAGAGCAAGCAATATACAAATATGTAAATATAACTAAACTAAAAAAATAAATATAGCAACACAATTTGTGTAAATATAAATAAACAAAAAAATTAAATATAGCAAAACAATTTGTGTAAAAACAAGGTAATACATTATAGACCCATTATAGCCCCTTAAACAAACATGAAATCTGTATGAACTACATATAAACAAATTACACAAAATATATCCTATTTGACTTTAATTTGACTAGCATAATATGATTCAATATAAGAACTTCAGTTTTTTTCTACTAATACCATACACCATTGCATACTTTTGTTATGTAAAACTCATATAAGACTTCTTACAGTATTCACATATACTGCAAAAATTCCATACAAGTTGTATGTGTGCTATTTAGTATGACAGTGGCCATAATCGGTCTGATTTTGTATAGAACATATATTGGCCTTACATGAAACATAGAAGGTAATTCTGTCCGATTTAAGTAAGGAAGATATATGGTTGCTGTATATGAACCATGCAGGTTTTTTTCATATGGGTCACTTGAAGGACTGAATGAAAACGAGTGAGCGAATTTGGACAGCCGTTGAGCGTACATCGGTTGTACACTCGTTATGTCGGTGCAATGTGGGATTGAATGATTGCACTCAATAACGTCCACTATGTTTTCGGACACCATTACAAATGGCTGTCCCCTTAAAAAGCGCCCTATTTGAGGATAGGGGGCGATTTCAGATTCAGCCATTAATTACCTCGTTTGTCATACTTAAATTCAGCCTTTTCCTGTGTTTAGTGTCTGGTCTCGTGTCTGGTCTCGTTTGCATTAGCGTTTGGGTATGCAACTTCCCCATTTTTCTTTTTTCTTTTTTTATGCTGTGGATTACTATTAAAGACTCGTGTTTGAAATGTATCCTTCTCGTCTGTCTGTGCAAAACTTGCTGACAGTTTGCTTCTGAATACAGTATATAAATGATACAAATAATTTTATGAAATAATTTTATGAAGTATAGTTGTTAATTATTTTTTTTTTACCATTAAAACCTGGATTTCACTTTTGAAAGCTTTGAAAAAGATAGGATGAATTGCATTTATTTTTAATTGAATTAATGTGTGCATTTGTCATCGGACAGTCCTTCTGCTTTCAGAGAGGACACAAAAATATTGACACATCCAGATTCTTTGTTGGCTATACTGTGCTGAAAATAAGCCAATAGACTGCCTTTGTTTTAATATTAGCATTAACATTAGCACTACACACAAATCCTAGGAGACAGGAAGCGACCTGTAGGGCAAAACAGACAGATGATTGACAGCTCGAAGTATCTGAGAGCGAAAGGGCGCTATCAGCTGTCAATCAAATTTGGGGGAGAGACAGCAGTGGAGAACTGCCACATTCCATGGCCTGTTTTAATAGGATCACTTCCCAATGCCTGAGGATCTAATATTCAGCCGGTAGAAGCCAAGCCACTGTATACCTGAACAAGCAGCAAAAGTACTGTTTGAAGGACAGCAGCAGAGAGAGAATTCACCAGCAGTGAGAAGACTTGTATTTAAAAGAAAAATCACCACACACATTTATGTGCAGCGCTGTGCGTGCTTGTGTTGTTTACAAACACAAACTCCTTGCTTAACAAGAGAATCATGTGGATTCATTGGTAATGTTTGGAATAGCATAGAACCAGATTACTCTCAGTATGCTGTATATTGTGCAATGTATATTCTGCCCATTTTTATATTTCTGAATGCATAGAATACCCAGATGAGCCAAGGAGCCAAGCTTCCCCAAACTACATACCTTTCCGGAAGAATGCAACCTGCATGCAAATGTTTATCTCATGGGCACTCTGTTTATAATACCTGGAGAAAGCTACACGTATGCGTTAGCATTCCCATCTGTGTCAATAGTGATTAAAAAAAAAATATTGCAAATAATATTGCAAATTGTGTTACCATTCAGTTGTTTAGTAAAATAAAATAGTGTCAGCTTGCCGAATAAGGTGATCAGTATGTTTTTTTAAACTATAGCATGTATTCATTTTAAATTTTACTATATTGTATTATTTAATGTTTATGTTATTTTTCTTTTCAATTTTGACATCAATGGAAATTTCTTTCACTAAAAATTTGGTGTCTGACAGTACAGTACTTAGGTTTGTCTAGGACACAAGAGTGTGGCGATTTGTAAAGTCTGATCAAACAAAATCTAGCATTTAATATTTGTGTTAGTGAAAGGAAAAACAAAGCCTTTTTTAAAACACTGATTCAACTGAACCAATTGACCGTTCGCAAAAGCCACGCCCCCTAGTTATTGTTGCTACGCCCGTCAAACAAATGGTCAAACACGACCAGCGCCACAGATTGCCATGACGGGAAGAGGTGCGTCAGTGACCTTTTTTGGAGCAATACCTCCGCGATATCCTCCAGATCGAGGCAAAAGGGGTTACAATATGCATGGGAGGGAAATATTCAAAATATAAAAATACGCAATGAAGGAGACACGACTACTATCGAGCCTAATAATGCTCTCAAGCTCTCAAACCGGTCTCAAGCGAAATCTGAGAAACCCCATGACCTGTAACGTTACCTCAAATGCAACCAGCACAGCCTTGAAGAAGATTTTATAAGCTGTTTCAGTGGCTAACTGTTTGGAGTTAGAAATATATAACTCGCGCTGCATATTTAGTAATTTTGCCTCAGATACAGGATTATTCATTCGCTTTAACAAGCAGGTTGTTCATTACCACGGCAACCGCTTGCGTGTCATGCTGAATGCGATTTTCGTGTTTAAAAAGTAACTAGCAGCTATACATAATAGACGGAAAGATGAGATAACCATACATTATTTCTATTCGTTACGATATTGATATGAACTGATGTTGTCAAGTAAGCTTCATGCGTTCCCCGTTGCGAACGTGCACTCCTCTAACGTTAGTCTAAACTGTAGTCTACAGGTGCTGCCTGCACTGCTAGTGACTGCTGCTCATTTCCCCCCGAAAATATCATGTTAACAACAACACTTTAGAAAACGTACTTCCTTTGTGGATCCTCTTGATCTGCTTTCTCCATGTGTCTTTGACTAATCTCATCTCACGCACGCTGCACGAGTTAACCATGTTCGACACATTTAACTGGGAGTGGGGCCGTCCACACTGTTTTTATCCATTGTAGGGACCGCGCACGTTGTGTTTTCGGCTTTTGAAACGGAAAGAACACAACTCCTCCAGACAATCTCTCGGGGTATCTAGTGTCAGATTTACAAACGCCGTGGGCGCACCGCTTCACCATCTTGCTTGGAGTCAATGTTTGACGGACCTGCTCACATAGTAACGGTTGCTATGATGTGTGATTGGACAATAGCTGTTTTGGGGGAGGGGCCTGCGAACGGTCAATTGCTTCGCAAAATGTTTCACTGTCTCTTTCAAAGTGTTTAAAGACTGGTGGCACCTTCTGATCCAGCTAGTGTATACATAGACACTTCCAGTTGCACCTGACGCCAGTGCAGAGAGCAGGAAAAAGCTGAAAATGAACATAGTTGTTTATAGAATATGTCATGTCACTTAAAATACTACTAAGATCTATATTACTTTTACATAAGCCAATTGTATTTGAAACGTATGCATATGACACAATATCTTATTCCACGACCAATTATGCCTAATGTAAATATACAAATATGTAAATATAACTAAACTAAAAAATTAAATATAGCAAAACAATTTGTGTAAAAACAAGGTAATACATTATAGACCCATTAGTTAGCTCCTCACCCAATAAGAACTATTTTATCTCTTGAAAATATTTTGTATTTCATGCACTTGTTGTGCAACATTTTAACTGAAATGGGTATACAAATATCTTAAAACAATTATACATAAACACTGGAAACCTGTAGCCTACCTGGATCAGAAAAACATGTTTTGTACTTGTTACGTACGTAACCCTCGTCGTGTCGACGTGTCGACTGATTGGGATCACGCTTAGGGAGCCTGTCATCTTCGAGTATTGTTAAAACGAGCCAATGCACATTGGCGTGCGAGAATAACATCACACACTCCGCCCCGCAGCGCGGGAATAAATACGGAAGTGGATGCACGCACCAGTTGTTTTTCACTGAGGAGCCGAGCGGAGCGCGGATTCAGCGGTGGTCCAGCAATAGTGGTGATGGGACTACGTCTCCGTTCCCTCCTTCAGGGAACAAGGGTTACATACATAACTGAGATGACATAGTCGACGTGTCGACTGATTGGGATCCCAATTAAAAACGCCACTAGTGCTGCCATCTTCCAGTGCCTAGACAAAAGCGTTCTGATCCCCCCGCATTATTGAGGTGGAGATGGGATAGGGCTTAGGCCATGGAACTCACTGCTGTTCCACAAGACCACTGGGAAAGTGTTCCCTTTCTTTGGAAAGGAATATGCTGCGGAAACCACATCCTGCCCGTAGGGAGGTAACATGTGGAAGATACACATATGGACTGGGCGTATCCAGGCTGTACAACATATGGAATGTCACAGAGGTGGCTCCAGCCTATAACAGGGGGAGACTCACCAGTCAGAACGGCAGAGCGGGCTCTGCCAAGGGAAGACACAGGCTCGCCGCAGGGAGGCGTACCATGGAAGAATACACATATGGGATCACCGTAGGGATCACAACATATGGGACCCAGCCTAACACAGGTTCCACCAGTGCATACGAGTGTTAGGTCTGGCATCAGATGCTCCGCCACGCCCATTGCCGAAGGGTGTGGAGGAACTCAACAGGGTTCGGCTAAAGAGGAACTCTACTGGAGCAAGAATGGCGCACGTATCCAGTCCATAAGAGGGGAATGGCGCAGCAAGCCGACACTTCGAACCGGGCTTACAGTGAAACTGGCTTCATGTGAAGGGAGCCCACGGGAAGCAACCGGCTCGAAACATAGGCTATTTTTCTAGCGAACGTGTATGGTGTCGCCCAGCCCGCAGCTCTAAAAAGATCTGTCAGTGAGGCACCCTGTGTCAACGCCCAGGAAGGAGCTACACTCTCTCTTTGGAGAGGCTAACTACCCAGGTGCGCACGGTGCACCTCGGGTAAACACCAAGATGATGGCAACCACTATCCAGTGGACCAACCTTTATTTATATAGCGCTTTTTACAATACAGATTGCATCAAAGCAGCTTCAGTCTGAAATACGATGGGTTCATCGCTCTTACCTCAATGGCTGGGTGAAGTCCCAGCCGCATATTTGAGGTGATGGCCAACACTCGCGCATTACAAGTTCAACCTACTGAGCTTTGTGGTGTGGGCCCAAGGTGCTTTCTTCAGGTCATCAGGTGGGTACCCTCCTTCAACAGTGTTTCATCAATTAACCCACAACCCCTCCAGAGGGCTTGACAGCTAACCCCAGCGTCCTGGGGCAGCCCCCTCGGCCCCTTGGGCTCCACTGCCAGTGCTCTTTTATGTTCCCTCCCTACCCTGTGGGTTGTTCCATCGCTCACAGCGCTTCAGCCACAGCCATCTCGATGCTGTCTCTGCTCTTCTTGTGATATTCGCCATAAGCCGTCTCCTGCTGGGACCTCTTATTCCAAGTCTGGACAGGACGCTCCAAAGTGACTGCCCAGGAAATCCTCGGCAGCCTACTTCCACTGGCAAGTTCCATGCCCGCCATCCCACCTGTTGGCACTGTTGGGTGAGTGGTTGGTACTTCCCACGCTTTCTCTCATGGGCCTCTTCTATCCTCTCCTCCCATGGCACAGTCAGTTCAAGCAGCACCACCTGTTTTGTTGCTCTGGACCAGAGAACTATGTCTGGTCTGAGAGTTGAGGTAGTGATCTCCTCTGGAAACTTGAGCTGTCTCCGGAGGTCAACTCTCATGTCCCAGTCAGTAGCCGATGTCAGAATTCCTGCGCCAGAGGATGTCCCACTAGAGCTCTCCCCCGCTCTAACAAACCTAATCAAACGGGGTGCTGTCGTCCTCGTGCTTTTGTGGGTCTTCCTTCTCTCTTCCTCCAGGCCTGTAGCTAGCACGGCAAGTATCTGGTCATGCCTCCATCTAAACTTGCCATCAGCCAGGCTAGCCTGACATGAAGACAACACATGTTCAAGGCTTGCCGGTTTCCCACACAGCGTGCAGTCTGGGCTCTCAACCAGCCCCCAACGATGGAGATTCACTGGTGTTGGTAGCACATCGTATGTGGAGCACAGAAGGAATTTTATCCTCTTATCCTCCATGCCCCACATATCCCTCCACCCCAATGGTCTTCCTTGGACACCGCCCCAACATGTCCACCTCCCCTGATTTTTCATGGCTGCTGCCCTCGCTTGCCTATCCTCCTCCTCCACCATACGGAGCTCTTCCTGGACTAGGCTGTGGCGACCTTTGGCATTAGCATCCTTCCACCTGGCTCTGGTTATAACTCCTAGGCCCAGCCTGCCTTGGTTGACCGTCCCCACGATGTCTTTGTGGCGTAGCCTTGCCTCTGCGTCTGCCACAGCCCTGCCTGCTGACCATTTCCGTCCTGTGCGGATGGTGATATCTGCCTGGCGGACCAATTGGTCGCTACTGTCACGAAGCATTATCACCTCCCGGGATTTGGCCACCTTAAACTCTTCAACCACAGATGTTAATGGCAACTGTAACTTGCTACCCGAGCTGTACAGGCCAATTGAGGAAAGGCATTTAGGGACTGACAACCATATGCGAAGGAAGGTGTTGATCCTCCTTTCCAAGGCTTCAACTGTTGTTAACGGCACTTCATAAATGAGCAGTGGCCACAGAAGTCTTGGGAGCACACCATGCTGGTAGCCCCAGAGCTTGAATCTTCCAGGTAGCCCACTCCTATCCAAGGCTCGCATCCAAGCTTTTCCTTCACGCTCTCGGTCATTCAGTTCAGCTCTAAACCATTTTCCCAAGCTCTTAATAGGTCTCTCACGGACAGTGGGTATGAGGTCTTTTCCAATCCTGAAGCGAAACTGGTCCTGCATGCGTCCTTTCCTCAACACAATGCTCCTCAACTTTGCTGGCTTAAACTCCATCCTGGCACCTGCAATGATCTTGCATAGATCTTCCAGAATCCACCGACCTTCTGGGAATGATCTTGCCGTTATGGTCAGGTCATCCATGAATGCCTTACCTGGAGCCTGCTGAATCCCATTTGCCAAAACTGCACCTCTTCTAGGCTTCTCCACTGTCTTGACCAAGAGGTTCATTGCAGCTGCAAACAAGATGACCGAGATGGTGCATCCAGTTACAATGCCTTTTTCCAACCGCTGCCAGCTGGTGGTAAAGTTCCCACAGGTGAATCGCATCCTGAAACGGTTGAAATACTCCTGCAGGAGGTGCTGGACTTTCCCTGGGACATGGTACGCATGTAGAGTGAGATCCACCAGCTTGTGAGGGACCGTTCCATATGCATTGGATATATCGAGCCACACGACTGCAAGATCTCCATGGTTGCGTTTTGCATCCTCAATTATCTTTGAGATGACGCTTGTATGCTCGATGCACCCTGGAACTCCTGGAACTCCCCCCTTCTGTACTGAGGTATCGATATACTTGCTATACTTCACAGTGATAACATGAAAATAATACAACAAAGTTTGTTTCTAGAAGAAAATTGCATCAACGTCCACCTTAAGTAAGGCAGATCAATAATATTGTTGAATATTAAATGTCCCCAACTAAGCAAGCCAAAAGCCAAGGCAAGAGTGGCAAGGAACCAAAACTCCATCAGGTGACAGAATGGAGAAAAGAAACCTTGGGAGAACCCAGACTCAGTTGGAGGGCCAGTTCTCCTCTGGCCAACGAAGGAACAGTGTATGATTCGGGCAGCATTACAAGTCAGATTGGATCGGAACATTTAGAGTATTTATC
The DNA here is from genome assembly GCF_029890125.1 of Rhinichthys klamathensis goyatoka. Taxonomy (NCBI): domain Eukaryota; kingdom Metazoa; phylum Chordata; class Actinopteri; order Cypriniformes; family Leuciscidae; genus Rhinichthys; species Rhinichthys klamathensis. Next base: position 2,390,854 of record NW_026606637.1, read on the forward strand.
CATTTCCATCTGTTTGGAAGTCGAAGTAATCACGCCGGTATGGAGACGAGTTGTTGAGGATCAGTGCCGATGGCTGTCGTGTCGATGAGGCCTTCACAGGGCTGATGAGCAGTGGCGTAGGCAGAAATTGTATTTTGGGTGGGCCAGTGAAAATGTGACTGGGCCTATAGTTTTTCCTAGAAAAAAATTACTTCAATGATAATAATTATTGAAAAATGACTTCAATAATAATTAACATTAATAGACAAACTGAAAAAACAGTTGCTACACCTTTATATTCGGCAAATCATCATGTTCAACCAACAGAGCTCAATAAAGGCTGGACAAACCAGTATAGACAATAACCTGTCTATTTTATTCTATTCAGCAGTGCAAATACAGTTCACCCGAAAATAAAGTAAGCTAAAATAATAATATCACAGTTAGATCGGCGGATAAACCCGCGTCAGGCTGACGGGGAGAGAGGGAGCAAGAAGCGGCCGGTGCCAGCACCTGACTAGCCTTCTCCTGACCTGGGGTAATGAGTCGGAAGAACTGGGCTGGGTGGACTCGGAAGATGAAGGCAGTGGCGTGTCTTCTTCCTCAACTCTTGCTTTTTTCAAATTTTTTAGCCATTATTGTGGCGCCGACGCCGCTGAGTTTTCCTGTCGGAACCCCCAGCAACCATAGCAACCAATAACGTTCCGGAGAGAGGCTTTCAGTGGGTATGAACTTGCTTCACCAGTTAAATTTTATTCGGGAAAACAAATTAAACACACACAGCAGTCAACAATTAATCAGGTATATATTAATATATTTTCATAAATACATTTGAATAATAAAAATAAACTAAAAATGTATTTTTATCAAACTTGCCTGGGCGGGCCAGTGAGTAATGTGGGCGGGCCAGTGCCGCCCTGGCCCAATACTGGCTACGCCCCTGCTGATGAGGCTGGCACTTCAGGATTGGGGATGGGTCCAGGCACAGGTCCACCATAGAGGGTCCCTCAGGATAAACAGAGAGACTAATATTAGCGTAGACGCCATCCTTATGATGTACCAAGTACATCAGGATTTACGGGACGTGTTCCCGGTTCCGGCTGATCTAAACTATGCAGCCTAATTTTGAATTAAGGAAGTCTATAGTGTGTTCTGTGTATGCTAGGCCAAAGAGATGTGTTTTTAGTCTAGATTTGAACTGACAGAGTGTTAGGAAGATTGTTCCAGAGTTTTGGTGCTAAATAGGAAAAGGATCTACCGCCTGCAGTCGATTTTGATATTCTAGGTATTATCAACTGGCCGGAATTTCGAGAACGCAATAGGCGTGAAGGACTTTAATGCGTTAAGAGCTCGCTCAAGTACTGGGGAGCTAAACCATTTCGTGCTTTGTAAGTAATCAGCAATATTTTAAAATTTATACAATGTTTAATAGGCAGCCAATGCAGTGTTGACAGAACCGGGCTAATATGGTCATATTTCCTGGTTCTGGTAAGAACTCGAGCTGCTGCGTTTTGAACTAGCTGTAGTTTGTTTATTAAGCGTTAAGAGCATTACAATAATCTAGTCTTGATGTCATGAACGCATTAACTAATTGTTCCGCATTTGTCAATATGGCGTAATTTAGATATATTTTTAAGATGGAAAAATGTGGTTTTACAGATACTAGACACGTGATTTTAAAATGAAAGATTTGTATCAAAGAGCACACCCAGGTTCCTAACCGACGACGAAGACTTAACAGAGCAGCCATCAAGAGTTAGACAGTATTCTAGGTTATTACGTGTGGAAATTTTTTGACCAATAATTAGAATCTCTGTTTTTTCAGAATTTAGTAGTAGGAAATTACTAGTCATCCAATTTTTTATATCAGCTATGCATTCCGTTAATTTTGTGAATTGGTAAGTTTCGTTAGGTTTTGAAGAAATATACAGCTGAGTATCATCGGCATAACAGTGAAAGCTAATTCCATGTTTCCTAATGATATCTCCTAATGGTAGCATGTACAGAGTGAACAGCAGCGGTCCTAGTACTGAGCCTTGTGGTACTCCATACTGAACTTGTGATCGATAAGACATCTCTTAATTTACTGCTACAAACTGATAACGGTCAGATAAGTATGATTTAAACCATGCTAATGCAATTCCACTAATGCCAACATAGTTTTCTAGTCTATTTAAAAGAATGTTGTGGTCAATTGTTGCAAATGCAGCACTAAGATCAAGTAACACTAATAGAGAGATACAACCACGATCGGATGATAAGAGCAAATCATTTGTGACTCTGATGAGAGCTGTCTCGGTACTATGGTACGGTCTAAATCCGGACTGAAAATCCTCGCAGATATCATTTCTTTCAAGAAAGGAACACAGTTGTGAGGATACTGCTTTTTCCAGTATCTTTGACAGAAAAGGCAGATTCGTGATCGGCCTGTAATTGAGTAATTTTGTATGATCAAGTTGCGGTTTTTTAACAAGCAGTTTTATCATAGCCAGCTTAAAGGTTTTTGGTACGTATCCTAGAGACAAAGACGAATTAATGATATTAAGAAGAGGATCTATGACATCTGGAAGCATCTCTTTCAGTAGCTTCGTCAGAATAGGGTCTAACATACAAGTTGTTGATTTAGATGAATTAACGAGTTTGCAAAATTCTTCCTCTCCTATAGCAACAAATGAACCAAATTTTTCCTCAGGGAGACTACAACACACTCCCTGATGCGATACTGTAGTAGACGGTTGCATAGTTATAATTTTGTCCCTGATATTATCAATCTTATAAGTGAAGAAATTCATAAAGTCATTACTGCTGTGTTGCTTGGACATTTCTGGGCTTGAAGCTTTCTTTTTCGTTAGTTTAGCCACTGTTTCAAATAGATACCTAGGATTATGTTTATTTTCTTCTAATAGGGTTGAAAAATAAGCAGATCTAGCAGCTTTTAAAGCCTCTCTGTATGCAATCGAGCTCTCCTTCCATGAAATCCGAAATACCTCTAGTTTAGTTTTCTTCCAGCTACGCTCCATTTTTCTGGCTGCTCTCTTAAAGGAGAACTCCGGCGCAAAATGAACCTTTGGTCTAATAAAACATTGGTACCTAGTCAACCGTTCTCTGAGATTTGTTTTCATGATAATCGAATGTAAAGAGTTTTATCTCTAAAAACTGTTTAGCGTATAATGCTAGTAATGGGGGCATATAATAAGTAAAAAGAAATCGCTAGTTTATACCACTAACAAGGCTCAAAATAGCCCCACACGAACACAGTAACATAATGAGGGTCTCTACATGCAAAACGAAGCATTGAGAACTTTGTAAGTGTACAGACCGTTTAATAAGAAGATAAAGATAAAGACAGTCCACTTCGTGTATACAGACAGGAGCCATCTTTGGAAAACAGTCTCGACTAATCAAACCACGAACGCAATTCATACAGTTCAGAAGTTCACTGAACTTCATACAGTTCAGCTCACTTAGCACGTCGTTCGTGGTTTAATTAGTCGAGACTGTTTTCCAAAGATGGCTCCTGTCTGTATACACGAAGTGGACTGTCTTTATCTTTATCTTCTTATTAAACGGTCGGCTTTGCTGCTTTGGCTAAGTGAAGTTTACATGAGACTAGATAATGATCTGAGATGTCATCGCTCTGCTGCAGAATTTCTAACTCTGATAGAAAGTCTGCACATTCTTTGATAAAATTGTTATGGTGCCCCGTTGCCCTGTATACAGTAGCCAGCAGAATTCTCAAACGTGATTTATCATTTACACTATATATTTTTACATTAAGCACCAATACTTCAAAAGAAGTATATTTAAAACTAGATTTCTTAGTGGTTTTGAAGATATTACTATAAATTACAGCAACACCTCCCCCTTTGCCTTTCAGACGAGGTTCATGTTTATAACTGTAATCTTGTGGGGTGGACTCATTTAAAGTAATGTAATCGTTTGGTTTTAGCCAGGTTTCTGTCAAACACAGCACATCTAGATTATAATCTGAAATCATATCATTAACTATGAGCGATTTTTAAGTAAGAGATCGAATATTCAGCAACCCAAGCTTTATCATTTGCTCATCTGTATTATATCTGTTTTTTATTTGTTGAACATCAATTCAATTTTTAATCTGACGTTTTTTGGATATCCAAATTCGGGGAACAGACACAGTCTCTATATGATGATATCTAGGTGAAAGAGGCTCTATGTGATGGGATTTATCTGACCTTGGTGATGCGAGGCCGCTAGCAGACGGTCGGTTTAGCCAGTCTGTCTGCTTCCTGACCTGGTGCCAAATTTGTCATGTTTTAGCTATGACTATGAGCCAAATTACTAGAGAGAAGAGCAGCACCATCCCAGGGAACGCACCATTCCAACCAGCGAATACCATCTCTTTTCAACAGGTCAGGCTTGCCCCAAAAACTTTTCCAATTGTCTATGAATTCTACATTATTTTGCGGACACCACTCAGACAACCAGCGATTTAGTGAACATCATGATTCAGTCTCCTCGCTCCCCTCAGGAAACTGACGATCAAGGCGTGCTTCCCCATGGATTTGCATCCACTGCATCGTGATGTGCGGTAATAAGGCCACATACACTTAGAGGGTGGAGGGAGACAGCCCTCGCTCCAACCCATCTTGCAGGAAAGAAGCACAGAGTGACCGAACACCTTCGGGGGGTCTTCTCGGTTAGAGAAGAACACCATTCAACGAATAGGTTCCACTTCAGGTGTAAGCATGCCTCATAGAGGGTGCTCTCACAGAAGTGATGGTATCTACGACATGTTTGTGGTAATTACCTAGAACATACGCATCCCGTCCTTTCGGGACCAGACACAGAGTTTTCAGAGGTCTGGACGTGGGTGCCAATGGTGCCCCGTCCCTGAGAATGTCTCAGAGGAATGGGTCAAGAAGGGCTGTCGAGAGGAGCATAAGTTCAGGGAACTAGGTCCGAGTTGCGGCATGCGAGGGAAGCGTAGCGCAATGGTCGCAGTGTTTGTACAGACCAGTACAGGTTTGCTGAGCAGCGGTATCTCAAATCAAGGTGTACTGCCAGTAACTCGAGGCAGTTGATGCCAATGCAGTCGGAGGCCCGCCCAGACCCCCATTACTGCATGCCCGTTAGGGATGGTAAGATTCACCGATTCGCATCGGTGCATCGGCATAAAAGCTAACGATGCGATGCATCGATTTAAATAAGTGTGCATCGGATACAAGTTGGCATTTGTATCGCTAAGCATCGTTTCTAACATCTGCATCGGTAAAAAAACGATTTATTCATATATAATTATTAGTAGATGCGCTATACTTTTACTATTTAGAAAGTGACCAATCATTTGTGACCAATATTTTATTATGTAACTGCTGCGTTCACACCGAACGCAAATTGAGCGTCTGGAGCGAGTGATTTCCTTGTTAAGTCATTGTAAAGACAAGTTGACGCGGGTCTGGAGGTCCTGCGGCGCGAGACACATTTAACGCGGTGCACTGGACACGATTTCGCCTCATTTGCGCGTCCAGTTCGACTTGATTGATTTCTCCTTTCTGAACTGTTGCTCAAGCGCGTTCTCTCATCATGACTGCTGCAGCTGCTACATGAATATGACGGATCACAACACTATGGAGTGCGAGGCGTGTCCTGAGAGTCATCCACCTTTAAACCTTAAAGTAGGACATTAAGTTAATCTGGTTTACCGAAGCCTGTGACTGCAAAGAATAGTTTTTCATAGATGTATATTTTTACATCTGAATACAGTTATGAAAGACCTGTTTGTGAAAGTTTTTTATTTATTTATGTTTATTGTTTGTTAAAACAGCACCTGCTTTTATTTAATCTTTTGGTTTTGTGAAGAAATATGAAAGAATATGCGTTAAAAGTCAGATGGCACTTAAGCTACTTTATGATTTGCTGTACGTCTGAATAAAATAAATAAAAGTTAACTATCTATACCATATTGAATTGCATAGCATCATATTTTTCTACATTGCATCGTATTACATTGAATCGCATCGCATTGAATCGGATCGCACCGCATCATAAGAGTAGTGAATCGTATTGCATCGCATCGGTAGCTGCTTATATGTATCTTTAATGTATCGTATCGTATCGTTGGCTATGCATCGAGATGCGTATCGCATCGGCCTCAGCTATGGAGATGCACATCCCTAATGCCCGTTGTACGTGGCCCCTCAGCCGGTGTTTGGCGGACACTTGTTCTAGGGGCGGTCTGGCCCGGAGAAACAAAGGTCTGATCACGGGCTGAGTGTTTGGCAGCAGGCCAGGTCACACGGAGCGTGCCGCTCTGCCACGGCCAACTCGGGACTCGGCCGTGAAGCCAGTGCTGAAGCGGTCTTCATATGGAGGAAGCTGTGCTATTGCGGCTGCGTCTACCATATGCCCCAGGAGTTTTTGAAAAGTTCCAGTGGGACTCTTTCTCACTTCTGTAAGCACCGACCAGACACGTCCCTCATGAGAGACGTGTTGGACCGAGTCCATCTCCATACCGGAAAAAGAGATCCTCAGCCCGTAGGCGAGTTTACTCTTTTCCCAGTTGACCTGAAGACCCAACTGGCTGTGGAGCACTCGAAGGGTAGGACTTTGTACTGACTTTGAACCCTTGAACGCAAAAAACACAGGTATGGCCTGCGTTGCGGAAGGATAGAGATCTGAAGTACGCGTCCTTCAGGTCGAACACTGCAGACCAATCTCGGGGACAGAGCATTCGAAAATGCGTCTCTGCGTTAGCAACTTGAACGGACGCTTAAAAAAGAGCCCGATTCAAGACTCGCAGGTCCAAGATTGGCCGTAACCCACCACCTTTCTTGGGTACATTGAAGTACGGGCTGTAGAAGCCGGTCTTCATATCGGCTGGAGGAACCGGCTCTATTGCATCCTTCGCCAGTAGGACTGCGATCTCTGTGCGCATGACAGGGGCAAGTTTGTCAACACCGAAGTGTAACGAATGCCGCTGAACCTGGGCGGACGCCGGCCGAACTGAATCGTGTAGCCGAGTCTGATGGTATGGAGGAACCAGCTGGACTGGTTGGGAAGCACTCTCCAGGCTTCCACGAACCGGGCCAGGGGGACCAGAGGCACCACAGATGTACCCGGGGTGGGGCAGCGAAGTAGAGGACAGGGATCCGGCTCGGAGGGCCCGAGGGCGGCAGCAGCAGGCCGCCGGGGCAGGATGTGCCGGATGGCCTCCGTCTGCACTTGGGTGGCAGAGAATTGTTGGGCGCAGTTCGCCACTGCGTCGCCGAACAGCCCAACCTGGGATATTGTGGAGTCCAGGAACTGAACCTTGTCCGCATCCGACATATCAACCAGGTTGAGCCAGCGATGGCGCTCCTGGACCACTAAAAGGGACATCGCCAGACCGACTGCGCACGCCACAACGCTTGTGCTCCGGAGGGCGAGGTCGGTTGCAATGTTGCTAGTAACTGGCTGCGTTTGCTGAAATCACGTGACTTGCTGAGTTTGATACAAACTCTGAACCACTTCAAAATGAAAGATTCATATATTTCAAAACTTAAAGGATTAGTTCACTACAGAATTAAAATGTCCCGATCATTTACTCACCCCCATACCATCCAAGATGTTCATGTCTTTCTTTCTTCAGTCGAAAAGAAATTAAGAAACTATTTGGAAAAAAACATCATTCTTTCCATATAGTTGACTTCTACGGGGACCAACGGGTTGAAGGTCCAAATTGCAGTTTCAATGCAGCTTTAAAGGGCTCTTCACGATCATAGCCAAGGAATAAAGGTCTTGTATAGCGAAACGATTAGTCATTTTCCCCAAAAAAACAACATTTATATACTTTTTAACCACAAATGCTTATCTTGCACTAGCTCTGTGGTGAACTTCATGCATTACGTAGTCACGTTGGAAAGGTCACACATGACAGGAGAAAGTACCGACCAAGTGTTTACAAAGCGAACGTGCAAAGACAAAGTAAAAAAAAATAGGTAAAACAACGACGTCAGACGATTTAGAAGTTGGGAAAATTTTCTCCACAGTTTTAAACACTGGGTCGGTATAAAGGTGACTTGACTTGACAGTACCAGCAGGGGATACAGTAACTTCCCATGCTAACCAGCCAAAACTCGACCCCCTGGGATAACCTATTGGATTGGTCAAAACATTTTTATCAATACCTTATTGACAATTTTTTTATTAAGACTACCACAAGTGAAGACATTTTTGCAGAAAATGGGAATAAAAGTAACCGATTTATTTCTGAGATAACTGGACACTTTCTGTGAATTAATGTGTTGAGGTCAAAACATTTATTGTTTCACAATGTGTTCTGTTTTGCATACAATTTTATGTAAATATGATTTTTTAAACAGTTTTCTAGCATGCACGTCCAAATATAGCAATTATCTATACAGGCTTTGCATTTTTATGTAACTCATGTACAACATGACAACATATTAGATTATTTCTACATTATGTTCTGTATTACGGCCCTTGTACACCATATTTACTAAAGAAAAAAAATCAATTGAGAAACAACATTGCTCACTTCATCATAAACATATCTAAAAGAAAACTTTTGCTCGGCAAAAACGTTTTAACTACCTGTACTTCTGCTTTATTAAGCCTAACCTAAGAAAAAACAAACTCCGCTCCTCTGGATCATTTGATCACACTGCTTTATCTTAATGTTTTTCACCTTCTGTCTTTAATTATTCTCTAAACATTAAATATACCCTTTTCCCACTGTAACACTGAGTTATTACAACACCTCTGGGAGAGCTCTCTGCATGCTTTAATATAAACACTTTCACAGCTGGAAAGTAGAGAGAAGAGTCAATGGAAAAAAATGGATGGAAAGATAACATCTACAAAAGAACACCGATCCACCGCCTCCCCAAAACAAAGAGAGAGTCAGTAACCATAGCCAGGGTGGAAGGGTCCAGTGGGATACACGTGGTGAGAATGGCAGTAAATGCAACACAAGGTTCCTGCGGTGGAGACCCAGCAGAGTTAAAGGATGAAACAGGCTGGCAAGATTCACAGTGGTGGCCCCGACAAGCGTGTCCCCTCTGAAGGAACCCAACAAAGGTGTTCAAGTTGTCGCTGCCCAAGCTTGGGTTTAACCTTCTCTGTAGAGCCATCAATAATTTTGAACAAAAGACCCCTCTTGAGGTATTGTAAAGGCAAGAATAAGGCTCAATCCCAGATTTTAAATGCTGTTAAGGATGATTGAATATGGCATGTTTCAATGAGTTATAGGTATTTCTTTCCTACTGCTGCGTTCTCTGCAACTGAGTGTGAGTGAGTTTCTGACTGCTTACCAGGTTGCTTGTTTGATGAACTGGGTTAAATGGTGCAGTGTTATCATTCTATAGCATTAACTCTGTATGCGGAAAAACACATTTGACCTTATTGCTTTCAAAGCTGAGGAGCGAAGTGTGAAGAAAGTTTGCCTTACAAGATGAATTGGGAGACCTTGACTATAATCTTTGCAAACATGGAGACCTCCAACTCAGAACATCATAGATGAGAATTAAGTCATTGCACCCTGTCAGGTTTTATTCTGAAATAAGCCACTTAGACAACCACTAGAGTTTTGTTTGATTTACTGTTGCAGATCCTAATGGCAGGGGCCACGTTTCCTGCTACATAGATTTAGGCAACATCTTTTATACGACTTCTTTAGGTGGTTTTAAAAGCAATTCCAGTAGATCATACATGCCAGAAAAAAATTTATTCTTGCAATTGTATGCTGTTGAATTCAATTAAAATCATAACTTTTTATGAGCACTTATCTGAATCCCACAAAAATCATAATTTCTAATGGTAGTCATATATGTATCAACCTAGGAAATGTCTTCTCTATCTCAGACAAACACTTTAATTTAACTATCAACTGTCCTGAATTCGGCTTGGGACATTTAGACACTCCACATGGAGTTGGGCTTGAATGTCCAGTCTCAACAAAAACGGGGCTGTGTGGGGTTAGAAATTAAGCCCAAAGGAAATGGCTTCACTCAGCACCTGGGCACCACAGGCGCGCCGGCCCACGCAGTGTTGGCCAATCAAAGTAAAGCCGCCACTGGAGATGTAATGAAAATAAATAATTGACTCCCTCATTGAATGTGTGTGGGAGGGAAGCAGGGTTAGAGCTGAATTAAGGGGCTAGGAGTTGGTGTGAGGCAAAACACAAGAGAATCCTTTTTTCCCAGCAGTTTGGTGCTACTGTGACGTGTTGTAGAAGGCGATAGCATGCAGGAATGTGCCACAGAGCCTTGTGGTCAGGGCTCAAGGGTGCGGGGAATGCAGCCCTAGGCACTCGATGTAGCCATATTTAGATTCATGAAATGGAAAATATGAAACTTAAGAAATTTAAAGGGATTGTTCACCCAAAAATGAAAATTAGAACATAATTTACTCACCCTCAAGTCATCCTAGGTGTATATGACATTCTTCTTTCAGACAAATACAATCGGAGTTATATTAAAAAATGTCCTGGCTCTTCCAAGCTTTATAATGGCAGTGAATGGCCGTTTCTGTTTTGAAGTGCATAAATGTGCATCTATCCATCATAAAAGTGCTCCACACGGCTCCGTGGGTTTAATAAAGCCCTTCTGAAGCAAAGCGATGCGTTTATAAAGTTTTAAATATGGATATATTTACAGGACATTTTGTTAATATAACTCTGATTGTATTCGCCTGAAAGAAGAATGTCATATACACCTAGGATGACTTGAGGGTGAGTAAATCATGGGCTAATTTTAATTTTTGGGGTGAACTATCCCTTTAAGTTTGATTTATTTATTCTGTATTTCAAAACATAATGATTTAAATATTTTAGAAAAATTCATGTTGGATTTTGGACTAACCTGTTCATGTCAATTTACTTGCTCCTCGTGTCATTACGGTGCGAAAGTGCAGGTCTGGCGAACATTCAAAGTACTTTAAAAATCATAAAATAAATAAACAACAAAACGAAAGTAAAGGCCCAGTATACCGTGTATACATTTTCAATGGAGGGACAAAAAACTCTCGGACTAAATCTAAAATATCTTAAACTGTGTTCCGAAGATGAACGGAGGTCTTACTGGCTTGGAAAGACATGAGGGTGAGTCATTAATGACATAATTTTCATTTTTGGGTGAACTAACCCTTTAAGTCTAAGCGCAACTTATGCGAGTAATGCGACGTACTGCTGATATTTACGCTACGCCATGATGCACTATGCTACTTTTGACGTCATAGGTTGCGTAAGTTGTGCTTTAGGCGTAAGTATGGCCGTTTGGCCGTAAGCTAGAATTTTACTTTATAACGTGGTAAATATGAATATTTTTCTTAAACTCATCGCTTCGCTTCAGAAGGCCTTTAGGTTCAGGTTCAGGTTTATTGATATAGCCCATTTCATACACAGTACGGTAACCCAATGTGCTTTATGTCACGTTAGTACTGAGGGACGAAGACACAAAGATAGAGTGACAATGTTTATTTAAACAAGCATAAGCAACTTCATAATACTTGAAGGCTCGTGATGACACAGGGAATTCCAAAGTCCCAGAGGATCCGTGAACGTGAGTGAAACAGAAAGAGCTTGACTGGAATCAGCTGGATCTTACTGAAAGCCACTTGAACTGCCGGAGATCAGTGCAGGTGAAACACAGGAAGGTGATCGTGAGTATCAGGAAACCCACTTCACGGATGCTGCAGAGGAGATATAAACAGGATGTTAGAATTGTGAAGAAACCACTTGAAGTCAGGCAACAACTTGAAGTCAGGCAATAACTTGAAGTCAGGCAATAACTGGAACCAGGCAATAACTGGAACCAGGCAATAACTGGAACCAGGCAATAACTGGAACCAGGCAATAACTGGAACCAGGCAATAACTGGAACCAGGCAATAACTGGAACCAGGCAATAACTGGAACCAGGCAATAACTGGAACCAGGCAATAACTGGAACCAGGCAATAACTGGAACCAGGCAATAACTGGAACCAGGCAATAACTGGAACCAGGCAATAACTGGAACCAGGCAATAACTGGAACCAGGCAATAACTGGAACCAGGCAATGAACACAAAGAACCAGTGGGTAACGGAAAGACGAGACCGGACGCTGAATGAGAGGAGACTGAAGCTTATGAACGGTGTGCATCAAGGTGAGTAATGATGAAGAGCAGGTGGGAGCGATTAGAAATCCGGGGATGATGAGCGAGACCAGGTGTGCTGAGTTGAGATTGATGGAGTGATGTCATTGATGATTGAATCCGTGACACTTTACATAATAGCAATTACACAATAACATTAGCAATAAAAACATGTTAAATCACAGGGAACATAATACACAAAATTGAGAGCTTAAAATAAAAACATAATAGTTCACAGGGAACATAATACACAAAATTGAGAGCTTAAAATAAAAACCTTACAGACCACAGGTACAAGAGAGGGTTAATAGAAAGCATCATAGAAAAGTTTTGTTTTTAGTCTGGATTTAAAAATAGAGACAGTGGGAGAGGTCTTAATGTCTACAGGAAGACGGTTCCAAAGACGGACCGCATAACAACTAAAGGCTGCCTCTCCCTGCTTGGTACGAGCGCTGGATTGTACCAGTTGGAGTTTTCCAGCAGATCTAAGAGATCTTGAGGGGCTATATGTTTCAAGCATCTCTGCTATATAAAGAGGTCCTTGACCATTTAGTGATTTAAAAACAAGAAAAAGAACTTTAAAATCAATTCTATAGATCACTGGTAACCAGTGTATAGATTTTAAAATTGGTGTGATATGATCTTTTCTTTTAGTTCTGGTCAATAGCCTTGCTGCTGCATTTTGAATCATTTGAAGAGGTTTTATTGTTTTTTTTTAGGGAGACCAGTGAAAAGACCATTACAATAATACTCCCTACTGGTGATGAAAGCATGAATAAGCTTAATTATTAACCACCCGGAGCCGTGTAGAGCACTTTTATGATGGATAGATGCACTTTTATGAACTTCAAAACAAAAACGGCCATTCACTGCCTTTATAAAGCTTTTAAGAGCCAGGACATTTTTTTAATATAACTCTGATTGTATTCGCCTAAAAGAAGAATGTCATATACACCTAGGATGACTTGAGGGTGAGTAAATCATGGGCTAATTTTCATTTTTCATCAACTATCCCTTTTATTTATTCTGTATTTCAAAACATAATGATTTAAATATTTTAGAAAAATTCATGTTTAATACTTGGACTAACCTGTTCATGTCAATCTACTTGCTCCTCACGTCATTACGGTGCGAAAGTGCAGGTCTTAATAGTCGATTAGAATTGTTTGGCAGACAGGTTAATGTGGAGAGCAACAATTTCTTCAATTGCATGCAATGGTATTGCATTTCACACTGGTATTTTGCATTCTTTGGAAGTTTTGTTTTGTATTTTGTTTGGATAGTTAACCGGAGATTGTGATTTATAAACCACAGTTTTTTGTTGTTACAACTGCATCTCCGTGTGTGGTTTACAGACGTGTTTTGGGAGAGACTACTCGGCTAACCTCAAGGGGTTTAAGAAAGTTTTTAAAGAAGATTAGCCTTTACACTCATTCTCATATGGCCAGACGCAGGGTCAAGTTTAGGTTTCTGACCCAAGATAAAAAAGCAAAAAGAATCCAATAATCAAAAAGAAAGACACTAAATATGAGATAAAAGCGATAAAAAGATAAAAGTTTATTCAAAAAACACAAACAAAGATAATACATAAAAGGAATGGGAACTAGGGTGACGACCCATCCCGCTTTGCGTTGTACTGCACAGCATTTTCACCCCTTGTCCCGCACGTCGCATATTGACATTTGCATCAGTCTATTGGTTTTTAATTATCATATTAAGAAAACGTGCATGCGTTCTTTTGCCTTTTTAAGAAAGCATTTTATTTATTATTTTTGCAGCGTAGTTTTTCACCTATATTTAACAGCGCTTCGTCATAAGTACAAATACAACATCCGTTTTTTTATATCCTATCCAATGGTTGAAAAGAAAGGAGTAAACACGGTCACTAGTAGGTTGTGACGGCTGTCAATCAAAATGTGGACCGGTGATTCGTTCCATGTGTTCCCTGTCAGAAAACAAATGGATAATTCGGTCAATTAAAAATTTTATTTAACACAATTTATCTGTTGTTGTTTAACCTGTTGCCTGCTGTGGTTGTTTTAATTCACATCCTTTCTAAAAATATGAAAGTTTTTGTTTTTTAATACAGTATATTCTTAATATATAAGACTGTCAATTATCTAATTTCATGTTGTTTTATATTTTATTTGTTCATTGTTTATTTTATTGGATTTTAGATGGACTTGGTCAGAACTGTTTCTAAAATCAGACTGATCTCATGAAATGGCGTATGTATGACACGCCAATTCGTATTTCCATTTTTGGCGTGCTATCAACACTCATAATCGCTTTTCAGCGTGTTTATCAACGCCTTTGACTTAACGTTACATTACTGTATTATGTATATATAGATATATGACCTACCCCAACCCCGTCCCTAAACCTACCCGTCACTGGGGTTAATACCATTTATGAGTGTTCTCCTACCATCCTAGGAAAAGAAATATCGCTCCACAGATGTAGATATAGATTTTGCTTCGTTTCGCTCGGACATTTAACGGCGTACACATACACGCGGAATCACTCGGACGTTTAATGGCGTAGACATACACGCAAAAGATTTCGGCGTGGACATACACGCGGATAGCTCGAAATGCGTATAGATAACACGCCACTTGACTTGAAAGTGGCGTGTATGTTTACGCAAAGTCATGATGTCATGTTGCTAAAATAGTTATCTGCATGATGGCCTGAAGGGTTGGTAAAAATCCCTTGCCTCTTCAAATACATCTATAATCATATATCCTTTTGAATGCTTATATACTTCCTTTATAAAAATCAATAATCAAATATATTCATTATCACATACTCATTTTTATATTCTTTGTGCTTGTGAAATTATATTTTCTTAAATGCATGTGTTGTAAGTAACCAGTTTCTTTTAGGTGCATTCCAATCTTACTTTGAGATTGCACGTAGTACACGCAGGACACGAAGGCCACGTAACCCACAAGGCTGTTTGTCTCTTTCTCTGGGATCAGTAGAAAGGGTCAGTAGAGGGTCCTAAAGGCAGCGTGGACACATATGATCCTTCGTTGGACATATGGTCAAGCTATATTGAGCGTTACTATATCAAACTTTAATTGTTGTATTAAAATGTATTCTTTCCAGTATATTTCCTTCCTTGGGAGTAAATGCCAGTGATCTGTTTTTCTCCCAAACGAGTGAATGTTTTAGCATTATGTTTTGGTATACTTAACTGATAATAAGGAGCTCAGACTCTCTTCAGCCTTGATGGGAGCTGTTATTTGCTAGTGTCTGTTATTTGTGTGTGTGTGCGTATGACATTCTATGTAGGTTCTGGACGTTCGGACCAGACAACCCGGCGCCCTTCTCTAACCTGCGAGGCCACCACAGACCTAAATCTAATGAGTGGACGACAACTATCTTGACTAATGGCGATAGGCACCCCTATCTCCTCACATGTGTTAAATTGTTTAGGCTCTCATGTTTCTTAGCCAATGAGAATCATTCAACCTGTAAGCAATGACGTAGCTTAGACCTTGGAAATGGTATAACTGCTGTGATCTTTGTAACTGTAAGGAGGCGGCCTACGAACTCCTGTGTGAGTCTTGAAGCTGACTTCTGCTGATGAAAATGCAAACTATCTTCAGTAAAACTTTTCTTTAATTTTTTATAATTCTGACTCCGGGTCTTCATTCTTCATATCTGGTTCTGGGTCTTTGACTGTATACCCCTTACAGGCCATTCGTCCACACGGAAACGCAGTATCAGGACACTGAAACCGAACATTTTTGAAAACCCCTGCCAGGGTGAGGATTTTCAGAAACGCCGGATACAGTGTTGTCGTGTAGACAGTAAAACCGGGGTTTTTGCCTTGCGACGTCAGAGTGTGCGCCGGCGCTGCGCCGTTATCCGCCTACCGGAACCTGTAATAACATTTTGTTAGGCTTCTGATTGGCCAACGTGGCTTTACGGTTAGGGTTATATCGCCGCCTGCTGGTGTGGCATGCTCTTGACAGCGCTTGATAGCGTGTTTTTGCGTTTTCATGTGGATGGGATTTTTTTTAAAACGCAGGAGGAAAAACTCCGGTTATAAAAATACCCGTGTCCGTGTGGACAAGGCCTAAAACACAGTGCCATATATTTGCAGTGAAGCTAACAAGATAACAAGGAAACAAGAAAGACCTGGGGATACAATCAAGGGAACCAATAAAACAAAAAGTCTACAAGGGGACTACAACCATAGATATCCATAATAAAGGCTAGTGCTGCGTCCCAATTCGCATACTATCCGTCCTAAATAGTATTCGAAAATAGAATTAGTATGTCCCAAATCGTAGTATGTTGAAATGAGTGTTCCAAAGAGAACCGGATGGTCTACTATATCCGGTCAGAATCCGAAGTGCAGATCGATGCACACTCTAACGGCTGATATTGCCCACAACCCATCGCGCGTTGGACGAGGATTCGGTTAGAACTACAAACACGAGTGAAAAGTGTTAAACAACTACAGACATGGAGGACGCGCGAGACCTTTTGTAAACTTTTGTAAAGATACGTTTAGCCATTAACTTTTAAATGCATCATTACATACAAATTGCAAACACATGAGGAGAGTCTCCACATGAAAGACCCACGACTGGCAGGTGAACGTGCTACAACATTTCTCTCCGAAATGGTAAGAAATTATATTAGATTGAATGGAGGATTTTAACTGTGACGAGATGATTGACAGGGCAGTTTACGGTGATAGGATGCACGCGACAGAGCTGTCCGTTAACCCTCTGGGGTCTGAGGTGTTTTCGGGGTCCTTGAGATGTTTTGGCATGCTCTGACATTTCTGCTTTTTTCAGTTGCTTATAAACATATTAATGGCACAGGTGAAATTACACTCTATATAGCACACACAGGGCTACCATAATATGTGAGCAACATGTATGTACATGTTTGTATTTTTGAGAGAATATTGTTTATGTGTGGTTATTGAAAAAACTAAAAAATAAAGTTTCTAATATAAGGCCACAAATAACATACTAAATATCTGTCCACAAGACTTTTGACTAGTGGATGTTGTGGCCTAGAGTTTTTGCTTCAAATTGATCTGAAAATCATTCTGCCTAATCATTCACATAAAACAATAGATTGTTTTAAATTGTGAAAAACATTTTTTTGTTTGCAAAGGCAATATGCGGATGGGCGGAACGGCCCAACCCCCTCATGAATAATTAGGCAGTTCTCACCTGAGCAGACTGCATACTAATGAGCCTTTCATTCAGGGGTGTCACACAAGAAAGAATGCAAGGACAAATAAATAAATATTTATACACACACACATATATATATATATATATATATACAAACAATCAAAATATAAATGAAAGCCAAAAGCACATTTTTAGTCACACCTTTTAGCCATCCACATACCATTTTTAGCCATCCACCGCGGTAAATAGGCGCAAAGGGACATTTAGCAAAACGTAAGTGGGGCTAATGTCGATTAACAGTAGCCTAAGGATGAAATACTACAAGTTATGGTAATTTCCAAATAAGCCTACAACAAACATTTATAGCCTACTCCGTAATTGTTGGTCATACAGATAAGATATAATCTTTTAAAACTGTAAAAGGCTAAAGTATAGGCCTACACTCACAGGCTAAAGACAAAACGTTTTCTCGCTCATGTGAGAAACAAACGTTTGTGAATTTCTCAGTGAGAGAATTCATAGCCGAGCGGTAGAATTTACGGTTCATCATCAAGATGACACAGGTTCGAATCCCGCACAAACATGGTCTGCTGTAAATTTTATATTTATTTAGATTTGTCTAGCTCTAAAACTCTGTTACACCATACAGTTTTTTTGCTTATATTTATAAAATACAATTATCATGCATTTCCATTTTACACTAAGGAACAAAATAGTATCCAACAGAACGACTTTGCATCTGTATAATAATAGGCTACCAATCGTAATTTCAAAAGCAGTTCTGTAAAAAAAAAAAATTATATATAGCCTATATATATATATATACTACATATATATTTTTTTTTGTTTCAGGGCTGCCAACTCTCACGCATTGAGCGTGAGACTCACGCAATTGACCCAAATCTCACGCTCTCACGCCACACCCCCGATTTCTCACGCTGAAGTGTCAACCCGGTCGGTCAAATTCCTGAAAGATATAGTTTATCTATAGATCTACCTGTTGAGCCACTCGTGATCGACTAGTTATACCGCAAATTAGTAAAAATATCCCGTAATCTATCTAGAGCGAGCGTGGATGCGAGACAGATATTGTGCTCCAAACCGTGCGCGCGCATGGCAGAGAGGTCTGTTCCCTACAACCTAGAATTTTTAAAAACATGGTTTTAAGTAAAGTGTGATTTGCCAGGGGGGACTGGGATTTCCTTCTGGTCTAAACATCCCTGCTTCTGCTGAATTATTTTATTCCCCACACCCCTCCCTCCACAGCTAATCAATGCTATAGGCTACTTCACCAATATCAAATATATAAAATAGAGATATGCAACAGGCACGTTTAAACGACAAACAATAAAATCAAAACCAGCGTTTCAGTTGTTCATTAGTCCAGTGGCCCTAATGCATGCACGGCTTTTCAAAATTTCACAAAGCGTGTTGAGATTATTTTGAATGAAATGTTGAAGTTTATAATTAAATGTTTTGGCACACCACGCCGAGTGGCGCTATGCATTTTTCTAAAGTCGGGTTTTATTCTGGCTGTTCGACAAACGCGGCGGCGCGTTGATTTAGATTAATTTATTTTTCTCATTATTACAGCTAAAATAACTTAATAGGCGACTTCCGTAATTGTTGGGTCATACAGATAAGAGTAGAGTAGCTTACATCGTTCAAAACTGTAAACTTGTATTCATATTAGGCTAACGACAAAAACGGTATATCTGTCGTCTCTGTCTCCGGGAACTGCGCGTCACAAAAATGAACCGAAAGCCACTTCAGCTCAGTCACGATAAGAAATCGGCTATGTCTAAAGCCTTTAAATGTCTAAATATTTAGGCTAATAAATGTTATCTGATTATGTAGGCTAATCCATATGAAAACGAGAGGTACAGAGGATCTACTCAAACATGTAATGTAAGCGCTTCCCAATGAGAAAATGACAAGACAAGGGTGAAAATCTCGCTCTAATTAAATGTAGGCTATCGCCCTGAATTAAAATGTAAAAACAGATCAAATAATGTATTTGTCGAAATGTTGCGATATTGTTTCATTTCATTTAAGTTCATAATTATTCTAAAAATGTTATTTCAAATAGCAGCATTACCACGAAGCACCGTGTTTCGATATTTATTTGAATAATACAAAATAAAATAAAAACTGAATTCACAAATTGCATGCCTGGTTGTAAGGATCCAAAGATTCCTGTAGACTTTAATATTGAGTTGAACATTTTGTTCATGACAACAAATTAACATGCGTTTTTTTTTTTCAGATTATATTTAGTTTTGCTTGGAAAAAGCTGGCCCAAACCAGTTTTATTTCATCAATTAGGCCTATTGAAATAATGAAATATTTAGTAATAAACTTTTATGACATAAATATCACTAGGCTACATGTAACTTAAATAATTTAATTCCTTCATTATCAACACTGTCTAGAATAGCGATTTAAGTGTGAATTGCGACTTCTCTTTGTGTTAAGTCAGCCTCAGACTCCGATAGCCTGTGGGGGGTTGGAGGGAGTGGGACAGTTGCTGGACAAAAGTGTTAATGTTCCTCTTTCATATGGAGAGTGTCGGATAGCCAGCCTGATGAGCAGGCAAAATTATTGTAAGGATAAATCTGTGTCCAAATGTAGGCCCCATATCTTATTAAATTATAAATATTGTAGTTTATTTATTGTAGTATTTAAAGTTTTTTTCACACAAAATTTCAATTGAAGTTATTGTAAGGTGAATTCAACAAGGCATGCTGTGTCTTTGAAGCAACAATTAAAGGCTAAATAATTTTTTCGTGATTTGTATGGCTGACACGCAGCGACATATACAGTATTATCAGCTGTATGATGTGTTTTTACCCTGAAATGTTTAATTTCGAGAGAGACAGGGCGCGCGCAGCGAGGGAGACTAAATAAACTTGTTTAAAAGAGATCCAGCGCGAGAGAGGCAAAGAAAAACGCATGTTTTTAATTTAATTATGTTTCTTTGGACAATTTTCGT
Organism: Rhinichthys klamathensis goyatoka; assembly: GCF_029890125.1. Classification (NCBI taxonomy): domain Eukaryota; kingdom Metazoa; phylum Chordata; class Actinopteri; order Cypriniformes; family Leuciscidae; genus Rhinichthys; species Rhinichthys klamathensis. Next base: position 2,411,106 of record NW_026606637.1, read on the forward strand.
TTTGTACTGTTTTAATTGTTTAATTTAGCTGTAATTTCTTTGGCAATACAAATTTAAAATGTCGCAAGAATAAGATTAGCCTAGTGTTTCTTATTTTGCATCGCAAAAGAAATAAACTCTAAACCCGATGCAACCCTGTTTTAAATTTAAAAAAACTGTCCCGACATTTTATTTAAACCTTGAAATGTTCGAACTTGGTTTCAAATTTAAGTAATTGTAGTGTTCTTTTACATTACACAATAATTTAGCAGACTAAAGACGAGCTTCTTCATTTTCATTTTCTGATGCAATCGGCTGACAATCTTCCTTCATCAGTTTTTGTCGTTTGTGCAGCGGCTGCGGTTCTACAGGAATGTAGCAAATTTATGTTGTTATGATAATTAAACAAAACTCTTGACTTTAAATAAGTAAACAGTTCTAAACAGTTACCTATTTAAGCATCAAGGTGGTAAAATATAAACGATGTAGGCCAACATCGGTTAACAACATGTATGCTACATTGAGATTCGATCTCGGGTCGATTGAAGCTCCTCGAAGCTCGTGTTGTTGCGTTGATCACTGGAGCTACCTTCTGTACGCTGTTATGCTCTCTGTCTTATGCTCTTGTAAAGCCTCATTGATGTAGCCTAAATGTTTTTATTGCAATGTTTTATGTTGAAATGTTTTCATTATTTATTCAATTACATTTCAGTAGCCTAATTTCAGTATTGTGATTATGAATTATTTTAACTACGTTTCACTTGTTGAATTCATCTGCTACCAGCTTTCAATCGCTCTGAATCAGCCGCGGTGCGGCAGCAGATTACGCATTAGAGAATAAACCGGAATTAACGAACACTTTTCAGAGTCTATGATTGTAGCGCCTCTTAGCGGTAAAAGGCAGCAAATACACCACACATTTTACCGCCGCAGTGGAACGGCTGATGTGGGCATTGTCATGGCTTGCCTCAACATTTGCGTTTGAATAGCGCGCGTCCTCCGTGGGCGTGTCAGATTAACGCGTAATGAAGTGTAATGAGCTGGGGGAAAAAATACTGACAGCACTCTCTTTTCATACAGATTGCATAAACTGAGAATATTTGTTTTTTATATAAATTACTTCATTTAAAAGAAGAGAATTCAAGCTTCATAAAGAAAAATCTCTCCTGCCTGTGTGACAAGTAATCGCAGAGTTACAGTTAATCTTAGGACGCGTTTCAGAATGGACTTCACTGACAGAGAGAACGCAGAACTCGCATCATGTTTGTTTTTCTTTATTTGGTGAAAAGCACAACACTTTGTTTTTATTGTGAGTATCCACAAAAAAAAATAGAAACTTAACAGGATCTAATGATGTATAACACTTATATGTAAGATCAAAATCAACCGAGTATTTTGAGTCTCTTTTGCACTGATAAGAAAAAAAGTGAGCAGATCACGCCGGCGTGATTGCCGACCCCAGAGGGTTAAAGATGACGAAGTAGTATGTCCCAAAGCTTGCCTACTCTTTTACTACACACTCAAAAGTATGTACTTTTTCTTTACAAAAATAGTACATACTTTTAGGGCGTAGTATAAGTAGGCGAATTGGGACGCAGCCTAGATGTCTCGTCCGCGCTGCTGGCCAATGGAGGTCGACGTCCGCACCTGGTGGCCATCTTGTCACAGGCAGCTCGCTCACTCGTAACATTGTGTTTTAATGGTGCATGTACTTTTTGCTCATAGGCGTAATTCTATGGGGGGACAGGGGGACACGTCCCCCCCAATATTCAACGAAGGGGAATTTGTCCCCCCCAATATTTGATCATATTTGGGGCGCGTTTCCATTACAGATTTGCGCAAAACTTTTGCGATATTTTCTAAATGTCGATAAAAAACTATTGCGAAATGACGGCGTTCCATTAACCGATGTTATGCGACTAAAACGTCTTTTTTTCCTCTCGCGATAAGTCATTCCAAAAATCATGGCAACGGACGTTGGTAGGTTTATAGCCTATATCACAGCCACCGCATAGACATTATTATTATTAATGGAAGGAGACGTGGCGTGTTATCCAAGCGTTAATGGCAGGGAAAGACACGGAGTTCCTGGGTGTTTCTCCCTCATTTCTGCTCCGATGTCTTGATTTTGGCATTTCTTTGAGGTTTAGACACTGATCAATATAGAATGACTTTATTAATGTCATTATATAGATCAGTGGGCTTAGAGTCCAGTAGACTATTCCTGTAATTATTGTTTCTTTTATGAATTCAATAAAGAACTCTGTCTCATATTATGTCCAAACGGTCAGTGTACTTGCATTCATGTTTCTTATTTAACCCGTAATTGCAAAACGAAAAATGAACGGTTGTTGTATTTTTAAAACGCAAAGGTGAACACCAACATTTTAGTTTGACCTGTAGGCCTACACCAAATGCTGCACAAAAAAATAAAAAAATAAATTATATATATATATATATATATGAGAGAGAGAGAGAGAGAGAGAGACGAATTTTCAGATATTTGTTTATGACTTTTTGCCCCTTTATTAAACATTTAAAATATTCACAAATTAATATGGAGAAAAAAAATGTAGATTTTACTGGTTTTCTAAGGCCAAATTAGAACCTGGAAATTATATTTTTCCCGCAGTGCTGAATGAGAAGAACCATATAACCACAGCCTACAGAAAGGGGATGTAGGTGAGTTAGGCTATAATAAATGTGTCTGAAAAAATAACGAGGCATTTTAATTGTTTATTATTAAACTATTGTTTTCCTAAATCAGTGTCGGCTAAAAACATATCTCCATCTCCGGATGCACCTTTAGAGAGAAATGCACCTTTCATACGGATTACATAATCAGAAGGTATTAGCTTTCGATTCAAATTTGTTCCTTTTAAAGTGGACATTTAAAGCTTCAGTCTACAAAGGCTATATAGCCTATCAGTTCTCGCGCTTCAGTTCACGGAGATCATGAAAGCGCGCCTGATTGTTTTATTTTATTTTACAAAAGCACATCGTTTTCTTGTTATTGTGAGATTACGCAAATAAAAGTAGTTGCGAATAATGTATTATTATATTCTGTATGACCAGAAATGATAGAGTATTTTAAGTTGTTTCGACTGTTGATAGGAAAATGCAAGTGTTCGCGCCCGCGCCACCGTGCCATCCAGTGCGCGCTCCACACCCAGTCCGCACACACACTTGGATATGCGTCAAAATCTTGTGTTTATTTGTGATAATCTTAGCCCTATTATTGTCCAACCTGTTTTATGAATGAAATGTGACGAATTGCTTTGTTCCTTTTTTGGATAAAAGCGTCTTCTACATATAATAAATGTTATAATTGTCAGGAATCAATCAGATTCATTCCCATCCACCACTCAAAGATCACTCTCCCCGGAATATTAACCAGTCACACCTGTTCACAATCAGTCACCTCGTTACCCAGCCCTATAAAACACTCACGCACACCCCAGTCATTGTCAAGCCTCCAACAGGAGAAGACCGTTACCCACGATTTCCTGAAGTTTCTAATCTGCCAACGAAGACCCATCACGTAACTATACTCATCCCTGAATATACTCACCTTTGTCTCCCTGTCTTGCTGTCTCCAGTATTCCAGTCTGGTTCCCTGTTTCCCGAGTCTTGCCATTGGAATCCAAGTGCTCCACGTGTCCACCGAAATCTCCCTGTGTCTCCCTGGATCTGAAACAGAAGAGTATTCCTTTCACTGGACGTTGTCTACCCACGTCCAACTCTCTGAAGAAGGGTCTGCTCACCTGGGATTCTCTGCACGACGTGATCGTCAACGCACCTGCACATGAACTTTGTCTCTGCACATATATCACTGTTAATAAACTCACGTTTGCTTTCACTTACCTCCGCCTCTGTGCCTGTATCCTGACAGAAGGCTTGACCAGAACAGAAAAGTGAAACAGCGCGATGGAAGATATTCACCATGATGATAACCCTGTACAGGCTGCAGCCGCTGTTCAAGATTCCGGTCAGTCTACGCTCAGAACTTCCGCAGACTCCACTACTTCGGTGATATGCTTCGCTAACCAGGCATCACGTCCAGCGCCATTCTCCGGACGGGCGGAGGATTGCAACGGGTTCCTGCTTCAGTGTTCGCTCGCTCTGGAACAGCAAAATCAGTTATATCCCACAGAAAGATCGAAAATCGCTTTTATCATCCAACAGTTATCCGGGGCTGCTTTGAGATGGGCTGAAACCATGTGGTTACAGGAGTCCACTACAACTTCATCGGTACAAGGGTTTGTAGACCATTTTAAAGAAGTTTTCGGACGACCAGTTGATGATTCTTCCACCAGTGACAAACTACTGCAACTATACCAAGGTCGAAAATCTGTTTCTGAGTATTCGTTGGAATTTCGCACTTTAGCCTCTGTAAGTGGGTGGAACGACAAGGCACTCATTTCTGTTTACCGACGTGGTCTGAATCCTGCTCTCCGTCTGCAAATGGCGATATATGATGACAGTCTGGGTGTAGAAAAATTTATCCAACAAGCTCTCCGTTTGCATCAACGATCTCAGGGCTGTTACTCAGAAAATCGCCGATCCACTAGTAATTCTCAATATCCCACAGTGACTCCGCCCGAAGCAGATGAAGAGAAGATGCAAGTGGATACTTACCGACTGTCCCCAGCGGAACGTGCCCGGCGCCGTGAACTCAGGTTATGTCTGTATTGTGGAATGGGAGGACACTTTCGTCAGTCATGTCCGACTCGACCCCCCAGGATGCTTGTGAGTTCTGTCTTTACGGCCGATTCGGTCTCAGCCCCACTAACTATTTCAGTGATCTTAAAATCCACGACTTTCCATGTTTCAGCCACAGCCATTGTGGACTCCGGGTCGGCAGGGAACTTCATCTCGGGACGACTCTGCCAAAAACTCCGGCTCGAGAAATCAGCCACCGCCAGACCATACTCCATCCATGCAGTGACGGGTGAAACCATAAACAAGGGGTATGTCACAGCTCAGATTAAACCCATCATCCTGGGTGTCGAAAATACACATCACGAACTCTTTGAACCTTTCATATTAGAGAACAGTCAGACTGATCTAATTCTGGGTCGCCCATGGCTTATTCGACACCAACCCAATATCAACTGGTCATCTGGTAAGATCCTAAACTGGGGTTGTAAGTGTGCATCCAGAACTGCCGAGCTGGCGATCACATCCATCGTTGATGCACCTAACATTGTCCCAGTAAACTCAACCTCCATCGAAAGCCCCACTGAGAGCCTGTCCGTTTCCATACCTACCTGTTATTCCTCGTTTGCAGATGTGTTCAATCCTGTCGAGGCTGCTAAATTACCCCCTCATCGAGCTTGGGATTGTGCGATCGACCTTGTTCCAGGAGAACCCATTCCTAAGGGACGAATCTACTCCCTGTCTATTCCTGAACAGAAAGCCATGCAGCAGTACATTGAAGAGGCTCTGAAACAAGGGTATATCCGTTCCTCCACGTCGCCTGCTGCTGCCAGCTTTTTCTTTGTTCCTAAGAAGGATGGCGGACTACGTCCGTGTATCGACTATCGAACCCTGAAAAGAATAACCGTGAAGTTCAGCTATCCACTACCGTTGGTTCCTTCATCACTGGAGCAGCTGCGTGAGGCCAAGATGTTCACTAAACTGGACTTGAGGAGCGCATATAACCTCATCCGAATTCGTGAAGGCGACGAATGGAAGACCGCGTTCATCACCCCTGCTGGCCACTACGAATATTTGGTTATGCCGTATGGACTGGTCAACGCTCCTTCCATCTTTCAAAGCTTCATGGATGAGGTATTCCGAGATTATCTGAACCAATTCGTAATAATCTACATCGATGACATTTTAATCTATTCCAAGAATCCAGTGGAACACCAACGACACGTCTCCTTAGTCCTCCAACGGCTACGTGAGTTCTCTTTGTTCCTAAAGGCAGAAAAATGCTCATTTCACCAAACTTCAGTCGAATTCCTAGGCTATCAACTCAGTGAAAAAGGAGTACAGATGGACGATCGCAAGACCAAGGCGATCACTTCATGGCCAACCCCACAAACGGTAAAGGAATTGCAAAGATTCCTTGGCTTTGCCAACTTTTATCGGAGGTTCGTTCACCAGTACAGCCTGCTAACAGCTCCCCTAACGTCACTCCTAAAGGGAAAACCAAAAACGCTGCTCTGGACTGAGGAAGCCGACCACGCATTCCAGTCTTTGAAAACCGCCTTCACCACTGCCCCTCTACTCCAACATCCTAATCCCGAAGAGATGTTCATCGTAGAAGTTGATGCCTCCACCACTGGAGTAGGAGCAGTGTTGTCTCAGTATTCCAATTTGTCACCCAAACCTATGCCATGTGCGTTCTTCTCCCACAAGTTATCACCCGCCGAAGTAAACTATGATATCGGCAATCGGGAACTCCTGGCGGTAAAACTTGCGCTTGAAGAATGGCGACACTGGTTGGAGGGCGCCAAACACCCGTTCCTGGTTCTCACCGACCATAAGAACCTCCAGTATCTGAAAGAAGCAAAACGACTCAATCCACGCCAGGCTAGATGGGCGCTTTTCTTCACTCGATTTCACTTCCAGATCTCCTATCGTCCAGGCTCTAAGAACATCCGAGCGGATGCTCTGTCTCGTCTCCATGCTCCTGAAACTCACCATGAAGAACCCGAGAACATCTTGCCAGAGAAAATCTTTGTCAATCCCATTCAGTGGGACTTAAACGAACAACTGATGGAATTGTCTCGAGACCAACCCAGTCCTACGGAATGCCCAGCTGGGAAAATCTACGTACCCGATGAATTCCGTATAGCACTTATCTCCTCAGCGCACTCCTCCGTGGGTACGGGTCACCCAGGAGTCACCAAAACCTGCTCCACTCTCCAAAACTGCTACTGGTGGCCCAACATGCTCCGAGATGTCAAATCATTCATCCAGGGGTGCATCCTATGTGCAATGAACAAAAACCCTCGTCATTTGCCCGCAGGAAAACTCATGCCTCTACCCGTTCCTCAAAGACCCTGGTCGCACATTGGGGTGGATTTTGTGACTGATCTTCCACCCTCCGAAGAGAACACCTGCATCCTGGTGGCCGTCGACCGCTTTTCGAAAGCGTGTAAGCTGATTCCCCTGAGAAACTTACCCACAGCATTTGCAACCGCAGAACTGTTAATGGAACATGTCTTCCGGAATTTCGGCCTTCCAGAGGACATTGTATCAGATAGGGGGCCTCAATTCATTTCAAAAGTTTGGCGAGCCTTCTTTGCACTGATGAATGTCACCGTAAGTCTCACTTCAGGGTATCACCCACAGGCAAATGGTCAGGCAGAAAGAAAGGTCCAGGATGTCAGTCGTTTCCTCCGAACTTTCTGCCATGCCAATCAGCACCTTTGGAGTCGTTACCTCGTGTGGGCCGAGTATGCCCAAAATTCCCTTAGACAAACCTCCACCAATCTGACTCCGTTCCAATGCATTCTGGGTTACCAACCTCCACTGTTTCCGTGGTCCGGGGAACCCTCAGAAGTCCCAGCAGTTAATGCCTGGTTCCGGGACAGTGAGAGAATATGGAACCAAGCTCACCATCACCTCCAACAAGCCATAAACCGCCACAGTCACTTTGCAAACGTTCACCGAAGCAACACCCCCGAATACCAACCTGGACAATTGGTTTGGCTCTCAACAAAGGATATCCGGTTGAGACTACCCTGTCGCAAGTTAAGTCCAAGATATATCGGTCCGTTTCCCATAACAAGACAAATCAATCCAGTTACCTACCAACTCCGTCTGCCAAGTCAATACCGCATCCACCCCTCATTCCATGTTTCCCTCCTGAAGCCCCATCACTCATCCGTTCCAGTCCCCTCTACAGATCTAGCACAAGATGAAAATCCTCCGGTACCCCCCATTGAAACAGAATCCATCTTCGCTGTAAGAGAGATCCTGGACTCCCGACGTCGGGGTGGTCTACTCGAGTATCTGGTTGACTGGGAAAATTATGGACCGGAAGAGAGGTGTTGGATACCTCGTAAGGACATCCTTGATCCCATGCTACTCACTGCTTTCCACGAACAACACCCTGACAAACCTGCTCCTCGACCTCGAGGTAGACCCCCACGACGTCGGGGTCCTAGGTCCGCTGGCGCGGACGCTGGAGGAGGGGGTAGTGTCAGGAATCAATCAGATTCATTCCCATCCACCACTCAAAGATCACTCTCCCCGGAATATTAACCAGTCACACCTGTTCACAATCAGTCACCTCGTTACCCAGCCCTATAAAACACTCACGCACACCCCAGTCATTGTCAAGCCTCCAACAGGAGAAGACCGTTACCCACGATTTCCTGAAGTTTCTAATCTGCCAACGAAGACCCATCACGTAACTATACTCATCCCTGAATATACTCACCTTTGTCTCCCTGTCTTGCTGTCTCCAGTATTCCAGTCTGGTTCCCTGTTTCCCGAGTCTTGCCATTGGAATCCAAGTGCTCCACGTGTCCACCGAAATCTCCCTGTGTCTCCCTGGATCTGAAACAGAAGAGTATTCCTTTCACTGGACGTTGTCTACCCACGTCCAACTCTCTGAAGAAGGGTCTGCTCACCTGGGATTCTCTGCACGACGTGATCGTCAACGCACCTGCACATGAACTTTGTCTCTGCACATATATCACTGTTAATAAACTCACGTTTGCTTTCACTTACCTCCGCCTCTGTGCCTGTATCCTGACAATAATAATGATGATAATCATTATTATTATTTGCGGACACGGACCCAAAACACACCGCGTATTCTAAGTCAGGTGACTGTAAATGCGCAAAACCCGTTTCCATTGCAGTTTTGCGAAATATTCCTTTTTCAAATTGCCTGAAAAACCTCCTCATGCGAGCGTAAAAACTTTATTGGGATAAACGAGAGTTTTTGCGAAATGGAGTGTTTCCATTGTGCGCATTTTCATTACGCAATTTCAATTTGTGCAATTTGAAGGGTAACGGAAACGCGGCTTGTATGATTATGCGGGCAGGGCCATATCGATGTGATTGCAAATAGCCTACGTCTTTCTTCCCAGCTCCGAAAATATAAAATCCCGGCCGGTCCATTTCCCAAATCCATTCGACTTGCCTTACACTATACTTTTAGCAAAACCTATTTCTCCTGAAATCCATGTCATGTTTTCCTATCCCTTTAGTAGCTCGTGCATCGTCAGTGAGTTAGGAAAAACCAAACAGAAGAAGAGTTAGGAGGAGCGCGAAATTGACAGACATTTGGCAGGCTATCTATGAATGGTAAATATCCTGTTATCCTGTAACAGTAATTTAATCAAAATGTTTATAGTCACTATATGTTTATAGAAGACTATAAGAGAGAGAGATCACTGACCGCTTTGTTGTCAATTCAGGCCTGTAATTGATGCCGATGCTGTAATCATTGTGAGTAGGCTATACGTTGGTTTGACGATCAGATGTAATAAAATTCCTTGTTGTGTTATACAATTACAAACATTCGGACTCTGACTTTTATTTTATTTTGATTAAAAAAATGTGTGCATGCGCCAACACAAAAAGTTCCACAGCTGTCCCCCCCAATGTGTGATTGACAATTTCGCCCTTGTTTTTGCTTGCTCAATTTTCTACCGATTTTCAAACGGTTTGGTTTGTTATAAACGTCAGAGATGTTATGACACTGAATACTTATGAATAATAAGTGTATAAATAAATAATCATCCAGAATTATAGCCATGTTAATAACGTTTGTAAGAAACCAAACCATTTGTAAATCCGTCAAGATTTCAATGAGATAAGAGTATTTGTGTTCGTGCTGATCACTCATCTTACATCAGGTACCACAGAGCCCGCCAGAAAGCTTGCCTGTGATAAGATGGCCGACGGTGATGACGATAGAGACTCCGCCTTAAGACATCTAGCCTTTAGGTGTGTTCGACTTCGGCATGCCGGTTAGAAATTTTGTCCGACTTGATGCAGCGCCGACGCCACATGACTGTGACGTATGCCATCGAAGTACCGCGAGAGCGTTTCGAGAGTAGCCGGAGGACTCAGCCAGCGCAGCTTCTCAAGAGCAGCTGCACAAGCTCTGATGACGACACAGCTGTTCCACGATTCGCCGGATTCACCGCATGACAACGATCACGTGCGTTTCATGTTTATTCTCACATCTTTAGTTCTACTAAAGCTCACAAATCAGTTTTTTATAACAGTAAACAGTCTTTTCATGTAGTCGTGATGTTATATTGTGTCATGTTTATCAAAATAAAACTGATTAAAAAACGTTCACTCCACTTCATTGATATAGGCTTATTTTGAACTTTATTCTTGTTCAAACAGATGCTGTATGAAGCATTAAAGTATTGAATGAAAATGTGTCTGAAATATCTGTGTATTTGGCAAATATTGCATTTATTTCACTTCAGCTGTGGTAAAGTATGCAAACACCACGTGAGCAGTCACTACGGGAACCAGAAAGTGTCCGACTTCACGTCTCCGTTTGCAGCTCCTCCCCGCCTGCACGCGACAACTCTCGCCGATCGGTTACATCCAGCCGCAGCCGATGTCGAACACACCTTTTATTATGGATATCTATGACTACAACACATACACACAGGAAACAAGAATACAAAATAAAAGTCCAATCAGACAGAGAACATGTAACACTAATATGATAGTAGGCCTATGTCTTTGACAAATAGTGGAAATGTAAGGAAATAAAAAAACAAAATAAAAAATATATTTAAATAAAATGTAAATGCTTCAGGTGAATTTAGTAATTATAATGCCCAGTAATGGATATACATTTTTGCTGAAGATTGCATTTATTAAAAGTGTTACTAAATATTTAGTGTTTTAAAATATTAACTTTAGGTAAGCATTAGATGATGAAAAAGGTAAATGTAAAAATTGAATACAAGTCTGTGCAAAGTTATATTTAAGGATGTTTTAGACCAAAGCTTATAATAAAACATTGTTTTGCTTTTAAACCCTGCAGAATTTCTTGCCCCACAGACTCTCTGTAAATGTTATTTTTAATTGTAACAATTGTAATATAATTGTTAATTGTTTTTGTAAACTCAGGGATGAATCAAAATCATTTTCTGTAACAGATGCTGTCCATAGAACTTAACTAGTGAACTATTGAATTGATGATGTTTTAGTTAAAGAAACTGTTGAAAAGTTTACAAGAAATCATTAATGGTTTCATTATGTTGTGTTCATTGTGTAGATGTGTTCATTTAAGTGTCAGAACATCTGAGAAAGATGGGAAACAACATGTTTGATGATGCAATTTCTTTAATTACTTTCAGAGCAGCAATTTACAGCCAAGTAAGTAAGTAGCATTTTTTTCATGCCAACTACACTGTTTACAAAGTAAATAATGAATTGAAGTCTCAAAGATAGCCTGTGATTAGTGGGCCATGTTCAGTTCACATCAGATTTATGATTGCACACGCTTGCTATTGTAAGATAAAGACATTAAGAATTATTCATTCAAAAATGTGTGCTGCATAATTTGCTGAGAAATACTAAAATAGTATTCATCAGTTGCAGAGGTTGGCCTATGATTCTGTCACGGGGACACACAGGAAAATAGGTAGATCCAAATGCAGTATGGCAGTAGGTGTTTATTAAAGCGTAATCCATCTCGTAGTCATCCAGGCAAGGTTCAAAGTCCATGTTAGCAATCCAAATACAAATAAACAAAACAAGAAACAGGCAAGGAACTCAGAAGTGTGGTGACCATATACAATGACTCCGTAACAAGGACAGAAACAGACAGGGTATTTATACACAGAACTAAACAATGTATAACAGGGAACAGCTGGGTACCATGATGACGGGGAACAGCTGAGTGCAATGAACAGTGATTGGTACGGACAAGGATTGTGGGGAATGCAGTTCCAGAGTGAATGGTGACAGTATGGGGAAGAGACCTCTAGTGGACACCCGGGGAAACACAAACCAGACACTGTGACAGATTCTCTCTGAATTAAAATCTAATGTTCTGTCTTATAACTCTTCTATTCCATTGCAGTCGGTCACCAAATAAGGAACCTGCATTATATATTGATATTATATATTGAATAGTGTAGTAAAGGTATGTTGTTATGGGAAGAAGAATGCGGGAACTGTGGAACATTCAAAGTACTTTAATAATCATAAAATAAATAAACAACAAAACGAAAGTAAAGGCGGGCAGCCCCTCACTGACGACTGCCGCTACATATAAACAAAACATAACATAAATAGTCCAGGCCTGGTCCTCTCTCGTCCTTCATTCATTGCTCCTCCTTTTAATGCTTCCGAAGCTCCACCGTGAGAGATACGAGATACCCTCTGCCTCGACCTGCTCGCCACAAATATATAGTTTTCATAAATAATAATATAAAATATAAATACTTATTGACAGTGTGAAATATTATTAAAATAGTTTTCTATTTTAATATATTTTAATAATATATTATATTGATTTGATTACATTTCTTGTTATTATCAATACTCACTGTTATAATGCTTCATATTTTTGTGGAAACCATGATGCATTTTGTTTAGGATCCTTTGATGAATAGAAAGTTTAAAAGAATAGCATTTATGTGAAATAGAAATCTTTTGTAACATTATAAATGTCTTTGCTGTTGCTTTTGATCAATTGAACCCATCTTTGCTGAATACAATTTAGAATTTCTTTTTTTTAAATAAAAACCTACTGACCCCAAACTTTTCAACAGTGGTGCATATAGTTTAATTATATAACATTTAAAAATCTTCGAACTGTCAGAGTAGTATCCTATAAGCAGTACAATGCAGAAAAATTGAGGTGTAATGCGATTGTGCTTCAGGCGACCTGAGTTCGAGTCCTGGCTTGATGACCTTTCGTGATCTGATAAATAAATATTTAATTATCTTCTAATTAAAACAATAATAATAAATTAAAGCTGCAAGCAGCATTTAGCGGTGTTCAAGCAGTGAAGGCCTTTAAGGCCGTTAAGAACAAAAGCATCAAAATACATTAAGTTTTATGTAGCAAGCATTTAACCATTGACATCATAGATGGAATAGACCATGTTTTAGCATGATTTACCATGATATACCACATTTCAGTGTGGCTTTTTATGATTTACCATGTTCCAGTATGATTTACCATGAATCTAGCATGATTTATCTTAGTTTACCTTGATTTACCATGTTATAGGATGATTTAACATGATATAGCACATTGTAGAATGATGTGTTTCTGTAGAATGAACGTTTTACTTTCGTTTTGAGGCTTCCTGTGACAATTATTTTTAGAGGCAAATTTAGTCCGATTTGTCTGAAATTTTTCAATGCCGTTCAGAGTGATATTACACATGTTCTTGACCTTTTTTAAAGAAGATCTGAGCATTCATTTAAGAGATCAGCATTTACAGCCAATACAGGCAATTTACCATAGGAAATACATGGTTTTAAATCTTTTCAACTGTTATAGCGCCACCTATGGTCCGATCTCCATGAAACTTTGCATGCTTCTTCACCATGTTATTACACATGTGCTCATCAATTTTTGTGAAGTTCTGAGTTTTTATTTATGATTTATAGGCTTTTGAGTGTATTTTGACACGCCCCCTTTTCTAAATGACCCTGTTACAGTGAACCAAAGGGCAAAGTTCAACTTTTTTTGATAATTATTGATCTAGAGAGTCCAGAGAATTGTCCTAGACTGGTCTGGTTCCGATCGGGCGAAAAACCAGGGACTAGTTCGCGAAAGTAGGTTTTGGACAAAATTGGACATAGCAAAACATTTTTCTGACTTAAATCGATTTTGGATATACATTTTGACCGCCTTGAGCCAAGGATCACAGTGGTGTAAAAATCTTGATTCTAAGTCAAACGGTCAGGAGTTATGAGCAATTTAGTACTTTTGGTTGCTGTAGCGCCACCTATGGGCCAATCGGGGTCATACTCTGATATGTTCTCCCCAAAAGTGTGGCCTACCATCTGGCCGAGTTTCAAGTCTCTAGGCCTTACGGTTTGGGCTGCACGATGCGTTTTAGGTTTTTTTTTTTTCAAATAGCAATTACAATAGGTTTTCAGCACTTCGTGCTTGAACACCTAATTATAAATAAAGGGAAAAAAAAAAGGTTTTATTTTCCAATGTAATGTTCCCAGACATCACACACATACGTCTGCCCGACATTGGCCCAAGGGCGGAACGTTGGCCTCCTACCTATAATCTTTATGAGATATCGGCCAGGCTTAGGCGGATAATTCAGTCAGTCAGTGCTCTATTTCCCAGCTTCTTTATGTCAGCTTTGGGTTGGCCCACCACTGGAGGCCGATGCCGCGCTTATCTGTTTGCGTGTGCCCAGTTATTCATCTCTTTGCAACCCACCAGAGAAAAGGCGACTCCGGCGACATCCGTGGTTTACAGTTAAGTTTTCGCTTGAGGTAAATTAGATAAAAATCCTATTTTGTTAATTCTGTGACACTTACAAGTTACTATAAGGCACTCAGTGTACTACTGTAATGAGGCTTCAGCAAAGTGAGGATCCATTTGCAGCTTTATTGTAATCTTGGTCGTTCAATCAGGGTCAATCACCAGCAAACACAACAGTAGAGACAAAGCAACTTGTAATCGGAAAACAGGCGTAAGGTCAGGGCAGGCAGCAAACTTGCATAAATCAGTCCACAATAGAAAACAGTCCAGGGCAGGCAGCAAAAAATCAGGAAGAGAATAAACAGTCCAAGAGTAATCCACAGGAAGACACAGGAAGAAACAATCAGAGCTGTTCACCAGGGCAAAACAAAACTTAGCAATAAGTTAGAGTCCGAGAGCAGCTTAAATAGTCCACCGATGAAAGCGAGGTGCAAAAGTAATCAGTGCCAGGGATGTGAGAGGGAAATGTAGTTCAAAGAGGTTTAATATTCTGGAGAGGATACCTCTGGTGGCGAGCAGAAGGAACCGCAGGAGTCTCGTTTGTGACAACTACAGCACATGTGAAGAGAGTGTGGCTCATTACCAACTAACTTGTTTAGGTAACGGTCACGGTAGCTATTTTAAAAATTACTGTTACGTCTTAATGTGTTTCCAGCATATGAACACCAATAAGTTACCATTTGTTTTAACATTATTTTTTAGCTAACTTTAATTGTCATTTTTTCGGTGTATGTGCGCAGACGCATAGTCTTTCTTTACAAAGTGACATTGCCAAATACTTGTCTGGCATGCATAATATGCGTTTTTAGTCGTTTTCACGGATCCGTGTGAATGGGGATTATTTTGATAACCATCTGTACGTTTGCGTTTTTAGTACATTGTTGTCCTGTAAACGTACCCTTAGTTCATTTGTCGATACAACAACTCTGGCGAAAACAGTGATGCCATCATCCAGATCGGAATTTTCTAAATATTTAAACCAGTTCCATCAGGTTGATGATCGGATTCATCACTTCGGTATGGAGACGGGTTTGTTGATGAACTGTGCCACTGGCTGTCGTGTCGATGAGGCCTTCACAGGGGAGAGCCTAGTTGACACAATCTATTCTCTGTCTAGGCGCAGGTCCTTTATCTGATCTGGATCTGGTCCAGATCCGGCAGACTATGGTAACCTCGGGATAAACAGAGAGACTAATATTAGCGTAGATGCTATTCTTCTTAAGATGTATCAAGTACATTGGGTGCTATAGGTAGTTTTTCCAGTTCAGGCTGACCTAATTTATGCAGCTTAACAATCATTTTATATGATTTGAAATATAGAAACTGATAATGTGTCCGATTTCCCTTACCAATTATTATGCATATGGCAAATCCAATTTTTTTTAAATGGTCAATTTCGAAGTGTTTATATCCAAAAGTAAAGATCTAGGGATATTTTCTTCTACCCTCTGTATTTAACGCGCTCAGCACAATGTGAAGCGTCACTCAATCTTGCAGATCTGATCACTGTGGTGGTTCCGTAGCTTACATTTTTTTATCAATTGATGTTGCGATGATTTATACAAAAAATGATTTAGTTGTTATAAAGTAATTCTTGAGTCATACAGTTCAAGTCAAGTCTCGAGTCATTGGGTCTAAAATCTAAGTCAAGTCAATTTCTTAATTTAGCAAGTCTCAAGTCCTTAAATTTGTGACTTCAGTCAGACTCAAGTCAAGTCATGTCACTCAAGTCCCCCACCTCTGTCAGACACCCCTGCATATGATGGGACACATGAATGGTGAGTTGAATGAACTTCTCCAGACTGATGGTGTCATTATATGCAGCGAGATGCAATCACAGTGGAGGTGTCAATCCCTGATGAAACGTTGTGATGACCACTAGCTCATTCCAGCCACTTGCAGCTGCCAGAGTACGGAACTGTGTCAAGGAAGACGATTTTCCTTGACAAAGATGATAAAGGTGGTCACTAATATATATATATATATATATATATATATATATATATATAATAGCCAATTGGTTTATTTTTATTTTATTTCACCTTTATTTAACCAGGTTAATCGGTTGAGAACAAGTTCTCATTTGCAACCGCGACCTGGCCAAGACAAGGCTAAAAGTGCAAGGCAACATAAAATTACACGTTGTGTACAACATTCAGGTGTATAATCACACATACAAATTTTCAGGTTCCATTAAAATGTTGAACAGATTACAAAAATTAAAAGTAAATTTGAAGTAATAAATGAAAACACAAGCAGTATAGCTGGAAGATAGATATCCTGAGATAGCATGACTAACATGGTGCAGTGTAAGTTATTTCAAACATAGCTGTTCAGCTGAAAATGCACAAGATGTAATATTAACATGTACAGTGGTCCGTTAGTAATTTAGAAAGTGTTGCTTTAAAAGTAGTGATAGGAATGAAAGATTCTAGTTTGAGAGTTTTTTGTAAATTGTTCCAATCGTTTGCAGCAGAAAATTGGAAAGAAAGGCGGCCAAATGAGGTACGGGCTTTTTTAGCAGCTAGAAATATGTATCTACTCGAGCGCAGGTTGTGTGTAGGTACTGCTACAGGTATTAAAGATCTTAGGTAAGATGGTGTTTTGCCTAATAAGGACTTGTAGATTAGAAGATACCAGTGGCTTAGGCGCCGGGTGTGTAACGAAGGCCATCCAACTAGTGAATAAAGGGTACAGTGATGGGTGTTATATGGGGCGTTGATTACAAAACGAATAGCACTGTGGTAAACAACATCCAGTTTCTTGAGGAGAGAACTTAAAGCAGTTCTGTAGACTACATCACTAAAGTCAAGCATTGGGACGATGGTCATTTTCACAAGGGCATGTTTTGCAGAAAAAGTAAAAGAAGCCTTGTTTCGAAATAGAAACCCAATCCTGATTTAATCTTAGACTTGAGATGGTTTATGTGTGTTTGAAAGGAGAGCGAGGGGTCTAACCAGATCCCTAGGTATTTATATTTCTCCACATATTCCAGTTTTGACCCGTCCAGGGTGGTCATGTTTTTTGGGCAGAAAGGTGCAGTCTGTGACCGATTGAAAATCATGCATTTTGTCTTACCAGAGTTTAAAGACAGTTGGAGGTCACGGAAAGCAAATTGCAGATCTTCAAAGCTCTTTTGGAGGGTTTCCAACAAGATTTCCAGTGTAGGGCCTGATGTATATAGAACAGTGTCGTCTGCATAAAGATGGATGAAAGAATTGCCCGCAGCAAGAGCGACATCATTAATATAAATGGAAAATAGTGTCGGGCCGAGGATCGAACCCTGGGGCACTCCCGCAGAGACAGCCAGAGGCCCGGACAACAAGCCCTCGGACTTAACACACTGCGATCTATCAGAAAAATAATTCGAGAACCAGGCAAGGCACTCGTTTGAGAGGCCCAGCCCTCTGAGTCTGCCAATGAGGATGCTGTGATTTACAGAGTCAAAAGCCTTAGCCAGGTCAATAAAGACAGCAGCACAGTGTTTTCTTTGATCGATAGCTGTTATGATATCATTTAAAACCTTAAGTGATGCTGAGGTACAACCATGTCCAGCCCGAAAGCCAGATTGCATGTCAGAAAGGCTATGGTGGGACTCGTGGAGCTAGTAGCTGTTTATTAATTTGAATTTCAAAGATTTTTGATAGGCAGGACAGGATGGAGATGGGTCTGTAACAATTTGGGTCTGAAGTGTCCCCTCCTTTGAATATCGGGATAACTGCAGCAGCTTTCCAATCTTTAGGTATCTCTGATGAGATAAGAGAGAGGTTAAAAAGGCTAGTAATGGGAGAGGCAATAATGTTAGCAGACATTTTCAAGAAGAAAGGGTCCAGTTTATCAAGTCCAGCTGATTTATATGGATCAAGATGTTGTAGTTCTCTCCGGACATCTTCAGTTTGGATTTTGGTAAATGAGAATTGTGGAGGGCTAGGGCCCGATGCTACAGAAGATACTGTGTTATTGCGTTGGGTGGAGGTAGCCAGATGGATCACATGGTCACCCATAGCAAAGTGCTTGTTTAAGCCCTCTATTATAACGGTCTTGTTGGTAATGACAGTGTCTCCCAGCTTTAAAGTGGCGGGCAGTTGGGCGGAGATGTTCTTGTTCTCCATTGATTTGACTGTGTCCCAGAACTTTTTAGAATTGGAACTGCAAGACGCGAATTTGTGTTTATAAAAACAAGTCTTAGCTTCCCTAACTGCCTGTGTGTACCTGTTTCTGGTTTCCCTAAAAAGCTGCAGATCGTGAGGATTATTTGAGGCCAGTGCAGTCCGCCACAGAATATTTTTACTGTTGCTGAGGGCGGTCAGTTCCGGCGTAAACCAAGGACTATATCTATTTTTTATTCTGTGCTTTTTAAAAGGAGCATGCTTGTTCAGGATGGTGATGAAGGCGTCCTTAAAAAAGACCAAGCGTCCTCCACGTGTGGTATCAGGTCAATGTCCTTCCAGGATACCTGAGCGAGATCTGTTAAAAAGGCTTGTTCACTGAAATGTTTTAAAAAGCGTTTAACAGAGATGAGGGGCGGCCTTTTAACTACAGCTCCGTTACGGACACAAGCAATGAGGCAGTGATCACTGAGGTCTTGACTAAAGACTGCTGGAATGTATTTTGAGGGCATGTTAGTCAGAGCTATGTCAATTAAAGTGCCTTTGTTTACAAATTTTAAATTATATCTAGTTGGTTCGTTAATCATTTGTGTGTGATTGAGAGCGTCCAGCTTAGACAGTAGGTTTGTTGAGGCATTTAGCATGTCTAGATTTAAGTCTCCCATCAGTAAGAACTCGGAGGATAGGTGTGGAGCAATCAGTTCACATAGTGTATCTAAAGCACAACTATGGGCTGAAGGCGGTCTATAACAAGCAGCTACTGTAAGTGACTTATCTTTGGAGAAATTAATTTTTAAAAGTAAGAGCTCAAACATTTTTGGTTCAGACCTGGATAGAAGAACGGAACGTCTCGGTTACGGATGTAACCCTCGTTCCCTGAGTAGGGAACGGAGACGTTACGTCGGATGACGGAGAATGGGGGTTTCGCCAGAAAGCCTATCACCTTCGAGTATTAAAAAACGAGCCTATGGCAATGAAATGCCATGGGTCTGCGGAATTTGCATAATGTATCTCCGCCCCACCGCGTGGGTATTTAAGGAGAGACACCTGCAACAGCAGATCATGTCTTCGCTAAGGAGCCGAGACTGAACTCAGGCGTCTACCCAGCGGTACAGCGGAAGTGGCAGGGAGACGTAACGTCTCCGTTCCCTACTCAGGGAACGAGGGTTACATCCGTAACCGAGACGTTCCCTTTCGTAGTCACTCCGAGTTACGTCGGATGACGGAGAATGGGGGTCCCCGTGTAATCACGCCACCTTCACAGCTGTCTTCCAGTGCCCTGCGAAGTCTGACCTCCCTGTCGTGATATAGGCACGGACGAAGGAGTCCTACTTAACACAGGAATACCAAGGTACACTGGGAAGCATATCTCAGGGGAGATATGCCGCAGCATGCCTACCCGTAGGGAGGACTTAAGAATACACATATGGCCCGAGGGGGCTACATATGGAGGAACACTGGAGTGACCAGCCCGTAGGGTGGCATCTACTTTCAACTCCAGGAGTGGCAAGGTGGCTTGCCGAGGGAAAGACACATGCTCAAAGAGGCTTACAGTGGAAATACACATGTGGGGGTTGCTCGGAGGAGGAACCATGCACACGGAGGCACCTAGCCGACGCACAGGCAATAGACACTGGCGGCAGCGTCAACAGTGCTGGAGGAACTCAGGGCTTCAGAGAGGAAGGCTACCTGAGGAAATATCGCACGTATCCAGTCCGTGGAGTGGAGTGGCGAGCAAGCGAAGACACCTAACGGTTCCCGTGTTAGCTTGAAAAAGACAGTACACGGGAGGAGACTGGCTCCACTCGGAGATTGTAAAATCTGGCGAATGTGTTAGGTGTCGCCCAGCCTGCAGCTCTGCAGATGTCTGTCAGCGAGGCGCCACGTGCTAAAGCCCAAGAGGACGCCACACTCCGGGTGGAGTGGGCGGTCACACCAAGGGGGCATGGTCGACCTAGCTGCTGGTATGCCAAAGCAATGGCGTCCACTAACCAGTGAGACGACCTTTGCTTGGAGAGAGCCTTTCCCTTCAGCTTCCCACCATAACAGACAAAGAGCTGGTCTGAGGTCCTGAAACACTGCGTCCTGTCTACGTAAGCACGGAGTGCGCGTACTGGACAGAGCAGTGCCAAGGCTGGGTCTGCCTCCTCCCGGGGCAGCGCTTGCAGGTTCACCACCTGGTCCCGGAAGGGAGTGGTGGGAACCTTGGGCACATATCCAGGCCGGGGTCTCAGGATCACGTGAGAGTGACCGGGCCCGAACTCCAGGCACGCTTCGTCAACGGAGAATGCGTGCAGGTCCCCTACCCTCTTGATGGAGGCCAACGCAACCAGGAGCGCTGTCTTCATAGACAGGATCTTAAGCTCAGCTGATTGCAGAGGCTCAAAGGGAGCCCTCTGCAGGGCATTTAAGACCACTGAGAGGTCCCAAGAGGGAACGAGAGGAGGGCGAGGAGGATTCAATCTCCTTGCTCCTCTCAGGAACCTGATGATCAGGTCGTGCTTTCCAAGAGACTTACCTTCAACTGCTTCGTGATAAGCGGCGATAGCGGCCACATACACCTTCAGGGTGGAGGGAGACAGCCTACGCTCCAACCCGTCTTGCAGGAAAGAAAGCACGACACTGATCGAGCATCTCCTGGGGTCTTCTCGGCGAGAAGAGCACCAGTTAACGAAGAGGTTCCACTTAAACGCATAGACATGTCTCGTGGACGATGCTCTAGCGGAAGTGATGGTAGCCGCCACTGCTGGTGGCAGGGTACTCAAACCTGCCTCGTCCCGTCCAGGAGCCACACGTGGAGTCTCCAAAGATCGGGACGAGGGTGCCATAGGGTGCCCCGTCTCTGAGAAAGGAGGTCCTTCCTCAGAGGAATTGGCCAAGGAGGTGCTGTCGCGAGGAGTATCAGTTCGGAGAACCAGGTCTTGGTGGGCCAGTATGGGGCGACCAAAATGACCTGCTCCTCGTCCTCCTTGATCTTGCACAGAGTACGTGCGAGAAGGCTCACTGGGGGAAACGCATACTTGCGTAGGGCCTGCGGCCAGCTGTGCGCCAGTGCATCCGTGCCGAGCGTGCCCTCGGTCAGGGAGTAATACAGGGCGCAATGGGATGAGTCGTGGGAGGCAAACAGATCTATCTGTGCGTCCCCGAACTGGTCCCATATCAGCTGGACCGACTGGGGATGGAGTCGCCATTCGCCAGAGGTTGGCCGGAGCCGTGACAGCTCGTCGGCTGCAAGGTTCCGCTCTCCTGGAATGTAAATAGCACGAAGGGACCTCAGGTGCTTCTGACTCCATAAGAGGAGGTGGCGTGCGAGTTGCGACATACGGCGAGAGCGTAGACCACCCTGATGGTTAATGTACGCTACTGTCGCGGTATTGTCCGGACGGACAAGTACGTGTTGACCCTGGAGCAGCGCGTGGAAGCGGTGCAGGGCAAGGCGTACTGCCAGCAACTCGAGGCAATTGACATGCATGAGGCGCTGGGGTCCTGTCCAGGAGCCCGCGGCTGCATGTCCATTGCACATGGCGCCCCAGCCCGTGGCAGAGGCATCTGTGGAGACAACAACATGCCTGGAAACTCGTTCTAGGGGAACTCCGGCCCGTAGAAAGCTGAGGTTCCGCCACGGGGTGAAGGACTGACGGCAGGTCGGAGTTATTGGAACTCTGAGTGTACCGCGATGCCATGCCCACCTCGGGACCCGATCGCGAAGCCACAGCTGAAGCGAGTCATCTTATGAAGCAATCCGAGTGGCGTTGCCGCGGCTGCGGATGCCATATGCCCCAGGAGCCTCTGAAAAAGTTTCAGTGGGACCGCACTCTTGCCCTTGAACTGTCGAAGACAAGTCAGCAGTGAGTGTGCGCGCTCGCTCGTAAGCTGCGCGGACATGGCGACCGAGTCTATCTCCATACCGAGAAAAGAGATCCTCTGCACGGGGCAAAGTTTGCTCTTCTCCCAGTTGACCCGAAGGCCCAGACGGGCTAGGTGCCGGAGCACTAGATCTCTGTGTTCGCAAACCTGGACTCGAGAGTGAGCTAATATTAGCCAGTCGTCGAGGTAATTCAGGATGCGAATCCCGTGTTCGCGCAGGGGAACAAGGGCTGCCTCGACGACCTTCGTAAAGACGCGAGGAGACAGAGCCAACCCGAATGGGAGAACTGCGTACTGGTATGCCTGCCCCTCGAAAGCAAACCGAAGAAACGGTCTGTGTCGAGGTAAAATGGAGACATGAAAGTAGGCGTCCTTCAGGTCTATCGCTGCAAACCAATCCTGTGGCCGCACGCATTCGAAAATGCGTTTGGTCGTGAGCATCCTGAACGGCAGCCTGAGAAGGGAGCGGTTCAAGATGCGCAGATCCAGGATTAGCCGTAACCCACCGGTCTTCTTGGGGACAATGAAGTACGGGCTGTAAAACCCTGACCTCATTTCGGCTGGAGGGACAGTCTCGATTGCACCCTTCGCCAGCAGGGTGGCAACCTCCGCTCTCATGATAGGGGCATTGCCACCGACCAAAGTAAACGGACTCCCCTGAAGCGGGGAGGAGACCGTGCGAATTGGATCGCATAGCCGAGCCTGATAGTTCGGGCGACCCAGCGGGACAGGTAGGGAAGCTCTAACCAAGCTCCCAAGAACTGAACCAGCGGAAATATCCGAACGACAGACGTCCCCCCGGAGGGGCAGCGAAGCGGAGTGACCGGCCCAGGCGTGGGTGGCATAGCGGCCCGGTGCGGGGGCACGGTCATGCTCCGCGTCCTGACAGAGGAGACCAGGGAAGGACCAGCGTTCCACGGGGGTCTGCTCTGCCAGGGGTCTGGCGACAGAGGGGGACGAGAGTGGTGTGGTCCGGAGATGGCACACACTGTCATCCGCGCCCTCAGAGACAGAGGGGGGCGAGAGCGGCAAGGCCCGGGAGCGTCGCGCACTGTCGTCCGGCCCTCTGAGGGCTCAGAGATGGGATGCAGCTCTTTGGTTTAGAAAGATTCTCCCCCAGCCCTCCACCGGGGGAAGGAGTGGCCCTGCAACCACTCCCTGAAGAACTGCAACCCACATCTGAGCTGCACGTAACGGGAGCGCCGCAAGCCTGGCCTTGGCGGGGCTGCGGGACCGGTACGGGCAGGGGCGCCTTCCTGCGACCACCTCCACGGCGCGGCCCGGTGCTGCTGGGGGCCGGGCGGGAGGGGGCGGAAGTCGCAGGAGGGCGCATTCGGCAGCAAGCGGACTGAGGCGTCTGAGCCGGCAGCTGGAGGCAGCAAAGCCGCGGGGTCAGACAAAATAGCCACAGTCCACTTCTGGGCGGCCGAGAACTGTTGGGCAGAGTCCTCGACCGCGCCGCCGAAGAGGCCAGCCTGGGATATGGGGGAGTTGAGGAAACAAAATCACTCAGCCTCGCGCACATCAACCAGGTTAGCCAGAGGTGTCTGACCACCTACGTGGACATCACCTGACTCAGGGAGCGTGCGGTCACCTACGTCGCTCGGAGAGCAAGGTCGGTGACGGCAGGCAGCTCAAGGATGAGCCCTGAATCAGCCCTACCCTCGTGCATGTCATTGAACACCCAGGAGGATGGCAATAGCACGCAGTGAGGTGGCAGCCTGCCCCGCAGCTCTATAGGTCCCCGCCACCGGAGTAGACAAGAACCTACAGGCATTGGAGGGGTGCTTAAGAGTCGCCACGCCAGGTGGAGGCTGTGGGGACACATAAGTGTTGCCACAGAACACTCCACAGGGGGAACCCCAGTGCACCCTAGGCCGCGGCCTCTATAAGGGCAGAGAAGGCGGAAGAGGCCACTGAGCAGTCGCGAAAGTCAAGGAGACTTCCACGATCCCATGATCTCTTCATGCACGTCCGGGTAGAAAGGATTTGGGTTCGCCACCCTCAAAAACCAATCACCCGGGAGCATAGCTGTGCACTCTGGATCAAACTCGTTATGCTAGCACATCCGAGGACGGCAGCACAGACGAGCCATCATCTCTAGAGGACTCCAGCTCACCTTGTGATGCGGTGATACATGATTTCATGAGTTCGCCGGGCGGGCCGGCGAACTCACCCGGGACCACGCAGGTTGCAATGTGAAAGACGGGGTGTGGACCGAGGAATTTTTCGTCGGTTTAGTTCCAAACCTGCCGTCTTAGGTCACCCTGGCCACCAGCCGAAGTATTATCTCACGTGGAGAAAAATAGATCGGGGTGTGGATGAGGGGACTCTCACTCATTGAGCTCATCGAGTCTCGACCGTTACATTGCGATGGTCACGTTCCCAGTGAGAGAACGTGACACACCCACGAGCGCTGTCTGAGTGCGATCAAAGCCCAAACACTCAAAACAGCGCTCGCGCCCATCAGCTGAATCTATCAGAATACCACACTCAGAAAAACACGGGCAGATCGTCTTTAGAAAGACGCGTCTTTAAAAAGACGTGCCGCGTGCAGCTCTTTAGTGAGAGGAAAAACTCCGCGGATGTTGAAGCGACCAGGGAGAACACACAGACTGGCAGACCACTGCTCAGCTCGCAGGCAATGTGAAACTCGCTGGTTACCGCCGTCACACCAACACCGGAGAGTTCGCTCGTCTCGAAGAGATGTAGTCACTGAGAAAACTCAGGATTTGCCTTGTGGAGTGAAGAGATGCTCTTGGCTCCGAAGCGAAAACATGATCTGCTGTTGCAGGTGTCTCTCCTTAAATACCCACGCGGTGGGGCGGAGATACATTATGCAAATTCCGCAGACCCATGGCATTTCATTACCATAGGCTCGTTTTTTAATACTCGAAGGTGATAGGCTTTCTGGCGAAACCCCCATTCTCCGTCATCCGACGTAACTTCACAGCTAATGGCTGTGAAGACTGGCCGTTTGGTACACTTGGGAAAGTAAAATAAAGGGATGGGGTTATGTACATTGTAAAATATATTCAGAACTTTATGGACAAATAATGATATTGCAGTCTGAATATGAAATTGAGTCACACCTATGCATTGTGTGACCGTAAAGGCAATTGTATCTCTAGAAGAAACAGTTAAATCAGATGAAGTTACAGAGAAGAGAGGAATTAAATGAACAAAGGACCCTGGTACATGATGAGTAGGAGATTTACAGTGAAAAGAAGCAATAGTAAATAACAGCAACAAATATAAAGGAGACATGCTGATATTGCGGTTGGCAAAAGTAGTCATTCGAGCCAGTGCAATCAACGACCGGAGAAGCACCCGACCAAGCGTCGCGCGTGCACATGCGCACACACGCACGCACACGGGGGCCCGCGGCAACAAGCCGCAAACGCGTCTCTCTCTACACAGCACAGGTCTGGTGAAGCAATTTCGCCGCTATGAGTAATCCAGTAGACCCCAGTAAACTCGTTCAGTATATGCAGTCTGAGTGACAAAATGACAGCTAAGTCTCGAAAGCTGAAGTTGAGGCAGGGTTAGCCACCAGAGCTAGCCTGCCGTTGACGGCTGCAGCCTTGTACTGCTGTACAGCCGCAGATTCGCTAGCCAGCTGACTGTTCTAGGGCCGATGCCAAGGGTAGTATCAAGCGAGTCCGACCAAATCGGCGAGAGTACTCACGACGACCTCATCGCGCTGGAAATCCCACCGTTGTCCGTTATCAGGACACATCCAAGGAATATGTCGGCAATGCAGTTGGTTTGTGCGTCAGTTTTCTAGTCGCCAGCGACAGCAGCAGACGTCCTGGAGCTGGATCCCCTCCTCGGCTCGGCGAAAGGTAGACTCACACAAAGCTATATTACTCCCAACAATGGTAAAGGCATGTGATCGGAGAATTTGCGTCTGGATGTGGCTTAGTTTAAAAGTAATTATGATGATTTAGATGTTATATAACTTTGAAAGATATAACAAAGGCAATACACTTCACACGGACAGGACGAGACAGACTGAACATATGCCTCGCACGTTACGCCATCTTGGAACTCATTCATTCAAGACATTCGTTCAAAAACACAGTTGGGCAAAAACGTCACGGAAGTGGGCAATGAAACTGTCGAGGGATTACATGACCGGTCCGGATTGCTGCCAGATTGTATCTGCCCATTGCAGTGCTTTTCCTGTTAGCAGAGAAATTATAAATGCTATCTTTGCTCTCTATGTGTGGAAGCGGTGAGACTGCATCTCGAGGGCCAGTGAGCATTGTAGCAGAAATCCGTTGCATTCCTCTGCCGAGCCAGAGTAGGGTGCCGGGTTGGCCATGGGACTGGTAACAAACTTCGGCGGGGAAGATGCAGCGACTGGTGTGGTGGTAAGGGGCGTAGTGATAATTTTTTGTGGTGAATCCTGGAACGCTTCGCAGTCAGATGAACTCATGGTTGATCGTCTTTTCAGTGATGATCTGGTCTTCTGTAAGAAATACAGTCGTAGGAGTGGTGAGAAACAATAACACAAGTTTATTCAAACAGATGAATGGCAAGGTGAGTATATGCAGGTAGACAACCATGAAGATGAAGATGAGGATTAAGCAGTCCAATATAGGTACGTTGCACCACACACACACTATAACGACTGGAGAAGGAGAATGGCAGGAGTGGAGACGAAGAGAACAACATGGAGGTAGATATCTAAGGTAGAACAACACGGAGGTAGGTATCTCAGGTATAAGAATATGCTTAGGTGAGTCCTAGTCGAGACCAGACAATGGCTGTGTTTACACTTGGCATTAACATGCGACCTGTATCCAGATGTTGTCCACATACACATTGAAAAGACAAGTGTAAACGCGCTTCTAATCGGAATGTTATTGTGAATGTAATTATGTAGTCGAGGACGCATTGTGATCGGATCTCAGTGTAATGTAAACACAATCCAGCCATTGTTGCACCCTAAAGTTGCAGAAGCATTCATTTTGTGTAAATAACGTGCATTTTTCCCACCACAGCGGGCAACGTTCTCGGATACGTTTCTCTGTACCGTTTCCATTATGGCATCTATCCACATTATTAGTACTTGTAGCCCCTTCATCATCCTCATTTTGAGAGATTTGTAAAATGTACCCCGACTGAAAACTATTTTTAAAAGAAAACCCACCACTTCAGGTCGACTTTGCACCGGAGCCATCCTTTTTTTTTTTTTTTTTTTGAGGGAATGCGAGATCCGATCTGTTATCCAGATACAGAAGCCACTTGATGTGGACAGGTATAAACGCACCGTGTCCTGATTGGCTTATGATCCGATCTGCTTGATTGGATCACGGTGATCACATGTTAATGCCAAGTGTAAACGCAGCCATAGATAGTACGTGTGGTGCAGGATTTTTAACCCTCTGGGGTCTAAGGTGTTTTTGGGGTCCTTGAGATGTTTTGACATGCCCTGACATTTGTGCTTTTTTTCAGTTGCTTATACACATATTAATGGCACAGGTGAAATTACACTTTATTTAGCACAAACAGGGCTACAATAATATGTGAGCAACATGTATGTACATGTTTGTATTTTTGAGAGAATATTGTTTATGCATGGTTATTGAAAAAAATAAAAATTAAAGTTTCTGAAATAAGGTCACAAAACACATACTAAATATGTGTCCACAATACTTTTGACTAATGGATGTTGTCGCCTAGAGTTTTTGCTTCAAAATGATCTGAAAATCATCCTGCCTAATCATTCACATAAAACAATAGATTGTTCTAAATTCTGAAAAACATTTTTTTTTCAACGGCCCAACCCCCTCATGAATAATTAGGTGCTTCACACCTGAGAAGACAAAGACCCGCATAATGAGCCTTTCATTAAGGTGTGTCACACAAGAAAGAATGCGAGGACAATATATATACATATACATATATACATATACATAAATACATACATACATATATATACACTTAACATATATATATAATCAAAATATAAATGAAAGTCAAAAACACATTTTTAGTCATACCTGGAAACAAATCCTGTTCAAAGTTAGAGTTGGAAACATCTTGAAAAGAAAATTGTCTTATAAAGTATTATTTTTTAAAGTAGGCCAATACATTTTATCATACATATTTCAAAGTTAAGGATTCGTTATTTTGATATAGCTTGCATTGGAACAAACACTATAACAGTTGATTAGTTTATTTTTGACAAAACATACTATATATTTAACATATGAGCAGAAACTGTCTAACAAAAGCTTATTTGATGTCTATTTTAGAGTAAAAACTTTATAATCTATCCAAAACTAGTCAACGAAATGTTGTCATTACAGACACTATTCTATATCGCGATTAGAACAAATCTCAGTAGGCTACAGCAATATAGTTTGGATGTGTTCATGTAAAAATAACGTTTACTAATGTAGGAGCGAGAGTGAATGAACGGCACAGATGCGATGTACAGCTGTAGTAAACAACATCGCTCGCGCGTCTGTGCTGTTCATAAGAATAAATAACTTACTTCATCAGCTGAATCCGTGCTCCTCGAAATGAAACTACCAGCCCTTCTGAGGTGACTTTTCCAGGATTATTACGATAGTATTATTCCTCACAGGGCAGCAAGACGAGGTAAAGTACAAGATTCTTATTAAACTGGATGTTTTATCCAGCTGATGTGGGCGTTTTCATGGCTTGCCTCAACATTTGCGTTTGAATAGCCCGCACTCTCTGTGGACGTGGTCACATTAACAAGTAATAAGCTATAATTAGGTGAAAGGAAAAAGACTGACATCTCTCTCTTTTCATACAGATTACATAAACTGAGAATAGATAAATTACATCATTTAAAAGAAGAGAATTTCAGCTTCATAAAGAGAAATCTTTCGTGTCTCTGTGACAAGTATTGACTGAGTTACAGTTCATTTTCGGACGCGTTTCAGACTTCACTGACAGAGAGAAGGCAAAATTCGCATCATGTTTATTTTTCTTTATTTGACAAAAAGCACAACACTTTGTTTTTATTGTGAGTATACACAAAAAAATAGACACTTAACAGGATCGAATGATGTATAACACTTATATGTAAGATAAAAATCAGCAGAGTATTTTGAGTCTCTATTGCACTTATAAGAAAAAAAGTGAGCTGGTATCGCCGGCGATACCGCCGACCCCAGAGGGTTAAGACGTGCTGATGAGTGTCGTATTGGTGACAGATGGATGTGATTAGTACTCCGGTGAGAGTGAGCGTTGTGAGGGAGCAAAGACGGAGCCTGGCGAATCCCTGACAACATCATATTACTTTTCTTCACATTTATAAATTCCTACCGTTTAGTGCAGTTTTAAATTAGATTTTGACTTTGACCAAATTGTCAGTGTTGTCTTTTGAACCCCACTGTATTTCATAAAAGCTCTTTAAATATTCAGTTACACAAGCCACGAACAGCAGCAATCAAACCCAAAATATTTTTAGTATGTTAGAAAGCCACACACACACACACACACGTTGTGTTTTCATGTTTTATGGGGGCATTCCATAGACATGATGATTTTTATACTGTAGTAAAGTCACATTTATTTATTTAGCACTTTTTACAAAACAGATTGTTTCAAAGCAGCTTTACAGAGATAACAGGAAAATAATGCAACAAAGTTTGTTTCTAGAAGAAAATAGCATCACAGTCTAGCTTAAGTAAGTTCAGTGATGTTTCATTTTTGTTGTAAAAAAGTTATTTAGTTAATATATAGCCGCTCTAGAGAAAACCGTGATGTCATTGTCCAGCTCAGTTCAGTTCTCATAAAATGGTGTCAATGCAGGCAGATCAATATTATTGTTGAAAATTAAATTAAATGTTAAATTTAATGTCCTCAACTAAGCAAGCCAAAAGCCAATGGCAACAAATGTGAAAAAAGGCGACAAAGGCGAAAAAGGCGACAGTGGCAAGAATGTCTCGGTTACTAATGTAACCCTCGTTCCCTGAAGGGGAGTAATTGGGATCGCCTTGAGAGACCAATCTACTTCGAGAGTATTAAAATGAGCCAATGCATATTGGCATGCGATAATTGCATCAGCTGCTCTGCTTGCAGCGCGAGCATATAACGAGCAGCAGGTGCGTCGCATATTGTTTTACACTGAGGAGCCGAGACGTGTTCGGCCGTACAGCGATGGTCAGCAACCGTGGCAACAGGACGTTACGTCTCCCGTTCCCTCCTTCAGGGAACGAGGGTTACATTAGTAACCGAGACATTCCGTATCAGTCGCTCACGTTCGACTTAACGTCGACGTGACGACGTAATTGGGATCCCTATGGAAAACGCCTTAACACTGGGAAAGCGTGCCTTTCCAGGGGAGAGGGACGCTGCGGAAGCCACATCGTGCCCGAAGGGAGGTAACACACATCTGACTATGTGGAGATACACACATGGACTGGCCGGAAGGGGCAGTGCAAAATATGGAATGTGACTGGGGTGGCTCCAGCCTGAGAAGGGGGAGGCTACACCGGACAGTGCCGACAGAGCGGACTCTGCCAAGGGAAAGACACGGGCTCACCACAGGGAGCTGGTCGTGGAAGAATACGCATATGGGATCGCCGCAGGGATCACCACATATGGAACCCAGCCTAGCCCAAGTTACACAAGCATACGAGCACTAGGCCTGGCGTCAGACGCTCCGCAACGTCTGACTGCCGAAGGGGTGCGGAAGAACTCTACAGGGTTCACCTAAATGGGGAACTCGACTGGAGCAGAAAAGGGCACGTTTCTGCTCCATGTGGAGGGGAGTGGCGCAGCAAGCCGACACTAGAGCGGAAACTTCGGTGTTACCGGCTAGTTGAAGCGAGCACACAGGAAGAAACCGGCTCAACACGTAAGGTATAAAACCTAGCGAACGTGTTAGGTGTCGCCCAGCCCAGCTCTACAGATGTCTGTCAGCGAGGCGTGTGCCAGCGCCCAAGAAGAAGCGACACTCCTAGTCGAGTGGGCTCTCAACCCAGCCTTTCCCTTCTGCTGGTCTCCGTAACAGACGAAGAACTGATCTGAGGTCCTGAGGCTTTGCATTCTGTCCACGTACAGGCGCAGAGCGCGGACGGGACAGAGAAAAGCCAGGGCTGGGTCTGCCTCCTCCGAAGGCAGCGCTTGCAGGTTCACCACCTGGTCCCGGAATGGAGTGGTAGAAACCTTGGGCACGTATCCGGGACGGGGTCTCAGGATCACGCGAGAGTTAGCCGGGCCGAATTCTAGGCACGATTTATCGACCGAAAATACATGCAGGTCCCCTACCCTCTTGATTGACGCCAATGCAACCAGGAGTACTGTTTTACAGGACAGAATTTTTAACTCCGCTGACTGCAAAGGCTTTAAGGGTGGTCTCTGAAGTGCCGAGGGGCCAGAGACAAAACCCAAGAGGGTATAGAGAGTGGGTGAGGCGGATTTAGTCTCCTCGCCCCCCTCAGGAACCTGGTGATCAGGTCGTGCTTTCCCAGCGACTTACCTTCAACTGCATCGTGATGTGCGGCAATAGCGGCAACAGTGGCAGCATACACTTTAAGGGTGGAGGGAGACAGCCGTCGCTCCAAACCATCTTGCAGGAAGGAAAGCACAGCTCTGATCGAGCAAGTTCGGGGGTTCTCCTTGTGAGAAGAACGCCACTCAATGAACAGGTTCCACTTCAACGCATAGAGGCACCTCGTAAAGGGGTATCCCCGTCCATCGGGATAAGCCCGTCCCTCGAACGCAAAGCAAAGAAACGGTCTGTGTCGAGGGAGAATCGAGACATGAAAGTACGCGTCCGTCAGGTCGATCGCTGCAACCCAATCTTGGGGACGGATGCACTTGAAAATGTGTTTCTGCGTAAGCATCTTGAATGGCAGCCTGTGAAGGGACCGGTTCAGGACACGCAGGTCCAAGATAGGTCGTAACCCACCGGTTTTATTGGGTACAATGAAGCTCAACGTCACAGTAGAGCTGGCTGTGGCAGAGTTTTTTTTTTTTCGGCAGAGGACTGACACCCTTGGCGACAAACAGACTGAGGGGCAGCCATCCAGTGACTCAGGGAGCAGACTGTGGCAAGATTTTTGGTTACCTCAGCCTGCTTTTGAACTGCGGAGAACCGCTGGGCACAGTCTCGAACAGTGTCGCCGAAAGGCCACCTCGTGAGATAGGAGCATTGAGAAAGCGAACTTTTGCGATGTCTCATACCTCTGCAAGGTTTAGCCAGGGGGCGCTTCTGGACCACTAGGGTGGACATCATCTGGCCGAGGGCCAGTGCTGTGACTTTAAACACGGTCAGTCACCAGGCGCAGCTCAACCCCAACTCAGAACTACTCTGCAGGGAAGAGGCGGTCTGCAGTAGCACTGCCGCCCCACCGTTGAGGGTAGCTAGAGAGGAAAAACTTTCTGCAGCTTTTGGCACGTTTGGCTTGCCATATTGGCACCAAAATGCTTCCATACTGCAAAAAGTTTTTCACACACATCCGGCACGGCACGGGGGCGGGGCAAGGCGATTACGCATTGCACTGCAACGCCAGTGTAACCCGGTAAAGCATGGCTGTCAAGTCTGAATCTGATTTAGCATGAGCATGCACACCATTATAGTGGGAGCTCAGCATCATCTACATTTCCAGAGCGTAACAACCCTCTCTCTGATGTAGCAATCGATGTCTATCCTCTCCTGGAGCCCCGAATGAAATGCTAGGTCCATCATGAGAATGACCAGCATCCCATCCAGAAGCTGCCAGGCATGCGAGACAGTGAATGTGGCCATCACCTGGATGTCATTAACCTTAATGAAAAAGGCAAGACGAACAACGTGCTGACGTGGTCATGTTCTCATAAGAGAATACAACCACCCACAAACAGAGTCTCAACATGTATGCGATGCGATAGAGGAGTGAGGGGCCCACACGGATTGGTTACCGGGCGGGGAAGCCCTCACTATAATCCTCCGGTCACCCTGGCTATATGCAGAAGTAGCCCTAGACAGAACTAGATCGGGGCATAGGCTATGGGACTCCACCTCGTTTGAGGCACTTGAGTCTCGAACGCGCATCTAGAGCGCCGAACGGCGAACGCTGGGTTGCCGTGACAACCCGCGCTGTCAGCCGGCAGCTCGACGGCACACGGCACGCTGATCAATTAAACCTTAATAAGATAGGCAAGACGAACAACGTGCCGACGTGGTCATGCTCTCAGAGAGAACATAAACCACCCACGAGCACAGTTTCAGCACACTTAAGCCCAGGCATGTGAAACAGTGATCGTGGCCGTCACATGAGGATAGGAAACGACCGCATCCAGAAACACACGGTTTTGCCGGCTCTCGAATGTATAATTTTCTATGTGTATGCCAGGTTAAAGAGATGTGTTTTTAGTCTAGATTTAAACTGACAGAGTGTGTCTGCTTCCCGGACAATGTTAGGGAGACTGATATGTTTTTCTACCCTATAAGGAAGTTGTTAATCTATCTGTGATGTATATAAGCTCAATCTTACTGTACCACCTCAGATAAACAAAGGCATGATGGGGTGAGAGGAAGGAGAAACAGAGATGATGGGGTGAGAAGATAGATAAAATGGGGAACAGAGAAATCTGGAATGAAGACCTCTCATATAGCCTTATCCTTATATGCCTGTGTTTCTCTCTGACACATGACACGATACATAGTAAATCTTTTGTCAAAAGTAACTGGTGTAGCTTCCCTGATTCAACAATAATAGGGGGAAGCAGGATTTTCAAATCTACAAAGGGAATTTAAGATCCATCTTGCAGTCTCTCCCACACGCCGCCGTGGTGATGCGCCCCTGATGGGTTGAAACTCTAGTTGATTCCCCTTTGGAGCATGGCACTTTGAATCTTACTGCTGTTCAGATTGGTAAAAGTCTTTTTGAGCTCTCTGCATGCACCTACGAGATTGGTACCTTTGTCAGACCAGATACGTTTTACCTGGCCCCTCCTACATATGAATCTTCTTAAAGCATGGATACAGGACATACATGTAAAAAGTACGCCATATCTTTTGACAAAATGTCTTCCTCTTTTTGTCTCTATTGGGCCAAAATAGTCCATTCCAACAAAAATCCATAGACAAGAACTTACCACTAAGTGTTGATCAGAAAATATGCAGCTGGGAAGCCAGTTTTTGATGTCTAGAACGAGTACAGACAATGGTGGAAAGTTCCTTCCTTTTAGCAGCGAGTGCTAACAGGCTGTCTCCAAGCTTTTGGTACCAAGCAACAGCTTTAAGAAGAAAGAAATAAGCTTTTGGGTAGGATTCTGTTCATTTTGAGTGACCATGTTACACACAATGGTAAAACCTTTGACCTCTGGGTCATCTTGTCTAAGGGACACTTGTTTATACCTTTCAGTTGGCCAACTGTGATCTGGAGGATTGCCAGAGGAATTCAGGGCCACATATCCATCTTTTATTTTGCAGAAACATTGGTACACTCAGCCCACTGGAGGCATCATCAGCCGGATTGTCCTTACTGGACACATACCTCCATTGTTGGGTGCTGGTATTTTCTCTAACGAATGATACTCTGTTGGCAACATAAGTGTGGAATCTTGCACTGTCATTGGCTATGTATTTTAACACTGCCTGACTATCTGTCCAAAACAGTGAATTTTTCAATGGCAGCTGCAGTTCTGACCGGAGCATCTTGTCTACTTTGACAGACAACACAGCAGCTGCCAACTCAAGTGGTGGTATAGTCAACTGCTTTAAATGGGAAACTCTTGCCTTTCCAATCATGAAAGATACATGAATGTTACCTTGCTCATTGGTCATTCTGTGTAGCTTACAGTTCCGTATCCAAGTTCGCTGGCATCAGCAAAATGATGTAACTGAAAGGACTGTGGCTTACCAAATCCATTGGGTTTCTTACAGCATGGCACACTGAAGGCCGCCAACTTGGGGAGGTCATGAATCCAACATAGCCATTGTCTTGATTGAGACGTGGATATCGGCTTATCCCATCCATAGCCTTCTTTGCACAATTGCTGTAAAAATTGTTTGGCTGGAAGAGTGAGGGGTGCCAAAAGTCCAAGAGGAACAAAGACAGCTCACCATGGAGAGAATACCTCTATGGGTATGGGGTTTTTCATTGAGTGTGATGGTAAATCTAAAGGTGTCATCCTCCACGTTCAATTGAAGTCCCAAGGCATGGTCAACTGGTAGCTTGTCCTTATCTAAATCTAAAGACCTAATCTTCTTCCCTCTTTGCTCCTCCTCAATGGCAGACAAGATGGTTCTACTATTACTCACCCATTTGGGGAGTTGAAAACCTCCCAAGCTGCACAAATCCACCAAGTCTGATCTCAGTTGCACTGCTTCCTGTGCCATGGGCAGAGACACTAGGCAATCATCAACATAAAAATTATGCATTACTGTATTGGTTACTTGAGGTCTAAAACAACTGTTGTCTTCTGCTGTTCTCCGCAAGGCAAAGCTAGCACAGCTTGGAGAAGAGACCGCTCCAAAACGATGCACCAACATGCGATGATCTATAGCATTTTGCTCAATGTCCCCTTCTGGCCACCACAAGAAGCGTAGAAAGTTCACATCTGGTTTTGAGACTCTTACCTGGTGAAACATAGATTTTATGTCCGCCATCATTGCAATGGGTTCTTGACAAAACCTAAGCAGGACTCCAACAATTGAATTGGTAAGATCGGGGGCCTCATTTATAACCGTTGCGTACGCACAAAACAGGCCCTGAAAGAGGCGTACGCCACTTCCGACGCATAAGTTGTGATTTATAAAAACAAACTTGACGGAAAAATGTGCGCACCTGCACGCAAACTCTGACCCATGCGTACGAACGTTTTGGAGACGGAGCAGTTTGGCGACACCGATGGTGAGCTGGAGTTAAATGTCTTTTTGGTCACGAAATGAAAATCTAAAGAAAATTATACATAGGCTATACAGAAAGATAATACAAATATAATTTCACTCACCAAGCATATCACTTGAGGCAAATATTCATCCCTTCTTAAATGTCCGCGCCAGCGAGCGCGTTGTGCCGTTTAGATAAATAAAAGAATGATTTAAACTGTTTTACTTCTGATATAAACATTTAGATTAAATATGCCATTGTCATTGATGGAGTTAAACACTTAAACATGAAATCATTACTGAGAAGTTACAACATTTTTTATATTCAATAAATATAAATATTTGTTGTGGATGCAATGCTTTTGAACACTTTTCCTCTGGCATGCTGTGTTTTAATGTGTTAACTAAAGAGATAATTGCTTATAGCAGATTGTCTGAGAAAATAGTTTCGTGCAAATTATGCACAACAGTCTAGCCTATCTGTTTCCATTAAAGATATAAATCAATAAAAAATACTATTTGGTCAGTGGAAAAGATTGTGAAAACTTTCTCTGAAATGTATTTTACACTATTTGATTTATTTATTCTAAAACAAGGCAAGGATAGGCTACTAAATTATTTTTATTAATGTAGGCTAATGTGACGGCACATCCGTATTAGGCTATTTCATATTTTCCTAATGTCTTGTACCGTTAAACATGTTATCACGTGGATGAATAATCATATGCAAATGATATGCAGATGAGGATATGCATAGTAAAACTAGGCGTTGTAAGCTCCATATATGGTTATTTCGGGGAGGAGACGCGTGTGCGCACAATCTTTTGCTGACTGGGATTTATCGGGATTTATAAAGTGAATTCTGCGCAGGTTCTGGCGTATGCACGGTTTTATAAATCTGAATATTTTTTTGCGTACGCCATTTTTGGCTTTCGGGCGCACGTACACTTTTAGTAAGGATCCTACGCACAGTTTTATAAATGAGGCCCCAGGCCCTTGCAACAGTTCCGTGTGCAGGGACACACCTTTGTAGCGAACTAGCTCTATGAAATATTAATAATCAATCATAACTTGTTATAATCGATTATGAATATATGGATCAGTTAATCGGGTTAACTTGATGTAGCTACATTAACATTACAACCAATTACTCGGTTCGTCCCGTGAACACTCAATATTGGTTATTAATTAATTAATAGAAATGTACATTTCCGGGGCATGGGAAATGTCTTTCTTACTAAGTACTACTAAGAGCAAGTAGTCAAGATCTATGATTAGTGACTCCAGATATGAGCTTGAGAAACAGACAACTTTACGTGTGATATGAAAAAGACTTTATTAACTAGACTAAACATTTAAACTACTCTAACATACACATACATACATGCATACAGTTTACCAAGGGAAAGAGAGCTGAAGCAGAATACAGGAAAGCAAAAAGTTATAGCATTGTTTGATGTTCAGCAGATCAACAGCCTGAGCAAAGGGGTAAAGGATACTTAATGTATCAAATAATGAGACTAAGTTTGATACTTGCATGTCTCGTCCATTTGAATTAAACTGTCCTAATGCAATTTGTTGAGGCTCCGGTTGATCTTTGCTGATGTAGTCTTGATGAGAGAGAACCAGTGGTAGTCAGAGGATCTTTGGTGAATGGAAAGACAAGGCCGCAGCCTGGCGCAAGCTTGGGAGTCCTTGAGGGACTTCCAGTTCAGCCTCATCTTCACGTTATGACTTCTCAAGAAGGACCAAGAGAGTCAGAGAGCCAGAGGCTAAGAGGACCAGAGAGGACAAGCGAAGAGCTAAGAGGACAAGAGAGCGCAAGAGAGGGAAGGGCTGGTGTGGATGCAATTTATAACCTGAGAAAAGTCCAACCTCTCAGGGTTGGCTCGGCCAATAAGAAGGGTGAAG
Organism: Rhinichthys klamathensis goyatoka; assembly: GCF_029890125.1. Lineage (NCBI taxonomy): Eukaryota > Metazoa > Chordata > Actinopteri > Cypriniformes > Leuciscidae > Rhinichthys > Rhinichthys klamathensis. The sequence goes on from NW_026606637.1 coordinate 2,449,201, forward strand.
TTCCAGGCGGGAATTTGGTTTATTGCTCTTTGTTTTAAGGGTGCTCATTGCATGTGCACGCTGGAGGGGTGGTAGCCGATGAAGAAACTATGAAAGATTCTTGTAATACTAATATGTTGTTGTTATCGACATATGTACACAGTCATTTCGATCTTCAAAGTAACAGGTTATAGAGACCAAATATGCCACACATATGATTTTGGTTAACCATAGTATGCAAAGTCTGAAACATTAACCCATTAATTTTTTTAAAGAAGTTTACAAGAAAACATAGACCAAACAACATAAAGGAAAATCATGAGATAGAACATTAGATACATGTTAATACATTTATCACATGGTTATATATATACAGGTCCTTCTCAAAAAATTAGCATATTGTGATAAAGTTCATTATTTTCCATAATGTAATGATAAAAATTAAACTTTCATATATTTTAGATTCATTGCACACCAACTGAAATATTTCAGGTCTTTTATTGTTTTAATACTGATGATTTTGGCATACAGCTCATGAAAACCCAAAATTCCTGTCTCAAAAAATTAGCATATTTCATCCGACCAATAAAAGAAGTGTTTTTAATACAAAAAAAAAAAGTCAACCTTCAAATAATTATGTTCAGTTATGCACTCAATAGTCAATACTTGGTCGGGAATCCTTTTGCAGAAATGACTGCTTCAATGCGGCGTGGCATGGAGGCAATCAGCCTGTGGCACTGCTGAGGTGTTATGGAGGCCCAGGATGCTTCGATAGCGGCCTTAAGCTCATCCAGAGTGTTGGGTCTTGCGTCTCTCAACTTTCTCTTCACAATATCCCACAGATTCTCTATGGGGTTCAGGTCAGGACAGCTGGCAGGTCAATTGAGCACAGTAATACCATGGTCAGTAAACCATTTACCAGTGGTTTTGGCACTGTGAGCAGGTGCCAGGTCGTGCTGAAAAATGAAATCTTCATCTCCATAAAGCTTTTCAGCAGATGGAAGCATGAAGTGCTCCAAAATCTCCTGATAGCTAGCTGCATTGACCCTGCCCTTGATAAAACACAGTGCACCAACACCAGCAGCTGACATGGCACCCCAGACCATCACTGACTGTGGGTACTTGACACTGGACTTCAGGCATTTTGGCATTTCCTTCTCCCCAGTCTTCCTCCAGACTCTGGCACCTTGATTTCCGAATGAGCAACAGTCCAGTGCTGCTTCTCTGTAGCCCAGGTCAGGCGCTTCTGCCGCTGTTTCTGGTTCAAAAGTGGCTTGACCTGGGGAATGTGGCACCTGTAGCCCATTTCCTGCACACGCCTGTGCACGGTGGCTCTGGATGTTTCTACTCCAGACTCAGTCCACTGCTTCCGCAGGTCCCCCAAGGTCTGGAATCGGTCCTTCTCCACAATCTTCCTCAGGGTCCGGTCACCTCTTCTCGTTGTGCAGCGTTTTTTGCCACACTTTTTCCTTCCCACAGACTTCCCACTGAGGTGCCTTGATACAGCACTCTGGGAACAGCCTATTTGTTCAGAAATTTCTTTCTGTCTTACCCTCTTGCTTGAGGGTGTCAATGATGGCCTTCTGGACAGCAGTCAGGTCGGCAGTCTTACCCATGATTTTTTGAGTAATGAAACAGGCTGGGAGTTTTTAAAAGCCTCAGGAATCTTTTGCAGGTGTTTATAGTTAATTAGTTGATTCAGATGATTAGGTTAATAGCTCGTTTAGAGACCCTTTTCATGATATGCTAATTTTTTGAGACAGGAATTTTTGGTTTTCATGAGCTGTATGCCAAAATCATCAGTATTAAAACAATAAAAGACCTGAAATATTTCAGTTGGTGTGCAATGAATCTAAAATATATGAAAGTTTAATTTTTATCATTACATTATGGAAAATAAGGAACTTTATCACAATATGCTAATTTTTTGAGAAGGACCTGTATATATATAACCATGTGATAAATGTATTAACATGTATCTAATGTTCTATCTCATGATTTTCCTTTATGTTGTTTGGTCTATGTTTTCTTGTAAACTTCTTTACAAGAAAATCATTACATTATGGAAAATAATAAACTTTATCACAATATGCTAATTGTTTTAGAAGGACCTGTATATATATAGAATATATAGGATTAAAAGGGTTCATTTCTCCTTCTCAGCAAGAATGAAGTCCATGCACATTCTTTTGGGTCGTAAAACTTATCAGTCTTGTAACAGGACACCGAGTTCTGCCAGTGTGTTAGCTTAATTTGGGGGAAGTTTCACAGACCTTTGTTGGGATAGTGAGTTTGCTGGATTATTCATTAAATATAATGAATCATTCGTGTGTGTCTGATTGGTCCAGACGCTACACCTTGATATGTTGCACCCCAACCAAACACAACTCTAAGTGTATTCTTTTGGGGAGGTAGACTGCATGATGTGGAATATACCAGGTTCTTCCTTCCACTTGATCTACCTCTTCCTGTGGGACCACCTCAGCATATCCTGTTTCTATCATGTCACTGAGAAAGGTGGTGTAATCTTTATGGAATGAATAATTTCTCTTAAATTTCCTTTTCAGAAGACGTCGCATGGCCATGTGACGGTTGTTGGGCATTAGCACATCATATTTCCTAAATGGTAAGTTGAGTGTGTAGTGTCCATCCAATAGTGAGATTGACTCATTTGCAATTTTAAGAAAACTTGTCACCAAATGACATTTCACGTTTTTCGTCTGAGGCTTTTTCATTGAAGTCATGATTGTACTGACTAATCAGACGCTTTTCCAAATTTGCTACAGAGATTCTATTTATGGCAGCAGATTGACAGTCACGGCTTGTGCTGGATTTCCCTCCTCTTAAGGGTCCGTTGACTACCCATCCAACCAAAGTCTTGACTGCATCTTGGCTATTAACAATCTCCCATGGCTCTATGACCTTTGAGGCATTGGTTCCTGTAAGTAGCTCAATGTTGCCATCAATCTCAGGGATATCAACCTTTTGCAGGTATGGCCATCTAGCAAGATCTTTTTTAGGTATGTTTTCCATGGTGACTGGCATCTCCTTTTGTGTGAATACATCAGGCAATTGTATGACATTGATTTTATCCAATCCAGAGATCTCTAATCCAATAATTTTGAAAAAAGTCAAAATGGCAGCGCCGGGTGTGTCAGGTATAGCTGTAGCTCTCCTTGTATACGTGCTGATTACAAGTAATATCAGTTATACCGTCACCGGACAAACTTTTGATGACAGATACTTCCCTTATGGTGACATAAAACTCTCCTGGGCACCTCATCTGAGGGCGAGCCATGTAAATAAACACTTCGGATTCGGGAGACATGCCTTAGCTGTTACCCTCATTCATCCACATCTCTTCAGTCAAGCAAGAGGTTGAGTGTACAAAACTGTACTTCAGCAACAACAAAGACTCGCGTTTATTATTGCAATTTGTCTACTACTATCCAGAGACATCCATCAATGCCCCGGACCGCTCAGCGTCCCAGCACAGACGGGACCTCGTGTTTCATCTACCCATGGTAGGAGCAACACTGGAAACCTTCAGGTATGTTCACCATGTACACAAAACTACACACTCGAACAACCGACTCACCAGCCTGATTCTATCTTCTCGGCGAGCCCCGTGGATTTACCAATGACCAGCACGGTGGCGGCGGCCAGTTCGATGGAGGAGGAATCTGGATTCTCCCGGAGGGATGGCTTGTTTACCTGGGAAGCGCCGCGCAGGCTAACTCCACCAGCACCTTGTGCGACGGCTAGGAACTTGGGAAACGTTGCCCATCCTGTTCACGACAACGCGGTTCAGCAGAAATCACCATATGGGTCTAATAATGCAGATGAAAACTCACCAACTCGACAATTGTTACAGTTACATCTCCATTCAAGTGAAAATAAAGCTGACATAAGTAGCTTAGCTACAACCGGAAGTACTACAAAGCAAAACAGGAAGTTGACGACAAATCTAGCTGTCGTGAAAAACAGGAAATGGAATGTCTTCAGAACTGTCAACAACTGTAAAATAATATGGGACTCCAGCATAAAACCAAAGGGCTTACTTGGTGGACACCTTAATGTACGCAGTCTCATATCAAAAAATTAACAAATCCAACATCTGTTAATAGACTCAAATTTGGATTTTCTATGTCTGTCTGAAACCTGGCTTCATGCAAATTCACCTCCTGCAGCCATTACCATACCAGGTTATCAAATTTACAGAAGATATAGGGTGAGATCTAAAGGAGGCGGTGTCATGGTGTACATAAAAAACAATGAGGAAATAGACTTGTCAAATAGTGACTTGGAATGTATCGGATTAAAAATTATTTTATCTCCACAAATGTATTTTAGCTTGATAGTAATTTATTGCCCACCCTCGGCCAAAATTGATTTTTATGAAAATTTCCGCAGCATGCTTTTAAATTGCAACTTTGAAAAAGAAGTAATAATAATGGGAGATTTTAATGTTAATTGGGAAGATAGATCAGCCAGGAAAAATCTCAAACAAATAAGCGATAACTTTGATCTAACGCAGGTAGTTAAGGGCCCAACAAGAATAACCCATAATACAGGAACTCAGATTGATTTAATATTCAGCAACAAACCAGAAAGAATTACAAAATCCTTTAACATGATCACAGGCCTATCGGACCACAATCTAGTTCTGGTGGCAAGAAAATAAACAAGAAAAAGATTTTGTTTTTCCACTGCTAAGGAGCAAGAATCAACCAGAATACCTAACAAAGAGCAGGACCGTTTCAAAAACACAATAAACAGGTTTAATTGGAGTAATTTGCTTGCAGGGAAAGACTTACATGAGGGAAGTAATGTGCTCTCAAGTAAACTGCAATATTTCATTAAGAAGTTTACTCAGAAATTTAGAAATAGAAACTCCAAGAATAGTCTTCCATGGATTAATGCTGAAATTCTGAAAGTGATGAAAGAACGTGACCTTGCAAAAAAAAAGGCAAATAAATCAAAATTATGTCATGATAAACACCGTTTTACAATGCTGAGGAACAAAGTAACATCTCTGTTGAGAAAGTCAAGGGCTGACTTTTTTCTGAGCATAATAAGCAAAGCAATTCGAAGTTGATTTGGGATCAATTAAAAAAACTGATGGGGCAGGAACACAAAGAAAGAAAACCTGTTGAACTTTTATTAGATGGAAAACGTATCTCTGATCCAGCTGTTGTTGCTATGGCATTTAACAACTATTTTGTTGACTCTGTTGCATCTATTGCACTGTGTTTTTCACAGATAGACACACGTATTTGTTCTGTTTTGTCGTCAGAGCCCAGCCTTGTGTTTTCCAGTGCCTCTGAAAGAAATATAGAAGCCTTAATCAGATCACTTAACACATCAAAAGCTAAAGATGTGTTTGGAATGGATACCACAATGCTGAAAGATTTAGGTTCATCATTAGTTATCCCCATCACAAAAAATATAAATCAGTCTATCTCCGAGGGGGAATTTCCAAATGCATGGAAGTCAGTCATTGTTTCCCCAATATTTAAATCTGGAGACAGACAAATAATTTCCAATTACAGACCCATTAGTATTTTGCCTGTAATGTCAAAGGTTCTGGAAAAGTGGGTATCTCAACAGATTAGAGATCACCTGAACACTGTCTTTTCCCTCCATCCACTACAATTTGGATTTAGGCCAAACCACTCTACCGAGACAGCTAACTGCTTTTTCATTGAAAACATTAAATCATTGCTTGACAAGAACAGTGTTGTTGGAGCCATCTTTTTACATCTCAGGAAAGCTTTTGACACTGTTAATCATACAATTTTACTCTCCAAACTTTCTCATCTCAACTTTTCGGATAATGCTCTTAAGTGGGTAGCATCTTATCTTAACCTCTTAACCTTCTCCAGAGCGTCGGCGCACTGAAGCGTTTTTTTTTTTATTTAGTTCAAATATACTATCAGATTTAATGTTATACCTTGACAAACTATACATCATTAAAAAGATATAAGACTCAAGATTCAGTATTTGACCACTATTGTATTCTGAGAAACTTATAGTGACAGTTATGTCTTAATTTGTGTCAGGAGTTATGAAATGAAAAAAATGAGTCGATACCTTTAATATGAATTATGAGCGTCAGCCGGTCCATTCATAAAAAACACTCCGTGCTGTCGTCATGACAGCGATTCACAAAACAACGTCCCTGAGGGCTTTTAGCTCAACAATGTGCAGATGTGGAGAAATATTGATATATTCTCATAGATTCACATCATATTTCTATAGACAGGAATAATATTTATTGAATTTATACCCAAATGCGTCGATGTAATCATAATGATCGCTTCTTACTGAGATGTGCTGTGTTTTCCATTCATACCAATAGCATGGGGGCGCTATTATGTCCAATAAAAGTCCATATATGGATCATGAAGAAGACCCATAGTCATGTGACATTCCAGGACGTCACTGAGTGATACAGAAAGTACAGAGATCGCTGTAACATGCAGATAAAGATGTTTTGAAGACAATAAACATGATTGCAATGATATTTGAGTTACCTGTGTTCTTCAAGCCATGCCAGGTATTTCATAATAATAGATTATATTTATAATGTAATGCTAATCGATACAGATTTCATCATCGTTCAGAACACTAAATAATACATTTTCTGTCTGATTTTTTTTTATCTGAAGCCAAGTTAGATCACAGAAGATTATTTAAAACACTAGACTTGCGTTATATAGTGAGTTTGGAGCGCAAACATAGTTTTAATCTCATAAATGGTCGTGTATTGATGGTGTGCTAAGCTAACATGCTAGCGAGCCCAGGCGCACCTGCCACGAGCAGTTATTGTTTTATGATTTTTTTCTAAATTGGAATGCTTACTGAAATGTTTCAGTGCATTTGATACCAGTTTCAAATATTTAGTGAGAACTTTGATAAAAGAAATTAGGGTTTGAAACCCTATGAATAGCTTGTGAATAGCCAGTCGTTAGTAGCTATAATGCAGACAAAAGAAATGCATATTTAGAGCCATAATAACCAGTCTGGAGAGGTGTAAATGTGTGCAGGGGAGACTGAGACTGAATGGGGCACCACAAAACAATAGAGACAATAGACTGAATAGATGACTCAGAAGATGACTAAACATCAGTTTGCTAATAGAGTCTAATCAAAATAAAGTAATTTGACATGATCTTGAAAAACATTTAACTAAATACAGAGCTTTATACTTATCATTTTCAGATTTTAAATATAAAATGGTCAGACATGTGGCTTTAGCTGCAGTGCATTTCTAGATTGCTCCAGGGCCAACTTCAATTTTATTTTCATGAAGATGTTTCATAAAAATAAATTTCTAATAACTTTACAAAACTTTGAAGCTATTTAAAATTGTTTTTTTTCATTATGACAATAATTAATTCTACATTTACAATAAACAACCAGGTGTCAGCTTTCAAATGAGATCATACTTGTGCTTTTAGTGCAAAGGATTCATGAACTGTATCTGTTTCAGTTTGTGTATGTCATTTCTGGGGATTTTTCAAAAGTGGGCTTGAAGCTTAACAGGTTAACCAACGATCACAAACCGTCCGTATTGGCAGCTATCAGTCTGAACCTCTTCACTTGTCCACTGGAGTGCCCCAAGGGTCAATCCTGGGCCCTCTTCTGTTCTGCATATATATTAATGACCTACCACGTGTGTGCCCAGAAGTAAATATTCAAATGTATGCAGACGACACAGTTCTATACATATATGGGCCATCAAAAACAGTAGTGGCAACTAAACTTACAAACGCTATGCTAAAGATCAGTGAATGGCTAAACCAGTGTAGCCTTCAGTTAAATGTCTCCAAGACAGTTGGTATGTTTTTTACTAAAACTACCAACTCCACAGCAAATCTGTGTAAATATCTGGTGAAAAACTTGTCAACCCGAGCAGCCAAAATGTTTATGCATTCACTGATCTTTTCGCATATGACTTACTGCCTTACCAGCTGGTCCCAGGCCAACCACACCACTTTGAACCCAATACAGTCCCTATACAAACAAACACTTAAAGTTCTGGATAAGAAACCACGTCATTTTCATCACTGTGATATTCCGTCAAAATACAATTTATTAAGTTGGGAAAATCTTATTAAGTACACAAATATTTGTTTAGCATATAAAATCCTTCATGGCCTGGCCCCTCCACCTCTTAGTGAGTTTCTGAGTTTAAGGTCCAACACCAGTCGCCTCACTAGAGGAACATCCAGAGGGGACTGTGTTATTCCATTCAGGAAAACGAATCGGTTACCTAACGTAACCTCGGTTCTCTCTAGATGAGGGAACGAGTATTGCGTAAGCTAGCTTACGCTGCGGGAAAGATTCATCTTTGCTGAGAATTTGAAGCCAAAAAATTATTTCATAATTTGTATCCATTGACAACGCAGTTCCTCTGCGGCAGACCTTGAGCAGGCTAGCTAGCGGCTCATTGGTTCGCTCAGAGAGAACTGCTTAAGCCTATGGGAGAGCGGGGCTGAACCCGCTGCCAATGAGAAGCGCTCGCGCGCTCATTGCGTCATGGCCCGCCAGAATGGGCGTGGCTATGGTGTATATAACAGTCTCTCCCAGGCTTATATGTTGATTTATTTCAGCGTGAAGCGAAACGCTAGTAGCGCAAGCACGGCCGGGAACGCAATACTCGTTCCCTCATCTAGAGAGAACCGAGGTTACGTTAGGTAACCGATTCGTTCTCTTACGAGAGGTTCTCTCGTATTGCGTAAGCTAGCTTACGCTGCTAGCTTACGCTCCGTGCGCGCTATGAATCCACTCATGAATCCCGGGGAGATACCGGGGGATTCTTAACGTGGAGTGAATGTAATATGAGGCCGGCAGAGCGGGCACATGAAGTGTATACATAAGCATCTAAGGGGAGCACAAGGGGCGAACCGGTTGTGTGAGGGACTCCCAGTAATGCAGCTTCTTAGGGAGCTGATCGTTAGACGGCTAGTACTTTTGCCTGCAAGGCGGGAACTTCCAAGTTGTAAAATCTGACAAAGGTGGACGGGGAGGCCCATCCCGCAGCCACACAAATGTCATGAATGGAAATTCCACAGGACCATGCCCACGATGAGGCCATGCCTCTAGTGGAGTGAGCCCTGAAGCCCAGAGGGCAGGGCAGGCATTTAGATGCGTAAGCAGAGGCAATCGCGTCCACTATCCATCTAGACAGCGTCTGTTTTGAGGCGGCCAGACCCTTGGTGCGCCCCCCAAACGACACGAAAAGCTGCTCAGCGCGTCTGAACGCGGCAGCGCGCGTAGTGTACAATCTCAGGGCCCGCACCGGGCAGAGGAGATTGGCGTCGCGCTCACTATCGGATGAAGGTAGAGCCGATAGGGAAATAATCTGAGCCCTGAACGGGGTACCAATCGCCTTCGGGACATAGCCATGCCTAGGTTTGAGAATGACGACCGAATCATTCGGTCCAAACTCAAGACACGCGGCGCTGGATGAGAGCGCGTGAAGATCCCCCACGCGTTTTACTGAGGACAGAGCCGTCAGAAAAACGGTTTTGAGCGAGAGGTATTTTAGGTCCACAGACTCGAGCGGTTCGAACGGGGGTGCTTTCATAGCTTCGAGAACTATAGAAAGATCCCAGATAGGAACCGAAGGGGGGCGCGGAGGGTTCATCCTCTTAGCTCCCCTGAGGAAGCGGATGACTAACTCGTCTTTGCCCAGGGACTGAGCGCGTCGGGGTTCAGTGAACGCCGCGACGGCTGCCACGTAAACCTTGAGAGTGGAGGGGGACCTGCCCTTGTCCAGCATCTCTTGAAGGAAAACAAGCAAAGACGGCACCTCGCACGACCGTGGGTCCAGATTTTTGTCGGTGCACCATTTTGAGAACACAGACCATTTAGACGCATAGAGCCTTCTCGTGGAAGGTGCTCTAGCCTGTATGATAGTGTTTCTTACTCCCTCTGGCAAATCGACGAATAGTCGTTGAACACCCATGCATGGAGCGCCCAGCGCTGTGGATGGGGATGCCAGATCGTGCCGCGAGCTTGAGAGAGGAGATCTGCTCTGACTGGGATGGGCCACGGGGCTGTCTGTGACAGCTGAGTGAGCTCCGGAACCCAAGACTGACTCTCCCAGCACGGGGCTATGAGGAGCACCGAGTGGCGTGTGTCCCTGATCCTCTGAATTACCTGCGGTAGCAGAGCGATCGGAGGGAATGCATAGAGCGGGCGGCGAGGCCATTCCTGGGCTAGCGCGTCCTCGCTCCTTGAAAAAAATATTGGGCAGTGAGCGTTCTCCTCTGACGCGAAGAGGTCCACTTCTGCTCTGCCGAATAGCCGCCACAGTATTTGGACCGTTTGTGTGTTCAGGGACCATTCTCCTGTGGAGATGAGGTTCCTGGACAGTATGTCTGGACCGTCGTTCAGATGGCCCGGCACATGCGTCGCTCTGAGCGAGAGCAGGCGGCTCTGAGATCAAACTAGAATGCTGTGTGTCAGCAGGAAGACATTCCTGGATCTGACACCGCCCTGACGGTTGAGATAGGAGACCACAGCCATGTTGTCTGAACGGATCAGGACGTGGTGTCCCCGAATGAGCGGGAGGAAGCGCGAGAGCGCGTTCTCGACCGCAAGCATTTCCAGACAGTTTATGTGCAAGGGGCTTTCCTGAGTCGACCAATGGCCGAAGGCCGGTGAGCCCTCGCAGACCGCACCCCAACCCGTGTTGGATGCGTCTGTCGAGATGACCTTTCGGCGGGAAAAGGTCCCCATCGTGACGCCTCGCCGAAACCATTCTGCTACTGTCCATGGCTGCAGTGCCGTGAGACATGTCTGCGTAACCCTGATCAGCTGGCGGCCCGTGTTCCACGCGCGGTGGGGTACACGGCTTTTTAACCCTCATGTGGTGTTCGGGTCAATTTGACCCGGAGAAGATTTTCTTTTTCCCGAAAATACAAGTTAATGTTATCGCTTTGGACTGAAACTTAGTGACTTTGTTCCCAAACGGTATAACTAAATCTCTTTTTTTTTTGGAAAATTTTCTTCTTTTTTTTGTGGGGGTTTTGTTACCTTGTTACACTTGTGGTGTTCCCGGTCAAAAATGACCGGCCTATAAAAAATAGCTTATAAGTCACTCATTATACCATATTTTCACCCAATCTTGGATTCAATCTTTTTGTCAACTTGTTCTCTTTCAATTAGGACTGGTTTTATATTTCTGTTTGCATCTGATTAATCGTGGGCCTCATTTATCTGAGAGTAGGCATCTCATTTTTTGAGTAAAAAACAAATAATTTATGAGTATATTTGGAAATATGAAAAAAAAATATGAAAAAAATGGCTACTGTTGATCACACTAGTCTACTCTAATGTTTCACCAGGAATTTTGTTTTGAAACTTTTGTTTTGTAAAAAATATGGCACATAGTCACACTTGTGGTGTTCCCGGTCAAAAATGACCGGCCTATAAAAAATAGCTTATAAATCACTCATTATACCATATTTTCACCCAATCTTGGATTCAATCTTTTTGTCAACTTGTTCTCTTTCAATTAGGACTGGTTTCATATTTCTGTTTGCATCTGATTAATCGTGGGCCTCATTTATCTGAGAGTAGGCATGGTCAAAAATGGTCACAATGGCCGACCATTGAAAGTGAATGGGAGACACTGAAAATAACAGAACAATTTAGTTTTCAGGAGCATGTTCATTATTTTCATGTACACATATGAGCATGTGTGCTTGCAAACATCGAGCCCTTGGACCTGTGCATGTATCGATACATTTATACACACGCTACCCAGACACACACACACGTTAAAACACACAAACTTTTTTGAGTATTACACACATTCTTTTCCACAGAGAGAAATTTGATCCTACCCTAACCTGCATCTAATATACATTTATCCATCTGACATTACCACACACACACACACACAAACTGGCCGTGACTGCAGTGACCCGGCTTCAAAAGAATCTTTCTTTCATGTTCTTGTTTCATCACAGCTTCCAGACAAAATATTATGACATTTTGTTTTGGAACTGTGAGGTTCTCACACAGAACTAGACAATATTTACAAATATACATCATGTGATAGCACAGGCATATATAAATGCCTCACAGCACCTTGCTTGTCATTCATTTGTGGCAGCACAATGGCAAAGCAGCTCTCTGCACATGATGTTATTCATCAGATTTTTGACTCAGAAACTAGTGAGGAGGAAATGCAGGATGCATCTTGCAGTGAAGATGTTTCTGAAGAGGGAGGCACCACTGAATCGGCTACAGAGCTTGAAACAACTGATGAGGAGCAGTCTTCCAGTGATGAGGGCCCAGCTGAGGTTACCGTTTCATTCTGGTCAAAAGATGGAACTTTGTCCTGGTCTTCATCCCCACCTATGAGGCAAGGCAGGTTTTCTTCTGAAAATGTCATGAAGATGAAGCCAGGGCTAACAAGATATGCCATATCCCGAATTGATGACATACAATCATGCTTCAACTTGTTTGTGACGGAGCCAATCGAAAACATAGTCATATCCATGACTAATTTAGAGGGGAGAAGAGTCTTCAAAGACAAGTGGAAGACGGTTGATTCAACAGACATCCAGGCATATATGGGTCTCTTGATTATGGCTGGGGTCTACAGATCCCGAAATGAATCTACCGACAGTTTATGGGATGCAGACACAGGTCGGGCAATTTTCCGCGCCACAATGTCACAACAGACATCTCACGTGTTGTCACGAGTAATTCGATTTGACAACAGAGAGACAAGACATCAACGCCATCAAAATGACAAGCTTGCTCCAATTCGAGAGCTCTGGGACAAGTGGGTGGAGAGGCTGCCACTCATCTACAACCCAGGTCCAGCAGTTACAGTGGATGAGCGCTTAGTTGCTTTCAGGGGGAGGTGCAGATTCAAACAATATATCCCCAACAAACCTGCCAAATACGGGATAAAGCTTTGGACAGCATGTGACTCCAAAACCAGCTACGCATGGAATATGCAGGTCTATACAGGAAAATCGTCAAGTGGTGTTCCAGAAAAGAACCAGGGCCAGAGAGTTGTCCTTGAAATGACAGAAGGTCTACAAGGACATACAGTGGTATGTGATAATTTTTACACTTCCTATAATCTCGGCAAAGAGCTACTGAGAAAAAAAAACACCATGGTGGGGACAATCAGAAGGAACAAGACTGAGCTTCCTCCTGCACTAGTGACCAACATGAACAGGGATCTTTTTTCCACCAAGTTCGCCTTCACCGACACACATGCACTTGTGTCATACTGCCCGAAGAAAAGGAAAAATGTCCTACTGATGTCAACTCTGCACAAAGATGCCTGTGTGAGTACCAGGGAGGACAGGAAACCAGAAGCCATCCTGTACTACAACGAAAACAAAGGGGGAGTTGATAACCTTGATAAGGTATGCTATTTTTTATTTTTTTTTATTACCTAATTGTTTTATATTGTAATATTACAATTCTCTAATACGGTAATATTATAATTATTGTTTTGTGTGTGTGTGTGTGTTTTTAAGGTTACTGGCACATACTCCTGCAAGAGAAAAACACTACGATGGCCCATGGTGTTGTTTTTTAACATCCTCGATGTCTCAGCCTACAATGCGTTTGTAGCATGGATGGAGGTGAATCCAGGGTGGAAAGAGGGGAAAACCTTCAGGAGGAGGCTGTTCCTAGAAGAGCTGGGGAAATCCATGGTGACCCCCCTGATACAGAGGCGCCAAAATATACCCAGAGCACTGCCCTCTGCTACATTGGTGAGAGACATACAAACACCAGAACCAGGTCCTTCAGTTGGCACAGGCAGAGGAGAGAAACGAAAGAGATGCACTTTGTGTGCCCCAAAAGATGTGAAAACAGGCACTGTCTGTTTCAAATGCAGAGCGCACATTTGCAAGGCACATACATTATACTGTTGTCAGTCATGTGCATAAGTGGCACAAAATGACCAATTGCAAGTTACCTTAAAAATGCTTTTGTTAGTCACTTGGATGAGTTCACACAGAGACCGTCACAGTTTCTTATTTTGGTTAGTTCATCATTTGGAAAACTGAAAGAAAATGAACAGTGTTTTATTTGTGTTCTCTATATGACAGCGTTAATGTGTTCTTTTTTGTATGTCACAATGGTCAGATTTGTCAGGGAACAGCACAAGTGTTACTGTGCACCCCTTTTCTGAAAATTAAAGCATTTCAAAATACAAGCCCTGTGTTTTGTAATCTTCTACATTCACTTTCAATGGCCGGCCATTTTTGACCGGGAACACCACAAGTGTGACTATGTGCCATATTTTTTACAAAACAAAAGTTTCAAAACAAAATTCCTGGTGAAACATTAGAGTAGACTAGTGTGATCAACAGTAGCCATTTTTTTCATTTTTTTTTTTCATATTTCCAAATTTACTCATAAATTATTTGTTTTTTACTCAAAAAATGAGATGCCTACTCTCAGATAAATGAGGCCCACGATTAATCAGATGCAAACAGAAATATAAAACCAGTCCTAATTGAAAGTGAACAAGTTGACAAAAAGATTGAATCCAAGATTGGGTGAAAACATGGTATAATGAGTGATTTATAAGCTATTTTTTATAGGCCGGTCATTTTTGACCGGGAACACCACAAGTGTGACTATGTGCCATATTTTTTACAAAACAAAAGTTTCAAAACAAAATTCCTGGTGAAACATTAGAGTAGACTAGTGTGATCAACAGTAGCCATTTTTTTCATTTTTTTTTTCATATTTCCAAATTTACTCATAAATTATTTGTTTTTTACTCAAAAAATGAGATGCCTACTCTCAGATAAATGAGGCCCACGATTAATCAGATGCAAACAGAAATATAAAACCAGTCCTAATTGAAAAAGAACAAGTTCACAAAAAGATTGAATCCAAGATTGGGTGAAAATATGGTATAATGAGTGACTTATAAGCTATTTTTTATAGGCCGGTCATTTTTGACCGGGAACACCACAAGTGTGACTATGTGCCATATTTTTTACAAAACAAAAGTTTCAAAACAAAATTCCTGATGAAAATTTTAAGTTGAGTAGTGTGATCAACGATACCAATTTTCTTCAGATTTTATTTAATATTTCAAAAATTATTCAAAAATTTTAAAAAATTTACTCAAAAAATGAAATGCCTACTCTCAAATAAATGAGGCCTATGATTATTCAGATGCAAATCAAAATATAAAACCAGTCCTAATTGAAAGAGAACATGTTGACAAAAAGATTGAATCCAAGATTGGGTGAAAATATGGTATAATGAGTGATTTATAAGGTTTTTTTTATGGCCCGGTCATTTTTGACCGGGAACACCACAGGTGTTATAGGGTTTTGAACACCACATGAGGGTTAACCAGAGCTGAAGCGGGCGCATGTGCAGAAGGCCCAGCTGAAGCACAGCGGAGGCTGAGGCCATGTAACCCAGCATCCTCTGAAAAGTTTTCAGAGGTGTGCGGGTGCCCATCTGAAAAGAGGCGGCTAGTCGCTGAACACTGCGCGCGCGCTGTGTAGACAGGCGAGCCGTCATTGTGACCGAGTTCAAATCTATTCCTAGGAAGGAAATCGATTGACTGGGTTGAAGGGAGCTCTTTGTCCAGTTGACAGAGAGGCCCAGCGTTTTCAGATGGTCGAGGAGAACTGCGCGGTGCGACAGAAGCTCTGTCCGTGATTGAGCCAAAATCAGCCAGTCGTCCAGATAATTCAATATGCGCAGCCCCTGGCTCCGCAGGGGGGCGAGCGCCGTATCCATACACTTCGTGAAGGTACGGGGCGCCAGGGATAAGCCGAACGGGAGAACGGCGTATTGATAAACATGACCCTCGAAGGCGAAACGTAAGAATGGCCTGTGACGGGGATTTATCTGGATCTGAAAATAGGCGTCTTTCAGGTCTAGAGAGATGAACCAGTCCCCCTGGCGCACCTGCGCGAGGAGTTTCCTGATAGTGAGCATCTTGAACGGTCTCTTCATGAGCACTTTGTTCAAAAACCTGAGATCTAAAATCGGTCTGAGGCCGCCGTCTTTCTTGGGAACCAGAAAATAACGGCCGTAAAACCCCGACTCGGTCATAGATGGCGGGACTCTCTCTATAGCGCCCTTTTGCAACAGCGTCGCAATTTCTGAGCGGAGCGTGTTGGCGGCCAGCGGGCTGACAGTAGATTCGAGCCGAGCGCGCGAACGAGGCGGGCGGCGGCGAAACTGTAGCAGATAGCCGTTCTTTATAATGCTTAGCACCCACGGGGAAATGCCTGGAATGGCTTCCCACGCTTTGGAGCATGCGGCTAGTGGCCGAATGGCTATATCGCCCTGATTGCTGCACATAGCGGGCTGGACACAGTGTGTGGGCGTGCTTTGAATGTGTGTGGCAACGGGACTTACACTCAGAGAGGAGTCTATGGGCCGTGAAACAGAGCGAGCAGAGAGGGGACACGCGCATGAGCTCGTGGGCGTGTTTATGTTCTCTGATACTAGAGCGGGCTGTGCCCGCTTCATGTGGGGGGGCTCTGAGAGAGACACGGGATATGTTATGCTTGTGTGTATGGGTGAACACATGATTGTGGGCACATTTTCTACACAACTGGCATATTTTCTCTTTTTGAGATTTCTCTGGGTAGCCGTAAAAACGGCTTTTTGTCGCTCGCAAGCGGGCTGGGACACCGGCTTGTTTGTGGCGGTAAACACTACAGCAGTCGGCGAAACAACGGGGACTGGCAGAGGGTGAAGCTTTGACGGCGGTCCGGCCGCAGCGGGAGAGCGCCGTCGTTTTCTTAACTGTGCTAGGCAGACTTCTGATGATCAGGCTTCAGCGTGATCTTGGGTCGCGGACCCCGTGGGGGCGGCGGTCTGCGGCGGCTGTCAGAGCGAGAGCGAGGGCGGCCGCCCTGTCTGCGCTGGGCTGTTTGAGTCTGCGGAGGAGGGCGCTGTGGTGGGGCTCTGGCAGGAGGCTCGCGAGAGCGGCCTGCGGAAGAGCTAGCGCGGCGGGGCAGAAACAAATTCATGGCCTGAGTGGCTTTCTGGACCTCGGAAAAGCGATCGACGATCCCCGTGACAGCAGATCCAAAAAGGCCCGTCGGGGAGAGGGGCACGTTAAGAAACGCGGCGCGCTCAGAATCTCCCATGTCGGCGAGCGTGAGCCATAAGTGTCTCTCGGATACACAAAGGCTGGCCATGCATCTCCCCAGAGCTTGTGAGGCGGCTTTAGTGGCGCGAAGGGCGAGGTCCGTAGCACTTCTCAGATCCGTGACAGCGGAGGGGGGGGTTCCACCGCTCTCGGCCCACTCACGGAGAATATCGCTCTGTAGCACTTGGAGGACAGACATAGAATGCAGCGCCGCAGCGGCCTGACCGGCGGCGGCATAGGCGCGAGCATGAAAGCTCGAGGTCGCTCTGCAAGCTTTCGAAGGAAGCGTGGGGGAAGAGCACCATCTAGCAGAGGGCGGGCAGAGGTGGGCGGCGACCAAGTCCTCAACGGGCGGCATGGCTGAATAACCTTTTTCGGCGGCTCCGTCCACCGAGCGCAGCGAGGCGGAGATATCGGAGCGGTTTCTGGCCGAGAGTGGGGCATTCCAGGACTTCGTCAGCTCTGTGTGAAGTTCAGGCAGGAATGGGGCGGCCCGGTTGCACGCGGGGGTCGAGCGCCGATGAAAAAAGCTGCCGTCCATCCGGTTCGGGGCCTGCTCGGGTGGAGGAGACCACTCGAGACCGAGGCGGTCGACGGCCTGTGAGAGGAGGCGCATTAGTTCCTCCTCTATCCCGGCGCGGATCCCCGCCGACTCTCTCGTGGATCCGAGAGATGACCATTCCTCACTGTCTGACGCGAGCAGTGAACAGGAATCCTTCTCCTCCGCGGCGTCATCGGAAGCGACAGAGCGGCCACTCGGCGGCAACTGTATGTCCGGCTGGGGCGGGGAGGGAGAGCGGGAAGCGGGAGGCGGCGGCGGCGGCCCGCATGGTTCCGCAGGGGGCTCCGGCGGCCTCTGGGCGCGGCGTTTCTTCTTCCGCGGCGAAGAGAGAGGCGGCGCGGGAGCGGATTTAGCCGCCAGAAGTCGTGACCGCAGGGACGACAACGGCAGGCTCTCACAGAAGTCGCATCCTCCATCAGCGAGGGCGAGTTCCGCGTGCTTGAGTCCCAGGCAGAGAGCGCAAATGACATGGCGGTCTCCGTCCTCGAGAGGAGCGCGGCAAGAGCCGCAGGCGAAGCGAGGCATCTTTAAAAAGACGCTCGCGCTCTTTTAGATAATGAGAGAAGGATACAGTCGTCGGATGGCGCTAGCTTGCAGGGCGGCTGAAGGTGGCGAAGACGGCCGGCTTCTTCAGGGTCCGGGAGCTCGCTAGAGTGATGCCTTCTCGACGGCGACAGCTTTTCTCAAGTCAGCAGAAGCGTGTAGCTCGCTGAAGATGAAATGAATCAACATATAAGCCTGGGAGAGACTGTTATATACACCATAGCCACGCCCATTCTGGCGGGCCATGACGCAATGAGCGCGCGGGCGCTTCTCATTGGCAGCGGGTTCAGCCCCGCTCTCCCATAGGCTTAAGCAGTTCTCTCTGAGCGAACCAATGAGCCGCTGGCTAGCCTGCTCAAGGTCTGCCGCAGAAGAACTGCGTTGTCAATGGATACAAATTATGAAATAATTTTTTGGCTTCAAATTCTCAGCAAAGATGAATCTTTCCCGCAGCGTAAGCTAGCTTACGCAATACGAGAGAACCTCTCGTAAGAGAACTGCATCAGCCTTCTCTATTGAAGCTTCAAAAGAATGGAACAACATCCCAACACCAATCAGAGAAATCAATAGTTATAATGTATTCCGCTCATCATTAAAACATTGGCTCCTTAGCAATCAAACATGCCAGCACTGAACTTCCACCGCCACCGCTTTCTTGAGTCATCTTGCATGTTCTTCTTATCTAATTTCGATACTGCTGCATTTTAATGTTTACTCTGCCTTTTAAGCTTTGTATTATAACTGACTAATGTTATTGACTATGTCCTTTAATATTGATACTGTATTGTACTGTATTCAATCAGATACTGTACTGTATCTGATTGGAGCTCTGTAGCACACGAACTCCTTGTTGCATGTTTGTTTTGATGTCTTATTCCTGCTGCTGCAGCAAATGTAATGTTTTTTGTATTTTGCCATGTGATAATCAACTTGTTTTACCTATTACCTATTTCCAGGGTGCCTTCTGTACATCGGGCCTAGGACTACAGATGAAAACTAGCCTTTTGGCTATCTCTGGCATATTGTTGAGCTGTTATGTTAATATGCACTGTCCTTGCAAATAAAATAAATAAAAAATAAAAATAAAAATTCCTGTGATTACATAAGTTGGCATGGACTTCTCATGACTCATTGTCTTCAACAGGATATTAGTTATTTTACCTTTGACGTTCAACTGAGACATCAGACGTTCGGTACAAAAGGTACCGGAACTTCGAGGGTCAATGAAAGCATAAACTGGGATGATCGTGTCATCCTTAGCAGCTTTGACTCTTACTGGAACCACTGAAAGGACATTATCCTGTATACCAGCCCCAATATGCCCACCAGCTGGCCGCATAACAGCAGAGGAGTTCACGGTTTCTTTTGTGTCAATTTTCTTTTCATGCTTTACCTTTTGCTCTGTTTGCTCAATGTGAAGGACACTTGGGTACTGTTTAGAACATGATGTACAGGTGAGCCTCTTCCTACAGTATTTGCTGATGTGACCTTGATGTAGGCAACCAAAACAGATTCCTTTTCCTTTGAGGAAGTCTATCTTTTCCCTGTGTTTCTTTTTCTTGAATAGCTTACACTGCTCCAACATGTGATCGCTGCTGCTACACAGATGACATAAGACTTGCGAATGGTTGTCGTTGGAGGACTGCTGAGTAGAATGGAAAGCAGGAGCAGAAACACTAGTTGCAAAGGTACTTCCACCAGACTTTGGCTTGACTTTAGTGGGGAACTTGTCTTTAGTTCTGGCTAGTGGTTTATCTAGAATATCCCCGAATACTGGGTCTGAAGCCACTCTCACTTGCTTTTCAACAAATAGGACAAGATCTTTAAATTGAGGCCTACTGTTCTGGTTTTCTTGAAATTCCCACACATTTGATCGCCATCTTTTCCTCAGCTTGTAAGGAAGTTTCAAGACCAAGACTTTCATGTTGGATGACAAGTTAATTTCATGTGAGTAACTCTTGTCCTCCATTGCATTACAACAGCCCCTCAAGAATATTGCTAAGGCTTGCAGAGATTTAGAATCCTCAGGTCTAATCGCAGGCCATTCTAATGCTTTATTCATATAGGCAGAACGCAAACTGAATTCATCTCCGAAGTTTTTCTGTAGCAAATCTCTTGCTCTTTCATAACCTCTATCTGGGGTCATATGAAGACAACTCCTTACCAGATCTCTGGGAAAGCCACTGGTATATTGATAAAGAAAGTACAGCCGGTCAGCACTGCTATCTGTTTTTAGCTCAATGCTATACTTAAAAGCTCTTATGAATGGTCTGTACTTCAAAATATCACCATCGAAGATTGGGATATCTCTCTGAGGAAGACTTTAAAGCTGATGCTGCTTCACTAGAAGGGATGTTATGTCATTTTGGCGTTGAAGGATGTTTACCAAGCTGCTCAAATGTACACCAGAACTCGCACCAGACTCTGAAGACTGGTCAGATGCACTGGGTGTGGTTAAGTTTGACTGTGCATGGAGGTTAACTGGACCAGGTTCTTGAACCTCCTTGGCTTTCTTACTGACTGCATTGTGGCCATTTGAACGCTGTGGGATAGGACTGGGTTGAACATCCTTGGGGTGAACACTTGGGGTTTGCACAACAGAAAGGGCTTTAGAGGCCTTATCCAAAGAAAGGAATTCACACTCCGAAGCATAACTCTTTGATGACATCTCAGCAAGATAGACATTCCTGTCAATTTGGCCTTCCCTTGGCATGTTCAAGTCGTGAGGATTAGCTCGCTGTTAAGTCTGTTGCTGCTGAGGCTCCGTGATATTTACCAGCGGGCATCAAAACTGCGAGTTTGGCTGGTGAGGCTTCTAGCTTTGCTTTCAGCTCTAGAACTTCAAATTTTTTCTTTAATGTTTGCCTCTCTTTGTTAAGTGTTTCTTCTCTATCCTCTAAGTCGTGTTTTTCTCTGAGTGCAGCCACGTTTGCTAAAATTGCAGCTCTTTCTGCTTCCACGTGCAGATACAACTGAAAATGCTCTTGATCTGGATTCACGACTGGAAATTTGTCTTTAGAGGCAACTTCAATCTCCTGATGTTCCACAGCCTTAGGTACTCCAGACAGCCACCCAGAAACAGAAGAGAGAAAAATGTTAGTGTCTGCCATTTTAGGTTTAAACCACACTTCATCTTGCCTTGCTTCCTCCTCTGACAAAAACTCCTGATAGTTTTCATGTAGAGATTTAAAATCATCCAATAGACACACAAATTTATTCAAATTTTCTTTCACTTCTTGCACACACAAAGCATCTTCCATAAGTTCAAGCATTATGTTTTTTTTCTTTTCGTTAAGTGGGCAAGCTTTCCTTTTCTAGCATTTTGTAGCTTAGGCGCATGACCACTAATATCTACATCCAACAGTGCTTGATAGGTCACACTTGACTGTCTCTTCATCAAACTCATTAGCAGTATCTTCCATACTTGCCACTTGTTTGCGAATTAAGCACATGGAATCAATATGCATGGACTTGCTATGTTCTCTTCGGCAGACTGATATAAAATCATCCAATAATCCACTTTTCCTATAGTAGACTTCCAACAATTTGCATGGTTTTACAATCAAATCACTCAATGAGAAGATTTCCATAACATCTGAAATGCTGTTATGTTTCCTCTTCTAACATTTCAAGGACTTGATTCAAGAAATGCATAAAGCTGTACATACCATGCGGTCCAAACAAACAGTCCATGCCATGTGTTCATTTATATTCATGCACTTCACTTCTTCAGTTACAAGCACATTTTTGAGATCTTCAGCTTGTAGAAAGGAAGGAGTCTTTGACTTTTGTAGCAGATAAATAGTCCACTTTGGTGGCTGAACAAAAAAAAAAGGCTTGACGCTCACTTTCCAAAAGATTCCATTGTCCACAGGATAGATTTCCAAACTGAAATAATATTTATTACATAAAAGTATGTTTATACAAAATCTAAATCTCAAGTAAATAAAGGATTGAGAAGATATAAAGTGGATTGAATCGATCTGTTTCACATGGAGTCAGGCCGTAAGGTCAAAGACTGTCACTTCCGGTTCTGGCCACGCCCCCAGGTGAAGTCACAGGTCCTTTATTCCCAGAGGCCTTACATCTCCTGCTTCAACCCCTAGGTGGTGTCAACTCAAATAACATTGGGTGAAATAGTTAATTATTTAACACAAAAAATAATCCTTATTTTAGCTCCTACAGTGAGGATACTGCCTTTTCTAGTATCTTTGACTAAAAGGGTAGATTAGAGATCGGTCTGTAATTGACTAATTATCTAGGATCAAGTTGCGTTTTTTAAATGAGAGGTTTAATAATAGCAAGCTTAATTTTTTTAAATTCTAGTGACAAAGATGAATTAATGATATTAAGAAGTGGATCTATGACCTCTGGAAGCATTTCTTTCGTAGCTTAGTCGGTATAGGGTCTAATATACATTAGGGATGGGACGATACACTTAAACTCACAATACGATGCACCTCGATATGCCAGGGTCACGATACGATACGTCACGATCTCAGGACTGGTTCTTCTTCAAAAAAACTAACATATCAACATGTTCTGGTGTAATCAGTGATCTTTGAGCAGACACAATGTCTCCTGCTGTGGAAAAGACACGCTCACTGGGCACTGATGTAGCATACCGTAAAACTTAAAATAATAGCCGAGTCCCAAATAGACGCCTGTCTCTTTTACACGCCTGGTGTGGCTGCAGGTTTGGGTAAATAAAGGCCGGTCTCAAATAGAGGCCGGGTCTGTTTTTTAGTTTCGGGTTGTATTTAACCTTCTAAAACCCGTCAGATCGTCCGCTTTTTGGCGGACGCCAAAGCAAATGTGTGTCCCGCCAAAGCCTTTTTTGATCGGCGAGTGATGTAGAATTGACTGCTGCGCTTGACAGGGCGCATAACGAGCAGAGAGAGAGAGAGAGCGCCCCAGCCGCGCGCGCGCACTCTCACGTCTTCAAACAAAACGAGCGCTGTCTTGCTCTTTCTCCCTCGCGCATATTAATCAAAATCAATTGACACGATAGTAAAAGGTCGGAAGACCGCAGTTTCACGTGGAGCATTTGGAGATTTTTAGAGATTAGAGACTCTAGGCCTACACTCAATGAACAACATCTCAACACTAAATTATAAAGGCCGGTCTCATATAGACGCCTGTCTCAAATACAAGCCGGTGCAGTTCGACGATTTGGGAAAATAAAAGCCCGGGCTATTATTTGAAGTTTTACGGTATATATATACATTTGACTCCATGGTCGGCTGTTTGGGGGCAAGGCAGTTGGTGCTAATGCTAATATTTGTTAGCTCGCTGTAGACTGCAGTGTTGTTGTTGCAACATGCGCTGTCTTGACGTGATGACGTACCGCACCGTTCCCCGGATATAATATTTTTTTTTCATTTAGTTTTACCCTGCTTGATCAGCAGATGGTGCTGCCAGCCTGCCACCATAGACTGTATGTCTGCCCCATATACATACACACACACATATAATACACTAAATTATTTATATACTACGCAAATCATGCAGTAGTGCCATCTATCTTTATTTCGCGATCCATTTTTTTCGACCTCGATGCGTTTCGTCACGTTTTGTATCGCGATATTTTGTCAAACGATATTTCGTCCCATCCCTAATATACATGTTAGTTGATTTAACAAGTTTAGACAATTCTTCCTCTCCTATTTCAACGAATAAATGGGATTTTTCCTCAGGGACACTACAATGCACTGCCTGATGCGATACTGTAGTAGATGGTTGCATAGTTATAATTTTCTCTCTACTATTATCAATCTTGTAAGTAAAGAAGTTCAGTCATTACTGCTATGCTCTTTGGAAACTAAAGAAGTAGAAGCTTTATTTCTTGTTAATTTAGCCACTGTATCAAATTATTACCTAGGTCTGTGTTTGTTTTCTTCTAAGAGAGTCGAACAATAATCAGATCTAGATCTAGCGTACCTTTCTGTACGCAATCGTGCTCTCTCCACCTAGTCCATGAAAAAATAAAAGGTCCATTCCGTCCTTGGGCCGTTGGGAATCGGACGGGGGTTGGCGGACGAGCGCGCCGACCCCCCGAAATTTTTTGGGGGTCGGTCGACCCTCCCCGGGCGCCCGACCCGCGCGGGCCCGACGGGAGTGCCCCGAAGCCCGAGACCCCCCTGAGCAGTTCGGCCTTCGTCCTGGGTGGGGCGCCACACCTGACCCGTCCCACTAACCGACTATTTGTCCGTTTGACCACTAGAGTGACCCGAACCCCCCCCACCCCCGTCCCACGAACCCACTATTTGTCCAATAACCCACTATATGGCGCAAAATTCCCGTTGACCCCCCCCCTCCCCCACCCACTCCCGGGCCACGCCCCCGTCCCACGAACCCACTATTTGTCCAATAACCCACTATATGGCGCAAACTTCCCGTTGACTCCCCGGCCTCCCCTGAGTCCGTAGCACCAAGTCCCATCCCATAATTCCACCGTCCACGAACCCACTATTTTTTACTATTGAATAAATTCTACGTGGGATGTCCATAGCTCTGGTCAGGAAGGGTCGAGAGCCTCCATTTTTGCACTCAGGTCTAAGTCCCATCACCCTCTATCAGAATCCAGAGTTTCAAGAAGATTGGAGAAACTCAAAATCTCGACCCGAAAAAACCGACAGGGATGTTGCAAGCATGTATCAAACGGCTATAGAGTTTTCTATTCTACAGATGCTTGAAAGCAAACGGGCCAAGAGCAAGTACTGCCACACAATGCTTTGTGAACCCCTGTCGGTTTTTTCGGGTCGGAAAAAAAAACGTTTCTCCGATTTTCTCGAAACTCTGGATTCTGATAGAGGGTGATGAGACTTAGACCTGAGTGCAAAAATGGAGGCTCTAGACCCTTCCTGACCAGAGCTATAGACATCCCACGTAGCATTTATTACATTATAAAAAATAGTGGGTTCGTGGTCAGTGGAATTATGGGATGGGACTTGGTGCTACGGACTCAGGGGAGGACTCAGTAAAATAGTTTTTATCAT
Organism: Rhinichthys klamathensis goyatoka; assembly: GCF_029890125.1. NCBI lineage: Eukaryota > Metazoa > Chordata > Actinopteri > Cypriniformes > Leuciscidae > Rhinichthys > Rhinichthys klamathensis. The sequence goes on from NW_026606637.1 coordinate 2,474,417, forward strand.
GATTTGGAACTTTCATTAAAGTGTGTTTCACAGAACATGTGTCCCATCCCACGTAGCATTTATTCCATTGTAAAAATAGTGGGTTCGTGGACACTCATTTTAATGCAAACTAAACACTGAAATGACTTGAAAATTAGTGAGATGTGTTCAGTGGAGTGTGCTTAGTACAGTAGAGGTGGTTGGGCCTGAAAAAGTAGTTTTTAATCATCTGGAAGTCCCGTTGGAGACATGGGTGACATAACCACTGAACGTATGGGAATGTTTGTTTTTCACGAATATCTCAAAAACCACACGGCGAAAAAATTTAAAACTCGGGTCGTCTGTAGGCCTCAAGGGGCCCTGTCCAACGAGGCCACCCCGTCCCCGAGGGCCTCGGGGCCAGGGAGTTACGTCCGGTCAAAGGCGCAGCTTTGTCGGCTTATATCTCGAGAACCCCTGGCTCAATGTTCCCCAAACTCTAATAGCACCGTGGGACCTCCTCACCCGAATTTGAGCTTTCTGGGTCTTCGCGTTCCCGAGATATGAGCGATTTTGTTGCCGAGATCGTGACGTCATCAGCGGGCGCCATTTTAAAGCGCGCCCGACGGTTTTTGGCTAATATCTCCGCGAAAACACGGCCAAAATTCATAATGTTTTTTACCATTCTTTTCAGCTCAACTAGACGGTTCCAAAGAGCCCAGCCACAGCCGGATCGGTCGAGTTTTCGCTTAGATAAATGTGTATTTTCATCTACATCTCTGGCCCCCGGGGGCCCACGGGGCCGTGGGTGGTCTCAAAGTAAAGGTCTCGTCCTGGTCTAAACGAGATACAATTTTGGTGTCCGTAGGACCCAGTGGGACATCACAAAAAATTAATACGTTGCTGCTCATATCAGTCACCATACACAATCAATGGCCTCATCACGAACGGGGGTTGGGAAACACTTAGAAAGCGGCTAGGGCCCTCAAACTCGGGGGCCCCACTCAGGGACGGGAGACGACGGCACTTGCCGAGTTTCGGGGTCCTGCGACTTTCCGTCTCCCTATGGCAGCGCGTTCCGTTGGTTTGACCTTTTTGACCCCGTGACGTGTTTTTCATCCTTTCGACCCCTGAACGAGGCCCCAGGGCCACCAAACTTCTCCGCCCGCACCAGGGGGCCGTGGCGAGTCGGAAAACGGCGCCCCCTAGTCGGTCGGCCCTTTCGAAGCGGCGTCCGCGAAACCGCATTTAATGGGCGAGTGGGATTTTTATAGAAAGGTCCCAGGGGCCCCAAACTCTGCACGGTGAACCATGGGCCCGCCCCGAGTGACGTGCCGAAGGGGCCCGGGCCTAGGGCCTGAGAAAGTATTTTTTATCACATTTGATCCATCTCTCTGTCTGCCATTGAAGTCAATGGCAGACACTCGGAAAAAGGCCCGTTTTCAGCCGTACGCTCGTCCCGACTTTAAACGCTTGGGGAGCGGCTAGGGCCCTCAAACTCGGGGGCCCGACTCGGGGCCACCAGACGACGGAACTCGCCGAGTTTCGGGCTCCTGCGACCTTCCGTCTCCGTACGGTCGCGCGTTCCGTTGGTCTGACCTTTTTGACCCCGTGATGTGTTTTTCCACCCTTTTTCGTATAAACGAGACTAGATAATGATCTGAGATGTCATCGCTCTGCTGCAGAATTTCAACGGCATTAACCTTGATTCCATGTGACAATATTAGATCTAAAGTTTGATTATGACAATGAGTGGGTCCTGACAGGTGTTGTCTAACTCCAATACAGTTCAATCTCTGTACACTGTCTTTGTCTATTTATTGTTGTCTGTCAAGCACACTATAATTATTATTATTATGGCGAAACAAGAGTTTAAGCGTTGTGTTGTTCCTTGCCCTCGTTTTCTCACGGATGGGGACACACATCAGCTTTGTGTGGCTTGTTTGGGAGTGGAGCATGCCCAGTCAGTTCTCGAGGGAGCTGACTGTGAGCATTGTGTGAAGCTATCTATGAGAACGCTCCGCTCCCGTCGGGCGTTCTTTGAGGAGGACGGTTCGGTTCGCGTTCCCCAAAGTGCGGGTCCCGCTGTCGCCGAGGCACAGCGGCAGCTTTCATCTTGGGGTTCGCATATGGATCTAGTAGCGGGGCTTGAGACGGGCCCCCCCCCTTTCTCAGCCCTTACCTGCTGGATCCAGTGCCTCTGCCCAGGAAGGAGCCCGCGCTGCGGTTTCTCCTTCCCAGGTCGAGGCACCAATGCTGAGACTATCCAGTTCTGAGGAACTGGATGTCGCCAGTGTTGACATGGGGGATTATGAGTCTTCGCCAGCTCATACCTCCGGTGATGAGGAGCTTTCGGAGGTATTATCTCGTGCTGTAGCTAGATTAAAGATCGATTGGCCAGCCGATGAAGTGAGGAAGTGAGTGCAGATGTAATTTGACAATTACGTTGTGCAACAGACCTATCGCTCCGGGCCACTAAGGAGACGGCCAAGTCAGTGGGCCGTTCTATGGCAGCCCTGGTGGCCACGGAGCGCCACCTATGGTTAAATCTGTCAGATATTAAAGATAAAGATAGGTCTGTTTTGTTGGACGCTCCGCTTTCGCCTTCAAGTTTATTCGGCGACGCTATCAACTGTGTTGTCGATAGGTTTCAGGATGTAAAAAAGCAGTCGGCTGCGTTCCAAAGGTTCCTTCCTCGACGTTTTGAAAATGTTTCTGAGACTGCCGGACGTAGAACTTTTATTATTAAATCCGAGCAGCCTCAGCCGAGTACCAGCTCCTCACAGCGCAGAGTGCGCCAAAAACAAAGCGTCAGATATTAAAGATAAAGATAGGTCTGTTTTGTTGGACGCTCCGCTTTCGCCTTCAAGTTTATTCGGCGACGCTATCAACTGTGTTGTCGATAGGTTTCAGGATGCAAAAAAGCAGTCGGCTGCGTTCCAAAGGTTCCTTCCTCGACGTTTTGAAAATGTTTCTGAGACTGCCGGAAGTAGAACTTTTATTATTAAATCCGAGCAGCCTCAGCCGAGTACCAGCTCCTCACAGCGCAGAGTGCGCCAAAAACAAAGCGCCGCCGCCCGGGCTGCTCCACAATCTGGGGAACCTGGGTGGCGGTCGCAGTCCAGGCCAGCTAGGGGTAGGCAAGATCTGAGGACTGTCATCTCTAATAAAGTCTGGACTAAGAAGAAGTCCTGACTCGCAAGGGGTCAGACTTCTGAGGGTGGTCCCCTCCGGGGAGGGACGGTTTCGAGAAATCGTTCCTCCTCGGCGCCCTCTGGGGGGCGATACTCTGAGGGGTATCGCAGCGCTGCCACATCGGTTGTTCCCTGCCGGTTCGCCGTTTCAGGGCACCGAGGTGTCAGCGTCCCCGTACGGTCCTCCGAGGAGGGTCGTAGAACGGTCAGTTCGGTTGTTCCCTGCCGGTTCGCCGCCTCAGGGCGCCGAAGTGTCCGTTTAACCAAATCCCGAGGCCAGTCTCGAGAGACTGGTCCCCTTAGTGGAATTCATGGCAGCATGGAAACTACTGCCAGATATTTCTCAGTGGGTCCTGCATGTTACAGAATTCAGTTCGGTTCTCGTCCGCCCGGATTTCTAGGGGTCCTCCCCACGGTGGTGGTCCCCGAGCAGGCTCGGGTTATGGAGCAGGATGTGCTGACGCTTCTGCAAAAAGGGGCTATAGAAAAGGTTCCTCCTACCAGCAGAGAGTCAGGGTTTTACAGCCGATACTTCATCGTTCCCAAGAAGGATGGGGGGTTACGTCCTATTCTAGATCTGCGTCAGCTAAACGGCAGAGTCCAGAAACTCAAGTTCAAGATGCTCACTCTCAAACAGATAGTATCACAGATTCAGTCCAAGGACTGGTTTGTCACAGTAGACTTGAAGGACGCTTATTTTCATATATCCATCCATCCTCATCACAGGAGGTTCCTGAGGTTCGCTTTCGGGTGCGAAGGGTTCCCAGTATCGGGTTCTTCCATTTGGCCTAGGTCTATCACCCCGCACTTTTACGAAATGCGTGGATGCAGCGCTGGCTCCTCTCAGACTCCAGGGCATCCGCGTATTAAATTATACCGACGATTGGTTGATTCTAGCTCAGTCCGAGCAGTTGGCGGTTCGGCATCGAGATGTCGTTCTGTCACACATAAAGAAGTTGGGGTTACGGCTAAACACCAAGAAGAGTGTGCTCCTCCCAGCACAGAGGACCACTTTTCTAGGGGTAGTGTGGGATTCGACAACTATGCAAGCACGATTGTCTCCAACACGTATTTCTGCAATTCTCACAGCCGTAAAGAATGTGAAACTAGGCCAGTCACTCACTCTGAAACAGTTTCAGAGACTGTTGGGGCTCATGGCAGCTGCGTCCAACGTTATCACTCTTGGCCTTCTGTACATGAGACCCCTGCAGTGGTGGCTCAGAACCAAGGGGTTTTCTCCGAGGGGAAATCCGTTTCGCACGATCAAGGTCACGCGGCAATGCCTACGTGCCTTGGTCATGTGGAAGAAACCTTGGTTCCTCGCCCAAGGCCCAGTTTTGGGAGTTCCTTGTCGACGCGTCACGCTATCGACGGATGCTTCCCTTACAGGCTGGGGGGCGGTCATGAGTGGCCGCTCAGCGACAGGTCTATGGCAGGACCATCAGCAGTCTTGGCATATAAACCGACTAGAGATGATGGCAGTATTTCGGGCTCTCAAGTATTTGATGCCAGACCTAAGAGGCCGTCATGTGCTTGTCCGCACGGACAACACATCGGTGGTCTTTTACATCAACCATCAGGGGGGTCTGAGGTAACGATTATTGTGCAAGTTGGCTCAACAGATCCTCCTATGGGCCCAGGGGAAGTTGCTGTCGCTCAGGGCAGTATACATCCCAGGGTGTCTGAATCTAGGGGCAGATATCCTGTCAAGACAGGGGCTGAGGCCCGGGGAGTGGAGACTTCACCCCGAGGTGGTGGAGCTCCTATGGGAGAACTTCGGTCGAGCCCAGGTCGACCTTTTTGCATCTTACGATACAACCCATTGTCCACTTTGGTTCTCCCTCACGCAGCCAGCTACTCTCGGACTGGACACTATGGTGCAGGTGTGGCTGAGGCTACACCTGTACGTCTTTCCCCCGATATCAATGCTCCCGGGAGTTCTGGAAAGGGTTCGCCAGGAAGGGGCTCATCTGTTATTAATAGCCCCGCACTGTCCAACCAGAGTGTGGTTCGCGGACCTAGTGTCCCTCCTGGACGGCTCTCCGATGGAGATTCCGGTCAGGAGGGATCTGCTTTCCCAGGCGGGGGGCACGATATTTCACCCTCGCCCAGAGTTGTGGAAGCTGTGGGCTTGGCCTCTGAAGCAGTGTTGCCAACTATTTTCAAAGGAAAGTAGCTAAGGCCTTCCCTAAAAGTCGCTAAATGTCGCTAGATGACGTCATACGTCACTTTGCATATTAATGACATCATCGCGTCGTACTCGCGTTCTGTCAGCCTAGTGCGTTTTCTCTCTAAATTACGGTAATGCTCTATTTAATATAATATAGCCGAATGTCAAATAAAGCTGTTCTCATTTCCTATTTTTTGTTGTCAGACAATAGAACGAGTAGCTATAATATAGTGAATGATTACATTTTTTATAGGCCTATGTGGAACATTATCTGAATTGAGAGAGTTAGGGAACCGGATGAACTAAGCTCTGTGATAGTGAGTGTTACAAGTAATAAGCACAAGAAAATAAATAAAATTAAAATGGTCAAACTAAATTCTTTAAATATAAAACAAAAGAAAAGCAGATAAGTGATAAGTCCGTGGAAAAACACTGCTCATTCGCGTCTGTCAGCAGCCGTGCGCTCCTCTCAGCCATTCACTGAACAGGGGAGACGCAGCTAGAGAGAGTGACGACAGGGAGAAAGCAAGACCTCGCGCTCGCAGGACAGTAGTACTGGCAACATTTGGAAGTTACTGAGGTTTGTCCAAAAAGTCGCTAAAATTGTCGCTAGTCGCTTTTTTGAAAAAATGTCGCTAAAGGGGTCTGAAAAGTCGCTAAAAATAGCGACAAAGGCGCTAAGTTGGCAACACTGCTCTGAAGGGTGCCCAGCTCATAAGTTCGGGTCTCTCGACTGAGGTCGTGGAGACCATCCTTCAATCCAGAGCTCCCTCCACGAGAAAACTATACTCTTTGAAATGGAAACTGTTCTCTACATGGTGTGGAGAACGTTCTTTGAATCCTGTTGACTGCCCGGTTGGTTCAGTTCTCGATTTCCTACAAGACCGTTTCTCTGCTGGATTATCTCCTTCCACCTTAAAGGTGTATGTAGCGGCCATATCTGCCTATCGATCCCCTGTGGGGGCTTCTTCTCTCGGGAGAGATCCTCTTATCACTCGTTTTCTCCGTGGAACATTGAGGCTGAGGCCTACTTTGCACTCCAGAGCACCGGCTTGGGACCTGGCCATTGTACTCGAGGGTGTGGCCTTGGCTCCCTTCGAGCCTATAGAAGAGGTTTCAGAAAAGTTCCTCACTTTAAAGACTTTATTTCTTCTCGCTATTTCTTCCATCAAGAGAATTGGAGATTTACAATCTCTGTCGGTTGCTCCTTCATGTCTGGAATTTGCACCTGGTATGGTTAAGGCATTTTTACACCCTAGGCCGGGTTACATTCCTAAGGTCCCTACTAATGTGATGGGTCCTATTGTGCTGCAGGCCTTCTGTCCTCCACCTTTTTGTACCCCAGATCAGGAAAGTCTCAATCTGCTATGTCTAGTTCGGGCATTGGATGCTTACGTGCACAGAGCTGCCCTGTGGCGTAGATCAGAGCAGTTATTTGTCTGCTTTGGTTCAACCAAGAAAGGTTGCCCTGCATCGAGACAAGTGATGAGCAAATGGATAGTTGAGACTATCTCCATTGCTTATAAGACGGTCGGACGGTCCTCACCTATGGACGTCCGCGCCCATTCTACTAGGAGTATGGCTGCCTCTAAGGCTTTAATTTCGGGTGTTTCCCTTCAGGACGTTTGTAATGCGGCAGGTTGGTCCTCACCGCATACATTTGTCAGATTCTATGACCTAGACCTCTCCACTCCTGGGGCTAGGTTGCTTGTTTCTTAGTGTGCGCTTGGACTTCACACAGAACGGGCATTTCTCAGTATGGCGTAGTGGGTATGGGGTTCCCACCGCGTCTCAAACGCAGCTCGAGTTCCCTTGAAAGGGAACGTCTCAGGTTACGTATGTAACCCTGGTTCCCTGAGAGGGAACGAGACGCTGCGTTCGCCTGCCATACCTCCTGCATGCCCTGATCGACTTGCTTCAGGACTTTTCAGAAGCTGTCGCGGTCTGCTTTCAGGGGTGCTATATAGTTTCCTGGTCTATGATGTCATATGACGTCCTGCTCTCTCATTGGACTGATTGTACAGAGGCTTCATGACGCAATTACGCAGAGCGTTCCCACCGTGTCTCAAACGCAGCGTCTCGTTCCCTCTCAGGGAACCAGGGTTACATACGTAACCTGAGACGTTTCTATATGCACTTATAAGACATGACCTGAACAAACCATCAATCATTAATTTAACCCTTCTATCGTTTCCTAGGCGGGTTATTCAATTTTATATCAATGCACCAGTTCAGTTAAGAGTCTGGAGTGCTACTTGCTTGTCTTTGTGTTGTTTTGGGGATTCCCCTTTGTCTGCGTAAAAGGGGGTTTCCCAGGTCCGTTGCTTGGCTGGCGGTCTTCTCGTGCCTGGATAGATCTTGGGGCAGCCAATCACGTGGTGTGTTGGCGGATGGTTGAGAGTCTTTTGAAGTTCGAAGCGCTTTGCATTCGAAACGTGTTACCGAAACTTTGCAGCAAAACTTAACTTAGAACTGAGACTCTCAACGGAAAAGAAAAGAAAACTAAGAAAAGAAAGAAAAGTGAGGAGTAGTTAGATGGCTTGAATTAAGCTGTTTGAACCCATGTTCTTCTGATCTATTTGGGTTCTTTTGTCTGCTCGTCTTACATGGTTACTTGTCTGTCTGTTTTTCTGTCATGGCTCTAACATGACGGCATAACGTAACTCTAAGTATAACTCTAACATAACTCCAAGGATTTGTTCGGGTCTAAGATTTTTAACTCACATGTTTGTCCAGCCTCCTGGATGAGATCTGACCAATTAGGCACTGTCTTTATCTGAGAGGTGGTATTTTCTTCACCTCTCATCGTAAATCATGCGTTATCTGGAATCCCTTTACTCTCCAGCTTTAGCAGAGTAGAGGATGCAGTTTAGACATGATTCCTATTATAAGAACATTAAATACATTTTACACAGATTTCAATCAAACCATCTTCTGAATTAAGAACATATGATCTTACTGATAGGAAACACGATACACTTTCATTCACATATATAATAGTTATAACAATTACATGACTTATATGTGATCTAAGCCTAATAGACACATACAGGGGTTGTAGACACAATATAGAATTATGTAGTTGAACGATGTTTGATTATAAGTCCGTCAAGAATTGTTTTGGGATGATTTTATGCATTTTTATATGTAAAGTCTCAGTCTCTGTAGTTTTAAGAGGTTTCAGCCCTGGGTCTTTCAGAGGTATTTATGACTACGGCGGTCTGTTTTAAATCTGTTGTCCTGGGATCAAACAACCTTTGTCGTTATCTTGGTGGGTCCATCTCTGGACCAATCAGTCTTTTCCAAACTATCTAACTTTGACAACGGTTTTCCAGTTGGGCTCATCTCTTTGGAGCCTGCAGGGCCATAAAGTTCTTTCTGGGTTTTTTTTTTGTTGGCTAGCGTAGACTAGCTGGAGCCGGGATCTTTTATGGTTCAGAGTGTTGAGTTCTGTGTGGAATTATGTTTGAATGAATCACATGGAAGATTCATTTGTGTTTGGTTCGCCCTCAAATCCTACAGGACTTTATCTGCAACCAGTACTAACTCCGATAAAAAATCAGCAAATTCTTTGATAAAGTCTGTATGGTGCCCTGGTGGCCTGTCCAACCTCTTTTCGAGACATGGCTCGTTTCTATAACAGTAATCTTGGGGGATGGACTCATTATAAGTAATGTAATCGTCTGGTTTTAGCCAGGTTTCTGTCAAACACAACATGTATGGGTTATAATCTGTAATCCTATCATTAACAATAAATGCTTTTGAAGTAAGGTATTTAATATTAAGCAACCCGAGCTTTATTATTTGTTCATCTGTATTATATCTATTTTTTATTTGTTGAACATCAATTACATTTTTAGCCTTAACCCCTTACTCGTCAAAAATCACCGTTGACCCCAGATTATCGCTGTTCTACCTTTATTACTCATTTAAACATCACACACTTACCTTATCTGGACAAACTCAGCATCATTAGAAAGATTTAAGACTCCAGCTTCGATATTTGACCACTGTTTATGATTAAACTGGTTTGCAGTGACATTAATTTCTTAATTTATGCCAGGAGAGCAAAATAATAAATCTGTAACGTTCGTTATTTTGAATAGAAATCATCACTCATAAAGCATTCATTCACGTCTTCTCCAGTTTATTTGTGTTCACATACATGCAATATACAGCATCTGCCAGGGCTTTTAGTCCAATGGTGCGCATATTTGGAGAAATAATGATTAATTATCGCATGTTTGTAAAATATTTCGCCATGCAGAATAACATTTCTATTCAGTTTTTCACTGAAATATGCGATTGAAGAGTTCAAACAGCGAACACAGCGAGGTCCGTGTCTCCTCTTCCTGATTTGCGTCAGTATACGATATCATGGCACTCTCATTCGCTGTACAGCTGTCAATCATCTCACGTGATCCAACGTGATCATAAACCAGCCCTTCTGTATGACGCAGGTCCTTGTTTACTTCCATATCTAACCTCCGTCGTAACAAAGCAAAAATAACATCTCTTCACCCTAATCAAGAAACTAATACATGCACGTTTTTAATATATACGGGTTGTTTGTGATTTTGTGTGCTTTTGGCGTATTTATATATGCATAAGGAATGCTTCCAGTGTGCTTGCTAGGTAAGGATTTGTTGACTGATCCTACTTACCACAGTTGTTTGATAGACTCGTAAAAGGTGGGAGCGCACGAGAAAAAAAAAGACGGCAAGACGTGTTGTGCTAGCGATAATGATTTAGATAAAAGCTAGCGATGTCAGATCAATGTTATATCAACATATATTAGATATTGTCTAATATTGCCTGAGTAAGTTATAATTAGCAATATAAACTACAAGGAATTATAGTAAATAGAGATTCAAAACAGAAAGCTATACGGAGCTTACAGAAGCAAACCAGCAGCAAGGCAGTACTGTTTGTACTGTACAAACTGTATATTCTATCCCCTATTCCTACTCCTAAATCTATCCATCACTGAAAAACCTGCATTTTAACATTTTTTAAACATAATTTAGTGGGATTTATAAGCTGCTTTCCTCATGGGGCCAAAAACAAAAGTCCCCGTAAGATAAAAAAAATTCTGTAATTACTATTCTTTTAGCGACATTTTGTCGTAGAAAATACTTGAACCACACACACACACACACACACACACACACACACATACACACAAAATAAATTGTAAAATTAAAATATTAAAAACCAGATCTTCCAAGTAACCACTGCAATGCCAAAATGAAAATCCCAACAACAAATATACCCATATAAATATTAATCCCCTATTAAATATTAATTTTGAATTGAAATTGGCATTTTTCTTTGATCGTATTTGCTTGACATTTCTTTCTGGTATCTGAGCCTCTTGCCGCTACAATTAATGAAAAATGTATGTGGTGTGTCTCTTTGCTGCTGCCTGGCCCACTGCGCTTCTTTACTGAAGGATGACTGGGCTACAACAAAGATAGACCTGGACTTCATTGCTACTTCACCAGCAACCACTGACATGTGGTTGGGGTGTCATACTCAGCGATTTCTCCTTAAGCTCTGTGTGTGTCTGTTGCTGTGTTGGCGATTGCACTTATATGTGTGGCTGTTGGTGTGTGTAGTGCTGGTGTAATGAGCAGTGTGCTATTGAGCTGTCTATGCAAGCTTTCCTATCCTGTCAGGATTAACTGGAGATCTGCTCTGTGCTGAGCTGGTACAATTGAGAACCAGAATGTTGGAGTAATTTCTCCCTCTAGACACACATTCTGTGTAACAAACCTGTCAAACCAGCAAAACCTATTCTCCAGTCATCTGACCATAAAAATGAACAAACCAGCCACTAGGTAATGCTTATTTTGTTCTGGATAATGTCCTTGTCTGTCAGTTGAATTTTTTTTTCTTATGTTCCCATGGACATCCACTCAGATGGTCAAGCAAGACCAAGATGTTACTCATAATTTAAAGCAGTTCAATCTTATCACCCTTTTGAAAAAGCAGTTAGCCACACAAGCTACAAATAAAAACTATCGACCATACATTGAAGCCTTACCACATTGACAATCTATTTAAATACTGTAGATTACCATAAGATGTAATCTTTTTGGTAACGCTTTACATTACAGCTTACGAAGTATTACACGTTGGGTGTGGCGCTGGTATACGTCTCTCATTAGCTATCGCGCCCTGCTTTATACCACAGTCATGTTAAAAACATCACTGTATTCACTCATCCATAAAAGATCCATCAGCTTGACGACAAGATCCATAATTCCGCTTCATGCTTTGCGTCATCGATATACGCCTTTGTTATTGTAAGAGATTAGCGACCCCTGATGGCCAAAAATTACATACTGTACATTTAAGAGTTTATGATTGGATCATTATTGCAGTGATTGTTGTGTTTCTAGCATGTTATATGTTTGGCAACAGTTCTTCTAACCCTAATTGATGGAGTGTGTAGCTTTTCATTTCTTAAACAACCATGTTGGAAGACACACCATGGCCATATTCCAGGATGACAAAGCCTAGATTAATCAGGCTCAAATTGTGAAAGAATAGTTGGGAGGGAGCATGAAGGATCATTTACACACATGAATTGGCACCTCAGACCTTAAATTCATTGGAAGTCTTTGAGATGTGCTGGAGTGGACTTTACAGAGTGCTTGAATCTTGCATTGTCAGTGCAAGATATTCACCAAAAATGTATTCACCTCTTGATGGAAATAACATCACAACATTTAAAAAAAAAACATTTATGTATTGGTACACTGTTATTACAAAAAAGGTATCCAGTGTAGGTTCTCACTAAATTGCACCCAAACATAAGATGTCTATCATAATATTATAATATGTAGAATAAGTACTCCTTATTTCTAACATATTTACAGTATAAATAATTTGTTAATTTTCCTGGTTGTCACACCATTATTCCCCAAACTTTACATATTTTTCCCTTATACCTACACGTACATACTTTATAGATGCACTATAATTACCGAAAGTTATGCTGTAAATTCGCTTTACTTATGCAGTACTTTGCTGGCTGTAATTAAAGGCGTTACTGACTTCTTTAAAAAAAAAAAAAACATATAGCAAACTGTTAGGGATGTGCCTGAAGCTAAATACCTTAAATGAACAAAGTTTAGCAAATAATAATACAAATATTTGACTGATTATCCAACAAGTACAAAGAAATTTTTAATGAACATATTTAAAATAACAGCATAATGGTGAGCGTGTTTAACCAATATGACTAAAGTGTGAATTAGCTGTTCAGATAGGAGGGCCCACACTGCGGTCTGAACGGGAGAGCCTCCATGGTCATGAACATGGATGATCACACTGCAATTCAGATGGGAGAACTCCCACTGCGATTTGAAAGGGAGAGGTCCCAATTGTAACGTGTATGCTCATTGTACTTTTTTTTTTTGCTGCGTTTTCTTCTTCTTCTTCTCCCATTTGTTTCCCCACACTATGGACTTACCAACTGTCCAACTGCTCTGCCTGGAGCAGGAGCAACGAAGTGTGCCTCATGATCTTTCCAGACCGCTCGCTGTGCGTGTTTTTTTAGAACCATCCTGAACGAGCTCACAAAGGCACGCCTGCCTGGTGTTGTTCCTCAGGGGGATTTTGCTGCATTTGTGGAGTGTGTGCTGGCGATCTGGGGATCATCATTCACCATCTGTCCTGCCAAGGAGGACGTCACCAGCCCCACTCCAGCCCCACAGTCCAGCCAGCCACCTCCCCCACTTTGCACAGAGCGAACACCTGAGCCCACATCAGACGGAGAGCCCGAGCCTGCCATGATGTATGAGTCAGATAGAAGGAGTGAGCCAGCCATCGCCCCGGAGCCGAGACTCACAGTGAGTCTGATCAGGTGTCTGAGCCGGCAACATCGTCCATTCCCGTGTGGCTGCTAGTAGTGTACAAGGGTATGGAGAAAATCCCCACCAAGGGTGAGCTGCAGCTGGCCTCTGCAAACTGTCTTTATGACTTGGAAGAGGATGTTTCCCTGAGTGTCTCATCACCGCTGGTCCTGTACAGGTCAAAGTATCCTGTGTCTCTGCTGGTTCTGCCCAGCTTGAAGTCTCCTGTGTCCCCGCTGGTCCTGCCCAGCTCGAAGTCTCCTGTGTATCCAGAGTTGCCACCCATCCTCCCTCACCTGTCTCCTCTTCCAAAGTCAGCCAGTCCGTCAACCCCGCCTCTGCTGGCTCCCTTCTGCTCCTTGGCTCCTCCTCTGACACAACACTACTGTGTGGATTTCAGTTCAGTTCATTTATTTATAAAGCACATTTAAAAACAGTCACAAGGCTGACCAAAGTGCTGTACAAGCATAAGATAAGAATCAAGGAGAAAACAGCTAAGAAACTACATGTACAGATTTAAAACATGAAACAATGAAGTCAAATAGACAGAATCTAAAATTAAAACATACAGAGTAGAGACATTAACAAGTATTAAAAGCTAAGGAAAACAAATGGGTTTTTCAGCAGAGATTTAAAAACTGATAAAGAAAGAGCTACTCTAAGTTGTACCGGCAAGCTGTTCCACAATCTAGGCCCCACCAACGAAAAGGGTATGTCTCCTCTATGTTTGAGTCTAGTACAAGGGACAGTGAGTATATTTAGATTACTAGATCTCAGGTCGCTGGATGGACTATAGGAATGTAGAAGATCAGACAGGTAACTTGAAGCAAGATGACGCAGACATTTGTACACAAATAGGATAATTTTATAGTCAATCCTAAATTGGACTGGTAGCTAATGGAGAATGCAGGATGGGAGTGACATGATCGAATTTTCATCTCTCCTTAAGAAATTTGGCCGCAGCATTTTGGACCAATTGAAGACGAAAGAGCTGGGAGTTAGAAATGCTGCAGTACAGTGAATTACAGTAATCCAAGCGGGATGTTATTAAAATATGACTAGCTGTCTCAAGGTATTTTTTGGGCATGAGATTTTTAGGCAAGAAGGCGGAGTTGAAAAAACTAGAAGCGACAACAGAGGACACCTGTTTCTCTAAAGTTAATCGACTGTCCAGGAAAACTCCCAGGTTCCATAAACAGCTTATTAAATATTAAATACAGACAAATTACCTAAAGTGTTGTCAAACTCAAATTTGTCAGATGGGCCAAAAACTATAACCTCAGTCTTTGAATCATTTAATTTAAAAAAGTTACTTGCCAGCCAAAGCTTTACCTCATCGAGACAGTCCATTAAAGATTTAAATGCAGAGGGGTCATTTATTTTTATCGGCAAATAGATCTGTGCATCGTCTGCATAAAAATGAAAAGAGACACCATGCCTTCTTAGAATCAAGCCTAAAGGAGGCATGTACAGAGAGAAAAGCAAGGGAGATAAGATAGAACCCTGGGGAAGTCCAGTTTCAAGGAGAGCAGCAGAGGAGGTAAAACTGCCAATCCTGACTGAAAAATATCTGTCAGTTAAGTAGGATTTAAACCATTTTAGGACTGAACCTTTCAGCCCCACATCTTTTAATCTAGATAAGAGCAACAAAGGATTGACAGTATCAAAAGCTGCAGTTAAGTCTAAGAGAACTAAAACCACAGGGTCTCCAGCATCAGTAAGAACTAAAATGTAATTTAGCACTGTCAGCAAAGCAGATTCTGTGCTGTGAAAAGACTTAAAACAAGACTGGAAAATTTATAAAATTTTTGACGTATTTAGAAATGACTGAAGTTGGCACGACACAGTCTTTTCCAGAACCTTTGAAATAAATGGATCACAGAGATGGGTCGATAATTATTTAAAACAGAAATGTCTAAGGAAGGCTTCTTGATTACTGGAGTGACAAAGGCCATTTTTAGGCATGAAGGGACCGAACCCGTTAATAAACATTTGTTCACAAAGGATAACAGGCCAGGACCAATAGACTCTGTTAACATTTAAAAAAAACGAGGATGTATATCATCAGAAGGGCAGAAAGAGGGTTTGATGGTGGCAATAGTTTCAGCAAGGGATTGTAAAGTAATGGGTTTAAAAACCTCCCATGAGGTTAGCGGCATAGTCAAAGCATTCTGATCATTATATAACACTATCGGCTGAGTCCTTAAATTAGCTATTTGCATTATACTGATATAGTCCTGTGGGGGCACGGAAAGCAGTATATGGCTTACAAGAGGGGTCAAGGGGCACTTGCCAGTATCCTTTACATAGGTCTAGTGTAGTCATGTAACATGCTTTACCCAGCCTTTCAATCAGTTCGTCTATTCGAGGCATTGGGTAGGAATCAAAGCAGGATACGTTGTTCAGGTTTCTAAAATCTGTACAGAACCTCAGTCCACCGTCTTTCTTGGGAACCAGAAGTATAGGACTTGACCACTCACTTTGGGAAGGTTCGATTATTCCCATCTCCAACATCGTTTCAATCTCCTCCTTCAGTTTCTCTACCATCCTCTCAGGAACTCGATAAGGCTTCTGTCGAATTGGAACTTCCTCTTTCAAGATAATGTTATGGGTGACCACTTTGGTATGCCCGGTCTTTCCTGGAAGAGAGATGTAAAAGAATGACGTACCTCTGCGAGTTGTTGTTGTTCACTTAAATGTAAATTAAGGCCAGGATCCTCCGCTGAAAGTCGAATTTGTTCCATCTCTAACTCATCTTCTTCCTACACGACTGCCCGCACCATCAGTACCACTTCATCTTTAGGTTCAAGCCCCCTCTCCTTAAACTCCCTCAATAGGTTAACATGAAGGATCTGTTTAGGACACTTTCTTTCAGGACACAGAATCTCATATGTTACAGGGCCAAGTTTTCGGGTTATGACATAAGGACCCTGCCACTTAGCCAACAGTTTGCATGCAACTGAAGGTAATAGTACAAGAACTTTCTGTCCAGGTTTTAGGTTTTTTTCTCTGGCATGATTGTCGTACCATACCTTCTGTCTCTTCCGGGCATCTTGTAGATTTTATTTGGCCAAAGTCCGGAATGTCTCCAACTTGTCCCTCATCTGCAATACATAAGAGATGACACTGCACTGGGCTAGTTTCTCTGCTGTCCACTCCTCTTTGAGCATGTCCAGGGGACCTCGAACTTGCCTGCCATGCAAAAGCTCAAAAGGAGAGAAACCAGTTGAACATTGGAGCACCTCTCTATATGCAAACAAAAGAAAAGGAATCCATTTATCCCAATCTCTACCTGTCTCAGCCACAATTTTTTTTAGCATGCTTTTCGGTGTACCATTAAAACGCTCAACTAACCCATTAGTTTGGGGGTGAAACGGTGTAGTTCGGATACCTTTAATGCCCAATTGGTTATACAGTAACTTCATAACATTAGCCATGACATTAATCCCTTGGTCAGTAATAATCTCAGAAGGTACTCCAACCCTGGAGATCAAGTCAATTAAACATTTCACAACATGTTTAACCCGGATTGATCGCAAAGGGTACACTTCAGGATATCTAGTTGCATAGTTGCAAATTACCAGGGCAAATTGGTTACCTGAACTACTCTTCACTAAAGGACCAATTATGTCCATACCTATTCGATCAAAAGGGGTACCAATGATTGGTAAGTGCTGCAAATAACTTCTATCTGCCTTACGGACAGGAGCTACAAGCTGGCACTCAGAACAGGTCTTACAGTAATCTTGTACTTCCTGATACATTTTGGGCCAGTCGAATCGTTGACTAATTCGCCCGTAAGTTTTCTGCTTTCCTAAATGTCCAGACCAAGGTATAGTATGATCCAGATGTAAGATCATCTTACCCAGTTCAGTAGGCACAACCAATCTAGGACTCTCTGTGTCTGCCATATACAAAAGATTATTTTAAGATATACTGATCCCCACCAAACTGTGGTACACCCACAGGCTTACCATCTACCTCACACAATTTTTGATACAGAGGTTGTAAGGTAACATCTGACCTCTGCAATTCCCCAAAATTGTCAGGCCCCCTCGACTGAGAATCAATGAAATCTGACTCAGGTTCTGGGAGACATGGTACAATATCCTGGGCCTTAACCTGTTAAGCTGCAAGCCCACTTTTGAAAAATCCCCAGAAATGGCATTCCCAAACTGAAACAGATACAGTTCATGAACCCTTTGCACTAAAAGCACAAGTATGATCTCATTTGAAAGCTTACACCTGGTAGTTTATTGTAAATGTAGAATTAATTATTGTCATAATGAATTTTTTTTTTAAAAATAGCTTCAAAGTTTTGTAAAGTTAATAGAAATTTATTTTTATGAAACATCTTCATGAAAATAAAATTGAAGTTGGCCCTGGAGCAATCTAGAAATGCACTGCAGCTAAAGCCATATGTGTGACCATTTTATATTTAAAATCTGAAAATGATAAGTCTAAAACTCTATATTTAGTTAAATGTTTTTCAAGATCATGTCAAATTACTTTATTTTGATTAGACTGATTTAGTATCTTCAATGCAAACTGATGTTTAGTCATCTATTCAGTCTATTGCCTCTATTGTTTTTGTGGTGCAAAACGAGCCCCATTCAGTCTCAGTCTCCCCTGCACACATTTACACCTCTCCAGACTGGTTATGGGTCTAAATATGCATTTCTTTTGTCTGCATTATAGCTACTAACGACTGGCTATTCACAGGCTATTCATAGGGTTTCAAACCCCAATTTCTTTTATCAAAGTTCTCACTAAATATTTGAAACTGGTATCAAATGCACTGAAACATTTCAGTAAGCATTCCTATTTAGAAAAAAATCATAAAACAATAACTGCTGGTATAGCAGGTGCACCTGGGCTAGCTAGCATGTTAGCTTAGCACACCATCAATACACGACCATTTATGAGATTAAAACCATGTCTGTTCTCCAAACTTACTTTATAACGCAAGTCGAGTGTTTTAAATAATCTTCTGTGATCTGATTTGGCTTCAGATAAAAAAAAATCAGACAGAAAATGTATTATTTATAGTGTTCTGCACGATGATGAAATCTATATCGATTAGCATTACATTATAAATATAATCTATTATTATGAAATACCTGGCATGGCTTGAAGAACACAGGTAACTCAAATATCATTGCAATCATGTTTATTGTCTTCAAAACATCTTTATCTGCACTTTACAGCGATCTCTGGAAGCTTTGTTATGGCAAGACTTCCTTGTCACATGATTATGGCTCTTCTTCATGTGATCCATATATGGACTTTACTGAACACACAGCGCCCTCAGACTGCCAGTATGAATTGAAAACACAGTACATTAGACTATCCAGCGCTCATAATGATTACATCGACGCATTTGGGTATAAATTCAATAAACATTATTCCTGTCTATAGAAATCTGATGTAAACCTATGAGAATCTATCAATATTTCTCCAAATCTGCACATGTTTGAGCTAAAAGCCCTGAGGGACGTTGTTTTGTCAAGCGCTGTCATGACGATCGCACGGGAGTTTTTTTTTTTGAATGAGAGCAGCTCATAATTCATATTAAAGGTAACGGCTAATTTTTTAATTTCATAACTCCTGACACAAATTAAGACATAACTGTCACTATAAGTTTCTCAGAATACAATAGTGGTCAAATACTGAAACTTGAGTCTTATATCTTTTTAATGATGTAAAATTTGTCAAGTTAATAACATTAATTATGATAGTAACTTTGAACTATTTAAAAACGCTTCAGAGCGCCCACGCTCTGGTGAAGCTTAACAGGTTAACTTTCCCCCTATGTTTGTCTTGCTTTTGTTGTCTTTTACTCTTTCTAATCTTCCCCCCAGACCCAAACATGGGTTCCATCTTCCCCCCAGACCCAAACAAATCCGCATGGGCATTAGGAAGGGGTTGTAGCCCTTTAGTTTGAGATCGGGTTACTACTGCCAGTTCCCGCAGAGACGTCATCATCCCACTTCTGACACCATTTGTGGTAAAGATGGTCTTAGCTGTGGCTAGGCAGGCAGCAAGAAAAAGTAAAAACTCTGAAGTCTCTTAAAGGTGATTTAATTTTCCTGTCAGGGCATGCTCCAAACAGTGTAACAGGGTTCCATCCACAAAAATTCCAATACAGGAAAAACAAAGTACAAACAAAAGTAAAGAAAAAAAACATAACAAAATAATATTTACATGAGAAACATCAAACACGTTGGCTACTGGCCCAACAGTCACCCTTCGTTCTCTTCCCCCTTATGTCCAAACAATTAAACTCTTTATAGTTGAGGCTCCTCCCCTCACATTCAAACATACCAATGGCAAGGCTGTCTCAAATACAATCTACATAGCTTATTTATGAGATCATATTTAACATCAACATTCAAACATGAATATTAGCATCTTCTTTATCAAGCTCTATTTTCATCATGAAAACCAACGAGAAACTTAAAAGACATGCATTCAATGTAATAACATTCAACATTCTCAATACTTGAATTCCTCCTCCTTTGGGAAGGTATAAGTCAGGCTTCCTGTTCGCGAGCCCCTCCTATTAGGAAGTTCCAGGAAGAAGGTAAGACAAAGAGATTCACCATTAACAAACAGATCATTATTTGTATAATTTACATTCACATTTTCTTATTTACAGGCACAAAAGGCTAAGGCCGACAAACATGAGTCGCAATGAAATGTGCACCTTCCATTCATTCGACACATGTGTGAGACAAAACAGTGAATAAAATTATCTTGAACACAAAACCCATTGTTTGGTTCTTTGAATTGAAAGTTACATACCTCGCCTTATCACACTAGGGATGCAAAAGATGTTCCTCAAAATCGTCCTACTGTCAGTACCTTAACCCTCTGGGGATCAAGAACGCGCCGGCGCGTTTTGCTGTTTTTTTTTTTTCACATAGCAGCAACATAGACTTAAAATACTCTGTCATTTATGGTCATATAAATAAAATCAATACATGATTATAAACTATAGAGGGTCTTCTTTTTTTGTGTACACTCACATTAACATCAAAACCTTGTTTTTTTTTTTTTTTTTTATATAAATAAAATAAACAGGGTGCGCTTTTAGCTCACTCTGTCTCCGCAAAAATCTTTCTGAAACATGTCTGGAAAATGAACGGAAACTCCGCTAATACTTATCACACAAACATGAAACATACGTCTAAAGAACGCTTTAAATTTCTACTTTTAAATAAAACAATTCACATTTAAAACAAATATTCTCCTGCAATGTAATCTGTCTGAAACTAAAGAGAAGTACAGTTTCTCCTGTCTCAGCTCATTATCGTTAATTTGTTCACACCCACTCGCAGAGCGCGCTATTCATAAGATAATGTGTTGAGGCCATTTGCAAAATAGATAAAGCCCCCAGGCAAATGCTGTAAACACACTATATTTTTTTGTCAGATTAAGATTCGTCTTGCGCGAATCTTAGGAAAATGAACGGAAACTCCGCTAATACTTATCACACAAACATGAAACATACGTCTAAAGAACGCTTTAAATTTCTACTTTTAAATAAAATAATTCACATTTAAAACAAATATTCTCCTGCAATGTAATCTGTCTGAAACTAAAGAGAAGTACAGTTTCTCCTGTCTCAGCTCATTATCGTTAATTTGTTCACACCCACTCGCAGAGCGCGCTATTCATAAGATAATGTGTTGAGGCCATTTGCAAAATAGATAAACGCCCCCAGGCAAATGCTGTAAACACACTATATTTTTTTGTCAGATTAAGATTCGTCTTGCGCGGCTATGAGGAATAATCCTGGGACATTTACCACAGAACAAGTGCTGGTTTCACTTCGAGGAGGACCAACAGATTCAGCTGAGAAGTGTAAGTGTTTTATGCTTGTGCTTTGTTCTAATCGCGATATAGAATAATGTCAGTGTCTGCAAACGGACAAATAGCATCCTGTTTAAATGTGAATAATTTTTCTCTCTGTGTGTGTGTATGAATGAATGAATGAACGCACAGATACACACTGTTACAGACGAAATAAAAGACAAAATTTCGTTGACTAGTTTTGGATAAAGTTTTTCAAATAAAATAAGCATCAAATAAGCTTCAAATAAGCTTAAAAATGAAGACATCAACTTTTGTTAGGAGTTTCTGGGGATAGAAGTGTCCAGACCTATGCACCCTGTATTTTAAAGAAGAACATTTAATTATTTGCGATTAGGGATGGGAATCGAGAACCGGTTCTTCTTCAGAACCGGTTCCCAGTGAACCAATTCCCTGGAACCGTTAGTATGCCTGCTTAACGATTCCGCTTATCGGTTCCGCTCGTTGCAAATGTGTCATGACGTCAGACACGCGCTGAGTAATTTTGATTCAGAACGCAGCAAACATGGCATCGAGACAGAAGCGCTCGTTTGGTTATATTTCACGCGAAAAGACGACAATATATGAGGTGCCGTCTAGGGCTTAAATCAAACTTCATCCACCCACACATATATGAAACACTTGCATACACGTATACTAAGTAGTCAAACATATATACTGCTGAATGCTCAAACAAATACATATGAAATGCACAACGACACACCTAAAGTCACTCACGCATACACGCAAACTCTACACACACGAGATGCGCGAAACATTCCAGGCACATACTCATAAAGACGCGCACGCGCACACACAAACTCAAATGAGACGCGCGCGCGCACACACAAACTCTCCACGCACATACTTATATGAGACGAGCGCGCGCGCACAAACTCTCCACGCACATACTTATATGAGACGCGAGCACACACACACACACTCAATGAGAGTATGACGGCGCCTCATAACAATATGGTCACTAGTTGCAACACCTGTAAAATTTTCATTTCGTCAAAGGGGGGGACCTCCAATATGCAGAAACATTTGGCCACACAGCATGAACAGACTTTAGTCCCATGAAACTTAAACTGGAATGTCACTGTTTCTGTCACTGCGACTTCACAAACAGGTGAACACGCGCACGCACGCACACATCACTTTTGAAGTAAAATTGAGGATGCAGTGCATGTAATGCATTGAGATATCGAATTGAACTGAATCGATGACATGATAATCGTAATCGAACCGAACCGTGAGACCAGTGTAGGTTCACACCCCTAATACTCTGTGCTGTGTCAGCGAGTTAATAATAATTAACAAACAAATAAGTTATAAGTTCAATAAGTTAATACAAACAAACAAATTTGTACTTATTCCCTCACCCAATGAGAATCGATAAGAGAATCGATAAGGAATCGAATCGATAAGCAATATCGATAATGGAATCGGAATCGTTAAATTCTTATCAATTCCCATCCCTATTTGCGATACATTATTCATTCACAAAGAATTCAGGGACATTATTCAACTTTAGCATGGGTGTGTTCACTTCTAATTCTAAGCAGTGTGTGTGTGTGCAGGGCTGCCAACTCTCACGCATTCACCGTGAGACTCACGCAATTGAGCCAATTCTCACGCTCTCACGCCACACCCCCGATTTCTCACGCTGAAGTGTCAACCCGGTCGGTCAAATGCCTGAAAGATAAGTTTATCTATAGATCTACCAGTTGAGCCATTCGTGATCGACTAGTTTTACCGCAAATTAGTTAAAATTTCCTGTAATCTATAGCGAGCGAGCGTGCATGCGAGACAGATGTGTTGAGCTCCTAACGGCGCGCTCCTAACCGCGCACGCGCACGACGGCAGAGAGGTAAGCGAGCTTGCGTGTCTTTCGCAACACAACCAGTTACACTGTATTGAGACAGTTGAGAAATAATAATATTTTTACAGTTTTCTACAATAATTGTCATTGTTGAACCCTTGCTCTTATTATATTTCTGATTTCTCAGTTTTGTCATTATTTTAGCAAATCATTTATTTTATATGTTTTGAGACAGTTTGTTTTAAGAAGTTTTAAAGAGTTAGTAAAAGAGTAAAGTAAAAGTTAAAACTTTTTTATTTAAGTAGGCATCTATTTTTTATTAAGTAGGCCTATTTATTTTGTATTAATACATAAACCTTACTGTATTCATTCATAATGTATCATTATTGCGTGACATTTGTGTCAATAATCGTCAAGCACAGGGGACTTCGCGTAGTGGGAGGGGGCCCCCAAATAAAATTCTGCTTAGGGCCCCCAAAAGGCTCGGACCGGCTCTGGAGACCAGACAGACAGTGTGAGTTTTTTGTGACAATTGTGAGGGAAATACACAATTTATTCCCATAAACTGTGTAGTCAGCCGTTCTCCCTCCCATCTGCACCGTGTGAATTGTGAACGCAGGCAGGTCAGTGAGTTACAGGGCGCTCCTTGTCTCCATCCAGTTTAGGCTGCATAGGCCTGTTATATAGTTTATATCTGTCAGGATACAGGCTCAGAGACAGAGGTAAGTGAATGAACATAAAGCTTTATTAATTTGAATAAAGTGCAATGGTGAGTCTTTAGAGTTCAAGGGAGAATTCGGTGAAGATTACGGTGCGAGAAGGATTCCAGGTGAGTAGATCCTCTTCAGATTATCCAATGTCAAACAACACAGTTCAGTGATACTTGTCTTTTCTCTTATAGATGAAGCCACGAGCAGGTTGAACTCAGGAGGAATACTAGTTCTCAGGATACACGGGTCCAATCAAGGATTCTGGAAACATCGGAACAAGGACACAGAGGTTAGTAATCCACAGGTGAGTATACTTTACTTGTCGGGTGTAGACAGCATAAGAGAACTGGTGCAACTGGGGTAATGGTCTGTTCCTGTTGGAGGCTTGACAATGACTGAGGCTGTGGTGAGTGTTTATATGCAGAGGTTGATGGGGCTGTTGATTGTGAACAGGTGCAGGTGATTGGTAATCCGGGGAGAGTGATTGCAGGTGCGCCAAAGAGGATTCTGGGAAATGTAGTGCAAAGATAGACGGTGAACCGTGACAGAACCCCCCCCTCTCCGAAGGCGCGTCCTCGCGCCGAATAACATCCAAAGGGGTGGGAGGGTGGGCGCCCTGGAGGCTGACGAGGGCATGGTGATGCAGGGACGGGAAGCCTCCAGGGCGGAGCTGGTAGCTTGGGGAACCGGGGTGGAACCGGCTGTGGACGTGGCCATGGCGGAGCGGGCTGTGGGCGTGGCCACGGCAGAGCTGTCGGACCCTCGGGCGTCCAGGGCGGAGCTGTCGGACCCTCGGGCGTCCAGGGCGGAGCTGTCGGACCCTCGGGCGTCCACGTCGGAGCTGTCGGACCCTCGGGCGTCCACGTCGGAGCTGTCGGACCCTCGGGCGTCCACGTCGGAGCTGTCGGACCCTCGGGCGTCCAGGGCGGAGCTGGATGTGGGCGTGGCCACGGCGGTGGTGAAGACCCTTCAGGCGGCCACGGTGGTGAAGACCCTTCAGGCGGCCATGGTGGTGAAGACCCTTCAGGCGGCCACGGTGGTGAAGACCCTTCAGGCGGCCACGGTGGTGAAGACCCTTCAGGTGGGCGCTCCCCCAAAATTTTAATGGGAAAATTGACAGGAAAGGGGGGGATCCGGCAGCAAAGAGGGTCTTGGGCTGGGCAGGACCAGCAGTGAAGAGGACTTTGAACTAAGCAGGACCAGCGGCAAAGGAAACTCTGGGCTGGACAGGACTGGCGCAGGATCAGTGGGCTCTGGTGCAGGAAAGTGCTCTGGCGCAGGATCAGCGGGCTCTGGCGCAGGATCAGCGGGCTCTGGCGCAGGATCAGCGGGCTCTGGCGCAGGATCAGCGGGCTCTGGCGGGCAGGCGACGGGCTCAGGCTCTGGCGGGCAGGCGACGGGCTCAGGCTCTGGCGGGCAGGCGACGGGCTCAGGCTCTGGCGGGCAGGCGACGGGCTCAGGCTCTGGCGGGCAGGCGACGGGCTCAGGCTCTGGCGGGCAGGCGACGGGCTCAGGCTCTGGCGGGCAGGCGACGGGCTCAGGCTCTGGCGGGCAGGCGACGGGCTCGGATTGGCTGGACGGAACCAGCGGTGCAGGCTTGGCTGGGCTGGACGGAACCAGCGGTGAGGGCTTGGCTGGGCTGGACGGAACCAGCGGTGCGGGCTTGGCTGGACGGAACCAGCGGTGAGGGGTTGGCTGGGCTGGACGGAACCAGCGGCGAAGGAAACTCTGGGCTGGATGTGGAAGTAAGACCTGGGACTGAAGACCGGAGAGGGAAAACTGATTTTAATAACGCTGATCGCACGGATTGGAGCGCCGGATCCGCCAGTTTTGCCCCCAAGTCCCTACTGTTAGAAACCAGCTTGCGGGCTCGGGGCCACACGAGAGTCTCAGGCTGAACAACAGGGAAGCGAGGAACCCCTGGGGCTGGTTCTGTGCTGGAACGAAACTCTGGCTGGATGGTTGTCGCGACGGGACGTGCAGACTTGGGAAGACTGATGTGGAATGCAGGCTCGGTGGGATTGGCGTGGATTTCAGGCTGAATGTCTCCCACGGTAAAAGTTGAGCCGCTCAACCAAAGGGCATGGTCTATGTATTGAGCCAGGGAAAAATGAATCTTCCCACCTGGCAAACAAGACCGGATAGG
Source organism: Rhinichthys klamathensis goyatoka (assembly GCF_029890125.1). Lineage (NCBI taxonomy): Eukaryota > Metazoa > Chordata > Actinopteri > Cypriniformes > Leuciscidae > Rhinichthys > Rhinichthys klamathensis. Next base: position 2,500,136 of record NW_026606637.1, read on the forward strand.
TTCATTTAAACCTATCCTAAATAAGTCCTTAAGAGCCACATCATTGAAGTCCAACAGATGAGAGCGTTCACAAAACTCTACTACATAATCCTCTATGGTGAGGTCTCCTTGACGCAGGTTCAGGAGAAACAGAACTGCTGGATCCATACCGTCGAATATCTGTTTCCTTAGGTCAAGCCTTCTTTTTGTAATGGTCAAGCCTTCTGTCAGGATACAGGCTCAGAGACAGAGGTAAGTGAATGAACATAAAGCTTTATTAATTTGAATAAAGTGCAATGGTGAGTCTTTAGAGTTCAAGGGAGAATTCGGTGAAGATTACGGTGCGAGAAGGATTCCAGGTGAGTAGATCCTCTTCAGATTATCCAATGTCAAACAACACAGTTCAGTGATACTTGTCTTTTCTCTTATAGATGAAGCCACGAGCAGGTTGAACTCAGGAGGAATACTAGTTCTCAGGATACACGGGTCCAATCAAGGATTCTGGAAACATCGGAACAAGGACACAGAGGTTAGTAATCCACAGGTGAGTATACTTTACTTGTCGGGTGTAGACAGCATAAGAGAACTGGTGCAACTGGGGTAATGGTCTGTTCCTGTTGGAGGCTTGACAATGACTGAGGCTGTGGTGAGTGTTTATATGCAGAGGTTGATGGGGCTGTTGATTGTGAACAGGTGCAGGTGATTGGTAATCCGGGGAGAGTGATTGCAGGTGCGCCAAAGAGGATTCTGGGAAATGTAGTGCAAAGATAGACAGTGAACCGTGACAATATAGAATTAAGTTAGCAATAGCAGAGTTGTTTGTTTTGCAGCACTGAGCAGTTATTTTACATAACTTTATCATAAAAACAGTACAAAAGCATTTCCAGATGACAAATATGGACATGCCTAGTAGTTAATGTTAATTATTGTTTTCTAAGAACAGAATGTCAATTAAAATGTTAAATGTAAAATTAAATGTAATGTAAATCTCCCAAGAAATTCTGTACAGATACCAAATACTTTGACAATCAATATATACTTAATACACTTCTGCTAATGCAAGGATTTTGTGTTTGTATTTTTCCCCACACCAAGCCACGCCCCTCAATATGCCCCTCCCCCATAACCCAAGCCCCGCCCCCCAAAATCTCACTCTAAGCTGAACTCAAAAGTTGGCAGCCCTGGTGTGTGTGTGTGTGTGTGTGTGTGTGTGTGTGTGTGTGTGTGTGTGTGTGTGTGTGTGTGTGTGTGTGTGTGTGTGTGTGTGTGTGTATAATTAAAAAGCTATTTTAACCAGAAAAATCTACAATGCATGCCCAAAGTCGTGCAGCCATATAGTTTCTCTTGATATCAGCATGTTCACAGGTGTTTATTTATTTTTTTACAGGGACAAAATGCCATGAGTCCTGCTGAGTTCAACATTCACAGGAGACTGTAATGAAAAAATTAAACACCTTGGAAATGACAGGTATGTACTATGTTTCAGGAATGGGACCATGCTGTGTGACTGTGCAAGCCTCTGTCTTTAGATCAGTGTGTTTACTAATGTGCTTTTTTGTCCTTTGTTGTGTATCTTTGGATTATGTTGTGTTGTAAATAAATCCAAACAATCTAAAAGCCATTCTTTTTTAAATCTCCTCATTCTTTGTGCAAGGCTCCTCGTAATGATAGGGCCTGATAGCACCTAATAGGGCCATTATGGGAGGGTCTTTGTCTTTCTCAGGTGTGAAATGCCATACATATTAATGAGAGATCACGCCTCCTCGCATAAAGCTTTCTCAAACAAAACACGTCATACACATTCTAAAAGACTTTATTGACTTATCTGAATGAGTAGTCAGGATGATTCTCACATAGTTTTGGAGCAAATATTCTAGACTATGTGATACAATTTTCAAAAGTCTTGTGAAGAAATAATCAATATGTGTTTTGTGGCCTTATTTCAGAAACTTTTATTTTTAAGTTTTTCAATAACCATGCATAAATAATATTCTCTCAAAAATACAAACATGTACATACATGTTGCTCACATATTATGATAGCCCCGTTTGTGCTATATAGAGTGAATTTACAACTTTGTCATTAACATGTTTATAAATAACTGAAAAAAGCACAAATGTCAGTGCATGTCAAAACATCCCAAGGGCCCCAAAAACCCCTTGGTCCCCAGAGGGTTAAGAGGTACCGTTAAAGTAACCTTCCACAAATATTTCTTACATTTGAAAGGTTTGATTTGGCTATGCCAGTAATATGTAGACGCCCTTTCTCAAATACCATTCACCCTTTTCTGACAAAACGTATAGGAATATGCTTATATCTGATGACATTGTGTGTATGTTTTCCAGAATGAATGAAAAAACTCTGTATTAATACAAAATTTTGGACAGAATGGAAAATGTATTTAGTACCACATACATGTACTACAGTTCTCGCTCACAAATTTTATGTGATTAGGATTGATTGTCTTGATATAGTCAGTTTATGACCGTTTACAAAGAAGGGATTCTAACAACAAACTGATTTTAAGAAATGTATTAAATTAAAAAGAAAATGAAACGAAAGAATGTTAAGAGGTGAATAAAATGAATAATGTTGTAACATTTAATTCTGGTGCAATTTGTACATTAAATGTTAGTTTGACTTATAAAACATTAATTATTCAAAATAATTTATATTGAATAATTCTTACTATTTTTTTAAAATATGTTAAACGACAAAAACAGATGAGATAGGGGTATTTTACAACAACTATGAATGCACCACGAGTTCTCTTACGAGAGGTTCTCTCGTATTGCGTAAGTTTAGCTTACGCTACGGGAAAGATTCATCTTCTCGAGATATTGAAGCCAAAAAATTATCCTTAATTTTGTATTAATTGTCAACGCAGTGCAGCAGCTAGCAGACCTAGAGCAGGCCATCTCGCGTGCTCATTGGCTGCCCTGCGGGCAACTGCTGCAGCCTACCAGTGAGCCCGGCGTGACGTCACGCCCAATGAAGGGCGCCCGCACCTTCATAGCGTCACAGCCCGCCAGAATGGGCATGGCTTAGCGTATAAAAGTAGGGCTGTAGGCTGACTTCCCTGATTTTTCGTCTCTTCAGCGAGCTCTTCGCATCGCTGGATCTGAGAGAAGCCACCGCCGCCGTCGAACAGCGAACAGCCAGCTTAGGACAGCACTGAGGAAGCCGGCCGTCTTCGCCACCTTCAGCCATCCGTGCGAGCTACGCTATCCGGCGACGTATCCTTTTACCTTGCAAAACCTATTCCTAAAAGAGCAGCGAGTGTCTTTTTAACCTGTTAAGCTGCAAGCCCACTTTTGAAAAATCCCCAGAAATGGCATTCCCAAACTGAAACAGATACAGTTCATGAACCCTTTGCACTAAAAGCACAAGTATGATCTCATTTGAAAGCTGACACCTGGTAGTTTATTGTAAATGTAGAATTAATTATTGTCATAATGATTTTTTTTTTTTAAATAGCTTCAAAGTTTTGTAAAGTTATTAGAAATTTATTTTTATGAAACATCTTCATGAAAATAAAATTGAAGTTGGCCCTGGAGCAATCTAGAAATGCACTGCAGCTAAAGCCATATGTGTGACCATTTTATATTTAAAATCTGAAAATGATAAGTCTAAAACTCTGTATTTAGTTAAATGTTTTTCAAGATCATGTCAAATTACTTTATTTTGAGCCTAGACTCTAAAATGCAAACTGATGTTTAGTCATCTTCTGAGTCATCTATTCAGTCTATTGTCTATTCAGTCCCATTCAGTCTCAGCCCCATTCAGTCTCAGTCTCCCCTGCACACATTTACACCTCTCCAGACTGGTTATGGCTCTAAATATGCATTTCTTTTGTCTGCATTATAGCTACTAACGACTGGCTATTCACAGGCTATTCATAGGGTTTCAAACCCTAATTTCTTTTATCAAAGTTCTCACTAAATATTTTAAACTGGTATCAAATGCACTGAAACATTTCAGTAAGCATTCCTATTTAGAAAAAAAAAAAATCATAAAACAATAACTGCTGTTAGCAGGGCACCTGGGCTAGCTAGCATGTTAGCTTAGCACACCATCAATACACGACCATTTATGAGATTAAAACCATGTTTGTGAACCAAACTTACTTTATAACGCAAGTCAAGTGTTTTAAATAATCTTCTGTGATCTGATTTGGCTTCAGATAAAAAAAAAAATCCGACAGAAAATGTATTATTTATAGTGTTCTGCACGATGATGAAATCTATATCGATTAGCATTACATTTTAAATATAATCTATTATTATGAAATACCTGGCATGGCTTGAAGAACACAGGTAACTCAAATATCATTGCAATCATGTTTATTGTCTTCAAAACATCTTTATCTGCATGTTACAGCGATCTCTGTCAGCTACTTTCTGTATCAGTGACGTCCTGGAATGTCACATGACTATGGGTCTTCTTCATGATCCATATATGGACTATTATTGTGCATACAGCGCCCTCAGGCTTTTGGTATGAATTGAAAACACAGCACATCTCAATAAGAAGCGATCATAATGATTACATCGACGCATTTGGGTATACATTCAATAAATATTATTCCTGTCTATAGAAATATGATGTGAATCTATGAGAATATATCAATATTTCTCCAAGTCTGCACATTTTTGAGCTAAAGCCCTGAGGGACGTTGTTTTGTGAATCGCTTTCATTACGACAGCATGGAGTGTTTTTTCCTGAATGGACCAGCTGACGCTCATAATTCATATTAAAGGTATCGACTCATTTTTTCATTTAATAACTCCTGACACAAATTAAGACATAACTGTCACTATAAGTTTCTCAGAATACAATAGTGGTCAAATACTGAATTTTGAGTCTTATATCTGTTTAATGATGTATAGTTTGTTAAGGTATAACATAAAATCTGATAGTAAATTTGAACTAAATAAAAAAAAAAACGCTTCAGTGCGCCGACGCACTGGCGAACGTTAAGAGGTTAAAGATGCCTCGCACTTCCTGCGGCTCGTGTAGGGCCCCGCTCAGCGTCGGAGACCCCCACGTGATCTGCGCTCTCTGCCTGGGCCTGGAACATGCAGAGCTCGCCGTCGCGTCCGGGGGCTGCGAGCTCTGTGAAGCGCTTCCGCTGTCGACCCTGCGGGCTCGACTCGAAGCCTTCAACCCCGAAGTAGTCACTCCGCCCTCTGTGGGACCGCGCAGGAAGAAGCGCCGTTCCCTGAGACAGCCGGAACCTGTGGCCACAGCGACGCGCTCGCCGGAGAACCTCCCTCGAGCCTCGCTTTCGCCTTCCCCGCCTCCCCTCACCGACGCGCAGCTGCCGCTCACGAGCCTCACTGCCGTCGCATCTGAGGATGAGGCCGAGGGACACGCCACGAGAGACTGCTGCTCCATCCTGGCATCAGACAGCGAGGAATGGTCGCTTCACTCCGGCGATCCTCGTCGATCCAGGAATCCAGCCGTACCCGCGCTGGAGCTGACGCGGAACTGATGCGCCTGCTGGCGCAGGCTGTTGACCGTCTCGGACTCGAGTGGTCGCTGCCGAAGGAACCCGCGCCGAACAGGCTCGACGGCTGTTTCCTTCAAATTCGCCACCGTGCAGCTTCAGCAAACAGGCCCGCTCCGTTCCTGCCGGAACTTCACACGGAGCTGACGAAGTCATGGAATGCACCATTCTCCTCGAGACTTCAGTCCCAGGCCTCCGCGTCGCTCTCCCAAGTGGACGGCGCCGCCGAGAAAGGGTACACGGCTATTCCCACTGTAGAAGAGGCGGTCGCAGCGCACCTTTGCCCGCCCTCCGCGAGATGGCGGTCACGGTCAGCCCTCCCGTCCAAAGCCTGCAGAGCCACGTCCGCCTTGGTCGGGCACGCATATGCCGCCTCCGGCCAGGCCGCGTCTGCTCTCCACTCCATGGCTGTGCTACAGATCCTGCAAGCCGACCTCCTCCGTGAATGGGACGAGAAGGGCCGGGATCCAGCTGCGGTTACAGACCTGAGAGACTGACAGACTCTCTCCGCGCCACCAAAACCGCAGCTCAAGCCATTGGACGAGCCATGGCCGCGTTGACTGTAACAGAGAGGCACCTCTGGTTGACGCTCGCGGATATGAGGGAAACTGAGCGAGCCACCTTCCTGAACGCGCCGCTCTCCCCCACTGGTCTCTTCGGCCCAGCGGTGAACGGGATCGTTGACCGTTTTTCTGAGGTACAGAAGACCACACAGGCCATGAACCTCTTCCTGCCGCGACGCTCGAGCTCCGCTACAGGCCGCTCTCGCGAGAAACAAAGCCAGCCTCCTGTGCGAGCCAGCACCCAGCGTCCAGCACAGCCTCAGCCTTCGCAGCGTCAGGGCGGCCGCCCTAGGTCGTGCTCAGACAGCCGTCACGGACCGCCGCCCCCAGAGGGCCTCGGCAGAAGATCACGCTGAAGCCTGAGCACGCGAAGCCCTCCTAACAAAGAGAGAGAAAAGACACGCGTGTCCCGCTGCGGCCGGACCGCCGTCAAAGTTTATTTCCCTGTCAGTCCCCTTCAAACAGGCTACTGCAGTGGTTCATTTAGCAGCCAACGAGCCGGTTTGTTCACCCTCTCGCCTGCACACAAACGCCGTTTTCACGGCGACCCAGAGAAATCTCAAAAAGAGTATAATGTCTGGTCCGGCTCACGCCGTCTGTGTTTTAAGTGTAGTGAAGGTGCCCACGCCCCAGTGTTCACGCCTACACACAAGCACTTCAAATCTCGTGTCACTCACAGAGCACACTCTCATAAAGCGCAGAAAAGCCGCTCGAGTGTTGAATGTAAGAAATGTGTCCACAGGTCTGTGCCCAATATCTGCCCGCTCTGTTACACGATCAAAAAAGCAGTGTTATCACAAAACGCAGGGCATTAATAAGACGCTCCCCATCCATTACGATCGGGGCGTCAAATACACTTGTAAGTCTCGTGCCCGCGCACACGCGGTCACGCTTAAAGGAAGCTTTTCCGTCCAGAGCGCTGCTCGCGCGTCAAAAAGTGAAAAGAAAATGTTCCCCATCCCTTATGATTGGGACATCTCACATAAATCAGCCGGTTTCGGCTCTCAGCGAGCAGCCATTGCCCAGAGCCGAGAGCGCGCGCGCCGCGCTTTCGGCTCCGGTTCAGTTTCACAAGCCCGCAAATGGCGGCGATCTGAACCCGGAGGCCATTCGCCCCCTAGTGGCTCACATAGCTGCGTGGGAAACTATCCCAGGGATTTCAGAATGGGTGCTGAGCACAATAAAGCAGGGCTATACACTTCAATTCATTCGCCCCCCCCCCCCCTCCCCCCCTCCCCCCCCTCCCCTCTCCCCCCTCCCTGTGCTTTCGAGCCCGGACCGTGACGATAGTGAATGCGGAAGTAGCACACCTACTTCATGCAGAAATAGCAAAGCTGCTGTGCAAAGGGGCTATAGAAAAGGTACCGCCTTCTCTGAGCGAGTCAGGGTTTTACAGCCGATATTTTCTCGTACCCAAGAAGGACGGAGCCTTCAGACCTATCCTAGATCTGAGATATTTGAACAAAGTGCTTGCGAAAAGACCGTTCAAAATGCTTAAGACCAGGAAAATCCTCGCGCACATTCGCCCGAGAGACTGGTTTATTTCTCTAGATCTGAAGGATGCCTATTTTCAGATTCAGATAATACCCCGTCACAGGCAATTTTTGAGATTCGCCTTCGACGGTCAGGTATATCAATACACCGTCCTGCCGTTCGGCCTGTCTCTAGCACCCCGTACATTTACGAAGTGCATGGACGCGGCGCTCGCCCCCCTGAGAAGTCAGGGGCTGCGAATAATGAACTATCTGGACGATTGGCTGATATTGGCACAGTCAGAGACAGAAATGGAAGCTTTAGCGTTAAGTTCTGCCGGGAAGACTCAATTGCTACGTCACTTATTACCTTCTCATCTATCCAATCGTGTCTAATACTTGCGGTATAAAAGACCAGTACTTACACATGTCTGAGTTCGCAGATGCTGACGCTTTCATTCGGAGCTAAATACTCCGATTTCCCCATGGTCTTTTTCTGATTTGCGTTTCTCACCTAATTTCTTTACTCTCTTTCTTAAGAACTCTAAGAATGACTCTCAAGGCTCTGTTTCACATTATCAATTTATTAATAAGTAATAAATTCTGTCCCTTCTCATCTATGATTAATTTTTTTAATTCCCCTCCATTTATCCTAACTAACGGAGCACTTCTTTCTAAGCTAGTTCAGGACTCATCAGTTCTGTCCTCAAAAGCTGCAGTCTATCTCCCTCCCAGTATACTGGTTATTCCTTCAGGATCGAGGCAGCCACTACAGCAGCTGATCATGGCATTTCTACTTCAGCTATTAAGATCCTGGGCAGATGGTCTTCCTCTGCATTAGTCTATATAAGACCCGATTCAAAATCATCCTCGAAGCTCAGCAAGCTCTTCACTAAAACTGTTCAGGTAAATAACCTTTGCAACTACTGGTGGTGGTGCCATGATATTCCATTCTCACAATTGGTCTTAAATTCTGCTTGCATTTACAAATGGTCAATGAGTCATTGTCTATATGTGGCCAAGTGGCCTTGTCTTAATGTGGCCTTGTCTCTATGTGGCAGTAGTAGCCGTTGTGGTCTTGTTCCATGTGGTCTTTATGGTCTTAAAAAAAAAATCAAAAAAAATCATGCAAGTGTATGATATACATGTTCAGTGTGGTCTACTGTGACCGTGTAGCCTAATGTGGCCTTGTCCCGTGGTCTTGTGGCCAGTTATGGCATGGTTCTGTGTGGCCTAGTGGCTGTGTCTCGTTGGCCTTGTATCCGTGTGGCATTAGCAGCCTTGTGGCCCAGCGGGCCTTGTCTCTGTGCGGGTCTCAAGGCCTTGTGGCATAATGTTGCCTTGTCCTATGTGTGGCCTACATGGTCTTGTGGCCCTTATGGCCTCGGTTCTGTGTGGCCTAGTGGCCGTTGTCCCTGTGTGACCTCGTCTCAGTGTGGGCTTACGATATCGCTGCCCTTGCGGCCTCATTCTATGTTCAGTGTGGTCTACTGTGACCGTGTAGCCTAATGTGGCCTTGTCCCGTGGTCTTGTGGCCAGTTATGGCATTGGTTCTATGTGGCCTAAGGCCTTGTCTATGAGTGGTTCTGTCTCTGTATGGCTTTAGCAGCCTTGTGGCCCAGCGGGCCTTGTCTCTGTGTGGGTCCAGAGGCCTTGTGGCACAAAGTTGCCTTGTCCTGTATGTAAAAAATGGCCAGTGGTCTGTGGCCCTTAGTGGCGCGGTTCAATGTGGCCTAGTGGCCGTTGTCTGTGTGGCTTGCTCTGTGTGGTCTATAGTGGCCTTGTGGCACAAGTTGCCTTGTCCTGTATGTAAAAAATGGCCAGTGGTCTGTGGCCTTTAGTGGCGCGGTTCAATGTGGCCAAGCGGCGTTGTTTGTGTGGCCAAGCGGCCTTGAGGCATTGTTGCCTCGCTAAAAAATGGCCTCGTGGTCCTTGCGGCCTGGTTTTGTGTGGCCTTGCGGCCTTGTCCAGTCTACCTCGTTCTATGTGCGGCATTAGAGGCCGTTGTGGCTCATTGCGGCCTTGTCTCTGTGGTCTAGCAAGGCCATGTGGCCGGGCGGCCTTGTGTCTGTGGTCTATCATGGCCGTGTGGTCCAATGTGGCCAGTTTGCGGTCTAAGGAGGCCTGCTCTGTGTATGGCCCTAGGTGGCCTGCTCTGTGTGGTCCAATGAGGCCTGGCCCAATGTGGCATTGTCTGTGTGGTCCATCGCGGCCTTGTCTCTGTGTGGTCCAATGAGGCCTGACCAATGTGGCTCTGTTTTGTGTGGTCCATCGAGGCCTTGTCTCTGTGCGGTCTGTTACGGCCTTGTCCCATATGGCCGGTTCTGCATGCCCAAGGTGGCCTTTTCTCTGTGGTCCTATAACAGCTTTTGTTCCATGACCTGTCCCTATGTCCTAAGTTAGCCTCGTTCTCAGTTAAGTCACTATTCCACAACACTTGCTTCCCTCCAACTCATTCTCAGGGAAACTGGTTCGATCAGACGTAAGTGCGTCTCAAAACATAAGTCGCCTGGATGAAAGCGTCAGCATGGATAAATGCTAATGTACATACAGCAGCAGAACATAAATGCATAAATGCATTATTCACGTCTTCTCATAGTACCTTTCAGGCTCACTATGAAGTCATCTCTTACTAATTAGTTATTGGCTACGAGGCTTTCCACATTTCATGTTCATGCCCATTACTCCTTCCACGAGAAGGCTCTACGCGTCTAAATGGTTGGTGTTCTCCGGATGGTGCACCGACAGAGGTCTGGACCCACGGACATGCGGGGTGGCACATCTGCTCACCTTCCTACAAGAGCTGTTGGATAAGGGGAGGTCCCCATCCACGCTCAAAGTATACGTGGCGGCCGTGGCAGCGTTCGCAGAATCAACGCACGGCCAGTCACTGGGAAGACATGAGTTGGTCATCCGCTTCCTTAGAGGAGCTAGAAGGATGAACCCGCCGCGCCCCCCGTCGGTTCCTATGTGGGATCTTTCATTGGTCCTCGAGGCCCTGAAAGCCTTTCCATTTGAACCACTAGACTCCGTGGGGTTGAAATATCTATCACTGAAAACCGTCTTTCTGACTGCACTGTCGTCAGTAAAACGTGTGGGGGACCTGCACGCGCTGTCTGTCAGCGCGTCGTGTCTTGAGTTCGGGCCGAATGACTCTAAAGTCATCCTCAGACCTAGACATGGCTATGTTCCTAAAGTGATGGGCACTCCATTCAGAGTGCAAGTTATTTCGCTGTCAGCTCTGCCAGCATCTGACAGCGAAAGTAATGTGAATCTCCTCTGCCCTGTCAGGGCGCTGAGATTTTACATTACGCGCTCCGCCTCCTTCAGGCGTTCAGAACAGCTTTTTGTTTCGTTTGGTGGGCGCACCAAGGGTCTCGCCTCCTCGAAACAGAGCCTGTCCAGATGGAAAGTGGACGCTATAGCAGCTGCTTACGCGTCAAAAGTCTGCAATGCCCTCTGGGCATCAGGGCTCATTCCACGAGAGGCGTGGCCTCGTCGTGGGCGTGGTCCAGTGGGATTTCTATCCATGGCATATGTGTAGCGGCGGGCTGGGGCTCCCCGTCTACCTTTGTCAGGTTTTATAACCTAGAAGTTCCTGCCTTGCAGGCTAAACTTTTGTCAGTTTGAAGGAGATGTGTATTCTGCCCAGATCTTCCTGCTCAGATCACTCTCACGTGACTCAGCTCTCCTGGTTGAGCTGCACTAGTAGGGTATGTGCCATGTGCCTATACAGACCGGCGCGCTGCTCTGTATTCCCTATGTGTGCTTATGTACAAGTGATGGCCCGCGTGGCTGGCCACCTTATTTTTTCCACTTATGGGGTTCCCCTGAAAGTTCGGGGTCTCATGGTGGATGCTTGGTGCGCACGGCGTTGACAAAGTGTTCCCGTAGCGTGAGCTAAACTTACGCAATACGAGAGAACCTCTCGTAAGAGAACGATACTCGGTTACTAACGTAACCTCGGTTCTCTCTAGAGAGGGAACGAGTATTGCGTAACCGGCCATGCTCGCGCCACGAGCGACTTCACTTTAGTCGACGAAAAACCAGGGAAGTCAGCCTACAGCCCCTACTTTTATACGCTAAGCCACGCCCATTCTGGCGGGCTGTGACGCTATGAAGGCGCGGGCGCCCTTCATTGGGCGTGACATCACGCCGGGCTCACTGGTAGGCTGCAGCAGTTGCCCGCAGGGCAGCCAATGAGCACGCGAGATGGCCTGCTCTAGGTCTGCTAGCTGCTGCACTCCGTTGACAATGAATACAAAATTAAGGATAATTTTTTGGCTTCAATATCTCGAGAAGATCAATCTTTCCCGTAGCGTAAGCTAAACTTACGCAATACAAGAGAACCTCTCGTAAGAGAACCGAGGTTACGTTAGTAACTGAGTATCGTTTTACCAGTTTTAAGTAAACACAACCTTTATTCACGTCTGTGTTGTTTTTCCGACAACAGCAGTGAGTGACCAAGTGCTATAGCTACAATACAGTCACACTTTTACACCGTTTAGCTGTCAGCATTTTAACTGTTTAACCGGGACAATTTCATAGTGGTTGGTGTAAACCGGACATCTGGTCACCCTACTAATAGCCTACCCTATACTGATTGGCTTCATCACTCTGTCTCCTCTCCACCAGTAAGCTGGTGTGTGGTGGGCGTTCTGGCGCAATATGGCTGCCGTCGCATCATCCAGGTGGATGCTGCACATTGGTGGTGGTTGAGGAGATTCCCCCTTCAATGTAAAGCGCTTTGAGTGTCCAGAAAAGCGCTATATAAATGTAATGAATTATTATTATTATTAATATTACCCACAGCGACACTTAAAATTGAATGTCAACCTCCGGACAACTTTGCACTATGATAGATTAGGCTAGCAAGCCGGTACATGATGGATTTAAACAATGGATTTGTCTTCTCAGTGGATGTTGTTTTCCATGGATTTTGACCATGTTTAAAAAAAAAAAGGTAAGCTGCGATCTAAGTTCTATTTGCTGGGTTGGTTGGTTTGTGTGTAACCCAGGAAATATTGTACATTTTTCCAGTTCTGTAAAAAGAAATTTACATTGTTACCTTTATTTTACATGTAAGATGTTTACTTTATTTTATAAAGTGAAAGTTACATTATGCTCATTGGCTGTGTTGTGCGATTGCCGAAGAAGAGAGGAATGACGTCAGACGAGGAAGAGAACAGTGTACAGAGAGCACGAGGAGTAGAGACCGTAATATGTGAATAACATATTTATTTGGTAACATCTGGTAGATTAGGGTGACTAATCCTGACAAACTATCGGTTGATATCTCAACGCTGAACAGTGCTTTGACGAAGAGCTCAATTCAGTTTGTTTACGGACAGTTGGAAGTTTGACGCGAGCTGCTGACGGCTAGTGAGTGATCGGCGGTGACGAGAGACTGCCTGTTTGTTGACTAAACAGACGGAGCTACAGTCTGGGACATTCGATTGCATCGAGAGAGTCGCACCGGGACCGAGACAACACAAGTGATCGGCGGGGACGGTGCTGTTGCGCAACACACATGTGGTGAGCTCATTCATTTGATTTTATTTTGCTCCACGGAGTGAAGCAGCCACGAGTTTTAGGCTACAACGAACCCGAGCGTCGATTCAGGCCTGCAATGAGAACTGTGGTATTTTTGGTATTGGTATTTTTGGTATTGGGATATTTGATTTTTGCCGGCTATTAGGTTTAGGAATTATACTGTCAATCATCTTTTGATTGTTTGCCAATTCATATTTTTTTGTTATCATTTTATTTTATATACAGTAAAAGGCTTGGTCATTTGTTTCAATTGTTGTTGCTATTGTTATTTCATTTCCATTTTCATTTTATTATTGTGGGTTTAATTGAGAACAACAGCAACCTAATCATTTGCCCTTATTAAAATAATATTAGAATTTGAAGAATTCAAATTAAAAGTAAATTAACAAATTAGAATTAAAAGAACTCAGGTTAGCTTTCCCCCATAAACAACTGTTGGGGGCGCTACATAAAATGGAGGCACCGTTGGGATAAGGGCTTCTGGTCAGCTGCTTCAAGTGTTGTGCGTGGCAATAGCAACAGTAAAATGGCTGACAGATCAGAGATGAGTAAGCTGACATTGAAAGATGGTATCCTCTACTGAATGAGACAGAGATCGTCTGGTGAGAATGACTTGCAGTTGGTTCTTCCGAGTGAATTTCATAGCGTGGTGCTTAGAGCAGTGCATGATGATTTCGGACACTTCGGAGTAGACCGAACTCTAGACATGATCAGAAACCGATTCTTTTGGCCTAAAATGTCAGAAGAGGTCGAAGCATATATAAAGAACTGTGGGAAGTGTGTCATCCATAAGTCTCTGCCAAAGAAAGCTGCTCCATTACACCAGATCATTACCAATGGCCCCATGGATCTGGTGTGCATGGATTTCCTCTCAATCGAGTCTGACTCGAAAGGATTCAGCAATGTTTTAATTGTCACAGACCATTTCACAAGATATGCTCAGGCTTTCCCTACCAAGAGCCAGAAAGCTCTTGAGGTCGCGAGAGTTCTTGTTGACAAATACTTTGTTCATCATGGGTTACCTGCCAGGGTCCATTCTGATCAGGGTAGAGACTTTGAAAGTCGTTTAATCCGGGAGTTGCTGAATCTGATGGGAATCCGTATAGCTGGGAAGGAATACGTGACAAATCATGAAGATTGGGCACTTCTGGAAAAGTTTTTGATTTTTGGCAGGGTGTTAGGTATGGGCCTAAGGTTTTTAAAAAACCATGGATACAAGTTGGGGCGGCCCTCTAGTGGCCGGTATCGATAAAAACCAGAATGGTGCCCGCATAAAAGAGAACTCTACACCCTTCACTACACACTAGCTCAATTTCTTGACATTGCCATTCGGATAAGCTCTGTTCTTCACGTCACGCCCTTCCAGCCTGCTCTTCACGTCATGCCTGCCAAGTCTGAGTATCTTCACGTCATACCTGATCATCACGTCATTCACGTCATGCCTGTTCAGCCTGAGTCTCGTCCCGCCGAGACCGCCCTGCCAGAGTCTTGTCCCGCCGAGACCGCCCTGCCTGAGTTTCTCCCTGCCGAGCCTGAGCTTCACGTCAGTCCTGCCGAGCCTACGCATCACGCCGTGGCCACCAAACCTGAGACTGTTCACGTCATGCCTGCCGCACAAGAGACTGTTCACGTCGTGCCTGCCACACAAGAAACTGTTCACGTCACGTCTGCCGAGCCAGAGACTGTTCACGTCTCATCTGCCGAGCCAGAGACTGTTCACGTCACGTCCGCCGATCCAGAGACTGTTCACGTCACGTCCACCGAGCCAGTGTCTCCGGACAAGATGGCCGTCGCCTGAGCCCTCAGCAGAGATGGCCACCGCCACGCCTGAACCTGAGCCCAGAGCAAAGATGGCCGTCACCACGGTGTCTGTCCCTGAGCCGGTGTATGTCCCTGTTCCCGAGCCGGTGTCTATTCCTGTTTCCGAGCTGGTGTCTGTTCCTGTTCACGAGCTGGTGTCTGTTCCTGTTCCCGATCCGGTGTCTGTTCCTGTTCCCCAGCCGGTGTCTTTTAGTGTGTCCCTTGACAGGACTATGGAGGCTGCGCTGCCATGGCCTCCCGAACTGTCTGAAGGATCGTCACCTCCCTGGCTGCCTGAAGGGTCGTCTCCTCCCTGGCCGCCTGAAGGGTCGTCCCCTCCCTGGCCGCCTGAAGGGTCGTCTCCTCCCTGGCCGCCTGAAGGCTCGTCTCCGCCCTGGTCGCCTGCACTGCCTGCCCCACCCTGATCCCCCAAATTGCCTGGTCCACCCTGGCCACCTGAACTGCCTGGTCCACCCTGCCCGCCTGCTCCGCCCTGGCCTTCCGTCCTGCCGCAGTCTCCAGGCCCTCCATCCCGCCCCCGGGTCCGCCTCCGCTCCACCACCCTCCTGGACTATTCTTTCCTGGGGAGTGTCTGGAAGCCACTCTTGGGGTGGGGGGGTGGGGGGATGGGGGGGGGGGGGGGGTTGGTTATGTCATGATTCACGTCTGTGTTCCCCTGTCTTGTCCCATGTTAGCAGTTCCCCGTTATGTTGATTAGTCTCCCCAGGTGTTTCTTATTAGCCACGCCCCCTTGTTATCTTGTTTAGCTTGTTTGCCTGTGTATTTAAATCTCTGTGCTTCAGTTGTTGTTTGTCGGTCATTGTAGATGTAGCTGTTTCTTGTTCCTGTCCCGAGTTCGGTTGTTTGCCCTGGATTTCCTGTTTGTTTCATTAAAGTAGTGCTTGCATGTGGGTTCTCTCTCCGCTTCGTCTTTGCCTCACCGTTACACCTTGTATCAAACAAAATAGAAAAAAATTACATTATACAACAATTTAAGACTAAAGGAAGCTGAGATATAACCTGTTCTCTTTTCGGCGGGGGCCAATTTGGATTTTATGGATAACTGCCACTAGGGGGACCACCCCAACTTGTATCCATTGATTTTTGAAAACCTTAGGCCAATACCTAACACCCTGCCAAAAATCAAAAACTTTTCCAGAAGTGCCCAATTTTCATGAATTGCATCCTAGCTAGTAAGTCTAGAACTACCCCCTATCACCCACAGGGTGACCCGCAACCCGAAAGGTTTAATAGAACCTTACTGACCATGCTCGGGACACTCAGTCGAGAGAAAAAACGTCGCTGGAGTGAGCACATTGTTCATTTAGTGCATGCCTACAATAGCACTAAGTGTGATGCCACTGGGTATTCACCCTATTATTTGATGTTTGGCAGGGAGGCTAAACTTCCTGTTGATTTGTGTTTTGGGATCATGTCTGACGTGGAAGAGGTTAACCACTCTCGATATGTGGAAAAGTTGAGAGAAAATCTGAGAGATGCACATCGGCTTGCAGAGGAGGTGGCAAACAAGAGACATCAAAGAAACAAGAGATTGTATGATTGACGAGTTTCTTTTCAGACACTTGAGGTGGGTGATAGAGTATTGCTACGAAATTCAGGACTAAGGGGGAAACACAAGCTGGAAAGCAAGTGGGCTCCTGAGCCTTATATTGTGATGGAGAGGTTGTCTCATGTGCCAGTGTACAGAATCAAACGTGAGGATGGTAAAAGTGGAATTAAGACCATTCACCGAGATCATCTCCTCTCCATAGGAGATCTGGTCAGGGTCCCTACAACTGATGTTGAACCTGATTTTCCTGCAAGACGTGTGACTAGATCTAAGGTTCGTCAAAAGAGGGAGAGAATGTCTCTAGAGAATGAGAACGGGGGTCCAGAGGAGACTGATTTTTCTGATTATTCTTCTGACTCTGATTATTTCACTCCAAAGAGAAATGAGGCTCATCGTAGAGAAGTGATTCGTAGAGGGTTAGATCAGATTAGATCTGTGATGAACAGAGAAAAGGTGGTCACTCCACAGGAGCACGATTCTTCTGGCATTAGGTTATCTGCTGATGAGACTTCCGGGCAGGAGGAATGTTTGGTTCAGAGCACTTGTGAAAGTCAGGATGAAGATCCTGAAATGACAGTAGTGGTTGATGAAGACCCAGTATTGACAACTAAGCCAGTCAGTAAATTGTCTAGGGAACCTGATATACGGTCTAAAAGACTGATAAAACCAGTGCAAAAGCTTACTTATGATGAACCGGGTAAATCTAGAGATGAACCACTAACTATCATTCATAGAGGCCTGGTCATTAAAATTGGTAAAACCGAATGAGGACATCCGGCCAGTTTAAGAGGGGGAGGGTGTAACCCGGGGAAAAATGGGTAATATAATAAATCAGACCTGAGTCAGAGGGTTGTTAAATTTGTTTATTTTCATATTGTACATTTTTCCAGTTCTGTAAAAAGAAATTTACATTGTTACCTTTATTTTACATGTAAGATGTTTACTTTATTTTATAAAGTGAAAATTACATATGCTCATTGGCTGTGTTGTGCGATTGCCGAAGAAGAGAGGAATGACGTCAGACGAGGAAGAGAACAGTGTACAGAGAGCACGAGGAGTAGAGACCGTAATATGTGAATAACATATTTATGTGGTAACATCTGGTAGATTAGGGTGACTAATCCTGACAAACTATCGGTTGATATCTCAACACTGAACAGTGCTTTGACGAAGAGCTCAATTCAGTTTGTTTACGGACAGTTGGAAGTTTGACGCGAGCTGCTGACGGCTATGAGTGATCGGCGGTGACGAGAGACTGCCTGTTTGTTGACTAAACAGACGGAGCTACAGTCTGGGACATTCGATTGCATCGAGAGAGTCGCACCGGGTCCGAGACAACACGAGTGATCGGCGGGGACGGTGCTGTTGCGCAACACACATGTGGTGAGCTCATTCATTTGATTTTTGTTTTGCTCCACGGAGTGAAGCAGCCACGAGTTTTAGGCTACAACAAACCCGAGTGTCGATTCAGGCCTGCAACGAGAACTGTGGTATTTTTGGTATTGGGATATTTGATTTTTGCCGGCTATTAGGTTTAGGAATTATACTGTCAATCATCTTTTGATTGTTTGCCAATTCATATTTTTGTGTTATCATTTTATTTTATATACAGTAAAAGGCTTGGCCATTTGTTTCAATTGTTGTTGCTATTGTTATTTCATTTCCATTTTCATTTTATTATTGTGGGTTTAATTGAGAACAACAGCAACCTGATTAAACATTTGCCCTTATTAAAATAATATTAGAATTTGAAGAATTCAAATTAAAAGTAAATTAACAAATTAGAATTAAAAGAACTCAGGTTAGCTTTCCCCAATAAACAACTGTTGGGGGCGCTACATGTGCGTGATAATGTTTTCTCCTCGCCAGGGGAGGTGTGTTGTGAGGCGTATCGTGAGGCGTCCCCAACCCACTCGCATTGTTTTCTGTCAGTGAGAGTGGACTGTCAGATTGGCAGGCAGCTAGCCACCCTGTATGCCACGAGAAAACTTGTAGGCCTACTACTAGTACCCAATTTTATTTTCACTTTATTTAATGCGCGTGGCAAAAGTGCTTCAATTACATATAGGCATAACACCGTAACTTCAGCGCGGCAAACGCGTTGCTGGTGGGTAAAACAAAGGCAGAGTGCCTTAACTCCACTGTAACTTAATAACAGCGTCCTAAAGTGCAGCGGTACAAAGCTAAAAGACTGTAACTGATGTTAAGGGCTTCTGCCTTTGCTTTCCCTCTGCTTTTGGAAGTTATGGCAAAAACAACATCTTATTTTTAGCAAAAAAGAACAAAATTGATGCAAGATATTTGTCCACATGATAAAACTGATGTCCATTGTTCCAAATATGGCAAAAACTCATTTTGACCAAAATTGAAGTTACGGTCTTTTACGGTCTTTTAGCTAAACGTGTAAAAGTGTGACTGTATTGTAGCTAGCACTTGGTCACTCACTGCTGTTGTCGGAAAAACAACACAGACATGAATAAAGGTTGCGTTTACTTAAAACTGCTAAAACGTACTCGGTTACTAACGTAACCTCGGTTCTCTCTAGAGAGGTTCTCTCGTATTGCGTAAGTTTAGCTTACGCTACGGGAACTTTTTGTCAACGCCGTGCGCGCCAAGCAACCACCCATGAGTCGTCGAGGTTTCTCGGGGAACCCCTATAAGTGGAAAGAATAAGGTGGCCAGCCACGCGGGCCATCACTCGTACATAAGCACACATAGGGAATACAGAGCAGAGCACTGGTCTGTATAAGCATATAGCACATCCCTACTAGTGCAGCTCAACCAGGAGAGCTGAGTCACGTGAGAGTGGTCTGAGCATGATATATCTGGGCAGAACGCACAACTCGCTTAGACTGACAGAAGTTTAGCCTGCAGGGCGGGAACTTCTAGGTTATAGAACCTGACAAAAGTAGACGGGGAGCTCCAACCTGCCGCTACACAAATGTGACCCCGCCTGTGAACCCCCGGCTAAAGTCGCAGAATCTAATTATGAGTAAAAGAGCGTCAAAGTAGTCATAGCCATAAAAATGACAAAAATAGGTCATGTGTGTTTTTTGCTGTAAATGATAGATTATTCCAAGGGTTTTGAGATGCAATACTCAAATTTTCCTTTATAACATGATAAATACTAAAATTAATGATTTTATTGACACTACGTTATACATTTGCGCAAAAAAAAAACCCGGACGTGGGCTTCCTAAACATTGATTTCAATCGTCTCTGGGTTTATTTTTCGGCGCAACAACACCTGCTGATTCTTATATCATTCAGTTCAGGGACTTCTTTTCTACTTCTTTTCTATTAGAAATAGTAAACAGACCTTAATATCAATCCGCACGAGCGGCAATCAGGTCAACACAATGAAAAAAAAAAGCGACTTCAGCCGGGTTCAGATGTCTGACGAGATTTTTCGTGTCATCGCAAAACATTTAAGAACAGCTTATTTGTTTTGTAGCTCAGTATTCTGCCAATAAGATGAATCTTAACAGTTTATGTCATGCTCGCGGGATGAAAGACAGGAAGCAGATGCAAGTTACTCTTTTAATGGTAAATATGAGACGAACACACAGTACAGCCGATGGTGAAGTGACGCAGGGGCTTCGGTGGCCAGGACTCGTGCAGACGTGCAGTGAAGACGTGACGACAACGAAAACCCCAATCCACTTGAACACGACGACGAACAGGAACACCAGGCTGGACAGGACACAGGAACACCGACACCGAGGACCAGAGACAACGTACTGACAAGGATGTAGAAACAGTGGTAAGCATATATAGGGTTGAGAGATTGCGTGCAGCTGGTGAATTGATGATGATCAGCTGGAGCGGATCCGGAGTGCCAATCATTCACGCCCACACGCACGTGCACTCATACAACAACATAAACACGAGACTAGAAGAGAGCAGAGAATACGTATACCGTGACAGTACCCCTCCCTCTAAGAACGCCTCCTGGCGTTCCCAGACCCCCTTACCTGTCGATTGTAATCATCGATAAGGGAGTGATCCAGGATGTCTCGAGCAGGAACCCAACTTCTCTCCTCCGGACCGTAACCTTCCCAGTCCACCAAGTACTGGAATCCGCGTCCCCTCCGCCTAGAGTCCAGAATCCGATTAACCGAATATGTGGTCTCCCCATCTACGAGCCGCGGTGGAGGAGGAACCGGGACTGGCGGATTAATGTGTGAATGAAACACGGGTTTAATTTTGGACACATGGAACACGGAATGAACCCTCCTGTACGCGGGAGGTAATTTGAGGCGGACTGCCACCGGACTAAGGATCTTGGTGACAGTGAACGGGCCGATAAATTTGGGTGCAAGTTTATTAGAAACGGTGCGGAGAGGAATGTTCTTAGTTGAAAGCCACACTTTTTGACCAACGACGTATACGGGAGGCCTTGACCTGTGGCGATCGGCCTTGGCCTTGGTGCGAGCCCCCACTTGGAGTAGAGTCTCCCGGGCTCTAGTCCAAGTGCGGTGACACCTCTGGACAAAGGCGTGAGCGGAGGGGACCGCAACCTCGGATTCCAAACTGGGAAAAATAGGTGGCTGGTAACCTACACTACACTCAAACGGAGATAGGCCCGTAGCTGACACTGGTAACGTATTGTGCGCGTACTCTACCATAGACAGTTGTTGACTCCAAGAGGAAGGATTCTTGGAGACCAAACATCGCAACACTCTCTCCAAATCTTGGTTGGCCCTCTCGGTTTGACCATTGCTCTGGGGATGAAATCCAGAGGACAAACTCACAGTCGCCCCCAGTAATCTGCAAAACTCTTGCCAAAATTTGGACACGAACTGAGGTCCCCTGTCGGAAACCACGTCTGTCGGGAGGCCATGTAACCGAAAGACGTGATCTACGACTGCCACCGCTGTCTCCTTAGCTGAAGGTAATTTGGGTAAGGGAACAAAGTGGGCTGCCTTCGAGAACCGGTCCACCACAGTCAAAACTACTGTGTTACCCTGGGAGGGTGGGAGGGCGGTGATAAAATCTAGAGCGATATGGGACCAGGGTCTCGAAGGAACCGACAACGGCTGAAGTAACCCGTCTGGAGGTCGATTGGAAGCTTTACCAGTGGCGCAAACCGAGCAGGCCAAAACAAAATCGTGAATGTCTTGAGCCATAAGTGGCCACCAGAATCGTTGCTTGACTAAAAATCTAGTCCTATTTACTCCTGGATGGCAAGCCACGTTGGAGCCATGACCCCACTGAATAACGTCAGACCGTAATCCCTCCGGCACGAACAACCGATTCGGTGGGCAACCGGGCGGAGGCGTTACCCCTTCCAAGGCCTTAGCGACCCTCGATTCGACCTCCCATGTGAGTGTTGAAACGAATAGAGTCTCGGGCAAAATACACTCGGGAGTAGACGGGCGCTCGGAAAAATCAAATATACGAGATAAGGCGTCGGGTTTGATGTTCTTAGAACCCGGACGATAAGATAAAGAAAAATCGAAACGACCGAAAAACAGAGCCCACCGAGCCTGCCTGGAGTTCAATCTTTTGGCAGTCCTAATGTATTCCAGATTCTTATGATCGGTCCAGACGATAAAAGGTACCCCCGACCCTTCTAACCAGTGGCGCCATTCCTCCAACGCTAACTTAACCGCCAACAACTCTCTGTTACCAATGTCGTAATTTCGTTCGGCAGGTGATAGTCGATGAGAAAAAAACGCGCAAGGATGCATCTTGTCGTCTGTGGGAGAACGTTGGGACAACACTGCACCTACTCCCACCTCCGACGCGTCGACCTCCACCACGAACTGACGTGTGGGATCAGGGGCGACAAGGATGGGGGCTGAAACAAAGCGGCCTTTCAGTTTAACGAACACAGCCTCGGCTGTGTCCGACCACCTGAACGTCGTTCTGGGGGAGGTCAAGGCAGTCAGAGGTGCGACTAGTTGGCTGAAGTTGCGAATAAAACGCCGGTAGAAGTTGGCGAACCCCAGAAACCTCTGCAGGGCCTTGCGGGAATCTGGAGTTGGCCACTCCACCACAGCCTTAATCTTCTCAGGGTCCATCCGCACTCCCTCAGACGACACAATGTAACCTAAGAAAGGGACAGACTGTGCATGAAAATCGCATTTCTCCGCCTTGACAAAAAGCCCATTCTCTAGCAACCTCTGAAGCACTCGTCGAACGTGTTGCACATGTTCCTGGAGAGACGAAGAAAAAATCAATATGTCATCCAGGTAGACATATATGAACTGATCGATCATGTCTCGCAACACGTCATTGACCAATGCCTGGAAAACTGCTGGGGAGTTGGACAGCCCGAACGGCATGACCAAATATTCAAAGTGCCCCCTAGGGGTGTTAAAAGCAGTTTTCCATTCATCCCCCTCCCTAATGCGAACCAAATGATAAGCGTTACGCAAATCCAATTTTGTGAAAACTGACGCTCCCTGCAACCTCTCGAAAGCTGAAGACATCAACGGCAAAGGATAAGTATTCTTTACCGTGATGTTATTCAACCCTCGGTAATCAATACAAGGTCGCAGAGACCCGTCTTTCTTCCCCACAAAAAAGAACCCCGCCCCCGCTGGAGAAGAGGAAGGGCGAATGAACTTGGTTGCTAGAGAATCAGAAATATATTTCTCCATAGCCTCTCTCTCAGGAACAGAGAGTGAATACAACTTGCCCTTGGGCGGAGACTTACCTGGCAGTAAATCTATAGCACAGTCATAGGGACGATGCGGAGGTAGAGAAGCAGCGCGAGACTTACTGAACACCTCCTTCAGGTCATGGTACTCCGCGGGCACGTTAGACAGATCCCCTGCTTCCTCCTGAAACACAGAAACAGGCACAGACGAACAAGCAGACACAAGACAAGACTTATGACACCCCTTGCTCCACTCCAGCACCGATCGGTGATGCCAGTCCACTCGGGGGTTGTGTTGGATAAGCCACGGGTGACCAAGTACAATGGGTGCCAGGGGTGAGTCCAGAATATAGAATGAGATAGTTTCAGAGTGATTTCCAGAGGTAATGAGGGTGACATCTTCAGTGGCAAGGGAAATGGTGGGTAGCTCTTGTCCATTGAGTGCGTGAACTGAAATCTTGTGAGTGAGTGGTTTGAGTGGAATCTGAAAATCTTGAGCAAATCTGTAGTCCATAAAATTACCTTCCGCGCCCGAATCCAATAGTGCCAGACAATCGTGTTGGTGAACTGACCACCTAAGCCTTACCGGAAGGAGCGTGGAGGTTGATGTAACAGCTGATGAGGTCTTCCTGGCAGAGATCCCACCCGATAGTAGCCTCAAATTTACTACCGGGCTGGGCCTTTTACTGGACAGTTGTATGCAAAGTGACCCGATCCTCCACAATAGAGACAAAGGCCCTGGGATCTCCGCCTCTCCCTCTCCTCCCGGGAAAGCCGAGCTCGACCCACCTGCATGGGCTCCGGATCGTTGTTGGGACTGACCACGTCCCTGCCACTGGACCGAAACCTGTCGACGTCTCCGAAGGTGCGGGTGGATTTAGCCCGGCGCTCAACTCGAGCCAACCGAGCGTCCACCCGCAGCGCCAAGTCAATGAGCCCGTTCAAGGTGGTGGGCAGGTCCAGGGCGTAGATCTCCCTCTGGACGTGGTCAGCCAACCCATGCAGGAACATGTCCCACTGCGCCTCCTCGTTCCATCCGCACTCCGCCGCCAGGGTTCGAAATTCAATAGAATAGTCCGAAACCGATCTTCCCTCCTGTCGCAACTCTGCCAGGGTCCTAGCGGCCTCACGCCCAGAGACCGCCCGATCAAACACTTTTCTCATCTCGGCGGCGAGGGTCTGGAACGAGGCGCAGCATGGGTGTTGATTCTCCCACACCGCCGTTCCCCATAGCGCCGCCTTCCCCGTCAACAGAGTCAAAGTAAAAGCTACCTTCGCCTGTTCGGTGTTAAAGGTGCGGGGCTGTAGTGAAAAGTGCATTGAGCACCGAGTGATGAACGCTCTGCAATGGGAAGGTTCTCCTCCATATGCTTCAGGAACAGGAAGGCGTGGCTCCGGCTGGGAAGCACTCTCAGGTGGTGTGGGGGGAACGGCTGGTGTGGGCGGCGCAGTGGGAACTCGTAGGCGTTGGATCTGCTGGGTGAGCTCGGACACCTGCGTCACTAGGGCTTGTACTGCGCGTCCCGTACCGCCGATCTCTCTCTCTTGGGCATCCATTCTGCGAATGCTATGGTGGATGAAATCCTCCAGGGATGATGAAGACGCACTTGCTGCTTCCATCTGTTGGTCAGTACGTTCTGTCATGCTCGCGGGATGAAAGACAGGAAGCAGATGCAAGTTACTCTTTTAATGGTAAATATGAGACGAACACACAGTACAGCCGATGGTGAAGTGACGCAGGGGCTTCGGTGGCCAGGACTCGTGCAGACGTGCAGTGAAGACGTGACGACAACGAAAACCCCAATCCACTTGAACACGACGACGAACAGGAACACCAGGCTGGACAGGACACAGGAACACCGACACCGAGGACCAGAGACAACGTACTGACAAGGATGTAGAAACAGTGGTAAGCATATATAGGGTTGAGAGATTGCGTGCAGCTGGTGAATTGATGATGATCAGCTGGAGCGGATCCGGAGTGCCAATCATTCACGCCCACACGCACGTGCACTCATACAACAACATAAACACGAGACTAGAAGAGAGCAGAGAATACGTATACCGTGACAGTTTAGGCCTGCTATGTGTCAATAATATAATTTGTTTGCTGGAGTAACGGTACTGCGTTATTTTGACATCTGACATGGCAGCACCGAAGCATGAGCAGGAACGTAATTGGTCCTGTATGAACGGGAGGAAGCGCTTCAGCGCGTTGTCGACCGCTATCATTTCCAGACAGTTTATGTGAAAACACTTCTCTTGGTCTGACCACTGGCCAAAGGCCGGTCTGCCCTCGAACAGCGCGCCCCAACCCGAGTTGGACGCGTCTGTCGAAATGACTTTCCGATAAGAGATGGTTCCCATCATCACTCCCTGCTGGTACCAGTCGGCTACTAACCAGGGCTGCAGAGCCGCTATGCAGGTCTGAGTCACTCTGATTTTCTGGCCGCCAGAAACCCAGGCTCGGCGAGACGCGCGAGCATTCAACCAGCGTTGGAGCGGGCGCATGCGCAGTAGGCCCAGCTGGAGCACCGCTGCCGCTGAAGCCATACAGCCCAGCATCCTTTGAAACGTTTTCAAAGGGAGAAAGCTGCCCTTCTGGAAAGACGGGGCTAGGCGGCGAACATGGCCGACAAACGAGCCGTCATGGCCACAGAATTCAGTTCTATTCCTAAAAAGGAAATTGACTGACTGGGCATTAATGAGCTCTTGGTCCAGTTGACCGTGAGACCCAAGCTTTCCAGGTGACTGAGAAGCACTGTTCTGTGAGATAACAGTTCCGTCTCTGACTGTGCCAATATCAGCCAATCGTCCAGATAGTTCATTATTCGCAGCCCCTGAGTTCTCAGGGGGGCGAGCACCGCGTCCATGCACTTCGTAAATGTACGGGGTGCTAGAGACAGGCCGAACGGCAGGACGGTGTATTGATATACCTGAGCGTCGAAGGCGAATCTCAAAAATTGCCTGTGACAGGGTAATATCTGAATCTGAAAATAGGCATCCTTCAGATCTAGAGAAATAAACCAGTCCCTCGGCCGAACGTGCGCGAGGATTTTTCTGGTCGTAAGCATTTTGAACGGTCTTTTTGCAAGCACCTTGTTCAAATGTCTCAGATCTAGGATAGGTCTGAAAGCTCCGTCCTTCTTGGGTACGAGAAAATATCGGCTGTAAAAGCCTGACTCGCTCAGAGAAGGCGGTACTTTTTCTATAGCCCCTTTGCACAGCAGTTTTGCTATTTCTGCGTGAAGTAGGTGTGCTACTTCCGCATTCACTATCGTCGCGGTCCGGGCTCGAAAGCGCGGGGGACGGCGAATGAATTGAAGTGTATAGCCCTGCTTTATTGTGCTCAGAACCCATTCTGAAATCCCTGGGATAGTTTCCCACGCAGCTATGTGAGCCGCTAGGGGGCGAATGGCCTCCGGGTTCAGATCGCCGCCATTTGCGGGCTTGTGAAACTGAGCCGGAGCCGAAAGCGTGGCGCGCGCGCTCTCGGTTCTGGGCAATGGCTGCTCGCTCAGACCATCTGATTTATGTGAGGTGTCCCAATCATAAGGGATGGGGAGCATTTTATTCTCACTTTTTGACGCGCGAGCAGCGCTTTGGGCGGAAAAGCTTTCTGTAAGCGTGAGCGTGGGCACGAGACTTACAAGTGTATTTGACGCCCCGATCCCCGATCATAACAGATGGGGAGCGTCTTATCAATGCCCTGCGTTTTGTGATAACATTTAAACGCGCGGGCGGCGCCCGGGGGGAGGTGTGTGTTAGTAAGCGTGAACTCTCTCCGGCGGGCACGAGACTTACATTCATAACCTGTTTTATTGACCGTGTAACAGAGCGGGCAGATAGTGGGCACAGACCTGTGGACACATTTCTTATATTCAACACTCGAGCGGCTTTTCTGCGCTTTATGAGAGTGTGCTCTGTGAGTGACACGAGATTTGATGTGCTTGTGTGTAGGGGTGAACACTGGGGCGTGGGCACTTTCACTACACTTAAAACACCAACGGCGTGAGCCGGACCAGACATTATACTCTTTTTGAGATTTCTCTGGGTCGCCGTGAAAACGGCGTTTGTGTGCAGGCGAGAGGGTAAATGAACCGGCTCGTTGGCTGCCAAATGAACCACTGCAGTAGCCTGTTTGAAGGGGACTGTCAGGGAAATAACCTTTGACGGCGGTCCGGCCGCAGCGGGACGCGCACGTCTTTTCTCTCTCTTGGTTAGGACGGCTTCACGTGCTCAGACTTCAGCGTGATCTTTTGCCGAGGCCCTCTGGGGGACGGCGGTCTGTGACGGCTGTCTGAGCGCAACCTAGGGCGGCCGCCCTGGCGTCGCTGCGAAGGCTGAGGCTGTGCTGGACGCTGGGTGCTGGTTCGCACAGGAGGCTGGCTCTGTCTCTCGCGAGAGCGGCCTGTGGCGGAGCTTGAGCGTCGCGGCAGGAAGAGGTTCATGGCCTGCGTGGTTTTCTGTACCTCAGAAAAACGGTCAACGATCCCGTTCACCGCTGGGCCGAAGAGATTAGTAGGGGAGAGCTGCGCGTTCAGGAAGGTTCAGCCTCCCTCATATCCGCGAGCGTTAACCAGAGGTGCCTCTCTGTCACAGTCAACGCGGCCATGGCTCGTCCGATGGCTTGAGCTGTGGTCTTGGTGGCGCGGAGAGAGAGATCCGTCGCGCTTCTCAGATCTGTAACCGCAGCTGGGTCCTGGCCCTTCTCGTCCCATTCACGGAGGAGGTCGGCTATCAGGATTTGTAAAACAGCCATGGAGTGGAGAGCAGACGCGGCCTGGCCGGAGGCGGCATATGCGCGTCCGACCAAGGCGGACGTGGCTCTGCATGCTTTGGACGGGAGGGCTGACCTTGACGCGGAGGGCGGACAAAGGTGCGCTGAGACCGTCTCTTCCACAGGAGGAATAGCCGTGTATCCTCTCTCGGCGGCGCCGTCCACTTGGGAGAGCGACGCGGAGGTCTGAGCCTGAAGCCTCGAAGAGAAGGGTGTGTTCCACGACTTTGTCAACTCCGTGTGAAGCTCCGGTAGGAACGGAGCGGGCCTGCTTGCTGGGACTGAACGGCGGCGACTTTGCAGGAAACATCCGTCGAGCCTGTTCGGCGCGGGTTCCTTCGGCAGCGACCACTCGAGCCCGAGTCGGTCAACCGCCTGCGTCAGCAGACGCATCAGCTCCGCATCAGCTCCAGCGCGGGTACGGCCGGATTCCTGGATCGACGAGGAGGCAGAGTTTAGCGACCATTCCTCGCTATCCGATGCCAGGAATGAGCAGCAGTCTCTCATGGCGTGTCCTTCGGCCTCATCCTCAGACGCGATAGCAGTGAGGCTCGTGAGCGGCAGCTGCGCGTCGGTGAAGGGAGGCGGGGAAGGCAAGAGCGAGGCTCGAGGGAGGTTCTCCGGCGAGCGCGCCGCTGTGGCCACAGGTTCCGGCTGTCTCTGGGAACGGCGCTTCTTTTTGCGCGGTCCCACAAAGGGCGGAGTGACTGCTTCCGGGTTGAAGGCTTCGAGTCGAGCCCGCAGGGTCGACAGCGGAAGCGCTTCACAGAACTCGCAGCCCCCGGACGCGAGGGCGAGCTCCGCGTGTTCCTGGCCCAGGCAGAGAGCGCAGATCACGTGGCGGTCTCCGACGCTGAGCGGGGCCCTGCACGAGCCACAGGAAGTGCGAGGCATCTTGAAAAAGACGCTCGCTGCTCTTTTAGAAGTATGAGAATACAATAACAATGTAAAAAAGGATACGTCGCCGGATAGCGTAGCTCGCACGGATGGCTGAAGGTGGCGAAGACGGCCGGCTTCCTCGGCGCTGTCCTAAGCTGGCTGTTCGCTGTTCGACGGCGGCGGTGGCTTCTCTCAGATCCAGCGATGCGAAGGGCTTCGCTGAAGAGACGAAAATCAGGGAATTCAGCCTACAGCCCCTTCTTTTATACGCTAAGCCACGCCCATTCTGGCAGGCTATGACGCTATGAAGGCGCGGGCGCCCTTCATTGGGCGTGATGTCACGCGGGGCTCACTGGTAGGCTGCAGCAGATGCCCGCAGGGCAGCCAATGAGCACGCAAGACTGCCTGCTCTAGGTCTGCTAGCTGCTGCACTGCGTTAACAATGAATACAAAATTAAGGATAATTTTTTGGCTTCAATATCTCGAGAGGATGAATCTTTCCCGTAGCGTAAGCTAAACTTACGCAATACGAGAGAACCTCTCGTAAGAGAACTCGTGGTGCATTCATAGTTGTTGTAAAATACCCCTATCTCATCTGTTTTTGTCGTTTAACATATATTTTCAAAAAATAGTAAGAATTATTCCATATAAATTATTTTGAATAATTAATATTTTATAAGTCAAACTAACATTTAATGTACAAATTGCACCAGTATTAAAGGTGAACTATGCAGGTTTTTTACCTCAACCGAACAGCTTCGGAGTCATTGGAATGGTTATATTACTCTTTTCGGGTTGAATGGTGGTCGTTTCGCACCCCCCTATCGCATGTGAGCGGAAAAAACACACTTTTAACTTGAGCCGGCGGGTTGCCGGCCGCAGCATCAGGAAGTGTCGCGTGATATCAGGTCTCGCGATGTAACGAATTGCTTTACGGCAAAAAAGATCTGATAAAATTCTGATAAAATAAGCATCAAACAGAAATAACCCGGCGCCGTATACATGTGGTGTTCGAGGCGCACGTACAATACAGACTGCCGACAGTTAAACAGGGCGTTATTTCAACTCGTTACAGCTTCCATCCTACTGAACAAGTACCGGTGTACAGGGGGAGGGGATCAGGCCGTGAGTGCAGAGCCATCTCTGCGTGAGTGCTATTTACGGCAGTACAAGTACTCCACAGCGACTCTAGGGGTCGCTGTTTGACAAAAACAGAATTCCTGCATAGTGCACCTTTAAATTTTACAACATTATTCATTTTATTCACCTCTTACCATTCTTTCGTTTCATTTTCTTGCTAATTTAATACATTTCTTAGAATCAGTTTGTTGTTAGAATCCCTTCTTTGTAAACGGTCATAAACTGACTATATCAAGACAATCAATCCTAATCACATAAAATTTGTGAGTGAGAACTGTAGTCTGTACATGTATGTGGTACTAAATACATTTTCCATTCTGTCCAGAAAAATAATATTAATACAGAGTTTTTTCATTCATTATGGAAAACATACACACAATGTCATCAGATAAGCATATTCCTATACGTTTTGTCAGAAAATGGTGAATGGTATTTGAGAAAGGGCATCTACATATTACTGGCATAGCCAAATCAAACCTTTCAAATGTAAGAAATATTTGTGGAAGGTTACTTTAACGGTACCTCTTAAAGTGTTATTTTACTTAAATTAAGTACAACGATAAAGTTTTAAAATGATCCAGTACAGATAATAGCCTTCTCATTTTTTTTTTTTATATTCTATTGATGTAATATTAAGCCTTACTAGACAGAACTCACTAAATGTTATTTTAAGGCTATCATTGTTATCATAGAAATGTTTGTATAGAGTGACAAAAGTCAAAATGGTCAATAAATTAGAAGTTAAGGTATTCTGCCTTAGTATGACCCATTATTGTTTTGCAGATAATGCAAAGGCAGAATACAGTAACTTCCGAATAAAGGTCAAAGGTCAAGTTTGAGCTAAAACATTTTTAATGTAGATAAATATATACATTATGACAACTACTTGGCAAATTTTCAGTGTCCTACCTATCATACAATTGGCTGGACAACAAAAAAACTTTAAAGTAATTTTTCTCAGTTTCACACTCTGGTGAGTTAAGGTCTTTTGCCTTTGTAGGGCAGCATTGGGCCATTATTGGCTACAGCTGTGAGTGGTTCCATGTTTGAAGGGTGAACAGGTGGAAGTATTTATAATTGATGAATTTTCCCTGCTGGGACCTACTTCTTTGCTCTTGGGCTCCTTTCTCCAACATTGGCCTGCCACAATATATATATATATATATATATCATTTACTTTTTTATTTATATTATTATAAATTATTATTAGAATTTAATTTATTATTATTATTATTATATATTATTATTCTATTTATATTATTTACTTTTTGTTAACATTGTGGTAGTTGCGGTTCGTGAAGTCATACAGCTCCGGGTAACCCGCGACAGCCACCACAAGTTTCTCCTCCATCATCGCAGTCTCCGGACGTTCAAAGCAACTGTAAACTTTCGTCACTACTACGGAAGGCCAGCCTCTCCATTAATTCGATTGGACAATGAAAAAAAAAAAAAAAACTATGACGTCGGGCGCTTTTCTGATCAGAGTTGATTTTTTTTTTTCACCTTCAGGCACTCAGAGCTGTTCTTCAAAAAACTTGAGGCGCAGCAGGCGGTTATAACGTGAGGCGCCCGGGGTGCATGAACAGCGCACAAAACGCTCATTGTAAATAGAAAACAATTTTAAAAAAGGCACCTCTCACTGCAAAAAACGCATTCTTTGTGATCAGAAGTCTAAGGGGGCTTTCACACTAGCACTTTTGGTGCGCACCCGGGTTCGAATGACGTCAGAGTTCGGTTCGTTTGGATGATGTGAACGCTGTCTTCCGAACTCGGGTGCGTACCCGCGAACCGTACTCGGGTCCGCTTAAAAAGGTGGTCTGGGGTACGGTTCATGTGAACTCCAGTACGGTTCACTGCTGATATGAACGCAATCGAACCAAACCGCGGAAGTGAACCGCTATTGATGACGTATAATGTATAATGTGGTCGACAGGACAGTCGTCAGTGCGTGTGTGTGTGTGTACACTTACCTTGACGAAAAGCGGGATTGACGCACTGCAAGCAGAGAGATGATTTTATTCTTGCCTCCGCAAAAATTGTCTTCGGCTGACAGCCAGCTGTCTTTGGAACGATTTTAGTACTTTTGCGGCAGACATACCCAAGTGTGTTTCTGTATCTTTTCTTTGAAAACAAAACCAAAGGTTAAAAAAAAGAAGAACAAATCTGAAGCGAGCAATTCTATCCATTTTGACGCCTTTTCATTCATAGCGGCGTCGGTTACCAAGCAACATGATTACGCGCCAGCTGCAGTTTGATGACGCAAGCGTACCGCGGTTTGGATACAAATAATATTTGTGAACACAGTCCATCGGGGGAGGGGGGAGCAATCGAACTCGGGTTCGGAACAGGCAACCGAACCAAGTGTGAAAGCGCCCCAAGTCTTCCATTTGATGGCAAAAGTTGATATTCCTCATACAGAATGATTAGACACAATTTTACCTGTCAGGGACAACATTTTTTGTGTACACAATCCACAATCTTATACAGAGCATTATACAGTATGCTCAGTGGTGTATATGAACATCTGTAGATGTGTCTTCTTGGCACAATGGCATTTGACAAAGGCTTCAGACACTGTATTGTGGATTAAGACATACTCTCATCTTTAGGGAAAAGGTGGATATTTTGGTTGACCATCAGACTTTCTTTCACATATAAGGCTAAAGAGTTTGTTTATACATCACTAACCAGGACCAGCAATTTGCAACAACTTGTTGCACTATACCAACTTCATTACAATCTACCTCACATTCAATTTGCGGCCCTCCTCCTTCCGGACAACATTAAGACTGTGACTGACAGGCCCGGTTCTCTGTTCTGTAAACCTCAATCACTGTAAGAGTGTTCAAAGACACACGTTTTTGCTTAGAGTGAGAGAGAGGTGTTTGAATTTGATTTTCTTTGCCACCCCTGAACCCACACTAAAGCTGCACTAGCATTCATCTCTCAGTCAGAAAGGATTACGAAGCCCCACTGCTGTGCTCTACTCCCTACATAAATTGGATATTTAGCATTTAACGCCAAGGTCAAACGATATCGTCTTCTGAGACGTGCTGTTTCAGAAGTGGGATACCTCATTGATTTGAGCCCTTTTACTGCATTTCTAAGAACACTTTATCTGTGCACATTTGGCATTAGATATGATCCATGATCTCCATTTAAAAGTCAATCTGTAAAGTCTGTAAATGACTGACTGCTGATAAGGAGATCACATTTAAAACTGTTACAGAAAAGAAGCATGCCTGATACACTGACAACCAATAATAATTATTATTATTAATGTTTTATTAATCTAATCCAGTAATTTGGTTTTGTGACTAATGAGCTTGTTGTGCATTTCAGATGGTATAAATCACTTCTGTACTTGGAATCTACAATTCAGCCATGTTTATAAAATGATGCGTAGAAACCTTCCAACTTTTGATCTTACGATTATTTCTCAAATGTGTAAACGTGTGATTCATAGAAAGAACGTATGCACACACACACAATTTTTTTTGCGCACGCCTCTCTTTCAGATGTGAAATTTATTAATTGCAATGTGCACAGCTGAATGGTTGCAGATCTCCACCTTGTAAACACAGCCTAATTAATGTCATTAATATATAAAAGACCACCAGTCACTGTCCAAATCCTTTACTAGAGAATGACGAGCGGCAAGAATTGCTTAGATTTCCAAATACCTGTAGTACTCCGATTCTCTGCCACAAGGAAAAAAGTGTGCGTCTGCTTAGACCCTGATGTGGCACAAGCACTTTTCCATGTCAAAGACTGTTTCTATAAATATAAACGTTGGCGTGGATTTTAGTGTACGGTAATATATGCACTAAGATCAAATCTGTGCATACACACGTTTTACAAAAGGGGCCCCAGGTCTTTCTTAGAACATTTATACATTTTTATATTACATTTCATTATTTCCACATGGATTCACTGAATTCACAGAATATGTGAGCCATTCTCAGGAAATTGTCACATTTGTGTAAATAGGAATTTTTCCATTTTTTAAATATTTTTTTAATTCAAAGTGTTGTAGGGTTGAAGGCGAGTGCATTTACCTGAAAATATAATTTCTGTCATGACAACTCTCTGAGTGTTTGCCATGGTAATGGGTATGACAAAGTTGATATGGTTTGGTCTTGGCAGAATAGATCTCTGACGCCCGTTTCACACATACTCCGTTTGTAGTGCGTATGCGGTGCTTATTTTTTTCCATACCCATGTTAACAGGTTAGAGCTTTCACACTGCACGTGGGTGCGGTCCGGCGATCCGTTCCAGGTGCGGTGCGTATACAGCAGTGCAGCGATCGTTTACGCACCGAGTCTATTTCTGCTGTGCTGCACGCGCTGAATTAAAGTGACAGCGCATAGTTCGTGGTCAAAATGAACACAAATTAAAATGAAAATGTAATAATTTAATCATAAATGCATTTAATTAAATAAAATGTAGTAATCTCACCATAAATGCATTTAATTAAATACTACTATTTTTCACAGTCATCTTTTTACTTTAAGACCGGGGTAAAGCAAGGAAAACTACAATTTACTTCAAGGCGACATAATGAACGACACTCGTCTCATTCGTGGAGGTGGAAAAACAAGTTCTTTGTGACATGCAAGATTTATTGTATAAAGATTTAAATTATGCAAAAGAAAAGTTATGAGTCTGCTTTTTTTGTCAATTTTAAGTTTTAATTTAAAATGTTTGTGATTTTAATATAAGTAGGCTACATGGTTAAATGTTAGCACTTGCTTGAGCAAAATATATATTTTAGAAGTAATGCATTGAATTTAAACGTCTATTAACCCTCTGGGGTCTAAGGTGTTTTTGGGGTCCTTGAGATGTTTTGACATGCCCTGACATTTGTGCTTTTTTCAGTTGCTTATAAACCTATTAATGGCACAGGTAAAATTACACTCTATTTAGCACAAACAGGGCTACCATAATATGTGAGCAACATGTATGTACATGTTTGTATTTTTGAGAGAATATTGTTTATGCATGGTTATTGAAAAAACAAAAAAATAAAGTTTCTGAAATAAGGCCACAAAACACATACTAAATATCTGTCCACAAGACTTTTGACTAATGGATGTTGTTGCCTAGAGTTTTTGCTTCAAAATGATCTGAAAATCATCCTGCCAAATCATTCACATAAAACAATAGATTGTTTTAAATTGTGAAAAACATTTTTTTGTTTGGAAAGGCAATATGCGGATGGGCGTGAACGGCCCAACCCCCTCATGTATAATTAGGTGGTTCTCACCTGAGAAGACAAAGACCCGCATAATGAGCCTTTCATTCAGGTGTCACACAAGAAAGAATGCAAGGACAATATATATATATATATATATATATATATATATATATATATATATATGTATATATATATGTGTGTGTGTGTGTGTTTGTGTGTATGTATGTATATATATATATATGCGTGTATATATATACATACATACACACACACACACACACACATATATATATATACAGTATATATATATATATATATATATATATACTGTATATATATATATATATATATGTGTGTGTGTGTGTGTATATGTATGTATATATATACACACATATATATATATATATATATATATATATATATAAATAATCAAAAGCACATTTTTAGTCATACCTGGAAACAAATCCTGTTCAAATAGGCTATATGGGCCATTCTATAGAATTGATTCAAATTTAGAGTTGGAAACATCTTGAAAAGAAAATTGTACTATAACAGTTGACTAGTTTATTTTTGACAAAACATTTTTGACAAGCACTATACTAACTATAAAAACAAAAGCTTATTTGATGTGGCTGTAGTCTATTTTACAGTAAAAAGTTTATTACAAAAACTAGTCAACGAAATGTTGTCTTTCATAATAGGGCTTGGGCGTCATGACGTCATTACTTGGCGTGGCCGCCATGTTGATAGCTTCGCGAATGTAAACATACAGCAAGTCGAACGAGGAGAAGCAGCAGAGTTGGGAGAAAGAAAAGAAAAAAAGATGTTAAAATCCCTAAAAGGATGTGGAATTTACCGGGATACGTTAAATAGGGAAGCCAGGGACCGGTATGTGGACAAAATCGGCACTTTTAACAGTTTGGATCCATATGAAATTTCCAACAAAGAGTCGGCAAACAGTGGGAAAACAGTAATCCGGACAAAGGTAAGCTGCGCTCCACCTAGCTGCTAGTTTAGTAACCGTTAGTGCTAACAATCATTCACACATGTACTTTTAACTATGTGTTTCAAAAGTGTAGTTAGTAACGTTAGCTGTCAACCCTCCCGTTTTTTCCGGGTTTCTCACGTATTTGAGCTCTTTTCCCGCTGTCTTCCCGTTTTAGTATTTTAATTTTAATACTCTTTAATACTCTCATAACATTAACGTTAGCCCTTCCATCGGACCTGTCAGTCTCTGTACTGTTGTCCTGTTGCTACCCCCTTGCCCTAAGCATCGTTTTGCTTACTAACATAAGTTTTGCTTAAAACAGCTACTAACTACACTTTTGAAACGCATAGTTAAAAGTATGTTACATGTGTGAATGGTTGTTAATACATTTCATATGGATCCAAACCGTTAAAAGTGCCGATTTTGTCCACATACCGGTCCCTGGCTAACCTATTTAACATATCCCGATAAATTCCACATCCTTTTAGGGATTTTAACATCTTTTTTCTTTTCTTTCTCCCAACTTTGCTGCTTCTCTTCGTTCGACTTGCTGTATGTTTACATTCGCGAAGCTATCAACATGGCCGCCACGTCCCAGAATGCAACGCGGCACCCAAGCCCTATTCGTCTGTAACATAGGCATATCGTTGCGATCTCATGAAAGTGTGTATCTATAGCATTTTTAATTTCTCATACCAAAAATAGATTTTGCGTGCATATGATACGCAGTTTACGCGTGCATATGTTACGCACCCTTATGGCGTGTAATACACACGCACTCCACACACCTAATCCTACCCAAGGGGTTTACAGTGCGTATCATTTGCACGCAAAAACTATTTTTGGCGTAGGATGGTAAAAGCTGTTCATTCATTCACACACAGAAAGCGATTCATATTTAAACAGTCTTTTTGCGGTTTACATAGGCTATTCCATATCGCGATTACAACAAAGCACTTAATAATAAAAAACTTCAGCAGCTTGATCCATCGCTCCTCGAAATGAATTTAAACCAGCATTTCTGATGTATCCCAGGATTATTCCTTACAGCCTCGCAAGACGACGTAAAGTAGCCTACTGTAATCTGATTAAACTTGTTGTGTTTTATCGAATAGATGTGGGGGCGTTGTCACGTTTGCATGTATCGCCTCAGATCATTTGCGTTTGAATAGCGCGCGCTCTCCGTGGGTGTGATCAAATTAAAAGATAATGAGCTGAAATGAGAACGACTGACATCTCTCTCTTTTCATATAGATTACATAAACAGAGAATATTTGTTTTTGTTATGAATTAGACCATTTAAAAGTACACACTTACATGATTATAAAGATATATAGCTCATGCCTGGGAGAATAGTATTCACTGAGTTTTGTTTAAGTTTAGAGATGTGCTCCAAAAAAAAAGTTCACGGTGACGGAGAGCCAGAAAGCACACCCTGTTTATTTTCTTTTTTTTTACAAAAGCACAATGTTTTGTTTCGATTGTAAGTGGACACATAAAAAAAAGACATTCAACTGTTTATTTTTTCATATTTCTTAAGTCTGTATGACCAAAAATGACGGAGTATTTTAAGTCTATTTTGCTGCTATGTGAAAAAAATCGAGCAAAACGCGCCGGTGCGTTTGCCGACCCCAGAGGTTTAAAGAGTGTATATGTGTACAAAGAGAATCGCACTGGTGACAACTTTTTTTTAAATAAAAGTAGCTGGTAACTTCTGGATTTAAAATACAAATGTGTTTGTGGTAAAGCCGCGGATCAGTTGCGCACTGCAAACGCAGCATATGTGAAAGCACTATAGCGCGTGCTGCTCCTGTACCGTATATGCATCGCAACACGCACCGCATCACGCACCGCACACAGAGTATGTGTGAAACGGGTGTTACGCTGCTGCTGCAGAGCAAGTACGGGACTTACTGCTGCTAATACTGTACATACACAACAAACTGCGGTGAGCAAGTAAGACATGCTGCAATTATACATACGTGAATTAGTTGTAGCAAATCTATACAGGTGGAGCTGGGGAAGATGGACGGTTTCTGAAAGCGCGTGGCACTGCTAAGGCAAATGCTAACCAAGTATTTGAAGGTTGCGCATGCGAGCTCATTGGCTACTGAAATGGCAGGAACC
This sequence comes from Rhinichthys klamathensis goyatoka, assembly GCF_029890125.1. Taxonomy (NCBI): domain Eukaryota; kingdom Metazoa; phylum Chordata; class Actinopteri; order Cypriniformes; family Leuciscidae; genus Rhinichthys; species Rhinichthys klamathensis. Next base: position 2,538,301 of record NW_026606637.1, read on the forward strand.
AATCAGCTGTACCCTATAGATAACGATGTGATTGCAAGCAGGTTGAGTCAAAGACCTATGTTGAGTCAAGGGTCGGCAAGTAAGTTTGGCATCGGGCCAAAACATTTTTCGCCACTAGATGCTGTTATGGAACAGGGACCCGGAGACAGAAGGGCAGGTGAAAATGTTTAATATCAGCAGTGAGCAGACAAACAGTTAAATGGTAAACACAAGGTTGATGAGAGCACAGGACACAGACGCTGGAGAGGATCGCTGGAGAAGGACGTAGGAGATGGTCGCTGGAGCCATACGGGAGATAAAAGGTCTTGGAGGTTTCACACACATAGGTAAAATGAGACTAGACAAAGCAGTGCTGTGGATGAGGTGACTATATGGTGCTGGTGATTAGCTTTGATGAGTGCAGGCAGGTGGTGGTGACAGGTGATGGTGATTAGTATTCGGATGATGGCTGATGGTGTGCAGGTGTGGCTCAAGGAGGATGCTGGGAAATGTAGTGAGGAGGAGGAGACTAGATGGTGACTGTGACAGTACTCCCCCCTCCCGGTAGGCGCGTCCTCGCAACCAGGGAGTGGGGGTGGGCGTCCTGGAGTCCTTATCCGGAGGGTGTGCAGACTCCAGGGCGGTGCAGGCTGTACCGGTGGCCAGGAAGGAGCAGGCCGCCAGGCCGGAGCCGGCAGTTCAGGGGACCAGGGCGGAGCAGGCGACCACGGCAGAGACGGCCCTTCGGGAGGCCACGGCGGAGACGACCCTATGGGCGGCCATTGTGGGGACGTATAGCCCCCCCCAAAAAAATTTCTTGGGGGGAGCTATGGGCTCAGGGACAGGCTCGGGAACAGAAGGCTCAGGCTCGGGAACAGAAGGCTCAGGCTCGGGGACAGAAGGCTCGGGGAGCACGACTTGAACAGTCTTTTGTGCGGCAGGACTGACGTGAACCGATACATAGTGAAAAGGATAATAAAAGGACTATAGAACATTATAGTGAATGAAATTGATGAAAAAGGCAACTAGAATTGCCTGTGACAGACAGTGTCTTTTGTAACTGGTAGTGAGCTGTTACTCTGTGTTAAATCCTCTAGTATGACAGTCATTAACAAAAAGCCACATTTGTGCGGCGGTGTCCGGGTTTTACACTGGATAAATTAATAAAACAGTAGTGACACTTAACCTGGCAAGTATCTTCATTCACCAAATTGCAACACAGACCACTTTGCTAAAACACACATATGTGAGATGCGGAATGGATAAAAATAAAAGACTTAATAAATAATAATAAATGTGTATCATTTTAATTTGCTTGTTACACAATGGAGCCTAACGTATTGTAATAATTATTTGACTTACCCTTTTACACTCAGAATTATTCCTTGGCATCCTCACGTACTAAACTGCATTTTTGTATTGTTTGCGTGCTGGAGGTACGCTATTACACTGAACAAAATTATAAACGCAACACTTTTGTTTTTGCCCCCATTTTTCATGAGCTGAACTCAAAGATATAAGACTTTATCTATGTACACAAAAGGCCTATTTCTCTCAATTATTGTTCACAAGTCTAAATCTGTGTTAGTGAGCACTTCTCCTTTGCTGAGATAATCCATCCACCTGACAGGTGTGGCATATCAAGATGCTGATTAGACAGCATGATTATTGCACAGGTGTGCCTTAGGCTGGCCACAATAAAAGGCCACTCTAAAATGTGCAGTTTTACTGTATTGGGGGGACTCCTTCGCATAGAGTTGATCAGGTTGTTGATTGTGGCCTGTGGAATGTTGGTCCACTCCTCTTCAATAGCTGTGCTGTTTGGATAGCTCCTGTCTGCCTTGCTGCTGGTCTGCGTCTGTAAGCTCTGTATAGTTTTTTTGTTTGAATCTCTATTTACCTCAATCACCTCAATCACCCCATCAAAGTCGGTCAGAAATCTTGGTGTAATCTTTGATGACCAGCTGACCTTCACAGACCACATTACAAAGACAGCTCGATCATGCAGGTTTGCAATGCACAACATCAGGAAGATCAGGCCTTTCCTAACTGAGCATGCAACACAACTTCTTGTCCAGGCCCTGGTTATCTCTAGGCTTGATTACTGCAATGCTCTTCTGGCTGGACTTCCATCTTGTGCAACTAAACCTCTACAAATGATCCAGAATGCTGCTGCTCGTCTTATCTTCAACGAGCCCAAAAGGGCCCACGTCACTCCTCTGTTCATCTCTCTGCACTGGCTACCACTTGCTGCTCGCATCAAGTTCAAGGCATTGACACTTGCTTACATATTGACCACAGGCTCAGCTCCCTCCTACTTTCACTCGCTCCTACGAGTCTACATCCCTACCAGAAGCCTACGATCAATCAATGAGCGACGGCTCATGGTACCTTCACAAAGAGCCACAAAATCACTCTCCAGAACATTCTCATTCACGGTTCCATGCTGGTGGAACGATCTGCCCACCCTCATTCGGAATGCAGAATCCCTGACAGCATTTAAAAGACAACTGAAAACTCATCTCTTCCGTGAGCACTTAACATAAAAAAAATAAAATAAAATAAAAACTTAAATCCTCACTTGTCTGGTTTATGCTACTCTGAGAAATGTTTGAACTTTGTATTTTGAGCACTTCTTGGGTTGTTATTGTCTCTTCACGATGACTCGTTTGGTTAGTCCTCAGATGTAAGTCGCTTTGGATAAAAGCGTCTGCTAAATGACTAAATGTAAATGTACTATCATTCCTTGCTCTTCTTATTTGCTAAATTTAACTTATGCATCAACATATGTTAGATATTGTCTAATATTGCCTATCACATTACTCTGACATCGCTAGCTTTTATCTAAACCATTATCGCTAGCACAACATGCTAGTAACTCGCTAGCCTGTTAACCTGCCATCCGTGCTTGCGTCTTTTTTTTCTTGCGCACGCTCGCGCCTTTTTTTTCTTGCGCACGCTCGCGCCTTTTATAAGTCTATCAAGCAACTAAGGTAAGTAGAATCGGTCAACAAACACGGTGAGTAATGTCTTCTCCAGTTAAGATTTCAGAACTAGAGACACGCATTCCAAACTTTAATCGAGGATAGTAAGGGTGCAAGGGCATTGGATACTGCTTTTGGATGCGACTAGCTTAGTGAACTGTGAGAACTGAGAGTGAGCATTGTTCGGTTCCGGCTGTAGAGCCCGTGCAGCAGGGCAACTGGGTGACAGTGAGACGCTGTAGTCGCGGGACAAAACACAGCTCTTCCGTTCCGATAACAACATTAAACAGGTTCTCCCCTCTCAGTGAAACATCCACTAAGAATCCTGTTGAATGTGCCCTAGTTATTTGGCGATTCTATTACACGGAACATGAAAATAGAGACACCAGCCACCATAGTCACATGTTTGCCGGGAGCCAGAGCGCCTGACATCAAAGCAAATTTAAAAGTGCTGGCTAATGCTAATCGTAAATTCTCTAAGATTATTATTCATGGCGGCACTAATGATGTTTGACTTCGCCAGTCGGAGATCACCAAAATTAACGTTAAAGAGGTGTGTGAACTCGCAAGTACAATGTCAGGCACTGTAATTGGCTCTGGCCCCCTTCCTGTTTGCTGGAGTGATGAGATACTTAGTAGACTGTGCTCACTCAATGGCTGACTGTCTAAGTGGTGTCCGCAAAATAATATTGAATTCATAGAAAATTGGAAAAGTTTTTGGGGCAGACCTGACCTGTTGAAAAGAGATGGTATTTATCCCTCCTGGGATGGTGCTGCTCTTCTCTTTAGTAATATGGCACATAGTCTTAGAGCTCAAACATGACAATCTGGGGCTCAGGTCAGGAAGCAGACAGACTGGCTAAACCGACCGTCTGCTAGCTGTCTCACGTCACTGAAGTCAGATAAATCCCATCACAAAGAGACTCTTTCACCTTTATATCATCAAATAGAGACCGTGTCTGTTCCCCGAATTAGGACATACAAAAAACTCCTAAATCCATTTAAGGGTAAAAATGTAATTGATGTTCAACAACTAAAAAGCGGATACGGATGAACAAATGATAAAGCTTGAGTTGCTGAATATTATATCCCTTACTTCAAAAGCACTTATTGTTTATGTTCCGCCCTTCGGCGTTTAGTTCGTTTCCTAGTCGGACCCGTTTTAGTGACGGACCTAGTGTTCAAGCCGAGCAACAGCGCTGAAATCACCCACGAGTCTGCGTCATTACAGAGTTTGGTCAAATCTTTGTCTGTAAGTAATTTTTTGTCAGAATTGTGGTTTATGTATGATGTATATATGTTTACATTAAGTAATGTGTGATATTACGTTCGTGACTCTATCAGTTTCATCGCATATTCTCTAGATTGAAGCCGTTTGTTTTCTGACTCACTGATTTATCCGCTCAGCAACGAGCCTCAGCGCTTCGTCTCAGATTAATTAGTTGATTTATTTACATCTGTTGATTCATATAGATTATACATGTAACAGTCTAGCAGATAGTTTGGTGTTACTGAGGACGTTTGATTAATTTCTATGCAGTAAGAACATCTGTAGTTTATTGTGTAAAGTGTTGACACAGAGAATAGCCTACTGTTTAACCATATTGACTTACTGGGTAACTTTATATTTGATTGTGTAAAAAAGACAACAGACGTTACACTTTTGTAATGTTTATTTTCTGTTTACTCTTTTAGTCTTACAAACTTGAATGGAGAAAAACTAAAGAAATAAAACTGAGGAAGAAAAGAGAACGAAAGATAAATACATCAATCCTCAACAAGACTTCTGGAGTTTCTCTTCTTCATTGCTGTTAACTATCTGTCTAGCTGTACAAATCAGTCGTCGTACATGCGAGGGCAGAATAGTAAGAAGACAGTAATACACCAAGTTCATCACGAAGCAGTTCAACACTGATTCAGCGTTCCTGACCCATCGTCATCCAAGCAAACAAGATGGATGAACGGAGTAACACAGAAGAAATGCATCAGTCCATGGTGACTAGATCCATCGCCCAATCAAGTAGAAAATCATCAACAACAAGCTGAAACCGCATGCAGGTTTCATACGCTCAGAAAGAAGCAGAGATGATGGTCGAAGAAGCAACGTTAAAAGCAAAAATTCACATTCTAAAGATAGAAAAGGAGGCAGCTACAGCCACCGCAGAAGAGGCAGTGTTTGTGGCAGCTGTGGAAAATACAGAGATAGACTCTCGTCATGACATTGACTTACCACTCTCGCCATCCAATGCTGCACAACGGACAAGTGAGTACGTTTGGCAACACAGCCGTAGTGCATCAGAACACTTAGCTATCCATACATATTCACAACCTGCAGTGGAGAAAGTCAAACAAGAAATGAGTAATCTTAGAATCGACAATGAAGATACTCACCTACATATAGCTCCTAAAAATGTAAAATCTCAAAAAGCAGCGAACACCACACAACATACTCCTGGAAATGTTCCTTCTGTGCAGACACAGAGAAAGAGACATTTAGATCCATGTGTAGATACAACTTACCTGAGGCAGCCTACACAGCAGAAGTGGGACATTGACAACTCTGTAAAGCATACAACAACCACGCCAGATGTCACAAATTACCTAATGCGTAGAGAAGTGGTTACATCTGGTTTAATGGAGTTCGATGACCACCCGGAAAGCTATTGGGCGTGGAAAACTTCCTTTCAAAGCGTCATTGAGGAACTCACCTTAACTCCAAGAGAAGAGTTAAACCTGCTGATTAAATGGCTCGGGCCAGCGTCTAAGGAACAAGCAAAACGAATCCGAGCCATACACAGCCACAACTCAGCTGCAGGGCTGAACATGGTTTGGCAAAGACTAGAAGAGACCTATGGAACCCCAGAAGCAGTCGAACATTCACTCCTGAAGAGGATCGAGGAATTCCCCAGAATCTCAAACAGAGACAATGTGAGATTAAGAGCGCTTGGAGACCTTTTGCTTGAACTCGAATATGCAAAAGAAGGAGGATACCTCCCTGGACTAGCATACCTCGATACATCACGTGGAGTGAACCCCATATTAGAAAAGCTCCCATTTAGTCTTCAAGAAAAGTGGATTTCTCAAGGGTCAAATTACAAAGAATACTATCATGTCTCATATCCACCTTTCGCCTTCTTTTCACAATTCATTCGTTCTGAAGCAAAAACCAGAAACGACCCTAGCTTTATGATATCTCAAGCTCTCTACTCAGGTCCAACAAAGTCAGAGGGACCCACAAAATACAACAGCAAAGTACCAGTGTCTGTGAGGAAGACTGGTGTGTTTTCTGAAGCTAAAGCAGGTCCTACAGGCAATGTTGAAAAAGGAGCTACGGATCCAGATCGACTATGCCCCTTGCATAACAAACCTCACGCACTCAGAAAATGCCGTACCTTCCGCAGCAAGCCAATAGAGGAGCGTAAAACCTACCTCAGGGAGAAGAACATCTGCTTCAGGTGCTGTGGTTCGACCAAACATAGAGCAAAAGACTGTGATAAAGAAATAGTATGCAGAGAATGTGGCAGCAAGACTCATACATCAGCTTTACATCCTGGTCCAGCACCCTGGTTCTCAGAAGTTCCAGCAGATCAAGGCGAGGAGGAGACGCACGAGACTCCTCCTGGAACTCTCCCTGCAGTAACATCAAAATGTACAGAGGTTTGTGGGGGAAACACCAATGCCAAATCCTGCTGTAAAATATGTTTGGTTAAAGTCTACCCAGAAGATCATCCAGGAAAGGTAATTCAGACCTATGCAGTGTTGGATGACCAGAGCAATCGCTCACTTGCTCGCCCTGAGTTCTTCAACCACTTTGGCCTCTATGAAAAAGCGTCTCCCTATACATTAAAGACTTGCTCTGGTGTTGTGGAAACCTCAGGGAGGAGAGCAACAAACTTTGTGGTGGAATCATATGATGGAAAGATCCAAATCAAGCTTCCAACCCTCATTGAGTGTGAAATGATGCCAGACGACCGAACCGAAATCCCCACACCCGAAATTGCTCGCTATTTCCCCCATCTGAGACATGTAGCAGATAAGATACCACCACTCAATGAAAATGCTCAGATCCTTATCCTGCTAGGTAGAGACATTTTGCGAGTGCATAAAGTGAGGCAGCAGTATAACGGAGACCATGAAGACCCCTACGCTCAACGTCTCGATCTCGGGTGGGTTATCGTAGGAGATGTTTGTCTAGACCGGGCTCACAAACCACCCAGTGTCAGAGTGTATAAGACACACACACTGCCTAATGGATGGACATCCATGTTAAGTCCCTGTCCTAACAAAATTCAAGTGAAAGAGACACTTAACAGGAAAAACACTCAACCAAGAATTCTGGACTGCCCATTCCAAGTTGAGGAGACAGAAAAACTTGGAGCCACAGTCTTCGACAGCCACCCTGATGATGAAAAAGTAGCTCTGTCAGTAGATGATCAAACATTCCTGGACATCATGGATAAAGAGGTTTATGTGGATCAGACGAACAGCTGGGTAGCACCACTGCCGTTCTGCAAACCCCGCCGTCGTCTTCCAAACAACAGAGAGATGGCTCTGCGACGACTCGTATCTCTCCGACGAACTCTAGACAGATGCACAGACATGAAAGAACACTTCCTGGAGTTCATGAAAAAGGTATTTGAGAATGACCATGCAGAACTAGCACCCGAACTCGAGGAACATCAAGAAAGGTGGTACTTGCCTCTGTTCGGGGTCTATCATCCTCAAAAACCAAATCAAATAAGAGTTGTTTTTGATTCAAGCGCCAAACAGGACGGTGTGTCGCTGAATGACGTGCTGCTCAGTGGGCCAGACTTAAACAATGCCCTGCTGGGTGTCTTAATCCGTTTCAGGAAAGAGAATATTGCAGTCACCGCTGATATTCAGCAGATGTTCTACGCGTTTGTTGTTCGAGAGGATCATCGTGATTATTTGCGGTTCCTTTGGTACAAGGATAACGACTTGAACAATAACATCACTGAATACAGAATGAAGGTGCACATATTTGGCAACAGCCCCTCACCATCAGTTGCCATTTATGGTCTAAGGAGAGCTGCACAAGAGCATCAGGATGAGTACGGCACAGACAGCAAGGAGTTCGTCATGAGGAACTTCTACGTGGACGACGGATTGAAGTCGGTTCCGACAGAAGAGGAAGCTATTGATCTTCTACAGAGGACTCAAAAAATGTTAGCAGCATCGAACTTAAAACTCCACAAAATCACTTCCAATAGCAGCAAAGTCATGACAGCATTTGCCCCTGAGGACCTTGCAAAAGACTTAAAAGACCTCGACTTTAGTGCAGATCCTCTCCCACTTCAGCGGAGCCTTGGACTGATATGGAATCTGGAGAGTGACAGTTTCGGTTTCCAAGTATCCCACGAAGAGAAACCGTTCACAAAAAGAGGCATCTTGTCAACAGTGCAGAGCCTCTATGATCCACTGGGATTCGTGGCTCCCATCACAATTCAAGGAAAAGCTCTCATCAGAGAACTGTCATCCAAAGAATATGATTGGGATGATCCTCTCCCATCAGACAAGCAAGTGCCCTGGAAGTTGTGGAAAGAGTCTCTTCTGGAACTAGAGAAGCTACACATCAAGAGAAGGTATGTGCCCATCCCTCTTGTCTCATCTCAAAGTCGAGAACTCTGTTTATTCTCTGATGCTTCCACTCAAGCTATCGCTGCAGTAGCTTAACTACGTGTCACCAATGATGAAAACCAGTGCCACGTAGGATTCATTATGGGCAAAGCGAAGTTGGCACCGCATCCAGCCCATACAGTTCCACGTTTAGAGTTGTGTGCCGCTGTCCTGGCAGCCGAAATGGCGGACACAATCTGCTGTGAGATGGACATTGAGATGCATGCCGTGAGATTTTTCACTGATAGCAGGATTGTTCTCGGGTACATCCATAACACCTCCAGAAGATTTCATGTGTATGTTGCCAACCGAGTCAATCGTATCAGGAAATCAAGTCATTCACAACAATGGCAGTATGTTGCCACTGAACAGAATCCAGCGGATCACGCCACCAGACCCACGTCTGTAGACATCCTCAGAGCCTCTAACTGGTTCTCAGGCCCTGAATTCTTGAAAAGCAGCAGTGAGCCTCCACAAATCGACAGCTTTGATCTTGTTGACCCAGAACTTGATGTTGAAGTTCGAGCCCAAGTTGCTGTCAACTACACCAAAGCTACAGAAGGTCAGTTCAGCTCAGCACGCTTCGAACGATTTTCTAGCTGGACGAGACTACTGCAAGCCATCACAAAACTTATTCAAGTAACAAGAACATACTCCAAGACTCAAAAAGTGGACGCAGTTGATGCACGTTGGCAAGCTAAAACAGTCGTCATTCGTTGTGTTCAGCAAGAGTGCTATGGAGAAGAGTTAAAATGTTTAGGAGATGGGATTCAGCTCTCAAAAAAGAGTCCGCTGAGAAAGTTAAATCTCTTCATCGACGGGGATGGACTCCTTCGGATTGGAGGTCGCCTTACCAACGTTGACTTACCCAGAGAGGAGAGACATCCTGTCATACTACCCAAACATCATCACATCGCAACTCTAATAGTGAGACATTACCATGAGGATGTTTTCCATCAAGGTCGTCATTTTACTGAAGGTGCCGTCCGGTCAGCAGGAGTGTGGATAGTAGGAGGTAAACGGCTGGTGTCAAGTGTCATCTATAACTGTGTGACCTGCAAAAAACTGAGAGGGAGGTTAATGGAGCAAAAAATGGCACCACTACCAGTTGACAGACTCACCTCAGAACCCCCTTTTACCCATGTTGGTCTGGACGTCTTCGGACCTGCTCGTGGACTTTCAACTCCCCCCATTCATCCCATATGGGAGGTTGTTGGGAAAGACTGATAGGAGTAGCACGTCGCATTCTGGAAGGGATGTTGCTGCGGTCTGACACGAAACACCTCACACATGAAGTGTTGACGACACTGATGGCAGAAGTCATGGCCATTCTTAATGCCAGGCCATTGATTCCAGTGTCAACAGACCCTGATAATCCTTCAATATTGACACCTGCAATGATTCTCACTCAAAAGATAACTCCAGTGACAGCGCCTCCAGGTGACTTTGATCATAAGAATCTTCACAAAAATCAGTGGAAACAAGTGCAGTGTCTAGCAGAAAGCTTCTGGAAACGTTGGAGACAGGAGTATCTGGTGACTCTCCAGAAACGTCACAAGTGGACTGATGACAAGCCAAACATACAAGTGGATGATGTAGTTCTGATGAAAGACAGTCAGGCTAAACGGAACGATTGGCCAATTGGACTTGTGGTAAAGACATTGCCTAGCAAAGACAGCAAAGTCCGCAAGGTTGAAGTTAAAGTTGTGAGGCAAGGAACAACAAAAACTTACATCAGACCCATCTCAGAGCTTGTTTTTCTTATGTCTAAGGACTCATAAAGTGATGGACATTCTGATACGTAATAATACTGTTCATAAATGTAATAAGTGATTGTATATTTGTTAGGTTGATTAATCTTTGAGCAATTAAGATGTTGATAGTGGTAATAATATACCAGGCGAGGAGTGTTCCGCCCTTCGGCGTTTAGTTCGTTTCCTAGTCGGACCCGTTTTAGTGACGGACCTAGTGTTCGAGCCGAGCAACAGCGCTGAAATCACCCACGAGTCTGCGTCATTACAGAGTTTGGTCAAATCTTTGTCTGTAAGTAATTTTTCGTCAGAATTGTGGTTTCTGTATGATGTATATATGTTTACATTAAGTAATGTGTGATATTACGTTCGTGACTCTATCAGTTTCATCGCATATTCTCTAGATTGAAGCCGTTTGTTTTCTGACTCACTGATTTATCCGCTCAGCAACGAGCCTCGGCGCTTCATCTCAGATTAATTAGTTGATTTATTTACATCTGTTGATTCATATAGATTATACATGTAACAGTCTAGCAGATAGTTTGGTGTTACTGAGGACGTTTGATTAATTTCTATGCAGTAAGAACATCTGTAGTTTATTGTGTAAAGTGTTGACACAGAGAATAGCCTACTGTTTAACCATATTGACTTACTGGGTAACTTTATATTTGATTGTGTAAAAAAGACAACAGACGTTACACTTTTGTAATGTTTATTTTCTGTTTACTCTTTTAGTCTTACAAACTTGAATGGAGAAAAACTAAAGAAATAAAACTGAGGAAGAAAAGAGAACGAAAGATAAAACATCAATCCTCAACAAGACTTCTGGAGTTTCTCTTCTTCATTGCTGTTAACTATCTGTCTAGCTGTACAAATCAGTCGTCGTACATGCGAGGGCAGAATAGTTTATGATATGATTACAGATTATAACCTAGATGTGCTGTGTTTGACAGAAACCTGGCTAAAACCAGACGATTACATTACTTTAAATGAGTCCACCCCGCAAGTTTACTGTTATAAGCATGAGCCTCGTCTGAAAGGCAAAGGGGGGAGGTGTTGCTGTAATTTATTGTAATATCTTCAGAAATACTGAGAAGTCTAGTTTTAAATATAATTATTTTGAAGTGTTGGTGCTTAATGTAACACTATCTAGTGTAAATGATAAATAACGTTTGAGATTTGTGCTGGCTACTGTATACAGGCCACCAGGGTACCATACAGACTTTATCAATGAATTAGCTGATTTTCTATCAGAGTTAGTACTGGTTGCAGATAAAGTCCTAATTGTTGGTGATTTTAATATACATGTAGATAACGAAAAAGATGCACTGGGATTAGCATTTAAAGACATTCTGAACTCTATTGGAGTTATACAACACGTGTCAGGACCTACTCATTGTCGTAATCATACTGTAGATCTAATATTATCACATGGAATCAATGTTGATGCCGTTGAAATTCTACAGCAGAGCGATGACATCTCAGATCATTATCTAGTCTTGTGTATACTTCATTTAGCCAAAGCTGCAATGTCGACTTCGTGTTACAAATATGTTAGACCTATCACTTCTGCCACTAAAGATCGCTTTATTAAGAATATTCCTGATCCGTTTAATCTCCTCAGCATCCCAGATAGCTTAGAAGAACTCGATATTGCGACATAAACTTTTGACTCTCTCTTTTAAGCTTAGAAGAAGATTAAAGAAAATAGTCCAACGCCGTGGTACAACGAGCACACTCAGGCCCTTAAGAGAGCAGCCAGAAAAATGGAGCGAACCTGGAAGAAAACAAAAGTTTTTTCGCATTTCATGGAAAGAGAGCACGATTGCATACAGAGAGGCCTTTTAAAAGCTGCTAGATCTGCTTATTTTTCAACCCTATTAGAAGAAAATAAACAAAACCCTAAGCATTTATTTGAAACAGTGGCTAAAAATAAAGCTTCAACCCCAGACGTTTCCAAGCAGCACAGCAGTAATGACTTTATGAACTTCTTTACTTACGAGATTGATAATATCAGGGAGAAAATTATAACTTTGCAACCGCCTAATACAGTATTGCATCAGGTAGTGCATTGTAGTCTTCCTGAGGAAAAATTGTATTCATTCATTGCTATAGGAGAGGAAGAATTTTCTAAACTCGTTAAATCATCTAAATCGACAACATGTATGTTAGACCCTATACTGACTAAGCTATTGAAAGAGATGCTTCCAGAGGTCATAGATCCTCTTCTTAATATCATTAATTCATCTTTGTCATTAGGATACGTACCAAAAACTTTTAAGCTGGCTATGATTAAACCGTTTGTTAAAAAAAAACTCAACTTGATCCTACAGAATTAGTCAATTTCAGGCCGATCTCGAATCTACCTTTTCTGTCAAAGATACTAGAAAAGGCAGTATCCTCACAACTATGTTCCTTTTTAGAAAGAAATGGTATCTGCGAGGATTTTCAGTCAGGATTTAGACCGTACCATAGTATTGAGACAGCTCTCATCAGAGTCACAAATGATTTGCTGTTATCATTCGATCGTGGTTGTATGTCTCTGCTAGTGTTACTCGATCTTAGTGCTGCATTTGATACCATTGACCACAACATTCTTTTAAAAAGACTTGAAAATTATGTTGGCATTAGTGGAATTGCATTAGCATGGTTTAAATCATACTTATCTGAACGTTATCAGTCTGTAGCAGTAAATGAAGAGATGTCTTATCGATCAAAAGTTCAGTATGGCGTACCACAAGGCTCAGTACTAGGACCGTTGGTGTTCACTCTGTACATGCTACCCTTAGGAGATATCATTAGGAAGCATGGCATTCGTTTTCACTGTTATGCTCATGATAGTCAACTCTATATTTCTTCACGCCCTGACGAAACTTACCAATTCACAAAATTAACAGAATGTATAGTTGATATAAAAAACTGGATGACTAGTAATTTCCTACTACTTAATTCTGAAAAAACAGAGATTCTAATTATTGGACAAAAAACGTCCTCACATACTAACCTAGAACACTTGATGGCTGCTCTGTCAAGTCTTCGTCATCGGTTAGGAACCTGGGTGTGCTCTTTGATACCAATCTTTCATTTGAAAGTCACGTGTCTAGTATCTGTAAAACCACATTTTTTCATCTTAAAAATATATCTAAATTACGTCATATGCTCTCAATGACAAATGCGGAACAGTTAGTTCATGCGCTCATGACCTCAAGGCTAGATTATTGTAATGCTATTATGGGTGGTTGCCTTGCACGATTAATAAACAAACTACAGCTGGTCCAAAATGCAGCAGCTAGAGTTCTTACCAGAACCAGGAAGTATGACCATATTAGCCCGGTTCTGTTAACACTGCATTGGCTCCCTATTAAACATTGTATACATTTTTAAATATGGCTGATTACTTACAAAGCACTAAATGGTTAAGCTCCCTAGTACTTGAGCGAGCTCTTAACCCTATGGGGTCGGCTATTGCGCCGGCATGACGAGCTCACTTTTTTCCTTATCAGTGCAAAAGAGACTCAAATTACTCTGTTGATTTTGATCTTACATATAAGTGTTGTACATCATTAGATCCTGTTAAGTGTCTATTTTTTTTGTGGATACTCACAATAAAAACAAAATGTTCTGCTTTTTGTCAAATAAAGAAAAATAAACATGATGTGAATTTTGTCTTCTCTCTGTCAGTGAAGTTCATTCTGAAACGCGTCCGAAAATGAACTGTAACTCAGTAAATACTTGTCACACAGGCAAGAAAGATTTTTCGTTATGAAGCTGAAATTCTCTTCTTTTAAATGAAGTGTATGTAATCTGTATGAAAAGAGAGAGATGTCAGTATTTTTCCTTTCAGCTCATTATAGTTTATTACGTGTTAATGTGACACGCCCACGGAGAGAGCGCACTATTCAAACGCAAATGTTGAGGCAAGCCATGAAAACGCCCACATCAGCTGGATAAAACATCAAGTATAATAAGAATCTTGTCCTTTACCTCATCTTGCTGCGCTGTGAGGAATAATACTATCGTAATAATCCTGGAAAAGTTACCTCAGAAGTGCTGGTAGTTTCATTTCGAGGAGCACGGATTCAGCTGATGTAGTAAGTTATTTATTCTTAAGTGCTTTGTTCTAATCGCGTTATTGAATGTGTCTGTAAGCTGTACAAAGACTGTTTAAATATGAATTTCGAGTCTGTGTGTGAATGAATGAATGGCACAGACACAGACGCGCACGCAGTGTTACTACAGCCGTCCATCGCATCTGTGCCAGTCTATATGGGATACTTTGTGTCAAAAATGATTTATGACCCTTGATTTATGGCCCTTGATTGATGGATTTGACAGGTTATGAGAAAGGGGAGGGGTTTTATGACAGGATATGAGCATGGGGGATGTTTTTATGACAACAGGTGGTTTGTGTGACCTTTTTGACCGTGCTTGGTTCCGGTGTGTTTATGATGTGTGTTTACGACCCGGCAATCTGCTTTGTGTGACTGTTAGGAATGTTTTCAGGGAAAGTTTTTATTATATCAGGATAATGTTCACAGAACGCAGAAATTTGCACATGAAGAGGTCCGACACGGATTTTCAGCAAGGCGCAGCATCATCCATATTGTCTGCTGGGGAGAATGAAACAAAATGAGTTTAAAGAAATAGCATTGACAAATAAAAGCTTATAAAATTAAATTGAATAAGATGTTAAGTTTATTAAGTATTTAAAAGTAAGTTTTAAAACAACCTGTTGAGCTTAATGAGGTGATGTTATGCGTCTGACTAAAGTCACAGCCCCTTAAATCTTCCTGATCAGATGAAATGTGACAAATTAGTTTTTTAGTAAATGAAAAGCATGTGAAATAGTGATTAATTTTATTAAACATTTAAAGTAAGTTTTAAAACAACTTGTTGAGTTTAATGAGGTGATGTTATGCATCTGACTAAAGTCACAGGCGCCTTAAATTGTAAAATTAGATAAATTAAAATGTCTATAAATTAGGTTTTTCAGAAATAAAAAGCATTGCATATAAATAATCATATAAATAGTGATTAAATTAAATAAGATAACAAATTATCCACAATATATACTGTCTTATCCACAATATACTGTCTTATCCATACTGTCTAATCCACAATATACTGTCTTATCCACAATATACTGTCTTAAACAGCTAAATAATCAAGTATAATCATTTTAATCTAATACACCACAATATGCTGCCTTACACAGTTTAATAAAACATATACAATTTTGAATAATAGGGGATATTATGTGAAATAAAATGTTAAATTAACAAGCATTTTAATCTAATACACTATATTGACTTACAGATAAATAAGCCATATAATACTGAATAATAGTGGATATTACGCGAAATAAAATGTTAAATTATCAAGTATAAGCATTTTAATCTACTACACTACAATATACTGACTTACAGATAAATAAACCATATAAAATAGTGAATAATAGTTGATATTATATTAAATAAGTTGTTAAATTACCAAGTATACACATTTTAATCTAATACACTACGGTTATAGGGTCACACTGCGATATACTGACTTACATAAATAAATAAACCCATAAATATTAGATAAATGAAATAATGTATTAAATTACCGAGTATACAAATTTTAATCTAATAAACGTGAAATACTGGCTTACAGATAAATGACCATATCAAATAGTAAATAATAGTTGATATTATATTAAATAAGTAGTTAAATTACCAAGTATATGCATTTTAATCTAATACATCACGGTTATAGGGTCACACTGTGATATACTGACTTACATAGATAAATAAAACATATAAATTAGTGAATAATAGTTCATATTATCTGAAATAAGATGATCAATTATCAAGTATAAGTATTTTAATCGAATTCATTTGAGATATAGGGTCACGCCACAATATACTGACTTACACAGATAAATAAACATATAAAATAGTGAATAATAGCGGATATTACGTGAAATAAAATGTTAAATTGACTAAGTATTTTAATCTAATACATTATGATATAATGCCTTACACAGTTAAATAAAACATAAAATAGAGAATAATAGTTCATATTATTCGACATGCGCTGTTAAATTGACTAAGTATTTCTGACTTATAAATAAACCATATGAAATAGTCAATAATAGTTCATATTATTTTAAATAAAATGTTAAAAAGTATTTTAAAATTATTTTTAAACATGTGATGAAGTGAACTTACCATTGGTGAAATTAGGAGGTCTTTTTGGCTCTGGTTAAAATCACAGATCCTTGAATTTCTGAGGTGTTTGCTCTCCGTTTGCTAAATTGAAAATGAAGATCGCTTCCATCATGTCCGGGTCAAGGGGTCCGCCCCTTCCTCGCTGTGTAGCTGCTATCTTATGCTAGGTAATAGCATTAGCAGTTTGTTTCAGAAAACATCAAGCAATTAAAAGATAGTGCGGCCACATGGTGTTTTACAATCAAAGACCACAACTGTCTCCAACCATAAAATCTTCTGATCTGAAGCATTCCTGTCTGGCGGGGAGACCCCAAAATGGGGCCATTTTGACACTTCACACGGACCAGGCTGTAAGATCAATATAATTAGATGTTTATACCGGCGTCTTCAGGAAAAAGTCAAAACAAAATGGTCGCAAAGTTACATATTATATAGCCTACTCTTATCCATTGATTGTGATGATAAGATAAATTGTCCCTATTTCCTGGGGAGTTGTCCCCATCCTGTTTTTCTTGACACCTCAATGACTCCTTTTGAAGAGCAGGTTTATTTTTCTAACATTTAAACTTACACATTAGAACACCCTCTGACTTTATGAATACACATAAATGGCATCTTAATGATTTTTTATATTTTTGTGCATTTATTTAAAGTATGCATGCGGGCCTACCATTTTGACACTAGTGATACCTTCTTTGATGATATTAAAGGTTTTATTAAAAATATTATTTCTAATTTTTTCAGCACATGTAGTCAGAGTCTCAGAAAATAATATTAGTGCAACAAATAAGGAGATTATGTTTTATTTATTTTGATCAGGTTTGGTAAAAGTATGCCTGAATGATGTTAGTTAATCAGCACTGATGATGCATTCCTTTAAATCTTAACTTTGAGAGCATCAGAATTAAATGGATGTAAAATTATTATCATGTCACATGTGACATTAACACGACAGAAAAGACAGTAACACCAATGACACAACGAATCACCAATGCCACACATAAGACCATAATTAGATGAGACTAAATTGTTACATTTGGTATACAATCTAAATGAATAGCTTTGAATAAAGTTTATCTTTAAATGGGGATTTTACTTAACAGTATCTGCTCAAAAACTTTACAATTTTAATGCAAAACTGTGCTTTGTCGTCTTAGATCTAATTTATACAAAGATATGTAAGCAGTATTTTGTCCATCGACAGACAACAGCAAGCAGTATTCCTGTTACCGTAACTGTTTAGCCTTTTCCACTATCAAAACATTTCAAATGGATGCATTTGACAATATACGGCTTATTACGGTAATTTCAGGCTTTCCGCCAGCAAATGACGCCAGCTTTCTGGCAGAGTGGGGTCGCGGAAGGATTTGAATGTTGAACAGAGAGAGATACGGAGCGCACCAGGACAGGGTGTTTTGGACAGCGTAAATAATAAAAGAAAGAAAGAACGAACAAAAACATAGTGATTCAAGCGGTAGACAACAGGTGAGGTGTTTGGGATGATTTTTGATGAAACTTGGGAGGTGGATGGCCGAATACTCTTTCAAGTATCTTAGCATGCGGTGTATGTAAAGTTATGTATACGTAGGCTATATGTATATGAGTGCGTCGCGTATGAAAAAAGTATCATAAATGAAAACTATGCAACTCCATGTCACGCACAAAAATACTTGTATATGTGCATTGTAGTTAATTTTCAACTTAAACGTGTTAGTTTTATTTATTTATTACGATTTTTTCTCAATAAAATCAGTAATTTATTCAAGTTTCTATCATTCAACTCCATGTCACACACAAAAATACTTGTATATGTGCATTATAGTTAATTTTTCAACTTAAACGTGTAATTTTTATTTATTACGATTTTTTTCTCAATAAAATCAGTAATTTATTCAAGTTTCTATCATTTGTCTATTTAAATTAAACAATTTTATACATTTACAAACACACCACACACACACAGACTAATGGCCAATAACTGTAATTTATTGAAAGTCATCTTTTTCTGAAAAGATAATTCCTAGCACTTGAAGATAGCACAATGGTTTATAATTTTACAGTCAAAACAAAATATGTGAAAATCACCCATTTTAGTTCTTCAAGTTCTAAAGGGGTATGTTGTATCTTTTAGAAATTTGCACACATTTTCAGAGACAAGATGTGTACTTTCACAAAGCCATTGGTTCTTTTGAACAAGAGCATAATGATACCAAATACGTCTGACACAATGTTTTGAGAAAAGCAGTGTTTAAAATACAGATGTTTTTTCTTTTGACAAACATACATTTTAAATTATATCCCGTGGTGTTTAACATCAAGAAGTATTTTTATGCAAAGACGAATTAATTAAAAGACAACAACAATACAAATAGTTTAAGTCGACATAAAACGATAATAAACAAAACACTTCCAGATCCTTCCATAGATGTAGTAAACATTTACAATATGTAAATAGATTCTGACAGATTTGTTAAGAGCGCCTGTACCACATTATTGTAATGCAATCACATTTGAGGACAGACGTTACCCGGCCCTTGCAAAGGCTATGGATAAAATTCAAGCATAATCTTTATGCAACAATCACGCGTGCTCAATTTACTACAACAGTGTGTACGGGGTATAAGAATAGAGGGTTGAAAAGCTCTTTTTATAATAAACACACAAAAGTGTGCAAATGGCGGTTTTATTACATCGATAGATTTAGTCATCTTGTTCAGACAGCAGATGATACTGTTTCACATTATGTATGTTGGACTGTATGTGTTTTAGGTGAAGACTTTTCTTAAAGAGCTGTCAACATTCTGCGTTTTATAGGAATAAATGACAATTAATTTAAGTAATTGTCTTTCTGTTTGAGAATATTTGACTAAGCTGATACTTTGTTTAGGTCAACTTTCCCTCTATCTATGATGTGGAACATCACACACAGTATTAACACAAAAAGTAAGTGCATGCTGTTTTACACTTAAACTATACGGTAGAGTCACATCTGACTATTGCCCTGAGAGATGCATATTCATTAAAGCATGAGGTTGCAAAACAAAGTTCCACACTTCGGTAAAACCTGCAGATAAAATTGCACAAAAGCAAATTCTAGAGTTTCTAAAACAAAAAAGTCAAAACATTTTTTTAAAAAAGTAAATACAACATGAGCCATTTAAAACAAATACAGAAACCCATTCTCCCGATTTACTGAAGAAGTTTGTAACCATGATTCTATGTTATTTTCCCCCACTAGCGGATGACGCTGTATACATCTTGTTTCTTTGTACAGTTTTTGACAAAGACTGCTCTTTGAGCAGTGTCAAGCATGTTCATATAGTAATTCATTCATAAGAAAATGACAAAATTTAAACTGATATTATTTTAGGTCTGTCTACGAAGAGGTCACAAGACACATAATAGGCCCAACATCAAAAGTGAGGCTTGATGTTTTTCTGTAACATACTGTATATACAACTGTTACACTTAAAACAACCCTATCGATCAGCTATACACATTATGAGTCAAGGTGTCACAGACACACAATTTGTCATGTTTGTCTTCACAATCGGGGCGTTCTTTAAGAAAAACAGTTTGTGTCCATCATCAGTGAATACCAAATTTGTTTAATATAGCTCAATCTCACAAATAAATATTTACATTTGTAAAAATTAAGATATGTTTCTTTGATTTTGTTCTCATTTTTCTAAAACAGTCTGTTTGAAACTTTTACCACGGTATCATTCTTAACAGCAGCATTCTTATTGTAATGCCTGGGTGTGATTGTAATGCTTGTGGGGTGTTTTCTTTACACTTGCCCCATGGATATCTGTTTCCTATGTCATGTTAGTGAACTCCAGGTCTCCTAGCCTTTTATTCATATACGACAGTATTCACATGAATTTGCGTGATTTAATAACTACGAACGCAGGGTATTATATCCATATCTGTGTTACACAACATCTTTTCAACAATAGACAAGCTGTTTAAGCATCGGTAAGTGTCAACATGTATCGAAAAGACTATTGTGTTACAGCAAAACCACTATTGGTAGAATGATATTGTAACGTATAGAGTTTTTGCATCTGTTCTCGTGTTACTCGACATTATCGCAGAGTTTCTTGCTGTATGATCCAATTTTCAAAGAATCTTACAGACGTAATATGTTTATTCAGAATTTAAACTACTTTTTAAAAGTCGTCGTTTAGGGTTATATACAATCGGTACATTGTGTTTTAATTTCACTATAGAGTATAATAAACGCTACAGGGACTGAACTTTAGCATTTTAATCTTTGGTTAAAGTTAACTTAAAGTCTGCACAAAAAGAAATTGCATCCTAACTATCCTTTCTAAATGCACGCTACGAATCTATTGAGAACAATTCACCATGCATATGTTTGACCTTGTAATGTTTAATCAAAATTTTGTTGGAAAATCTAAAATATATGGCGGATTTTCTTAACTTTTTATGTCAACAGGTTCTACGTAACTGGGTTATGTCGCATTTATTAACATTGTTTATTCAGTTCAGTAAACTTAAGTTTCTTACATAAGATTAATGCAATGCCATTTAGTGGAAGCAGGTTAACATTCTTAATTTTGTCCAAAACTATTAAGTTCAATTATCCTTAAATTAATATCAAAACAAATAATCCATTTGTTTAATTGATTCGGTTATTTAGTGATTGTGTTCAACAATTTATAACCTTTACAAATATTATCTAATAAGATAACCTTTTACAAAATCTTTCCGCAGTAAAGACTCTTATTGTTAGGCAATTGCTAGAAGATGGTTTTGTTACATCCAGGGCATGCCCAAAGTAGTTGTTTTTATTATTATTAAAACCACTTTAATTATTGTTAGCACGTCCTCACCCCAGTTTACACTTTACCACAATTGTAATCTCCAAAAACACTAACATATCAGAAACTCTTTTAAATATAAACATTAACAAGTAGCCAATTTTTTATCTTGATGAAAAAACACACATAAATAATGTTTTATTTCAAAATGTACACCCCTATCCAGCATGATGGGAAGGGGAAATCCTGGTCCTAGTTTTCTATATTACTATTTTAACTCAACTAAACTAATTCATGTAATCTCAACTCAAATGGCTTAAGTAAAAAGGTTGAAAAGAATCGTGTTGGATTAACGTAAGTAAACTGAACAATTTAACAGTCTACTGTCTACAGTCTACTTAACTGAAACATGAAAATATTGAGTTAAGTCAAACGCCACTGTTTCAAGTCAGATTGACGCAATGTATTGTGTTTGAATGAGAAAGCTAATACAACGGTGTTAAATGAAAAATATTTTCGACTGAATTCTCTCTGGTGACATGCAGGACTTGTTGTTTATGCAGGACATAGTTATTTATGGCTTCCTGAAGACAACCCCCGTACACCGTTACAAGGATCTCCAAGGATCGCTGAAATATTTAATCTTTTAAATCATGTAGAATTGTTTTAAATGCAGCAAAACAAAGAATGAAGATCATTAAATTATTACTCTACAAGAATCAATATGTATAATACCATTTTTAGCTTAGACAGGGTCACAAAAGAATGATAACTCAAGTGGATAAACCTTTTATTTCAACATTATTTTTTATCGTTACAAAAATTATGATAGACCGGCATTACAAATACATAAAGTAATACAATAACTCCATTTACAGGTGATCGAGCCAGAATAGGAAGTCGCGGCATGCTACCATGTTATGGTCTAGGGCAGTGTTTCCCAACCCTGTTCCTGGCGGCACACCAACACTGCACGTCTTCTTTGTCTCCCTAATCAAACACACCTGATTCAACTCGTCAGCTCATTAACCCATGTGATTATGAGCTGATGAGTTGAATCAGGTGTGTTTGATTAGGGAGACAAAGAAGACGTGCAGTGTTGGTGTGCCGCCAGGAACAGGGTTGGGAAACACTGGTCTAGGGTATAGCTGACCAGACCTTCAACTATTTCGTTAATATCTGTTTTTGCATTTTTTGACACCAGTGACACACAGAGATCTGTTACAAACGTACACATACAGAGTAGTTCGTCGACTCCGAATTCATTACTAGATGTACGCACCACATCCAGAACTTTTCTGAGAATTACACCGGTCGGCTCTATGGTGTTAAAATACATGGGCGTCACATCAGGCCATGTTCCCACCAACCCTCTTATGACATCCATTTCATTTTTGAGATTTGTTACACGTTTGGTATCCCGCACACAATTGTTATTCATATCACACGCACCATCGACGATCCTGTGCATCAAGTCAATCATAGGGTCTCTAAAATAATCTTTAAACATAGAGTCTATCGTAGCTCTTAAACGACACTCTTTCCCCGTGCCGCACTCACACGCCGGATGATACTTGTGCCCCCCATCGCCAGAACTCGACAGGCAGTCGTTCTCTGTCAGCTTTTGCGTCGCCATCTCAGAAGTTTCTAGATTTTCGAATAGGAAACTGTTTGATGATGAAAGATTTGGATAGGTCCTGGAATAGCCCGTGAATCTTTGCAGCACAATCGTCCAGGCCTTTTGGTTTAATGCTCTGAAGTTTGGGATTTGGGTCAGCAGTGTGAGTCGAAGAAGCGTAGTTTGCGGCAGGTTCAGACAAACAGGAATGTCAAAGCAAGCTTTAGCAGTCCATGTAACAACCAAATGTTCCTTCAACTTCTGATCAATGAGATGTAGCAGTAGTCCCAACCGTCCGCGTTTTTTCGATTTTGAATCCAATGTCGGTGAAGCAACCGTCTGTAGCGTTGGAACCAGGTTTAGCAGCGTTACCACCACACACAACAGTTAGGAGAAACTGGTTTGCGTGTGATAACTGAGGCTGAGCTCTGTGTAGAGTTTATCAGGACTGCGGTTGGGGTCCGCCCTCGTCCCCCGTTGTGTGCGGGGGTTGTCTTCAGGAAGCCATAAATAACTATGTCCTGCATAAACAACAAGTCCTGCATGTCACCAGAGAGAATTCAGTCTAAAATATTTTTCATTTAACACCGTTGTATTAGCTTTCTCATTCAAACACAATACATTGCGTTAATCTGACTTGAAACACACTGTAAAAAACAATTAGTTCAGTTTACTTAATTTAATTATGCAAACTTGTTGCCTTAATTTCATCAAGTAAGCATAACTTAATTGCATCAAGTTATTCTTACTTAATCCATTCAAGTTTTGTCAACTTAATTCTATCTGTGATCTGAGGAAGTGTACTCCCAGAGTGCATTGCGGCATAAATAAATGAATTACTTTGTTTTACTATTTTTGGCTTTGTTTTACCATTACAATTTTATTTGCTATCGTTATTGGGGTTATACTGACAAGAGACAGCAAATAAAATTGTAATGGTCTAATTAATTAAATTATTTTTTAAAAAATTGTTACCATTGTTGTGGTTTGCATGCTGAATGTTGAAGTCTGTGTGTGACTCAAGCAAAATTGCAAGATTTCATCACAAATATAGAGGGATTATATCAACCCAATGAAAGATTTATGCCATTAGTGTTAGCAATAAAATGTTAAACGATCATTATTATACATGAAATATAGCTATGTAATAACTAATACATTCATTCATAACATGGAAATAATTTAAGTATAAATATATATAATATTTATTACTTCACTTCCTTTGAAATCAAATATTTGTGATTTCATGTTGCATCGCATCAATTGGAAGATAATTACAATAATATAAATTAAGTTCCAAGTGCCCAACCAAAGGGAACATTAATCACAATAATGGTGAGAAAAGGGAAATCAACATGAATTTATGAAGTCAACTAAAGAATTTTAATGTTCTCTTAAAATTTGTAGGTGTATTGACAATAATATTCAAGATGACTGGACAATGAGCGAATGCAAATAAGAATGATGACTGCAGAAGTGGAAGAAATGAGTGAAAGGTCTATTAAGAATTGCCCCGCCTCATAAACCGTTTGCCCCACCTGTTTTGTTTTTTTGCTTTGGCAAAATGGTACCCAAACCAATCAAGTAATGTTTACTAGGTTTTTCTGAGTAACGAAGGCATAGCATGCAAATAGTACAGATTAATAAGAAATTTTAAGTAAGTTCAACAAATTATTAGACATTAAGTAAAGTTAACTTAAAAATTCTTAGTAAGTACAATGTTAGATTTTACAGTGAGGCGTTTGACTTAACTCAATATTTTCATGTTTCAGTTAAGTAGACTGTAGACAGTAGACTGTTAAATTGTTCAGTTTACTTACGTTAATCCAACACGATTCTTTTCAACCTTTTTACTTAAGCCATTTGAGATGAGATTACATGAATATGAAAGTGTAGACTGGGGTGAGGACGTGCTAACAATAATTAAAGTGGTTTTAATAATAATAAAAACAACTACTTTGGGCATGCCTTGGATGTAACAAAACCATCTTCTAGCAATTGCCTAACAATAAGAGTCTTTACTGCGGAAAGATTTTGTAAAAGGTTATCTTATTAGATAATATTTGTAAAGGTTATAAATTGTTGAACACAATCACTAAATAACCGAATCAATTAAACAAATGGATTATTTGTTTTGATATTAATTTTAGGATAATTGAACTTAATAGTTTTGGACAAAATTAAGAATGTTAACCTGCTTCCACTAAATGGCATTGCATTAATCTTATGTAAGAAACTTAAGTTTACTGAACTGAATAAACAATGTTAATAAATGCGACATAACCCAGTTACGTAGAACCTGTTGACATAAAAAGTTAAGAAAATCCGCCATATATTTTAGATTTTCCAACAAAATTTTGATTAAACATTACAAGGTCAAACATATGCATGGTGAATTGTTCTCAATAGATTCGTAGCGTGCATTTAGAAAGGATAGTTAGGATGCAATTTCTTTTTGTGCAGACTTTAAGTTAACTTTAACCAAAGATTAAAATGCTAAAGTTCAGTCCCTGTAGCGTTTATTATACTCTATAGTGAAATTAAAACACAATGTACCGATTGTATATAACCCTAAACGTCGACTTTTAAAAAGTAGTTTAAATTCTGAATAAACATATTACGTCTGTAAGATTCTTTGAAAATTGGATCATACAGCAAGAAACTCTGCGATAATGTCGAGTAACACGAGAACAGATGCAAAAACTCTATACGTTACAATATCATTCTACCAATAGTGGTTTTGCTGTAACACAATAGTCTTTTCGATACATGTTGACACTTACCGATGCTTAAACAGCTTGTCTATTGTTGAAAAGATGTTGTGTAACACAGATATGGATATAATACCCTGCGTTCGTAGTTATTAAATCACGCAAATTCATGTGAATACTGTCGTATATGAATAAAAGGCTAGAAGACCTGGAGTTCACTAACATGACATAGGAAACAGATATCCATGGGGCAAGTGTAAAGAAAACACCCCACAAGCATTACAATCACACCCAGGCATTACAATAAGAATGCTGCTGTTAAGAATGATACCGTGGTAAAAGTTTCAAACAGACTGTTTTAGAAAAATGAGAACAAAATCAAAGAAACATATCTTAATTTTTACAAATGTAAATATTTATTTGTGAGATTGAGCTATATTAAACAAATTTGGTATTCACTGATGATGGACACAAACTGTTTTTCTTAAAGAACGCCCCGATTGTGAAGACAAACATGACAAATTGTGTGTCTGTGACACCTTGACTCATAATGTGTATAGCTGATCGATAGGGTTGTTTTAAGTGTAACAGTTGTATATACAGTATGTTACAGAAAAACATCAAGCCTCACTTTTGATGTTGGGCCTATTATGTGTCTTGTGACCTCTTCGTAGACAGACCTAAAATAATATCAGTTTAAATTTTGTCATTTTCTTATGAATGAATTACTATATGAACATGCTTGACACTGCTCAAAGAGCAGTCTTTGTCAAAAACTGTACAAAGAAACAAGATGTATACAGCGTCATCCGCTAGTGGGGGAAAATAACATAGAATCATGGTTACAAACTTCTTCAGTAAATCGGGAGAATGGGTTTCTGTATTTGTTTTAAATGGCTCATGTTGTATTTACTTTTTAAAAAAAATGTTTTGACTTTTTTGTTTTAGAAACTCTAGAATTTGCTTTTTTATTTTATTTAATTTTATCTGCAGGTTTTACCGAAGTGTGGAACTTTGTTTTGCAACCTCATGCTTTAATGAATATGCATCTCTCAGGGCAATAGTCAGATGTGACTCTACCGTATAGTTTAAGTGTAAAACAGCATGCAATTACTTTTTGTGTTAATACTGTGTGTGATGTTCCACATCATAGATAGAGGGAAAGTTGACCTAAACAAAGTATCAGCTTAGTCAAATATTCTCAAACAGAAAGACAATTACTTAAATTAATTGTCATTTATTCCTATAAAACGCAGAATGTTGACAGCTCTTTAAGAAAAGTCTTCACCTAAAACACATACAGTCCAACATACATAATGTGAAACAGTATCATCTGCTGTCTGAACAAGATGACTAAATCTATCGATGTAATAAAACCGCCATTTGCACACTTTTGTGTGTTTATTATAAAAAGAGCTTTTCAACCCTCTATTCTTATACCCCGTACACACTGTTGTAGTAAATTGAGCACGCGTGATTGTTGCATAAAGATTATGCTTGAATTTTATCCATAGCCTTTGCAAGGGCCGGGTAACGTTAGTCCTCAAATGTGATTGCATTACAATAATGTGGTACAGGCGCTCTTAACAAATCTGTCAGAATCTATTTACATATTGTAAATGTTTACTACATCTATGGAAGGATCTGGAAGTGTTTTGTTTATTATCGTTTTATGTCGACTTAAACTTTTTGTATTGTTGTTGTCTTTTAATTAATTCGTCTTTGCATAAAAATACTTCTTGATGTTAAACACCACGGGATATAATTTAAAATGTATGTTTGTCAAAAGAAAAAACATCTGTATTTTAAACACTGCTTTTCTCAAAACATTGTGTCAGACGTATTTGGTATCATTATGCTCTTGTTCAAAAGAACCAATGGCTTTGTGAAAGTACACATCTTGTCTCTGAAAATGTGTGCAAATTTCTAAAAGATACAACATACCCCTTTAGAACTTGAAGAACTAAAATGGGTGATTTTCACATATTTTGTTTTGACTGTAAAATTATAAACCATTGTGCTATCTTCAAGTGCTAGGAATTATCTTTTCAGAAAAAGATGACTTTCAATAAATTACAGTTATTGGCCATTAGTCTGTGTGTGTATGGTGTGTTTGTAAATGTATAAAATTGTTTAATTTAAATAGACAAATGATAGAAACTTGAATAAATTACTGATTTTATTGAGAAAAAAATCGTAATAAATAAAAATAACACGTTTAAGTTGAAAAATTAACTATAATGCACATATACAAGTATTTTTGTGTGTGACATGGAGTTGAATGATAGAAACTTGAATAAATTACTGATTTTATTGAGAAAAAAATCGTAATAAATAAAACTAACACGTTTAAGTTGAAAAATAACTACAATGCACATATACAAGTATTTTTGTGCGTGACATGGAGTTGCATAGTTTTCATTTACGATACTTTTTTCATACGCGACGCACTCATATACATATAGCCTACGTATACATAACTTTACATACACCGCATGCTAAGATACTTGAAAGAGTATTCGGCCATCCACCTCCCAAGTTTCATCAAAAATCATCCCAAACACCTCACCTGTTGTCTACCGCTTGAATCACTATGTTTTTGTTCGTTCTTTCTTTCTTTTATTATTTACGCTGTCCAAAACACCCTGTCCTGGTGCGCTCCGTATCTCTCTCTGTTCAACATTCAAATCCTTCCGCGACCCCACTCTGCCAGAAAGCTGGCGTCATTTGCTGGCGGAAAGCCTGAAATTACCGTAATAAGCCGTATATATTGTCGAATGCATCCATTTGAAAAGTTTTGATAGTGGAAAAGGCTAAACAGTTACGGTAACAGGAATACTGCTTGCTGTTGTCTGTCGATGGACAAAATACTGCTTACATATCTTTGTATAAATTAGATCTAAGACGACAAAGCACAGTTTTGCATTAAAATTGTAAAGTTTTTGAGCAGATACTGTTAAGTAAAATCCCCATTTAAAGATAAACTTTATTCAAAGCTATTCATTTAGATTGTATACCAAATGTAACAATTTAGTCTCATCTAATTATGGTCTTATGTGTGGCATTGGTGATTCGTTGTGTCATTGGTGTTACTGTCTTTTCTGTCGTGTTAATGTCACATGTGACATGATAATTATTTTACATCCATTCAATTCTGATGCTCTCAAAGTTAAGATTTAAAGGAATGCATCATCAGTGCTGATTAACTAACATCATTCAGGCATACTTTTACCAAACCTGATCAAAACAAATAAAACATAATCTCCTTATTTGTTGCACTAATATTATTTTCTGAGACTCTGACTACATGTGCTGAAAAAATTAGAAATAATATTTCATAAAACCTTTAATATCATCAAAGAAGTAAGGTATCACTAGTGTCAAAATGGTAGGCCCGCATGCATACTTTAAATAAATGCACAAAAATATAAAAAATCATTAAGATGCCATTTATGTGTATTCATAAAGTCAGAGGGTGTTCTAATGTGTAAGTTTAAATGTTAGAAAAATAA
Source organism: Rhinichthys klamathensis goyatoka (assembly GCF_029890125.1). Lineage (NCBI taxonomy): Eukaryota > Metazoa > Chordata > Actinopteri > Cypriniformes > Leuciscidae > Rhinichthys > Rhinichthys klamathensis. The sequence continues at coordinate 2,567,492 of NW_026606637.1, forward strand.
ACCTGCTCTTCAAAAGGAGTCATTGAGGTGTCAAGAAAAACAGGATGGGGACAACTCCCCAGGAAATAGGGACAATTTATCTTATCATCACAATCAATGGATAAGAGTAGGCTATATAATATGTAACTTTGCGACCATTTTGTTTTGACTTTTTCCTGAAGACGGTATAAACATCTAATTATATTGATCTTACAGCCTGGTCCGTGTGAAGTGTCAAAATGGCCCCATTTTGGGGTCTCCCCGCCAGACAGGAATGCTTCAGATCAGAAGATTTTATGGTTGGAGACAGTTGTGGTCTTTGATTGTAAAACACCATGTGGCCGCACTATCTTTTAATTGCTTGATGTTTTCTGAAACAAACTGCTAATGCTATTACCTAGCATAAGATAGCAGCTACACAGCGAGGAAGGGGCGGACCCCTTGACCCGGACATGATGGAAGCGATCTTCATTTTCAATTTAGCAAACGGAGAGCAAACACCTCAGAAATTCAAGGATCTGTGATTTTAACCAAAGCCAAAAAGACCTCCTAATTTCACCAATGGTAAGTTCACTTCATCACATGTTTAAAAATAATTTTAAAATACTTTTTAACATTTTATTTAAAATAATATGAACTATTATTGACTATTTCATATGGTTTATTTATAAGTCAGAAATACTTAGTCAATTTAACAGCGCATGTCGAATAATATGAACTATTATTCACTATTTTATATGTTTATTTATCTGTGTAAGTCAGTATATTGTGGCGTGACCCTATATCTCGAATGAATTCGATTAAAATACTTATACTTGATAATTGATCATCTTATTTCAGATAATATGAACTATTATTCACTAATTTATATGTTTTATTTATCTATGTAAGTCAGTATATCACAGTGTGACCCTATAACCGTGATGTATTAGATTAAAATGCATATACTTGGTAATTTAACTACTTATTTAATATAATATCAACTATTATTTACTATTTGATATGGTCATTTATCTGTAAGCCAGTATTTCACGTTTATTAGATTAAAATTTGTATACTCGGTAATTTAATACATTATTTCATTTATCTAATATTTATGGGTTTATTTATTTATGTAAGTCAGTATATCGCAGTGTGACCCTATAACCTTAGTGTATTAGATTAAAATGTGTATACTTGGTAATTTAACAACTTATTTAATATAATATCAACTATTATTCACTATTTTATATGGTTTATTTATCTGTAAGTCAGTATATTGTAGTGTAGTAGATTAAAATGCTTATACTTGATAATTTAACATTTTATTTCGCGTAATATCCACTATTATTCAGTATTATATGGCTTATTTATCTGTAAGTCAATATAGTGTATTAGATTAAAATGCTTGTTAATTTAACATTTTATTTCACATAATATCCCCTATTATTCAAAATTGTATATGTTTTATTAAACTGTGTAAGGCAGCATATTGTGGTGTATTAGATTAAAATGATTATACTTGATTATTTAGCTGTTTAAGACAGTATATTGTGGATAAGACAGTATATTGTGGATAAGACAGTATGGATAAGACAGTATATTGTGGATAAGACAGTATATATTGTGGATAATTTGTTATCTTATTTAATTTAATCACTATTTATATGATTATTTATATGCAATGCTTTTTATTTTTGAAAAACCTACTTTATAACATTGTCGTCTGCTCAGAAAAAATTTAAGGCGCCTGTGACTTTAGTCAGATGCATAACATCACCTCATTAAACTCAACAAGTTGTTTTAAAACTTACTTTAAATGTTTAATAAAATTAATCACTATTTCACATGCTTTTCATTTACTAAAAAACTAATTTGTCACATTTCATCTGATCAGGAAGATTTAAGGGGCTGTGACTTTAGTCAGACGCATAACATCACCTCATTAAGCTCAACAGGTTGTTTTAAAACTTACTTTTAAATACTTAATAAACTTAACATCTTATTCAATTTAATTTTATAAGCTTTTATTTGTCAATGCTATTTCTTTAAACTCATTTTGTTTCATTCTCCCCAACAGACAATATGGATGATGCTGCGCCTTGCTGAAAATCCGTGTCGGACCTCTTCATGTGCAAATTTCTGCGTTCTGTGAACATTATCCTGATATAATAAAAACTTTCCCTGAAAACATTCCTAACAGTCACACAAAGCAGATTGCCGGGTCGTAAACACACATCATAAACACACCGGAACCAAGCACGGTCAAAAAGGTCACACAAACCACCTGTTGTCATAAAAACATCCCCCATGCTCATATCCTGTCATAAAACCCCTCCCCTTTCTCATAACCTGTCAAATCCATCAATCAAGGGCCATAAATCAAGGGTCATAAATCATTTTTGACATAAAGTATCCCATATAGACTACTTGTGCCGTTCATTCACTCTCGCTCCTACATTAGTAAACGTTATTTTTATTGCCTTCAGAACTGCCTTAATTCTATGTGGCATTGATTTAACAAGGTGCTGAAAGCCTTCTTTAGAAATGTTGGCCCTTATTGATAGGATAGCATCTTGCAGTTGATGGAGATTTGTGGGATGCACATCCAGGGCACGAAGCTCCCGTTCCACCACATCCCAAAGATGCTCTATTGGGTTGAGATCTGGTGACTGTGGGGGCCATTTTAGTACAGTGAACTCATTGTCATGTTCAAGAAACCAATTTGAAATGATTCGAGCTTTGTGACATGGTGCATTATCCTGCTGGATGTAGCCATCAGAGGATGGGTACATGGAGGCCATAAAGGGATGGACATGGTCAGAAACAATGCTCAGGTAGGCCGTGGCATTTAAACGATGCCCAATTGGCACTAAGGGGCCTAAAGTGTGCCAAGAAAACATCCCCCACACCATTACACCACCACCACCACCAGCCTGCACAGTGGTAACAAGGCATGATGGATCCATGTTCTCATTCTGTTTACGCCAAATTCTGACTCTACCATCTGAATGTCTCAACAGAAATCGAGACTCATCAGACCAGGCAACATTTTTCCAGTCTTCAACTGTCCAATTTTGGTGAGCTCTTGCAAATTGTAGCCTCTTTTTCCTATTTGTAGTTGAGATGAGTGGTACCCGGTGGGGTCTTCTGCTGTTGTAGCCCATCCGCCTCAAGGTTGCGCGTGTTGTGGCTTCACAAATGCTTTGCTGCATACCTCGGTTGTAACGAGTGGTTATTTCAGTCAAAGTTGCTCTTCTATCAGCTTGAATCAGTCGGCCCAAAGTGACTGGCAATCTACATGGGAACATTACTAGAGTGGATCTAGTCTTTGATCAGTACCTACAAAACTCCATAAAGGGTGGAACAAGAGCAAAACGCAGCACCACGCAGCGAAAAATTCGCACCATTGTAATTGAACTTGAAAGGCACGTCATTCAGTATGGTCTTGAAATTGTAATAAGTGGGGGATTTGATGATGCTGAAAAAGTGGCAACGGCAGCTGGGATTGATGTTTCCCACCTACGGGCTGCACATGAAGAAGCAGATACCCGCATATTGCTACATGCTGTTGATGCCACAACCAAAGGGTATGAGAGGCTCATCATTCAGTGCAGAGACACAGATGTACTGTTGTTGCTTCTTGTGTTTGCACACCTGCTGAGCCCAGAAATTTGGATGAAAGCAGGAACTGCCAAGAAACCACGCTACATTAAAGTGCATGATATGAAAATGTCAAATGAGATTCTGGATGGTCTGTTGGCATTTCATGCTATCACTGGATGTGACACTACCAGTCAATTCACTGGAATAGGAAAAAGGACGGCGTGGAAAGTGTTCCAGCAGTGCCCTCATCTTCTCCACAACTTTGGTGAGGATGAAGTACCAAGTCCAGCTATTCTATCCTCAGCAGAACAGTTTGTCTGCAAACTGTATGATCCAAAAACGACCAGCACTTCAATCCATGATGTTCGCTGTGCCCTGTTTCGGAAAGTGAAAGCCAATGTGGATACTTTACCACCAACTCAGGATGCCTTGTCTCTGCACCTCATGAGGGCCCACTATCAAACAAAGGTTTGGAAACAGTCACTAGAGACCCATCCACAGTTGCCCTCACCAACCAGTTGTGGTTGGCACATGAATGATGGAATGCTTGTCCCCCAGCTTTTAAACAAAGAACCTGTATAGGCCAGGTGCTTGGAGCGATATGTGGATGCAAGGAAAGTGGAAGTCAATGCAGTACCAGGCAGTGTCGATGTCGAAAAAGTGGAATATTTTGCAGTGGGGCATGTGGGTGTGCCTGTGCAGCTTGGTGCAAGAATACTCAGGTACTCACATCATTATTATTGAGTTTTGCCACATTATATGCAACTATATTGTTTCAGATTATTTGGCATAATATTGTTTTTCCTGTTTTGTAGATTAGATTTATATTATGCCCTTGGATGCATGAATGCATGTTTTGTATTTGGATGGTATTCATTATCAAAACAGTAAATTCTTCTTTTGTGTCCCTGACCAGGACTCAGATTGAGCTCATGGACATGGTCCCTGGGTGCCTTCTATTGGCTGCTTTGATGGGGAAATACATACCTTTGCCATACGACTATTACATAGTTATTACTACTAACTAGTTACTAATCCTAAAGAAGTGAGAGAGCAGTTATGTTAGGATGGAATTAATAACTATGGTGATATGTCAATTAAATATAATTTGTGTTACAACCTGGTACATTAATGAAGTCAAATAGCACCATAGACCACCATCTACAGTTCTACATTTCCGCCTTGACATTAAAGTATTATAACTTGTGCAGCATTGCACTCTCTCTCCCTACAAGCTTTAAACTTGGCTTGACTCATTCCCATAGATAGGGGTACTGATTGATAGAGGTTTTGGGATACTATGTTATGTTTCCAAGCTGATATTCACTTTGAAAACTGGTTCTCTTTAGGCGGAGATAGTTTTTTTCATGTTCTAGTTCTGTTATCTCTTACACTGTACAATAAACGTTCATTCTGACACATCAGCAGACATCCCATGAGTGTTGGCTTTCATTTGATACCATTTTTATGTATATGGTCCTTGTGGTTGTGGAGATATTCAACGTTTATTGTTGGCATGTTGTGTTGAGCAGGAAACCAAAAAATTGGCCTGAAATTGCTTGTACAAGTCACAAAAAAAAATAATTTCAGCTTGACAACCACCCTAATATCTTACCTATGGGTATCTTCTAACTAAAAAAATAGGGTGACAGCTTGTACCAAAACATGTCCGCAAAAGTCTTAACGGAAGCCCTTTTCAGAATTGGCCCCCTGACTACTGGACACGACGACAATGCAGTCCTGAAGTGTCAACCAGTCTCTTCCCTGTGAAGGCCTCCTTCCCTTTACCTCTGTACAGATAAAACGTTGTCGGGATAATTCCGGTTCACGTGGCTACGCGGAAGGGATAAAAAATTCTGTATTATAAATTTTTCAAGGCTTGTACCTTGAAACCTATTTCATGGTTTGCGTTCTAAAGCCACCAGGCACTGTTTTGTGCAAATGAGCAGCCAGATCGCATTAAGGGTTTTCTGTTAGAACGGTGTCGTGTTAGTGGCCCCTAAGTTAATAACTAATGATCGTTGCTATGGTGAATCAATCAAAACTAACTTGAGCTGGACAATAACTTTATTCTAGAGCTGCTGTAAAGCCAAAATAATCTCTGTTACTTTAATTTCCTATTATCACTGTAAAGCTGCTTTGAAACGATCTATATTGTTAAAAGCGCTATATAAATGAAGGTGACTTGACTTGACTTGACTGTGCGAAGTTGCTGGATATTGGCAGGAACTGGAACACGCTGTCGTATACGCCGATCCAGAGCATGCAAAACATGCCCAATGGGTGACATGTCCGGTGAGTATGCTGGCCATGCAAGAACTGGGATGTTTTCAGCTTCCAGGAATTGTGTACAGATCCTTGCAACATGGGGCCATGCATTATCATGCTGCAACACGAGGTGATGGTCGTGGATGATAATGGCCTCAGGATCTCGTCATGGTATCTCTGTGCATTCAAGATGCCATCAATAAAATGCAAAAAAATCCTGTGTTCGTTGTCCATAACATGTGCCTGCCCATACAATAACCCCACCGCCACCATGGGCCAACCGATCCACAATGTTGACATCAGCAAACCGCTCACCCACACGACGCCATACACGCTGTCTGCCATCTGATCTGTACAGTTAAAACCGGGATTCATCCGTGAAGAGAACACCTCTCCAAAATGCCAGAAGCCATCGAAAGTGAGCATTTTCCCACTCAAGTCGGTTACGCGACGAACTGCAGTCAGGTGGAGACCCCGATGAGGACGACGAGCATGCAGATGAGCTTCCCTGAGATGGTTTCTGACAGTTTGTGCAGAAATTCTTTGGTTATGCAAACCTATTGTTGCAGCAGCTGTCCGGGTGGCTAGTCTCAGACGATCTTTGAGGTGAAGATGCTGGATGTGGAGGTCCTGGGCTGGTGTGGTTACACGTGGTCTGCGGTTGTGAGGCCAGTTGGATGTACTGCCAAATTCTCTGAAACGCATTTGGAGACGGCTTATGGTAGATAAATGAACATGCAATTCACGGGCAACAGCTCTGGTGGACATTCCTGCAGTCAGCATACCAATTGCACGCTCCCTCAAAACTTGCTGTGGCATTCTGCTGTGTGATAAAACTGCACATTTTAGAGTAGCCTTTTATTATGGCCAGCCTAAGGCACACCTGTGCAATAATCATGCTGTCTAATCAGCATCTTGATATGCCACACCTGTGAGGTGGATGGATTATCTCGGCAAAGGAGAAGTGCTTGCTAACACAGATTTAGATAGATTTGTGAACAATATTTGAGAGAAATAGGCCTTAGATCTTTGAGTTGAGCTCATGAAAAATGGGGGCAAAAACAAAAGTATTGCGTTTACAATTTTGTTCAGTGTACGTTGTGTGCAGAGTGATGTTAACATTTAAGCTAGCTGGTGAGAGAAAATGCCACTATCAAAGAGACTAAAGAGGAAAGTTGACAGCAAAAATAGGGCATACAAAGAAGAATGGAAAGACAACTATGCGTTCATCCTACCTAGTTTTGTGAATGCAAAGCCGGTGAGAGAAAATGCCACTATCAAAGAGACTAAAGAGGACAGTTGACAGCAAAAATAGGGCATACAAAGAAGAATGGAAAGACAACTATGCGTTCATCCTACCTAGTTTTGTGAATGCAAAGCCGGTGTGTCTTATTTGCAATGAAGCGATCCACAAACTCTTTTGAATGTCTTTCAGAACTTTTCAAATTAATAGCTCTCAATTCACCTCAAAATTAAACATTGCTGCAAAAACTTTCTCATACTTTTATTTTGGATGCAAAATCGCTAAATATGAAGTGATTGAGAGTAACTATTGCTGTCATGACAGATCTATTTCAGAACCAGCCGCTATCAAAATAATCGGGCAGCGGGCAAGGGTCAGATATTATTGCTGGGCCGCCTGTTACTGACCACTGTTGTACAGTATTTGCCACACCACACTATTTATGAGATCAAAACAATGCCAAGAATAATATTTTTTCCTTAAAGGAGAACTCCGGTCAATTTTAACATTGAGCTCATTTTTTTGTACATTTGGAGTGCTGTCAGTACAGACAAAAACGACAAAAATCGGTGTTGCCTACACCGTGTTATCCTCTTTTTAAATTTCGCACCCTGTTGACTTCAATGGGGCAAGTTCTCACATACCTGTATTTACTTCCTGTTTTCGTTCGAAGTCCACAGTAGTCGATTGTCGAGTTCGCGCGCAATCATTAGTTATATTAGTTACCAATGATCGCGCGCGCGAACTCGACAATCGACTACTGTGGACTTCGAACGAAAACAGGAAGTAAATACAGGTATGTGAGCTGGCTGAATTAACATCATTTTTATCTACTGCAGTCAGATTGACCGTGGTCACTCTTAATAACACCACTCACATGGCTGTGCACTTGTAATGACAAATCAAGGATGTTAAGAGGCTAAAAGCAGGTTTAGAACTTGCCCCATTGAAGTCAACAGGGTGCGAATTTTAAAAAGAGGATAACACGGTGTAGGCAACACCGTTTTTTGTCGTTTTTGTCTGTACTGACAGCACTCCAAATGTACAGAAAAATGAGCTCAATGTTAAATTGATATTTACATTTATTCATTTAGCAGATGCTTTTATCCAAAGCGACTTACAAATTAATGAATGTAAATGTAAATATAAAAATATAGCTGCAAGCAGCGATACCGGGGCCAAGCCCTGAAGCAGCAGCAATAGCAGTGAAGAGCAGGAAGAGTAAAAACAGCAGAAATTGAACACACATGAAAGAACAGCTGGTTCAGAAGTACAGGTGAAAATGAACTCAAAATAAACAGAAGTTTAGATGAGAATGAACACAGAATGAACAAAACATACTTATTTCTAATCCAAGAGGAAGAAAGATTAGTACAACGCTTGAATAATAAAGTCAAAATGACAACATTACACACAATTTTATAAAGTTGTCCCACACAGGACTCGAACCCACAATCTCTGGCTCAAATGCCTGTCACTCATCTCATTGCACCACTGGGAAGATCTGTATTCATGAAGATGCTGAAGTTCCATAGTTCAAGTAGGGATGCACCGAAATTTGTTCTGTGACTTTACGAGCCGCTCCACTTCCGAAGATAACAAGTACCGAAGGTAACAGGCTTTTATTTGAAGCAGGCTTTTGTTAGAGGCAGGCCTTTATTTCTAATTCCATCTGTTTGATAAATAATAGGGTTGGGCCGATAGATGATGCAATCTGACAGATGGCTGACAGACATCACGATGTTGAGCACGACCCCCCCCCCCCCCTGTTTCCATGGTGATGCGTCATGGTTGGCACGTGATTCACCACAGCCAAAATAGTGCTGTATGACAGATGTAGTGCTTTTATTTCTAAATATTATTTGTGTTCCTTTATAAACCTTTATAAATTATCTTGATCTGTAACGTGAGATAGGCAACGCCATGTTTGTTTGGGCCGCAGTTCAGAGAGTCCTGTCTGTTGGATTTATTACAGCACGTGAATTCATCAGTGTTATGTTCTGGGTGAGTAGTAAGCACGACACCGTATATCTTCAATGACTCGTATTTATTTCCATCTTAACTCCACATGTGTTCGACCGTAACTTCACATGTCTAACCCTCGAACATTCTTCTTCTTCTTCTTCTTCCACCCACTCCTCTATCCTCTTACAACACAGCGTCTCTAAAGGTAGCATTAGGAACTACAGTATGGGACACAACAATCAGTTTCTCCCGAAATACCGGTACATGAAAGTAAGTGGCCGGTGAACTCGGAGAAGAATAGAGTAAACTTTTTATAGTTACTTACACTGTGTAACTGATTTGAATAAAACACGTCTGCAAATATATTTGAATGGATTGTTATTGCTGCTTCCATAGACACCATTGTGTATTTACAAACTATAAATGTATTGTTTTGCTATAAATTATATGTATTTAAATGTCTGAAACCTAAAATAAACATTATGTGGTTAAAAACACTGAATAGTTGTGATATAATATGATAAATGCTGAGCGCGTCCGTCTTTGGCTCAGCGCCAGCCATAGCACGAAACCACAGTTTGAATCTGGCAGTTATGTCACGTCACTGTACGTCCGCTCCTTAGTGGTCAGCTGCTGCAGAGCGTGCCAAAATCGAAATTGCTGATGAGGTGTAAAGGAAGATATCTAGTGGAAAATGAGAATGTTACGTTACGTCATTATATGAAAGGCACTAGGAGATTACCTATCCACACTAATTTTTCCCAGGCCTTAATTTAAGACCGGCCTTTATTTGTCCGTGTGGACCACGCCCCCGGCCACTATCAGAGGCCCGGCATTTAATTGACTACCGGTTTTTATTTGAGGAATTAGGGTAGGTGAAAAAATAAATCTGATTCTGCTACATAGAACTAGATGAAGACTAATAAATTGATAGCAATATATTGATATTTAATATTATTTTAATATAGGCCTATTTTCTGTCCAATTTTTGTGTTACTTTAATTAAAAGTGTGGTCATTTTATTGTATTGGCTTAATTGTTTTTAATTCAGATTCATTAAATTATTGAATTTAATTTAAAAAATGTAATAATACAATTATACAAAACTAATTTAAAATGAGTAATTAATAATAATAATTAAAAAAAAAGTAATTTCCATGCATCCAGAATTTTCGGTTTCGGCCCAAATTTTCACTTCGGTGCATCCCTAGAATCAAGTCAAAATGAAGAATTTTTATATAAATTTGTCGCATGTTATATTTATTGAGTTCCTTTCTCAGATAGACAGCATGTCTGGAACTGAAACAACTTTTGCACCACTTCTGGCCACAGTACTTCTTGCGGTCTGGGCATATGCCACACAGTATTCGAACCCACGACCGGAATGGTTCGGGATTCGTGGCACGTGGTTTAGCAGCTTGCACCACTCAGAGGATGCTGAATTACAAAGCTGCAGAGGAGAGGCTTCAGTGTAAGAATGAACACACAAAAGCATGTTAACCAGATTAGCATGCTAAGCTAGCTTAATGCTAATGTAGCTTATGGTTAGCCTGATAGCTGAAGAGCCACATTAGAAACAATGGCATGCTAACCAATTATTATGCTAAGCTAACTAGCATAAGGCTACAAATACAGGCAAGGTCAATGGCAAACTTTGGAGACGAATATCTCGGGAACGGTAGTGAATATCACAAATCTGTTCAGTGATTTCTGTGCGGCTCGGTCGAAAGATCATCTGATCAAATTTTGGGCAAACTTGAGCAAGATTTGAAGGAGGAGCAGCGAAAAAACAATTTTTCATTTGCTTCAATATTGCGGACAGTCACATTGTTGGAAAATGAGAAATGAGATATCGTCGGAATCAGCATAAACCAAGGAACATAATGACATAAAGCAATCAAATTTCGAACAATGTTTTCAAAAGTTATAAGCGTATTTGCAAACATCCTTATATGTTTGAAACACTAGGTGGCGCTCTGTTCAAACTTATCATGTACCTTCGGGACATGGTGTTGATGATCCCTACAAAAGTTCGTGAAAAGATGTCAAAAAGTTTAAAAGATATGGCAATTTATGGCAAAATTCAAAATGGCAGGCACGTGGTACATCCAATCCTGGCAAAATCGGTATCCAAGGATTCGGCATGCCACAAGGAATCCATAGATACCACATTTATGATTTTCTGACAAACTGTTCAATCTCATATCTCATGACCTGTAGGTGGCGCTGTTCCCAACTTTGGTATGCACCCTCAGATCATGGGTCCGATGAAGCGTACCAATTTTCGTTTCGATTGATCAAAGTTTGGCCGAGCTACAGCTTCTAAGCCAATTTTGGGTCGACCTTGTTAAGTTAACTTAACTTAACAAGGTCGACCCAAAATTGGCTTAGAAGCTGTAGCTCGGCCAAACTTTGATCAATCGAAACGAAAATGAACAGTTGAACAGTTTGTCTGTGTTATTTCTGTGCGGCTCAGTCCAAAGATAATTTGAGCAAATGTTTGGACAAATTGGACAAATTTTGAAGGAGGAGTAGCAAAAAAAACGGAATACTGTACTTTTCAAAATGGCCACTACTGTAATGGGCGGATTCTTAACCCTCTGGGGTCTGAGGTATTTTCTGGGTCCTGGAGGTGTTCTGACATGCTCTGACATTTGTGCTTTTTTTTCTGTTACTTGTGACATTTTCATGGCTAAAGTCTTATTACACTGTATTCAGCACAAACTCTGCTACAATAATATGTCAGCAGCATGTATGTAAAAGTTTTTAGTTTTGAGATAATGCCGTTTATGTGTGGTTTGTGAAAAAACAAAAAAAATTGTCACTGAAATAAGGTCATGAAACCCATACTGATTATTTCTTCACAAGACTTTTGAAAATTGTATCACATAGCCTAGAGTATTTGCTCAAACTATGTGAAAATCATCCTGACTACTCATTCAGATAAGACAATAAAGTCTTTTAAAATTTGTATGACGTGTTTTGTGTAAGATAGCTTTATGCGAAGGGGCGTGATCTCATTAATATTACTGCTTTTCACACCTGAGAAAGACAAAGACCCTCCCCTAATGGCCCTATTAGGTGCTATCAGGCTCTATCATTATGAGGAGCCTTGCACAAAGAATGAGATTTAAAAAAGAATGGCTTTTAGATTGTTTGGATTTATTTACAACACAACATAATCCAAAGATACACAACAAAGGACAAATCTAATGACAGAGGTTTGAACAGTCACACAACTTTGTGCCATTCCTGAAACATAGTACATACCTGTCATTTCCAAGGTGTTTGATTTTTCATTTTACCATGTTCATGTACAGTCTCCTGTGAATGTTGAAGTCAGTGGGGCATCTGGTCCCTGTAAAAAATAAAAATAAATAAATAATAATAAAAAAATAATAATAAAAAAAAATAAACCTGTGAACAAGCTGATATCAAGAGAAACTATAGGGCTGCACGATTTTGGGAATACATTTTAGATTTTTCTGGTTTAAATTATTATTAAATATATATGAACACCAAATTTGTTGTGCATTGTTATAGCCTATGTGTAGGGCTGCATAAAATAATAACAGATAGATAGCAGGCAGCCTATACATCGTTAAAAAGGAACACTTCAGTAACACCACACTAGACAAAAATATATGGATTATCATATGTTACTTCAAACGTTTCCATTCGTTATGAAATGAGATGAGTAAAAACATGATGTTTGGCAATATTTTGCTTTTCAAACCCACAGCGCGAGTGACTCAAACTCACAGCGCGTGCAGAGAACATTTACTGAAGCGATCAAGCCGCTCCAAACTATGAAACATTATTCTTACCATATTATACATATCTACGTGAAAGCAGATATCCACAAACACAGTATTTAACATTAAACACAGGTCTAAACATTATAATATTCACCATTGAAGAATAAGCCTCCTTTATATCATGCTGTGTTTAATTATCGAAGATAAAAACATTCTTGTGTGTACATGTATATTCATTTAGCATTAGGCTTCATGTTTCACTCCAATCTCATTTCATAACATTTTAGTCTGGCACCAGTTTAACTAGTAGCTACAATGTAAAGTATATACAACCATAAGACGCTTATGTGTCTTACCTTAAAAATCGTTCTCATAATCAAATCGTGTTCTTCTAATTCTTCAGAGGTAAATCCAAGGTGCACAGACCAAACACTTCCAAACTCGATGAAAAGCAGAGCAGGACTGAACTCGCTGATTCTTTGTTTTGAGGTGATGAGGGCGGTAACAGCTCTGCGTTCCTCCGCGTGGATCATTTGAATTTGAACAGCTCGCACGCGTGTGGGCGTGGTCACATTAGAGTTAATGCGCTCCGGCTGAAGAAACTGTACATGTCGTTGCTTTCATATGGATTACTTAAACAGAGAATATTTGTTTTTGGTATGATTTACATCCTTTAAAAATGGAGACTTAAAGCTTTGTAAAGACATCTCACGTGTGGGTGGCAAGTATTTGCTGAGTTACAGATCATTTTCTGTCGCGTTTCAGAATGAACTTCACATTGAGAGAGACGACAGAACGCGCATCATGTTTATTTTCTTTATTTTACGAAAAACACAACATTTTGTTTTTATTATTAGTGTACACAAATAAAAGTAGACATTTAACAGTTTTGAATGATGTATAACACTTGCCTGTATCACAAAAATCGACAGAGTTATTTGAGTCTCTTTTGCACTGATAAGAAAAAAAGAGAGACAATCGCGCCGGCGCGATAGCCGACCCCAGGGGGTTAAAGGAGAACTCCGGCGCAAAATGAACCTTTGGTCTAATTACACATTGTTACCTAGTCAACCGTTATCTGAGATTTGTTTTCATGATTATCGAATGTAGATAGTTTTATCTCTAAAAACAGTTTAGCCTATAAAGCTAGTATAACGCTAGTATATTGGGCATAGTGTAATGACAAATAAAAATCGCTTGTTAATACCACTAACAAGGCTCAAAATAGCCCCACACTAACACGGTAGCATAATGAGGGTCCCTACCTTCAAACCGAAGCATTGAGAACTTTGTCAGTGTCCAGACAGTTTAATAAGAAGATATTTTAAACATACAGTCAACTTCACGTATACAGGCAGAAGCCATCTTTGAAATACAGTCTTTACCAGTCGATCTACGAACGCCGATCCAAACCTACTGTTCGCGCTCACCTTATCACAACTTATAGCTCATTCACATTCTCACCAGCGCACTTGGATCGGCGTTCGTAGATCGACTGGTAAAGACTCCTTTAAAGGTGAACTATGCAGGTTTTTTACCTCAACCGAACAGCTTCGGAGTCATTGGAATGGTTATATTACTCTTTTCGGGTTGAATGGTGGTCGTTTCGCACCCCCCTATCGCATGTGAGCGGAAAAAACACACTTGCAACTTTGAGCCAGCGAGCCACCGGCCGCAGCATCAGGAAGTGTCGCGTGATATCAGGTCTCGCGATGTAACGAATTGCTTTACGGCAAAAAAGATCTGATAAAATTCGGATAAAATAAGCATCAAACAGAAATAACCCGGCGCCGTATACATGTGGTGTTCGAGGCGCACATACAATACAGACTGCCGACAGTTAAACAGGGCACGCGCAGCTCTTAAAGGGGCCACACCTTATTTCAACTCGTTACAGCTTCCATCCTACTGAACAGGTACCGGTGTACAGGGGGAGGGGATCAGGCCGTGAGTGCAGAGCCATCTCTGCGTGAGTGCTATTTACGACAGTACAAGTACTCCACAGCGACTCTAGGGGTCGCTGTTTGACAAAAACGGAATTCCTGCATAGTGCACCTTTAATGTAAGATATTGATTGTGATCACCATAATGAGTGAAATCAGGTGTACTAAGTTTCATTTTTCTAGATAAAAGGGTTCAAAAGTTATAACCATTTCAATGTTGTATTTTCAAACTGGTGGTGGCGCTAAAGAGTTGGTCCAATTACTATTAATTACCATCACTACAAGTGTGCCAAATTTCAGCATTTTCCTATGTTCCGTTGATAGGGCTGCCATTGACTCCCATTCGGGAAAAATAATAGTAAGAAAACTAACAGATACAATAGGGGCTATCCCCTTCGGGGCTTGGCCCCTAAATTTATCACAATATAAACTACTGTTACAAGCACACAGCAACTCACTCCAACATGCACTCTTAACAGGAAAGCACTGATAGTGCTCTTAAGGTTTAAATCTATGCCATAATAAATTGCTACTCTTTTAAATTAGTGTTAGATGTTCATCTAAATATTAAAATGGGTGAAAAAAAATAAATATCCAATCTATCAAATAATGTAAATGAGTTCAGTATCAGTATAGAGCAAAAATCTTTTTTTTCTTTTGAAGCTTCATCAGAAGAAAATGATTAATGTGCACATAACACACAGTTGATTTAGTTTGTTAAAATGTTTATGTATGTTGGGACAAGGGCAATTTCACTGAAATTGACCCAATGTCCAGGAATTAAAATGTATGTGTTAAGGTGTGTCCACGGACTGTGTGTGTGTGGAAACCAGACACGATATAAACGCTGGTTGTCGTTCCTCTGGTTCATGTTGATATTTCATTCTGGAGTTCAAATTCTAAGTTTTTTTTTTGTGCTTAAAAAACTGATTAATATTAAATGCTGAATAAAAGCGCAAAGAATGCATCTCAAAACTCCCTAGATGGTGTTTAATCACAACTTCAAATTGTAATTGACCTTTTCATCTTCCCCTGTAGAGCTGGAATAATAATGAGGGAAGACAGGTCTGAAGACTAATTGGTTTTCTTTAAAGTCCAGGCTTGTCCTTGCTTAGAGCAGCTCTGTACAGCTGTGGGTCATTTTTGTAGTGTAGGGTTCGACTCTAGCTCTACTGGCAGGATGGGGTACCCTTGTTTTATGAAGGTAAAAGAGTAGCAAAACTCGAGAGCATGTAGACGTGAATTTGAGAACTTGTACAATAAATATTCGTACTTGTACAATAAAATGTACACTCACAGCTCAGATGTGAAAACCTGTAAAATACAAATCTGGAGATAAATGTTGAGATTTGTACTCGCAGACAATAGTCACAAACCTGTATTCTGAATTTAAAGCTGCAGACAAGAAGTCACAACTGTGTACAGTAAAATGTCATTCACAAAAAACAATGACAGACACAAACTTGTAGTACATATTTTCACTTATTCTTACATTCACGTAAGAACATCACTTAGGCAACAACATCATTTAGGCATTTTTAACTTCTCAAATCTGCCACTGCAATTTCAAATCTTCGCGTCTTGACTTTTGCAACTGTTTTCGCGATTTATTAGATGCAAAACTAACTTGTGAACGTGCAACTCAGTGGCGGCGAGAGAGAAAGGCGGGGGAGGGCGCAAAGGAGTAGTTTTATTGGTTGGCGCAGTGGCAATCGGGAGAGTCGGGACTTTTCCCGGTGGGCCGGTAGTGTTTCGAGGCCGCGAGGGCCGGTCTGATAGGTATACATTGCAAATTCTTGGCAACACCATCCGGCGACCTGGTGTGTGGCCGCTGCCCGCTGGTCAAACTGTGTAGCCTCTCTGCTCAACCCGTAAATAAATGCATCGATCCGCAGATTTTGTTCGAGTTCTTCAATGGTCTAGTGGTAGATCTTTTGCCAAGCGTGTCAGAGGTTACGGGTTCTAATCCGCACGAGCGCTGTCTCGCATCTTTGGGCTTAGAGCACGTTAAGGCAGCCTTCGCGGATGATTCATGTGCTCACTGTGGGAACATGACCATCGCGGTGCTGCGGTCAAGACTCCGTGACCTCACTAGAGGTCCTAGTGTTTCGGATGAGACGTTAAACCGAGGTCCTGACTCTCTGTGGTCATTAAAAATCCCAGGATGTCTTTCGAAAGAGTAGGGGTGTAACCCCGGCATCCTGGCCAAAATTGCCCAGTGGCCTCTGTCCATCATGGCCTCCTAATCATCCCCATGTATATATACACTAATTGGCTTCATCACTGTCTCCTCTCCACCAGTAAGCTGGTGTGTGGTGAGCGTTCTGGCGCAATATGGCTGCCGTCGCATCATCCAAGTGGATGCTGCACATTGGTGGTGGTTGAGGAGATTCCCCCTTCTATGTGAAGCGCTTTGAGTGCCTAGAAAAGCGCTATATAAATGTGATGAATTATTATTATTATTATTAGAGGTAGAGTCCCCTCTGCCACACCCCAATCTATCCCCTCCACGAGAGGTGATACTTTGATACCCATATCCCAGGCTGGCCTTTTCAGCGGCGCGGTTGAGGACTTCCCCCAACAGTTCTCGGCCGCCCAGAAACAGACTGAGGCCATCAAACACATACTGCCCCGCAGCCAGCTGCTGCCTCCACCCAGCCACCGGCACAGTTGCCTCAGTCTGTTCGCCGCCGAGGGCGCCCTCCTGCGGCTCCCGCCCCTCCCGCTCTGCCCCAGCAGCAGCCTCCACCCGGGCCGCACCGTAGAGGTGGTCGCAGGAAGGTGCCCCAGTCCGCTCCAGCCATGCAGCCCGTTAAATGCCAGGCAAAGTGGCGCTCCTGATGCGGACAGCTCAGAGATGGGCTTCAGTTCTGTAGAGGAGGTGGTAGCAGGGCCACTCCTTCCCCCGGCCCTCCAGAGAATCTTTTGTTTTCCCGGCCGGCCAACGGCACCCTAATGTGGTTAAAGACAGAACTGACCACACCGCTCGGACTGCTTCATATGAGACCGCTTCAGCACTGGCTTTGCGATCGAGTCCCGAGATGGGCATGGCAACAGGGCACGCTCCGGGTACCAGTTACTCAGGCCTGCCGTCAGACCTTCACCCCGTGCTCGAACCTTAGCTTTCTACGGGCCGGAGTACCCTTAGAACGAGTTTACAGGCATATTGTTGTGTCAACAGATGCCTCTGCCATGTGCAATGGACATGCTGCTGCGGGCTCCTGGACAGGACCCTAGCGCCTCCTGCATGTCAATTGCCTCGAGTTGCTGGCAGTACGGTTTGCTCTGCACTGCTTCCTGGCGTTGCTCAAGGGCCAACACGTACTAGTCCAGACAAACTCAGAGCATATGAGCGGAGTGGAGCGGTGAGAATCTCAGCTCCTTGCTCACGGAACTGTTCACCCCTCCGCTCCCCCGCTCAAAGCCACATCAGGCCGCTCCGCTCATTATCGCTCAGAGCTCAACGCAGTTTGCTCCGCGCTCCACTCAAATCGCCCCCCCCCCCCCCCGCTTGCTCCAAAAAAGGGAAAAAATCTGCATGTACTTCACTTTTAGCTTAGACCACAGGCCAAATAGAAATGTTTTATTTCAAATGACAAATTAGGCCTAGCCTATGTAAGAAGGAATATAGCCTATACAAAAAGTCCTGTAAAATTAAACGAATAAATTGACCTAATAATATGAATAAAAATGATATAAACAAAAATATACATAAAAGTTTTAAAAGTAAATTAACTATTAGGGCAGAATTTTGATAACTGAATTTTTGCGCAACGCGCACGATTAAAATTTAAATTGGCTTATAGCCTATCCATTGTACACACAAACTGCTCTAAAATTAAACGAATAAATGAGCCTAATAATATAAATAAAAATTATATAAACAAAAATATAAAAAAATATAGGCCTACATAAACGTTTTAAAAGTAAATTAACCCTCTGGGGACCAGAGTGTTTTTGGGGCCCTTGGGATGTTTTGACATGCACTGACATTTGTGCTTTTTTCAGTTATTTATAAACATGTTAATGGCAAAGGTGTAAATTCACTCTATATAGCACAGACGGGACTACCATGATAAGTGAGCAACATGTATGTACATGTTTGTATTTTTAAGAGAATAATGTTTATGCGTGGTTATTGAAAAAAAATAAAAATGAAAGTTGCTGAAATAAGACCACAAAACACATATTGATTATTTCTTCACAATACTTTTGAAAATTGTATCACATAGTCTAGAATATTTGCTCCAAAACTATGTGAGAATCATCCTGACTACTCATTCAGATAAGTCAATAAAGTATTTTACATTTTTAATGACGTGTTTTGTTTGAGAAAGCTTTATGCAGGAGGCGTGATCTCTCATTAATATGTGTGGCATTCCACACCTGAGAAAGACAAAGACCCTCCCATAATGGCCCTATTAGGTGCTATCAGGCCATATCATTACAGGAGCCTTGCACAAAGAATGAGGAGATTTAAAAAAAGAATGGCTTTTAGATTGTTTGGATTTATAGAAGGAAAATACAGGGTGCATACGTCTGGACACTTCTATCACACACCCTTCACCATATAGACATGGTTTTATTTCAGTTCAAAGTTCAAAGTTAGAGTTGGAAACATCTTGAAAAGAAAATTGTCTTTTTCCATAAATGTCTTAGTTTGATCATACATATTTCAAAGTTGAGGATTCATTATTTTGATATAGCTTGAACAAACACTATAACATCTTAGTTGATTAGTTTATTGACAAAACATACTATATATTTAACATATGAGCAGAAACTCCTAACAAAAGCTTATTTGATGTCTATTTTAGAGTAAAAACTTTATCCAAAACTAGTCAACGAAATGTTGTCTTTTATTTAGTCTGTAACAGTACGTATCTGTGCGTTCATTCATTCATTCATTCACATACACACACACAAACATGATTAACATTTAAACAGTATGCTATTTTTCCGTTTACAGACACTAACGTTATTCTATATCGCGATTAGAACAAAGCACTTGCATAAAACACTTACTTCTCAGCCGAATCTGTTGCTCCTCCTCGAAGTGAAAATAAACCAGCACTTGTTCTGTGGTAAATTGTCCCAGGATTGTTCCTCATATAGCCGCGCAAGATGACAGTAGATTAATCTGACTAAAAAATATAGTGTTTTCAGAGTTTATGGGCGTTAACGCGTCTCAATGTGTTGCTTCACATATTTGCGTTTGAATAGCGCGTGCTCTCCGTGGGCGTGTCACATTACCAGAGACAATCAGCTGAGAGAACGATAATGAGACGGGCTGACACGTCTCTCTTTTTATATAGATGACATAAACGGAGAATATTAATTTTAGTTTTGAATCGGATCATTTAAAAGTACAAACTCAATTGATTTAAAAGATATATTGCTTATGGCTGGGTGAATAGTATTAGCTGAGTTGTGTTGAAGATTAGAGACGTGCTCCAGAAAAAAAGTTCACGGTGACCGAGAGGCAGAACGCACACCCTGTTTATTTTCTTTATTTTACAAAAGCACAATATTTTATTTCGATTGTATGTGGGCACATAAAAAAGTACACATTTAACAGATTATTTTCTCATATTTCTTAGCTCTATATCAACAGAAATGATGGTAGTACTTTAAGTCTATTTTTCTGCTATGTGAAAAAAAACGAGCAAAACGCGCCGGCGCGTTTCTGGTCCCCAGAGGGTTAACTATTAGGCCAAAATTTTGATAACTAAACTTTTGCACAGCGCGCACGATTAAAATTAAAATGGGCTTATATCAATTGTACAAAAAATTGCTGTAAAATTAAATGCTAAATGAACTATTAGGCCAAAATTCATAAAACTGAACTTTTGCGCAGAGTGCACGTGGATTACAATTTAAATTGGCTTATGTTGTCAAACTCAAAAAATAAATAAATAAAATGAATTGCTTTCCTTATCTACAGTTCTTTTGAGTTCACCTTCAAGAACACAAGTTTGGACAATGTCTGAGGCTTCAGACTCATGCGGTGGTTGCGGAGAAAACCCTCTCTGCGCTCGCAGACCCTAAACAGATCTACCTGTTTAGACCTGTGCTACCTGATATTCTTTAGCCAGGCGGGGAAAAGACGTGGAGTCAGACTCGCGGTGTGAGCGGAGCGAAATTGGAGCGGGAAATAGGGTGACGCTCCGTCCTTTTAAAAATGCCGCTCTGCGCTCTGTCCAAGATCCGCCAGCTTGCGCTCCCAGCTCGCTCCCGCTCCACTCCACTCACATGCTCTGGACAGACTACGCGGCCACAGTCGCGTACATCAACCGACAAGGTGGTCTACGCTCCCGCCGTATGTCGCAACTCGCCCGCCATCTCCTCATATGGAGTCAGAAGTGTCTGAGGTCGCTTCGTGCCGTTCATATTCCAGGAGAACTGAACTTGTGCAGCCGACGAGCTCTCACGGTTTCAGCCACTTCCGGGGGAATGGAGACTCCATCCCCAGTCGGTTCAGCTGATTTGGGAACAGTTCGGCAGACGCACAGGTAGATCTGTTTGCCTCCCACGACTCTTCCCATTGCAGCCTGTTTTATTCCCTGACCGAGGACACGCTTGGCACGGATGCACTGGCGCACAGCTGGCCGCGAAGCCCCCGCAACTATGCGTTTCCCCCAGTGAGCCTTCTTGCACAGGATGGGACGAGGCAGGTTTGAGTACCCTACCACCTCAGGTGGTGGCTACCATCACTTCCGCTAGGGCCCTGTCTACCCGACACGCCTATGCGTTGAAGTGGAACCTCTTTATCACCTGGTGTTCTTCTCGCTGAGAAGACCCCAGAAAATGCCCGATCAGGTCCGTGCTCTCCTTCCTCCAAGAAGGGTTGGAACGAAGGCTGTCTCCTTCCACCCTCAAGGTTTACGTGGCCGCTATCTCCGCCCACCATGACCTCCTGAAGTGGGTCAGCACGACCTAGTCATCAGGTTCCTCAGGGGAGCCAGGAGATTAAATCCTCCTCACGTACCCTCTTGGGACCTCGCAGTGGTCTTACCTGCTCTGCAAAGAGCTCCCTTTAAGACTTTGCAATCAGTTGAGCTTAAGTTCCTGTCTATGAAGACAGCGCTCCTGGTTGCATTGGCCTCCATCAAGAGGGTAGGGGACCTGCAGGCATTTTTGGTTGAGGAAGCGTGCCTGGAATTGAGGCCGGGTAATTCTCACATGATCCTGAGACCCCGGCTTGGATACGTGCCCAAGGTTCCCACCACTCCCTTTCGAGATCAGGTGGTCAGTGGCGGATTTAGCAAATTGGGGGCCCAAGGCAAAGGTATATGGGGCCCCCCATCCGATCTTTAAAAGAGAACGAAATTTCTTTTTTTTTGTTGAAAAATAAACCATTAAATGGCACTTTCTGGAGAATTTTGTGCAAAGAAATATAGAAAAAAGTAGGTCTAGCAAGTCTTATATTTCTGTAATTCACACAGATCAAACACAAATATGCTGACTGAATAGATTGCTAGTTGAGAAACACTGTTTTAATTAATGTTTTTATGATGAATTTGTGAAAGGTTAACTAAACAGCATGAGCCGTCTTCCTGCTGGCCAGTAAGTTATTTGGCAAATTTCATTCATACAGATCTGTATTATGCTATAGTTTTTGATAGTGTTATACATTTCTTACAGATAATCACGATGATCATTGCGTTTGTCTTACCGAATGTGGTAGCTTTATGCAATTACAGTTTGTCTATAAGCTTTTTTTCTATTAATGCCGACAGTAAAATGTTGCCAGATATTGCTACGAAAAACAAGAAAAACAAAATAATAATAATAATCCGAAATAAGTTCAAAGCTTGTGTTTTGGAAATAAGATTAATATATCACTAACCCTAACATGCAACTTTCCACTTTAATAACTTCCTAAACTAAAGTGTCACATTAAATCAGAAAAACAGATCCAGAAGACTACTGCCACCTTTCTATTAGTGGATCTGGCAACACGGCGGCTGCACGCGCGCCCTCACTCGCAACCAACGCGCTCTCAAGCCCCGTTCACTGCGCTAGCTTCTCGCAGCAACATGAATTGCAAACACTCATATGAGGTGGTTTAAACGGGTAATTAATCATTCGGAGAGCTTGACATTTTATTTTTGAATGTAAAAAAATGACAGAGGTCCGGACCTCGGTGACCTCATAGCTGGCTACGGCCATGGACTTGTAACATATCGTTAGCATTGTTGTCATTGTCAGCGGGCATCACAAAAAAGTTTGTTACCTTCTGCAATTTTGCTAAAAACGTTTTGCTTTCCTCCCGCTTCCTGGTTTTTCAGCACCCCTTGGGTAGCTTCGCTTAATTTTTACTCTGTCTACTACTCTGTCTGTCACTCTGTACACTGTCTGTTAATCACTTCTTTTTCTCCGTCAGTTTTTTTGGCGCATTAGCCTTGTCACTTTCGCACGCAGAAAGTGAGATAATGGAATAGTCCAATGTAGTGAGGTGGGGGGGGCCCTCCTGTCTGCGACTAATGATTTGATGCCTTTTTTCGCAAATGTTTTTTAGAAATATATAATTTGCGAAAAGTAAAAAAAAAAAAAAAAACTTAAGCATAGTTTAATGGGGCATTTTGGGGGCCCCTAGGTAGCTCGGGGCCCAAGGCAATCGCCGACCTTTGCCTAATGGTTAAGTCCGCCCCTGCAGGTGGTGAACCTGCAACCACTGCCCCTGGAGGAACTCCGAAAACCGAAATACAGGGAACCAAAGAAGTGCTCAGAGATGCAGTGCAACAACATACAAAACGTAGTGATTGAATGTGAAAACCAGGCTTATAGACCCTTTTACAGCCCACGTGATCAAATAGTTGCGCGCGCATTTTGGCAACGTTGTTTCCCACTGGCTCTAACGTGTTAGCAACTCCGAAAGTTTATCAAAACGGTTTCCCAGCATCAAAATGTCTGGTTGTTGCGTTTACGGTTGCACTAATCGATATTCCACCAAGGGGCTTAAGTTTTATAGGATTCCGACAGGATCACGGCCGTTTCAGAAGAACCGGCGGCGCCTGTGGCTGCAGGCGATTAAACGTGTTGATTGGAGCGAGGACATAATAAAAAATGCTCGCGTCTGCAGCGCCCACTTTATATCAGGTAAGTTTATCTATGTACTCTTGAGTTTAATGGAAAGCATGGTTTACATTATTGATTGTCTGTACCCTACGGTGTAGTTTATCAATGCAGCTGAAGTTTGATGACCACATGCAGCTAGTTTCATAAGCTGGTGTTGGATTTGGCTAGTAAACAAACTGTGTGTGTGTTATTATTGGACTCTAGTAATCCTTGTTTACATTAGTGATTGTCTGTATGATGTAGAATAATATTCAAATACAGGTAAAGTTTGATAAACTGGTAATTCTCACATGATCCTGAGACCCCGGCTTGGATACGTGCCCAAGGTTCCCACCACTCCCTTTCGAGATCAGGTGGTCAGTGGCGGATTTAGCAAATTGGGGGCCCAAGGCAAAGGTATATGGGGCCCCCCATCCGATCTTTAAAAGAGAACGAAATTTCTTTTTTTTTGTTGAAAAATAAACCATTAAATGGCACTTTCTGGAGAATTTTGTGCAAAGAAATATAGAAAAAAGTAGGTCTAGCAAGTCTTATATTTCTGTAATTCACACAGATCAAACACAAATATGCTGACTGAATAGATTGCTAGTTGAGAAACACTGTTTTAATTAATGTTTTTATGATGAATTTGTGAAAGGTTAACTAAACAGCATGAGCCGTCTTCCTGCTGGCCAGTAAGTTATTTGGCAAATTTCATTCATACAGATCTGTATTATGCTATAGTTTTTGATAGTGTTATACATTTCTTACAGATAATCACGATGATCATTGCGTTTGTCTTACCGAATGTGGTAGCTTTATGCAATTACAGTTTGTCTTTAAGCTTTTTTTCTATTAATGCCGACAGTAAAATGTTGCCAGATATTGCTACGAAAAACAAGAAAAACAAAATAATAATAATAATCCGAAATAAGTTCAAAGCTTGTGTTTTGGAAATAAGATTAATATATCACTAACCCTAACATGCAACTTTCCACTTTAATAACTTCCTAAACTAAAGTGTCACATTAAATCAGAAAAACAGATCCAGAAGACTACTGCCACCTTTCTATTAGTGGATCTGGCAACACGGCGGCTGCACGCGCGCCCTCACTCGCAACCAACGCGCTCTCAAGCCCCGTTCACTGCGCTAGCTTCTCGCAGCAACATGAATTGCAAACACTCATATGAGGTGGTTTAAACGGGTAATTAATCATTCAGAGAGCTTGACATTTTATTTTTGAATGTAAAAAAATGACAGAGGTCCGGACCTCGGTGACCTCATAGCTGGCTACGGCCATGGACTTGTAACATATCGTTAGCATTGTTGTCATTGTCAGCGGGCATCACAAAAAAGTTTGTTACCTTCTGCAATTTTGCTAAAAACGTTTTGCTTTCCTCCCGCTTCCTGGTTTTTCAGCACCCCTTGGGTAGCTTCGCTTAATTTTTACTCTGTCTACTACTCTGTCTGTCACTCTGTACACTGTCTGTTAATCACTTCTTTTTCTCCGTCAGTTTTTTTGGCGCATTAGCCTTGTCACTTTCGCACGCAGAAAGTGAGATAATGGAATAGTCCAATGTAGTGAGGTGGGGGGGCCCCTCCTGTCTGCGACTAATGATTTGATGCCTTTTTTCGCAAATGTTTTTTAGAAATATATAATTTGCGAAAAGTAAAAAAAAAAAAAAAAAATTAAGCATAGTTTAATGGGGCATTTTGGGGGCCCCTAGGTAGCTCGGGGCCCAAGGCAATCGCCGACCTTTGCCTAATGGTTAAGTCCGCCCCTGCAGGTGGTGAACCTGCAACCACTGCCCCTGGAGGAACTCCGAAAACCGAAATACAGGGAACCAAAGAAGTGCTCAGAGATGCAGTGCAACAACATACAAAACGTAGTGATTGAATGTGAAAACCAGGCTTATAGACCCTTTTACAGCCCACGTGATCAAATAGTTGCGCGCGCATTTTGGCAACGTTGTTTCCCACTGGCTCTAACGTGTTAGCAACTCCGAAAGTTTATCAAAACGGTTTCCCAGCATCAAAATGTCTGGTTGTTGCGTTTACGGTTGCACTAATCGATATTCCACCAAGGGGCTTAAGTTTTATAGGATTCCGACAGGATCACGGCCGTTTCAGAAGAACCGGCGGCGCCTGTGGCTGCAGGCGATTAAACGTGTTGATTGGAGCGAGGACATAATAAAAAATGCTCGCGTCTGCAGCGCCCACTTTATATCAGGTAAGTTTATCTATGTACTCTTGAGTTTAATGGAAAGCATGGTTTACATTATTGATTGTCTGTACCCTACGGTGTAGTTTATCAATGCAGCTGAAGTTTGATGACCACATGCAGCTAGTTTCATAAGCTGGTGTTGGATTTGGCTAGTAAACAAACTGTGTGTGTGTTATTATTGGACTCTAGTAATCCTTGTTTACATTAGTGATTGTCTGTATGATGTAGAATAATATTCAAATACAGGTAAAGTTTGATAAACTGGCGGTAGATTTGGCTAGTAAACAAACGTGTGTGTGTTTTATTTGAAGGTGAGGCGTCATTGGACTCTAGTAGTCCTGATTTTGTGCCTTCTATGTTTGTGTACACAAAACCGAGCCAGAACCCTGAAGCAAAGTTGGAGAGGTAAGAATATTTAATTTCCCCCTCTGTTCTATTTAGTTTGTTTTTCTCTCTTGCATAACTGTACATTTCTGCTGTTTTTATTGTAGGTACCATAGGAAAAGGAGGAGAGATGATAGACCTATAACGGCAGCAAATCTATGTGTTTCTTCTAAAACTCTGAAACAAGAATGCAGCATGGATCATTGTCCAGGTATGAATATATTTCATCTTAACTGATTGATTGT
The DNA here is from genome assembly GCF_029890125.1 of Rhinichthys klamathensis goyatoka. NCBI lineage: Eukaryota > Metazoa > Chordata > Actinopteri > Cypriniformes > Leuciscidae > Rhinichthys > Rhinichthys klamathensis. The sequence goes on from NW_026606637.1 coordinate 2,594,147, forward strand.
CAGGGTGTGTGTGTGCTCCTGCCAGGCATACTGCTCTAATTGCATATCTGTATATGAGTACACAGGCCCCTGGATGAGTCAAATGCAGACGAAAAAACTCGCCCTGTGATCAATAAAGTATCTTCTCTTCTATCATGGAAAAGTTTTGAAAAATCATTGCTAAAATGTGTGAGAACCCCCAATTGTGAAATTGTCTGCATTGGTTGCAGCACATGCTAATTTTTCACTTTTTTTTATTAAAGCTGAAGACGACATCCCAGTTACAAAGAGGGAATATGATGACCTGAACCGGAGACTCTGTCAGCTTCAGGAGGACTATGTACACCTGTGTCAGAAGTTTGAGGCACTACAAGCAGAAAATGTAAAGCTGAAAGAGGAGCTGCAGAAATCTACATTTTCCTACACAACTGTTAAGTGCAACAGAGTTCCCTGAGTGTTACATCAAATAAAGCAGTCAATGGCTCAGGTAAGTCAGGATGCTCCTCTGAATCAGTGTCAGATGATGCGATGTCTGTGTCACTATTTTCCAGGCTTGTCAGCACTGCAGCACAGGGGTCCACAACCTGCAGTTCCCGGATGTCATCATCTGTCAACACTGATAATAGAGCAACAAAAAGACACAGTTACTGTCCCACATAGCAAACAGACTTGGCCCAAATGTGGCCTCATAATGGCACTGCTGGCGCGTTGCCAGCACCGGCATGCATCATGTCAGCCAACTGTGGGCCATGCGTGGCAATGATGGCACTGCATGCATGACGGCAGACAACATTTGGGTCAATTGTGGATGGGAGGTGTGTGGCCCAGATCAGTGTAGCGATTATAAGCGATATTGTGTATCGATACAGTGTAGCGATAGTGCCACATTATAAGCAATCATTTCCTGTATAAAATGTAACCAAAGCAACCTTATTTTAATTTGTTACCTACATTTATTTACAGTAGGTGGATGAATATTTGTGTATGTATTCATTATTTTGTATTATTAATTTAGTATTTTGTCTTTTAGCTGCTGTGAGAAAAAATCGTCTGACACAACTAGTGCTGCCGCGACCATGCAAATAAGTAGACGCCAATTTTTTTAGTCGACGTGTCGTTTTACTATTGACCGCATATTTATTTTTGGTCTCCCGTCTCAAACGGCTCACTGTAATTCACCTCCACTCACCAGTCTGTGCACTGTGCGCGCCCTGCTGGTTAATCTGCTATCCTCTTCCTTCCCCCTCCCCCGCCTTCACTGCTTTGATATGAAAAATTACGGAGGCAGGTGACGGTGCTTTCACACTGGGCTCGTTTGCTGCGGTCCGAGCCCGAGCGCGATTGTTCCCTGCGCCCCCGCAGCGTTGGTCTGGTTTCACACTCAACTTAATTCTACCGAACCCTGGTGTGTTTGCGTGCATCTTACGCCATCGCAAACGTGCACGGAACATGATAGAAAACAGAACGCGGGTCAATATATATTAATTCTGTGCTATTATGCGCAGCTGAGTGAACAACACAGTGCGTGTCGCATAAGGTGGCCTTCTGCTGCTTGCAAACGGACTCTTTTGAGGAGACTCTTTTCCAAATTTGTTGCCCTGATTCCACGCGCTAAGCGCGAATACACTGCAGACTCACTCTCGCTCGTATCCAAGGTAAATCATCAACACTATCATCCCTTACATGTGTTTTATTTAACTAAATACATAATCAGCTAAAACGCGCACCCGAGTCCGTGTTGCTTTCACATTCACGCGAACCGCGGCACGGGCCTGGCATGCATGCAAGTGTAAAAGCAAGCTGCATAGCTGCGTGCCTGCCTGCTTTCAGCGCGATTCATTATAAGGCAGAGCTAAGCGTAGTAGGCTAGTCCAGACTCTTTCAATTCAATTCCAATTTATTTGTATAGTGCTTTTCACAATACATAGTTTCAAAGCAGCTTTACCTAAAATGCATGCATTGCATCTACTTTAGCCTACAATTCAGAGTGATGTTATCAGTTATGCATTTCAGAAATGTACATATAAAAATGTACAGTAAGCTAATGTATTAATTTAAGGCAGAACAAAGAGCTAATTTAAGTAATGAATACATGCATGTTTGTTAATAGAGGATTAGATTAGGACTCTGACTAATATAGTATAGCCTAATGGTAAATGGTAAATGGACTGCATTTATATAGCGCTTTCACAGACCCAATGGCCACCAATGGCCACCATTTGCCTCACATTCACCCATTCATACACTCATTCATACACATCTAATGGAAATGCAGATACTTATGCTTAGATTGTTAATACATAATGTTTTTCAACAGGTGATATTTTATATTTTGGCCCTTCAGTTGAGTTCAAAATAAAATGGACACAACGAAATGACAAACAATGTTTTTTTTTTTTAATTAGTCGTTTAGATTAGTCGACTAATCGAAAAATTAGTTGAAAGATTAGTCGTTAGAAAATTAGTCCTTAGTGGCAGCACTAGACATATGCCACTTATCAGGAGATAGAAGCAACAATACAAAGATGGCTTCAGCTTGCTCCTGATAGAGATGGAGGAAGGAGAGAGCGCTTGAGGAGAAAAGAGGGGCTGCAGAGCTGTAACATTACTTCACTTCCTGAGGACAGTCCTAAATAGGATCACTTTCTCCCTCACACATACAAACATTTTGATGTGTAAATTTGTTTTAAGTAATTGTTTTAATTTGCTCTATGTTTGTTGTGAGTAAAATTTCATTATAATGGGTCTCATTCATGAAACATTCGTAAGTATACGAGTAAATATGCGAGTGATTTGCGCGTAAAGAGACCTTCCCGAAAACTCTTCTCCTGATTCACAAATACTTCGTAAACGTCAGATGTGATAGTGAAATGTGTGTGTGTGTTAATGAATTCCAATCAGTCGTAAATGGGATGCGCGTGCACGTTCATTCTCAATTACCATAAATCCCGCCCATTAAATCCGACTGACAACTATATATGGGCATTATATTATGACATGAATGCGAAAAAAACAATTTCTCAGATGCAGAAATTGAAGTTTTATTCTCAGAAGTTCGTTCAAAACGCCACATTTTATTTTCAAGCGTACATAGTGGCGTATCGGGTCCTAAAAAAAAGGAAGCTTGGCAGCATATTAGATGCAGTTAATGGAGTTTCTTCTGTTAATCGAACATTCCCAGAAGTGAGAAGAAAATGGTTCGACATTAAGCTTGAGAGCAAAAAACGAATTAGTTCACTTTGGAAAAATAGTATTCAAACTGGAGAAGGACCACCATCGCAGATGCTATTACTGGCTCTCATAATAAGAAAAACCATATGTAATTACTATATATAATATTTTTTCAAAATGCTGTGCAAATATGTACCCGGTTAAGGTGAATTAAAATGCAGCCTTATTAATGAGCAAAACGTGCGGGTGTTAAGCGCACTATTTACGCGTGGCTGGGAGCAGGTGTAGATTTCTTGTGTACCAACTAACATTTGGAAAATACGAACATTTTAATGAATTCGAAAATTTACGCCAGAACCACTTTACACACGATTTACACAAAAATTCGTTCTGCTCGTGTTTCATGAATGAGACCCAATGTGTTTAAATTTCAATGCTAGATTCATTCATATATTCATTTAGTTAGAATTTAAAAATGTAGCTACTGTTCAGGCAACTAAAATAGCATTCACACAGTTACAGTTTTTTTTTTTTGGCTTGTGCATTACTACAATAAGTAAGCTACTTGTTTAAGACAGACCAGTACATTTTGAAATTAAGTGCACTTTTTTTGAGGTGGTAATAAAATACACAATTCTAGATGTAATTTTGTTTTTGGCTTGTGCATTATTGTTAAATAAACTAATTTTGGGAATTGAATTTTCCAGTGACTTATTTGTTCACATGGTTTGGGTGAGATTAGCCTGGGTTATGGCTCAGTTTTGGGGTTTCTGGTTAAAGGGTTGCGTTGATATGGTTAACTTATGGCTGAGAATTGGTACCAATAATAAAACCTGTTTTGGCCCAATTCAGGGCCAGTTAAGGGTGATTAACTGGCTGAGATTCGGGCCGGTTATGGCCCATGTGTGACCCTTGGCCGTCATTCTTTGCGGTACTTGGGCCGAGGGAAAAGTGACTGTTACCTTGTTTCCACCAAAAAAGAACTGGTTCGGAACTGGTGCTGGTTCAAAGTTGGTTCAACTTGCGAACCTTCTCAGAACCTGTTTGTTTTTCCACAGCCCCCGCCGTAAGCATGACGTGGTAAAAGAACGGTTCTAGTCCAGCAAAGAGTTGGTGCCGCTTTGGAACCAATTTTCCTGGCCGAGAACCGGTTCTTTGGCTGTCGAAACACAAAGAACTGGTTCTCAAGGAGGCACCGGCTCCGAACCGGCTCTCAAAATGCTTTGGTGGAAAAGGGGTATGTTACCCCTTTTCCACCAACAAGAACCGGGTGCTGGTTCAGAGCCAGAGCCAGAGCTGGTTTGGAGTTGGTTCGACTGACAAGCTTACTAAGAACCGGTTTGCCTTTCCACCGGCTAGAGAGCCACAACAGAGCCAGATCTTACGTATGATCTCCAAACACTCCCGCAGCTCCGATCGGTCCGCGCCGCTCCGATGCATCTCGAACAAGCCATCAACAATAACGGACGTTGCGTTACTATGGATGCTCATGGGTTTGCAAAAATACATCGGAATCCAACGCGTTTGTGCAGCTCGCCGTAACTTACATAGACGGATATTATAATCAAGCTGCTATTAGCTCGACTAGCTGCTATTTAAAAATGGCGGTCACAAGTTTCTATTCGTCTTGTTGGTCACGGTAACCCCGCCCCTAGCCCCTGACGCAAGCGGTTCTTACTTCGCTCTGTTCTAGACCAGCAATGATTTGGTGCTACTTAAGAACCACTTTTCCGGGTTCGGAGCTGGTGCTTTGCGTGTGGAAAAACAAAGAACCGAATTGAAACTAGGCTCTGGCTCCGAACCAGCACCAGCTCTGCTTTGGTGGAAAAGGGGTATGTGTGGGCCGGAACTGGGCCAGAAAACATTTGCTATGTGGGGTGCTGCATAATGTTCACATCAGAGCTTTAAACACACAGGTGTACAATATACAACAAACAAATGTAATTTCTAAAAAATAAGTAACCTGAAGACAAACGCAGACCTATTCAAACTAACATAAATTATAGTGATAAAAATTAAACTGTGTCTGTAGGCATTTTCATCTCTGGATCACCAAGTTACACCTTTCTCATGCTACATTATGGTGTCAAAACACTATGGCAATAGGAAGCTTATCTAGGCTGTCAACTATTACATGCCTCTGGGTGTGATACTATTTTTCCTAGCAGATGTTAAAGGTGCTCGAAGCTGCCTGTCTAGCCTCTTTGGTTTGTGGAAGCTGATTTCCCTCAATGGAGCTGGTCTGACTTCTTTCCTGCTGATGTCTTTCCACATGCACACTCCAGATGTAACTGCTGCTTTCTCAGTCCTTCCCATCCTAACATAGAGCTCAACTTTGAATAATATTGCAGCTGCATGACTGCAGCATGACCCAAGCCTGAAATTTCACAAAAACATAATAAACGTACTGGCTGATCAATAATGTTATGAACAGGGCTTGAAAGTAACATTTGCTTTCAGCCAAATTTCATCTCGGACTATGAAGTAAGTAAACATCTGACTTACTACGCGTGTATACGACCTAAGCCTAAACAGGTTTTGAATGTAACTGAATGATATTGGCTGGCTGCTGACATTTTGAACACTGTTGGCACTGTGTATTCCGTGAAAATTGTAGTTTCAAACCCTGGTTATGAGAACATATGAGAATATGTAAAGGAGAGTAGGTTAGGTTAATTAAAATTGGTTTAAACCTGAAAGGACAGTAACACTGAAGCATAATTCATCTTTGTATGTCAACTACAAGCCCACAACACCAAATAATAGCCTACTTACCCCGCCATACAGGTGCAGTTCGCCGTGAGGACGTAGTTCTCTCGTTGGTTGATAATAACCCAAGCCTCATACATCGTTGTCTTGTGTCCTTGTCTTTGACTAGGAAGAATTTCTGATTTCAACACACAAAACTCTGAGTCTATGTCATGGTATTTGACGTTCTGTACATGACCACAGACAACGTATTCATAAGCATCCAGTGATTTATATGCTCGTAATTTCTCTCGGGTGTACACGCTCGGTTTCTCAACTAAATACGTATATATATCTGGCCACTGTATGTTTGGCCATCTGCTAACGTCTTCTATCCACTCCACTATAGTACACAGATCTGGTAGCCGGATACCATTTGATAAAGTCAACTTTTTGAAATGACTTTCTCTGTCTGTGTTGCTTAACCCTCTGGGGACCAAGGTGTTTTTGGGGTCCTTGAGATGTTTTGACATGCCCTGACATTTGTGCTTTTTTTCAGTTGCTTATAAACATATTAATGGCACAGGTGAAATTACACTCTATTTAGCACAAACAGGGCTACCATAATATGTGAGCAACATGTATGTACATGTTTGTATTTTTGAGAGAATATTGTTTATGCATGGTTATTGAAAAAAACTAAAAATTAAAGTTTCTGAAATAAAGCCACAAAACACATACTAAATATGTGTCCACAAGACTTTTGACTAATGGAAGTTGTGGCCTAGAGTTTTTGCTTCAAAAGGATCTGAAAATCATCCTGTCTAAATCATTCACATAACACAATAGATTATTTTAAATTGTGAAAAACATTTTTTGTTATCCAAGGCAATATGCGAATGGGCGTGAACGGCCCAACCCCATTGTGAATAATTAGGTGGTTGATAAAACAAAGACCCTGCATAGTAATGAGCCTTTCATTCAGGTGTGTCACACAAGAAAGAATGCAAGGACAACACACACACACACACACACACACACATGCATACATTGTCACATGCCTGTCCTGTCTTGTGTTGCACATGGGTGTTTGTTATGTTGTGCCATGTGCTGTTTTGATTGTTGATCCCTCCCCCTTGTTATCTGATTAGTGTTTGAGTTGTTCCACCTGTCCCCTCTTGATTTGTTCCCTTTTTAAGTCTCCTCTTGTTTGCTGTCTTTGTCGGATCTTTGTCACCCCGGTTTCCCTGTGATGGTCGTCATGTTCTTAGTCAGTATTGGTTCTCCTAGTTCAGTGTTGTTTTATGTTTCATTTATTGTGTTTTCCCCTTTGTGGGTTTTTGCTTTGTGTTTTGTTTTATTTAGTTAATAAATCATCCCTTCACTGCACTTGAGTCCTCCTCTCCACTTTTGTAAATTGTATCGTGACAGAAAGATCCGAACACTTGAGGACTCAGCAGCATGGAGGATGAGGAGTTTGACTGGGCGAATCTGGATGACAATTATATGGATGACGATTACTTGGATTGCCCGGATTACACCATCGCCACATTTGGGTCAACCCAATTTTCGTCCACCTATGGTGACAGAAGGACTCCGCCTAACCCTGGGTCCAGCGGGGGTTTTTCGAGATTCTCTTCCCCAGCCACGGAGCAGGAGAGGAGAGATTTTCGGGGGACTCGCCTGATCATTTTTCGAGGGACCCGGGGAGGTTGTAAGGGAGGACGAGAGGGTCGAGAAGTGGTTCAACACCACGCTCCATCCGGGGCCCTTTTTGATTCCGGGCCATTGAGGGACAGCTCAGGACTTACTTCTCGCCGTCACGGACGGAGGAGGAGGAAATGCCCGTCTGCCCAACGAGAGACTGTTCACGTCCCGTCTGCCCAGCGAGAGACTGATCACATTCTGTCTGTTCCAGAGGCGGAGCCAGTGCCTGTTCCAGAGACGGAGCCAGTGCCTGTTCCTGAGCCGGAGGCGGAGCCAGTGCCTGTTCCTGAGCCGGAGGCGGAGCCAGTGCCTGTTCCTGAGCCGGAGGCGGAGCCAGTGCCTGTTCCTGAGCCGGAGGCGGAGCCAGTGCCTGTTCCTGAGCCGGAGGCGGAGCCAGTGCCTGTTCCTGAGCCGGAGCCCATGTCGGTTCCGGACCCAGTGTTTGTGTCTGTGATTGTGTCTGTCCTTGTGACTGTTTCTGTCCTAGTGTCTGTTCCTGAGCCAATGCCTGTTCCAGAGGCAGAGCCAATTCCGGTTCCAGAGCCGGAGGCAGAGCCAGTGTCTGTTCCTGAGCCGGTGTCTGTTCCTGAGCCGGTGTCTGTTCCTGAGCCGGTGTCTGTTCCTGAGCCGGTGTCTGTTCCTGAGCCGGTGTCTGTTCCTGAGCCGGTGTCTGTCCCTGAGCCGGTGTCTGTCCCTGAGCCGGTGTCTGTCCCTGAGCCGGTGTCTGGTACTGAGAGGGCTTCACCGCCCTGGCCGTCAGAGGGGCCTGCTCCGCCCTGGCCGCCCGAGGGCTCTTCGCCGCCCTGGCCGCCCGAGGGCTCTTCGCCGCCCTGGCCGCCCGAGGGCTCTTCGCCGCCCTGGCCGCCCGAGGGCTCTTCGCCGCCCTGGCCGCCCGAGGGCTCTTCGCCGCCCTGGCCGCCCGAGGGCTCTTCGCCGCCCTGGCCGCCCGAGGGCTCTTCGCCGCCCTGGCCGCCCGAGGGCTCTTCGCCGCCCTGGCCGCCCGAGGGCTCTTCGCCGCCCTGGCCGCCCGAGGGCTCTTCGCCGCCCTGGCCGCCCGATGGACTCTGTGTTTCTCCCTCGCCGCCCTATGGACTCTGTGTTTCTCCCTCACCGCCCTATGGACTCTGTGTTTCTCCCTCACCGCCCTATGGACTCTGTGTTTCTCCCTCACCGCCCTATGGACTCTCTGTTTCGCCCTGGCCGCCCGATGTTCCTGTCCCGCCCTGGTCTTTCCCTCCCGTCCCGCCCTGGTCTGTTCCTCCCGTCCCGCCCTGGTCTATCCCTTCAGTCCCTCCAATCAGTCCCTTCCGTTCCACCCTGATGTTTCCTTCCTGCCCCGCCCTAGCCTGATGGAGCGTCTGGTAGCCGCTCCGTAGGGAGGGGGTTATGTCACATGCCTGTCCTGTCTTGTGTTGCACATGGGTGTTTGTTATGTTGTGCCATGTGCTGTTTTGATTGTTGATCCCTCCCCCTTGTTATCTGATTAGTGTTTGAGTTGTTCCACCTGTCCCCTCTTGATTTGTTCCCTTTTTAAGTCTCCTCTTGTTTGCTGTCTTTGTCGGATCTTTGTCTTTTGTCACCCCGGTTTCCCTGTGATGGTCGTCATGTTCTTAGTCAGTATTGGTTCTCCTAGTTCAGTGTTTTATGTTTCATTTATTGTGTTTTCCCCTTTGTGGGTTTTTGCTTTGTGTTTTGTTTTATTTAGTTAATAAATCATCCCTTCACTGCACTTGAGTCCTCCTCTCCACTTTTGTAAATTGTATCGTGACATACATACATACATATACATATATATATATAAAATCAAAACATAAATTAAAGTCAAAAGCACATTTTTAGTCATACCTGGAAACAACATCCTGTTCAAATAGGTTATATGGGCCATTCAACAGAATTGGTTCAAAGTTAGAGTTGGAAACATCTTGAAAAGAAAATTGTCTTTTTCCATAAATGTCTTAGTAGGCCAATACATTTTATCATACATATTTCAAAGTTAAGGATTCATTATTTTGATATAGCTTGCATTGGAACAAACACTAGCCTATAACATCTTAGTTGATTAGTTTATTGACAAAACATACTATATATTTAACATATGAGCAGAAACCGCTAACAAAAGCTTATTTGATGTCTATTTTAGAGTTAAAACTTTATCTATTCAAAACTAGTCACACACACACACACACACACACACACACATACAGAAACATGATTCAAATTTAAACAGTAGGCTATTTTTGCGTTTACAGACACTAACGTTATTATATATCGCGATTAGAACAAAGCACAAGAATAAAACACTTACAGTTCAGCTCGCTCCTCGAAGTGGAAATAAACCAGCACTTGTTCTGAGGTAGGTAAATGTCCCAGGATTATTCCTCACAGCCGCGCAAGATGACAGTACATTAATCTGACTAAATATAGTGTGTTTACAGAGTTTATATGGGCGTTTACACGTCTCAATGTGTTGCTTCAGATCATTAGCGTTTGAATAGCGCGCGCTCTCCGTGGGCGTGTCACATTAGCGGAATAATGAGATGCGAGAACGATAATGAGAACGGCTGACACCTCTCTCTCTTTATATAGATTATATAAACAGAGAATATTTATTTTAGTTTTAAATTAGATAATTTCAAAGTACAAACTTAAATGATTATAAACATATATTGCTCATGTCTGGGTGAATAGTATTCGCTGAGTTTTGTTTAAGTTTAGAGACGTGCTCCAGAAAAAAAGTTCACGGAGAGGCAGAACGCACACCCTGTTTATTTTCTTTATTTTACAAAAGCACAATATTTTATTTCGATTGTAGGTGGGTACATAAAAAAGTAGACATTTAATAGTTTATTTATTAATATGTCTTAACTCTGTATGACCAGAAATGATGGAGTAGTTTAAGTCTATTTTTCTGCTATGTGAAAAAAATCTGCCAAAATGCACGGGTGCGTTTTTGGTCCCCAGAGGGTTAATCCGCTCGCGTAGCTTGACACGCTGCTGATTCTCGCCATACTTCCGTTGCCAATATGCGCGCGCATACGTTGCCACGTCATCATTGTGTACAAACAGTAAAAGGGTCTATAAGGGGTGAGCTAAAACAAGGTAATGACAAACAGGTGAATGTGATCAGTGATGATGAGTCCGGGCAGTGAGTTATGGGAAATGTAGTTTGGGAGTGATAATAGTCTGGTGTGGAGTGCCCTCTTGTGGCATTCAAGGGCACTCCAGCTGGTGACCGTTACAATATGCCTGGGGGCGTGAATGATCGTGAATGATCATGAATAATGCTCTGATTCACACCTGAGAAGACAATAATGGTGTGAGCTAAAACAAGGCTGCCTGCTAGTGATGGTGAAATGAAGCTTTGTGAAGCAATGAGGCTTTCCCCTCAATGTATCGTAAATTGGTTCATTACTCGAAGCTTTTCAACACGGTGCACACTAACGACATATTGTGGTCAAAAGGTGGAAAAGCTACCTTTCCCAATTTTTTTATTTATTGTTTTATGTTATAAATCACTTTGTGCTATGAAAACCACAAAGCAATAAAATCATCAGTGTTAATGTTTACAAAATGTATGAGCAAATGAGAGATTAATTAATTTATGAAAGAATTAATACATAGGACAAATTAAGCCTTAAAACTTTAGCCATAGTCTTAAACCTATGAGTTCATAGGCAAGGCTCATATAGGCATACTGTATATAATCAAAAAGAAAGCTATTGTGGAATGGTGAAATGCTGGGTAGTGAAAGTGCTTGTGAACTGGGGAGTTGTGTAATTGAAGAAATTAAAGATTTTTTACTAAGGAACAGGACTTGTTTAACAGTGTGAGGGCTTAAGTCTATTTCTTTTTTTATTTACTACTTCCCCTGCCTTTAAGAATATTCTCTCACATGGGACTTGATACGACCTGAAAATGCTGCCAGACTTCCGAACGGCCTCTTTTCACTACCAAAGCGCATGACACTCGAAACCTGCGCAAGGGGTTTGCGCTATTTTTGAATCAGAATATGAAGCAGTCACGTGGTTGTGTGTCAAAACGAAGCTTCGGACGTCACTGATCACATGGTTATGGCAAAACGAATCAAGCTGCAGTACAGTGGTTCATGTGAGATGTTTCATTTTTTTGATACAAGCTTCGAAGCCTCTGTGCCGAACGTCACATCACTACTGCCTGCTGTGAGTTGCTGCTGTGATTGGCTGCCTGCTGTGAATTTGTTTGCTTCGAGGTTGCAAGCTCCGTCTAAGCCTTGTATTAGCTTCGTATTTCTTTCTGTTTTGAACCATCATTTACTATAATTTTTAGTTGTTTATATACCACTAAATACAGCGTACCCAACATCTTAGATTAACCTGACATCGCTTGCTTCCGTTACTGTTAGCACAACACGCTAGTAACTCACTAGCCTGTTAATGCGCCACCCGTGAGCTCAGTTATTAATTAATTTATTTTTCTCTCGCGCGCCCGCGCCTTAGAGTTCATAAAAAGCCCAGGTGAGTAAGAATCAGTCAACAAACACGGTGAGTAATGTCTTGTCCTGTTATTGTCACCTGCACTTCATGTCACATGTTTAGCATAGCCTTCTCTGTCGGCAATATAGGATTTAAATGTGATAAATGCAAGGAGACAGTCAGGCTGACGGAGAAGATTTCAGAACTAGAGACACGCATCCAAACTTTAATTGAGGATAGTAATTGTGCTAGAGTAGATACTATTTTGGATGCGCCTAGCATAGTGAACTCTTTACATGATTCGGTTCCGGCTGAATTAATGCCTGTGCAGCCAGGCAGATGGGTGACAGTGAGAGATCGCTCTTGTCGCGGATCAAAAAAACACTCTTCCAATCCGATTACCATAACAAATCGATTTGCCCTGCTCAGTGAAACACCCACTGAGAAATCTGTTGATTGTGCCCTGGTAATTGGTGATTCGATCACACGGAACGTGAAAATAGAGACACCAGCCTAATGATGTTCGACTTCGCCAGTCGGAGATCACCAAAATTAATATTAAAGAGGTGTGTGAACTCGCAAGTACCATGTCAAGCACTGTAATTTGCTCTGGCCCCCTTCCTGTTCGCAGGAGTGATGAGAAAGTTAGTCGATTGTGTTCACTTAAATAATATAGAATTCATAGACAATTGGAAAAGTTTTTGGGGCAAACCTGACCTGTTGAAAAGAGATGGTATTCATCCCTCCTGGGATGGTGCTGCTCTTCTCTCTAGTAATTTGGCTCATAGTCTTAGAGATAAAACATGACAAGTTGGGCACCAGGTCAGGAAGCAGACAGACTGGCTTAACCGACCGTCTGCTAGCGGCCTCGCGTCACCAAGGTCAGATAAATCCCATCACATAGAGCCTCTTTCACCTAGATATCATCATATAGAGACTGTGTCTGTTCCCCGAATTTGGAAATCCAAAAAACGTCCAAACCCATCAAAGGTTAAACATTTACTTCATATAATACAGATGAGCAAATGATAAAGCTTGGGTTGCTGAATATTCGATCCCTTACTTCAAAAGCGCTCATAGTTAATGATATGATTTCAGATTAACCTAGATGTGCTGTGTTTGACAGAAACCTGGCTAAAACCAAAACAATTACATTACTTTAATCGAGTCAACCCCACAAGATTACAGTTATAAACATGAGCCGCGTCCGAAAGGCAAAGGGGGAGGTGTTGCTGTAATTTATAGTAATATTTTCAAAACCACTAAGAAATCTAGTTTTAAATATACTTCTTTTGAAGTGTTAGTGCTTAATGTAAAAATATATAGTATAAACGATAAATCACATTTGAGAATTCTGCTGGCTACTGTATACAGGCCACCAGGGCACCATAAAGATTTTATCAAAGAATTTGCTGACTTTCTATCAGAATTAGTATTGGCTGCAGATAAAGTACCAATTGTTGGTGATTTTAATATACATGTAGATAATGAAAATGATGCATTGGGATTGGCATTTAAAGACATTGTAAACTCAATTGGAGTTAGACAACACGTGTCAGGACCTACTCATTGTCGTAATCATACTCTAGATCTAATACTATCATATGGAATAGATGTTGATACCGTTGAAATACTGCAGCAGAGCGATGACATCTCAGATCATTATTTAGTCTCATGTAAATTACATTTAGCCAAGGCTGCCAAGCCGACTCCGTGTTATACATTTTGTTAGACCTATCACTTCTGCCACTAGAGATTGCTTTATTAATAATCTTCCTGATCAGTTTCATCATCTCAGCTTCCCAGATAGCTTAGAAGAACTCGATATTGCAACAGAAACTTTTAACTCTCTCTTTTCCAGCGATTTAGACACAGTTGCTCCGTTGCGCTTAAAGAAGATTAAAGAAAATAGTCCAACGCCGTGGTACAACGAGCACACTCAGGCCCTTAAGAGAGCAGCCAGAAAAATGGAGCGCAACTGGAAGAAAACTAAACTAGAGGTATTTCGGATTTCATGGAAGGAGAGCTCGATTGCATACAGAGAGGCTTTAAAAGTGAGACACCCCTCGCTGCAGCCTGTAGCACAATGACGTAGCTGGATGGTCCAATACGTAGTGGATGGAGGTGTGTTTTGGTGACGTCATAGACGCATGTGCAGTACCGATCTCTGGGTTATAAATTCGCATGCGCTGGTCTTAAGTGACATGTATGCTCAATATTGTACTGAGATGATGTTCTAGCCTGTGTAGTAGTAGTACTGTTAAATAGTTATAAGTAATTATTGATGAATAAGTAATTATTTACATAAATGGGATGCTTAAGTTATCCGAGTTTCACTCTACACTAGGCTACATGCAAAATAGTTAATTTTACAACATTTTAAATCACATGATTTTAAACCTAGACATGACTATGGTGAGAAAAAAAAAAGGTAATGGCGACTTTTTATCTCACTATTCTGACTTTTTATATCAGAATTTATATAAAGTCGCAATTGCGGGTTATAAAGTCAGAATTACGTGATATAATTTTTTTAAATGTTTTATTCTGTGGTGGAAAAGAGCTTCCATACTCAAGTGACCATTTATATTTAACTTTATTCTTCTTGGAAGATCAAAGCACGTGCGATTGTTCACCAACTCTCTACTAGTAACTCTCTACTCTCTAACTCTCTACACCTACTCTAACTATAGAATCAATTCTTAATGCGCATGTGAACGCCATCAGCGTTTATCACAGGTTCTCGTTTAAAGTCTGTTTAGAGAGAACGGTGTCGTCTTAGCTAGCGGCCCCTAATTTAATAACAAATGATAATTTCGACGGAAGTGAATCAACCAAAACTAACTTTAGCTGGAAAATAACATTATTCAAGAACCGCTATAAAGCCAAAACAATCTGTTACCTTAAATTATATGTTTATCTCTGTAAAGCTGCTTTGAATCAATCTACATTGTTAAAAGCGCTATATAAATGAAGATGACTTGACTTGACTAGTGCGCGTGCATATATGACGTCACCAAAACACACCACCGCACATGTACGTAACAGCGTCCACTACGTATTGGACCATCCAGCTACGTCATCGTGCTACAGGCTGCAGCGAGGACCTCTTGTTAAAAGTTGCTAGATCTGCTTATTTTTCAACCCTACTAGAAGAAAATAAACATAATTCTAGGTAATTATTTGAACAAGTGGCTAAACTAACGAAAAATAAAGCTTCTAGCCCAGAAGTTTCTAAGCAACACAGCAGTAATGACTTTATGAACTTCACTTATAAGATCGATAATATCAGGGACAAAATTATAACTATGCAACCGTCTACTACAGTATCGCATCAGGGAGTGCATTGTAGTGTCCCTGAGGAAAAATTTGATTCATTTGTTGCTATAGGAGAGGAAGAATTTTGCAAACTCGTTAAATCATCTAAATCGACAACTTGTATGTTAGACCCTATACCAACTAAGCTATTGAAAGAGATGCTTCCAGATGTCATAGATCCTCTTCTTAATATCATTAATTCGTCTTTGTCTCTAGGATACGTACCAAAAACCTTTAACCTGGCTATGATTACACCGTTTGTTAAAAAAAACGCAACTTGATCATACAAAATTAGTCAATTACAGGCCGATCTCGAATCTGCCTTTTCTGTCAAAGATATTGGAAAAGGAATATCCTCACAACTGTGTTCCTTTCTTGAAAGAAATGATATCTGCTTGGATTTTCAGTCCGGATTTAGACCGTACCATAGTACTGAGACTGCTCTCATCAGAGTCACAAATGATTTGCTCTTATCATCCGATTGTGGTTGTATCTCGCTATTAGTGTTACTTGATCTTAGTGCTGCATTTGATACCATTGACCACAACATTCATTTAAATAGACTAGAAAACTATGTTGGCATTAGTGGAATTGCACTACCATGGTTTAAATCACACTTATCTGACCGTTATCAGTTTGTAGCAGTAAATGAAGAGATGTCTTATCGATCACAAGTTCAGTATGGCGTACCACAAGGCTCAGTACTAGAACCGCTGCTGAAACATGGAATTAGCTTTCACTGTTATGCCGATGATACTCAGCTGTATATTTCTTCAAAACCTAACGAAACTTACCAATTCACAAAATTAACGGAATGCATAGGTGATGTAAAAAATTGGATGACTAGTAATTTCCTACTACTAAATTCTGAAAAAACAGAGATTCTAATTATTGGACAAAAAACTTCCTCACGTAATAACCCAGAATACTGTCTAACACTTGATGGCTTCTCTGTTAAGTCTTTGTCGTCAGTTAGGAACCTGGGTGTGCTCTTTGATACCAATCTTTCATTTGAAAGTCATGTTTCTAATATCTGTAAAACCGCATTTTTCCATCTTAAAAATATATCTAAATTATGCCATATGCTCTCATTTACAAATGCGGAACAATTAGTTCATGCGTTCATGACCTCAAGGGTAGATTATTGTAATGCTCTACTGGGTGGTTGCCCTGCACGCTTAATAAACAAACTACAGCTAGTTCAAAACGCTGCAGCTCGAGTTCTTACCAGAACCAGGAAGTATGACCATATTAGCCCGGTTCTATCAACACTGCATTGGCTGCCTATTAAACATCGTATACATTTCAAAATATTGCTGATTACTTACAAAGCACTAAATGGTTTAGCTCCACAGTACTTTTGCGAGCTCTTAACGCATTATAGTCCTTCACGTCTATTGTGATCTCAAAGTTCCGGCCAGTTGATGATACCTAGAATATCAAAATCGACTGCTGGCGGTAGATCCTTTTCCTATTTAGCACCTGTAGACTTGGAATTAAAGCCTCTTTTGTTTCCCCGTTATTATTTGATTTACGGGACCGGACACCAGTTATCTTGCCAAGAAAGATTTTTATTCTTATATGTCAGGAGAGAAACTTCAAGATGTTGTATTCATGCCAGGTCAATGCGTTTCCGTGTTTCTCTGAGGTAGTACAGTAAGATTGAGTTTTTATACATCACAGAGAGTCTTACAGCTTCCTTGTAAGGTAACAAAACATGTTGCTCTGAGCTTCTTAAAATTAGAACGTATGTCATACGTATACGTTATGTTTAACATGTCACAATTTACTTCCATATTAAGAACTAACCTTGTTGTATTCATTAGTGGTACATTTGCATCAGTGGAAACATTCCTTTCCCTGCAAAGAACATGCCAACTGTCTCCGTGAACATTGCATTGCAGACATAGCACCCCTAAGCAAAATATAACTCAAGCAGCTCTCTGCTCAGCACACATGTACTGTCTGACTTCATAAAAAACATTATGAAATTATTATTAAAATGAATAAAGAAAAATAATAAAATAAAAATAAAATAACATTAAACAATATTTTTTTCAGTCTTCAGCACCAAAACTTTGGAACAGTCTTCCTACCATTGTCCGGGAAGCAGACACACTCTGTCAGTTCAAAGCTAGACTAAAAACTCATCTCTTTGACCTAGCATTCACATAATACATTATCGACTTCTATAATTCAATGTTAGGCTGCATAGGTTAGGTCAGCCGGAACTGGGAACACTTCCCTTAAAGGGGTTATATAATGCCATTTTTGTACAAGCTAGTATGATTCTTTAGGGTCTAAATTAAAAGTTTGTAATATACTTTAATTAAAAATTCTCATTAGTATTGTAAGAAAAAACTTATTTTACTTGGTCAAAAACAGCTCTGTTTTCAGCACGCTGTTTCAGTGCATATGACTTTAAATGATAATAAGCTTTGCTCTCCCCGCCTCTCTGTTCTGTGTGTACACCGTTTGTAACACAATAACACAATAACCATAACGCGTTGTTCAGTATAAACGTGGGATTATGAATTATATTGAGAACATCATACATAGAAAACATGCCGTAATGTACCCTAAGTGTAAACCTTAGACGCATTCATTGTGAAGCGTGCAGCTAGCGATTTGCAAAGATTAAAGGTGCTCTATGTAACTTTTCTACTAAAATGAATCCTTTTTTTATTGCCTGTGTGTGAAGGGGTTGTAATCACACATTAACCCTCTGGGGTCCAAGGTGTTTTTGGGGTCCTTGAGATGTTTTGACATACTCTGACATTTGTGCTTTTTTCAGTTGCTTATAAACATATTACTGGCAAAGGTGTAATTACACTCTATTTAGCACACACAGGGCTACCATAATGTGTTATCAACATGTATGTACATTTTTGTATTTTTGAGAGAATATTGTTTATGCATGGTTATTGAAAAAAATAAAACTTAAAGTTTCTGAAATAAGGCCACAAAACACATACTAAATATCTGTCCACAAGACTTTTGACTAATGGATGTTGTCGCCTAGAGTTTTTTCTTCAAAATGATCTGAAAATCATCCTGCCTTATCATTCACATAAAACAATAGATTGGTTTAAATTTAAAAATGACACGTTTTGTTTGGAAAGGCAATATGCGCAGGGGTGTGACCTGCTGTGATTCACACCTGAGAAGACAATGGGCCCGCATAATGAGCGCATAATGGGGCTGCATACTAATGACCCTTTCATTCAGGTGTGTCACTGAGCCACAAGAATGCAATGACAATATATATATATATATATATATATTTGAAAAATAAATAAATAATTGGAACTGTGAACCAATTTTGTATTATATAGGCATATATATATATATATATATATGCCTATATAATACAAAATTGGTTCACAGTTCCAATTATTTATTTATTTTTCAAATTGTGCTTGCAAATTGTATAATATCAAATGTAAAAATTTCTAGTAATTGTGCAGTTAATTATCATACTGTTTTTACAGAAAGTTTGGGAATGTATCCCAAATGTGTCACTAATAAAACACAATACAAATAATTTAAAGAGGAGGCTTATATTGAGCTTTTAAGATTTACCTAAGATTTATTTATATGTAGCCTACATATATTTTTGCTATTTTAATAAAAAGGTTACAATTACAACAACAATTAAAATTTTAACTATATTTCAAATGTAATCTTTCTTTGTATTATATTCTAAAGTATACATTTTATCATACATATTTCACAGTTGCGGATTAATTAGTTTGAATATAGCTTACAATCGAACAAACACTATAATAACATCTTAGCAAACAAGCTTATTTGATGTGGCCGTATTTTACAGTAAAAACGACATCTTGTCTTTCATATGTAACATCGTTTTTATGATTAGGACATATAAATGTTAATTTGCAGTTTAATACGTTGCTTATACAAAAATATTTTATTTCAACATATTTCAGTCCATTTTTACTCATCTCAGTATTGGAATATAGTTAGGTAAAAGCTGTTCATTCATTCACACACAAAAACGCGATTCAAACAGTCTTTTTGTTTACAGACACTATTCCATATCGCGATTAGCACAAAGCACTTGAAAATAAAGAATGTACCTATTTCCTCGGCTGGATCCGTTGCTCCTCCAAATGAAACTACCTGTAGCCTACTTCTGAGGTAATTTTTTCCAGGATTATTATTAAGATAGTATTATTCCTCACAGCGTCGTAAATCTGAGTCTCTTTTGGTGGGTTATCCAGCTGATGTGGGCGTGGATCGCCTCAGAGCATTTGTGTTTGAATAGAGCGCGCGCTCCGTGGGCGTGGTCAAATTAACTTTAATGAGCTGAGACGAGAACGACTATCATCTCTCTCTTTTCGTACAGATTACATAAAATGAGAAAAAACATTTTTTATATAAATTACTTCATTTAAAAGAAGATAATTCAGGCTTCATGCCTGTGTGCCTGTATACCTGTTTGACTGAGTATTTGCAGAGTTACAGATGATTTTTCGGACGCGTTTCAGAATGGACTTCACTGACAGAGAGAACGCAGAACGCGCATCATGTTTATTTTTCTTTATTAGGCGAAAAGCACAACACTTTGTTTTTATTATGAGGTTCCACAAAAAAAATACAAACTTGACAGGATCGAATGATGTACAACACTTATATGTAAGATCAAAATTAACAGAGTAATTTGAGTCTCTTTTGCACTGATAAGGAAAAAAGTGAGCTGGTATCGCCGGCGAGACCGCCGACCCCAGAGAGTTAAAATGATCCGCTTGTCGAGTTTTGCTATTACCTCTGAAGGCCAGTATTCCTATTTCTATGTGAAGTCTCCGGGTCGGATTTACCGCGAAATCCAACGGATGTGACGTGCATGCGCGCTCCCGAGCCTCTCTCCTTATATACAGTCTATTGTAGACGGTCAGGGAGTTACGTCCGGTTAAAGGCGCACGTTTTTCGGCTTATATCTCAGTCAATCTTTGATCAATATTCCCAAGACTCTAATCGTTCGTAGTGCTGGACGGGGCCTTTCGAACGAGCCCACCCCCGAGGTCCAACTCGCCCGGCTCCCCGAGTTATAGCCGTTCGAAATCGAACGTAGGGGGCATCGTAGGGGGCATCCCCGAGGCCCGCCACTCTAGCGTTCGGGCAAGGGTTCCCCTGGGACCTCCTCCCCCGAATTTGAGCTCTCTGGGTCTTTGCGTTCCAGAGATACGAGCGATTTTCTTCTGAGATCGTGACGTCACCGGCGTCCGCAATTTTGCAGCGCGCCCGATGGTTTTCTGCTAATATCTCCGCGAAAACACCACCAAAAACTATGGAACTTATATGGTTCTTTTCAGCTCGACTAGATGGTCCCAACGAGCTCGGTGCTCGCCGAATCCGTCAAGTATTCGCCGAGATATTTGCGTAATAGACGGTATTGTCTATGAGTTCGAGCACGAGCGCTCTTGTAAAATTTGGTTGCAATCTGAAACATCACCACTAGAGGCCGCTAAAAGTTACGTAGAGCACCTTTAATATAAATATTAATATAAAGTTTAATAAAACATTACACTCACTTCAGTTGTTCTAGAGGTTCAGCAGGAACACGAATAGCTGGTACCGATCCTTTTTTCATGAGCAGCTTCTTAGCAAAACCAGCTCATACTGACCCTCGTTTATAAAGCAGTCTGGTGAGAAATGATTCGCGCAAACATGAGAGCATTGACGTTGCTCGTGGGGAATATTCCCTTCGAAAACAAACTCAGCCACTGCGTCTTCAACGGTTCGGATTTAGGAACATTAAAATGACTGCTGTGTTCGTTATTACACCCAAGAAAAGAACACCACAATCGCTTAGACGCCATTCTGCTCATAGACAGTGCTCCAGCATATCAACAATGACCGCGCCGGTCCGCGCAGACTATGATTGACAGCTCGCTCACGAGCGAGGGCGGGTCTGTGTTGAAACGATGCTGTCAATCAACAATCGTGGGAGGGGCTTCCGAGCGTGTGACGTCACAAAATCGAACGGCTCAATTTGAGGCAGGGGAAAACATATAAGGAGATTAAAACAAAAACACTGGATGGATTTTTATCATTTTATGATGGTTGTGTAGAGGCACTGCCAACACATTTCAGTACAATCAACTTGTAAAAGTGCATGTACCATTATATGACCCCTTTAAATCCTGATGTACTCGTTACATCATAAGAAGAATGGCATTACGCTAATTTTAGTGTCTTTGTTTATCCCGAGGTTCGCGTTTAAAGTCTGTTTAGAGAGAACGGTGTCATCTTAGCAGCCCATAAATTTAATATACAAATGATCATTTCACCGGAAGTGAATCAATCAAAACTAACTTTAGCTGGAAAATAACGTTATTCAAGAACCGCTATAAAACCAAACCAATCTGTGTTACCTTAAATTATATTAAGTTTATCTCTGTAAAACTGCTTTGAAACTGTCACGGTTCACCGTCTATCTTTGCACTACATTTCCCAGAATCCTCTTTGGCGCACCTGCAATCACTCTCCCCGGATTACCAATCACCTGCACCTGTTCACAATCAACAGCCCCATCAACCTCTGCATATAAACACTCACCACAGCCTCAGTCATTGTCAAGCCTCCAACAGGAACAGACGCTTACCATTGTCTCAAGTCTCTTACTCATCCTGTACCAGTCAAGTAACGTATACTCACCTGAAATGTACTAACCTCTGTGTCCATGTTCTGATGTTCCCAGTATCTGCTTCTGAATCCAAGTTTCCTGGTTCCTTGTGTTCCTCCTGAGTCACGCTTGCTGGTGGATGTATCTGAAAGAGAAAAGACAAGTATCACTGAACTGTGTTAGTTTGACATTGGAAAAACTGAAGAGGATCTGCTCACCTGGAATCCTTCCTGCATAGTAATCCTCATCGTATTCACCTCTGAACTTTGAAAGAACTCACCATTGAAATTGATGCACTTAAATAAAGCTTTGTGTTTATTCACTTACCTCTGTCTCCGAGCCTGTATCCTGACAGAAGGCTTGACCATACCGACAGAAGAATTCACCACACAAGATCCAGCAGTATGTTCGCCAGTGTCTCTTCCCCAACCACCGAGCGGGAGAGAGGACTTCCATTTGCGGGGACCCGGTTGGCCATATTTCGCGGGACCCGTGGAGGCCGCAGTAGAGGAGGTGGTCGAGTAGAAGCCCGACACCAATCTACATTCTGGCCTCTTCTCAACCCTGGGTTGGTGATGTCCAGTCCAGGGCTCCATCCGCCGCTGGTTCCGTCCAGCCCAGCCAAGCCTGCACTGCTGGTTCCGTCCAGCCAATCCGAGCCCGTCGCCTGCCCGCCAGAGCCTGAGCACACTGCACGTCACGTCGCGACAACCATCCAGCCAGAGTTTCGTTCCAGCACAGAGCCAGCCCCAGGGGTTCCTCGCTTCCCTGCTGTTCAGCCTAAGACTCTCGTGTGGCCCTGAGCCCGCAAGCTGGTTTCTAACAGTAGGGACCTGGGGGCAAAAATGGCGGATCCGGCGCTCCAATCCGTGCGATCAGCGTTAAAATCAGTTTTCCCTCTCCGGTCTTCAGTCCCAGGTCTTACTTCCACCTCCAGCCCAGCCGAACCTTCTTCGCTGGTCCCGTCCAGCACTGCCGATCCTGAGCTTCCCTGCAGCCCTGCCGAGCCTGAGCTTACCTGCACGCCTGCCGAGCCTGAGCTTACCTGCACGCCTGCCGAGCCTGAGCTTACCTGCACGCCTGCCGAGCCTGAGCTTACCTGCACGCCTGCCAAGCCTGAGCTTACCTGCACGCCTGCCGAGCCAGAGTTCCGCGTCACGCCTGCCGGGCCGGAACTTCGCGTCACGCCGGCCGAGCCAGAGACCGTCCAGCCAGAGCTTCACGTCAGCCACGCAGAGCCAGTTGATCCTGCGCCAGAGCCCGTTGATCCTGCGCCAGAGCCCGCTGATCCTGCGCCAGAGCCCGCTGATCCTGCGCCAGAGCCCGCTGATCCTGCGCCAGAGCCCGCTGATCCTGCGCCAGAGCCCGCTGATCCTGCGCCAGAGCCCGCTGATCCTGCGCCAGAGCCCGCTGATCCTGCGCCAGAGCCCGCTGATCCTGCGCCAGAGCCCGCTGATCCTGCGCCAGAGCCCGCTGATCCTGCGCCAGAGCCCGCTGATCCTGCGCCAGAGCCCGCTGATCCTGCGCCAGAGCCCGCTGATCCTGCGCCAGAGCCCGCTGATCCTGCGCCAGAGCCCGCTGATCCTGCGCCAGAGCCCGCTGATCCTGCGCCAGAGCCCGCTGATCCTGCGCCAGAGCCCGCTGATCCTGCGCCAGAGCCCGCTGATCCTGCGCCAGAGCCCGCTGATCCTGCGCCAGAGCCCGCTGATCCTGCGCCAGAGCCCGCTGATCCTGCGCCAGAGCCCGCCCGCTGATCCTGCGCCAGAGCCCGCTGATCCTGCGCCAGAGCCCGCTGATCCTGCGCCAGAGCCCGCTGATCCTGCGCCAGAGCCCGCTGATCCTGCGCCAGAGCCCGCTGATCCTGCGCCAGAGCCCGCTGATCCTGCGCCAGTCCTGTCCAGCCCAGAGTTTCCTTTGCCGCTGGTCCTGCTTAGTTCAAAGTCCTCTTCACTGCTGGTCCTGCCCAGCCCAAGACCCTCTTTGCTGCCGGATCCCCCCCTTTCCTGTCAATTTTCCCATTAAAATTTTGGGGGGGCGCCCACCCGAAGGGTCTTCACCACCGTGGCCGCCTGAAGGGTCTTCACCACCGTGGCCGCCTGAAGGGTCTTCACCGCCCTGGCCGTCCGAGGGTCCGACAGCTCCGCCGTGGCCACGCCCACATCCAGCTCCGCCCTGGACGCCCGAGGGTCCGACAGCTCCGCCCTGGACGCCCGAGGGTCCGACAGCTCCGCCCTGGACGCCCGAGGGTCCGACAGCTCCGCCCTGGACGCCCGAGGGTCCGACAGCTCCGCCGTGGCCACGCCCACAGCCTGCACCGCCCTGGCCACGCCCGCAGCCCGCCCTGGCTACGCCCACAGCCCGCTCCGCCGTGGCCACGTCCACAGCCGGTTCCACCCCGGTTCCCCAAGCTACCAGCTCCGCCCTGGAGGCTTCCCGTCCCTGCATCACCATGCCCTCGTCAGCCTCCAGGGCGCCCACCCTCCCACCCCTTTGGATGTTATACGGCGCGAGGACGCGCCTTCGGAGAGGGGGGGGTTCTGTCACGGTTCACCGTCTATCTTTGCACTACATTTCCCAGAATCCTCTTTGGCGCACCTGCAATCACTCTCCCCGGATTACCAATCACCTGCACCTGTTCACAATCAACAGCCCCATCAACCTCTGCATATAAACACTCACCACAGCCTCAGTCATTGTCAAGCCTCCAACAGGAACAGACGCTTACCATTGTCTCAAGTCTCTTACTCATCCTGTACCAGTCAAGTAACGTATACTCACCTGAAATGTACTAACCTCTGTGTCCATGTTCTGATGTTCCCAGTATCTGCTTCTGAATCCAAGTTTCCTGGTTCCTTGTGTTCCTCCTGAGTCACGCTTGCTGGTGGATGTATCTGAAAGAGAAAAGACAAGTATCACTGAACTGTGTTAGTTTGACATTGGAAAAACTGAAGAGGATCTGCTCACCTGGAATCCTTCCTGCATAGTAATCCTCATCGTATTCACCTCTGAACTTTGAAAGAACTCACCATTGAAATTGATGCACTTAAATAAAGCTTTGTGTTTATTCACTTACCTCTGTCTCCGAGCCTGTATCCTGACAGAAACAATCTACATTGTTAAAAGCGCTATATAAATGAGTATGACTTGACTTGACTTGACAATGACCTGCATAATGAGCCTTACACACAGGTGTGTCACTGGGTACCACAAGAAAGAATGCAAGGACAAAAGAAATGTATATATTTATATATATATACAGGTCCTTCTCAAAAAATTAGCATATTGTGATAAAGTTCATTATTTTCCATAATGTAATGATAAAAATTAAACTTTCATATATTTTAGATTCATTGCACACCAACTGAAATATTTCAGGTCTTTTATTGTTTTAATACTGATGATTTGGGCATACAGCTCATGAAAAGCCAAAATTCCTGTCTCAAAAAATTAGCATATCATGAAAAGGGTCTCTAAACGAGCTATTAACCTAATCATCTGAATCAACTAATTAACTCTAAACACCTGCAAAAGATTCCTGAGGCTTTTAAAAACTCCCAGCCTGTTTCATTACTCAAAACCGCAATCATGGGTAAGACTGCCGACCTGACTGCTGTCCAGAAGGCCATCATTGACACCCTCAAGCAAGAGGGTAAGACAGAAAGAAATTTCTGAACAAATAGGCTGTTCCCAGAGTGCTGTATCAAGGCACCTCAGTGGGAAGTCTGTGGGAAGGAAAAAGTGTGGCAAAAAACGCTGCACAACGAGAAGAGGTGACCGGACCCTGAGGAAGATTGTGGAGAAGGACCGATTCCAGACCTTGGGGGACCTGCGGAAGCAGTGGACTGAGTCTGGAGTAGAAACATCCAGAGCCACCGTGCACAGGCGTGTGCAGGAAATGGGCTACAGGTGCTGCATTCCCCAGGTCAAGCCACTTTTGAACCAGAAACAGCGGCAGAAGCGCCTGACCTGGGCTACAGAGAAGCAGGACTGGACTGTTGCTCAGTTTTGCATGTCATTCGGAAATCAAGGTGCCAGAGTCTGGAGGAAGACTGGGGAGAAGGAAATGCCAAAATGCCTGAAGTCCAGTGTCAAGTACCCACAGTCAGTGATGGTCTGGGGTGCCATGTCAGCTGCTGGTGTTGGTGCACTGTGTTTTATCAAGGGCAGGGTCAATGCAGCTAGCTATCAGGAGATTTTGGAGCACTTCATGCTTCCATCTGCTGAAAAGCTTTATGGAGATGAAGATTTCATTTTTCAGCACGACCTGGCACCTGCTCACAGTGCCAAAACCACTGGTAAATGGTTTACTGACCATGGTATTACTGTGCTCAATTGGCCTGCCAACTCTCCTGACCTGAACCCCATAGAGAATCTGTGGGATATTGTGAAGAGAAAGTTGAGAGACGCAAGACCCAACACTCTGGATGAGCTTAAGGCCGCTATCGAAGCATCCTGGGCCTCCATAACACCTCAGCAGTGCCACAGGCTGATTGCCTCCATGCCACGCCGCATTGAAGCAGTCATTTCTGCAAAAGGATTCCCGACCAAGTATTGACTATTGAGTGCATAACTGAACATAATTATTTGAAGGTTGACTTTTTTTTTTTGTATTAAAAACACTTATTTTATTGGTCGGATGAAATATGCTAATTTTTTGAGACAGGAATTTTGGCTTTTCATGAGCTGTATGCCAAAATCATCAGTATTAAAACAATAAAAGACCTGAAATATTTCAGTTGGTGTGCAATGAATCTAAAATATATGAAAGTTTAATTTTTATCATTACATTATGGAAAATAATGAACTTTATCACAATATGCTAATTTTTTGAGAAGGACCTGTATATATATATATATATATATTTCTACAGAATTGGTTCAAAGTTAGAGTTGGAAACAATGTGTCTTTTTCCACAAATTTTGTATGCATGCAAATTGTATATCCAAGGTAAACATTTCTAGTAATTGTGCAGTTAATTCTCATACTGTATTTTCAAAGTCAAAGTCAAAGTCAGCTTTATTGTCAATTTCTTCACATGTCAAGACATACAAGAGATCGAAATTACGTTTCCTCCATCCCACGGTGTACAGACAATATACTGTATGCCTACAGTCAATATAATAGTGCAAAAGTGCAAATAGTGCAAAAAGTCTGTTGTTCCAGTGTGCAATGTGCAATTTATGCATACAGTCAATATAATAATAATTTTCAGAAAGTATTGGAATATGTATCCTCTCCCCAAATTTGTCACTAATAAAACACAATAAAAAAAGGTTACAATTACAACAACAATTACAATTTTAACAATATTTCAAGTGCAATCTTTCTTTGTAAAAAGTATACATTTTATCATACGTATTTCAAAGGTAAGGATTCATTAGTTTGAATATTGGAACAAACACTATAATAACATCTTAGTTGTTAATTCAATATACCTACTTTATTTTTGACAAAACATCACATACTATATTTTTAACATATGAGCAGAAATTGGTGAACAAAAGCTTATTTGATGTGGCAGTAGTCTTTTTTTTTTACAGTAAAAACTGTATAATCTATCCAAAACTAATCAACGAAATATTGTCTAAACATTCATATTTAGTCTGTAACATTTTATTTCAACATATTTCAATCTATTTTTCTCATCTTAGTAGGCTATAGCAATATAGTTTGGTAAAACCTAAACTAGCAGATGTTCATGTAAAAATAACATGTTTACTAATGTAGGTGCGAGTGTGAATGAACGGCACAGATGCGTGCTGTAGCTACAGCTGTAGCTACCGTTCATTCATTCATTCACACACAGCCATGCGATTCATATTTAAACAGTCTTTGCGGTTTACAGACACTATTCCATATTGCGATTAGAACAAAGCACTTAAGAATAAATAACTTACTATTCACATCAGCTGGATCCGTTGCTCCTTGAAATGAAACTACCAGAACTTCTGAGGTAAATTTTCCAGGATTATTACGATAGTATTATTCCTCACAGCGTAGCAAGAAGACATAAAGTACATGATTTTCATTAAACTTGATGTGTTTTATCCAGATGAAATGGGCGCTGGCATGTTTGCATGGCTTGCCTCAGATCATTTGCGTTTGAATAGCACACGCTCTCCGTGGGCGTGGTCACATTAGCACTTAATGAGCTATAATGAGCTGAAAAGAAAACGACTGACATCTCTCTCTTTTCATACAGATTACATAAATTGAGAATATATTTTTTTTATATACATTTTTACATATGTATTTACAGACACTATTCCATATCGCGATAAGAACAAAGCACTCAAGAATAAATAACTTACTATTCACATCAGCTGGATCCGTTGCTCCTCGAAATGAAACTACCAGCACTTCTGAGGTTAATTTTCCAGGATTATTACAATAGTATTATTCCTCACAGAGTAGCAAGACGATGTAAAGTACATGATTCTTATTAAACTTGATGTGTTTTATCCAGCTGATGTGGGCGCTGGCATGTTAGCATCGGCTTGCCTCAGATCATTTAATAATACATTTATTTTATATAGCGCCTTTAAAAGTTGCTTTCTCAAAGCGCTTTACAGGCAAACATAACAACAGAGAAAACTACACACTTTAAATACAAAAATAAACAAATAAAAATGAATAATCAAGTAAAAGCAATCCTAAAATAAAATGTTTTAAGAAGAGATTTAAAAGTCACTAATGTATTTGCTTCCCTGATGTCGGCCGGGAGAGAATTCCAAAGCTTAGGAGCATAGGAAGAAAATGCTCTATCACCCCTGGAATGAAGCCGTGTCTTAGGAACAACCAAGAGACCACTCAGAGAGGAACGCAGATTACGGCGTGGTGTGTAAGGCATTAATAGATCAGTCAAGTACTGAGGAGCCAGATTGTGCAACGCCTTATATGCCAACATAAGGATTTTAAAATAAATACAAGTGCAAAGACTCCAAGACAGGGGTAATATGATCCCTAACCCTGACCCCAGACAAAACTCTAGCAGCCGAATTTTGTAAATATTGCAGTTTGTCAATTGATGATTTAGATACCCCAGCTAGAAGACCATTTGCGTTTGAATAGCGCGCGCTCTCCCTCGGCGTGGTCACATTAGCACTTAATGAGCTATATGAGCTGCTCCCGACGAGCTTGCATGGCTGACACCGTATGAATGAGTGAGTGAATGGGTGAATGTGAGGCAAAATGTAAAGCGCTTTGGTGGCCATTGGGTCTGTGAAAGCGCTATATAAATTTACATATTTACGCATTTACCATTACTTACCTGGTTCCAGGGTAGGGCAGAGTGTGCGTGGGAAGGCCTGGTGGCATCCCCGAACCGCACACTGCTGCCCAGTGGCGACAGAGGAGGAGGACGGGAGTGGCAAGGCATGGAAGCATAGCTCCCTGCCATCCGCACCCTCTTAAGACCCAGAGATAGAGAAGCTGCTCTTACTGAGAATTTGGGTACCACTGACTGAGATGCCCGTAGCGGAACAGAATTTGATTAAACAAAAGATTCCCCGCCCGGCCTCCAACAGGGAAGAGCAGCTGTGTCCAACTCTGGGTCGCCCGTCTCAGGGCTGCTGAGACAGGTGGCGCCGTCTTCCTGCGAAGGCTCGACGTCACTGTAGAGCTGGGTGTGTCGGAGTTCTTTTATTTTATTTATTTTTTTGCAGAGGACTGACACAATTGGGGACAAACAGACTGAGGGGCAGCCCACGAGTGACTCTGGTAGCACATCGGGGCAAGCTCTTGGTTATCTCAACCTGCTTCTGAACTGTGGAGAACTGCTGGGCTCAGTCTCCAACAGTGTCGTCAAAAAAGGACACCTCTTAAGATGGGCGCATCGAGAAACGGTCTTTGGCGATGTCTCGCACCTCTGCAAGGTTTAGCCATGGGGTGCTTATGGACCACCAGGGTGGACATCGTCTGGCCGAGGGCCAGCGCTGTGACTTAAATCACGATCAGTCACTATGCGCAGCTCAACCCCGACTCAGAACTACCCTCGTGCATTGAGTGTTTTGGCCTTCCACAGACTTTTCTGCAGATTTTGGCATGTTTGGCTTGCCACATTGGAGCCAAAATGCTTCCATACTGCCAAATTTTTCCACACACATCCGGGCAGGCACGGGGGCGGGGCAAGGCGATTATGCGCCGCACTGCGCCCCCAGAGTAGCCCGGGTAAGTATGGCTGTCAAGTCTGAATCTGATTCAGCATGAGCCCACACACCATTATAGTGGGAACTCAGCATCATCTTCATTTCTTTTTTAAACACAAAAACATTTCCAGAGCATAATAGCCCTCTGTCTCCGATGCAGCGATCGACAACTGATCGTCCCCTGGAGCCCTGAATGAAATGCTTGGTCCCTCATGAGAAGGACCAGTAATACCATCCGAAAGCTGCCAGGCATGCGAGACAGTGAACGTGGCCGTCAAACTCGATGGCACACAGCATGCTGAGCGCTCAAGCCCTTTTTTTTAAAAGGCAAGACGAACAAAAGTGCAGACGTGGTCATGCTCTCATGAGAGAGCATAAACCACCCACGAACGCAGTCTCAGCATTTTTGTGATGCGCTAGAGGAGAGAGGGCCCGAGGAGGTTTCGTGAATGCTCACTATAATCCTCAATCACCAGTGCTATTAGCCAAAGTAGCCCACCAGAGGAGTAACTAGATCGGGGGAATAGGCAAAGAGACTCCAACTCATTTGAGGCACTTGAGTCTCGATCGAGCATCTAGAGCAACGAACGACGTGCGCTGGGTTGCCATGACAACCCACGCTGTCAGCCGGCAGCTCGACGGCACACGGCACACTGAGCGGGTCAAGCCTTTACGAGAAAGGGGAGATGAACAACGTGCCGATGTGGTCATGCTCTCATGAGAGAACATGAACCACCCACGAACGCAGCCTCAACACGCTTAAGCCCAGGCATGTGAAACAGTGATCGTGGCCGTCAAATGAGGACAGGAAACGACCGCATCCAGAAACACACGGTTTGAATGACATCTTGAAAAAGACGCAGTATCAAACCGTGTATGCTCTTTCAGGAAACTGCTCTCTCTGGTGCTGAAGCACACAGGGAGATGGCCACGGCTACACAAACAGGACGATAGTGCAAGCCTGAAGTGAGCACTCACATTCTCATTGAAGGTGCAACATTCTAAGCTGTGAAAACAGCTGTTTTTGCCGGCTCTCTGTGAGATCGCGGGCTAGCGCTGTCTGCACTGTAACACCAACACCAGCTTGAAGAGGCGTTCTCCTGAAGAAGCAGACTCATTTTCTACTTTTTTGAAGTTAAAACACTCTAAGAAAATATTGCAGAGCAGGAACATCATTCATCGTCTGGCTCCGAAGCGAAAGACAAAGATGCGATGCAGCTGTTGCAATTATCGCATTGTTAAGTTAGACTCGAAGTGGATTGGTCTCACTAGCGAGATTATCTATCGTCAGATCACCTCTGGCGTACGTAGAGTGACTGACGAACGGGAAACTACAGTATCTTTTATAGACATGGTATCATAATAATGCCATAGATTCATAGTGTAGCAAATTAGCTCATAAGGAAAATATTAATAATTATTCATAACTTGTTAGTTATTCAATGTTGGGAAATAACTTTCTCACTGTACAGTACAGGGCATGCAGTCAGAATCTGGGATCATGAAATTGACTTTTATATAAACTAAATCACAAACAAAACTAATCTAAACACACATACACATAATCACACATACATGGGTACAATGGTAAGTGACAGAATGAAACCGGAAGCAGGAAATGAAACTATGGAAAAGATCCATTTCACTATGAAAAGAACCATCAGCTCATTATTTTCATAGCACCTCATTAAATGTATACCTGCATGGCCTTTGCAGTGAAAGCATTTTGTGAAGTTCCTGAAGAAGGATTTTGATGGTTCAATGAGTTTCAACCGATTTCTTTTGCGTTGAATGAAGAAATGGTGATGAACTTGCATGGTTTGTTTGACACTGTTCTGTTTTTCTCTCTCTCCATGAGCACATGGCTGGAGTGCAGATTGTGGCCTGCCGACCCTTGGCCGGAGAGGCCTCGCAGAGCAACCAGGAGAAGGGAGGAAGTCAGAAGAGTTGATGGTTGCCCATTCAGTGATGGTAAAGTTGCAATTTTCTTCTGAGTTGGAATGAAGAAATTACAGTCTGACTCTGTTGGGAGAGTGAAGACATAGCAAGCTGTGGTCAAGGCCTGCTGGCGCCCATGGGCCCCGGCAGGGGTCCCCACGCACATCAACGCGAAGAAGCAGCAGTAGAAGCCAGAAGAAGAGGGAGGTCACTGTGAATTTGGCTCTAATAAAGCCTGAGAAAAGTCCCACCACTTGCTTGGCCAATGAGAAAGGTGGAATTTCCAAGCGGGAAAATTCCTCTGTTGGAGATTTATGGTTCTTTGTCTCAAGCGTGCTCATTTGCATGTGCAGCTGG
Source organism: Rhinichthys klamathensis goyatoka (assembly GCF_029890125.1). NCBI lineage: Eukaryota > Metazoa > Chordata > Actinopteri > Cypriniformes > Leuciscidae > Rhinichthys > Rhinichthys klamathensis. The sequence continues at coordinate 2,626,552 of NW_026606637.1, forward strand.
ATTGGTTGCTGATGAAGAAACTATTAAAGATTCTTGTAATACTAATATGTTGCGCAGCTATCGACATATCATCTACACGATCATTTCGATCTTCAAAGTACAAATTTATAGAGACCAGGTGAGGTTACATTGACCGTTGGTTCTATCCTAAAATACATAGCATCAAAAAATAATAGTATCAAAATACATTACACGAGACAGTAAATCATTCAGACAATGTCCTGGGGTGCATGTTCATTTATAGATCAGTTTGTCTATAAATGAATGCAGGAAAGTTTGTTTTAAGGGCTGTGTCTTTTTTATGGCCTTATGGTCATTTATGGTCTTATCAGTTGGTAGTCATGGTAACTGAGGCCCTTCTTGCCCTAGTTGGGGGATGGGTAAATAGATACCAGAGTGAGTTTTAAAGATTATTTGTTAAATATAACAAATAACTGTGTCTGATTTGTCTCAGTCGTAACAGTAGACATGTACTATGGTAGTATTTGGAGTACTAAAAAGTACTCTGGGGTACTATAAATTCCATTGGACATGAATATGTTAATCATTGAATAACATAGTATATATCAATATTCCAAATAGTTCCATCATCATTTGATATCATCACTTTACCATGCTACCATACAGCCTTTATCAAAGTGTTTGCTGACTTTCTATCAGAGTTAGTACTAGCTGCAGATAAATACCTAATTGTTGGTGAATATCCATGTAGATAATGAAAAAGACACATTGGGATTAGCATTCACAAGTCAAGTCAAGTCATCTTTATTTATATAGCGCTTTTTACAATACAGATTGTATCAAAGCAGCTTCACAGTGATAACATGAAAAATAAATACAAGAAGTTTGTTTCTAGAATAAAATTGCTTCATCGTCCACCTGAAGTAAGGCAGATCAAAAATATTGTTGAATAATTAAATGTCCCTAACTAAGCAAGCCAAAAGCCAAGGCAACAGTGGCAAGGAACCAAAACTTCATCAGGTGACAGAATGGAGAAAAAAACCTTGGGAGAACCCAGGCTCAGTCGGGGGCCAGTTCTCCTCTGGCCAACGAAGGAACAGTGTATGATTCGGGCAGCATTACAAGTCAGATTGGATCGGAACATTTAGAGTATTTATCCATTTCCATCTGTTTGGAAGTCGAAGTAATCACGCCGGTATGGAGACGAGTTGTTGAGGATCAGTGCTGATGGCTGTCGTGTCGATGAGGCCTTCACAGGGCAGATGAGGCTGGCACTTCAGGATGAGTTGGGATGGGTCCAGGCGCAGGTCCACCATAGAGGGTCCCTCGGGATAAACAGAGAGACTAATATTAGCGTAGACGCCATCCTTCTTATGATGTACCAAGTACATCAGGATTTACGGGACGTGTTCCCGGTTCCGGCTGATCTAAACTATGCAGCCTAATTTTGAATTAAGGAAGTCTATAGTGTGTTATGTGTATGCTAGGCCAAAGAGATGTGTTTTTAGTCTAGATTTGAACTGACAGAGCGTGTCTGCTTCCCGGACAATGTTAGGAAGATTGTTCCAGAGTTTTGGTGCTAAAAAGGAAAAGGATCTACCGCCTGCAGTCGATTTTGATATTCTAGGTATTATTAACTGGCTGGAATTTCGAGAACGCAATAGGCGTGAAGGGCTATAATGCGTTAAGAGCTCGCTCAAGTACTGGGGAGCTAAACCATTTAGTGCTTTGTAAGTAATCAGCAATATTTTAAAATTTATACAATGTTTAATAGGCAGCCAATGCAGTGTTGACAGAACCGGGCTAATATGGTCATATTTCCTGGTTCTGGTAAGAACTCAAGCTGCTGCGTTTTGAACAAGCTGTAGTTTGTTTATTAAGCGTGCAGGGCAACCACCCAGTAGAGCGTTACAATAATCTAGCCTTGATGTCATGAACGCATGAACTAATTGTTCCGCATTTGTCAATGAGAGCATACGGCGTAATTTAGATTTATTTTTAAGATGGAAAAATGCGGTTTTACAGATACTAGACACGTGATTGTCAAATGAAAGATTGATATCAAAGAGCACACCCAGGTTCCTAACCGACGACGAAGACTTAACAGAGCAGCCATCAAGTGTTAGACAGTATTCTACGTTATTACGTGTGGAAGTTTTTTGTCCAATAATTAGAATCTCTGTTTTTTCAGAATTTAGTAGTAGGAAATTACTAGTCATCCAATTTTTTATATCAGCTATTCATTCTGTTAATTTTGTGAATTGGTAAGTGTCGTTAGGTTTTGAAGAAATATACAGCTGAGTATCATCGGCATAACAGTGAAAGCTAATTCCATGTTTCCTAATGATATCTCCTAATGGTGGCATGTACAGAGTGAACAGCAGCGGTCCTAGTACTGAGCCTTGTGGTACTCCATACTGAACTTGTGATCGATAAGACATCTCTTCATTTACTGCTACAAACTGATAACGGTCAGATAAGTATGATTTAAACCATGCTAATGCAAATCCACTAATGCCAACATAGTTTTCTAGTCTATTTAAAAGAATGTTGTGGTCAATTGTGTCAAATGCAGCACTAAGATCAAGTAACACTAATAGAGATACAACCACGATCGGATGATAAGAGCAAATCATTTGTGACTCTGATGAGAGCAGTCTCAGTACTATGGTACGGTCTAAATCCGGACTGAAAATCCTCGCAGATATCATTTCTTTCAAGAAAGGAACACAGTTGTGAGGATACTGCTGTTTCCAGTATCTTTGACAGAAAAGGCAGATTCGAGATCGGACTGTAATTGACTAATTTTGTATGATCAAGTTGCGTTTTTTTAACAAGTGGTTTTATCATAGCCAGCTTAAAGGTTTTTGGTACGTATCCTAGAGACAGAGACGAATTAATGATATTGAGACTATGTTCCTTTTTAGAAAGAAATGGTATCTGCAAGCATTTCCAGTCAGGATTTAGACCAGGGGTGGCGAACCCGCGGCTCGCGATCCGCGTGCGACTCTTTGACTGCTTTTTTGCGGCTCGGTTCAGTCATGTTATAGCTATCGCTTTTCATTCACCTTTTTTAGAATTTCTAAATTTTATTTAAAAATAAATAGGAATGAATTTAAATGTATTTTCTGAATGTAATTTTACTTTTTAAAATAATATATTATTCATATATTTTTTTTAATTATTTTTAACAGAACCTCAACTCTCGCGTAATTTAACGTGGCTAGCCTATTGTTGACTGACAGGAGCTGCCGCTGTCAGGTTAACGTGAAGTACGTTAGTAGGAATTATCATGGCAGAATCAAAGAAGCATACAGCTAAGCGCAAATATGAAGATGAGCACAGAAAATTTGTATCTGAATGGGAGGATTTATATTTTTTTGTTGAACGAAATGGAAAACCATTCTGCTTGATATGCCAGACGTCGTTGTCGCATTTTAAGGCTTCAAATCTTGAGCGCCATTTCACATCACTCCATTCTACGATGACCCGGGAATTTCCCAAAGGCAGTGAACTTCGCAAGCACAAGGTAAACACTTTGAAACGTCAGACAGAGAAGCAAAGTCAGCTTTTTCGGAAATTTACCAAGCATTCAGAGACAGTGACATTAGCGTCACATCAACTGGCATGGAACATTGCTCGTGCAAAAAAACCATATCGTGAAGGGGAATTTCTTAAAAAGTGCCTTAGTGATGTTGTTGCTATTCTTTGTCCCGAAAATGAAAATTTGAAACGTTCAGTAAAGGACCTTCAGCTGTCACGGCACACAGTTGAAGAGAGAATATCGGACATTAACGTCTCAGTTGAAAGACATTTATATTCAGATCTTCAGAAGTGCCGGTATTTCAGCATTGCTTTGGATGAGTCTTGCGATGTTCAAGATAAGCCACAGTTGGCGATATTTGTACGATTTGTGTCAGAAGACTGCACAATTAAGGAAGAGCTGCTTGACATTGTGCCACTTAAAGACAGAACCCGTGGCATCGACCTAAAAGAGACACTGATGGCTGTTGTTGAGAAAGCAGATCTGCAGTTATCAAAGCTAACAGCAATCTCCACTGACGGAGCACCAGCCATGTTGGGATCTGGGAAAGGCCTTGTAGGGCTGTGTAAAGCTGATGACCGGTTTCCTGAATTTTGGACATTTCACTGTATTATCCACCAAGAGCACTTGGTGTCTAAAAAGCTGAACTTTGATCACATCATGAAACCTGTGCTGGAAATTGTCAATTTTATACGCACACATGCTCTCAATCACAGGCAGTTCAAAAATCTAATTGCTGAGCTTGATGAAGATCTTCCATCTGATCTGCTTCTTCACTGTGCTGTAAGATGGCTTTCAAGAGGTAATGTGCTTTCTCGTTTTTTTTAGCTTTTAACCCTCTGATGGTCTTCGGGGTCTATTGGACCCCAAATGACTTTTGCTCAAATTAAAAAAAATGTTCTCTTTGTCCAAATGGTTTGAAACTTTCTACGGCTCTCAACACTTTCTAGATCTACAAAAAAAAAAAAAAAATTTTATGATATCTGTTTTTATGTTGGCGTGACAAAAATAGTCACACTCGTGGTCTTCGGGGTCTATTGGACCCCGCAATCAAAATAGACAAAATAACATCATCAAAATCAGAAACAACGTAGAACACATAGACAGAAATGACAGAAATAAAGTGGCACACTTCCAACAATGCAAAAAACATCCACAATCCAAAATTATCATGCTCACCACAGGCGCACACACACACACAAACACACACATAAAGAGGAATACATTTATACAGGAATACATACAGACTATAAAAACTGTTCTCTTATCATTTGTAAAATAAAATAATCTAAAATGCAGAACCACCAGAAAAATAAATTGGTAACACTTAGACGCATTGAAAATGTGCGCACACACACATACACACACACACACACACGCACACAGACACACAAACACACACACACAGGAATACATTTGTAAGGCTATAAAAAGTCTTATAATTTGTCAAATAAAATCATACAAAATGAAGAACCACCACAAAAATAAATTGGTGACACTGTACACATAAAAATAAAAATAAAATGTACACACACACACACAACAACAACAACAACAGTGAAGTGCCAAACCTGCTCCAACCCTGTCTGCAGAAGTCATGCGGTTTACCATTCATAGTGTTTTTTCAGAACAAAAAATGCTAAATTTTGACAAAAAATATATTATTTTTGTTATAATTGTGATTTTATAATATTTAGATATGAATCCAACTGAATCCAACTTTAGAAACTATATATTTCAGTAATTCAAATAGCAAATAGCATATAATGGAGCTCTATAGCCATCTAGTGGTTAAAGTGATTTATTACTAATTTTAACCTGTATTTTCCAAAAAATGGGCAAAAATCTTACATTAAACCTTGTAAAATTATCCATGGTATCCCCAGGAATGAAAGTTAGAAATCTGGGTCTTTTGTAAAGTTTATTTAACATAAAATGCTGTTTTTTTGTAAAAATCCTATTTAATTAAATATTTATTTATTTATTTATAGAAATTAAAAAAAAATCACAAATTCTCCAAAAACTGCACAAATGTTGAGTAAAAACATTAATAAACAGAGTAAAATTATATTTGTTAAAAAAAAAATATATTGTTCAGTTACAAAATTAAATGTTGTTGTCTGGGGTCCAATAGACCCCGAAGACCACGAGTGTGACTTTTTTTTGAAGACCATCAGAGGGTTAAATCCAGTGAAGCTGTTCCTCACAGAGAAACATAAGGACTATCCTTAGCTACGTGATCCCCAGTGGATTTCGGACTTGGCTTTTTTGGTCGACATGCTGCATTATCTGAATGGCCTCAATGTGGATCTGCAAGGGCAGTTAAAGATGGTGTCTGACCTGGTGCAGAGTATTTTCACATTTGTCAACAAACTCAAGCTGTTCAAGACTCATCTACAAAAGAGGCAGTTAACACATTTTCCATCCTTGTTGAAGGCAAGTGGGTTGCAGAGGTTGTAAACGGGAGTACTGCACGGTATGCAACACTGCTTGAAAATCTCGAACAGAGTTTTGAGGACAGATTCTCCGGCCTACGCCAAAAAAGACCACAAATGTAATTTCTTATCAACCCATTCACTGCTGAATCAGACTGTTTAAAAGCCCCTTTAGTGGAAGATGAAGCAGCAACTCAGCTTGAAATGATTGAACTTTCTGAGGATGACAGACTTAAAAGTGTTCTGAGGGAAGGAACCGTGGAGTTTTGGAAGATTGTGCCGAATGAGAGATATCCCAATGTCAAACAGGCTGCAGTCAAACTATTGTCAATGTTTGGGTCAACTTACATGTGTGAATCACTTTTTTCAACACTGAAACAAGTGAAATCAAAGCATCGCTCTGTCCTGACTGACACGCATGTGAAAGAATTACTACGAGTAGCCACAACTGAATACAAGCCAGACTTAACAAAGATTGTGGAAACCAAGGAGTGCCAGGTGTCCCACTGAGTCATGTAACCTTTTAGGTAGGCTGATACTATGACAAACATTGACAAACATTAAAATCCATGAAAACTATTGTGTGATATGTAATTAGTAATTGTAATAAGTAATACATTTTAAAGGAGCTGTATGTAAGAAATTTATTTCAATTAATCATAAAATGGCCCTGAAATGTCACTAGACATTAAGAAATCATGTGCATTTCAAATACTTATATCACTGACAACAGTAGTCTGGCCAGGATATTGTCATTTAAAAAGTGCAGTTGCAGCCCTCAACTGATGTTGATGATGTCATGTTGTGTTTTGGTCTGATGCTCCGCCCTCCACCTATCTACCAATCACGAAGTCAGTAGTGTTGCGGGATCCGGGTTGCCAGCTCTGCTCTAGTTACCACAGCTGCAGCTCGTCACGCTCCTGCTGGATCCTGCAGCCGATCTGGCAACCTCGAATCAGGGAGGAGGGGGAGGGGATACACCACTCTACAGTAATTTGACAGTGTTTGCAGTACTAGTTTTGGCCACAATCTTACATACAGCTCCTTTAATGTTATTGTTAGACACATCTGTTGTGTGGCTCTTTGCAGTGATGAGGGATTTTTTTTTTGGCTCATCATGCTAAACAGGTTCGCCACCCCTGATTTAGACCATATAATAGTACTGAGACTGCTCTCATTAGAGTTACAAATGATTTGCTCTTGTCATCCAATCATGGTTGTATCTCTTTATTAGTGTTACTGGATCTTAGTGCTGCATTTGATACCATCGACGAAAACATTAAGCATGGCATTAGTTTTCACTGTTATGCTGATGATACTCAGCTCTATATTTCTTCGTGCCCCAACATTAGCGCACCAATTCACAAAATTAACGGAATGCATAGCTGATATAAAAATTTGGATGACTAGTAATTTCCTACTACTAAATTCTGAAAGAAAAAACAGAGTTTTTAATTATTGGGCAAAAAATCTCAGCACGTATTAACCCAGAATACTGTCTAACAATTGATGGCTGCTCTGTCAAGTCTTCGTCGTCGGTTTGGAACCTGGATGTGCTCTTTGATACCACGTTTCTAGCATCTGTAAATTATTCCATCTTAAAAATATATCTAAATTACGACACATGCTTTCAATGAAAAATGCGGAACAGTCAGTTCATGCTGTCACAGTCCTCATCTGCACCTGTCTGTCCTTGTCTGCACTACACTACCCAGAATCCTCCTTGTCTCCACACCTGAACTCACTCCCTCACTTACCAGCCTGTTCCTCGTTATCATCATCTGTGTCACCTGTCTTCACATCATTATGGTTCATTTGTCTCTGTATTTAGTTCCTTCTGTTCAGTTTGTCTTGGTTGGTTCTCGTTTATGTTACATGGTGTAATGCTTGAGTGTTTCCCTATGACCGTCATTCTGTATCTGAGTTTTGATTATATAAGTAAATGTTTGAATTGGAGTCGTTGTGTCAGCCTCTCCTTCATCCTGCACCATCACCCGTGACAGAAGAACCGACCAAGAAGGTAATGGAGGAGAACGCAATGGATACGTTTCTGTTCAACCAGAATGGAAGTTCTTTGGAGGAATTAGTGGAAGTTTACCTGCATCTGTATCAGGATGATTACTGGGAGGAGGAGTTTTTAAAGCAATGGTTTTGGGGAGGACTAGATGATCCACTAACCCAGATACTGCTGCTCAAAGACTTAGACCGACCTTTTCTTGAGTTCTTGGACCGAGCTCTTTTTGTCTGTGGTTCCTCCCTCACTGTAACACCAGCTGATCCTGAGTTTCCAGTGCCAGAGCTTCATGTCAGCCACGTCCAGCCAGAGCTTCACGTCAGCCACGTCCAGCCAGAGCTTCACGTCAGCCACGTCCAGCCAGAGCTTCACGTCAGCCACGTCCAGCCAGAGTCTCACGTCCGTCCAGCCAGAGACCGTCCAGCCAGAGACCGTCCAGCCAGCTCTGGAGGACGCAGTGCTCCTTGTGGGATCCATGGCTGTTTTGTGTGTGTGGGCAACACACACATTCGTTACAGCCCATGGTCCCGTCCAGCCCTGAGCTTCCTTCGCCGCTGGTTCCGCCCAGCTCAAAGCCCTCTTCGCCGCTGGTTCCGCCCAGCTCAAAGCCCTCTTCGCCGCTGGTTCCGCCCAGCTCAAAGCCCTCTTCGCCGCTGGTTCCGCCCAGTTCAAAGCACACTTCGCCGCTGGTTCCGTCCAGCTCAAAGCCCTCTTCGCCACTGGTCCCGTCCAGCAAAAAGCCCTCACCACTTGCCCAGCCAGAGACTGTTCACGTCCCGTCTGCCCAGCCAGAGACTGTTCACGTCCCGTCTGCCCAGCCTGGGTCTGCTCAAGTCCCGTCTGCCCAGCCTGGGTCTGCTCACGTTCCGTCTGCCCTGCCTGTCCCTCATCCAGTCACTCTCCCCAAGAATTTTTTTGGGGGGGGCCATAGGTCTCCGCCATGGCTACCCGAAGGGTCCTCACCACCATGGCCACCTGAAGGGTCCTCACCACCATGGCCACCTGAAGGGTCCTCACCACCATGGCCACCTGAAGGGTCCTCACCACCATGGCCACCTGAAGGGTCCTCTCCGCCATGGCACATGCGTTCAAGGCTAGATTATTGTAATGCTCTACCCGCCGGGCTATCGGCCCCTGAGGGATTTTGTACCGGCCCTTTAGGACATTTCTCCACCACTTTTTGCTAAGGTCGATATTTCCACCACTTTTGAAACATATCGTAGCACGAATGTACCAATACAAATAAATAAAAAATCTCCAGTTAACTAGCAGAGCATTCATTTCGTTCGTTTGTTAAATAAGAGGCGCTCTAGTGCTGTAATGTGGTGTTTTTTAAATCAAGTGATCAAAGTGCTCATTGCTGCTGCGATCAGTGGCACGGATACTGTGTTCTCTTGTGGCTCGCTTGTGTCACACAAACGTGTCCCTGCCTGATATTCAACCACTGATAAACATAATCGGTTTTGTTGAGAATAAAAAAAAAACCTATTCGAGTGCGGATTAGAACCCAGAACCTCTGACACGCTTGGCAAAAGTTCTGCCACTGGACCATTTAAATACACACTTCTATGTACGTCAGATCTATGTACGTATTCATGTGAAAATTCTCGCCACTAACAACATACATATATATATATATATATACCTCATTAAACGACAAATTAAACCCAATGTACTATCTGAAATGTTTTGCCTTGATACTTGCAATGTTATGTTGTTATAATTCTATTCTGTACCACACTATGCACTTTGGTTTTATTTTTGTTGGTGGAGATACATTTGATGTTGCCTGCCACTCAATCTTAAATATCTGTGATATGGCTGACTTAGACTGATTGTTAGGTGTCTGATTTATGTTCAAAATGGACAAAAGTGAGTACAGTAGTAGTCCATGTGTGGATTTATGGGGCAGTCTATTTATTTATTTTTTTGAAGGAAAAAAGTGTGAGTTGTATTCAGTTACCATTTAGCTGCATTTCTGTTTTTAGCCAGTGGAGAAGGGGGACAGTTTGATGTTTCTGAGAATTATTTCCCCCTTTACTTTTAACACTGAAATGTATCTCCTCATTGTCAATTGAGGATAACAAGCTGTACAGTTGTGTTGGTACAGTTATGTGCAATTAAGTGGATGTTTTCTGGTGGTTCATTGCATTTCTCTAATTGTCTGTGTCTCTGATTTTTCAACATTGTATTGCCATTTGAATGTAACAATGCCTTGGGCCTATGTGTCTTAGTGCATCACAATGTGCATATGTTGTTCTGCATTTACAAAATAGAATATATTGATTCCTTCAGTATGTTGTTGTAATTTCTTTATTTGTTACCATAATTACTCATATTCTCCGGCCCCTTATTTTGCCTCAGTTTCATGAACTGGCCCCAATTCCAAATTAATTGAATAGCCCTGCTCTACTAGGTGGTTGCCCTGCACGCTTAATAAACATAGTCCAGTTGGTCCAAAACGCAGCAGGTAGAGTTCTTACTACAACCAGAAAGTATGACTGTACAGTATTAGCCCAGTTCTGTCAACATTGTATTGGCTCCCTATTAAACATCGTATAAATTTTAAAATATTGCTGACTACTTACAGAGTACTAAGTGGTTTAGCTCCCCAGTACTTGAGGGAGCTCTTGATGCAATATAGTCCTTCACATCTACTGCGGTCTCAAAATTCTGGCCAGTTGATAGTACCTAGAATATCAAAATCAACTGCAGGCAGTAGATCCTTCTACTATGTAGCACCTAAACTTTGGAACAGTCTTCCTAACATTGTCCGGGAAGCAGACATACTCTGTCAGTTTAAATCTAGACTAAAAACGCATCTATTTTACCTGGCATGCATATAGAACATTATACATTTATATTATTCAAATCAGTTAAATGATTATTAGGCTGCATAGATTAGGTCAGCCAGAACCAGACACACTTCCTATAACACCTGATGTACTCGTTACATCATAAGAAGAATGGCATCTATGCTAATGTTAGTCTTTCTGTTTTCCGAGGTTTAATTCAATTCAATTAAATTCAAATTTATTTGTATAGCGTTTTTCACAATACATATTGTTTCAAAGCAGCTTTACAGAAAGTGCATTTCAGAAATGTACATAGAAAAATACAGTTAGTTAATCATGTATTAATTTAGGGCATAACATATCGCCGGCGTTGAGTCGTCTCTTCACAGGCGTCGAGTCGTCTCTTCACAGGCGTTTAGTCATCTCATCGCAGGTGTTGGGGCATCTGAAGTCTCCGTGAGAGGCTGGATACAAACTGGAGCTGACTAACGCTATTTACCTCCAGCAGAAAAGCAGATGGGAAATAATTAGCATAGCTGCTGTTCATAATATTAATGCATTCGATCTGATTCAACAGTGGTATAAAAGGTAAGCATTATGTGAATGCTTGGCTAAAGAGATGCGTCTTTAATCTAGTTTTAAACTGGGACAGCGAGTCTGAGCCTCGAACAATATCAGGAAGGCTATTCCAGAGTTTAGGAGCTAAATGTGAGAACGCCCTCCCTCCTTTAGTGGACTTAGATATCCTAGGAATGACCAGAAGCCTCGAATTTAGTGATCTTAAAGAACGCGGTGGATTGTAGGGCGATAGAAGGTCCATTAAATACACAGGTGCTAGACCATTTAGGGCTTTATAGGTCAATAGTAATACTTTGTAATTGATACGGAACTTAATAGGTAACCAGTGTAGAGATGATAAAATTGGTGTTATATGATCATATTTTCTTGACCTAGTAAGAACTCTAGCAGCTGCATTTTGCACTAACTGTAGCTTGTTTATTGAGGATGCAGGACAACCAGCTAATAAAGCATTACAGTAATCTAGTCTCGAGGTCATGAATGCATGAACTAACTTTTCTGCATCAGAAACAGATAGCATGTTACGTGGCTTAGCAATGTTTCTAAGGTGGAAAAAGGCTGTTCTTGTAACATATGAAATATGATTTTCGAAAGACAAGTTGCGGTCTAGTATAACACCCAGGTCTTTTACTGTAGTGGATAAAGTAACAGGACATCCTTCTAAATTAAAGTTGTATTGTAAGAGGTTTTTTGGGTAGTTTTTTGGATCAATAAGTAATACCTCCGTTTTATCTGAATTTAATTACACGTCATCCAGCATTTTATATCTTTAAGACACTCTGTCAATTTAGATGAGTTAGTGTTTTCATCTGGTCATGATGAAATATATAATTGAGTGTCATCAGCATAACAGTGGAAATTAATTCCATGTTTTCTTATAATATTACCAAGTGGCAGCATATATATTGAGAATAGCAGAGGGCCTAACACCGATCCTTGCGGCACTCCATAGTCTACTGACGTTATCTTCGATTTTTCCCCATTTAAACAGACAAAATGGTAACGGTCTGATAAGTATGATCTAAACCAGCTTAATGCCTGTCCCTGAACACCAGTGTAGTTTTGTAGTCGATCCAAGAGTATTTTATGATCTATAGTGTCGAACGCAGCGCTAAGATCAAGTAGAACTAGTATTGAGATACAGCCTTGGTCATAAGCTAAAAGTAAATCATTTGTAATTTTAACTGGCGCAGTTTCTGTGCTATGATGCGGTCTGAATCTTGACTGAGATTTTTCATAGATATCATTTTCTTGCAAGAAAGAGCACAATTTAGCAGACACAACTTTTTCTAGTATTTTAGACATAAATGGAAGATTTGAAATGGGTCTGTAATTTGCTAGGTTATTTGGATCTAATTGCGGTTTCTTAATGAGAGGTTTTATTACTGCCAGCTTGAATATTCTTGGAACATGACCTAAAAATAAAGACGAGTTAATAATGTTGAGAAGAGGCTCTTCCATTACAGGTAACACTTCTTTCAGTAGTTTAGTGGGTATTGGATCTAATAAACATGTTGTTGGTTTAGATGCAATGATAAGTTTATTTAGCTCTTCCTGTCCTATAGTTGTAAAGCGTTGTAGTTGTTGACATGACAAATTTCAGCAGTACGTAATATGCAAGTTACCATGTAATGATCAGTGACATCATCACTTTACGGTATAATATCTATATCGGTTGGATTGGTTCCATATGATATAATTAAATCTAGTGTATGATTTAGACGATGAGTGGGACCACTGACGTTTTGCTTGACCCCAAAGGAGTTTAATAAATCTGTAAACGCAGCCCCTAACGCATCATTTGTGTTATCTACGTGTATATTAAAATCTCCAACAATTATTGCTTTATCGACATTGACCAATAGATCTGAGAGAAAGTCTGCAAACTCTTTTAGGAAATCAGCATAGGGCCCTGGAGGTCTATATACAGTAACCAAGGCTATAGATAATAGGGATTTCTTTCTTACATCTAAGAGCGTAACATTTAGCACAAGTACTTCAAACGAATTAAACCTGTGACCTGTTTTCTGAGTAACATTTAGAATATCTCTATAGATTGTTGCAACACCGCCGCCACGACCGATCAGACGGGGCTCATGCTTATAACAGTATCCTGGTGGAGTAGACTCATTTAGACCGAAATAATCATTTGGTTTAAGCCAGGTTTCAGTAAGACAAAGTACATCGAAACTATTATCTGTGACCATTTCATTTACAATAACCGCCTTAGGTGTGAGCGATCTAATGTTTAGAAGACCTAGCTTTAGAAATTGTTTTTGTTCACTGATATTGAGATTTTCTGGTTTAATTACAATAAGATTTTTCCTATCCTACAGTAGATTTATTGTTTGGCCTCACTAAACGAGGAATAGACACAGTTTCTATATAATGTTCTACACTACTTATGATATCAATTAAGTTGGGACAGCAAAGACTGTGATTTGGACTTTGACTTACTAGTCATTTGGTGTGTAACGTCTTGGAGATGTTGTCCGACAGAACAGCCGCTCCGATTCTGCTGGGGTGCAGGCCATCAGCACGGTAGAGCCTAGGTCGCTCCCAGAACAGATTCCAACAAGAAAAAAGTTTGATGAGACAAACTTTAAGTTGGCTTGAAAAAGCCTGACCAGAGAGTTGGAAGAAGTTTAAAATAGTTTGAAGTTTAAAGTAGTTTGAAGTTTGATAGATGGATTAGTTAGAAAGAAAGAATAGTTAGAAAGAAAGAAAATGATAAGTTAGAAAGAAAAGAAAGATTAGTTAGATATAAGATCTACTTTCAATAAAAGAAAGATTAGTAAGAAAGAAAGAAAGAAAGATTAGTTTGAAAGAATGAAAGAAAGAATGAAAGAAAAAAAGATTAGTTAGAAAGAAAAAAGAATGATTAGTTAGAAAGAATGAAAGATTAGTTAGAAAGAAAGAAGAAAGATTAGCTAGAAAGAAATGAAAAAAGAAAGATTAGTTAGAAAAAAGAAAGATTAGTTAAAGAAGAAAGAACTATTAGTTAAAAAAGAAAGATTAGTTAGAAAAAAAGAAAGATTAGGTAGAAAGAAAGATTAGTTAGAAAGAAAGAAAAAAGAAAGAAAGATTAGGTAGATAGAAAGAAAGATTAGTTAGAAAGAAAGAAAAAAGAAAGAAATATTATGTAGAAAGAAAGAAAGATTAGTAAGAAAGAAAGAAAGAAAGATGGATTTGTTAGAAAGAAAAAAGATTAGTTAGAAAGAAAGAAAGATTAGTTAGAAAGAAAGATAGATCAGTAAAAAAGTAAAAAAGAAAGATAGATTAGTTAGAAAGAAAGATAGATTAGTTAGAAAGAAAGAAAGAAAGAAAGAAAGAAAAAAGAAAGAAATATTAGGAAGAAAGAAAGATTAGTAAGAAAGAAAGAAAGATGGATTAGTTAGAAAGAAAGAAAGATAATTAGTTAGAAAGATGGATCAGTTAGAAAGAAAGATAGATTAGTAAGAAAGAAAGAAGGAAAGAAAGAAAGATATAAAGAAAAAAGATTAGTTAGAAAGAAAGATTAGAAAGAAAGAAAGAAAGATTAGTTAGAAAGATTAGTTAGAAGAAAGAAGGATTAGTTAGAAAGAAAGAAAGAAATATTAGTTAGACAGAAAGAAAGAAAGAAAGAAAGAAAGAAAGAAAGAAAGAAAGAAAGAAAGAAAGAAAGAAAGAAAAAAGATTAGTTAGAATGAAAGAAAGAAAGATTAGTTAGAAAGAAAGAAAGAAAGATTAGTTAGAAAGAAAGAAAAAAAAGAAAGAATAGTTAGAAAGAAAGAAATAAAGATTAGTTAGAAAGAATGAAAGAAAGAAAGATTAGTTAGAAAGAAAGAAAGATAGAAAGAAAAAAGATTAGTTAGAAAGAAAGAAAGAAAGAAAGATTAGTTAGAAAGAAAGAAAGATTAGTTAGAAAGAAAGAAAGATTAGTTAGAAAGAAAGAAAGATTAGTTAAAAAGAAAGAGAAAGAAATATTAGTTAAAAAGAAAGAAAGATAGAAAGAAAAAAGATTAGTAAGAAAGAAAGAAAGATTAGTTAGAAAGAAAGAAAGATTAGTTAGAAAGAACGAAAGAAAGATTAGTTAGAAAGAAAGAAAGATTAGTTAGAAAGAAAGAAAGAGAAAGAAAGATTAGTTAGAAAGAAAGAGAAAGAAAGATTAGTTAGAAAGAAAGAAAGATTAGTAATAAAGAAAGATTAGGTAGAAAGAAAGAAAGATTAGGTAGAAAGAAAGAAAGAAAGAAAGAAAGAAAGAAAGAAAGAAAGAAAGAAAGAAAGAAAGAGAAAGAAAGATTAGTTAGAAAGAAAGAAAGAAAGAGAAAGAAAGATTAGTTAGAAAGAAAGATTAGTTAGAAAGAAAGAAAGATTAGTAATAAAGAAAGATTAGTTAGTAAGAAAGAAAGATTAGGTAGAAAGAAAGAAAGAAAGAGAAAGAAAGATTAGTTAGAAAGAAAGAAAGAGAAAGAAAGATTAGTTAGAAAGAAAGATTAGTTAGAAAGAAAGAAAGATAGAAAGAAAAAAGATTAGTTAGAAAGAAAGAAAGAAAGAAAGAAAGATTAGTTAGAAAGAAAGAAAGAAAGAAAGAAAGAAAGAAAGAAAGAAAGAAAGAAAGAAAGAAAGAAAGAAAGAAAAAAATATTTTCTTTCTTTAGATTAGGTAGAAAGAAAGAAAGAAAAAAGATTAGTTACAAAGAAAGAAAAAATATTAGTTAGAAAGAAAGAAAGATTAGTTAGAAAGATTAGTTAGAAAGAAAGAAAGAAAGAAAGAAAGAAAGAAAGAAAGAAAGAAAGAAAGAAAGAAAGAATAGCTAGAAAGAAAGAAAGATTAGTTAGAAAGAAAGAAAGATAGATTAGTAAGAAAGAAAGAAAAAAGAAAGAATAGTTAGAAAGAAATAAATAAAGATTAGTTAGAAAGAATGAAAGAAAGAAAGATTAGTTAGAAAGAAAGAAAGATAGAAAGAAAAAAGATTAGTTAGAAAGAAAGAAAGAAAGAAAGAAAGATTAGTTAGAAAGAAAGAAAGAAAGAAAGATTAGTTAGAAAGAAAGAAAGATTAGTTAGAAAGAAAGAGAAAGAAATATTAGTTAGAAAGAAAGAAAGATTAGTTAGAAAGAAAGAGAAAGAAATATTAGTTAGAAAGAAAGAAAGATAGAAAGAAAAAAGATTAGTAAGAAAGAAAGAAAGATTAGTTAGAAAGAAAGAAAGATTAGTTAGAAAGAAAGAAAGAAAGATTAGTTAGAAAGAAAGAAAGATTAGTTAGAAAGAAAGAAAGAAAAAGAAAGAAAGATTAGTTAGAAAGAAAGAGAAAGAAAGATTAGTTAGAAAGAAAGAAAGATTAGTAATAAAGAAAGATTAGTTAGAAAGAAAGAAAGATTAGGTAGAAAGAAAGAAAGAAAGAAAGAAAGAAAGAAAGAAAGAAAGAAAGAAAGAAAGAAAGAAAGAAAGAGAAAGAAAGATTAGTTAGAAAGAAAGAAAGAGAAAGAAAGATTAGTTAGAAAGAAAGTTTAGTTAGAAAGAAATTGAGCGTCAGCGTCAGTTCTGGCAGGCCAGGTAGTCAAGCCGCTGCTTATGCTATTTGCTATCAACACTGTCCCGTCAGCTGATCTGCTCCAGCTGAGCCGCATTAGCTGGTTAACTCCCCTCGCTGCTCAATGGCCAAGCTCAAACAAGGCGCCCTATTTAAAGCTCATTCACCTTGCTCATACATGCTTGCTGCTCGCTCTGCTGGCTCGCTGCTTGCTTCTGCTGGCTCGCTGCTCGCTTCTGCTGCAAATATTGACACAGGACTCGACGTGATTCATTCTCCATTCATCTCTGAAAATCTTCACGAAGCTAAGTTCCCTTTTTCATTGCTAAAAGCTATCAGTGTGTTGGCAACATGCTTCTTGTTTATGCTATCAGTGTGTTGGCAACATGCTTCTTGTTAATGCTATCCGTGTGGCATTTGGGCTATCTAACTAGTCGTTTTCATAAAAATGCTTATGCGATCATATTGGCTACGTGCGTTATCTGTTGTCATTGGCAACTGATCGCGTTGCTCACGCTGGCTTTTACCACTATGCTGCGCAGATTCAAACAGCTTGCTGTGATAGGAATTAACTTCTGCGGACTGCCTCCGGACCGTATACAGCTCATTCTTACGCATTGTGCAACAACTACGGCGGCGACACTCGCTCCGGTTTAACCCTTTAAGCTATGGGGCGGTGGTTTCTGCTGCTTACGAACGATACCTCCGTCCCGATGTTCGGGAGATTCTTGACGACCAGAAGCCATGAGCTCAAGTCTCTGATTTGTTTCGTTAATAAAACACATTTGATCATTATTTTGCTCGCGCTCTGCTCAGTTAACGCCCCTGAATGCGCTATCAGCTGTTAATTTATTCATCTAGCTCGTTCTCAGAGGTGGATTAGTCATCTATCCATAGAGCTTACACTGTAGACTGTCAAACAGTTTAAATACAGATAATCTAGGTAACAGCATGTTTTAGCTATTGTGCTCTTGATTAGTCATTTCAGTAATTAATTAATATTTTACTATTATAAATCACAAAATTAGGGCGGCTCAGTCGACACCGTTCGAGACACTCAATTTTGTTTGGGGGGAATAGCTCATGTGGTTAAATAAATCATCCTCTGTATCACAGAGGATTGCCAGGTGTGGTTTTGTTTGGGGGGATATTCTAGCTCTCACAGTCTAAAACTGTGTGAGCGTTCCCTAATGCTGCTGCTGCTGTCCTCTGACTCTCTGCTATTTCATGGTGCTCATGAAAGGTCAGAGGACTCCCTGAACAGAGCCATACCGCCAAATTTCAATTCAGGAACATCAACCTGTTTGCAATCTATTCAAATAATTCTTAATTATTTTGTCTGTGTGTTCTTGACTTTATGGACCTGACAGAAATTGAGCGTCAGCGTCAGTTCTGGCAGGCCAGGTAGTCAAGCCGCTGCTTATGCTATTTGCTATCAACACTGTCCCGTCAGCTGATCTGCTCCAGCTGAGCCGCATTAGCTGGTTAACTCCCCTCGCTGCTCAATGGCCAAGCTCAAACAAGGCGCCCTATTTAAAGCTCATTCACCTTGCTCATACATGCTTGCTGCTCGCTCTGCTGGCTCGCTGCTTGCTTCTGCTGGCTCGCTGCTCGCTTCTGCTGCCCGCCACCTCCCCAGCTCCTCCTTATGCATAACGTGGCATTTGCTATGTCATGTTGCCTGCTCTGTTCACAGGGGGATATTCTAGCTCTCACAGTCTAAAACTGTGTGAGCGTTCCCTAATGCTGCTGCTGCTGTCCTCTGACTCTCTGCTATTTCATGGTGCTCATGAAAGGTCAGAGGACTCCCTGAACAGAGCCATACCGCCAAATTTCAATTCAGGAACATCAACCTGTTTGCAATCTATTCAAATAATTCTTAATTATTTTGTCTGTGTGTTCTTGACTTTATGGACCTGACAGAAAGAAAGATTAGTTAGAAAGAAAGAAAGATTAGTTAGAAAGAAAGAAAGAGAAAGAAAGATTAGTTAGAAAGAAAGAAAGAGAAAGAAAAATTAGTTAGAAAGAAAGAAAGATTAGTAATAAAGAAAGATTAGTTAGAAAGAAAGATTAGGTAGAAAGAAAGAAAGAAAGAGAAAGAAAGATTAGTTAGAAAGAAAGAAAGAGAAAGAAAGATTAGTTAGAAAGAAAGATTAGTTAGAAAGAAAGAAAGATAGAAAGAAAAAAGATTAGAAAGAAAGAAAGAAAGAAAGAAAGAAAGAAAGAAAGAAAGAAAGAAAGAAAGAAAAAAAGAAATAAAAAATATTTTCTTTCTTTAGATTAGGTAGAAAGAAAGAAAGAAAAAAGATTAGTTACAAAGAAAGAAAAAAGATTAGTTAGAAAGAAAGAAAGATTAGTTAGAAAGATTAGTTAGAAAGAAAGAAAGAAAGATTAGCTAGAAAGAAAGAAAGAAAGATTAGTTAGAAAGAAAGAAAGATAGATTAGTAAGAAAGAAAGAAAAAAGAAAGAAATATTAGGTAGAAAGAAAGAAAGATTAGTAAGAAAGAAAGAAAGAAAGAAAGAAAGATGGATTAGTTAGAAAGAAAGATTAGTTAGAAAGTAAGAAAGATAATTACTTAGAAAGATGGATCAGTTAGATAGAAAGATAGATTAGTAAAAAAGAAAGAAAGAAAGATAGATTAGTTAGAAAGAAAGATAGATTAGTTAGAAAGAAAGAAAGAAAGATAGATTGGTAAGAAAGAAAGAAAGAAAGAAAGAAAGAAAGAAAGAAAGAAAGAAAGAAAGAAAGAAAGAAAGAAATATTAGGAAGAAAGAAAGATTAGTAAGAAAGAAAGAAAGATGGATTAGTTAGAAAGAAAGAAAGATAATTAGTTAGAAAGATGGATCAGTTAGAAAGAAAGATAGATTAGTAAGAAAGAAAGAAAGAAAGAAAGAAAGATAGATTAGTTAAAAAAAAAGAAAGAAAGATTAGTTAGAAAGAAAGAAAGATTAGAAAGAAAGAAGAAAGAAAGATTATGTAGAAAGAAAGATTAGTTAGAAAGAAAGATAGATCAGTAAGAAAGAAAGAAAGAAAGAAAGAAAGATAGATTAGTTAGAAAGAAAGAAAGATAGATTAGTTAGAAAGAAAGAAAGAAAGAAAGACTAGTTAGAAAGAAAGAAAGAAAGAAAGAAAGAAAGATAGAAAGAAAAAAGATTAGTTAGAAAGAAAGATTAGAAAGATAGAAAGAAAGAAGATTAGTTAAAAAGAAAGAAAGATTAGTTAGAAAGATTAGTTAGAAAGAAAGAAAGATTAGTTAGAAAGAAAGAAAGAAATATTAGTTAGACAGAAAGAAAGAAAGAAAGAAAGAAAGAAAGAAAGAAAGAAAGAAAGAAAGAAAGAAAGAAAGAAAGAAAAAAGATTAGTTAGAAAGAAAGAAAGAAAGATTAGTTAGAAAGAAAGAAAGATTAGTTAGAAAAAAGAAAGAAAGAAAGAAAAAAGATTAGTTAGAATGAATGAAAGAAAGATTAGTTGGAAAGAAAGAAAGAAAGATTAGTTAGAAAGAAAGAAAAAAAGAAAGAATAGTTAGAAAGAAAGAAATAAAGATTAGTTAGAAAGAATGAAAGAAAGAAAGATTAGTTAGAAAGAAAGAAAGATAGAAAGAAAAAAAGATTAGTTAGAAAGAAAGAAAGAAATATTAGTTAGAAAGAAATAAAGATTAGTTAGAAAGAATGAAAGAAAGAAAGATTAGTTAGAAAGAAAGAAAGATAGAAAGAAAAAAGATTAGTTAGAAAGAAAGAAAGAAAGAAAGAAAGATTAGTTAGAAAGAAAGAAAGAAAGATTAGTTAGAAAGAAAGAAAGAAAGATTAGTTAGAAAGAAAGAGAAAGAAATATTAGTTAGAAAGAAAGAAAGATTAGTTAGAAAGAAAGAGAAAGAAATATTAGTTAGAAAGAAAGAAAGATAGAAAGAAAAAAGATTAGTAAGAAAGAAAGAAAGATTAGTTAGAAAGAAAGAAAGATTAGTTAGAAAGAAAGAAAGAAAGATTAGTTAGAAAGAAAGAAAGATTAGTTAGAAAGAAAGAAAGAAAAAGAAAGAAAGATTAGTTAGAAAGAAAGAGAAAGAAAGATTAGTTAGAAAGAAAGATTAGTAATAAAGAAAGATTAGTTAGAAAGAAAGAAAGATTAGGTAGAAAGAAAGAAAGAAAGAAAGAAAGAAAGAAAGAAAGAAAGAAAGAAAGAAAGAAAGAAAGAGAAAGAAAGATTAGTTAGAAAGAAAGAAAGAGAAAGAAAGATTAGTTAGAAAGAAAGATTAGTTAGAAAGAAAGAAAGATTAGTTAGAAAGAAAGAAAGATTAGTTAGAAAGAAAGAAAGAGAAAGAAAGATTAGTTAGAAAGAAAGAGAAAGAAAAATTAGTTAGAAAGAAAGAAAGATTAGTAATAAAGAAAGATTAGTTAGAAAGAAAGATTAGGTAGAAAGAAAGAAAGAAAGAAAGAAAGAAAGAAAGAAAGAAAGAAAGAAAGAAAGAAAGAGAAAGAAAGATTAGTTAGAAAGAAAGAAAGAGAAAGAAAGATTAGTTAGAAAGAAAGATTAGTTAGAAAGAAAGATAGAAAGAAAAAAGATTAGTTAGAAAGAAAGAAAGAAAGAAAGAAAGAAAGAAAGAAAGAAAGAAAGAAAGAAAGAAAGAAAGAAAAAAAGAAAGAAAGAAATAAAAAATATTTTCTTTCTTTAGATTAGGTAGAAAGAAAGAAAGAAAAAAGATTAGTTACAAAGAAAGAAAAAAGATTAGTTAGAAAGAAAGAAAGATTAGTTAGAAAGATTAGTTAGAAAGAAAGAAAGAAAGATTAGCTAGAAAGAAAGAAAGAAAGATTAGTTAGAAAGAAAGAAAGATAGATTAGTAAGAAAGAAAGAAAAAAGAAAGAAATATTAGGTAGAAAGAAAGAAAGATTAGTAAGAAAGAAAGAAAGAAAGAAAGAAAGAAAGATGGATTAGTTAGAAAGAAAGATTAGTTAGAAAGTAAGAAAGATAATTACTTAGAAAGATGGATCAGTTAGATAGAAAGATAGATTAGTAAAAAAGAAAGAAAGAAAGATAGATTAGTTAGAAAGAAAGATAGATTAGTTAGAAAGAAAGAAAGAAAGATAGATTGGTAAGAAAGAAAGAAAGAAAGAAAGAAAGAAAGAAAGAAAGAAAGAAAGAAAGAAAGAAAGAAAGAAATATTAGGAAGAAAGAAAGATTAGTAAGAAAGAAAGAAAGATGGATTAGTTAGAAAGAAAGAAAGATAATTAGTTAGAAAGATGGATCAGTTAGAAAGAAAGATAGATTAGTAAGAAAGAAAGAAAGAAAGAAAGAAAGATAGATTAGTTAAAAAAAAGAAAGAAAGATTAGTTAGAAAGAAAGAAAGATTAGAAAGAAAGAAGAAAGAAAGATTATGTAGAAAGAAAGATTAGTTAGAAAGAAAGATAGATCAGTAAGAAAGAAAGAAAGAAAGAAAGAAAGAAAGATAGATTAGTTAGAAAGAAAGAAAGATAGATTAGTTAGAAAGAAAGAAAGAAAGACTAGTTAGAAAGAAAGAAAGAAAGAAAGAAAGATAGAAAGAAAAAAGATTAGTTAGAAAGAAAGATTAGAAAGATAGAAAGAAAGAAGATTAGTTAAAAAGAAAGAAAGATTAGTTAGAAAGATTAGTTAGAAAGAAAGAAAGATTAGTTAGAAAGAAAGAAAGAAATATTAGTTAGACAGAAAGAAAGAAAGAAAGAAAGAAAGAAAGAAAGAAAGAAAGAAAGAAAGAAAGAAAGAAAGAAAGAAAAAAGATTAGTTAGAAAGAAAGAAAGAAAGATTAGTTAGAAAGAAAGAAAGATTAGTTAGAAAAAAGAAAGAAAGAAAGAAAAAAGATTAGTTAGAATGAATGAAAGAAAGATTAGTTGGAAAGAAAGAAAGAAAGATTAGTTAGAAAGAAAGAAAAAAAGAAAGAATAGTTAGAAAGAAAGAAATAAAGATTAGTTAGAAAGAATGAAAGAAAGAAAGATTAGTTAGAAAGAAAGAAAGATAGAAAGAAAAAAAGATTAGTTAGAAAGAAAGAAAGAAATATTAGTTAGAAAGAAATAAAGATTAGTTAGAAAGAAAGAAAGAAAGAAAGAAAGATTAGAAAGAAAGAAAGATTAGTTAGAAAGAAAGAAAGAGAAAGAAATATTAGTTAGAAAGAAAGAAAGATAGAAAGAAAAAAGATTAGTAAGAAAGAAAGAAAGAAAGATTAGTTAGAAAGAAAGAAAGAAAGATTAGTTAGAAAGAAGGAAAGATTAGTTAGAAAGAAAGAGAAAGAAAGATTAGTTAGAAAGAAAGAAAGATTAGTAATAAAGAAAGATTAGTTAGAAAGAAAGAAAGATTAGGTAGAAAGAAAGACAGAAAGAGAAAGAAAGATTAGTTAGAAAGAAAGAAAGAGAAAGAAAGATTAGTTAGAAAGAAAGATTAGTTAGAAAGAAAGAAAGATAGGAAGAAAGAAAGACAGAAAGAGAAAGAAAGATTAGTTAGAAAGAAAGAAAGAGAAAGAAAGATTAGTTAGAAAGAAAGATTAGTTAGAAAGAAAGAAAGATAGGAAGAAAAAAGATTAGTTAGAAAGAAAGAAAGAAAGATTAGTTAGAAAGAAAGAAAGAAAGAAAGAAAGAAAGAAAGAAAGAAAGAAAGAAAGAAAGAAAGAAAGAAAGAAAGAAAGAAAGAAAGAAAAAAGATTAGTTAGAAAGAAAGAAAAAAGATTAGTTAGAAAGAAAGAAAGATTAGTTAGAAAGATTAGTTAGAAAGAAAGAAAGAAAGATTAGCTAGAAAGAAAGAAAGATTAGGTAGAAAAAAGAAAGAAAGAAAGAAAAAATATTAGTTAGAAAGAAAGAAAGAAAGATTAGTTAAGAATGAAAGAAAGAAAGAAAGATTAGTTAGAAAGAAAGAAAAAAAGAAAGATTAGTTAGTTCGTTAGAAAGAAAGAAAGATTAGTTAGAAAGAAAGAAAGATTAGTTAGAAAGAAAGAAAAAAAGAAAGAATAGTTAGAAAGAAAGAAAGAAAGAAAGATTAGTTAGAAAGAATGAAAGAAAGAAAGATTAGTTAGAAAGAAAGAAAGATAGAAAGAAAAAAGATTAGTTAGAAAGAAAGAAAGATTAGTTAGAAAGAAAGAAAGAAAGAAAGAAAGAAAGAAAGAAAGAAAGAAAGAAAGAAAGAAAGAAAGAAAGAAAGAAAGAAAGAAAAAAGATTAGTTAGAAAGAAAGAAAGATTAGTTAGAAAGATTAGTTAGAAAGAAAGAAAGAAAGAATAGCTAGAAAGAAAGAAAGATTAGATAGAAAAAAGAAAGAAAGAAAGAAAGAAAAAAGATTAGTTAGAAAGAAAGAAAGAAAGAAAGAAAGATTAGTTAGAAAGAAAGAAAGATTAGTTAGTTCGTTAGAAAGAAAGAAAGATTAGTTAGAAAGAAAGAAAGAAAGAAAGATTAGTTAGAAAGAATGAAAGAAAGAAAGATTAGTTAGAAAGAAAGAAAGAAAGATTAGTTAGAAAGAAAGAAAGATTAGTTAGAAAGAAAGAAAGAAAGAAAGAAAGAAAGAAAGAAAGATTAGTTAGAAAGAAAGAAAGATTAGTTAGAAAGAAAGATTATTAGAAAGGAAGATTAGATAGAAAGAAAGAAAGATTAGTTTGAAAGAAAGAAATATTAGTTAGAAAGAAAGAAAGATAGATTAGTTACAAAGAAAGAAAGATTTGTTAGAAAGAAAGAAAGATTGGTTAGAAAGAAAGATTATTAGAAAGAAAGATTAGTTAGAAAGAAAGAAAAAATATTAGAAAGAAAGAAAGATTAGTTTAGAAAGAAAAAAGAAAGATAAGTTAGAAAGAAAGATAGATTAGTTAGAAAGAAAAAAGAAAGATAAGTTAGAAAGAAAGACAGATTAGTTAGAAAGAAAGAAAGAAAGAAAGAAAGAAAGACAGATTAGTTAGAAAGAAAGAAAAAAAATAGTTAGAAAGAAAGAAAGATTAGTTTGAAAGAAAGAAAGAAAGATTAGTTAGAAAGAAAGATTATTAGAAAGGAAGATTAGTTAGAAAGAAAGAAAAAAGATTAGTTAGAAAGAAAGAAAGATTAGTTAGAAAGAAAAAAGAAAGATAAGTTAGAAAGAAAGATAGATTAGTTAAAAAGAAAGACAGATTAGTTAGAAAGAAAGATAAGTTAGAAAGAAAGAAAAAAGATTAGTTAGAAAGAAAGATAGATTAGTTAGAAAGAATAAAGAAAGATAAGTTAGAAAGAAAGATAGATTAGTTAGAAAGAAAGATTAGTTTGAAAGAAAGATAGATAGATTAGTTAGAAAGAAAGAAAGAAAGATTAGTTAGAAGAAAAAGAAAAGTTAGTTAGAAAGAAAGAAAGATTAGTTAGAAAGAAAGAAAGATTAGTTAGAAGAAAGAAAGATAGATTAGTTAGAAAGAAAGAAAGAAAGATTAGTAAGAACGAAAGATAGATTAGTTAGAAAGAAAGAAAGAAAGATAGATTAGTTAGAAAGAAAGATTAGTTAGAAAGAAAGAAATATTAGTTAAAAAGATAGAAAGATATAAATATATATATTTAGTAAGAGATAGATAGATAGATAGATAGATAGATAGATAGATAGATAGATAGATAGATAGATAGATAGATAGATAGATAGATAGAGTTAGAAAGAGGTAGATAGATAGATAGATAGATAGATAGATAGATAGATAGATAGATAGATAGATAGATAGATAGATAGATAGATAGATAGATAAAGTTAGAAAGAGGTAGATAGATAGATAGATAGATAGATAGATAGATAGATAGATAGATAGATAGATAGATAGATAGATAGATAGATAAAGTTTATTAGTACAAATAGAATGGTAGTTTAATTGAGTCTAGGGCTTCAGGGAGTTTAGATTTGAGTTTTTGTGTTGTTCACTACTGGGCCACCGTAGTCTTGGCTCAATTTGAACTTTTGCAATGAAAGTCAATGGGATGTTTATGATTTTTAATATTAATTTTTAAGAAATCTGAAAGTCAAATCAGTCTGAAAAGACATAGCACACTAAGTCAGAACAGTCTGAAGGTCTGACCCGAGTTTGGAGTTTGTAGAGTTAAAGCTCTAGGACAAGTTAGAGTTTAACCCTTAGGGGACCAGGGTGTTTTTGGGGCCCTTGGGATGTTTTGACATGCACTAACATTTGTGCTTTTTTCAGTTATTTATAAACATGTTAATGGCAAAGGTGTAAATTCACTCTATATAGCACATACGGGGCTACCATAATATATGAGCAACATGTATGTACATGTTTGTATTTTTAAGAGAATAATGTTTATGCGTGGTTATTGAAAAAAATAAAAATGAAAGTTGCTGAAATAAGACCACAAAACACATACTAAATATGTGTCCACAAGACTTTTGACTAATGGATGTTGTCGCTTCGAGTTCTGGCTTCAAAATGATGTGAAAACCATCCTGCCTTATTGTTCACATAAAGCAAAACATGAATTCATACTTTGTATAACAGTTTTTTTGGTCAGAAGAGGTTTATGCGAGGGGGTGGTAATGGGCTATCAATATTAATGAGATTCAGACCAGGGGTGTGACAGACACTCTCCCAATGGCTAATGGCCCATCAAGTGAGGCAGCCTGAACCAAGAATGAGAGGAGATTCAAAGGTTTTTCAATCTGTTTTATTGTAATTCCTCTATATGGAGAAACTAAATGTTCTAAATTTGCTCTAAGCAAATCAAATGTGAGTAAAATAAATAAATAATCAGTCGGCTATAAACAAAGCAATTGTGAAGTCATACAGGCTCATATTGTATTAACACTAAGTATAAACAAAATTGAACTAACATCTGTAAAATTGTAGGTAAATATGTACTTTCTTTCTGATTTCTGACTGTGTTGCTAAGCGCACTCCGAGTTGCAGGCGGAGGTAGGCCTAGTGATGAAACTACATTCCTTTTTTTTTTTTTAAGTTGAGGAATATTATTACATAAATATAACCATAGCAGCATTAGTCTATAATGAATAACTGATGTAAATAATTTTAGGCGAGTGCAATAAATATGCGTGTCAATAGGCCATTGCCGGAGAGGCACACCGCAAACAAAACACATTTGCGCAAGTCATTAATTTGAGCATTAATTTGCGAGCATGCATCGTCAATGATAATAATGAGGCAGCATTTAAACTAGTCAAAATATAATCTAAACATCTAGTAGGCCTATTTTCTAAAATAACTTCTACATTCTAGCTTTCATACACAATGATCTAAACATATCATTTACACATACAAATTTCCTAACTGGGGTTTACAGTGCGTAGCATGCACTAAAAAAAAAAAAAAAAAAAAAAAAAAACATTTTTCTCTTTAACACGAGATATTAAATTCATGGTATAGATATGCACTTTCATTAGATCGTGTTGAATATATCAAATGTCAATACTCTGGATGGCAAGTGGAAAATAGTCCACCCAGTATAATATGTAAGCTACATGTTTATATTGAATAGCTTGTCAACTAATGGAAGTAAGACTAAATACTTCTATCCACGGCTCGATCAAACGGTCGTCATCAGAGTTGCGCTCTTCTTCTGATGAAAATGTGGATTTTTCGTCGCTAGTGTCCAGGACGAGCTGAAGAGCTTCTACACCGGTGTATCGTGCCATCTTCCTAACGCGCAGGTGAACTGAATGATGAAACTTGAAGCCTTTAATGCATTTGCTTGGGGGCGTTTACCTGTTTTCCATAGATGGCTTAACACATTATCTTGTGAATAGCGCGCTCCGGGAGTAGGCGTGAACGAATTAAAGTGAATGAGCTCGTAATGAGCTCGACTGGAATCGCTCTATTTTCATACAGATTACAGAAGCTGAGAATATTTGTTTTTAATATAAATTACTTCATTTAAAAGATGCGATCTCTAGCTTTATGCCCGTGGGTATGTTTGCCTGTTTGACTGAATTTTCGTGGAGTTACAGATCATTTCCGAACGCGTTTCAAATTGGAGTTCGCTGACAGAGAGAGTGAAGAACTCGCATCATGTTCATTTTTCATTATTTGGCAAAAAGCCAAACACTTTATTTTTATTGTGAGTATACAGAAAAAAA
Source organism: Rhinichthys klamathensis goyatoka (assembly GCF_029890125.1). Taxonomy (NCBI): domain Eukaryota; kingdom Metazoa; phylum Chordata; class Actinopteri; order Cypriniformes; family Leuciscidae; genus Rhinichthys; species Rhinichthys klamathensis. The sequence continues at coordinate 2,654,438 of NW_026606637.1, forward strand.
ATAGAAACTGAACAGGATCGATTGATGTATAACACGAACATGAAAGATCAAAATTAACAGAGCAGTTTGAGTTTATTTTGCATTGCTAAAAAAAAAAAACGAGCAAAACGCGCGGGCGCGTTTCTGGTCCCCAGAGGGTTAAAATTTAGGTCAGAAGAATAATAATAATAAGTTTAAATACAATATCAGTAAGTTGGCTCTCACAAGCCAACTTAATTATTTACAAAGAGCAGTTTCTGTTCATTACACCATGACATTAACCATTCATTTAGTGCAAATAATCTACTGAACTTTTCCTGTCCTTGTCGGTACGTGGGAAGCGGTCCAGACACGATGATCGTTGCTTCAGGCGATGTGCTGCGTAGCGTCTCGATCAGGCTCCTTCTTCAGAACCTCCGTCTGCCGCAGCCTGATGTCGTTCACTCCCGCGTGCAGCACAACAGCTCCGACGCGCTCGTCACCGTTCAGGATCTCGGGAACCTGTGCAGCGACATCTAGAACACGAGCACCAGGAAAGCAGTGAGTGCGCACCTTACCTTTACCTGAGGTAGCACGGACATGACGGACCATGGAACTGCCGATGATCACGGCGTCGTCACGTTCCGACTCGCGAAGAGGGGAGAAGCGGTTCCGGGTGGAGATCTCGATGACCGGGAGGGGCGGAGAGGTTCTTGCTCTGGTCCTGGCTTGTGTCTTCCGCTGTGGGATCATCCAGGGTCCATGGTGTTGTGTCGGTGCCGGAGTGAATGAAGCCAGGGATGATCGCGTCCTGGGTGCTTGCGTCCTGTGCAGAGAAACACACGGAGTAGACGAGGTCGGAGTCAAAAAGTTACTAACCACTGACTTGTGAGCATCGGCGCGTGATGTTTCAAGCGCTGATCGCCGATCTCGCAGATCGGCTTGCCTCTCTAGTAGATCACGGATCTGCTTCTCCACGGACTCCAGCTGCAACTGTACCGAATGTAGCTCAAATGTGTCCTAACCTGCACTCAGAGGTAACGTTAGACACACATCCGATATATTCGCCATTATAACAGATGAACAGTAAATTAGTAGTGATACTACCAATATCACTACTAATTTAGGACTGAAATCCTGGATAGAACCCGTATCCTTTCAGTGAAACGGGTGTAAATGAGACGATCGATAGGCGAGAGGCCACGCGTGCAATGCTAGCGGGCTTAAGGCTAGTAGCGGAAATTCGGAAAGATGGATATAAGTAGCGATATCAAAGCAATCCGATTGTTTTTTATAAGGAATAGTATCGAAGATAAGTTCACATGCTGTAAAAATAGAAAGTGCTTGTTTATAAATGAGTGGTAAAGAAGAAAATCAAGGATATATGAATCAATTCGACGGAGCTCCAAACGCAAACCGCGTACGCACGCGCATGCGCAGTAGGTATTCAAGGTGGACGATGACGCAATTTTCTTCTAGAAACAAACTTTGTTGTATTATTTTCATGTTATCACTGTGAAGCTGCTTTGATACAATCTGTATTGTAAAAAGCGCTATATAAATAAAGGTGACTTGACTACCACTACATTTTCATAAGGGAGTAATTGGTAAAATGTGCCACTGGATTATTATTTCAGTTGTCTTCCTGAAGTAAACACTACCATTTAAATGTTTGGAGTCAGTACAATTTTGCTTTTTATGAAAGAAATCAATAGTTTTAAGAAGAAGAAATGTTTCTTGAGCACCAAATTGTAACGGATACCAGACGGAACCCGGCAGGTATTTATTGAGCAGGTTGAATAATGACATGAAACAGGTAAGTAACAGAGATATAGCACAGTACTGTGAAGATGACAGGAAAATAACAATCTTTTCTGAATACCTGTTATGGAACTCAGACTCAGAGACAGAGTAATGAAGTGAACAGGATGTTTTATTGACAGCACTTAGCATAATGGCAGAAATCAGGTGAGTAGACAGAGCAATGATACTTGAGATGGAGACAGATATTCACTAAAATGTCCTTTCTAACAGATGCGGGTGTAGCCGTTGTTAGTAATTGCCGTTGGCATAATGACGGGGCGGGTCGATTTCGCACGATTTAGTTGGATTATAAAAGCAGCGCGGTAGCGGCTTTGGGATGTGCGTCCCATCGTCACGAGTGACGTTATCCATTTCCGGCGTGTCACGGAAGTGTTTGTCTGGTAAGGAGCTGCAGTTGTGGCTGTACTTCTACGTGTTGATATTGAATAAAGTTTTTATTTACTTATCTGGCTCCTTTCCCAATAGTGTGGACTGAGGACTCCGGTGACACAGTATAGCGACGTGCGTTGCAATAGGATCTTTTAGCGTCCTGAGTTGAATCCAAGTTCAAACTGGTAGGTTGTTTTTATTATTACTCGTGTTATTATGGGGTGGGTTAACTAATCTTTTCCTTATCTTTCCGTGATATGACAGAGTACGAGACGTTGCAGTGGGCTTTCTGTTTGCTGCTCTCTTTCGCTAGTGCTGCTTTCTTTGTTGCTGTTCTTATTGTTGGGATTTGGGCGGATGAATCCTCGCATGACGATGCTTGAAGCGTGCTGAATCTCGCTCAGCAGGGTGCTGCAGACCGTCAGATCGACTGCGCCTTGCCTGTGATCAGTGCTCGCGTGCTGTTGCGTGGCGTTTGCCGATATTATGTGTGAGTTCCGAAGCTGGACACTTTAAACGTCTGCTGGAGTGGCCGCCTGGTGTGTCGCAGATTCGGCAACGTAACTCGCTCTCTCTTCCTCTACAAATCCACGAAACGGTTTGACCATTCACTAGCCAATGTCAAGATGGACAGTTCTTTTGTGTTTTAATGTTTCCTTTTAATTGAGGTATTTCTTTATTTTGTTTCTTTATGATAGCTGTGAATGAGACCTGAGTACAATTCAAATGGTTGATGATTCATTCTTGTGAATCTATTTTCTTTATTATTTGTGCTAGCCAAGTTTCTGTGAATCTGTTTATTTAACATCCTGAGTTTGGTTGCCTCGGCTTTGAATGTATTTTCTTTTTTTTAATTTTCTTTCGTCAACACGTTTGTGCATATCTTTTTTTATTATTTTCTCGTGGGTTATTTGAGTTCTTTTTTGTGAACTGGTTAATTGCTTACCCAGTATTTTAAATCAGTCATTAAGTAATTTCTCTTTGACTCAGTTTGTGAATTTACTCAGTTGTGAATTTATTATTATTATTTTTTTGTTAAGGTTTTGTGTATGTTTATGATTGCATGTTTTTTTCTTTGAGTACCAAGTTTTAGGAGAATACGTGTGTGTGTGTGTTTAACTGGTACTTTTGCTCTCTCTCCAGGGGGTCGGGGACCCAGATCCGTGTGTGTGTGTGTGGACAAGCCTTCCTCTCTGTTTGGTGGCGGTCTTCTCTTCCGCGTGCGGTGGTTCACATTTGGGGTGTAGTGTGAGTGCACGACACGTGTGGTTGCCGTGGTTTCTTGAGGATAGGCGAGTGGTTCCCAGCCCTGGAGCAGGTGTAGCAGTGTGTGTGTGATATCCTGTTTTTTACTTGACTATTGGACATGCTGTTTAATGATTGTTAATAAAATATTTTTTTGTACTACGCCTCTGTTTCTGATCCTGACTCAGCCGTAACCGAACTTGTGTGCTTTAAATAATTCTGAAAGGCGATTCCCTGGTAATGTTGCCTCTGGGGTGGCGTAGTCGAGCATTTTAGAGCTGTAAATCTGTGTTTCAGTTTACACTCCCCCTGTCAAACCATTGAGTTGCCACATGGGGAATCGTGGATGGCTGGCTGAAGCACACTACTCACTGTGAGTGAGTGAATTAATAAATGAATAAAAAAAAAAAAACAGAGACAGGAACATATTCCAAAAAGGATAAACAAAGACACAATCCTGACAAGGGGAAACCAGGACCGCAACAGCTTACAAAGAGGTTTGCAAGACCAATGACTGACAAAAGACAACTGAAACACAGGGGTATAAATACACAGGGAACACAAGGGCTAATGATGAATAGGTGTAGATAAGTTACTAAGGGAACTAATGAGGGTAACTACAGAGATAAATGAGGGAATAAGGCAAACAGGAACTATACACAGGAAGAGAACATAGGGACAAAGGGCACAGAAAATAACTTCAAAATAAAAGTTCATATGATAACAGGGCACATGTTACACACGGACTGGTAAGTATACTTGACGGCCCAGAAAGTCATTGAAGAAAATGTTTAAATAGTCCAAGTGACTACAGTGGCTCAACTATAAGTTTATCAAGCGACGAGAATACTTTTTGTGCGGAAAAACAAACAAAAATAACGACTTTATTCGACTATTCCTTTTCTTCCTTGTGGGGCTGAGACGAGAGTTCAAGAGATTTCCACGACGCATGCGCGAGAACTGAGAAGAGGACGTTCTTCTTCTACTACTTCTTGTTCAGTTCTCGCGCATGCGTCGTGGAAATCTCTTGAACTCTCGTCTCGTCTCTCGTCTTGAATCAAAAATATCTTCATTTGTGTTCCGAAGATGAACGAAGGTCTTACGGGGTTGGAACAGGTGAGTAATTAATGACTTAATTTTCATTTTTGGGTGAACTATCCATTTAATGTAAAAAAAATATGTTGCCATATTGATCACATTTCCCCCCAGTGTACTTCATTGTAATGAAATTGTGTTTTCCTCTTTTGTGCAGTTTTAAACAATACACCAACACTTTTATGTGTTCCCAAGCAAGTGGCTGAAGCATGTGCAGTAAGACTTTTTCTAACTTTACATCAAAAGGGAAGAAAGTACAACACTTTGTAATGCCCATTTTTCCCCCCAATGCACAGGACAGTGAAGAAACCCTCTCAGGTATCTTTAAGTGCATAAATAACTTTACTTAATTTCAGTGGTGGACAGTAACGAAGTAAATGTAATTCGTTACTGTACTTAAGTAGCTTTTTTGCGTATCTGTACTTTACTCAAGTATTTAAATTTTGGGAGACTTTTACTTTAACTCCACTACATTTCAAAGTCAAATATCTTACTTTTTACTCTACTACATTTTCAAAATCAGTCGTTCCTTTTTATTTATGAGTGGATAAAAACGTAACTGGCCAAACGAGCCACCAATCACAGTACAGCGCGCGCGCTTTTGTTTTGAACTTGCCTTGGCAATATCTACTAAGCGCGAACCAGAGCCGTTAAATATGAGAGTTGCGAACATAGATGGTTGTGACAGTGATCTCGCCGCCGCGCGGTCGTTATTCGTGTAGCTCTCAATAGTTCCAAACAAATCGCGTTGACAATGATTTTAAGCGGGACAGAGAGCAGCAGCTATTATTGCAGCAATTATCGGTAAGTATTAACGCATAATGTACATTGCTTACGTTGCCACTAAAATGAATTGCATATAATAGCTTTTTTTCTGGGGAGTAGCCTAGCAGAAACACTGCATTAATACGTTTTTGTGTTTAATTTTGGAGGGAAATTGGCTGCTCCCATAACATAGAATATAGAATATATATATATAATGTGTGTGTGTGTGTGTGTGCGTGTGTGTGCGTGGGTGTGTGTGCGTGTGTGCGCGCGTGTGTGTGTGTATGTATATGTGTATATATTTAATGGGGTTGTGCAGGTTTATGTGAATGTATCATAACATTAAGATGTTAATAATTGTGATCATAGGCGCTGGAGAAAAATGTATACAGTAAATACTGTAAATGTTTTATACCTTATGGGAACAGTCCCCTTCCCTCCAAAATTAAACACACACAAAATTAATTCAATTTAAATATATATATATATATATATATATATATATATATATACATACAGTATATATATATATATATATATATATATCAGACTAATTAATGTCATTTCATTAATTGATTGGTGTGCCAAGAGTGACATTAGTCTTCACTTAGACTGAGTTTAAACAGGATTAAACAGGTCATGAACATGTCAAAGTGAATGGGGCATTGTGATGCAACGCGCTACAATGGACGATTCAATCATGTACCCATTCAGGAAGGCAAATGTACCAGTTTATAATGTTTACTTTGTATAATGTCCAGTATAGACAGCCTCAAATAGTCGGCATGCGTCATGTGAAAAAATGTGCCCAGTGCAGATACGTTGGACAGGGTTATTATAAGCGAGATGCTCGTGACAGAGTGTTAATCTACTACTCAATTGCTTACTCATGACATATAGCAACACAGCTAAAAGTATATCTAATATCCTGGACCTTTTATTTGAAAGTAGCCTACTTTTACCTGTTGAAACATGCCTTCACAAGCTCCCGTGAGCTGTATTGTGTATTATAATTTTTTTTTAAATCAGAACAGACCTGCAATCCATTTTTGGGTCGCGACCAACCAGTACAGAGTAGCATTAGACCGCAGGAGACAAATGTCAAAACACTTTACATAAAAAAGTGAATCCTATTTGAGCCTGTAATGCATTATTATTAACTAAACTTCCTGCTCATGGGGGATTCTGTTGCAATGGGGTAAAGAGAAATGATGAGGATGAAGGTCACAGTGTATCGGTTTGCATGTGTTGGCAAAAGACTTACCCCATCAACTTTGACCTCTTGGCCCATTTTTTTTTATAATAAGTACTGCAGTCTCGCTCTGTGAGATGACAATCTTCACTACGCAGAACAATTACAGGAAGAAAGAAAAAAAAAACGTGAGTGAGTGCAATTACATCCACAAATTGATTCTAAAGGGGGGGGGGGGGGGGGGGGGGGATATGGAGAATATGCTAAGAGAGGGAGAAAACCATCAGAGTTCCGCTGAACAAGAGAAAGAATTCAGACATGAGGCACAACAAAAGCTCATGCATGTTTCATCGTTTCACATTAGCAATTAGTGAAATTACAGCGTTGCGGCTCAGGCCGCAGGCCCATTTGACTCAGTTTGTGGTGGACCAGGCCATAGAGTCGCACAGAAAGAATTCAGATCTCTTTTAAAAGAGTGAGCAAATGCAGCTGTGACCATGAGGATTAGGCTTCCGTCTGCTTCTGGGTGTTAATGAGCCACTAAATGACTGAAGCATTTTCATACTGTACATAGAAATCAAGCACAACATATGCATTTTATGAACCACTTTATGAGCCTTTTGCAGTTCATGAGCCTGGCAACCATTTTTTAGGACTAGATGGGTAATTTCTTTCTTTTATCACATTTGTACTGTCTTTTTGTCAGAGTTTCTTTTTTTTAATATATATATATATAAAACAATTTTAAAATATTAATATAATACACTATATGGACAAAAGTGTTGGGACCAGTGTTGGACATGTTACTTAAAAAAAGTAATTAGTTACTTGTTACTTGTTACATCTCACAAATTATAACTGAGTTACATCATTATAAAAGTAACTAATTACCAGGGAAAGTAACTATTGCGTTACTTCAAAAAAAAAAAAAATCTAATATGTCAAATATGCCCCTAATATTAAATATGTTAAATGAATGAAGGACACTAAATAGAATAACATATTATTATAAAACATTGTACACTAATCTACACTATTTTAATGTTGGGAGACACCTATTAAATATATTATTGAAAATATTTTCATTACTAGTGGAACAATAAAACTCAATAGATGGTTTAGAACTTTTAATATTTATTGCACAGACCACAACTGGCCAAATAAGTCTAAAAATAAATTATGCTTCTTAAGAAATGTACCAAAAATATCAATACAATAAATACATATAAAAAATATACAAACACTCTTTGTGTGTGCAAATTAAAATGATAAAACTACAACTTCACAACTGGTAGACATACTGTAGCCTACTTGAAGTATTTTCTTCCTCACAAAAGTAAACCGTTTAACAAGAAGTGCTCTCAATTTAATACTGAACAATGTACCAAAAATAAATAACAATAATAAAATATAATATTTTTGGGTTTTATTTTTATAACCTACAGAGAACGTCATCGTCAGAGATTACTTGCATTACATACAAAGTTACTTGCATTTCGCGTTTGATACTTGTTTCAGATCGTTAAAATAGGGCCCTGAGTCTCTCTCGCGCACTGTCAAGCGTGCTCTCAGACACTCTCACGGTGTTCGCCTCACTTCTGTCAAGTCCGGCGCCTCATAAACACACAACAGACAAAAAAATTTGCAAGTCCTATGGCTGAGAGAGAGCCTACTCGGATGAAAACTGCTTCAGTGAGCTCAATTATAGTAACGCCACATTGTATTGTCAGTAATGGTAACGGCATTGTAACTGGGGATACAGTAATTCGTTTGATTACTCGTTAATGAAAAAGATAACGGCATTAGTAACGCCATTTATTTATAACGCTGTTGTTCTCATCACTGATTGGAACACACCTCAATTATTGAATTCAGGTCAGAGCCATTGCCACAGGTGTATCAAATCAAACACGAAGCCATGTAGTCAAACATTTGTGAAAAAAGTGTCATTCTGAAGATCTTAGTGAATTGTGCGTGATACTGTGATAGGATGCAGGAGCTACCACGCTAACATGAAGCAGAAGACCACGTAAAGTCACAGAATGGGGTAAACAAAGTCAGCAACGCTCTGCTAATTCCGTAGCTGAAGAATTTCAAACTTCCACTGGCATTAATATCAGCACATAGCACACTTCCACTGGACTCTGGAGCAGTGGAAACATGTTCTGTGGAGTGACGAATTATGCTTCTCTGTTTGGCAGTCTGATGGGTGAGTCAGGGTTTGCTGGATGCCAGGAGAATGTTTCCTACAAAACTGCATTGTACCAACTATAAAGTTTTGTTGAGGATGGACAATGGTTGCTGTTTTTTAGGGGTTGGACTAGGCCCCTTACTTCCAGTCAAATCAAGTCAAGTCACCTTTATTTATATAGCACTTTTTATAATACAGATTGTATCAAAGCAGCTTTACAGTATAACATGAAAATAATACAACAAGTTTGTTTCTAGAAGAAAATTGCGTCATTGTCCACCTGAAGTAAGGCAGATCAATAATATTGTTGAATATTAAATGTCCCAAACTAAGAAAGCCAAAAGCCAAGGCACAGTGGCAAGGAACCAAAACTCCATCAGGTGACAGAATGGAGAAAAAAACATTGGGAGAAACCAGGCTCAGTCAGGGGCCAGTTCTCCTCTGGCCAATGAACAGTGTATGATTATGATTCAGGCAAAATTACAGGTCGGAAGTCAGATTGGATCAGAACATTCACAATATTTATCCAGTTCCATCTGGTTGGAGGTCGGAGTCATCACGCCGGTATGGAGTTTGTTGAGGTGTCCATGAGGCCTTCACAGGGCTGATGAGGCTGGCACTTCAGGGATGCGTTGTGGTCTTGTCCAGGCGCAGGTTCACCGTCTGATCTGGATACGACCCGGATCCGGCTGACTTCAGTAAACCTCGGAATAAATGGAAAGATTAACATTAGCATAGATGCCATTCTTCTTATGATGTAACGAGTACATCGGGTGTTGTAGGAAGTGTCCCCGGTTCCGGCTGACCTAATCTATGCAGCCTAATAATCAGTTAACTGATTTGAATAATAGAAATGTATAATTCTATGTAAATGCCAGGTAAAAGAGATGTGTTTTTAGTCTAGTCTTTAGTTTCCTGGACAATGTTAGGGAGACTGTTCCAAAGTTTAGGTGCTAAATAGGAAAATGATCTACCGCCAGCAGTCGATTTTGATATTCTAGGTATTATCAACTGGCCAGAATTTTGAGATCGCAATAGACGTGATGGACTATAATGCGTTAAGAGCTCGCTTAAAGGGGCACTTGGCAACTCTTGTCATTTCTTCGCTGATTTTCACTTGTGTTGTCGCATGTTTTCTCATCGAGCTCCCCCTACAGCTGTGCGGCGTATATTTTCACAACACTGTCATAAAAAAATTCACTTGCGGCACCTTCCTCCCGCTTTCTACCGCTGCTCATGTGCATTTGTTATTATCGGAGCCGGCCAACATTATCGTATGGAGCTATGTCTACCGAGTGGGTAATACATCATACACAGTATCATAGAATTATGTCAAATTGCCATAAAGCAGTTCGTGTTTCTTGCTCATTCTCACTTGTTCTCGCTTCTTACGAGACTTCTATTTCCAACTTACCGGGACGTTAGTCTCCATGTTGCAAGGTTGGTTTTCCGCCTGGGGGCGCTGGGGGGAGCGGGGGAAAGTCACCATTCTCTCCAGAACAGGTTATTGAACCATTCAAATGATTTCTAAACGGTTTTATTAAGTTGAAATAGTTGCCAAGTGCCCCTTTAAGTACTGGGGAGCTAAACCATTTAGGGCTTTGTAGGTAGTCAGCAATATTTTAAAATTTATAGAATGTTTAATAGGGAGCCAATGCAGTGTTGACAGAACCAGGCTAATATGGTAATACTTCCTGGTTCTAGTGAGAACTCTAGCTGCTGCGTTTTGGACCAGCTGTAGTTTGTTTATTAAGCGTGCAGGGCAACCACCCAGTAGAGCATTACAATAATCTAGCCTTGATGTCATGAACGCATGAACTAACTGTTCCGAATTTTTCATTGAAAGCATATGTCGTAATTTAGATATATTTTTAAGATGAAAGAATGTGGTTTTACAGATGATAGATACGTGACTTTCAAATGAAAGATTGGTATCAAAGAGCACACCCAGGTTCCTAACTGACGACGAAGCCTTAACAGAGCAGCCATCAATTGTTAGACAGTATTCTAGGTTATTAAGTGAGGATTATTTCTGGCCAAATTTTCTGAGTTAAGTAGTATGAAATTACTAGTCATCCAAATTTTTATATCAGCTATGCATTCCTTTAATTTTGTGCATTGGTGCGTTTCGTCGGGGCGCGAAGAAATATAGAGCTGAGAATCATCAGCATAACAGTGAAAACTACTGCCATGCTTCCTAATGATATCTCCCAAGGGTAGCATGTACAGGTAGAGTGAACAGCAACGGTTCTAGTACTGATCCTTGTGGTATGCCATACTGAACTTTTGATCGATAAGACATCTATTCGTTTACTGCTACAATTTTCCAGTGAAGGAACATCTTAATGCTTCACCATACCAATTTTGGACAATGCTATGCTTCCACCTTTGTGGGAACAGTTTGTGGAAGGCTCTTTTCTATTTCAGCATGACTGTGCCCAGTTTATGGGCGGGCTCCTCTCTGTCCGTAACAGTGGACAAAGGTTGCTACAATTTGATTGGATCTTGATGGACTAACACAAACAAACTGTCCAATGGCTTCAGATAAAGATGCTAGGACAACAGCCAGAAACCTCTTATGGTGCGTTCACATCAGACGCGAATAGAGCGTCTGGAGCGAGTGATTTCAATGTTAAGTCAATGCAAAGACGCGTTACGCACGGAAAAAATTCCTGTGGCACGAATGAGGCGTAGAGCGCGGCGCGGTAGACGCGAATACGCCTCATTCGCGCGTCAAGTAACGAGCCTCTGGCGCGTTACGCGCCAATGATTTTATTTAGTGCTTTTTGTGCATTCACGCATTTGACACGAATTCGCGTCTGCCGCCCGAGTTGAAAATTTTTAACTTTGGCGTCAATTCGCACCGCGTTAACCAATCAGGAGCCTGCTTGCTGCTGTCACGTGGTGAAGTGACGTGATAAATGGGGACAGGCCCGCTTTTCAGTTTATAATATTATTTTATATGTTTGGCCTCAATAGATTATTTTATGTTTGGCCTCAATAAATTAATTTGTAATATGACAATGTCTGGTGTGGTTCTAATGCACAACAAAGCAAATACTTTATCACATAAAAACTTGATTTAAATGAGACATATTAATTTTGTATTGAATGCTATGTTTTCCGTATCTAATCTAGATTATATGAAACATTATTATTCTAATGTAAAGACAACCAACATACTTTAGTGCATAAGAACATAATTCTTATGCAGTGTCTGGACAGTGTTGTGTGAGAGAAAAAAATTACAGGACAGGTTATACTTTTGGAGGCTGGCTCAGTTTATCATCAAAACAAAAATAAATGACAGATTAGGTGGGTGAGGGTGATCCTCGCTCCGATGCGGGACAACATGTCATCAAACTGTAAGCGGGACAGGCGGAAGTACCGCTGAAAGCTGCCGTCATCCAGGCGCAGCTCCTGGAGCAAATGGTGAAACTCGCCAAACTGGGTTCACCTCCGAAGGGTCCGGTGGACCCAAATACGGCGACGATGATCCCTACGCCGCTGTTCTGCTCTCCAGAGCAAATACAGAGCGGTGACTATCTCGATGAATGCTCGATCAACATCAGCCATTTTGTAAAAAGATGTGGCCGCCAACGGGTTTCGCCTCCGGATTTTCAACGGATTTCGCGTAAATTTCGCTTCAAACTTTTGTTTTTTACGCGCGAATGGTTTCAAAGTATTCAAGCGTATAACTAGACGCGGTAGGCGCGAATTTGACGCGCTATTCGCGTCTGGTGTGAACGCACAGTTAGAGAGCAAGAAGAAGACCTCTAGTGTTGTGGCAAAAATTCATCTCAAGCAAACATCACTGCGTAAGAGACACTCAGAGTCAAATTATATAAAATAGAAGTATTTATTCTTGCAAGAATAGGAGCAGTCTAATACACAGTTGTTACCCTGTGCAGAAGAGTGACACCCCCCCAGACAGACTGAACTAGCTTTTATCTTAGTTTCAAGGCCTTCTTCCCCCCAGAGCCTTCCTCCCAGTAGTTTTCCATAGACGTCACTAGTTGGCCCAATAAGCCCCCCTTCCAAAATGGCCTTCTGACATCTAGGTCAGAGGTCCTTGTTCATCTGTTCTCTGGAGTGTCTCCCTCTTCTGCCTCCCCAGGTACATAAACAGAATCTTCTCTCACTACAAGTGAGACACACATGTGACATTCTTTGAATCATCTATATTTTACTAAAGATCAATGAATATCATTAAAATTGCCACTACACTAGATTCCACAGGATCTCTGGAAGCCGCAGCAATGGGTGAAACAAAGAGAGACCACAATGATTCATCCAAATCCATTCACAACTATGTTTGGAAACCTTAAAAGTGATGTAAACTATAGACATCCATTTCATACTTATTCAGAGAAATAATTATTCTCAGTGACGGCCATATCTAGTCCAACATCTTCAGCTGTTACTGTACAAAAGAATGAATGCACGACAGTTCAATTTTGTCCCATTTTGTTTGGACTCTATTCGTTTAGATTATTGCCAGGGGTACTCTGGTAATACACCACACCACACTGTGTGTGCCCCATCTGATGCCAGCAATCTCCTCTTTATCAGAAAGAGATAAAAGTATCTTTTCAACAGACACTCCTTGTCCGGAGTCTCCCATCTGTTGAGACATAACAGATACCGTTTTGAGTCTGTTGATCTGTTTCTGACTATCCCCTTACAGGACAAAGTTCTTAGTCGGTCCTGTAAGGGGAGAGACAGAAACAGATCAACAATGTTCTGAGTCTCCCATTGGGTAAGACTTAACAGATAATCCGTTCTGAGACTCCAGTTCGTCCAGAGAGACAACAACAGATTTCATGATCTGCGTCTACAGCTTGTGAGGCAGCAACAGATATGACCACGTTCTGAGCATCCAGTATGTGAGGAAATAGATATTAACAAACACAACATTCAGAGTCTTTGTCCAGGGAGACAATAACAGATGCAGCATGTTCCAAGTCTCCATGCTAGAGAGACAAAAGCAGATTGACCAAGTTTTGAGTGTCTGGCCCAGAGAGGCAGAAGACAGACAGACATTTGCAACAAGGTTACGCTCAGGAGTGCAAACCTTCACTTCAAGGTTCCTTCGTCTGCACGTTTCAGATTGTTAAGGACCTTCTGCACCTATTTCAGGTCCTCATCTGCATGTTCCAGATTTTAGGACCCTTTGGTGCACCAGGAAATCAGCATCCCACAGAGCTTTGTGCTTAAGGCTGTCGAAACGGATTCTGGCTCCTTTCCCCACTGCATTGTCACCCAGCACAACTAGTGGAAGATGTCAACCCCTTCGGACTGCTGCACTCGACCACGTGGAACGTAAATATCACTTCCCTGTTTACTGAAGTCAGCTGGATCCCGGCCATATCCAGATCAGATGGTGGACCTGTACCTGGACCCATCCATGACGCATCCCTGAAATGGCAGCCTCATCAGCCCTGTGAAGGCCTCATCGACACGACAGCCATTGGCATTGATCCTCAACAAACTCGTCTCCATACCGGTGTAATGACTCTGACTTCCAACCAGATGGAACTGGATTAATTTTCTGAATGTTCTGATCCAATCTGACTTCTGACCTGTAATGCTGCCTGGATCATAATCATACACTCGTTCACTCATTGGCCAGAGGAGTACTGGCCCCCGACTGAGCCTGGGTTCTCCCAAGGTTTTTTTCTCCATTCTGTCACCTGATGGAGTTTTGGTTCCTTGCCACTGTTGCCTTGGCTTTTGGCTTGCTTAGTTGGGGACATCTGCCTTACTTAATGTGGACGATGATGCAATTTTCTTCTAGAAACAAACTTTGTTGTATTATTTTCATGTTATCACTGTGAAGCTGCTTTGATACAATCTGTATTGTAAAAAGCGCTATATCAATAAAGGTGACTTAACCAAACCTTTTTTCTGAAACATTGGCATTGTTGTATATTATAAGTATATGACTTTCTAATTTACATTAAAATAAATATAGCTGATGATATTTATTTGTTTGATGCATAATAAGGTTCTTCACCTTATTAGTTTCAGAGAAATGTCTTGGGTTACTTGCCTGAAAAAGCAGGAACGAAATGCTGCGTATCATACACTAATGAGAAAGTTCTTTGTTCGACCGGTTGTGAAGCATGTGTGGCAAACACGCCAAGAACTTGGCTTAAATAACCTCTGATGATAATGTCATTGGAATGCGTGCTCGTGAGAGGCTATAAATAGACGTAAAACAGATGCTCCTTCAGGTTATAACTTTGCCTGAAGAGATGTTTAGACACGCCCACAGTGCAGAAATGAAGCGCAGCATCTCCTTCCCGCTTTTTCAGGGAACAAGGTTACAGTCAAGTGTCCCTATCAAATGCTGCACTTGATGCTGTGTATCATACGCAAATGGGAAAGAGAATACCAAGGCCGCTGCACTGGAAAGTGTCTGGACCCCTCAAAGTTGTGTAGTATGTACGCACAAATGTTGGAGAAGTCTCAGACATGACCTTGGGATGTTGACTCAAGGACATGCAAGCCCGGAGTAGCATGAACATCCAAACTATAAAATCTGTTAAATGTGCGTGGAGAGGACCAGTCTGATGCATCACATACTTGTTGCAAGGTGGCGCCCCTTGCCAAAGCCTTGGCCTTGCAGTTTGGGCCATGCATGGGCCATGGCATCCAGATCCAAGGGGGGCTAAGTGATTCAGAGAGAAGTAGAGGGGAGGTAGAGGAGGTCTACCTCTGCTTCATAAACTTTTCCCCAAATCTGATTGACTACCTCAGTGTCACAGCCTGTCTGGACAGTAAATCTGCTCCCACATTAATATGCCCAGGAATGTAAATTGCACTGAGGGACAGGAATTTTTCCTGAGCCCTAAAGCAGATAATGCTGCGATAGTCTGTTCAGACGGTGCGAACGCAGTTTGCCTCGGTGATTTATGTAGGCGAACACTTTGTGTGTTTTGTTTCTTTCTGCACTATGGACCATTTGGCAGCAGTCAAACTGTTATGCCTTGAGCAGAAGGACCACTCCCTCGAGGACCATTTGGAGGAATTCCTCAGCCTTGTGCCAGCTACATTGTTCCCGGATGACTGCTTCTGCAGCTTTCTGCATGCGGGCCTCAACACCGCCACCAAAGCGCAGCTGTCCAGGGAAGGCCCTCGAAGGAGCTTCGCCAAATATATAGAGTTGGGTGTTGTCTGTCAGCAGGCTGAGATGTGAGCAGCAACTGTCGGATCATCAGGCTGGAATGAGAGGTAGAGTTGTGTGTCATCAGCGTAGCAGTGATAGGAAGAGCCATGTTTCTGAATCACAGATCCTAGTGATGTCATGTAGATGGAGAAGAGAAGTGGTTCAAGCACTGAGCCCTGAGGCACCCCATTAGTGGGTCTTAGACACCTCACCCCTCCACGACACCCTGCAGCACCTACCTGAGAGGTAAGACTTGAACCATTGTAGTTCGGTTCCCGAGATGCCCTTCGTTTTTAGGATTGACAGGAGGATCTGGTGGTTAACTGTGTCAAAGGCAGCAGACAGATACAGCAGGATGATAACTGAAGATTTGGAAGCTGCTCTTGCCAGTCTCAGAGCTTCAATTACTGAGAGCAGGGGCAGTCTCAGTTGAGTGT
Source organism: Rhinichthys klamathensis goyatoka (assembly GCF_029890125.1). Classification (NCBI taxonomy): domain Eukaryota; kingdom Metazoa; phylum Chordata; class Actinopteri; order Cypriniformes; family Leuciscidae; genus Rhinichthys; species Rhinichthys klamathensis. Next base: position 2,670,685 of record NW_026606637.1, read on the forward strand.
CCACTTTTGAAATCAGACTGGTTGTTGTCCAGGAGGTTGTTCTGTGTAAGAACAGTTACCCGAGCCTGCTTAAATGCCGTGAGAAAAGTACCAGTGTGAAGAGAGGTGTTTATGATGTGCGTGAGTGCGGGTACAACTGAGGAAGAAATAGATTGAATTAGATTAGTGGGAATAGGATCAAGCGTACAGGTAGTAGGGCGATTGGAAAGGGGGAATTTGTAGACTTCTACCTCTGAAAGCAGAGAGAAGGAGTGTAGAATGTGTGTGCTAGCTGGTACGATGTGTGTGTCAGTTTGTGGTTTGGTTAATTGGCCGCTGATGGTGGTTGTTTTATTTATGAAGAATGTGGCAAAATTGTCAGCTGTTAGGGTTCATGGAGGAGGAGGAGGAGGAGGAGGAGGAGGGTTGAGAAGAGAGGAGAAGGTTTTGAAAAGCATGCGAGAGTCAGAAGAATTGTTAATTTTGTTGTGATAGTAAGTCATTTTAGCAGTAGAGATATTAGCAGAGAAGGAAGAGAGGAGGGATTGATAAAGACCAAGGTCAGTAGGATCTTTCGATTTGTGCCACTTCCTCTCTGCACCCCTGAGTTTAGAATGATGTTCGTGGAGAACATCAGATGACCATGGGGCAGAGGGGGTGGCGCAGGCTGGCCTGGAGGAAAGGGGGCAGAAGTTGTCCAAGCAGGATGTTAAAGTGGAGAAAAGAGTATCAATTGCACTGTTAGTATCTAGTGTTGAGAGCTGATCAAGGGGGAAGGTGGAGGAAGTGTGGATGAAACCAAAGAGGATAGGCGAGAGGGTGAGAGTGAGCGTAGGTTTAGCCGAAAGGTGACCTGTGGAGGAAGTGATCTGAGGTGTGCAGTGGAGTGACCAGTGTATGGTCAGTGGAGCAGAAGTGCGTGTAATTAAGGTCTAATTGGTTACCTGATTTGTGAGTAGCCGCAGTAGATACTCGTTTGAGGTCGAATGAGGCAAGCAGAGTGTGGAAATCAGCAGCCTGAGGCTTTTCTAGGTGGATGTTGAAGTCTCCAAGAAATACGAGAGGAGTACTATCCTCAGGGAAGGATGAGAGTAGCCCATCAAGCTCCTCCAAGAAACTGCCAAGTTGACCTGGTGGATGATAAACCACTACAAAATGCATTTTAATAGGCCTAGGGATGGTAATTGAATGCGATTCAAATGAGCTGTTGTCGCACAGAGGTGGTAAAGGATAACATTTCCAATCGTTTGAGATGAGAAGACCAGTACCTCCACCCCTACCGGTCAGGCAAGGGGTCTGTGAGAAAGTGAAGTTAGTGGAGAGGGCAGCAGGTGTGGCAGTGTCCTCTGGTCTGATCCAGGTCTCAGTCAGGGCCAATAGGCTGAGACCTGAATGATTAGAAATAGATGTAATGAAATCAGCTTTGTTTACAGCGGACTGGCAATTCCAGAGACCGATGGGAAAAGAGAATAATGTACTAGAAGACACTGGAAAGGTACGCAGGTTGCTATGATTGTGCTGCCTCCTATGTGTGATATGTGTGATATTTAATTTACGCGTTTTAGTAATAGTAGGGATTTGAAAACCCATAGTGAAAGAGAGGTCACAAGCAGAAAGATGAGAAGAAAATTGTGTAGAAGAGAAAGGAAACAAGAAAATTATACTTTCTTTTATCAAGGTAATTATACCTTGTTGGTGTCCTTGCTCGGTGGAGTCGCGCAGGTAGAGTCGCTGGTATTTACACTCTTCGATCTTCACACGAGGGCTGCCGTGGTATACATCTTGCTTTATACTCACCTGAAATGTCGTTATTGAATACAGCAGGACACGCCTCACTAGTGAAACTGTTTACCTCGTGAAGTTACTGTCACGTCCTGTTGCTTGACTGCTTCTTTCTAATAAGTGCTACAAAACACACTGTATAAATAGCGTGAGCTGGCTTAGGCCACGACTCACTAGCGAAACTGTTTACTTCGTGACTAAACGCGAACAAACGACACTTCACCAACGAGATTTCAGCTTGTGAGCACAGTAAACAAACACTGTTTCCTAGTAACTACAACTGCACTTAAATCAAATGAGAAAAGGATACAAAACACTTACAGTTACTGTCACCTCCTGTTGCTTGACTACTTCTTTCTGGTTTGAGGATTAAAGGTTCGGTTGGTGGAGTTGGGGTTGGAGGAGGGAGTTTGAATGCGAGCAGCGATGCTATGGAGGAAATGCTGAAGGAATGGGAGTTTATATGTGCCACTGTGATAGATGTCGACACTGGATTGGTACACGTCAGGAACAGCTGGCTATCAGCTGATGCGAGCTTGGCTGATGTGGCCTGCCTGAACTAACGCGATGCTTGATTTTTTTTTTTTTCGTTTATAATGGCTACTCCCTCTCCCACCACCTCTCCAAACCAATTCTAATGACTTGGTATTTATCCTGAGTATCTGTTTGTCCCTGCAGTCTGTTCTTCAATCCTCAACTAATCCTGCCACCCAGTTGTCATTGTCTCCCATCAGCCCCTCATTACCACCTCAGCCTCCTCTCCGTGGCGTGTGGACCTGCTGGGAGTCAATTCCTCCTGCATATGACGAGCCCGTAGCTCTGCCTGCAGCCTCGGAGTGAGGGAAGATTACATTTAACTTCATAATAGTTATAATTCATTATTATTTATTATATTAAATATCTTCATTGTTTATCATATCCTATTGGTGAAGACAGCAATTGCACTTTTTTGTGTTTTTAGTTTTATACAGTGCATAATTAAAATACACCTAATGTAAAGTTGGACTATTAGTTAGATTGTCATCTTGTTGGATCTCAGTATGATGTGTCCTTTCTTGTAAAATACCACATCTAGATGTGTATTTAATGATTATAATAATAAAATAAAAAAAATAGCATCCCCATAACCCATCCACCATCCCACAGTGTTTCCTCCAGAGTTTGGGTACTGGGAAGGTCGCTACAAAAGAAACAAAATATCACTATGCAGATTATTTGCTTTACTCACACCAGTAGACCAGCAGTTTTGGGAAAGAAAGCCTAATTATCACAATATTGGTTTTCGTCCTTTGTATTAGCGGAGGCTGATAAACTTCCATCGTTGCAGAGGTGACCTTGGTTAATTACAGTTCTTAAGATGTGTGGATGGGGCCTGTGGTTTGGCTTTCAGGGACACAAAATCTTCCTCCTCTCCTGTCCGAGCCACCCGCAGCCTACAATGGTGACCTAGTGGTATGATATAATTACGTGTCCTGTGACTTTGATAGCATGGCCAGTTTGCCCTTTTCAAAAAACATAACATAATACTTTTCAAATATAATCAGATAGAAAAGGTAATTGGATTATTGCAAAAGAGGAACAGGCAATTACAGCATCTCTGGAGGACATTTCATGTTTTTCGCCCCATTCTGTGCTTTGTGATTTAAGGGTCGTGATCTTCAGCGTTTTGTGTTTACAGAGCATTCATGGGTGTACAAAGGATGTTTTATTTGCATGTTTTTTCCATGTGTGTTTTTCAGTTCGTTCGCTTTTCAGTTAGTTTCTGAGGTATTTTTGTATTACATATAAACATTAATGTTTCACGTGAAAAAAGCAATTTTTCTTAACAAATCCTGAAACTGATATCGGGTTGTGGGGCATTTCCCTGTGGAAGCTCATAATGTTTTTCGTGCATCTCTAAACTGAGCTCATTAACCAGTAAGCCAACGAGAAACCTCCATGCTTGGAGTTGTGGTCCCTCCGAGACCGTCCATTAGAATGGAAATCAGCTTATTTCCCAGACCACTTATATCTGCAGGTTTTTGTAAATTACAGTTTGTGGTGACAGTTAGTAGGACTTTAACTTGGGCTTGATTGTTATGCTGGATTTTTTTTTACACCAGATTTGCTGAAATATCTAATCTAAACATGCTTTTACAATGGCCACATAATGCATTAATTTGCTGCTGTGTATATATATATCACACTCAAAACAATCAGAGAATGTTACAAAATTTCAAGTAGAAGTAATTTCTTACAGTGATTATAAAAATATTACAATTCTGATTGTGTAATGTTTCACAGAGTATTTTATTTGGTGCTCTATACAATAACATAGATCAGAGAATGCGTAAAAAGGTTTATATGGGGCCAGTCATTATTGAATATATTTGCAGAGAGGAAATGATTATTCAGACTGCTGGATGTGCCGTTAGTGAGAGAGGGACTATGTAAACATAACTCTGCAAAGATATTCTGCATCAGTTTAAAAGAATCATAAGTCATGCATTAGCAAACAGATGTCTTCATGTTGATTATATAAAACCACTATGGATTTGTTTGGGTTAAACCTGCAGTAGGTTGTCTAATTAAGAGCTTTCCTTGGTTTCATTAACAATGATTAATTCCTCTAGCTGCTGAACATTGATTGTATTGGTGAATGACGAATGAATTTGTTTCATCAGCTAACTGTTTCCAATTGAAAACCTCAGAGAGAAAGAAGCAGAGCAGCACTAATAAATACACAAATTAAAAAAGAAAAGAGAATTTGGTAACACTTTATAATATATTTCATCAATGATACATTACCATAATGATTAAAAGATTTAGCAGTTCATTTACATAAATATGAATGTATAAAACATATAAATCAAGTTTCATGACATTTCTTACCATCTGAATGAAATTAATGATCTGAGCACTATGCTATAAGAAAATACAGTAGGGACCTATTTTTAAATAAAAAATATATTTCAAATTTGCAGATTTTATCAGCATAAAAATTTGGGTAAAAAGTTAAAAATTTTACTCAATTAAGACAAAGTATAGGCCCGGTTCCACAGACAGGGCTTAGATGTCCTAATTGAACTAAGGCCTAATCCTGGCTTAATCTAAGTAGCTTTTATAAACATGCCTGAGAAAAAAAAAAAAACAAAAAAAAAACATTACATTTAAGATATATCAGTGCAAGTTACTTTCAGTTAAAAATGCTAAAACACATCCTAGTCTTGGACCAGGCTTAAGCTTTGTCGATAAAACCGGGGGTGACAGCACTTAAGCTGTTTGAACTGCACAAATTTGTATTAAACCTAATGATCATGTTCTCCAGCTTGAAGCTCATTTCTCATTTCATTAGTGACTTAGAAGTGCAGAAAATATTTATTCTTATTAGTCTGCATGATAAAATTGACCCTATTTACTTCTTTAGCTCACATTACTAATTTTGTGGTGAAAAATTAAAACATGCAAGTTAATTTGCAGAGAAAATAAGTTTTTAATAATCTTTAGTCAAAATCTGAAAATTTGCTTCCCCTCTGAAATGGAATGACATGAGGGTAAGTGAACTATTACTTTAAGATGATGAGTTAAAGACATTAAAGGGGAAATAGTTCTCCTTGTTTTCCTGCAGTTTTTTTGAGTCCTCACACTCAGGATCTTGATCATATTCAGTTTAGACCCGCAACTCCTCTGTTGAGCTCTTTCGCCTCCCTCTAAACACTCTCTCCTTTCCTCTTCTCTCCCTCTCCACTTTCTTTTCCCTCTCTCTTTTGCTCCTTTACTGTGCCTCTGCACAGATGGTCCTCATTAATAAAGCAAGCCAGACTTTCACCCTCTTTTGAGTGTGTGTCTCTGAGAGGAAGAGAGAAAGAAGAGGAATCAATGAGCAGCAGATTGACTCACTCCTGTTAATTATGCAAAAATATTGTTAAGCGCAGGAAATTAATGTGGCAAACAGGATGCGATGTAACAGCTTACTGCTGGGGCTTAAGTCCTGATGGAGAGGAGATAGAAACAGGCCAGTGAAAATGTTGTTTATGAAATTGAGTTTGTTCTTTAAAGCATATCTTGTAAACCATGAGAAAACAAGAACAATAAAAACTATGAAGGCAAATGGAAAGGAGTTTAATTTTCAATAGCATGAATCTACAGTGCAACGAGAAGTGGGATGTGCCTGCTCCTTTAATGGAAGAGAGAGTACTAATCAACTATTTAGATTGAAGAGATCTTGTTTAATCGCAAACATATCTTCACTTCTCTATGAGAGTGTTGGGGCTAAAGTATTATAAGTAATGCATGTTACATAATCAGATAACGTTCAAATAAAGAGTTATGAATTGCTTTATTAAATAGTCGATTTAATAAGTAATGTCTGTGAGAAAACCAAAAGTAAATAACATTTTCATAGAAATTAGCAATGGAACATAAAAATAACTTTACTTTTTTTTATACAAATTAATCATATAATGCAAAAGTAATTAATTCAAGTAAACTTTCTTTAAAAAATAAAATGTAACACAAAATAACTTAACTTTCCATTAAAAATGCAACAATGTAACGGAAATAATTTTCCAAAAATACTAACAATGTAACTGTCACACTTATGTTCAGTTAGTTTTAGTGTTCATGTACTTTTAGTTTGTTTTCATTAGTCACATGTGTTCCTTTGTTTGAATTTCCCGCCACTCTTTAGTTACCATGGTTACAGGGGGCAGAGGCTCAGTGGTTCATGTAGGTTGTCTACAAACCGAAAGATTGGTGGTTCAATCCCTGGTTCCACCTGATCAAGTGTCGAGGTGTCCATGAGCAAGACACCTAACCCCAGCTGCTCCCGACGAGCTGGATGACGCCTTGTATGGCTGACACCCCCGTCTGTGTATGAATGAGTGAGTGAATGGGTGAATGTGAGGCAGAGATGCTCACAAGTCTCTGAGCTAGAGTCCAAGTCAAGTCTCAAGTCTTTGAGCTAGAGTCCAAGTCAAGTCTCAAGTCTTTGAGCTAGAGTCCAAGTCAAGTCTCAAGTCTCTTGTGGTTATAAGTGTTGCATCACGTACAGCGACCCATCCAGGTTGCTTAGAACACTGCATAGCTTTATATAAGGAATTCAAAGCATGTAATAGGTTACACTTTATTTCGATAGTCCACTTTAGACATTCTACTAACCATGTACATTTTCAACTACATGTCAACTAACTCTCATTAGAGTATTAGTAGACTGTAGTAGACTGTCAGGTTATGCTGTGGGTTCGGGTTTGGAGAACAAGTTGACTTATAGTTGCCAAGTTACTTATAGTCAGTAGAATATCTGTTGGGGAACCAACAAAATAAGATATTATAATTAGGGCTGTCAAATGATTAATCACGATTAATCACATCCAAAATAAAAGTTTTTTTTTACATCATATGTGGGTGCACTGTGTATAATTATTTTGTATATATATAAATACACACACATGCATGTATATTTAAGAAAAAAATATAATTTATATATAAAATATTTATATTTATATATAATATAAATTATATATAAATTTATATACAATTTATTAATGAAAATATTTCTTAAATACACACAGCATGTGTGTGTATTTATATATATATAAAATAATTATACACAATGCACCCACATATATTATGTAAAAAAAACTTTTATTTTGGATGTGATTAATCACGATTAATCATTTGACAGCCCTAATTATAATATATAATTAGCAGATATTAAGCAGACAGCCTACTAATAGTCTAATGAGAGTTAGTTGACATGCAGCTGCAAAGTTACTTATAGTTAGTAGAATGTCTAAAGTGGACTATCAAAATAAAGTGTTACCATATGTTATTATGACTCCTTTATCTATTAGCATACAGTATCAGCTTTGATTTTGGTATATAATCAGTGTAAACATGCTATTGCAACATGACAAAAACACCAAGAATGCTTTACTTTTAGTTAATTTCTTTATTTTGCCTTGTAGCTTGAACATACAGGCCATAAGACCAAATATAGAAAATGTTATAACTCACAACACTAAAATTGACACACTCCTATTTAGTGCAAAACATCAGTGTAGCTAAATGCAAAACACTATTTAAACACTCATTTGTATTTCATAAGGAAGACCGTTGGAGTTAACCTCCCGTAACGTTAGGTAGCTAAAGCAATAAGCAAGCTAACGGTAGATGGTCAATGCTGAGCTAAACTGTCACGGTGTATGAATTCATTGGGTGCTTCTCAATATCCCTCCTCGTCTCCTCGCTCCTCCGTCCTCCATCCTATGACCCGGAAACCGATCGAGCTCAGCCATCTTGAAGGACATCTCAATTCTCTAATTGCACCGCGAGGAGGCGAGGATCGAGGAGTGAGGAGGCTTCCAGAGGAGGTATGAGCGAGGATGCACAGTTGCATGCTTTGCGGAAGTGTTTTATCGACTAAACGTGACGCACGTATCAATTCTCCTCCCCCTTCACGTCGGTCACAATCATTTTAATTTATACTTTACCTTTGCAGTTTATATAAACCACACATCTCACATATTTCAACAGGGTATCTTGCTTTATTATTATTTATTACTAATTTCTTAAATAACCAAAATTCTACAACATAAGGGCAGATCCTTTGAGCGCTGCTGATGACGCAGTTAAGTGACGCTCGAGTGGTCAGGTTGTCCAAAGTATTAAAAAAACATTCCTTCGATTCCTCTGTCCTCGTTTTCTTTCCTTGCAGCCTTCCCTCGCATCCTGCAGGGGGTGGAGCTGAGACGCAAGGAAAGGAAACGAGGAAAGGAAACGAGGATGCACAAATAAGAAATGAGAAGCACCCATAGTCTCTCTCTCGTTTTGCGTGCTGTTGTGTGTGTGTGTGTGTGTGTGTGTGTGTGTGTAATTGTGGGCGTGGTCACTGATCAGCGATGATCAGCAGCGCCAGCTGGCTTCAATCTGTTTGACCCTTTATATGTTCAGTAACTGGTGTCTCATGTTGTCAGATCGTTGTTCTCCCGGTGTGTTCCTGTTCCCGAGTATTGTTGGCCTCCTGTGGATTTCCCTGTTCGTCTTCGTTCTTCTTCGAGTTCCTCGCACTTCCATGGATTACTTCACTCACAGATCATCTTCACAGGACTGGGAGCACTGCACTGGTTGTTCACCGAGGTCCCTGCGTCACTCTACATCAGTGTTGGATTCCGCCCGATCCACCGTTCCTCTCCAGCTGTGTTATTTTCCCTGTGTTGTGACTCTGACCAAACATTTAATACTTACCTCTAATAAAGCGTTTTGCTATTGCATCCTTCTCCTGTGTTACGTAACATAAACATGTTTACTCACCTATCAGGGTGCGTTTTCAGATGCCTGATAAAAGTAGATGTGGTTGAACCAGAATATTTTATCGTGATACTGCATATTTTGCATTGAGCGCTTCTTTTGAGCGCGTCTTGTTTGAAGTTTTTGAACCCAAAGCTAACGATGAATGGCACAGCAGCGGCCGGTGCAGTCGACATTTTTGTTTGTTATCCTCTCATGTGTGGTCGCGCGCGCGCTGCCAGCAATATGCCACGTAGTACGTGTTACGTAGGCAGGTTATAGGTAACGGAGGGAGGTGGATAACAGCGAGCTCATCAGACGTTTCCTAAAAATAAACATTGTTCACGAGTCCCGCAGCTCGAGTCCGAGTCGATTCTGAAGTCTTTCGAGGACGAGTCTCAAGTCGAGTCTGAAGTCACTGTGTGTGCGACTTAAGTCGCACTCGAGTCCGAGTCTCAAACTCGAGTCCCCATCTCTGATGTGAGGCAATATGTAAAGCGCTTTGGTGGCCATTGGGTCTGTGAAAGCGCTAAATAAATGCAGTCCATTTACCATTTTACAGTCATTATTAGTTCTTTGTTATCAGCTTTGTTTGATTGATTATCTTGTTTGAGTTTGTACTCAAGTTCCACTGTCTTCTGAGTTCATTGTCGGGAGTTGTTTGTGTTGTGTCCGACGCACATTGTTACATCTTATTGCCCTTTGTGTTTAATGAACCTTGTTGAAATTTGTATATACAGTCTTCAGTCTTCTTCAGTCATCATGACAGAACAACCGACCTAAAATGGAATATGCAACAAAGTTTGCTGCTGTGGCTCAAATTAGCCGTGTCTATCCCTGATCCAGAACACAGCCAGACCCAGAGACGAACACACCAACAACCTCGATCACGGAGAATTTGCGAGTGTCCCCCGCAGACGGAGAGCGACCGCCTGCCACGATAAGTGAACCAGATCAGAGGAGATGAGGAAAGCGTTGACCATCGCCTCGGAACAGGAGCCCCAGAGTGAGTCTGACAAGAGGTGTGAGACCGCAACATCAGCTGCTGAGGGAATACACGTGGAAACGGACATCGAGGACTGGCTGATTGACATAGATACGGCGGTACTGCCCCCCACCCTATCCCACCCGGTATTATCTGTTGGTCCTGACTCCTCCCTCCCTCGACTCCATCGTGGGCTGTCATCGCCACTGAGCTCTGGATCTGTGTCAGTGAGCATCATCCATCATCGCCGCTGGGGCTTTTGTCTTCGTCCGTCTGTCACCATTCCTCCGCCGCCTTCTATACCTATCCCTTTGCCTGCTCCTCTTGCCATCCCTTCGCCACTTCGTTGCCCACCTCCAGAGCCCCCACCTTCCCACCCTTGTCTGTTGTTGTTGTGAGGTCACGCCTTTTCGGAGGGGGCGTAAATGTCACACTTATGTTCAGTTCGTTTTCATGGACTTTTAATTTTCATTAGTCACGTGTTCCTTTGTTTGAATTTCCAGCCACTTTTAGTTACCATGGTTACAGTCATTATTTGTTCCTTGTTATCAGCTGTGTTTTATTAATTAAGACTCAAACTATTGTCAGTTTTGTCAGTATTGTAGTACAGTATTGTATTGTCAGTATTGTCAACTATTGTTTGAGTCTGTACTTAAGTTCCGCTGTCTTCTGAGTTCATTGTCGTTTTTTGTTTGTGTCTTACGCACGGTGTAACTGTCAGGACTAGTGTGAAAACTTGAACAGTCAAAAAGCTGAACCCAAATGCAGATAAACCAGAGGACAGTTCTGTGGAAAATATTTCAGAACTTTAATTTGATGAAAGGCAAATCCAAACTTTCACAGGAAAAATCAAAAAAGTCAACTCCAGAAAGTTTGACAAGTTGCAAAAAAGAAAATCCAAAAAGTCCACAAAGTAAATCCAGAACATATACAAAAATGTTCTCGAGAGTCAACACAAAATTTAAGAGGAATAGTTCCAGCAGGCAGATCTCAAAAGTTCACAATGCCAATCCAAAAGGCATTCAAAAGTTCATAAAGAAGATATGTGAGCAACTAAAAAAAAAAAAAAAAAAAAAAAAATTAAAAGCAAATTTCAATAAAACAAAACAAAAAAAACCAAAGGAACCATTCCAGGTACACGATGTAGATTTTGAATCAGTCAAAATGAACAGCAAGAGAATGACCTAGACATGGTCATGGCACGTAAAACACTGAGCAAAGTACTAATGAGAAGGGTGACTTAAAGGGGTCATGAACTGCTTTGTTTTATTATTTCATAATGTTTCCTGGGGTGCACTTATAATGATAGTATGATTTTTACTTCAAAAAAGGTAATTATTTAGCAATAAAAGGCATTTTTCCTAGCTTTTCCTGATTTAAGCCCTCTGATCTGAACGCTCTGTTTGAAGGGGCCTGTCTGCTGGGAGACTTCAGTGTAAACACCCACTGCTGTGAATGGCTAACAGCTTTGCATAATAAATAGCTAGTATTACATGTGGAACTCTCTCGAAAACTTTTAGCACGTTTTTACTATTTCTGCTCTCAATGTTAACTACTTGTGAAAAGTGATAATTATAGCAATGCAATTAGATCTATGGCATTATATTTAGATTGTGGCATGAAAGGTTGCAGTGATGATGTGACAGGATAAAGGAGCTGGGTTATTGGTTTATTAGTGGATGGGTGGAAGACCAATGAGGTGATAGCCCCTTTAGTATTTAAGGACCTTTATTTTGATGTCAGTTGACGTGTCTTGCTGATTCCGGGCTTCCCACCCCCCCTGGCATTTCCTTTCCCGTTACGGTGGTTTGCGGTTTAACCCTCTGGGGACTAAGCCTTTTTTGGTCCGTTTTCTCAAATTTTTACATTTGGCCTTATAACCATATGTAATGGAGATGGAACACTATGTGTTTGGTATCTATGGATCCAGAAGACCCTAAGCTAACATAAGCATGCATGTAATATGTTTATAAAGGAAGTATGAGTGAAAAATGTACTATAAACTAGAGAATTTCAAAAACGGAAATTAGATTTTTGTCATTTATTTCTGAAAATCACACATCACACAACAATAGTGAACAGTTTTTGAACAAAAAATATATTTGTCAAAGCCTTTGCTTGACAGACATGTGTAATTGTTAAATAAAATGTGTAAAGAACAATGAAAAATGTAACTTTATTTACAAATAGTCCTAGGCGTTTTTCTTAGGAATGCTTAGAATTTTCTAAGCAATGCGATCTCCTCGTCACTCTCCAGTAATTGTTCCAGAGCTTGTTCCACCGTAAATCGTTTACTGCTTGCCATCATAAAAGTGCTAAAACAATAAATAATGCTATAATTGTATGTGTATATATATATATATATATATATATATATATATATATATATTATAATTGTTCTGTCTCTCTCTCATATAAATCTCTGATAATCCGCTCCGTAAGCCTCCGTTCGCTCTCTCTCCTTCTCTCCATTCAACGCTGTTTGCGTCATATCCCTAACTATATAGTACCACCCCTTGCAAGGCTACAGAGTCCTCTGATTTGCTAGAAACGTCATGGTAACCTTCCTCTGATTGGGTAAGAAAAATATTTCTCCATCGGCAATTTTTCCAGTGGTTGTTGTTCGCGGAATCTGCCAAACAACATCGATTTCATTGGCCTTTTACATAGTGGTATTGCGCAACAAGGAAGTGTGTATATTTACAAGCCGGGTAAGTTATCACTGTTTTCAGCGGAATCTGAGGAAGACGGTAAAAAAGACCGCACCTCTCTATCATTAATAGTTTTTAAAATAATTACACATTTGTAAAAGTATGCCATTTTGGGCGGTACCGCCCAATCCGTCCCCAGAGGGTTAATTTGCAGCATTGCCGGCGACATGGGCATTGTGAGGAAGGGTGGCTGTATGTGATCACAGTAGCATAGCGGGTGTGTGACTGCTGGCTGACGGATTGGGCTGCGGTGTTTTTTTTGAGTAACCATACAACGGACCGGTGGATGGTGTTCATCTAAAATAAACCAGGCTGCGGCGCTTTGAGTAGCCACACAACAGGCGGTTGATGTTCACCTGAGGACACTGGAAAGGGGACTTCAACATCGGTAAACTCAATCCAGTACACGGACGCTACAGGAGATGCCGCTGCTGTTTTGCTTATCGGATTAATTCTCTTATTTTCGTCTGTTGTTTGTACAGCTGAACTGAGATCACTACTTAGCAGGATTTCAGTTCTCTTTTCCTTTGTTCTGTCTTGTTGGATTTTCCTTGTAAATTACTGCGTGTGGATTATTTGTTATTGTTTTTTTTATGGTTTGTGTGTTTATTTTTTTTACATTGGTACATGCTAATTTATGGTTTTCTTTTGTATAATTTATTGTAACCGTTTGGAGTGGGATTCTGTGATAACCACTCAGGCACTGCTCTTTGGTTGGCCTTATCTGGACAGGAGGCTGGGGCGCCTTTGACGTGCCAATCATTGCGTTTGTACATTACATTTGGGTTGGGGGGTTTTGTAGTATACTTTTCTCATTTAATTATTATTTTATCCTTTTCTCGTGTCTCCAGGAGCCGGTAGGGGTTCGAGGTGGAACGGGGGAGGCCGGCTGCCTTCTATAGAGGTGTGTGTGCTTCACAGTGTGTGATGGGTATTAACACAATTGCCTTGCAGTGCCTTGCTGTATGATTTTGGGGTGAATTTAACCCTTTAAGTGTCACCCCCCTTTTTTTGAATATACATGAAAATGCACATTTCGAACTTAAATGGTTGTAATTCAAGAATGCTTTGGAATATAGACGTAAGATTGGTCTTGTTTTAAAGAAGACATTTGGCAGATTTTTGTAGAAGTGAAATAAATTAAGAAAGTGAAACAGAAAAAAAGTTATAGAAGTTTGAGTTTATGAAACTGTACAATGTAAAAAAAAAAATTTATTCATATTTTATATAAAATACATATTTTCAAAACCTGGGCGACTCTAAAACTGCAAAAAAATCAAAGCCAAAAATCTGAACAAGTTGTGTTTCAAATTTTAGGTTGATATCTCAAAAAATGAGCTTTCAGTAAGATTTTGTTTGGGCGCAGTACCAAACTTTTTCACTAGATGACAACCAGACTCCATTACTGCCCATATAAGGGCGCCTCCATTTCCATATGTGTTTTGAGTGATATGAACCATTATTTCCACAATTTTCATACAATTTATGAAGTAGACATCCTATTCAGAAGTAATATGAGAAGTTTGGCAGATTTTGATATGATTTCAACCTCTAAGAAACATAAAAAGAACACGCATGTGCGTTTTAGCTTCCTGCCACATCATATAATTTTTTTCTTTATATAAAAAAAAAAATTCAGACCTTTTTTTTTTTTAAATAATTGAATGGATGCTATCTTTTGAACTCTTGGCATGAAAACAAACTGAGATTTCTACCCTTCTTTCATGATTTTTCATGTTCATCACTATTTCAAAATAAAGGTCTAAGAGTATGAAAATATTATTGTTGCAAATTGATAAATTACGGCTCCTCTGCAATTTATTTTGAAAATCAATCACCAAATATGGAAACTAGAGATTGTAAGCTTTCAAATGATATATAGTTTGTCAAGATTAGTTTAGGTTTAGTATAGGATATTACTGTTTTAAAAATGTAAAGGATTTGGGCCCACCGGTGGGCCCGTGACACTTAAGGGGTTAAGTGGGTTTGGACGACCTCTGAGTGCGTTCGGCCTGCCTTGTTCCTGCGAGGCCTGCCCTGGAGAAGCATTTTTCTATGATGTGTTTTAGTGATGTGTCTGTTTTAACAAAATAAAGTATATTTTGTATTGCTACCCCTGTCTCACTGGCTTATATCTTTGCCCTCAGTGGGTAATACTTACCTGTGTGTCCTTCTTTGGAGTATTTCCCTGGCCCTCCACCAGGGTGGCGTAGTCGGATATAAATTAAAGTGTAATTTCAAATTTCTCGTACCTAGTAACGCCACATTTTGGCGCAGTCGGCAGGGTTTGCCTGGTAGGGCGAGGATCTTCTCAAGTGAGACTGGGGTGTAATTGTGTTTGATTTGATATTTTTGCTGTTGTTTTTGTATATTTGTTTTCTTTGTTTTTTCCTAAGCAGAACAGCAGCGTGCACCTTATTTCTCGCAAGACTGTATCCCTTTTTTTGGGGGATTTCGAGGCTTTTTTTTTTTTCTTCTCTCTTTTAGGGTGAGTATCGCGGACGAGTATGGAGGGGGAAATGCAGGAGTTGCGAGAATTAGTGGCGCAGTTGCGAGCAGACAATGACCGGTTGCGTCGTGAGAGTGAGCAGGTCCCAGGTGAGTTGCCGGGCCCTAGCATGGCTCCTGTTGTCGCCGCAGCTGTGGCTGGCCCTCCTCAGCCAGAAGGCATTGATACTGCGCCGGAGCGGTTCGTTTTCATACCCAGGGACAGGCGGTGTCCAAAATTCTGTGGCAGATCCGGCCCTAGTATTGGTGAGTGGGTGGAGGAGGCCGAGGCTTGCATGCGGGCTCGTTATATGTCCAAAAGTGATAAAGCGTTCTTCCTCTTTGATCATTTGGAGGGTGAAGCACGGGAAGAGATTAGACACCGTCCCGGCGAGGATCGGGGGGATCCAGATAGGGTTATTGCGATTTTGCGCGAGTTGTATGGTTGCTCTCAATCACATGTAGCACTCCAAGAAGCCTTCTTCTCCAGGAGATAACAGGAGGGGGAATCTCTGTTAGAGTTTTCCCTTGCCTTGATGTCTCTCCTGGAGAAGGTTAGACAGCAGTCACCCAATGCTATTCCTAATGCAGAAATTGTGTTGCGTGATCAGTTTGTCGAGTATGTCGCCGATAGCGCCCTCCGCCGCGAACTAAAGCAGTTGGTCCGCCGCCAGTGCACCTCTACCTTATTGGATGTACGTGGGGAAGCAATTAGGTGGGAGCGGGAGGGAATGCCGGGGGGTGCTAGAGTTAGTCCCAAACGTGGGTTCGTGGAAAAACGCCCATGTTAACAAGCTGCCAATTGGCGCGCTATGGGCCGGAGGGATCGTAGGGTGAATTTGGATGACAATTGCCCACAGACTTGGTAGAGAGTGGGCCTTTATTAATAACCCCCCTATTCACGGATCCTTACCTACTTGCCACGGAACTGGTGGTTTTCGGACACCTCTAGTGGGCGATAGAGAGCATATTGCCCCATGACCCCCCCCCCAACCCCCCCCCCCCCCCATCCCACTAACCCACTATTTGTCCAATAACCCACTGTATTGGGCAAATGCCCCCCCACCCCCCCTCCGTCCCACGGACCCATTATTTGTCCAATAACCCACTATATGGCGCAAACTTCCCGTTGACCCCCCCCACCCACTCCCAGGCCACGCCCCGTCCCACGAACCCACTTTTTGTACAATAACCCACTATATGGCGCAAACTTCCCGTTGACCCCCCCCACCCACTCCCAGGCCACGCCCCCGTCCCACGAACCCACTTTTTGTCCAATATACCACTAAATTTACCAAAAGTGCCAAACGGGGACGCAGGGTCGTGGGACGTTGAGATTTGAGATTCTGGCCCTCCAGGGGCTCCTGACACGGGGCCCCGAAGCGCGGATCTCTAGGGCCTTTAGAAAAATTTGACTTTGCTCTGGCGCCCCCTGCTTTTGGTATGTCGGTCAGGGAGGGCCAAGGGGTCAGCGTGCCGAATTTGGGGCCCCGGGGACATTTCGAAAAAAAAAAAGATACCGCCCGTCCGCAAAACCACCATGCCTTTTTGATGGCCCGTGGGATGGCTCCCGTATGGGGACGCAGGGTCGTGGTACGTTAAGATTTGAGATTCCGGCCCTCCAGGGGCCCCTGACGCGGGGCCCCGAAGCGTGGATCTCTAGGGCCTTTAGAAAAATTTGACATTGCTCTAGCGCCCCCTGCTTTTGGTATGTCGGTCAGGGAGGGCCAAGGGGTCAGCGTGCCGAATTTGGGGCCCCGGGGACATTTTGAAAAAAATCCCACTCGCCCATTGAATGAATGGATTTTGCCACAGTGGTTTCTCAGACGACGCTTCGAAAGGGCCGACGGACTAGGGGGCGCCGTTTTCCGACTCGCCACGGCCCCCTGGTGCGGGCGGAGAAGTTTGGTGGCCCTGGGGCCTCGTTCAGTGGTCGAAAGGTCAAAAAAGTGTGAAAAACACGTTACAAGGGTCAAAAAGGTCAAACCAACGGAACGCGCGACCGTACGGAGACGGAAGGTCGCGGGTGCCCAAAACTCGGCGAGTTCCGTCGTCTGGTGGCCCCGAGTCGGGCCCCCGAGTTTGAGGGCCCTAGCCGCTTGCCAAGCGTTTAAAGTCCGGACGAGTGTACGGCTGAAAACGGGCCTGTTTCTGAGTGTCTGCCATTGACCTCAATGGCAGACAGAGAGATGGATCAAAGCTGATAAAAAATACTTTCTCAGGCCCTAGGCCCGGGCCCTTTTGGTATGTCGCTCGGGGCGGGCCCAGGGTTCACCGTGCAGAGTTTGGGGCCCCTGGGACATTTCTATCAAAATCCCACTCGCCCATTGAATGAATGTATTCGCCGCAGTGGTTTCGCGGACGCCGCTTCGGAAGGGCCGACCGACTAGGGGGCGCCGTTTTCTGACTCGCCACGGCCCCCTGGTGCGGGCGGGAAAGCTTGGTGGCCCTAGGGCCTCGTTCAGGGGCCGAAAGGTCAGAAAAGGGACCACGCATTAGGGTTAGCGTCAGAATTAGGGTTAGCTTCTGAAAATGTTTTGCCTTCGCTCAAGGGCCCGGTGCTTTTGGCACGTCGCTCGGGGTGGGCCCAGGGGTCAGCATGCCGAATTTGGGGCCCCGGGGACATTTTGAAAAATATCCCACTCGCCCATAAAATGAATGTATTTTCCACAGTGGTTTTGCGGACGCCGCTTCGGAAGGGCCGACCGACTAGGGGGCGCCGTTTTCCGACTCGCCACGGCCCCCTGGTGCGGGCGGGAAAGCTTGGTGGCCCTGGGGCCTCGTTCAGGGGCCGAAAGGTCGAAAAAGGGACGCTCGTCCGCGAACCCGTTGCGCCGTTAAATGGCCCATGGGACGGCCCCCGTACGGAGACGCAGGGTCGTGGCGCATTGAGATTTGAGATTCTGACCCTCCAGGGGCCCCCGACTCACGGCCCCGAAGCTTGAAAATCTGGGACCTTCCTAAAAAAAGTTTGCCACTTATAACCAACTTTCACTCAAAAGGCTCTTAGGGTACATGAGTGAGAGACACACAAGGCCGAGATTAGTGTTAAAAGGGCGGGAAAGTGTTGCCTTCGGTCTAGAGCCTTGCGCCTTTGGCATGTCGCTCGGGGCGGGCCCAGGGGCCACCGTGCAGAGTTTGGGGCCCCTGGGACATTTCTATCAAAATCCCACTCGCCCATTGAATGAATGTATTCACCGCAGTGGTTTCGCGGACGCCGCTTCGGAAGGGCCGACCGACTAGGGGGCGCCGTTTTCCGACTTGCCACGGCCCCCTGGTGCGGGCGGGAAAGCTTGGTGGCCCCAGGGCCTCGTTCAGGGGCCGAAAGGTCGAAAAAGGGACGCTCGTCCGCGAACCCGCTGCGCCGTTAAATGGCCCGTGGGACGGCCCCCGTACGGAGACGCAGGGTCGTGGTACCCCGATACTTCAGATTCCGACTCTCCAGGGGCCCCTGACGCGGGGCCCCGAAGCGTGGGGCCCTAGGGCCTTTAGAAAAAATCGCCCCTCCCCCAAAAAAAAAATAAAAGCCTGAAAGGGCCTTTTCAGTCTGAGAGGGAAACAGCCCTGAGAGAGGATTTCTGCACAGAGGCTGAGAAAAATTTTACTCTGCTCTAGTGCCCCCTGCTTTGGGTACGTCGGTCGGGGAGGGCCAAGGGGTCAGCTTGCCGAATTTGGGGCCCCTGGGACGTTTCTGAAAAAATCCCACTCGCCCATTTAATGAATGTATTTTGCCACAGTGGTTTCGTGGACACCGCTTCACAGTGGCCGATCGACTAGGGGGCGACGTTTTCCGTCTTCCCACGGCCCCCTGGTGCGGGCGGAAAAGTTTGGTGGCCCTGGGCCCTCGTTCAGGGGTCGAAACGTCGAAAAAGTGTGAAAAAAGCACATTTTGAAACTGACAGGAGTCGAAAAGGTCAAACCAACGAAACGAGCTGCCACACGGACACGGAAGGTCGCAGGAGCCCGAAACTCGGCGAGCTCCGTCATCTGGTGACCTCGAGCCGGGCCCCAGAGTTTGAGGGCCCTGGCCGCTTTCTAAGCGTTTCTTAGGCCCCGTTCGTTACGAGCCCATTCATTGTGGATGGTGACTGAAAAATGTGGATGGTGACTGGAGATTTTTTTTATTTTTTTTTTATTAAACCACCTCTACTGTACTAAGCACACTCCACTGAACACATCACACTAATTTTCAAGTTATTTCGGTGTTTGGTTTGCATGAAAACGAGTGTCCTCGCAACCACTTTTTGGCGGGAAAAATGGTTTCTTCGCGGACAAAGTGGTTTTTAAGCTAGGCTTTCGAAATATTTTAATGAAACGTGTTTAGTGAGACTCTGTGGGATGCCCTGGAAAAGTTTGGTGGCCCTGGGGCCTCGTTCAGGGGCCGAAATGCCGAAAAAGTGGCCAAAACCGACATGCCTGTAAATGGCCCGTGGGACGGCCCCCGTACGCAGACGGAGGGTCGTGGCACCCCGGGACTTTGGATTCCGACTCCTGGAACTCGAGGGCCTCGACTAGGGGGCGCCATTTTCCTTCTCGCCACGGCCCCCTGGTGCGGCCCTAAAAGTTTGGTGGCCCTGGGGCCTCGTTCGGTGGTCGAAAGGGTGAAAAACACGTCACGGGGTCAAAAAGGTCAAACCGACGGAACGCGCTCCCGTGAGGAGACGGAAGGTTGCAGGAGCCCGAAACTCGGCGAGTTCCGTCGTCTCCCGTCCCTGAGTGGGGCCCCCGAGTTTGAGGGCCCTAGCCGCTTTCTAAGCGTTTCCCACCCCCGTTTGTGATGAGGCCATTGATTACGGACCTACGGACCTACGGAGGCCTACGGACACCAAAATTGTATCTCGTTTAGAGGGGGACGAGACCTTTACTTTGAGACCACCCACGGCCCCGTGGGCCCCCGGGGGCCAGAGATGGAGATGAAAATACACATTTATCTAAGCGAAAACGCGACGGATCCGGCCGTGGCTGGGCTCTTTGGAACCGTCTAGTTGAGCTGAAAAGAATGATAAAAAAATTATGAATTTTGGCCGTGTTGTCGCGGAGATATTAGCCGAAAACCGTCGAGCGCGTTCTAAAATGGCGCCCGCTGATGACGTCACGATCACGGGAACAAAATCGCTCATATCTCGGGAACGCGAAGACCCAGAGAGCTCAAATTCAGGTGAGGGGGTCCCACGGGGGCCCCGACTCGAACCAGGGCGGTGGCGGGCCGCGGGGACGCCCCCTAGCGGTTCGCCGTTCGCTGGGGCCCCCGACTTTGAACGGCTATAACTCGGGGACCCGGGCGAGTTGGACCTCGGGGGTGGGCTCATTCGAAAGGGCCCGTCCAGCACTACAATCTATTAGAGTTTGGGGAACATTGAGCCAGGGGTTCTCGAGATATAAGCCGACAAAGCTGCGCCTTTGACCGGACCTAACTCCTTGGCCCCGAGGCCCTCGGGGACGGGGGTGGGCTCGTTGGACAGGGCTCCTCGAGGCCTACAGACGACCCGAGTTTGAAATTTTTTCGCCGTGTGGTTTTTGAGATATTCGTGAAAAACAAACATTCCCATACGTTCAGTGGTTATCTGGCTGTCACCCATGTCTCCAACGGGACTTCCAGATGATTAAAAACTACTTTTTCAGGCCCAACCACCTCTACTGTACTAAGCACACTCCACTGAACAAATCTCACTAATTTTCAAGTCATTTCAGTGTTTAGTTTGCATTAAAATGGGTGTCCTCGAAACCACGTTTTGGTACTGTGATAAATGCTACGTGGGATGGGAAACATTTTCTTTGAAACACATTTTAATGAAAGTTCCAAATCATGATAAAAACTATTTTACTGCACTCAGGTGCCTCCCCTGAGTCCGTAGCACCAAGTCCCATCCCATAATTCCACTGACCACGAACCCACTGTTTTTTATAATGTAATAAATCCTACGTGGGATGTCCATAGCTCTGGTCAGGAAGGGTCTAGAGCCTCCATTTTTGCCCTCAGGTCTAAGTCTCATCACCCTCTATCAGAATCCAGAGTTTCGAGAAGATCGGAGAAACCTTTTTTTCCGACCCGAAAAAACCGACTACCCCTGTCGGTTTTTTCGGGTCGAGATTTTGAGTTTCTCCAA
The DNA here is from genome assembly GCF_029890125.1 of Rhinichthys klamathensis goyatoka. Lineage (NCBI taxonomy): Eukaryota > Metazoa > Chordata > Actinopteri > Cypriniformes > Leuciscidae > Rhinichthys > Rhinichthys klamathensis. The sequence goes on from NW_026606637.1 coordinate 2,692,005, forward strand.
TCTTCTTGAAACTCTGGATTCTGTTAGAGGGTGATGGGACTTAGACCTGAGTGCAAAAATGGAGGCTCTAGACCAGGGGTCTCAAACTCAACTTAACTGGGGGCCGCTGGAGGTAGAGTCTCGGTCAGGCGGGGCCGCATCCAGTATTCCACAAAAAATAGTATTCAAGTATTCCAAAAAAGGAGCACAACTGATCCAATCTTCTCAATCTTTATTATTAACGCTTTTTCTGAACTGTTCCTCTGAATGTGAACATTCATTTCTGTACATGATTGGTTCTTCATTAGCTGTCCTTCTGACAGTTGAAGTTCATTTTACAAACTTTCTTTGTCTATAACACATATTTGTAATATTTATATTTGCTTATGTCCTTTTTATTTTCTTTATACAACACATTAATGATATTGAATGTTTTTTTTGGAAGGCACATTTCCTTTTATTATATACTTAGAAAAACAATTATTGCTTTTGAAATACAAATATTTGCAGTCATGTCTGCCCGTCTTATTGAATTCTTTCTACACATGTAAAGTGTGTCAGGCAAATTACTGACTGCATAAATCAAAGCAAACCTTCTTATCAACCTGTTAGACACATATTACAAGCTCAAAATGATTATTCTCACATTGTTTTAAAGCAGGGTCTCTCTCCAACACGTCGCTCGCGACAAGGGGCAGTTCACATATCGCGCTCACATATTTTGCGCGCTCAAGTTCGTTATTTCAAATGTAGGTGCGCGTGCGCGGCAAGCGCGCTCATAATTGAAGCGACGCGCTCATTTTTTCCAGGCGCGCAGTATGTTTGTACTTAGCGGTTGTCTATGGCAACTATTGACAACAAACCATAGACTGTAAAAAAATGCAACAAACCCACCGTATGGTAGCCCATTTAAAACGCGGCACACGCAACGACGGGCCGCACTAACATTACACTTTAATGTCAAGTAGGGGGCCACAAAATAGGGCCGCGAGTTTGAGACCCCTGCTCTAGACCCTTCCTGACCAGAGCTATGGACATCCCACGTAGCATTTTTTCAATAGTAAAAAAAAGTGGGTTCGTGGTCAGTGGAATTATGGGATGGGACTTGGTGCTATGGACTCAGGGGAGGCCCCTGAGTGCAGTAAAATAGTTTTTATCAAGAATGGAACTTTTCAAAAATTGCCTATCAGAGAAACTGTCAGATCCCACGTAGCATTTGTTCCATTGTAAAAATAGTGGTTTCGCGGTCAGTGGAATTATGGGATGGGACTTGGTGCTACGGACTCAGGGGAGGCCCCTGAGTGCAGTAAAATGGTTTTCATCATGACAGGAACTTTAATTCAAATGTCTATCAGAGAAACTGCCCCAATCCCCATTCAATCGATGGCACGTGGGATTGTGTCCGATTGCAGCTTTTTGAATGAAGGGCGGGGTTAGTATTTTACAAAAATAGTGGGTTATTGGACAAATAGTGGCTTCTTGGGATGATCCCACGTAGCATTTATTCCATTGTACCAAATATAGGCTTCGCGGACAGTTGCTCTACCCGGCTTAGTTCTTAGCACCTTTTGACCGGGCATAACTCAGGAACCAAGCCGACTTTGGGCTCCATACTCTGGGGTCCTGGGGGGCCCATGGGTACCTTTACACACCCAGAGTTTGGAGCTCCAAGTCGGCTTGGTTCCCGAGATACACCCGGTCAAAACTGGAAAGGAAGTGGCCGTATCTCGAAACCAGAAGGACCTAGGAGCTGGGGACGGTGGGGTCTGAAGGGGACCCATGGCCCCTCCCCACACCCGGAGTTTGGAGCTCGAACTCCATATATTTCCGCCATATAGTGGGTTATTGGACAAAAAGTGGGTTAGTGGGACGGGGGGGGGGGTGGGGGGGGGGGTCTGGTCCCTCTAGTGGTCAATCGGACAAATAGTGGGTTAGTGGGACGGGGCACGTGTGGCGCCACACCAAGGACGAAGGCAGAACTGCTTGGGGTGGCCTCGGGCTTCGGGGCACTCCCGTCGGGCCCCTGAGGGGGTCGGGTCACCCCGACCCTGCCCGCGTGGGTCGGGCGCCCGGGGAGGGTCGGCCTGCGGCGTCGGCCGACCCCCCAAAAATATCGGGGGGTCAGCGCGCTCGTCCGCCAACCCCCGTCCTAATCGCCGCGGCCCGTTTACTGAATGGACGCTTTTTATTTTTATGGACTAGCTGGAGGTAGTCAGTCAGTCCCGATGGCTTATGGCATTCAGTATGGTGTGCAGGGAAATTCTCAGTCCGAGTTGCGGGAGTTACGGGAGATGTTAAAAACGCAGCAGCACCAGTTAGATCAACTCACTCAGAGTATCGCAGGTATTCGGTATCCCCAACAGGGTCGTCGGCCCGCCCGTACGGAAGTGTTACTCTGTCATCAGTGTCAGAGACCGGGCCATTTTGCCCGTGAATGTGACGGAGAGCGCATTCACCCACCTCCCTCTTTAACCCGTGGCGAGTCGCCCTCTATGAGGGTTGGGCGGACTGGTTCTCAACCGACGGAAAACTAGGTCCCGCCGAACTGCAGGGTCACAGTTCGGTAGGGGAAAGTCGTGACTCAGGGATATTGGGCCCCCGGCCGCATTTAATGGCGTTGTGTCCTCATCTCGTTGTCAGTATGGGAGGGGTACGGGTGCCCTGTTTGGTCGATACTGGCTCCATGGTGTCGACAATTACGGAAAGTTGTTTTTCTGAACAGTTCGCACCATGGGGTCAGGATCGTCTCAGGGCATGCCAGTGGTTGCAGCTCCATGCGGCCAACGGGTCATTAATACCATATGTGGGCTACATCGAGTTGGACGTTGAGCTTTGTGGTCGGGTAATTCCGGGGTGTGGCATACTGGTGGTCAGAGATCCTCCCGGTGGCACCTGTACTCACGTCCCTGGTATTTTGGGAATGAATGTGTTGAGCCGGTGCTATCGGGAGCTCTTTGGACAGCATGGTTCCGGTCTCTTTGATGCACCGTCTGTGTCAGGGGCCTCTAAGGCAGTGTTTCAGGCATTACAACACTGCCGTCAGGTCAGCCTTGTTCCTCAAAATGGCCATATGGGCAAAGTTCGATTACGGGGCCGTAGTGCGTGCCGTATTCCGGGCGGCACAATGAAAATTGTGGCCGCCACTTGCCCTGAACATCTGGCCGGAGAGACCGTGCTTTTTGAGCCACCAGAAGCTGGGTTGGCTGCAGGTCTTTTGGCGTCATCAGCTTTAATGCAGGTGTCCCGAGGTACGGTTTATGTGCCAGTCATCAATGTAGGTGTGACGGATGCATTGCTTTTTCTGAACTCTATGTTGGGTACGGTGCAAAAGGCATACATTGTGAGCTTGCCCCGTGGGGTCTCAGAAGTTAAATCAGTGTCAGCGTCAATAAACCTCCAAATTCCTACTGTTCTTCCTTCCGTGCAGGAGCAAATCAAGAGTCTTGATTTGTCCATGTTGTCCGTGACTGAACAGGAATAGGTTAGGTCTTTGCTGTTAAGATTTCATACTGTCTTCTCTGTGTATGAAGGTGATTTGGGATGTACTCAACTTCTTTCTCATGACATCCCTTTGACAGATTCGGTCCCCGTTCGGCAACGGCACCGGCGGATTCCTCCGTCTCCACCGGCGGATTCCTCGGATTACCACGACGTGGTAAAGACGCACATAAATCAGTTGTTGGAAACCAGCATTATTAGAGAGAGTTGCAGCCCCTATGCCTCCCCCATTGTGTTGGCCAAAAAGAAAGATGGTTCGTTGCATATGTGCGTAGACTACCGCCAGCTGAACGCAAAAACTCGTAAAGATGCTTTCCCGCTCCCGCGTATAGAGGAGACCTTGGACTCACTGTCAGGGGCCCAGTGGTTTTCCACTATGGACCTCGCCAGTGGTTATAACCAGGTCCCTGTCACGGAGGAGGATAAATGCAAGACCGCTTTCTGCACCCCATTCGGTCTTTTCGAATGGAATCGTATGCCGTTCGGGCTCTGCAACGCCCCAGGCACCTTTCAGAGGCTGATGGAGAGGTTGTTTGGGGACCAGCAATGTCAGTCCCTTTTGTTATACTTGGACGATATAGTGGTGTTTTCCTCCTCCGTGGCACAACATCGTGAGCGGTTAGAAGTGGTTTTGAGTCGGCTTGAGCGAGAGGGTTTGAAGGCTAAGTTAACTAAATGCATGTTTTTCCAGCGAGAAGTGGGTTATGTTGGACACGTCATTTCGGCCGAAGGGGTGTCGACCGATCCCAGTAAGATAGAGGCAGTGAAGCAATGGCGGCGCCCTAGGGGGTGGTAGAGCTCCGTTCGTTCCTGGGGTTTGCCAGTTATTATAGACGGTTTGTAGAGGGTTTCGCCAAGTTGGCGGCCCCACTGCACCGTTTGGTCGCTGAGTTTGCTGGCCATAAGCCTAGGGCTCGAGCAGAATTGAGCTTTGGTTTGGCCTGGACAGAGCAGTGTCAGGGGAGCTTTGAAGAGTTGAAGAGTAGGCTCACCTCTGCCCCGGTACTAGCTTATGCTGACTTTTCCATTCCCTTTATCTTGGAGGTAGACGCCAGCCATGGAGGTTTGGAAGCAGTTCTGTCCCAGGAGCAGGGAGGAAAGGTGCGGCCTATAGCTTATGCTAGCCGCAGTCTTAGGCCCACTGAGCGCAATATGTCAAATTACAGCTCTATGAAGTTGGAGTTCCTGGCACTCAAGTGGGCCATGACAGAGAAGTTTAGAGAATATCTACTGGGGCAGAGGTGTGTTGTCTTTATGGACAATAATCCCCTCAGCCACCTGGCTACTGCCAAGCTGGGGGCCCCTGAACAGCGTTGGGCTGCTCAATTGGCTGCCTTTGACTTTTAGCTGAGGTATCACTCCGGTAGGTGCAACCGGAACGCTGATGCCCTTTCCAGGCAGGGACCCGCCAGTCCGGAGGAATTGGGACAATTGCTGCCAGGGACAACTTTACCAGCCATGGTAAGGCAGGCTGGAGAAGTAGTGGTGGGTTCCCAAGCAGTGGTCACCGCACTGCCTGGTTTGGCTGTGGACATGCAGTCACTACAGGAGGAGGACTCCGTTATTAGCGAACTGTTGCAGTTCTGGAGGCGTGGGGTTCCCCCTAATGCTGACGAGCGTCGGCAGCTGCCCAAAGCTGTGGTGATCCTGTTGCGCCAATGGGGTCGGTTGTGTGAACAGGATGGCGTACTGCATCGTCGTGTGTTCCGCTCAGATGGGGGAGAGGAAGCACTTCAAGTGCTCTTACCTTCACGGTTGCACCACGACGTGTTGACATCGCTTCACCAGGAACATGGGCACCAAGGGGTGGAACGCCCCACTGAGCTGGTACGGCAGCGTTGCTATTGGCCAGGGTTGACATCAGATGTGACCCAATGGTGTCAAGAGTGTGAGCGATGCCAGGCCTCCAAGGATAACCAACTTCTTTCTAATGGCTTTATGGGCCATCTGTTGGCCTCGAGGCCAAATGAGATATTGGCCATAGATTTCACGGTGTTGGAGCCAACTCGTTCAGGGCTGGAGAACGTGCTTGTGATGACTGATGTTTTTACCAAGTACACCTGGGCAGTGCCCTACACGAGATCAGCGGGCCGAAACAGTGGCCCAAGTTCTGGTGCAGGAGTGGTTCTACAGGTTCGGTGTCCCTGGTCGGATTCATTCCGATCAGGGACGGAACTTTGAGTCCTCCCTAGTACGGCAGCTTTGCGCACTGTATAAGGTAGAATAGTCTCGCACAACCCCTTACCACCCAGCAGGTAATGGGCAGTGCAAACGCTTTAATAGAACGCTGCATAACCTTTTGCGTCCGCTGCCGGCATCCAGGAAAGTAGATTGGGCCTCATGCCTCCCACAGGTGCTGTTCTGTTACAACACTACCCCCCATCAGACGACTGGCGAATCTCTATACGTTTTAATGTTTGGGCAGGAGCCAAGACTTCCGGTGGATTTCCTTTTAGGTAGAGCCCAGGAGGGTGGAGTTGGTGGTGTGCATGAATGGATGAGGGAACACCAGGCAAGGCTTCAAGTGGCTTTTGAGGGGGCACGGGGCCAGCTTGAAGCTGCTGCTGGTCGCCGTAAGACACAACATAATGCTCATGCCCGTGATGCACCACTGGGGGAGGGCCAGCTAGTTTATCTGCGTGAATATGGCATTAGAGGACGCCATAAAATTCAGGACCTGTGGAGCCCAGTGGTGTATCAGGTCATAAGGGCACCCAAGGAGGGTGGGGTGGTATATACCATCGCACCAGTGGGCGACTTGGGGAACGGTAGGTGTGTTCATCGTTCTGCTTTAAAGGCCCGGATCCAGAGAAATGGTCTGGTCTCTGCCCCAACACCCTCTCTTGGGCTGGAGGAAGAGTTACCTTCAGTGGAAATGCCCTTGGAAGACATCGATCTGTTTAGGGTGGTACCGGTGACCCTCCCCGTATGTCAGGGGCCAGTCCCTGGGGTGTCGGTGTCCACGGGTAGTTCTACTTCTCAAGCTGGGTCGGTGGGGTTTGTGGAGTCCCATCGGGGCCAGTTAGTTTGTCGAGGGCCCAGTCAGGGGTGGATGGCGCCCCCTTGAGGAGAACCGGGCGGGTTACTGCGGGACACCACTCAAATCTGCACCATCTTCCACGAACTGTTGAAGGAGGGATAAGATCTGCCACCATACCAGGACCTAGCTATAACCAGAATTCAGCGTGGTTTAGGCCCTGGGATGTAGGGCGGGAATAGTCTACGGGGAGTTGTTCTTGTGTCATCAGCGGGTCGCTGATTTATAAAAAAACAGGGGTAGAATGTGACAGGATAAAGGAGCTGGGTTATTGGTTTATTAGTGGATGGGTGGAAGACCAATGAGGTGATAGCCCCTTTAGTATTTAAGGACCTTTATTTTGATGTCAGTTGACGTGTCTTGCTGATTCCGGGCTTCCCACCCCCCCCTGGCATTTCCTTTCCCGTTACGGTGGTTTGCGGTTTAATTTGCAGCATTGCCGGCGACATGGGCATTGTGAGGAAGGGTGGCTGTATGTGATCACAGTAGCATAGCGGGTGTGTGACTGCTGGCTGACGGATTGGGCTGCGGTGTTTTTTTTGAGTAACCATACAACGGACCGGTGGATGGTGTTCATCTAAAATAAACCAGGCTGCGGCGCTTTGAGTAGCCACACAACAGGCGGTTGATGTTCACCTGAGGACACTGGAAAGGGGACTTCAACATCGGTAAACTCAATCCAGTACACGGACGCTACAGGAGATGCCGCTGCTGTTTTGCTTATCGGATTAATTCTCTTATTTTCGTCTGTTGTTTGTACAGCTGAACTGAGATCACTACTTAGCAGGATTTCAGTTCTCTTTTCCTTTGTTCTGTCTTGTTGGATTTTCCTTGTAAATTACTGCATGTGGATTATTTGTTATTGTTTTTTTATGGTTTGTGTGTTTATTTTTTTTACATTGCTACATGCTAATTTATGGTTTTCTTTTGTATAATTTATTGTAACCGTTTGGAGTGGGATTCTGTGATAACCACTCAGGCACTGCTCTTTGGTTGGCCTTATCTGGACAGGAGGCTGGGGCGCCTTTGACGTGCCAATCATTGCGTTTGTACATTACATTTGGGTTGGGGGGTTTTGTAGTATACTTTTCTCATTTAATTATTATTTTATCCTTTTCTCGTGTCTCCAGGAGCCGGTAGGGGTTCGAGGTACAACGGGGGAGGCCGGCTGCCTTCTATAGAGGTGTGTGTGCTTCACAGTGTGTGATGGGTATTAACACAATTGCCTTGCAGTGCCTTGCTGTCTGATTTTGGGGTGAATTTAAGTGGGTTTGGACGACCTCTGAGTGCGCTCGGCCTGCCTTGTTCCTGCGAGGCCTGCCCTGGAGAAGCATTTTTCTATGATGTGTTTTAGTGATGTGTCTGTTTTAACAAAATAAAGTATATTTTGTATTGTTACCCCTGTCTCACTGAGTTATATCTTTGCCCTCAGTGGGTAATACTTACCTGTGTGTCCTTCTTTGGAGTATTTCCCTGGCCCTCCACCAGGGTGGCGTAGTCGGATATAAATTAAAGTGTAATTTCAAATTTCTCGTACCTAGTAACGCCACAATGAGCATAGCCGATTACAGACAGGTATGCAGCGATCTCGATTTCTGCACACTAACGAATGCTTTCATCATGACTAACAGTAAACACAATGTAAATAAGAGATTCATTGATTATTATGGGAGTTTTGGCGCGAGTCCAGGGGCTCGTTCTTCGTACGTCGCTAACTTACTTAGCTGGATTTGATTGTTGGCGATTTGGCATGATCTTGGATTGTTTGGTTCTTCAACGCTCATCCTGGACTTGCTGTCATAGCAACAGGTGCGCAAGCTTAAACCTGCTCGCGAGCAGGCTTATTTCAGGTTAACAGGATTAGATCACGGCTTTATAAGCGGAGGTGATACGGGAAGTCTTTTAGCGCAGCGTGATAGTGTACTTTTTGAGAGATATAATTTTTCTCATGACTCGTGAGGATGTCGTTTACATCATTAATTTGTTGGAAACTCATAAATGTTCGACTCGTCGGAGTCGGCCTTTAATAACAGTGCAGGCAAGTTATTGCGATTCTTATCCAGAGGCCCGTTCTTCGTATGTTGCTTAAAACATCCGAGATCAAACGAGACATCCAAGATAATATCATCGTGCTCATCATGATCCGGCTAATTAGGTTCTTCGAACACACCTGCCGGTTATGATTAGTATAGCTGGATTTAATTATCTGAGATAATTGCGCGTTCATGCGCTGGTTTAAAAGGGGATATGTATCGATAGTAGAAACATTGATCAGCAACGCTGCTATTGGCTGCTCACCGTGGCCAAAGAGCGCGCTCAGTTATTCACCACGGCAGAGCAAGAGTTATTGCTTGAAGGATATGCTGAATTTGAAAACTTAATTAAAACGCCAGGGAACACCTCAAAGTGTGCAAAAGCCAGGAGAGAGGGCTGACAAAAAGTAGCAGACAAATTAAGTTTGTAGTGACCATGTTAGATGTTTTTATCACTCATTACAGTATATATTTTTGTATTTTAATAATTTCTAAATAATTAATTACTTTGTTCATTGTAATGTCAGAGTCACCACCCACTTCTAGAACATGGGAACAAGTAAAAGTGAAGTAGCCTACTAGAATATTCTACACAATGGTAATTTGTACTACTTATATTATAGTCTCTTTTAAAAAGGCACTGTTAATAAATGTTTGCCTGTTTATAAAAGCAACCAAGAAAAAGGCTGAGTAAAACAAGAAAAGTAAAACAAACAGGTGGTGGTCCTGCACCCTGGCAGAAGAGCTGACCCTTGGGTTGAATGTGAATTGACCCGTTGTGGAGGGCATCCCTGGGTTCAGCTCTTCCTCAGACCCACAACCAGAGGCCAGGAGCAGCAACACCTTCACTGCTGGTAAATGAACTTTAAATTATCTTTGTACACTGTAAAATAATGTGTTGCTGCATTAAATTAAGTAGGCCTATAATTCCAATGGCTGGTTCAGTCATATCAACTGTTAAACCTTGAGTAGTAATGAATTGCTTTGACTTGTGAAACTATGTAGTTAATGTAAAAAAATATGTTGAGTTATTGATCACATTTCCCCCCAGTGTACTTCATTGTAATGAAATTGTGTTTTCCTCTTTTGTGCAGTTTTAAACAACACACCAACACTTGTATGTGTTCCCAAGCAAGTGGCCGTAGCATGTGCAGTAAGTGGACTTTTTCTAACTTTACATCAAAAGGGAAGAAAGTACAACACTTTGTAATGCCCATTTTTCCCGCAATGCACAGGACAGTGAAGAAACCCTCTCAGATGACTGTCTTTTGGAGAAAGTATCTGTAAGTGCATAAATAACTTTACTTAATTTAAACTTGTGTAGGCTATCTATTATTTCTGAATGCAATATGAGTTACAGGAGTCCACATCTACAGAAGAGTCTGCATTAAGCAGTGATACAGAGGTGGGCAGTGTTGTACTTTTCCTTTTTTAATTTTTGTTGCATAGGCAAAAGGTTGTTGCTTGTTTGTTGCATATCTCTTATTGCAGGCAAAAGATGACTTGATCATTGGCTTTTCTTTACAAAGAACAATTAAAATAAAACTCAAAGAACTAAGCATTTTTGTCTTGTCTTTTATTAAACATTTAATGAAATATTTTATATTTTTTCTGATGGTGGCAATGTTGTGTAATATGGCACATGCAACAATGTCACAGGCCCTGTCAGACTTTACAGACACTGAAATCTTCCCTTTAGTTGGCTATAGTTCATTTCATTGTGTGCCCTTGTCCTGGCTAGAGCGGCATTGTAACTGGTCTGGGGTTTGGGTCAGGGAATGGGGTCATAAAACACCTGTCTCCAAGCAGGATCCTGTTGTAATCACCTGTATAATGGAAAAATGCAGTTCTGTTATGATCAGCATAAGTGTATGTAATACAGTGTGCTTGATATTTATAATTGTCCTTACCACGTTCAAATAATGTGCATAAATGTGAATCTCTGAAAATTATTGAGTCATGCACAGGTCCTTGCTTTCACATTTGTGATATGGAACATGGTGTGTGACTATCTAAGAGATTTTACTCAGTCAACTGCCTTTTTTTAAATTTGATATAATATTACTAATCTTGAATATTAAGAATCGTAATAGTAACTTGGCTGCACATTTACATTGTGATCCCCCTTTCTGTTCACAAAATTCCCTTCACTGAGGCCTTGATGGGAACATACAGTATGTGTGCTGTCTATGGTCTGTCCATGTCACCAATCACGTTAGTGAAGCCTGAGGGACATACTGTAAGTCAAAATTGGCATGGTCATGATTGCATGTGTAAATGTCTGATAAATTGCACTAATTTTCTCCTACACAGTATTATATTTATATGTAAGACATTGTAATTCTACAGTGTCGCCTGGTCTGTTCTGCTTTTATTTTGAAAAGCGCCGTTTTTTCTTCTTATTATGTTTTTTTTTTTTTTGTGACTCTAAACTTCCTGCTACTCTCATCACAATGTGGTGTTCACGCGTCGTCAGAAGAACGAGCTCCGAATTGTGACGGTGTGTCGAACTAGAGAGCATGCTAGTTGATGGCCGAAACTATTTGATTAGCACCCTTGGAGAGCGGAATGAGGTATGAAGGAACAGAATGTCATTACTTCATTTGTTTATGGGTTAATTGCACATGTCATAAATATAAAAGCAATATATTCTTTCTGTGAACAACTAATATATATTGTTTTTCATTTAAAAGAAGCGGGTGATATTTTATTTGTCATAAAGGCTTAAACACATATTTCATATTGGTTAAAATGTTAAAATGATTTGTATGGGATGTAAACATGATTTATATGTGAATTATTGGTGAAGCTACATAGAAGCATTTTGTATTTCTTCTGTTTTCTTCTGTAGTTTTCGCGGTGTTCATGGTGCTTATGGTGCATGGTGCTCGTTGAGAGGAAGAAATAAATTGACACCCGTTTGAAACTCTCTGCGTCTTGATCAGTAATTCCAAGGGGCCGCTACAGTGAAAACTCATCGCTGCACCAGCCCTGCCATCCCTGGTGAGAAGCTGACGCCATCACATCACATCTGAGGTCCAACTACCAACCTGATACCAGCCAGTTTGCTTCGCTTGCATCCAACTCCTGCACCCAGGCAAGACTTAAAATGAACAGCATGCTTAAGGTACAACTAGAGATGCAAAAAGAGACACTGGAGCAAAAGGTCTGAAAAGGGACAATTTCTACACACGCAAGTTTACAGTGTAACTGAAGTGACTTAAATAATAAAATGGTATTATAAGGTCAAAATAACTTGCGAGCTAATTCTCAGTTCCCAACACTTCTAATTTTTTTTTTACTATTTCAAGAAACTGGTCCATGTGCTTGTGTCATGTCTATTTATGAAAGGGTGAATTTTGTTGTTGCTGTTTTATGCTAAAATCCTTTTAGATGTCCATAATCTGTTAATGCTTGGCCTAAACATTGCTCTGTAGTAAAAGATAACTACAGCTTACAAGTGCAAATTCAGGCGTAGGACAATCAAAGGCTACACTCGACTTAAAAGCAGCAGCACAAACAAGATGTCACGTAAAGACACACCATGCAGGTCCAGCTTACGTGAAAGAAAGCTAACAGAGAAAGGCCAAGAGATGCATGACCAAGACATCAGAAAACGTGAGAAATCATTTAACAAGACCTATGACTCTTGGAAGCTGGTAGCAAGGGAGGCTAGGACAAAATTAAAAATGCTCTGTTCATCAGAAGACCTTAATGAATTACAGCAAGACATTCAAGCAAAGCATGATGACGTAGGCCAGCAGTATGAACTTATCCTACGTAACAGTAACACCACACCAGAGATTGTAAAGAAAATGGATGCCTGTGTTGTGCTAACAAAAGCCATTTGTGACCTCATAAGTAACCGCCTAGAGACTATTAATCAAGATTATAATGACCAACTTGAGAAGGAAAGGGTAAGAGAAACATTAAACAAAGATGAATATGGGTCTGTCTTTGGCCACACTAAAACTGAAACGATAAGCTCAGCGGAGTCACCGGAGAGATTGAGCAACCACCCCAGCTCAGCCAGTACCCACAGCAGTAGAGTAGATGCACAAGCAGAGTTTGCAGCTAAGCTGGAACAATCAAAAGCCATGAAAGAAATCCAAGCACAGCAAGCACATCTTCACAAGTTAGAGAGTGAATGGAAACTTAAAGAGGCGAAAATGTTAGTAGAAATTAAACAAAAAGAGGTGGAAATGCAGCAACAGTTGGAACAAGAGAGAGCCAAATTGCAGCAAATTGATTCGATCACACGGAACGTGAAAATAGCAGTTACAAGCAGCAAAAGACGTTGCCATTGCAACAGCTCGTGTGAGAGCATATGACGATTTTGAAAGTTTTGAGAACCATGATGAGGAGATTAATGACAAAATTAACTCTGCTTGCTACATAACGGAAACTGAACCTCGATTAAATCCTGATGCTGCATCATTCCAACCTCACCAAGCTGCTCTTGAAGTGACAATGACCCAGGAGTCTGTCAGTCTAGCCCAAGCAATCGCCAGCTCATTAAGCATGAACCGCTTGCCGGTCCCTGAACCAACCACGTTCAGTGGTGACCCTTTACAGTTTACAGATTGGAAGATGTCATTCATAGCTCTTATTGACAGAAAACCCCTCCCACCAAGTGAGAAGATGTTTTATCTCAAAAATGATCTTGCTGGAGAGGCGCGCAAAGCTGTAGAAGGTTTCTTTTATCGTGATTCAGAGAGCGCATACAATGGAGCATGGAATGTCTTACAAGACCGATATGGGAACCCTTTCATCATACAAAAGGCTTTCCGAGATAAGCTTATGAGATGGCCAAAAATCAACACAAACGACCCACTAGCACTACAAGGGTTCGCTGACTTCCTCCAAGGTTGCACTGAGGCAATCCCACACGTCAAAGGACTAGCTATCCTTAACAATTGTGAGGAAAACCACAAGTTGCTCAAAAAACTACCAGAATGGATTGTGCGCAAGTGGAGTCGAATTGTTGTAGAGGAACTTGACACATCCGGAAGCTATCCAGATCTTGCATCCTTCACAAGGTTCCTGAGCAAAGAGGCACGGATAGCCTGTAACCCTATTGCTTCTCCATTGTTGATGAATTTCAACGCCACAGATGAAAGATCACCAAAGAGAGCCAAAGCTCTCAACACAAATACACAAACAAAGAGTTTTGCTCAGGAGAAACAAGAAACAAATGGCAGTAAACCAAAATCACCTTGCTCCGTCTGTAAAAGTGAAGCTCATAACATCACCAAGTGTCCCACCTTCACAGCGAAGAGTGGTGAAGACAAAAAGGCATTCATCTGTGAAAATCGACTCTGCTTTGGGTGTCTGAGGAAGGGTCACATGACCAAAGATTGTAAGAGGCGACACACATGCAACATATGCAGCCGTCGTCACCCAACCTGCTTCGCTTCGAGGTTGTAAGCTCCGCCTGAGCCTCGTATTTCTTTCTGTTTTGAGCCATCATTTATCATTTACTACCATTTCTAGTTGTTTATACTACTAAATACAGCTTACCCAACATCTGAGATTAACCTTACATCTCTAGCTTCCGTTATTGTTAACACAGCACGCTAACTCGCTAACGTTAGCCTGTTAACGCGCACCCCGTGCAATTTATTTATTTATTTTCTCTCGCGCGCCCGGGCCTTTGAGTTCATAAGTCCAGGTAAGTAAGAATCAGTCAACAAACACGGTGAGTAATGTCTTGTCCTGTTATTGTCACCTGTGTCACATGTCATATGTTTAGTATAGCCTTCTCCGATGGCAATATAGGATTTATATGTGATAAATGCAAGGAGACAGTCAGGCTGACGGAGAAGATTTCAGAACTAGAGACACGCATCCAAACTTTAATTGAGGATGGTAAGAATGCTAGATCTTTAGATAGTGTTTTGGATGCGCCTAGCATAGTGAACTCTTTACATGATACGGTTCCGGCTGAAGTAGAGCCCGTGCAGCAGGGCAGATGGGTGACTGTCAGAGATCGTTCTAGTCGCGGATCAAAGAACCACTCTTCCGTTCCGATTCCCATAACAAATCGATTTGCCCCACTCAGTGAAACACCCACTGAGAATTCTGTTGATTGTGCCCTGGTAATTGGTGATTCGATCACACGGAACGTGAAAATAGCAGTTACAAGCAGCAAAAGACGTTGCCATTGCAACAGCTCGTGTGAGAGCATATGACGATTTTGAAAGTTTTGAGAACCATGATGAGGAGATTAATGACAAAATTAACTCTGCTTGCTACATAACGGAAACTGAACCTCGATTAAATCCTGATGCTGCATCATTCCAACCTCACCAAGCTGCTCTTGAAGTGACAATGACCCAGGAGTCTGTCAGTCTAGCCCAAGCAATCGCCAGCTCATTAAGCATGAACCGCTTGCCGGTCCCTGAACCAACCACGTTCAGTGGTGACCCTTTACAGTTTACAGATTGGAAGATGTCATTCATAGCTCTTATTGACAGAAAACCCCTCCCACCAAGTGAGAAGATGTTTTATCTCAAAAATGATCTTGCTGGAGAGGCGCGCAAAGCTGTAGAAGGTTTCTTTTATCGTGATTCAGAGAGCGCATACAATGGAGCATGGAAAGTCTTACAAGACCGATATGGGAACCCTTTCATCATACAAAAGGCTTTCCGAGATAAGCTTATGAGATGGCCAAAAATCAACACAAACGACCCACTAGCACTACAAGGGTTCGCTGACTTCCTCCAAGGTTGCACTGAGGCAATCCCACACGTCAAAGGACTAGCTATCCTTAACAATTGTGAGGAAAACCACAAGTTGCTCAAAAAACTACCAGAATGGATTGTGCGCAAGTGGAGTCGAATTGTTGTAGAGGAACTTGACACATCCGGAAGCTATCCAGATCTTGCATCCTTCACAAGGTTCCTGAGCAAAGAGGCACGGATAGCCTGTAACCCTATTGCTTCTCCATTGTTGATGAATTTCAACGCCACAGATGAAAGATCACCAAAGAGAGCCAAAGCTCTCAACACAAATACACAAACAAAGAGTTTTGCTCAGGAGAAACAAGAAACAAATGGCAGTAAACCAAAATCACCTTGCTCCGTCTGTAAAAGTGAAGCTCATAACAT
This sequence comes from Rhinichthys klamathensis goyatoka, assembly GCF_029890125.1. Taxonomy (NCBI): domain Eukaryota; kingdom Metazoa; phylum Chordata; class Actinopteri; order Cypriniformes; family Leuciscidae; genus Rhinichthys; species Rhinichthys klamathensis. The sequence continues at coordinate 2,707,661 of NW_026606637.1, forward strand.
CACCAAGTGTCCCACCTTCACAGCGAAGAGTGGTGAAGACAAAAAGGCATTCATCTGTGAAAATCGACTCTGCTTTGGGTGTCTGAGGAAGGGTCACATGACCAAAGATTGTAAGAGGCGACACACATGCAACATATGCAGCCGTCGTCACCCAACCTGCTTGCACGAAGACAGGAAACAGAGACCTGTGGAAGCAACAACGAATAGCTCCACTTCCACAGAAAACCATGCAAGCTTGGAAACGCACAAGGTCGTATCCCATGCATCAACACAACGTGCTTCCGCTACCTCAAGCATCGTCCCAGTCCTTGTGTATTCAATACAAGAGCCAAACAGAGAAGTACTTACGTACGCAATACTGGACACACAGAGTGACTCTACGTTTGTCTTAGAAGATATACTTGACAAGCTGAATGTTGATGCCCAACCAGTAAAACTGAAACTGAGTACTATGACGGCTATTGACACAATCATATCTAGCAAGAACGTCCATGGTCTACAAGTTCGAGGACTGCACTCTAAGAACCACATCCAAGTACAGCAGGCCTACAGCCGTGACTTTATCCAGGTGGACAAGTCTTACGTCCCAACGAAGGAAACCGCATTACTGTGGCCTCATCTCAGACATTTGGCAGATAAGCTACCACCCCTTCAAGACTGTAATGTAGGGCTCTTGATTGGATATGACTGTCCATCAGCACTAGCTCCTCTTGAGGTTGGGCTAGGGATTGCTCCTGTCTGGATCGCTGATCGATTGCTCCTGTCTGCCTCGCTGTCTGCTGTGTGTTTGTTCGCTTCGAGGTTGTAAGCTCCGCCTGAGCCTCGTATTTCTTTCTGTTTTGAGCCATCATTTATCATTTACTACCATTTCTAGTTGTTTATACTACTAAATACAGCTTACCCAACATCTGAGATTAACCTTACATCTCTAGCTTCCGTTATTGTTAACACAGCACGCTAACTCGCTAACGTTAGCCTGTTAACGCGCACCCCGTGCAATTTATTTATTTATTTTCTCTCGCGCGCCCGGGCCTTTGAGTTCATAAGTCCAGGTAAGTAAGAATCAGTCAACAAACACGGTGAGTAATGTCTTGTCCTGTTATTGTCACCTGTGTCACATGTCATATGTTTAGTATAGCCTTCTCCGATGGCAATATAGGATTTATATGTGATAAATGCAAGGAGACAGTCAGGCTGACGGAGAAGATTTCAGAACTAGAGACACGCATCCAAACTTTAATTGAGGATGGTAAGAATGCTAGATCTTTAGATAGTGTTTTGGATGCGCCTAGCATAGTGAACTCTTTACATGATACGGTTCCGGCTGAAGTAGAGCCCGTGCAGCAGGGCAGATGGGTGACTGTCAGAGATCGTTCTAGTCGCGGATCAAAGAACCACTCTTCCGTTCCGATTCCCATAACAAATCGATTTGCCCCACTCAGTGAAACACCCACTGAGAATTCTGTTGATTGTGCCCTGGTAATTGGTGATTCGATCACACGGAACGTGAAAATAGAGACACCAGCCACCATAGTCACATGTTTGCCGGGAGCCAGAGCGCCTGATATCAAAGCAAATTTAAAAGTGCTGGCTAATGCTAATCGTAAATTCTCTAAGATCATTATTCATGTCGGCACTAATGATGTTCGACTCCGCCAGTCGGAGATCACCAAAATTAATATTAAAGAGGTGTGTGAACTCGCAAGTATGATGTCAGGCACTGTAATTTGCTCTGGCCCTCTTCCTGTTCGCAGGAGTGATGAGATAGTTAGTAGATTGGCCTCACTGAATCGCTGGCTGTCTGAGTGGTGTCCGCAAAATAATGTAGAATTCATAGACAATTGGAAAAGTTTTTTGGGGCAAGCCTGACCTGTTGAAAAGAGATGGTATTCATCCCTCCTGGGCTGGTGCTGCTCTTCTCTCTAGTAATTTGGCTCATAGTCTTAGAGCTAAAACATGACAATCTGGGGCTCAGGTCAGGAAGCAGACAGACTGGCTAAACCGACCGTCTGCTAGCGGCCTCACGTCACCAAGGTCAGATAAATCCCATCACATAGAGCCTCTTTCACCTAGATATCATCATATAGAGACTGTGTCTGTTCCCCGAATTTGGAAATCCAAAAAACGTCAGGTTAAAAATTTAATTGATGTTCAACAAATAAAAAACAGATATAATACAGATGAGCAAATGATAAAGCTTGGGTTGCTGAATATTCGATCCCTTACTCCAAAATCACTCATAGTTAATGATATGATTTCAGATTATAATCTAGATGTGCTGTGTTTGACAGAAACCTGGCTAAAACCAAACGATTATATTACTTTAAATGAGTCAACCCCACAAGATTACAGTTATAAACATGAACCTCGTCTGAAAGGCAAAGGGGGAGGTGTTGCTGTAATTTATAGTAATATTTTCAAAACCACTAAGAAATCTAGTTTTAAATATACTTCTTTTGAAGTGTTGGTTCTTAATGTAAAAATATATAGTGTAAATGATAAATCACATTTGAGAATTCTGCTGGCTACTGTGTACAGGCCACCAGGGCACCATAAAGATTTTATCAAAGAATTTGCGGACTTTCTATCAGAATTAGTATTGGCTGCAGATAAAGTACTAATTGTTGGTGATTTTAATATACATGTAGATAATGAAAAAGATGCATTGGGATTGGCATTTAAAGATATTGTAAACTCAATTGGAGTTAGACAACACGTGTCGGGACCTACTCATTGTCGTAATCATACTCTAGATCTAATACTATCACATGGAATAGATATTGATGCCGTTGAAATTCTGCAGCAGAGCGATGACATCTCAGATCATTATCTAGTCTCATGTAAATTACATTTAGCCAAGGCTGCAAAGCCGACTCCGTGTTATAAATACGTTAGACCTATAACTTCTGCCACTAAAGATTGCTTTATCAATAATCTTCCTAATCAGTTTCATCGTCTCAGCATCCCAGATAGCTTAGAAGAACTCGATATTGCAACAGAAACTTTTAACTCTCTCTTTTCCAGCACTTTAGACGCAGTTGCTCCATTGCGCTTAAAGAAGATTAAAGAAAATAGTCCAACACCGTGGTACAACGAGCACACCCAGGCCCTTAAGAGAGCAGCCAGAAAAATGGAGCGCAACTGGAAGAAAACTAAACTAGAGGTATTTCGGATTTCATGGAAGGAGAGCTCGATTGCTTACAGAGAGGCTTTAAAAGCTGCTAGATCTGCTTATTTTTCAACCCTATTAGAAGAAAATAAATATAATCCTAGGTATTTATTTGAAACAGTAGCTAAACTAACGAAAAAGAAAGCTTCAACCCCAGAAGTGTCCAAGCAACACAGCAGTGATGACTTTATGAACTTCTTTACTTAAAAGATTGATAATATCAGGGACAAAATTATAACTATGCAACCGTCTACCACAGTATCGCATCAGGGAGTGCATTGTAGTGTCCCTGAGGAAAAATTTGATTCATTTGTTGCCATAGGAGAGGACGAATTTTCTAAATTTGTTAAATCATCTAAATCGACAACATGTATGTTAGACCCTATACCGACTAAGCTACTGAAAGAGATGCTTCCAGAGGTCATAGATCCTCTTCTTACTATCATTAATTTGTCTTTGTCTCTAGGATACGTACCAAAAACCTTTAAGCTGGCTATGATAAAACCGCTTGTTAAAAAACCGCAACTTGATCATACAAAATTAGTCAATTACAGGCCGATCTCGAATCTGCCTTTTCTATCAAAGATATTAGAAAAAGCAGTATCCTCACAACTGTGCTCCTTTCTAGAAAGAAATGATATCTGCGAGGATTTTCAGTCAGGATTCAGACCGTACCATAGTACCGAGACCGCTCTCATCAGAGTCACAAATGATTTGCTCTTATCATCCGATCGTGGTTGTATCTCTCTATTAGTGTTACTTGATCTTAGTGCTGCATTTGATACTATTGACCACAACATTCTTTTAAATAGACTCGAAAATTATGTTGGCATTAGTGGAGTTGCACTAGCATGGTTTAAATCATACTTATCTGACCGTTATCAGTTTGTAGCAGTAAATGAAGATATGTCTTATCGATCACAAGTTCAGTATGGCGTACCACAAGGCTCAGTACTAGGACTGTTGCTGTTCACGCTGTACATGCTACCATTAGGAGATATCATTAGGGAACATGGAATTAGCTTTCACTGTTATGCCGATGATACTCAGCTGTATATTTCTTCACACCCCGACGAAACTTACCAATTCACAAAATTAACGGAATGCATAGCCGATATAAAAAATTGGATGACTAGTAATTTCCTACTACTAAATTCTGAAAAAACAGAGATTCTAATTATTGGACAAAAAACTTCCACACGTAATAACCTAGAATACTGTCTAACACTTGATGGCTGCTCTGTTAAGTCTTCGTCGTCGGTTAGGAACCTGGGTGTGCTCTTTGATACCAATCTCTCATTTGAAAGTCACGTGTCTAGTATCTGTAAAACCGCATTTTTCCATCTTAAAAACATATCTAAATTACGCCATATGCTCTCATTAACAAATGCAGAACAATTAGTTCATGCGTTCATGACATCAAGGCTAGATTATTGTAATGCTCTACTGGGTGGTTGCCCTGCACGCTTAATAAATAAACTACAGCTAGTTCAAAACGCAGCAGCTCGAGTTCTTACCAGAACCAGGAAATATGACCATATTAGCCCGGTTCTGTCAACACTGCATTGGCTGCCTATTAAACATCGTATAAATTTTAAAATATTGTTGATTACTTACAAAGCACTAAATGGCTTAGCTCCGCAGTACTTGAGTGAGCTTTTAAAACATTATAGTCCTTCACGTCTCTTGCGATCTCAAAATTCCGGCCAGTTGATAATACCTAGAATATCAAAATCGACTGCTGGCGGTAGATCCTTTTCCTATTTAGCACCTAAACTCTGGAACAGTCTTCCTAACATTGTCCGGGAAGCAGACACACTCTGTCAGTTTAAATCTAGATTAAAAACGTACTCGGTTACCTAACGTAACCTCGGTTCTCTCTAGAGAGGAAACGAGTATTGCGTAAGTTTAGCTTACGCTATAGGTAAAGTCATCTTTTCTCAAGATATTGAAGCCAAAAATTATCCTTAATTTTGTATTCTTTGTCAACGCAGTGCAGCAGCTAGCAGACATAGAGCAGGCTGTCTAGCGCGCTCATTGGCTGCTCCGCGGCAACTGCAGCAGTCTACCACTGAGCCTGGCGTGACGTCACGCCCAATGGTGGCGCTTCGCGCCCACTACGCGTCACAGCCAAGTGGGTGTGGCTTAGCGTATAAAAGCACGGCTCGGTGGCTGCTTCCCTGGTTTCATCATCTGAAGCGAAAATCGCTCGTGGCGCGAGCACGGCCGGTTACGCAATACTCGTTCCCTCTCTAGAGAGAACCGAGGTTACGTTAGGTAACCGAGTACGTTCTCTTACGAGAGGTTCTCTCGTATTGCGTAAGTTTAGCTTACGCTACGGGGACCCCTTGTCAACGCTCTGCGCGCCAAGCATTCACTCTATGAGTCCCAGGGAATCCGGGGAACACTGAAAAGTGGGAAATCAGGCGGCCAGCAAGCGGGCCGACACATGTATATACATAAGCACCCATGGGAAATGCCGAGCGGCGCTGCCGGTCTGCATGTTACATATCAGCCCATATTAGTCCAGCTCAACCAGGAGAGCTAAACAGTTGAAAGTAGCCTGCGCACAAGCATGTGGGCAGAACATACACATATTAGACTGACAGAAGTCTAGCCTGCAAGGCGGGAACTTCCATGTTATAGAATTTCACAAATGTAGACGGGGAGGCCCAGCCCACTGCCATACAGATGTCGTGAATGGAAATTCCACTGGACCATGCCCACGACGAGGCCATACCTCTAGTGGAATGAGCCCTGATGCCCAGAGGGCATTACAGACCTTTTGACGCATAAGCAGCAGCAATAGCGTCCCCTATCCATCTGGATAGGGACTGTTTCGAGGCGGCGAGGCCCTTGGTGCGCCCACCAAATGAAACGAAAAGCTAGAGCGTCTGAAAGAGGCGGAGCACGTAATGTAAGCTCTCAGCGCCCTAACGGGGCAGAGGAGGCTGGCGCTGCTCTCGCTGTCGGATGCTGGCAGTGCCGACAGAGAAATAACCTGCGCTCTGAAGGGAGTGCCAATCACCTTCGAGACATAGCCAAGTCTTGGTTTGAGGATGACCTTTGAGTCAATCGGGCCAAACTCGAGACACGCGCCGCTAACGGATAGCGCGTGTAAGTCCCCCACACGTTTGACTGATGACAGAGCCAAAAGAAAAACGGTTTTGAGCGAGAGGTAACGACCGGTAACGACCTAACGACCGGCCTTGCTTCGACTCAGCGAACGCTGCGACGGCCGCCACGTAAACTTTGAGTGTGGATGGGGACCTGCCCTTATCCAACAGCTCTTGAAGGAAGCCGAGCACTTGCGAGACCTCACCCGTTCGCGGGTCCAGATTTCTGTCGATGCACGATTTGGAGAACACAGACCATTTAGACGCATAGAGCTGTCTCGTAGAGGGAGCTCTAGACTGCGTGATCGTGTTCATAACTCCTTCTGGCAGGACAACGGGTATCCGTTGACCAGCGCTCTGGATGGGGATGCCAGATCGAGCCGCAAGCTTGAGAGAGGTGCTCTCTTCACCGGGATCGGCCACGGGGCTGTGCGTGACAGCCGCGTTAGGTCCGGCAACCATGTTTGGTTATCCCATCGCGGGGCTATAAGGAGCACCGGGCGGCACGATTCCCTGATTCTCTTTATTACCTGTGGTAACATTGAGATCGGAGGGAAAGTGTACAGTGGGCGGCTGGGCCAGATTTGGGCCAGCACATCCTCGTTCTTTGAGAAGAACATTGGACAATGAGCGTTGTCCTTTGACGCAAATAGGTCGACTTCCGATTGCCGAAAAGGCGCCATATCAACTGGACTGTTTGGGGGTGTAGAGACCACTCCCCGGGGGGAATATTGTCCCTGGACAGTCTGTCTGGGCCATCGTTCAGATTCCCCGGCACATGCGCCGCTCTCAGCGAGCACAGAAAGTGCTGGGCCCAAACAAGGAGGCGTTCCGTCAGATCGCAGAGGCTCCTGGATCTGACACCGCCCTGACGGTTCACGTAGGACACAACAGACATGTTGTCCGAGCGGACTAGAACATGTTGGTCCTGTATGAACGGGAGGAAGCGCTTCAGCGCGTTCTCGACCGCCAGCATCTCCAGACAGTTTATGTGAAGGCGTTTCTCTCGGTCTGACCACAGGCCAAAGACCGGTCTGCCCTCGAAAAGGCCGCCCCAACCTGAGTTGAAGGCGTCTGTCGAGATGACCATTCGGTGCGAAATAACTCTCATAGTCACCCCCTGCTGGTACCATTCGGCCGCTAACCAGGGCTGCAGAGCTGAAATGCAGCTCTGAGACACTCTGATCTGCTTGTAGCCGCGCGTCCATCCTTGGTGAGGTACGCGGGCATTCAACCAGCGTTGTAACGGGCGCATGCGCAGTAAGCCCAGCTGAAGCACTGCTGCAGCTGAGGCCATACCATTTGCCAACATATACATTTGCTGTATTCAGCACAAACTCTGCTACAATAATATGTGAGCAAAATGGATGTACATGTTTGTATTTTAGAGAAAAAAAATATTATGCGTGGTTAGTACGTTTTGGGGAAAAAAAAATGTCACCGCAATAAGGCCATTTAACACATACTGAATAGTTGTCCACAAGACTTTTGAGTTACTATTCTTGTAGGCTAGAATTTTTACTTCAAAATGAAGTGAAAATAGTTCTGACCACTCTTTCACAAACAACAATATAACGATTTAAATTTCTTACGTCAGTTTTTGGTCAGCACTGCTGTATGCGTGGGAGTGTGAATGGCCATGAATATTAATGTGATTTACACCTGGGTGGGAAGACTAAAGACACTCCCCCAATGGCCCATCAAGGTGCTGTGAGGCAGCCTGAACTAAGAATGATTCACTGATGAATAAAAAGTAAAAAAGAACAGCATTTATTCAAAATAGAAATCTTTCCTAAGAACGTAAAGACTTAAAGTCATTCCTATCACTTAACACATCCTTTAAAAAAAAAAAAACATAAAAAGACCAAACTTTTTTTTTTTTTATTAAAAAAAATCTATTCAAAGAATCCTAAAAAAAACTATTACAGGTTAAAAAAAAATTAAGCAGCACAACTGCTTGCAATGTTTCCAACATTGATTTAAAAAAAAAAATCATATCAGAATGATTTCTGAAGGCTGATGGTTAGTTAGGTAAGTTAGCGGTACATCTCACTGATGCTGACATCTGTCCATTTATATTTGCAGCCTTTTGTAGTTGCCTTGGCAGCCTGGGTAATAGACTAACCAAAACTGAACATTTATATATAAAAAATATATTGTATTTACTTAGACAGTATCACATATTTGCATAGGCGTCGATTTCGGTGGGGGTACGCGTACCCACCAGATTTCGTCATGAGTCATTTTGTACCCACCACTTTTGGAAACATTGAGGCACGGATGTACCTAATACAAATAAAACATCTCCAGTTAACCCTCTGGGGACCAGAGTGTTTTTGGGGCCCTTGGGATGTTTTGACATGCACTGACATTTGTGCTTTTTTCAGTTATTTATAAACATGTTAATGGCAAAGGTGTAAATTCACTCTATATAGCACAAACTTGGCTACCATGATGAGTGAGCAACATGTATGTACATGTTTGTATTTTTAATAGAATAATGTTTATGCGTGGTTATTGAAAAAAATAAAAATGAAAGTTGCTGAAATAAGACCACAAAACACATATTGATTATTTCTTCACAAGACTTTTGAAAATTGTATCACATAGCCTAGAATATTTGCTCCAAAACTATGTGAGAATCATCCTGACTACTCATTCAGATAAGTCAATAAAGTCTTTTACATTTTTAATGACGTGTTTTGTTTGAGAAAGCTTTATGCGAGGAGGCGTGGTCTCTCATTAATATGTGTGGAATTTCACACCTGAGAAAGACAAAGACCCTCCCCATAATGGCCCTATTAGGTGCTATCAGGCCATATCATTACAGGAGCTTTGCACAAAGAATGAGGAGATTTAAAAAAGAATGGCTTTTAGATTGTTTGGATTTATATAAGGAAAATACAGGGTGCATAAGTCTGGACACTTCTATCACACACCCTTCACCGTATAGACATGGTTTTATTTCAGTTCAAAGTTAGAGTTGGAAACATCTTGAAAAGAAAATTGTCTTTCTCCATAAATGTCTTAGTTTGATCATACATATTTCAAAGTTGAGGATTCATTATTTTGATAGCTTGAACAAACACTAAAACATCTTAGTTGATTAGTTTATTGACAAAACATACTATATATTTAACATATGAGCAGAAACTCCTAAAAAAAGCTTATTTGATGTCTATTTTAGAGTAAAAACTTTATCCAAAACGAGTCAACGAAATGTTATTTAGTCTGTAACAGTGCGTATCTGTGCGTTCATTCATTCATTCACACACACACACACACACACACACACACACACACACACACACACACACACACACACACACACACACACATGATTCACATTTAACAGTACGCTATTTTTCCGTTTACAGACACTACGTTATTCTATATCGCGATTAGAACAAAGCACTTGCAAAAAACACTTACTTCTCAGCTGAATCTGTTCATCCTCGCAGTGAAAATAAACCCAGTGGTAAATGTCCCAGGATTGTTCCTCATATAGCCGCGCAAGACGACAGTAGATTAATCTGACTAAAAAATAATGTGTGTTTTCAGAGTTTATGGGCGTTCACGCGTCTCAATGTGTTGCTTCACATATTTGCGTTTGAATAGCGCGTGCTCTCCGTGGGCGTGTCACATTACCAGGGATAATCAGCTGAGAGAACGATAATGAGACGGGCTGACACGTCTCTCTTTTTATATAGATAACATAAACGGAGAATATTAATTTTAGTTTTGAATCGGATCATTTAAAAGTACAAACTCAAACGATTTAAAAGATATATTGCTTATGGCTGGGTGAATAGTATAAGCTGAGTTGTGTTGAAGATTAGAGACGTGCTCCAGAAAAAAAGTTCACGGTGACTGCAGGCAGAACGCACACCCTGTTTATTTTCTTTATTTTACAAAAGCACAATATTTTATTTCGATTGTATGTGCGCACATAAAAAAGTAGACATTTAACAGATTATTTTCTCATATTTCTTAACTCTATATGAACAGAAATGATGGTAGTACTTTAAGTCTATTTTTCTGCTATGTGAAAAAAAACGAGCAAAACGCGCCCGCGCGTTTCTGGTCCCCAGAGGGTTAACTAGCAGAGCATTCATTTAGTCCGCTCTTAAATAAGAGATCTAGCGCTAAAATGTTTTGTTTTTGAACTCAAGCTAAGCGCTCGTGTCCGCTGCTATCAGTGTCATTGATACAGTGTTCTCTTGTGGCGGCGCGAGCGCAGTCTTCACTCGGACGCGCTCTTCAATCTATCGCCGTTGCGGCAGACACTATTCATTCCGGTGAAATCACAAAATAAAATGCACACAAACGTGTGTCCCTGCTTGATATAGACTGTAACCACTGATGAACATATTCGGTTTTGATGAGAGAAAAAAAACTATACCGAGGGCGGATTAGAACCCGTAACCTCTGACACGCTTGGCAAAAGATCTGCCACTAGACCACTGAAGTACTCAAGCAAAACTTCGATATATAAATATATATCCAAAAACGGATCGATATATTTCACTAAATCATTATAACCTAAGCAGTTATTAAAAAAGTTTACATGAGCGTATAGGTAATATTTCCTATGTTAAGAGCTAGCCAAAACTAGGCAAAATATAGTCTGAAAATTCATTTGAGCTCTATGATCAGAAAAGGAATTATATAACACTAAACTCTGAGGTTCCGACTAGAGATAGTCGGGATCACCTCTACGCATGGCTTGGGCTCTGGAACCACACTCCTTGAGAGAGGATGGACTCTTCACCACTCTGGAGTTGCCCATGGTGAGAGGCGAATCCGACTAGAGATAGTCGGGATCACCTCTACGCCTGGCTTGGGCTCTGGAACCACACTCCTTGAGAGAGGATGGACTCTTCACCACTCTGGAGTTGCCCATGGTGAGAGGCGACGGGCTGGTGTGGGTTTGCTTATAGCCCCCCAGCTCAGCCGCCATGTGTTGGAGTTTACCCCGGTGAACGAGAGGGTCGCTTCCCTACGCCTACGGGTCGGGGATAGGTCTCTCACTGTCGTGTGTGCCTACGGGCCAAACGGCAGTGCAGAGTACCCGGCCTTCTTGGGGTCTCTGGGAGGAGTGCTGGAAAGTGCCTCAACTGGGGACTCCGTCGTTCTACTGGGGGACTTCAACGCTCACGTGGGCAACGACAGTGACACCTGGAGGGGCGTGATTGGGAGGAACGCCCCCCCCCCCGACCTGAACCCGAGCGGTGTTCAGTTATTGGACTTCTGTGCTAGTTACAGTTTGTCCATAACGAACACCATGTTCAAGCATAAGGGTGTCCACCAGTGCACGTGGCACCAGGACACCCTAGGTCGCAGGTCGATGATCGACTTTGTGGTCGTAGTTTCATCTGACCTGTGGCCGTATGTCTTGGACACTCGGGTGAAGAGAGGGGCGGAGCTGTCAACTGATCACCACCTGGTGGTGAGTTGGATCCGATGGTGGGGGAGGAGGCTGGACAGACTCGGCAGACCCAAACGTACTGTAAGGGTTTGCTGGGAACGTTTGGCCGAGTCTCCTGTCAGAGAGATCTTCAACTCCCACCTCCGGCGGAGCCACGACCGCATTCCGAGGGAGGCTGGAGATATTGAGTCTGAGTGGACCATGTTCTCCACCTCCATTGTCGAAGCGGTTGCTCGAAGCTGTGGCCGTAAGGTCTCTGGTGCCTGTCGAGGCGGCAATCCCCGAACCCGGTGGTGGACACCGGAAGTAAAGGATGCCGTCAAGCTGAAGAAGGAGTCCTATCGGGCCTGGTTGGCTTGTGGGACTCCTGAGGCAGCTCACAGGTACCGGCAGCCCAAGCGGACTGCAGCCCGGCTGGTTGTGGAGGCAAAAACTCGGGCCTGGGAGGAGTTCGGTGAGGCCATGGAGAAGGACTATCGGCTGACCTCGAAGAGATTCTGGCAAACTGTCCGGCGCCTCAGGAGAGGGAAACAATGCCCTACCAACGCTGTTTACAGTGGAGGTGGGCGGCTGTTGACCTCAACTGGGGATGTCGTCGGACGGTGGAAGGAATACTTCAAGGATCTCCTCAATCCCGCCGTCACGTCTTCTATTGAGGAAGCAGAGGCTGAGGGCTCAGAGGTGGACTCGTCCATCACCCTAGCTGAGGTCACCGAGGTAGTCAAGAAACTCCGCGGTGGCAAGGCACCGGGGGTGGATGAGATCCGCCCTGAGTACCTCAAGTCTCTGGATGTTGTGGGGCTGTCTTGGCTGACACGACTCTGCAGCATCGCGTGGCGGTCGGGGACAGTGCCTCTGGGATGGCAGACCGGGGTGGTGGTCCCTCTTTTTAAGAAGGGGGACCGGAGGGTGTGTTCTAACTACAGGGGGATCACACTTCTCAGCCTCCCTGGGAAAGTCTATGCCAGGGTACTGGAGAGGAGAATACGGCCGATAGTGGAACCTCGGATTCAGGAGGAACAGTGCGGTTTTCGTCCGGGCCATGGAACACTGGACCAGCTCTATACTCTCTACAGCAGGGGTCGGCAACAGGCGGCCCGCGGGCCAAAACTGGCCCGCCGGCAATAATATCTGGCCCGCGCCGCAGCCTGAAAAGTTCTGAAAGACATTCAAAAGAGTCTGTGGATTGCTAGACAGACACACCTCTAAAATAACCGTCATGAAATGTCTAATATTATATTAAATGCGTCTCTATAGCACGCGTTGTGTTTATCGTGCAATTTATACACGAAAATGTGTTTTTACGTGCATATGATACGCAGTTTTTCGCGTGCATTTGATACGCACTTTATTGCGTGTAATACACACGCATCCCACACCACTAATCCTACCCAACGTATAATACACACGCACCAGACACCACTACTAAACCTACCCATGCGTATCATATGCACGTAAAAACTCTTTTTCGCGTATAAATTGCACGATAGACACAATGCGTGCTATAGAGACGCATTTAGTGTGATCGGGTTGTCGTTGCAGATAAGACACACCGGCTTTGCATTTACAAAACTAGATAGGATGAACGCATAGTTGTCTTTTTATTATTCTTTCTATTTTCGCTGTCAACTTCCCTTTTTAGACTCTTTGATAGTGCCATTTTCTCTCACCAGCTTAAATGTTAACACGACGTAATAGCGTAAAAAAAGTAGCTATGCAGTTTAGTAGGCTATGCGAGGATGCCAAGGAATAATTCTAAGTTTAAAAGTAGTCTACGTCAAATAATTATTACAATAAGTTAGACTCCATTGTGTAACAAGCAAATTAAAATGATACACATTTATTCACAATATGGAAAGAGGAAATAAAACATAGTTCGTTAAGAGCATGACTCAAAAATGCCATTAATGGGCTTATTCAAATCCTCTTTTATTTTTTTAGTTATTTTTATCCATTCCGCATCTCCCACATGTGTGTTTTAGCAAGGCAGGATGTGTTGCAAGATGCCGCAATATATCGGGAGACATGTGGGTCAGACATGATTTTGACCACTTCATTAAGTTTTGTTTTGTAGAAAGCCTATCTAAAACTTTAATTTCGTTTTGTATCATTTGTATCTTATTTTTAATCAATGTTTTATTGCCTGTATTTAATAAAAGCAAATATAGCAGACAATATAATCGGACATGGAGGCGCCGGCGAGATTGCATTGCTCGTGAACTGGAGCTCGTCTCATAAATTAACCGAAACTCAGCGTTTAAGCTGCCTCACAGACACGAAAATATATAGAAAGCTTAAAAATGTCTAATTTTAAACGAAACAATTCAAAACGAAAAGAAACCAACTACTCTCTGCTTATGTAATCCATATGAAATGTGCATTTCTCTCTATAGGCGCGTTAACTACTGCTGTCACTATTGCAGCCGACTGAGCCGACACAAGACACTTATAAACAATTAAATTGTCTCCTTGCTATATTTGAAACATTCATAATCATTACAGAATCTGGAAAATTACAGACCTGTTTCTAATTTGGCCTTCTTAGCTAAAGTATTTGAGAAAGTGGTCTCAAGTCAGCTTTTAAAGTATCTGTCATCTAATAATCTTTTTGAGCCGCTGCAGTCTGCTTTTCGAGCAAAACATTCGACAGAAACAGCACTCACAAAGGTGGTAAATGATTTGTTACTGGCTGCTGACTCAGACTTAACATCAGTCCTTTTGTTGTTGGACCTTAGCGCAGCTTTTGAGACTGTTGACCACAGTATTCTTTTGGACAGAATCGAGAATTACTTTGGCATCTCTGGCCAGGTGCTTAAGTGGTTAAGGTCCTACCTCTCAGAGAGATCTCAGTGTGTTTTTTATAATAATACATTTTCAGACCATTTTCCTCTTCAGCACGGGGTCCCACAGGGTTCAGTCCTTGGTCCGCTATTGTTTTCGTTATACTTAGCGCCACTGGGTCAAATCATTCATTCTTTTGGGATAGCTTTTCATTGCTATGCTGATGATTTACAAATATATATGCCAGTTATTGCAGGAAATGCATCTGATTCGGTTAAGTTAACGACTTGTTTGGCTGCTGTGAGAAGTTGGTTATCAGCTAACTTCTTGTTACTCAATTCAGAAAAAACTGAGATGATAGCTATTGGACCGACTAGGTTAGGACATTTATATGGTAATTTTACTCTGTCCATTGATGATTCGGTCATTCAGTGCAAGGATAGAGTAAAGAATCTTGGGGTAGTTTTCGATCGGTCATTGTCATTTGATTTGCATATTAAAGAGGTGACTAAAGTAGCCTTTTTCCATCTCCGAAAAATTGCAAAGATTAGACCAATATTAACAATGAAAGATGCTGAGGTCCTTATTCATGCCTTTGTTACATCAAGGCTTGATTATTGTAACGTATTGTTTTCAGGGTTGCCTAAGAAAAGTTTGCGAGGTCTGCAGATGGTCCAAAATGCTGCAGCTCGTATTTTGATTGGATCATCTAAATACAAGCATATAACTCCTGTGCTGGCCTCACTGCATTGGCTCCCTGTTCAGGCTAGAGCTGATTTCAAGGTTTTGTTGTTAACATATAAAATAGTGAACGGCCTTGCACCATTGTATCTGACTGATCTTTTAAATTCTTATGTGCCTACGCGGGTGCTGCGCTCCCAAGGGACAGGACTTTTGACTGTACCAAAGGTTAGGAAGAAAACGGTTGGTGAGCGAGCCTTTTCGTTTCGTGCTCCAACATTATGGAACAGTCTCCCAGCTGATATTAGGCTGGCGAGTTCAATTGATGTTTTTAAATCTAAGCTTAAGACCTATTTATTCATTGCTGTGTATGAGTCCTGAATGTTCAGTGATTTCTGATGTTTCTGTATAGTGGTATTATTTCGTATTATTTTTTAATTTTTACTGTATTGTGTGCAATTTAATCTTTATTCCTGTTGTAAAGCACTTTGATGGAAAGCGCTCTATAAATAAATGTATTATTATTATTATTATTATTATTATTATTACTTTTGCCGGTTCCTTGTGACAGCTTTTGCGTTATTGGCAGCGTCACCCTCTGGTTACATGAACACGGCGTCACCACCGAATCAGCACCGAAAACATGGGAATTTTTTTAGACAATAATCCCACGACCTATTCGATATTCTATAATTAAATCAACAAATCGAATATTCGAAAATCGTGACTCATCCCTACTGCTTTATTAATGTATCCAGTATAAAACCCGGACACTGCCACACTGACTGTCCTACTACAGTATTTAACACAGAGTAACAGCTCACTAACATTCTAGTTGCATTTTTCATCAATTAATTTCTTAAATTATCCATTGACTATGTTCTGGCCCGCCATCTAGTGTAAAGAATTTTTTTTGGCCCGATGCCAACCTTACTTGCCGACCCCTGCTCTACAGGGTGCTGGAGGGTTCATGGGAGTTTGCCCAACCAGTCCACATGTGCTTTGTGGATTTGGAGAAGGCATTCGACTGTGTCCCTCGCGGCGGCCTGTGGAGGGTGCTCCGGGAGTATGGGGTCCAGGGTCCTTTGCTAAGGGCTGTCCGGTCCCTGTATGACCGAAGCAGGAGCTTGGTTCGCATTGCCGGTAGTAAGTCAGACTTCTTCCCTGTTCATAGTTTTTATGGACAGAATTTCTAGGCGCAGCCAGGGGCCGGAGGGTGTCAGGTTTGGGGACCACGCGATTTCGTCTCTGCTTTTTGCGGATGATGTTGTCGTGTTGGCCCCTTCACACCAGGACCTTCAGCATGCACTGGGACGGTTTGCAGCCGAGTGTGAAGCGGCTGGGATGAGAATCAGCACCTCCAAATCCGAGGCCATGGTCCTCAGTCGGAAAAGGGTGGCTTGCTCACTTCAGGTTGGTGGAGAGATCCTTCCTCAAGTGGAGGAGTTTAAGTATCTTGGGGTTTTGTTCACGAGTGAGGGAAGGATGGAACGGGAGATTGACAGACGGATCGGTGCAGCTTCTGCAGTAATGCGGTCGATGTACCGGTCTGTTGTGGTGAAGAAGGAGCTGAGCCGTAAGGCAAAGCTCTCGATTTACCGGTCAATCTACGTTCCTACTCTCACCTATGGTCATGAGCTTTGGGTCATGACCGAAAGGACAAGATCCCGGATACAGGCGGCCGAAATGAGCTTTCTCCGCAGGGTGGCTGGGCGATCCCTTAGAGATAGGGTGAGAAGCTCGGTCACTCGGGAGGAGCTCAGAGTAGAGCCGCTGCTCCTCCACATCGAGAGGGGTCAGCTGAGGTGGCTCGGGCATCTGTTCCGGATGCCTCCTGGACGCCTTCCCGGGGAGGTGTTCCGGGCACGTCCCACTGGGAGGAGACCCCGGGGAAGACCTAGGACACGCTGGAGAGACTATGTCTCCCGGCTGGCCTGGGAACGCCTCGGTGTCCCCCCGGAAGAGCTGGAGGAAGTGTCTAGGGAGAGGGAAGTCTGGGCATCTCTGCTTAGACTGCTGTCCCCGCGACCCGGCCCCGGATAAGCGGAAGAAGATGGATGGAACTTACTCCCAGCTTGTATCATCGGCGGGGTCAATTCGTTCTTCAAAATGCAGCCGTTCGTCGTCCAAGTTTTAAATTCCTCTGAGGAAAAGGTGAATTTTTCCCTGCTGTCCATAATCCTCTGAAGGAGTAGCGTGCTGCCATCCTCAAAACACGATGAACTATCAGTGATTCTGATGAAGAAAGTTACTTCGTGTTGTTATGGCATTGATCGGGGGGCGTGCCGCGTGTGCGATGCATAGATCGCCTATTTACCATGTGAAAAGCTCTGGGGGCGTGGCGGCCTCAGCTAATTAAAGATAATGAAGGGAGAACGAAAAAACAGTACTTCTCCTTGGTTTCAAACGGATTAAATAAACTGGAAATATATATTTTTTTAATAAATTACTTCATTTAAAAGAAGAGAATTTCAGCTTCATAAAGACACATCTCTCGTATCTCTGTGACAAGTATTGACAGAGTTACAGTTCATTTTTCGGACACGTTTCAGAATGGACTTTACTGACAGAGAGAAGGCAAAACGCGCATCATGTTTATTTTTCTTTATTTGACGAAAAGTACAACACTTTGTTTTTATTGTGAGTACCCACAAAAAAAATAGACACTTAACAGGATCTAATGATGTACAACACTTATATGTAAGATCAAAATCAACAGAGTAATTTGATTCTCTTTTGCACAGATAAGGAAAAAATCGAGCTCGTCGCGCCGGCGCGACGGCCGACCCCAGAGGGTTAATGACGTGTTTTGTGTCAGAAAGCTTTATGCGAAGGGGCATGATCTCTCATTAATATGTATGCATTTCACACCTGAGAAAGACAAAGACCCTCCCATAATGGCCCTATTAGGTGCTATCAGGCCCTATCATTACGAGGAGCCTTGCACAAAGAATGAGGAGATTTAAAAAAGAATGGCTTTTAGATTGTTTGGATTTATTTACAACACAACATAATCCAAAGATACACAACAAAGGACAAAAAAGCGCATTAGTAAACACACTGATCTAAAGACAGAGGCTTGAACAGTCACACAACTTTGTGCCATTCCTGAAACATAGTAGCTACATACCTGTCATTTCCAAGGTGTTTGATTTTTCATTTTACCATGTTCATGTACAGAGACTGTTGAATGTTGAAGTCAGCAGGACTCATCAGTGGCATCTCGTCCCTATAAAAAAAATAAAAATAAAAAAAAATAAACACCTTTGAACATGCTGATATCAAGAGAAACTATATGGCTGCACGACTTTGGGCATGCATTGTAGATTTTTCTGGTTAAAATTGCGATTGAATCATATATATATATATATATATATACACACACACACACACACACACACAGTGCTTAGAGAATAAGTGAACACACCCATGCTAAAGTTGACTACCCTTCACAATATAGACATGGTTTTATTTCAGTTAGCCTGACTGAACATTTATACAAAAATAATATATTGTATTTAGACAGTATCACATATTTTACCGGAGGCTGAAATATATTTCACTAAATCATTATCTAACCTAAGCAGTTATTCGCAAACAAAATAAATTACGCATAAGGCAGTATTTTAGCATGATAATCAGTGTCATAAACTAATCTCAAAACTGAGTGAAATGTAGTAGGCTAATATCACATTTAAAAAGTTTACACGAGCATATAGGCCTACGTATAGGGATATTGTGACTGTGAGGTAATCTTTCCTATGTCAAAAGCTAGCCAAAACTAGGCAAAATATAGTCTGAAAATTCATTTGAGCTCTATAATCAGAAAAGGAATTATATAACACTAAACAACTTACTCCGAGCTTGTATCCTCGGCAGGGTCAATTCGTTCTTCAAAATGCAGCCGTTCGTCGTCCGAGTTTCAAATTCCTCTGAGGAAAAGGTGAATCCTTCCCCGCTGTCCAGAATCATCTGAAGGAGTAGAGTACCATTATCAAAACGCGATGAACTATCAGTGAATCTGATGGAGAAACTTCGTGTTTTTATGCCATTGATCGCTGGGCGTGTGCTATGCATAACGTTAGATCACCTATTTACCATGTGAAAAGCGCTGGGGGCGTGGCGGCCTCAGCTAATTAAAGATAATGAACTGAGAACGAAAAAACTGTACCTCTCCTTGGTTTCAAACGGATTACATAAACTGGAAATATTTCTTTTTTTAATAAATTACTTCATTTAAAAGAAGAGAATACAAGCTTTAAAAAGACACATGTCTCGTGGTTCTGTGATAAATATTGACTTAGTTACTGTTCATTTTTCGGACGCATTTCAGAATGGACCTCACTGACAGAGAGAACGCAGAACGTGCATCATGTTTATTTTTCTTTATTTGGCGAAAAGCACAACACTTTGTTTTTATTGTGAGGTTCCACAAAAAAAATACAAACTTAACAGGATCGAACGATGTATAACACTTATATGTAAGATCAAAATCAACAGAGTAATTTGAGTCTCTTTTGCACTGATAAGGAAAAAAGTGAGCTGGTATCGCCGGCGATACCGCCGACCCCAGAGAGTTAATGTTGAAATCGGAACGGAAGAGCTGTGTTTTGTCCCACGACTATAGCGTCTCACGGTCACCCAGTTGCCCTGCTGCATGGTCTCTACAGCCGGAACCGAACAATGTACAGAGTTCACTAAGCTATTCGCATCCAAAGCAGTATCTAAAGCCCTTGCACTCTTACTATCCTCAATTAAAGTTTGGATGCGTGTCTCTAGTTCTGAAATCTTGTCTGTGTCCCTGCATTTATCACATGTAAATCCTTTATTGCTGACAGAGAAGGCTATACTATACATGTGACATGAAGTGCAAGTGACAATAACAGGAGAAGACATAACTCACCGTGTTTGTTGACTGATCCTATACTTACCACAGTTATTTGATGGATTCGTAAAAGGCGAGTGTGCGAGAGATAAATAAAATAGAATAAAGATGGCAGGCACGGATGGCGCACGAGAATAAATAAATAAATAAAGACAACAGTCACGGATGGCGCGTTAACCCTCTGGGGTCTAAGGTGTTTTTGGGGTCCTTGAGATGTTTTGACATACTCTGACATTTGTGCTTTTTTCAGTTGCTTATAAACAAATTACTGGCAAAGGTGTAATTACACTCTATTTAGCACAAACAGGGCTACCATAATATGTTATCAACATGTATGTACATGTTTGTATTTTTGAGAGAATATTGTTTATGCGTGGTTATTGAAAAAACTAAAACTTAAAGTTTCTGAAATAAGGCCACAAAATACGTACTAAACATGTGTCCACAAGACTTTTGACTAATGGATGTTGTCGCCTAGAGTTTTTTCTTCAAAATGATCTGAAAATCATCCTGCCTTATCATTCACATAAAACAATAGATTGGTTTAAATTTAAAAATGACACTTTTTGTTTGGAAAGGCAATATGCGCAGGGGTGTGACCTGCTGTGATTCACACCTGAGAAGACAATGGGCCCGCATAATGAGCGCATAATGGCGCTGCATACTAATGAGCCTTTCATTCAGGTGTGTCACTGAGCCACAAGAATGCAATGACAATATATATATATATATATATATAGGCCTATATAATACAAAATTGGTTCACAGTTCCAATTATTTATTTATTTTTCAAATTGTGCTTGCAAATTGTATAATATCAAATGTAAACATTTCTAGTAATTGTGCAGTTAATTCTCATACTGTTGTTACAGAAAGTTTGGGAATATATCCCAAATGTGTCACTAATAAAACACAATACAAATAATTTAAAGAGGAGGCTTATATTGAGCTTTTAAGATTTACCTAAGATTTATTTATATGTAGCCTACATATATTTTTGCTATTTTAATAAAAAGGTTACAATTACAACAACAATTAAAATTGTAACTATATTTCAAATGTAATCTTTCTTTGTATATACTAAAGTATACATTTTATCATACATATTTCACAGTTGCGGATTAATTAGTTTGAATATAGCCTACAATCGAACAAACACTATAATAACATCTTAGCAAACAAGCTTATTTGATGTGGCAGTATTTTACAGTAAAAACGACATCTTGTCTTTCATATGTAACATATCGTTTTTATGATTAGGACATATAAATGTTAATTTGCAGTTTAATACGTTGCTTATACAAAAATATTTTATTTCAACATATTTCAGTTGATTTTTACTCATCTCAGTCAATGTTGTTTTCGTCAACGATGACGATAACGAAATGATTTTGTTGACGCACTTTTTTTTATGACGATAACGCGACGATGACTAGCTAAAAATGGCTCTAAGGTGACTAAAACATGACGAGACGTTTTCGAGTTTTCGTTGACGAGACGAGACGGAACGAAAATGACTATAAGTCTGACGTTCGCAATGCATGTCATTTCTGCCTATTTTGCGTGAAATCTGTCTGTTTTGAGCTAAAAAAAAGTATCAGCAATGCTGCCGCTTCCTATCATTGTTTTGGGTACCCATGCCGCGCGCGCACCAGATTCCACACAACAACACACCTGCGGCTGCGGCTAGTCACACACCACACATCTTCAAAGGACCATGGCGGCGAAGCCAATAAACAGGCTTGGTTGTCGGAAACGACGAGATGATTTATGGACATACTTTCAGTTTCAGTATAATCCAGCGGTTCTCAAAGTGTGGGGCGCGCCCCACTGGAGTGACAGGTCACGCCAGTGACCTGTCTTTATATGCCTTTTTATCTTTATTCGTTCATGGCGAGTCCGCATCGTCAAATTCATCTTTGCAGCGACACCGAAAACACCAGTTTATTAATAAACAATTAAATGTCTCCTTGCTATTTTTTTACACATTCATAATCATAATCGTTCTTTGTGGCAAGCTTTATGCGTGCGGTTGTGCACTTGAGTGCGGCTATAACGCTCAATATCCCGTATAGCCTATTTAAGTAGGCTAATTAAATTAATATAAAGGGGCGATTTGTCCACTAATGGCTTAAATGAACAACTACTAGTCGACTAGAATAAAAACTTTAGTCAGAGGCAGTTCTTATTCCACATATTCTCGAACCAGCAGGCCATTCTGTGTTGAGCGCGCGACCCTGAGCTGAATGAGCGAGCGGGGCGGAATATTCAGAAATGCGCTCTCCACTCACATGCTCTGATCGGAACAAAGGAATATTAAAGTAATTATCATTAGTTTATATCTTATACACTGCCCATACACTACCCATCATTTTAATCCCATATCAAACACAGTATGTTATGTCTATTTTATCTATTTAAAAAAATATATATCACGTTTTTAAGTAGGCGAAAGGCAGAGAGCTGTGTGTATTCTTCTTCCCTTTGCCACATCATATCTCTGTGAGATGGGCTTTTCAGCTGTTTCAGTTTCACTGAAAACAAAGTACAGATCTCAGCTGAACATTGAGCTTGACTTTTGAGAAATTGTGCAATTCAAAACAGGCTCATTGCAGCCACTAATGCAGGGATAAATAGACCTGTCTTGCCAAATGGATTTCTAATCTTTTCTTTTTTTACAGATTGCAAAGTGGCACTTCTATTTCTTTTCTATTTTTGAACTTGATACCAATTTTGACACAGCCGCATTTTATTTTCTCTATTTTTTAAAGACTTTTTTTTTTTTTTTTACTAAAATTGACTAAAACTTGACTAAAACCTTTTTTTGTTTTCGTCGACTAAAACTTGACTAAAACTATTAAGTTTTTAAGTGACTAAAATGTGACTAAAACTAAAAAGCATTTTCGTCCAAAAGACTAAGACTAAGACTAAAACTAAAAGGGCTGCCAAAAACAACACTGATCTCAGTATTGGAATATAGTTAGGTAAAAGCTGTTCATTCATTCACACACAAAAATGCGATTCATATTCAAACAGTCTTTTTGTTTACAGACACTATTTCATATCGCGATTAGAACAAAGCACTTGAAAATAAAGAATGTACCCAGGGACGTGCACAGGGGGGTTGCTCAGGTTGCCCGGGCAACTGCCCATATGCCCTTCTCGACTCAGGTTGCCCTTCCGAGAAAAAAAATAAATAAAAAAAATCGTACAATGGATGCAGAATTTCACGTAGGCCTAGATAAGAAATTAAAAAAAAAATCGCAAAGCCTCATTCACTTCCATTCGGGCACTCAGCTCAACTGTTTACGTGGCTGCTGCACTGCACCCGACCATAGACTGCACGCGACCGGTGCGTAAGACCCCGCAAATTACTTAAGGCCCCGCCTCCATCTCGTGTCATAGCGCGTCAAATAATGTGTACAACATCCATGACAAAATGAAGCGAAACTATCCTTCTGGTCACGAAAAGAGGAAGAAGAAAAAAACCATGAGAGTGAATTGCGGGAACAACAATCAGGTAAACTTGTGTTCTCCTCTCTAAGTTTGATGTCAGCAAAGTTTGATGTTTTTCGGTCTTGCTAACCTAGCTGGGCAGGCAATGCATCTCTTGCATCACTTTGTGCCTGACAAAAGTGAGAGTAAAATACAATTATTTATTACGTTTGTTTTTGCTAAACGACAAAGTGCAACGGTGTTTGTTTACTGCAGCTCGGAAAACATAACCGCGTCGCGTGCGTTATCGTGCGTTCATATGTGCGTGCACGAAATGAAACTGGCATTTTTCAAGCAGAAATATGTGGAGACCAGACATACTGTACAATACATGCACGTGAATGATGGCACTCCCAATCAAAGTACACATTATAAAACAAGACACTGATTATCTAGTCTCTAAACAACTGCACTAATTATGCAAGATAGAAAGCAATGTATTGACAATTTGACATTGATTGACTGTTGATTTATAGGCTATATTGAATTTAAAATGTTGATTAGCTGGACATACTGGTCAATATGGATGCACATCCCTCAGTAAATAATAACCATAAATCAAGAATTGCTTCAACATGCATAATAATAATAATAAAAAAATCCTACTGATGCCGAAAATACCCAGGCTGTAGAGAGAACCAAAGTTAATCCCAAAAGCCAAAGCTCAGGGTTATAATTTATTCTTTTCTTCTTATTTATGTTTACGTTAATATTCACTTGTTATGTTAACATTCTATAGAAAATACTCTATTCAATAAATATTGTTTGTTTGAACCTCATTCTGTTCTATATTCTTGTACTTATTCTTTGACTGTTTTGTTTAAAGGAGGGAGGATTGTATTGGGAGCACTGAAGTGTCAGGTGTGACTGTGTGGCAATGGCAAATGGTTTACATAGCTCACGGCGTCACAGGTCAGGTAGAGGGCCCCTTAGCAGAATTTTGCTTAGGGCCCGAGGGGGAGGTCAGGATCGGCACTGGGTTTAGCAGTCGATTCTGTTCCCTACCGGAATTCCTGTTCCCTTTACGCAATCATACTACAAATCATGCGTAGTTGCCCGTAGCCTACCATCAGCCCTTTTTTTCAGGTCAGAGCAACTGCCCCTCAAAATTCCTGTGCACGTCCCTGAATGTACCTATTCTTCAGCTGGATCCGTTGCTCCTCAAAATGAAACTACCTGCACTTCTGAGGTAATTTTTTCCAGGATTATTATTAAGATAGTATTATTCCTCACAGCGTCGTAAATATGAGTCTCTTTCGGTGGGTTATCCAGCTGATGTGGGCGTGGATCGCCTCAGAGCATTTGTGTTTGAATAGAGCACGCGCTCCGTGGGCGTGGTCAAATTAACTCTAATGACCTGAGACGAGAACGACTATTATCTCTCTCTTTTCGTACAGATTACATAAAATGAGAAAATTTGTTTTTTATATAAATTACTTCATTTAAAAGAAGATAATTCAGGCTTCATGCCTGTGTGCCTGTTTGACTGAGTATTTGCAGAGTTACAGTTAATTTTTCGGACGCGTTTCAGAATGGACTTCACTGACAGAGAGAACGCAAAACGCGCATCATGTTTATTTTTCTTTATTAGGCGAAAAGCA
Organism: Rhinichthys klamathensis goyatoka; assembly: GCF_029890125.1. Lineage (NCBI taxonomy): Eukaryota > Metazoa > Chordata > Actinopteri > Cypriniformes > Leuciscidae > Rhinichthys > Rhinichthys klamathensis. Next base: position 2,732,817 of record NW_026606637.1, read on the forward strand.
CAACACTTTGTTTTTATTGTGAGGTTCCACAAAAAAAATACAAATCAACAGAGTAATTTGAGTCTCTTTTGCACTGATAAGGAAAAAAGTGAGCTGGTATCGCCGGCGAGACCAGCGACCCCAGAGGCTAGCTTTACTCAAAATAGCCGTGGCGACTAGGATGAGTGCTGTATCTTCCGGAACCGTTTTAGGCACGGCGGCCATCTTGTCCGAAGACACAGGCATGGCTGCCATGGCGTGAACAGTCTCTGGCTCGGCAGGCATGACGTGAAGAGGCTCTGGCTCGGCAGGCATGGCGTGAACAGTCTCTGGCTCGGTAGGCATGACGTGAAGAAGCTCAGGCTCGGCAGGCATGATGTGAAGAAGCTCAGGCTCAGCAGGCATGACGTGAAGAAGCTCAGGCTCGGCAGTTCACTGGACATGATGTTCACTGGACATGATGGTGAACTTGGTGGGATAAGCTCCACGGCCACCGGACTCAATCTCCCCGACAGTGAAGGAGGAACCAGTCAAATGAAGGGCATAATCTAGGAACTCGCTCAGTGATCCTCGAGGACCATCATTAATGTGGATTGTAATGGGTTGTTGAGTCCATAACAAAAGAACTCAATGAGAGGATAGTCTGGGAGGTTAGTGAAATTGACAATACCTACGAAGTCCTGAATATGGTCCTCGAGTGAGCGAGTTCCTTGACGAAGGCGGACGAGACGTACTGCTGGATCCATACTGGCGAAGTATTCTGTCACGTACTACTCTGAGACACAAAGGTTGAGGATCCATATGCAGTATTTATTGAACAGGGTAATCCAAAGACGTAATCGAGATAACAGGCATGGGTCATACACAAACAATCCAAACAATAACAGATCAGGGCTGAGGCAAAGAGAGAAATCCGAGGAAACAGGCCGAGAACCAGGACACGGGAGAAACAGGAAACAAACACGCTCAGAAATGCAGTGAGACAACATACAAGACTTTGCAGGGAATTAATGTGAAAACCAGGCTATTATAGGGTGAGTTAAACAAGCTAATGAGACACAGGTGGATGCAATCAAGAATGATGAGTCCAGGCAGAGAGTTATGGGAAATGTAGTTTCATTAGGGAATGACAATAGTCTGGGGTGGAGTGCCCTCTGGTGGTAATGATGGGCACTCTCACTAGTAATCATGACAATCAGCATGTTCACAATTGTTTTTTTACAGGAACCAGATGCCACTGATGAGTCCTGCTGACTCAAACTTTTACACAAGTCTCTTCAAACTGTTTTTTTTTTCTGAGAGCGCTATAAATTTTACATATCAGCAAGCATGAACATGGAAAAATGAAAAAGCAAACACCTTGGAAATGACAGGTATGTTGAACAGGAACTGTTTCAAGTCTCTCTGCTTGGATCAGTGTTCTCAATAATGTACCCTTTGTCCTTTGTTATGTATATTTGGATTTTGGTGTGTTGTAAATAAAATCCAAACAATCAAAAAGCCATTCTTCTAATCTGCTCACATTCTTTGTTCTAGTCCCACTCAGCTGATAGGGCCATTAGGGGAGGGTTTTTGTCTTCCCAAGTGTGGAACACATAAATATTCATGATGATTCACGCCCTCCGCGCATACAGCTTTCTGACACAAAATGTGTCTTACAAATTTTAAATCGATATATTATTTTATGTCTAGCCTACGCGATCCAGTTTTCAAAAGTATACACAAGTTTACGCGCCAAATCATGGGCGCCGCCATAACTCTACTCAAATGCACTTCATTTCCGCCGGAAGTGGTTTGCACAGCGTCTGCCGGTGTAAACACAGCGACGGTTCCACTACTTTGACTGGAGATGGCGTTACTATCCCCCACCCGAATTCAGTGCAGAACACTAACATGACGACGTGGCCCAGCATAACGTACAGCGAGATTTGCTCCTACTTCGTGCAATCCATGGCAATAGATGGAAAAGCAATTGGACAATCTGAAAGCCGAGGCATATCAATATCTGCACAGCAACAAAGTCGGTTGTGTCATGTCATACACAGCTAGATCAAACAGTAACGTGCAAATAACTATCAGTTTATGTCCGTGGTAATAGCAAATGTATCTGTGTGATACTTTAATGTTTCTTTTAACATAATAATAACAATTGTGGCCAAATAAGTGTTTGCAGTTTATAGCTTAATCAGGGATGACATTTACATGATTATAGGAAATAAAAGAAGCCTGTTGTTGCGGATGGAATACGTGTTTGTATTTGGAAAACGGACTGTAACCTATAATAACATGACTTACTGCTGAGCTATAAATAAAGACATGATCTCTTTTGCAATTATCCTTATGACCCTGCATTGTTTTGCCTGCTGTCAAAATCCAGCCCTTTTACCTGTTAAAATACCTTTAAATGTCGAAACTAACCCATAAAATGCAGTAGCATGTTCTTTCTGTCATCCTTTTGCTAGGGTTATGACCATGCTCTTATTCACGCAAATGCTTTAGTTTCATGCGCGACAAGACAAAAGAGAACGCGCTGTCAGTGAATGTCTTCCTGACGTTGGTATCCGAACTATATCATAGACTTCTTAGCTAGAGTGCAAAGTGTTTGTGTGTGCCATGATGATAATAATTAGGCGATCGAACTGTGTATGTGAGAGAGAGAGGCGCGGGCGCGATACTGTGTGTGAGTGTGTTTGTGTGTAAACAATGGAGCGCATTGTCACGGGTTATGGGGCAGGATGAAGGAGAGGCTGAGACAAGGCTCAACATTTACTAAGATTTCCAAAACAACAAACAGGTACAGGCAGGTTGACAGGCAAAAGGTAAATTCTCACATTAACACATAACATATACACATAACATGTTCAACGACCGACAAGGACAGACTGAACAGAAGCAAACTAAATACAAGCATGAATCAGACATAACAAGGTGAAAACAGGTGATACTGATCATGATAACGAGGGACAGGCTGGTAAGTGAGGGAGTGAATACAGGTGTGGAGACGAGGAGGATTCTGGGAAGTGTAGTGCAGACACAAAGACAGACAGGTGCAGACGAAGACTGTGACAGAACGCCCCCCTTCAACAAGGCGCGACCTCGCGCCGTAGAACATCAATGGGGTGGGGGGGCGGGCGCCCTGAAGGCTGGCCAAGGCGTGGCCAAACTGGGACGGGAAGCCTCCAGGGCGGATCAGGAAGTGCAGGCGGCCAGGGCGGGGCAGGACGTGCAGGCGGCCAGGGCGGAGCAGGACGTGAAGGCGGCCAGGGCGGAGCAGGACATGGGCGTGGCCAGGGCGGTGGGGACCCTTCGGGCGGCCATGGCGGTGTGGATCCTTCGGGCGGCCATGGCGGTGCGGACCCTTCGGGCGGCCATGGCGGTGCGGACCCTTCGGACGGCCATGGCGGTGCGGATCCTTCGGGCGGCCATGGCGGTGCGGACCCTTCGGGCGGCCATGGCGGTGCGGATCCTTCGGGCGGCCATGGCGGTGCGGACCCTTCGGGCGGCCATGGCGGTGCGGACCCTTCGGGTGGCCATGGCGATGGAGGCCCTTCGGGTGGCCATGGCGGAGCCCTATGGCCCCCCCCCAAAAATTTAATGGGGAGAGTGACAGAGTCATTACTAGTCTCTGGGCTGGACGGAACCAGCGGTGAAGGGGTCTCTGGGCTGGACGGAACCAGCGGTGAAGGGGTCTCTGGGCTGGACGGAACCAGCGGTGAAGGGGTCTCTGGGCTGGACGGAACCAGCGGTGAAGGGGTCTCTGGGCTGGACGGAACCAGCGGTGAAGGGGTCTCTGGGCTGGACGGAACCAGCGGTGAAGGGGTCTCTGGGCTGGACGGAACCAGCGGTGAAGGGGTCTCTGGGCTGGACGGAACCAGCGGTGAAGGGGTCTCTGGGCTGGACGGAACCAGCGGTGAAGGGGTCTCTGGACTGGACGGAACCAGCGGTGAAGGGGTCTCTGGACTGGACGGAACCAGCGGTGAAGGGGTCTCTGGACTGGACGGAACCAGCGGTGAAGGGGTCTCTGGGCTGGACGGAACCAGCGGTGAAGGGGTCTCTGGGCTGGACGGAACCAGCGGTGAAGGGCTCTATGGGCTGGACGGAACCAGCGGTGAAGGGGTCTCTGGGCTGGACGGAACCAGCGGTGAAGGGGTCTCTGGGCTGGACGGAACCAGCGGTGAAGGGGTCTCTGGGCTGGACGGAACCAGCGGTGAAGGGGTCTCTGGGCTGGACGGAACCAGCGGTGAAGGGGTCTCTGGGCTGGACGGAACCAGCGGTGAAGGGGTCTCTGGGCTGGACAGGCTGGACGTGAATCGTCTCTGGCTGGGCAGGCTGGACGTGAATCGTCTCTGGCTGGGCAGGCATGACACTTAATGTCTCAGACGCGGCGGGCATGACGCATACTGCCTTGGGCTCGGCAGATCTGGCGTGAAGTGCGGGCTCGACAGAACTGGCGTTAAGTGCAGGCTTCCTGGGAACGAGGATCAGACGAGGCCGCCTACTCGGCTGGAGATTCCCCAGAAGTGTTGCGGGGTTCATGTTGATTTGGTCGGTCGTTCTGTCACGGGTTATGGGGCAGGATGAAGGAGAGGCTGAGACAAGGCTCAAATTCCAACATTTACTAAGATTTCCAAAACAACAAACAGGTACAGGCAGGTTGACAGGCAAAAGGTAAATTCTCACATTAACACATAACATATACACGTAACATGTTCAACGACCGACAAGGACAGACTGAACAGAAGCAAACTAAATACAAGCATGAATCAGACATAACAAGGTGAAAACAGGTGATACTGATCATGATAACGAGGGACAGGCTGGTAAGTGAGGGAGTGAATACAGGTGTGGAGACGAGGAGGATTCTGGGAAGTGTAGTGCAGACACAAAGACAGACAGGTGCAGACGAAGACTGTGACACGCATGGACATTGCCTCTTCGTAGCTGGTTTGCGGTCGTAGCACTCTCTATCTAACCACTCGTTCAGGTGCTTTCTCGAGTGTTTACAACCAACTACCACACACATCGTTCCCGAACCACCTTTCTTCATGTTGTAATTGTTATGTCACTGCGATATCAGCGCTTTGTCGGAGCTAGCTAGCAAAACAAACCCAGCCCGCCAGAACGGAAGTGGGTTGCATCGACGGGAGGAGTTTAGGATGTAGAGCGGAAACGGCTCATAAACTTGTGTATTGTGAACAAATATTCATAATGGGTTTTATGACCTTATTTCAGTGACTTAATTTTTTTTTTCACAAACCACACATAAACGCAATTTTCTCAAAACTACAAACTTTTACATACATGCTGTTTACATATTATTGCAGCAGTTTGTGATGTATATAGTGTAATCAGACTTTAGCTATGGAAATGTTATAAACAGAAATAAACACAAATTTCAGTGCATGTCAAAACACATCCAGGGCCCAGAAAACACCTCAGACACACCTAAGTCAAGTCGCGCTTTTAACAATGTAGATTGTTTCAAAGCGGCTTTGCAGTGATAATAGGAAATTAAAGTAACAGATTGTTTAATGATTAATGACATCTCTCGTGATGCTATTGCTTTCCTCTCCAAAAAGGAGATAAATGTTAAATAAATAAAGGGAGATAACATCATCACATTTATTTAGCACAGTTAATGCATTAACCTATTTTAATAACAGTTCCAGTATGTGCTATGTGCTTTTAGAAATTACTGGCATGTAATTCTTTATGTTGAATGTCAGCTTTGCCTAACATCGGTTACGTTTTTTTAACGGGCAATGTGAGTGACATCTGCTCTGGTAGAATGTCATCCTGTAGCTACAAGTACACCACAACCATCATATTCATTTCCACTGATGACTTGAGCCAAACTCACATATTTACCAAATCAATGTTCCTCCTCCAGCAACTTGCAGTTTTAACCGCTAGAGAGACAATTTTTCTGTAGTGCAGTAATTAATAATTAAATCCATCCACACAAGTTAAAAGTTCTTTCTCCATCACTAAATGATAAGCAAGAGTCTTGCTTTTGGATTGGGTGTGAGTACTGAACTCGTCATCTATGACGGTCACGGTACCATCACTAAGGATCTGGCAAGTACATAAAATACTTTAGGTTTTTGAAACTGTCAGTACATTGACTTTGTTTTTATCCCTCCAAATGTAAAAAAAAAGAAGAAAATAAATTAAATACTTTACATAAAAATTCCTACAAATAACAATATACAGTAAGGAGGTCATGCAACAACAGTGTAACTACAGTCTAAAATATTTATTGTTGCATAACAAATACTATTTACGTACTATTAAAAATGTAAACAGTATACAGTGCATACTGTAGTTATGTTGTAACCAGAGGTATTCCACCTATAAGATTAAGTGATTTGATAAAGTCAAAGTATTCAAGCACACACAGTGACCAAATGAGGAATGAGCATTATATACAGCAGCCCTTTTACAAACCTCTCACCAACTCATGTGTAACATTGACAGAGTGAGGAATCTGCTAGAAAAATAAACAATAATCGAAAGCACTCTTTGCTAATTAGCATATTGAGTGCTGTACCTCTTGAAATTCTTTAGCAAGATGAACTGATTCGTATTCTGGAGTCCGCCAGTGTCTATCATCTCCTTAAACGGGGACTGTGTTCCTGTCGCGTTTCTGTGTGCCGCCACTCCACTGTCCTCTTGTGTGATAACAAAGCTCAGCCTGACCTTTTAGCAATCAAAATCCCAACAGTCGATGTCCTATCAAACTCTCAGTGTGAGATGCCCATGCCTGGTTCAGGATAGTGCTGGTAGATTGCACCCTAGGTATCTCCTAACAAGATAAAGAAGGGGCAACTAAGATGTATTACTCCTAACAAATCAAGCCCAGCAATCTCATGGCCAACACAGTAATTCTGCTGCGTGTCACCCTGCATGGACTTGCACGCATAAATAACACGAGAAACAAAACTAGTTAAAGTCCCTCCGTCATGATCTGTCTGACCATAAACAACCTCAGCAGAAACTATTTGGCCTAATACATGATGTCAAAATAATTTCATCCAGACTCAGAAATCCTGGAGGATTCCTAATGTGGAAAATGTCAAGGAATCCAGAGGTCAGACTAGTGCATGCCATGTGTTCTTTTCCCCTTTTTTGGGATTATATGGATTATATTTTATCAGGAAATTATTTAAAAGTCTGAAATATACATGAGAAAAACATTTGATAAATGCTAGCATTGTTGGGGAATGTTACTTTTAAATGTAACATGTAACAATAATGTATTACTCATAAAAATAAAAATAAATAAAAAAATAAATTGGGGGGCAGACCTGACCTGTTGAATAGAAATGGTCTCCATACTTCCTGGGGTGGTGACACTCTTCTGTCTAGTAATCTGGGACATGGTCTTGGTGTTAGTACTTGACCAACTGTGGCCCAGGTCAGGAGGCAGGCTTAACCGACCATCTGCTAGCCACCACATGTCACAAAAAACACATAGAGACTCCTAGATATCATAATATAAAGACTGTCTGTCCCTCAAACTAGTAAATACTACAAACTCCCAAACCTATTCAAGGGTAATTTCAATAAATGTTAAACAAATAAAAAAACAATTTGCTTATCTTGCTGAATATTAGATCCCCTTCTACTAAAGGACTTATTGTTAATGATATGATCACAGATCACAAGCTAGATTTGCTGTTTTGCCAGAAACCTGGGCCCGTATGCTATAAAACTTCTCAAAAATGCTTTTAAAGGGATAGTTCACCCAAAAATGAAAATTACCCCATGATTTACTCACCCTCAAGTCATCCAAGTTGTATATGACACTCTTCTTTCAGACGAATACAATCGGAGTTATATAAAAAAATGTCCTGGCTCTTCCAAGCTTTATAATGGCAGTGAATGGCCGTTTCTGTTTTGCAGTCCATCAAAGTGCATCCATCCATGATAAAAGTGCTCCACACAGCTCTGGGGGGTTAATAAAGGCCTTCTGAAGTGAAGCGATGCGTTTGTGTAAGAAAAAAATCCATATTTAAAACTTTATCGACTAAAATAACTAGCTTCCGGCAGTCATGCAAAACCATGCTAAGAAATTATGAGCACATGCAAAAACAAGAGAGAACCAGTTACATTTTAACCCTCTGAGACCGAAGAACGCGCCAGCGCGTTCTGCTGGATTTTTTCCTCACAAATAGCCTGGGTTTCCCCATACTTCCTTTGCGCAGCGCGATTTTATTCACGCTGCTAGGCAGTCTGGATACCATGGACTAGAGGTCTTCTCGGGTCCTAAAAACTGTACCCGACCCGAATCACTACTTACCCGAACCCGACGTGCATAAATTTTTTTTTTTAAAGAAAAACCTGACCCGAGACAGACCCGATAAAACTAGACCCGAGTCCGACCCGACCTGACGCCATTTCCTTTACAACCCGACTGGACCCGAACGTAAACGGCATTTACATTGTGCACAGCCTGCAGCCCTGCGTTTCTCAAAAATGCACTTAACATAGACGCGCAAGTGTAAGCGTGCTGAAGTGCTAAAATGTCAATCACACATCACTGTAACCCATTACGTCCTATAAAATTTGGCATAATGTTATTTACCGGACCATACGATGATTAGAACCACCATTCGTTTTCCCTGATATTTTTCGCAATTTCTGTTATCGCCTCCATGCTTTTCTGACAGTGTCGCGTATTTTTAAAATTGATTGACAGGCCTGGCTAAACGACAATTCAAATACTTGCATTTAGTCAAACACCCATCCACATGATGGCGCACTAGTTCTTCTTGGCAAAGGGAGGGGTTGGTTTATGTGGAGCGAGCAACTGAGTAAATAAATGCGGAGGCAACCGTGCTTATGCTGCTTATAGCGCATTTGCACGTAGAAGCGCGGATTCGCTCTCTCACTTAGAAAAAGTGAGAGAACGGTGTCATAGAGTTGTTTTAAATACTGCAATTTTCTTAAATGCCCAACATAGTTTAAAAGAATTCGGGTCTTCTCGGGTCCATTTGGAAAAGGCATATTTATTTTAAATTACCCGAGACCCGAGGCCACTAATACAGAACCCGACCCAGGTCCGAGACACTCGTCGGAGTTTTGGACCCAAACCCGCTCGGGTCTCGGGTCGGACCTCGGGTTTTCGGATCCAAGTGGACCCGTGAAGACCTCTACCATGGACCAAATTTTCGCCTCAGCGAGGGGACCAATCACAGAATGGGGAGGGAGCAGCAAGACGATGACGACGTCTATGCGACACACCGAAGCAGTTTGTTTATACCTATGGATCAAACATGGCAGCAGACGCGAAGTTACCTTTCGATGCAGCCTTAGATATTGTTCTAAGTAGTTTAGAACGCATATCTCTGACCCATCGTCTTCTTCCTCGTCTAATTTCTTTCGCTCTACATACATCATCTGGTATAATTGAAACGATTGGCTATGAGCTACGTCCAGGCGCATTTGATAGACATTCGTAGCACCCAATAAACGGCTCTGGGCATTCGTAAACCACGCCTCAAATATGAGAAAATGAACATGTGGTTCCCAGACCACGTCTCAATGTCAATGAGACGTGGTCTGACGTTAGCCAGCTTTCACAGCTTAAACAACTTAAAATACTCCGTCATTTTTGGCCATACATATAAGTCTTTATACATATTTATAAACTGTAAAGGGTCTTATTTTATTTGTGTACACTAACAATAACAACAAATCCTTGTGTTTTTGTAAAAAATAAAGAAAATAAACAGGGTGCGCTTTCAGCTGTCGTGGTCTCCGCAAACAACTTTCTGAAAGACGTCTGATTAATGAACTGAAACTCAGCGAATACTTATCACACAAACATAAAACATACGTCTAAAGAAAGCTTGAAATGCCTACTTTTAAGTAAAACAATTTACATTTAAAACAAATATTTCTCCTGCAATGTAATCTGTATGAAACTAAAGAGATGTACAGTTTCTCCTGGCTCAGCTAATTATCGTTAATGTGGTCACACCCACGCGCAGAGCGCGCTATTCATAAGATAATGTGTTGAGGCGATCTATGCGAAATGGTAAACGCCCCCAACAATGTCTTAAAAATAATAAAGTTCTTCATTCACTTTCCTGCGCGTTTAGAAGATGGCACGCTACACAGGTGAGGAAGCTCTTCTGCTCGTCTTGGATAGTGACGAAGAGATTACATTTTTGGGACTCCGAGAATGAACATTTGCATTTTAAATAGCGACTGGATCCAGCCGTGGAAACAATTTCGGATGAGTATGTTTTTATTTATATTCGTTGGACTTCTATTTGGATATATTTTTAAAATGCAATTTATTCCTGTGATGTTAATTATTACTCCAGTCTTCAGTTTCATTTCATTTCTCAAGAAACATTTCTTATTATTATGAATGTTGAAAACAGTTGAGTAAAATTTTTTTTCCATGATTCTTTGATGAATAGAAAGCTCAAAAGAACAGCATTTATCTGAAATAGAAATATATTGTAACATTATTCACTACCGTTTAAAAGTTTGGGCTCAAGATATCATTCATTCAAGATTTTAAAATACAACATAATTCGAGAATTTATTCTGATTCAAGGGGAATCAGAATGCCAAATGCTGACTGGGCGAGAGGAGGAGCTGGGGATGGAGGAGGGTAATAAGCTCCTGAGAAATGCGATAGCTGCTGATAATACTAAAGGAGCTTATATATGTATACAGTGATAGGCGTCGTATTCCTATAGGTAGACGTGGATCAGCTGAGAGTCAGCTGATGCGAGCTTGACTAACGTGACCTGCCAGAACTGACGCTACGCATGATCGTTTATTTAACTCCCTGTCATCATATTATAATATACATAACATAGTATACATGTACATAACTCCAATACATTATATCTTTTTCAGAAAGTGTGTTCAATATATATATATATATATATATATACACACTCACCTAAAGGATTATTAGGAACACCTGTTCAATTTCTCATTAATGCAATTATCTAATCAACCAATCACATGGCAGTTGCTTAAATGCATTTAGGGGTGTGGTCCTGGTCAAGACAATCTCCTGAACTCCAAACTGAATATCAGAATGGGAAAGAAAGATGATTTAAGCAATTTTGAGCGTGGCATGGTTGTTGGTGCCAGACGGGCTGGTCTGAGTATTTCACAATCTGCTCAGTTACTGGGACTTTCACGCACAACCATTTCTAGGGTTTACAAAGAATGGTGTGAAAAGGGAAAAACATCCAGTATGCGGCAGTCCTGTGGGCGAAAATGCCTTGTTGATGCTAGAGGTCAGAGGAGAATGGGCCGACTGATTCAAGCTGATAGAAGAGCAACTTTGACTGAAATAACCACTCGTTACAACCGAGGTATGCAGCAAAGCATTCGTGAAGCCACAACACGCACAACCTTGAGGCGGATGGGCTACAACAGCAGAATACCCCACCGGCTACCACTCATCTCCACTACAAATAGTAAAAGAGGCTACGATTTGCAAGAGCTCACCAAAATTGGACAGTTGAAGACTGGAAAAATGTTGCCTGGTCTGATGAGTCTCGATTTCTGTTGAGAAATTCAGATGGTAGAGTCAGAATTTGGCTTAAACAGAATGAGAACATGGATCCATCATGCCTTGTTACCACTGTGCAGGCTGGTGGAGGTGGTGTAATGGTGTGGGGGATGTTTTCTTGGCACACTTTACGCCCCTTAGTGCCAATTGGGCATTGTTTAAATGCCACGGCCTACCTAAGCATTGTTTCTGACCATGTCCATTCCTTTATGGCCACCATGTACCCATCCTCTGATGGCTACTTCCAGCAGGATAATGCACCATGTCACAAAGCTCGAATCATTTCAAATTGGTTTCTTAAACATGACAATGAGTTCACTGTACTAAAATGGCCCCCACAGTCACCAGATCTCAACCCAATAGAGCATCTTTGGGATGTGGTGGAACGGGAGCTTCGTGCCCTGGATGTGCATCCCACAAATCTCCATCAACTGCAAGATGCTATCCTATCAATATGGGCCAACATTTCTAAAGAATGCTTTCAGCACCTTGTTGAATCAATGCCACGTAGAATTAAGGCAGTTCTAAAGGCGAAAGGGGGTCAAACACAGTATTAGTATGGTGTTCCTAATAATCCTTTAGGTGTGTGTATATCAGTGGCGTGCGGTCAATATAAGCTGTGAATCCTCTTCATACCCAAGCCAATCGTGGACTTGATAATTAACAATAACTATAAATTGCAATAAATTCCCTAGTTTGAGGTGTATCATAAAGCTTACATGATAAAATGTTAGTAATACATATGTAACTCTCCGCTGTCAAAAGAATAACATTTATTAAAGAATGATTAAATGGGAAAAAGACGAGACGAGACGAAACGAAACCAGATAACTGAATCAAGGACGCAAACGGCACGAGGATGGGAGAGTGCGCGCCGTCACAGCTGAAGGGAACTGCTTTAATTTCCGGCATCAGCTCCCACACAGGTGTAACTCCTCAGTCATCAATGACGTCACTCAGCCTAACTCCATCCTGCGAACCAAACACTAGGAGAAAACAACCCAAAAATATAACACATACTGGGTTCATAACACTATTTATTTATGTGCCAAACAACTGTAATTTTCTTCAAATCACGCACACCTCAAACACAACTCAACTGCTTTTACAGGTGCTTGTGAAGGCATCAACAGGTAAATGTTGGCTACTTTCCATTAAAGGTCAAATATATTAATATATTATATATAAAACTTTATATATATTTTATATTTATATATTGTGGCGCTGACACTGTTTATTCTCTGTTATAAATCTGATTACTGATTCACCTGCTGTTGGGGGGAGGTGTCCGGGAGGGAAATAGTTAAGAGGGAGGGGCTTAAGGACGGAAAGTAGAGAGAGAGAGAGAGAGAGAGAGAGAGAGAAAAGCTGTGAGTGGTGCAGAGGAAAGTCAGTCTAACGTTACATCTCTATTTGTGCGTTCATGTTGTTTTTGGGGACAGTTAAGACACCTCCTGATACCCGTGTTTAGGTTGTACACGTTCAGGAAATAAACCTCAGCCGTTTGGTGCTTGTAAACCGGATCCTCGTCTCCTGTCTGTTTCTCTGGGAAAGTGCACGACGTCACACTGCTGTCAGAAGTAAAACCCGTAGCTGTCTGAAATTGGGGCGATGTGATGGTCATTCTTCTTATGAGGCGTTCCGGAACAAGTTTGAGCTGGTGGCCGGGGCTAATGGCTGGGATGAAGCTGAGAGAGTGGGCCAACTCGCAGCGGCTTTAGATGGCGATGCACAACAGGTACTGCTGGATGACCAGGGAAGTCAGGTGTATAGTGTTCACGCGTTGCATCAGGCTTTGTCTCGCCGCTTTGGGGACACTACACCCGCGATGGCCTTACGGCAGCAGGTTCAGGAGCGTATCCGTCAACCAAAAGAGCTCCTGGGTGTGTTTATGGCTGACCTGCGACACTTAGCCCATCGCAGCTACCCAACATTCAGCGAAAGCGTGAGGGATGCATTGGTTCTGGACGCGTTTGTACGGGGATTGACCCCAGATCGGTTATGGCAGCAAGTACGAATAGCTCAGCCATCTAACTTTGATGAAGCCCTTGATCAAGCGCAGGTTATAGAGGGCATATTGGATGAACGGCTAAGCGGAACGTTAAGCAACAATAATGTTGGCCGCTCCAGGGTTTTTGCTGCATGTTCCGGGGAGCAGACTCAGTCACAAACTTCTAAGGCGAATACGTCCCAAAGGGAGCTTGTGGTTTGTTGGCGCTGTGGAAAAACAGGTCATTTTAGCCGGGAATGTGCGACCCTGGATGTGGCTGTGTCCACTCCGCCGTCGGGAAATGGACAGGGGCCGGAGTAGAGGGAGGTGCTCTCGGCCCATCAACCATTTCAGAACCTCCATGTGGATCGTCTGTAGCTTTGGTTAGTCCAGTAGAGTGCTGCCGAATAGAGGCCAAAGTGGATGGACAACTGGTGCGTGCCTTGTTGGATACTGGCTCTACAGTCACCATTATTCATCCTAAATTCTTGACAAGGAGGGTGCTTCAGACCGCTCGTTTTCCCCTAGTCACTGTCATGGGTAAGAAAGCAACTTTGATGGGCCGTTGTGAGGCAGAAATCTGTGTGGAGGGACACAGTACAGTTATGTGGGTTTGGGCCGCTGAGATTCCAGAATATTGTCTCCTGGGTATCGATTTCCTGCACCAGGCAGCTGGTGGACTTGAAGGCAGCGACCCTTAACACTAGCTGGAAAATGTTCGGTTCCAATTCACTTTAATTCTATTTGGCCGGGTCCTCAGTCGCGCTACGTAGGACGTCTGAATCCTAGCTCACAAGCCCAGGGGGTCCCAGGTCCAAACCCATTTTGTCACCAACATTGCAGTGTGTAGAGATACCATTGTCTGGCTCTGCGGTCGGGCTTTCCACCGTTCCACCACCAGCCGTCTCTGATAGTGGGAACGGCAGTCAAGTTAGGGAGAGCCCAGTTTTGGTACAAGCGGCAAGAGCTGTTTGGGAGAGAAGTAGTGAGGGTTTGGAGGAACTCCAGAAGCAGAAATTATGGTGGGTGATGGAACGCCATGATAACCTCTTTGCCGCCTCAGCCAGTGATGTCGGGCAGACGAAGTTGGTACAGCATTGTATAAACACGGGGAATGGGAATAAACACGGGAAACAGGGTATTCCGAGAGAAGTGTGCCTGATCTATTTGGATGACATTTTAGTGCATGGGAAAGACTTTGAATCAGCCCTGCGTGCTCTTGACCTTGTCATGACCAGAATAGCCCAGGCTGGTCTGAAATTGCACCCAGAGAAGTGCCAGCTGATGCAGAGAGCCGTGACCTTCTTGGACCACTATGTGAGCGCAGCAGGGGTGGCCACTGATGAGCAGAAGACGGGAGCTGTTCGCGATTGGCCGGTTCCATGCAGCCTTAGGCAGTTGCAGGCTTTCCTAGGACTAGCGTCGTATTATCGGAAATTCGTCCCTGGGTTCGCCACTGTTGCTGCTCCCCTCCATGAGTTGACAAATAAATCACAGGATTCCAGTGGGGGCAAGAACAGCAGCAGGCTTTTGAAATCCTGAAGGAGGCTTTGTGTCATACGCCAGTCTTGGCCGCCCCAGACCCTAGATTGCCATTCATCCTGGACACAGATGCCAGCAATGTAGGTCTGGGTGCGGTTCTCTCCCAGGAGGGGGAAAAGGGAGAGAGGGTGATTGCCTACTACAGTCAGGCCTTCAACAGGGCAGAGCATAATTACTGTGTGACCTGACGAGAAATCTTAGCCATGGTGGAGGCAGTCAGCCATTTCAGGCATCACCTCTACAGTCTTCATTTTGTGATCCGAACAGATCATGCTTCCCTACGTTGGTTGTTGTCTTTCCGGGAGCCAGAGGGACAGGTGGCACGGTGGATAGAATGCCTGCAGGAGTTTCAATTCACCATTCAGCATCGCAAGGGGGAAAGTCACCAGAATGCGGACGGGTTGTCAAGGCGCACCTGTATGGCAGGTGTATGCCCACAATGTGAGTGACTGGCTGGATATGTGATGCAGGAACCGGCTGACATGACCCCGGAGATGGGGATGCAGGCATCTTGTTGTGCAGTGCTGCATGATTCAAATGTAGCATGGGCCGCTGAGCAACGCAAGGACCCTGAGCTCCAGGTAGTCATCGACTGGGTGGAAGCCGGGAGGAGGCCTATGTGGGAAAAGGTCATGACTTTTGGACCAGTGGTGAGGGGGCTGTGGTCCATGCGGAATGGCGTGGCATTGAATTCGGGATTGTTGCAGAGAGGATTCGTGAAACCTGTGACAGGTGTAACCAGGTGGCAGTAGTGCCTAAGTCCTGTCACCGCTTGGTTCTGGAAGCAATGCATGGACAACCGGGGGTAGGACAAAACATTAAAACGAGTTCGGCAAGAGTTCTATTGGCACACCTGCCGTAGGGATGTGGAGTTATTCTGTCGTCGGTGTGACGCCTGCACTGCTAAAAAAGGCCCAACGGGCCGGTCTCATGCCCCGCTACAACAACGGCTGGTAGGCTGTCCAATGGATCGTGTGGCCGTAGATGTACTAGGACCTTTTCCACAGACCCCTCGAGGAAATCGGTTTGTGGTAGTCGCGATGGACCACTTTACAAAATGGCCAGAGGCCTATGCTGTTCCGAACCAGGAGGCAGGGACAGTGGCGGAAGTCCTGTTGGAAGGTCTGTTTGCTCGCTTTGGGGTTCCCTCTGAGATGCATACTGATCAGGGAAGGAACTTTGAGTCCCATGTGTTCTCTGAGTTCTGCCGGCAGTTGGGCATCCGGAAGACAAGGACAACTCCCCTACACCCCCAGAGTGATGGGTTAGTAGAGAGGTACAATCGAACACTGGCCACCCAGCTAGCCCTGTGTGTGAGCCAGGATCAAAAGGACTGGGATCTTCAGTTGCCGATGGTCCTGCTTGCAAGTCGGAGTGCGGTGCAGGAGACCACTGGATGTACGCCAGCTCTCCTCATGCTGGGCAGAGAATTGCAAACCCCATCCTCCCTGTTGATGGGTCAACCGCCAGATGCACCAAAGGCCCCACCCGGATTGGAGTATGCCCATCCGCTACAGGACCGGCTGCAGTCAGCCCATGAGTTTGCCCGTCGTCAGGCTTTTCAGGCGGGTATATGCCAAGAACGGGCATATGACCATCATTGTACGGGACGTGATTTTAATGATGGAGAGCTGGTATGGATCTATAGTCCGAAGAGGAAAAAGGGACGTTCACCTAAGCTGGATTGTGCCTGGGTAGGACCCTGTCATGTAGTGAAGAGGCTTGGAGAGTCTATTTATCGTGTTCGGAAGAGGCCTGGGGGACAGGCTGTGGTGTTACACCGGGACAGGATGGCATCATATGTGGGAGAACGGCAACCTTTCAACAGCAGAGGACAATGGCAGACCACTGGGGCGACCCACCCTGCGGACGAAGGAGCTGGAGACGCAGCGTTGGACAAGGGGTGGGAAACCTCAGCGGGCTGTGAAGAGGGTGACCCAGGCTCCTGGGGGCACTCTGGATACTCTCGGAGGAGCTGGAGACGCAGCAGCGGGAGGGTCTGGAGTTCTTCCGTGTTTAGGTTGTACACGTTCAGGAAATAAACCTCAGCCGTTTGGTGCTTGTAAAACGGATCCTCATCTCCTGTCTGTTTCTCTGGGAAAGTGCACGACGTCACAATATATACTTTTTTTAGGCTGGTCAACACTTTTGGCCACTACTATATGGCAGTATATTGACTTTCCAACTGATCTTCAAACCATGCAGCAAAAGCAAGCCACTTTTATGAGGATTTCAGGCTTCCCTGGAGTTGTTGGAGCCGTTGATGGAACTCATGTTTGCATAATTGCTCCAACTGTAAATGATGAGACATATATCCGTAGAAAAGGATTCCGTAGCATCAACACTAATTTGTAATTATTTTGCATGATGCAAATCCATTTTTTAAAATAAATTTAAATATCAAAATAAATGTTGTAGTGTCTTGATTAAATGATTTTATAATTTCATTAAATTATTGGTTTCATGCTGCTGTGACCTAGGGATGGGTATCGTTAAGGTTTTAACAGTATTTCTACTCTTACCGATACTGCTTATCGATCCGGTACTTTAACGGTATTCTTATCGGTTCTTCTTTTCTTTTCTTTTTTTATTTTTTAAGAAATAAGAACATAATTAACATTGCTTTATATTTTTTAATTAAAAATAAATATCTATAGAAAAAGAAAAAGCAATGCTTTAACAAAATGAAAAAAAAAACATCTATTTGTTATGCAGAAGTGTGCAGGCTTTTTTGTGTTTTATATTAAGATAGGACACAATAAGAAAAAACAAAATACAATAAACAAGGATACAAATTATATACACAGTGCTTTGATTTCAGGAAGGTCTACTGTTCAAGTAATATGGCCTAAAAATAAATCTAATAAAGTAATGAAATGTAAAATAACACTGCAAAGTTTATCATGGATAGATTAAAGCCAAATGTATTCATTCAAGAGCTGTGAGGGATTTTCTCTTTGCCTTTTGTTGTTTGATTCACATTAATGGTGCAATCGTCAGCAAGTGTATTAGACTGCTGCCCCTTTAAGACCGAGTGCAGATATAATAGGCTACTGATGCACCATATTTTCTCCCCTATTTACATCCATTTAAGACACAACTGTGATTAAGTGAATCTCCAAGCCATTAATTTTTCATTTTTCTGTGTATATTTAATCGTTTAGACGCACACACGAAGCCCAAAGTATAATTTGCCCAGGGCTGCCAACTTTTGAGTTATAGCTTGGAGTGAGAATTATGGAAAGGGAAAGGGGAAAGGGGGAAGGGGAAAGGGGGAAGGGGAAAGGGGGAAGGGGAAAGGGGGAAGGGGAAGGGGAAGGGGGAGGGGGAGGGGGAAGGGGGAAGGGGAAAGGGGGAAAGGGGGTAGGGGGAAGGGGAAAGGGGGAAAGGGGGAAGGGGAAGGGGAAGGGGGAGGGGGAAGGGGAAGGGGAAGGGGAAGGGGGAGGGGGAGGGGGAAGGGGGAAGGGGAAGGGGAAGGGGAAGGGGGAGGGGGAGGGGGAAGGGGGAAGGGGAAGGGGAAGGGGAAGGGGGAGGGGGAAGGGGAAGGGGAAGGGGAAGGGAAGGGGGAGGGGGAAGGGGAAGGGGAAGGGGAAGGGAAGGGGGAGGGGGAAGGGGAAGGGAAGGGGGAGGGGGAGGGGGAAGGGGAGGGGGAAGGGGAGGGGGAAGGGGAGGGGGAAGGGGAGGGGGAAGGGGAAGGGGAAGGGGAAGGGGAAAGGGAAAGGGGGAAGGGGAAGGGGAAGGGGAAGGGGAAGGGGAAGGGGAAAGGGAAAGGGGAAGGGTTAGGAGAGTTAGATGCTTCGCCGGACGTTGAACAATTCATATAGATTGCTATATGACGCACTAGGCTGTGCAATGGACCGTACGCCTCAATTTGGATCCATTTTGCCGCTAATTTGGATGGCAATCTGGCAATTGTGCCCTAAACGGTGTTTACGGAACCAGGCCGTGCGATTTTGGCTAAATAGGCCGTTGCTTGACACCTCCGGGGGCGCCCTCGAGCTGCGCAGAGGGTGGGTCCGACGAAGCGCCTATTCTTCCACCTAAGTGACTACTCTTCATCCTAGTCTTCCTCTCGTCCAACGAACAGCATATTCATCCACCTAGGCGCCTATTCTACACTAATACGTCCAAGAAAGCGCCTATTCTTCCACCTAAGTGCCTATTCTTCATCCTAGTCTTCCTCACGTCCAACGAACAGCATATACATCCACCTAGGCGTCTATTCTA
The DNA here is from genome assembly GCF_029890125.1 of Rhinichthys klamathensis goyatoka. Lineage (NCBI taxonomy): Eukaryota > Metazoa > Chordata > Actinopteri > Cypriniformes > Leuciscidae > Rhinichthys > Rhinichthys klamathensis. Next base: position 2,752,106 of record NW_026606637.1, read on the forward strand.
CACTAATACGTCCAAGAAAGCGCCTATTCTTCCACCTAAGTGCCTATTCTTCATCCTAGTCTTCCTCACGTCCAACGAACAGCATATTCATCCACCTAGGCGTCTATTCTACACTAATACGTCCAAGAAAGCGCCTTTTCCTCCACCTAAGTGCCTATTCTTCATCCTAGTCTTCCTCACGTCCAACGAACAGCATATTCATCCACCTAGGCGCCTATTCTACACTAATTAAGGCCACGAAGTGCGTATTCGTCCACCTAAGTGCCTACTCTTCACCGTAGTCTTCCTCACGTCCAACGAACAGCATATCCATCCACCTAGACGCCTATCCTTCACGAATTAGTCCCCAGAGTGCCTAAAGTGCCACCCAAGTGACTACTCTTCATCATAGTCTTCCTCTCATCCCACGAACAGCATATTTGTCCACCTAAGTGCCTATTCTTCATTAAATCGTCCAATCTGACTACCCTTCATCGTAGTCTTCCTCTCGTCCCACGAAAACAGCCTATTTGCCCACCTAACAGCTTATTTTTCACCAGGTCGTCCCAGGGCCCCCAAACTTCAGATCCTGGTAGCCTAGGGGCCCCACTGCCACATATCAGGAGGACAGGCCCCTAGGGCGCAGGGAAAAATGTTGCACCCACCTAGGCCCCTGAAACCCGGGTTCCTGAACCAGGGGCCCCTGGACTACCACCGTGTCAAATTTGGAGCCCCTGCGACTTTTTGACCCCTGCTTTCCAGGCATCCGTCCTGAAACCTATTTGACGTGGGCTGTTCGTTGACAGTTGGGCCAATTAAGCACGAAAACGGGTCGAAGGGACACGAGGCTCCAGGCACGGCCCCAGGGGCCCCTGACGAGCCGTGGGTGTAAATTTAGGGCAAATCGGACCTTTCGGTCCACTGTCCAACGAATCACCTATGAAAACGCATTCAATAAGTTGCACGTGTCCTCGGCAGCAGTTCGGCCCCCGGTGGTCCGAGGGGCCCCAAACTTCGCATCCTGGTGGCCTAGGGTCCCCTCTGCCACATACTAGGAGGACGAGTCCCTAGAGCGCAGGGAATTTTTTCACCCAGGACCCTGAAACCTGGGATCCTGAACCGGGGGCCCGTAGGGACCCTTCAGACCCCACCGTTTCCTGCTTCTGGGCCTTTCTGTTTCTGAGATACGGCCACTTCCTGTCCAGCTTTGACCGGGTTTACCTCGGAAACCATGCCGACTTGGAGCTCCAAACTCCGGGTGTCGGTAGGTACCCATGGCCCCCCATGACCCCAGAGTATGGAGCCCCAAGTCGGCTTGGTTCTTGAGTTACGCCCGGTCAAAGTTGGGACTTTGACCGGGTGTATCTCGGAAACCACGCCGACTTGGAGCTACAAACTCCGGGTGTGGGTAGGTACCCATAGGCCCCCCATGACCCCAGAGTATGGATCCCCAACTCGGCTTGGTTCCCGAGATATGGCAACTTCCTGTGGAATTTTGACCGGGTGTATCTCGGAAACCAAGCCGACTTGGAGCTCCAAACTCCGGGTGTCGGTAGGTACCCATGGGCCCCCCATGACCCCAGAGTATGGACCCCCAAGTCGGCTTGGTTCTTGAGTTACGCCCGGTCAAAGATGGGATTTTGAGCGGGTGTATCTCGGAAACCATGCCGACTTGGAGCTCCAAACTCCGGGTGTGGGTAGGTACCCATGGGCCCCCCAAGACCCCCGAGAATGGAGCCGAAAGTCGGCTTGGTTCTCGAGATATGGCAACTTCCTGTGGAATTTTGACCGGGTGTATCTCGGAAACCAAGCCGACTTTGAGCTCCAAACTCCGGGCGTGGGTAGGGACCCATGGGCCCCCCATGACCCAAGAGTATGGAGCCCCAAGTCGGCTTAACTCCCGAGATATGGCAACTTCCTGTTGGATTTTGACCGGGTGTATCTCGGAAACCACGCCGACTTGGAGCTCCAAACTCCGGGTGTGGGTAGGTACGTTACTCACTGGCCTTCAACACATGTGTTGAATTACGGGGATTCACCGGCTGAAAATGTCTAAGTCAGAAACAGCATCCAACCTTCAACCTATTTGACGGCAGCCCTAGAGGCGTTCTGTTGACAGTTGAAAATGATGCAAATTGTGTATAATTAAAGGCTGAAATGTATATGAGTGTGTTGTGTAGTGTCCACTGTGTGGTGTACAGTAGGTTTCACCTCATAAAACCACTGTAATTATGAAATATGACCCATTAATGTACAGTCCAGGAGGAAGCCTATAGGGGCTCTGTCGAATTAGTTACAGGTGGGCTCCGAACTTTGAAAAGCTATAGCTCGGGGACAGGGCGGCCTAGCGACACCAAACTCGGGTCAAAGTAAGGTCCCGAGGGGCCCTCTCCAACGCGCCCTAGCCCGAGCTTCTAGCGCCCCCACAGGCCGAGATACGGGGGCCAACAGGAAAGGGTGCACTTCAGAAGGAAGGGTCCTAGAGGCTCGGGACTCTGGGGTCTGAGAGGGCCCCTAGGGCCCCCTCACTGCCCTGAAGGACGATCCGCTGGGGTCCGTCATTTCCGAGATATAGACCGTTTTGTCCAAAAGTCCCTTATGTATAACCAGGTGTATCTTGGGAGTTAAGCCGAGTTGGAGCTCCAAACTCCGGGCGTAAGGGGGGCCCATAGGGACCCTTCGGACCCCACGGTTTCCAGCTTCTGGGCCTTTTTGTTTCTGAGATACGGCCACTTCCTCTCCAGCTTTGACCGGGTGTATCTCGGAAACCACGCCGACTTGGAGCTCCAAACTCCGGGTGTCGGTAGGGACCCATGGGCCCCCCATGACCCAGAGTATGGAGCCCCAAGTCGGCTTGGTTCCCGAGATATGGCAACTTCCTGTGGAATTTTGACCGGGTGTATCTCGGAAACCAAGCCGACTTGGAGCTCCAAACTCCGGGTGTCGGTAGGTACCCATGGGCCCCCCATGACCCCAGAGTATGGAGCCCCAAGTCGGCTTGGCTCCCGAGATATGGCAACTTCCTGTGTGATTTTGACCGGGTGTATCTCGGAAACCACGCCGACTTGGAGCTCCAAACTCCGGGTGTGGGTAGGTACGTTACTCACTGGCCTTCAACACATGTGTTGAAATCCCCAGTGCCTTACGGGGATTCACCGGCTGAAAATGTCTAAGTCAGAAACAGCATCCAACCTGCAACCAATTTGACGGCAGCCCTATAGGCGGTCTGTTGACAGTTGAAAATGATGCAAATTGTGTATAATTAAAGGCTGAAATGTACATGAGTGTGTTGTGTAGTGTCCACTGTATGGTGTACAGTAGGTTTCACCTCATAAAACCACTGTAATTATGAAATATGACCCATTAATGTACAGTCCAGGAGGAAGCCTATAGGGGCTCTGTCGAATCAGTTACAGGTCGGCTTGGTTCTTGAGATACACCCGGTCAAAATCAGCATCCAACCTGTTTTATTTCCAGAATGTATCATTTAAAGTAGGTGAGTCTGCCCAGGCCGGGCCGCCCTGCTTCATACCCGGCTGGGATCCCCTTGCGCCGCAGTTCACCCTGGGGTCTGCTGGTGCGAGAGGGTGCCCTGCAACAGTGTCCTCCATTGAGGCTTGATTCTCAGGGGTTGACCCTGGGGCTTGAGCCTCTTTGGGGTCCCGATCTTGGGGCTTGACTCTGGGGCTGAATTTGTTGTGGCGCCCTTGAGGATCCAGGCACTCTGGACTCCTCAGCCAGCCCCGGGGAGGGTGGCCCGTCCTGGGTCAAAGGAGCAATCCAAGCCCAGCCAGGGTGCACTCTGGCTGGGGTAAAAATCCTGGAGGGAGAGGGCCTCCAGGAGCAATCCAAACCCAGCCAGTGTGCGCTCTGACTGGGTTAAAATATAAATTTGGCCGTGCCATGGAGCTCTGGAAGTCCTGGAGGGAGAGGGCCTCCAAGAGCAATCCAAGCCCAGCCAGGGTGCACTCTGGCTGGGGTAAAATATAAATTTGTCCGTGCCATGGAGCTCTGGAAGTCCTGGAGGGAGAGGGCCTCCAGGAGCAATCCAAGCCCAGCCAGGGTGCACTCTGGCTGGGTAAAAATCCTGGAGGGAGGGGGCCTCCAGGAGCAATCCAAAACCTAGGTCCAAAACGTTGCGTTACTCATGGAGCTCCAGGCACTCGGGACTCCTCGGCCTGCCCCGGGGAAGGTGGCCCATCCTGGGTCAAATGCAGATTTAACTGCCACGCCTGGAGGTCCATCTGAAGCTAAGACGGTCCTAAAATGGCCCTCCGGGGTTTTATGAGGAGAGGTACAAAGAGCAAACCAAGCCCAACCAGGGTGCACTCTGGCTGGGGTAAAATCCAAGCCAATAGTGCCCCCTGACTGGGGAAAACGTTTATCGTGACTGGGGAAAAAATCCTGGAGGGAGAGGGCCTCCAGGAGCAATTCAAGCCCAGCCAGGGTGCACTCTGGCTGGGGTAAAAATCCTGGAGGGAGAGGGCCTCCAGGAGCAATCCAAGGCCAGCCAGGGTGCACTCTGGCTGGGGTAAAATCCAAGCCAATAGTGCCCCCTGACTGGGGAAAACGTTTATCGTGACTGGGGAAAAAATCCTGGAGGGAAAGGGCCTCCAGGAGCAATCCAAGCCCAGCCAGGGTGCACTCTGGCTGGGGTAAAATATAAATTTGTCCGTGCCATGGAGCTCTGGAAGTCCTGGAGGGAGAGGGCCTCCAGGAGCAATCCAAGCCCAGCCAGGGTGCACTCTGGCTGGGTAAAAATCCTGGAGGGAGGGGGCCTCCAGGAGCAATCCAAAACCTAAGTCCAAAACGTTGCGTTACTCATGGAGCTCCAGGCACTTGGGACTCCTCGGCCTGCCCCGGGGAAGGTGGCCCATCCTGGATCAAAGGCAGATTTAACCGCCACCCCTGGAGGTCCATCTGAAGCTAAGACGGTCCTAAAATGGACCTCCGGGGTTTTATGCGGAGAGGTACAAAGAGCAAACCAAGCCCAGCCAGGGTGCACTCTGGCTGGGGATAAATCCTGGATGGAGAGGGCCTCCAGGAGCAATCCAAGCCCAGCCAGTGTGCGCTCTGACTGGGATAAAATATAAATTTGTCCGTGCCATGGAGCTCTGGAAGTCCTGGAGGGAGAGGGCCTCCAGGAGCAATCCAAGCCCAGCCAGGGGTCACTCTGGCTGGGCATAAATCCTGGAGGGAGAGGGCCTCCAGGAGCAATCCAAGGCCAGCCAGGGTGTACTCTGGCTGGGGTAAAATCCAAGCCAATAGTGCCCCCTGACTGGGGAAAACGTTTATCGTGACTGGGGAAAACATCCTGGAGGGAGAGGGCCTCCAGGAGCAATCCAAGCCCGACCAGGGTGCACTCTGGCTGGGGTAAAATCCAAGCCAATAGTGCCCCCTGACTGGGGAAAACGTTTATCGTGACTGGGGAAAAAATCCTGGAGGGAGAGGGCCTCCAGGAGCAATCCAAGCCCAGCCAGGGTGCACTCTAGCTGGGGTAAAAATCCTGGAGGGAGAGGGCCTCCAGGAGCAATCCAAACCCAGCCAGTGTGCGCTCTGACTTGGTTAAAATATAAATTTAGCCGTGCCATGGAGCTCTGGAAGTCCTGGAGGGAGAGGGCCTCCAAGAGCAATCCAAGCCCAGCCAGGGGGCACTCTGGCTGGGCATAAATCCTGGAGGGAGAGGGCCTCCAGGAGCAATCCAAGGCCAGCCAGGGTGTACTCTGGCTGGGGTAAAATCCAAGCCAATAGTGCCCCCTGACTGGGGAAAATGTTTATCGTGACTGGGGAAAAAATCCTGGAGGGAGAGGGCCTCCAGGAGCAATCCAAGCCCAGCCAGGGGTCACTCTGTCTGGGGATAAAAAAAATCCTGACTGGGGAAAACGTTTATCCTGACTGGGGAAAAAAAATCTGGAGGGAGAGGGCCTCCAAGAGCAATCCAATCCCAGCCAGGGGGCACTCTGGCTGGGCATAAATCCTGGAGGGAGAGGGCCTCCAGGAGCAATCCAAGGCCAGCCAGGGTGTACTCTGGCTGGGGTAAAATCCAAGCCAATAATGCCCCCTGACTGGGGAAAACATCAATCCTGACTGGGTAAAAAAAATCTGGAGGGAGAGGGCCTCCAGGAGCAATCCGAGCCCAGCCAGGGTGCACTCTGGCTGGCGAAAAAATCCTGGAGGGAGGGGGCCTCCAGGAGCAATCCAAAACCTAAGTCGATTTTGGGTTACCAGTGGCCCGGTTCTCTGGTGGCGCGGGGTGGCTTGGACAGTAATGCCCGGGCTTAAGTTTGGGACCCCGGGGTTCGCCTGGTGCTCGGGTGAGGGTGGAGGCCTTTGCTCTGGTTCTCCGAGTCGGGCAGAGGGTGGACCAGGGTGGGGGTCCCTGCCCGGAGCTCTGGTTCTCCAAGTCGGGCTAGAGCCGGAGAACCTCGGCCGGAGGGAACCAGAGAACCAGAGCGGCCGCCAAAACCTAAGTCGATTTTGGGTTACCAGTGGCTTGGTTCTCTGGTGGCGCGGGGTGGCTGGGACAGTAATGCCCGGGCTTAAGTTTGGGACCCCCGGGTTTGCCTGGTGCTTTGGTGAGGGTGGAGGCCTTTGCTCTGGGGTAGCTCTGGTTCTCCGAGTCGGGCAGAGGGTGGACCAGGGTGGGGGTCCCTGCCCGGAGCTCTGGTTCTCCAAGTCGGGCTAGAGCCGGAGAACCTCGGCCGGAGGGAACCAGAGAACCAGAGCGGCCGCCAAAACCTAAGTCGATTTTGGGTTACCAGTGGCTTGGTTCTCTGGTGGCGCGGGGTGGCTGGGACAGTAATGCCCGGGCTTAAGTTTGGGACCCCCGGGTTCGCCTGGTGCTCTGGTGAGGGTGCAGGCCTTTGCTCTGGGGTAGCTCTGGTTCTCTGAGTCGGGCAGAGGGTGGACCAGGGTGGGGGTCCCTGCCCGGAGCTCTGGTTCTCTGAGTCGGGCAGAGGGTGGACCAGGGTGGGGGTCCCTGCCCGGAGCTCTGGTTCTCTGAGTCGGGCAGATGGTGGACCAGGGTGGGGGTCCCTGCTCTGAGCTCTGGTTCTCTGAGTCGGGCAGAGGGTGGACCAGGGTGGGGGTCCCTGCCTGGAGCTCTGGTTCTCTGAGTTGGGCAGATGGTGGACCAGGGTGGGGGTCCTTACCCAGAGGGGTTAGAGTTAGAACATTTCTAAGTCGAAAAAAGCATCCCATCTGTAACTTATCCGATGGGTCCCCTATAGGCTGTCTGTTGACATGCCATTACCAGACTTTGACCGGTTATATCTCGGAAACCACGCCGACTTGGAGCACCATTCTCCGGGCATGGGTAGGTACCCTTGGCCCCCCCATGACCACAGAGTATGGAGCCCAAAGTCGGCTTGGTTCTTGAGTTATGCCTGGTCAAAGATGGGACTTTGACCGGGTGTATCTCGGAAACCACGCCGACTTGGAGCTCCAAACTCCGGGCATGGGTAGGTACCCATGGGCCCCCCATGACCCCCGAGTATGGAGCCGAAAGTCGGCTTGGTTCTTGAGATACACCCGGTCAAAATCAGCATCCAACCTGTAGCTCAATAAGTCACTCATTGGCCTTCAACACATGTGTTGAATTACGGGGATTCACCGGCTGAAAATGTCTAAGTCAGAAAAAGCATCCAACCAGCAACTTATTTGACGCGGGTCCCTATAGGCTGTCAGTTGACAGTGTAATATTATGCAAATTGTGCATAATTAATGGGTGAAATGTGCATGAGTGTGTTGTGTGGTGTCCACTGTGTGGTGTACAGTAGGTTTCACCTCATAAAACCACTGTATTCATGAAATATGACCCATTAATGTACAGTCCAGGAGGAAGCCTATAGGGGCTCTGTCGAATAAGTTACAGGTGTGCTTCGAACTTTGAACGGCTATAACTCGGGGACCAAGCGGCCTAGCGACACCAAACTCGGGTCAAAGTAAGGTCCCTAGGGGCCCTTTCCAACGCACCCTAGTCTGAGCGTCTAGCGCCCCCCACAGGCCGAGATACGGGGGCCAACAGGAAAGGGTGCACTTCAGAAGGAAGGGTCCTAGAGGCTCGGGACTCTGGGGTCTGAGAGGGCCCCTCGGGCCCCCTCACTGCCCCAAAGGACGATCCGCGGGGGCCCGTCATTTCCGAGATATCGACCGTTTTGTCCAAAAGTCCCTTATGTATAACTGGGTGTATCATGGGAGTTAAGCCGAGTTGGAGCTTCAAACTCCGGGTATGAGGGTGGCCTATAGAGACCCTTCAGACCCCACCGTTTCCAGCTGCTGGGACCTTCCGTTTCTGAGATACGTCAACTTCCTGTGGGACTTTATCTGGGTGTATCTCGGAAACCACGCCGACTTGGAGCTCCAAACTCCGGGCGTGGGTAGGGACCCTTAGGCCCCCCATGACCCCCGAGAATGGAGCCGAAAGTCGGCTTGGTTCTTGAGATATGGCGACTTCCTGTGGAACTTTGACCGGGTGTATCTCGGAAACCACGCCGACTTGGAGCTCCAAACTCCGGGCGTGGGTAGGGACCCTTAGGCCCCCCATGACCCCCGAGTATGGAGCCGAAAGTCGGCTTGGTTCTTGAGATATGGCGACTTCCTGTGGAACTTTGACCGGGTGTATCTCGGAAACCACGCCGACTTGGAGCTCCAAACTCCGGGCTTGGGTAGGGACCCTTAGGCCCCCCATGGCCCCCGAGTATGGAGCCGAAAGTAGGCTTGGTTCTTGAGATATGGCGACTTCCTGTGGAACTTTGACCGGGTGTATCTCGGAAACCACGCCAACTTGGAGCTCCAAACTCCGGGCGTGGGTAGGGACCCTTAGGCCCCCCATGACCCCCAAGTATGGAGCCGAAAGTCGGCTTGGTTCTTGAGATACACCCGGTCAAAATCAGCATCCAACCTGTAGCTCAATAAGTCACTCATTGGCCTTCAACACATGTGTTGAATTACGGGGATTCACCGGCTGAAAATGTCTAAGTCAGAAACAGCATCCAACCAGCAACTTATTTGACGCGGACCCTATAGGTTGTCAGTTGACAGTGTAATATTATGCAAATTGTGCATAATTAATGGGTTAAATGTGCATGAGTGTGTTGTGTGGTGTCCACTGTGTGGTGTACAGTAGGTTTCACCTCATAAAACCACTGTATTCATGAAATATGACCCATTAATGTACAGTCCAGGAGGAAGCCTATAGGGGCTCTGTCGAATAAGTTACAGGTGTGCTTCGAACTTTGAACGGCTATAACTCGGGGACCAAGCGGCCTAGCAACACCAAACTCGGGTCAAAGTAAGGTCCCTAGGGGCCCTTTCCAACGCACCCTAGTCCGAGCTTCTAGCGCCCCCACAGGCCGAGATACGGGGGCCAACAGGAAAGGGTGCACTTCAGAAGGAAGGGTCCTAGAGTCTCGGGACTCTGGGGTCTGAGAGGGCCCCTCGGGCCCCCTCACTGCCCCAAAGGACGATCCGCTGGGGCCCGTCATTTCCGAGATATCGACCGTTTTGTCCAAAAGTCCCTTATGTATAACCGGGTGTATCATGGGAGTTAAGCCGAGTTGGAGCTTCAAATTCCGGGTTTAAGGGGGGCCCGTAGGGACCCTTCAGACCCCGCCGTTTCCAGCTGCTGGGACCTTCCGTTTCTGAGATACGGCAACTTCCTGTGGGACTTTGACCGTGTGTATCTCGGAAACCACGCCGACTTGGAGCTCCAAACTCCGGGCGTGGGTAGGGACCCATGGGCCCCCCATGACCCAAGAGTATGGAGCCACAAGTCGGCTTGGTTCCCGAGATATGGCGACTTCCTGTGGGATTTTGACCGGGTGTATCTCGGAAACCACGCCGACTTGGAGCTCCAAACTCATGGCGTGGGTAGGGACCCATGGGCCCCCCATGACCCAAGAGTATGGCGCCCCAAGTCGGCTTGGTTCCCGAGATATGGCGACTTCCTGTGGAACTTTGACCGGGTGTATCTCGGAAACCACGCCGACTTGGAGCTCCAAACTCCGGGCGTGGGTAGGGACCCTTAGGCCACCCATGACCCCCGAGTATGGAGCCGAAAGTCGGCTTGGTTCTTGAGATACACCCGGTCCAAATCAGCATCCAAGCTGTAGCTCAATAAGTCACTCACTGGCCTTCAACACATGTGTTGAAATCCCCTGTGCCTTACGGGGATTCACCGGCTGAAAATGTCTAAGTCAGAAACAGCATCCAACCAGCAACTTATTTGACGCGGGTCCCTATATGCTGCCTGTGGACAATAGAATGTAATGCAAATTGTGCATAATTAATGACTGTAATGTACATCAGTCTGTTGTGCTGTGTCCCCTGTGTGGTGTAGAGTAGGTTTTTATCTCATAAAAGCACTGTAATTATGAATTTTGACCCTTAAGACTTAGAGAAACTTGTGCATGCTTTTATCACCAGCAGGGTGGATTATTGTAATGGACTCCTCACTGGCCTTCCTAAAAAGACCATAAGACAGTTGCAGCTCATACAGAACGCCTGCTGCCAGGATTCTGAGCAGGACCAGAAAATATGAACACATCACACCAGTCCTCAGGTCTTTACACTGGCTCCCAGTTACATTTAGGATCGACTTTAAAGTATTATTACTGGTATATAAATCATTTAATGGGCTAGGACCTCAATATATTGCAGTATATATGCTCACTGAATATAAACCCAACAGATCATTCAGATCATTAGGATCACATCAGCTAGAAATACCAGGGGGTTCACTCTAAGCAAGGAGAGTCTGCTTTTAGCTATTATGCCAGCCGCAGCTGGAACCAGCTTCCAGAAGAGATCAGATGTGTTCCTACAGTAGTTACATTCAAATCCAGACTCAAAACACATCTGTTTAGCTATGCATTAACTGAATGAGCACTGTGCCACTGTTCGTCCGACTGTTTTTACTGTACTTTATTTTTTATTCTAAACTGTTTTAATTATTCTCATTTGTTTTGATTATTTCAATTTCTTCTATGTAAAGCACTTTGAATTACCATTGTGTATGAAAAATATGCTATATAAATAAACTTGCCTTGCCTTGCCTTGCCTTAAATGTATTGTCGTGCTTAATTGGCCCAACTGTCAACGGAAAGTCTACGTCGAATAGGTTGCAGTACGGATGTCTGGAAAGCAGGGTTCAAAAGGTCGCAGGGGCTTCAAATTCGACACGGCGGTAGTCCAGGGGCCCCCGGTTCATGATCTAGGGTTTCAGGGTCCTAGGTGGGTGCAAAAATTTTCCCTCAACTCTAGAGACCTGTCCTCCCAGTATGTGGCAGTGGGGCCCCTAGGCTACCAGGATCTGAAGTTTGGGGGCCCTGGGACGACCTGGTGAAAAATAAGCTGTTAGGTGGACAAATAGGCTGTTCGTTGGACGTGAGGAAGACTAGGGATGAAGATTAGGCACTTAGGTGGACGAATATGCACTTCGTGGCCTTAATTAGTGTAGAATAGGCACCTAGGTGGATGAATATGCTGTTCGTTGGACGTGAGGAAGACTAGGATGAAGAATATGCACTTAGGTGGACAAATATGCACTTCGTGGCCTTATTTAGTGTAGAATAGGCGACTAGGTGGATGAATATGCTGTTCGTTGGACGTGAGGAAGACTAGGATGAAGAATATGCACTTAGGTGGACGAATATGCACTTCGTGGCCTTAATTAGTGTAGAATAGGCGCCTAGGTGGATGAATATGCTGTTCGTTGGACGTGAGGAAGACTAGGATGAAGAATATGCACTTAGGTGGACGAATATGCACTTCGTGGCCTTAATTAGTGTAGAATAGGCGCCTAGGTGGATGAATATGCTGTTCGTCGGACGTGAGGAAGACTAGGATGAAGAATATGCACTTAGGTGGACGAAAAGGCACTTTCTTGGACGTATTAGTGTAGAATAGGCGCCTAGGTGGATGAATATGCTGTTCGTTGGACGTGAGGAAGACTAGGATGAAGAATATGCACTTAGGTGGATGAATATGCACTTCGTGGCCTTAATTAGTGTAGAATAGGCGCCAAGGTGGATGAATATGCTGTTCGTAGGACGTGAGGAAGACTACGGATGAAGAGTAGTTACTTAGGTGGACGAATAGGCCCTTTCCTGGATGTATTAATGAAAACTAGGCACCTAGGTGGATGAATAGGCACTTCGTTGAAGCCATCTCACAACCTATTTGACGCCCGTCGAATAGGTTGCCCGTGTAACGGCGTGCTGCCACCTTGTGGCGAAACCCCGAACTGCAGCATTTTGCAAATTGAACCAGTGTTAGCTTTGGGGCCCTTGGGGGGCCCCCGGGGGGGCTGGAAGCGGGGGGAAAGTTGCATGGGCCCCAGGGGGTGGGGGCCGAGGGAACCAGGGGGGCCCCGGGCCCCCCAAAAATCATCTAGGGGGCGCTGCGCAGCGTCAACGAGGGGGAAAGGGGAAGGGGGGAAGGGGGGGAAGGGGAAAGGGGAAAGGGGAAAGGGAAAGGGGAAGGGGGAAGGGGGAAGGGGGAAGGGGGAAAGGGGAAGGGGGAAGGGGGAAGGGGGAAAGGGGAAGGGGGAAGGGGGAAGGGGGAAAGGGAAAGGGGAAGGGGGGAAGGGGGGGGAAGGGGGGGGAAGGGGGAAGGGGGGAAGGGGGGGGGAAGGGGGAAAGGGAAAGGGGAAAGGGGAAGGGGGAAGGGGGAAAGGGGAAAGGGGAAGGGGGAAGGGGGAAGGGGGGAGGGGGGGAGGGGGGAAGGGGGAAAAGGGAAGGGGGAAGGGGGAAGGGGAAGGGGGAAGGGGGAAAGGGAAGGGGGGAAGGGGGGAAGGGGGAAGGGGAAGGGGGAAGGGGGAAAGGGAAGGGGGGAAGGGGGGAAGGGGGAAAGGGAAGGGGGGAAAGGGAAGGGGGAGGGGGATTGGGGGGATGTAATAAAAAAAAATTGCATCACTATTGTGATTGTCAATTTGGTAACTAAACAGATTTTTATTTAGTTTAGTGACAACATGTTACAAATGTTTACATGGTACAATGACTGGTAGGCTACTTTTTTATTATTGCTTGACACAAATTTCACGATTTCAGTTTAATTCAATTAGTGTGATTTGATTCCGATCTTGATTCAATATCGATTCATTTGGATAAATATTAGGTAGCCTACAGTAGATACATGTTAATTTTTCTCAGGAAAAAAAAAATCTCGCCTAATGCTGTAAACATAAAGAGGGCCCTGTCAGCTGGTATTATTATTAAAAGTTAAAAAATAACAACTCAAATCAAATATAATGCGTTTTTTATTATAATAACAACATTATAATATTTTAATGATATAAGTAAAAATATAATAAATATGTAATTTTGATCACATATTTAGCAAAATACTCCTCTCTATAGCTAATTTTCAAGCCAACTAACATGCTATTGTCATTAAAGTGCTTTCCTGAGGTAAATGTAACGTTATGTGACATTGTTCTCCAGCTGTTTTATTGACCTCTTTCCGCGGTTGAAATACACTGATTGATCGATATTATGTACGAGGCATATACATTTCGGTAAGTTATATTGTTTCTTTCAACATACCTATTGTTCATTTGTTTATTTAGAATTAACTAGTAGTAAAGAGCAGAGATGATTGGTTCACGTTCTGCTTGAACTGAGGCGCTACAGCGATCCGTCACTTCACATTTAAAAGCGCCAAAACAGTATGGTTTGCATTTCTTAATAAAATTGACAGAATCTAAGAGCTGAGAATTTGTTTCTTATCAAAAGTAACCTGCTCTGTCTTGTATGTCGGTGTCAGTGTTCTTTGCTTCGAGATTTATCTCTGCGTGAGAAAATGGATGTGTGGCGTGAGAGCGTGTGAAAAGTGTCAATTGCGAGAGTCTCACGCTCGATGCGTGATAGTTGGCAGCCCTGATTTGCTTGTCTTGTTGCGGTCTGTTTCAGAGCGCACGCCGCCTTGGGAACAGCTTCTCTTGCATTGATTTTTGTGCTTTTATTAGCTCTCTTTATTATCAAAGGCATCCCGCAATTTAGCAACAGTAGAGAATTTACAGACCATAGTTGTGATTACAACAATCACCGATTGTGCTAATTCTGACGTTACATTTGGGTTTTGGGGAGAAATGACAGTGCACCGCTGTGAAGTTGCGCCAGACAGAATGTGGCTATAGTTTTTAATGGTTTTACCTCAAATATCTTCTTTTTATAATCATTGGAAGCCAAAATCGAAATGATGGATCTAAAGTGTAACCATACGTTTGAATGTTTAGTTCCCTTTCGTTCAGTCACTCCGAGTTACGTCAGTGACTGATGAAATGGGGGTTTCGCTTGGAAGGCTATCACCTTCGAGTTCTACAAAACGAGCCAATGCCAAGGAATTGCCCTAGTCTGCGGAATTTGCATAGCGCAACTCCGCCCCACCGCGTGGGTATAAAAGGAGGAGCCCTTGCAATCACGCATTATGTTTTTGCTTCAGAGCCGAATGTATCTTCACTTCTCTCCACTGCAAGCTGTCTATGAGTTCTGAGATACGTGCTGACACCCGTCTGCACCTGCCCCCAATTCCTTTCTTCCCGGAAGTGCATGAAGAGGTCATGAGATCGTGGAAGTCTCCTTTGACTTCTCGCGACTGCTCAGCGGCCTCTTCCGCCTTCTCTGCCCTCGATGAGGCCGCGGCAAAAGGGTACACTGGGGGACCCCCGGTGGAGCATTCTGTGGCGATGCTGTCCCCAGAGCGGCTCCACCTGCCGTGGCGACCCTAAGCAACCCTCCAAAGCCTGTAGGTTTTCGTCTACTCTGGTGGTTGACGAAGCGTTCCTAGAATTCGGGCCGACTAACTCTCACGTGATCTTGAGACCCTGGCCTGGACCCATGCCCAAGGTTCCCACTACTCCTTTAAGAGATCAGGTATTAACCCTCTGGGGTCCAAGGTGTTTTTGGGGTCCTTGAGATGTTTTGACATACTCTGACATTTGTGCTTTTTTCAGTTGCTTATAAACATATTACTGGCAAAGGTGTAATTACACTCTATTTAGCACAAACAGGGCTACCATAATGTGTTATCAACATGTATGTACATTTTTGTATTGTATTTTTGTATTGTATTTAAGCCCTCATGTTTGCATGTGTCTTTGTCAAGTATTGTTACCTGTAACCACTGTTTGGAAGTCTATGTCCACGGTTTGTGTTTCATGCCACGTTATGTTTTTGTTTTATGTTTTATCTTGTTATGTTTTATTTGAATAAACTGCACTTGGGTTCTCTCTACAACTTGCCTCCAGTCGATCCTTACAATAATATTGTCTCAATATTTTAATATGTTTTATTCAAGTAATGATTAATAAAAAAAAGGAAGAAAAAAACCCCTAAAACTAGCATGAAATAAATGTTAAAGCAGAAATAAGAAAGCTGTAAAGTAATTTCTGGTTTAAACTCGCTCGCTCCCGCACTTTCACACGCACTCAGTTCTCTACGCATTGGATTCTGGGAAATAGTGCTTAGCTTTTTTTTCTTAGAGTCTAGTGCTGCTTTTTTTGTTATTATTCTATGTAATTTGCACTTTCATTAATAAGAGATGCTGTATTTTCTGTTTTATAGCTGATTGTCTTATTTTGTTGGAGTTTGGAGATGATGTGGGTACTTATTATTTACTGTTTACATCTTACTTTACACACTTCAGGCTGTTGCAGCTAGCTCAGGGAAGAGACTGTATGACACTAGGTGGTACAGCCTGAGACATGCACAATAAAAAAATTAATTGCCTTCTGCATTTTTGTTTTGCTTTTCCCTCCATTGTACCGAACTTGTATACTTATATATATCCTCTCCCCAAATTTGTCACTAATGAAACACCACAATAAAAAATAATTTAATGAGAAGGCTTATATTGACCTATTAAGATTTTGTTTACATCTATCTTGTAAATATATATTTTGCTATTTTATTAAAAAGTTTTTACATGTAAATCCACAACAATTACAATTTTAACAATAAAATAAAATGTATGCATTTTACAAAGAAAGATTACACGTGAAAATGTGTAATCTTTCTTTGTAAAATGCATACATTGTATCATATATATATACACTCACCTAAAGGATTATAAGGGAAACCCCTGTTCAATTCCTCATTAATGCAATTATCTAATCAACCAATCACATGGCAGTTGCTTCAATGCATTTAGGGGTGTGGTCCTGGTCAAGACAATCTCCTGAACTCCAAACTGAATGTCAGAATGGGAAAGAAAGGTGATTTAAGCAATTTTGAGCGTGGCATGGTTGTTGGTGCCAGACGGGCCGGTCTGAGTATTTCACAATCTGCTCAGTTACTGGGATTTTCACGCACAACCATTTCTAGGGTTTACAAAGAATGGTGTGAAAAGGGAAAAACATCCAGTATGCGGCAGTCCTGTGGGCGAAAATGCCTTGTTGATGCTAGAGGTCAGAGGAGAATGGGCCGACTGATTCAAGCTGATAGAAGAGCAACTTTGACTGAAATAACCACTCGTTACAACCGAGGTATGCAGCAAAGCATTTGTGAAGCCACAACACGCACAACCTTGAGGCGGATGGGCTACAACAGCAGAAGACCCCACCGGGTACCACTCATCTCCACTACAAATAGGAAAAAGAGGCTACAATTAGCAAGAGCTCACCAAAATTGGACGGTTGAAGACTGGAAAAATGACATTCAGATGGTAGAGTCAGAATTTGGCGTAAACAGAATGAGAACATGGATCCATCATGCCTTGTTACCACTGTGCAGGCTGGTGGTGGTGGTGTAATGGTTTGGGGGGATGTTTTCTTGGCACACTTTAGGCCCCTTAGGGTGTACTCACACTAGGCACGGTTGCCATGAACCGGGCCCGAGTACGATTGTCCCCCCTCCCCACTCCCCCTCTGGCCTGCACTCACATAGGGTTTCAGCATTCGTGCCGGAGCACACTTACGTCATTACGTGCGACGGTTTCGGGATAAACAAGAAGAGCGGCGCTCTCTGAACAGAATTAGTCCATCGCTCTGTTTTCTTTGTGGATAATTTTGTGTCGTTTGGTCCACGGTGGTCCACAGCCTGTTGTTAAACAGATGTGTCGCCTTAGTGGCGCGAACATTCTCACGTAATCGTGCTGCTCGTATGAGGAGGTTTGCAAGGTGTTGGTTTTGGAGCGTCGCAAAACCATGACGACGCGCATCCTGTTCCGTGCTCCAGCACGGTTAGCGCTCACACTGCATGCGAACCGCGCCCGAGTCCAACTGAACCGTGCTCTGGCCCACCTCTTCCAAGCGGGCCAGGGCCGGCTAATCGAGCCGCGCCCGGGCACGGTTCGGAGCACTCACACTAGTCAAACGAACCGCGCTTTGGTGGTCAAACGCACTCGGGCACGGTTCAAACTGGCTAGTGTGAGTACACCCTTAGTGCCAATTGGGCATCGTTTAAATGCCATGGCCTACCTGAGCATTGTTTCTGACCATGTCCATCCCTTTATGGCCACCATGTACCCATCCTCTGATGGCTACTTCCAGCAGGATAATGCACCATGTCACAAAGCTCGAATCATTTCAAATTGGTTTCTTGAACATGACAATGAGTTCACTGTACTAAATTGGCCCCCACAGTCACCAGATCTCAACCCAATAGAGCATCTTTGGGATGTGGTGGAACGGGAGCTTCGTGCCCTGGATGTGCATCCCACAAATCTCCATCAACTGCAAGATGCTATCCTATCAATATGGGCCAACATTTCTAAAGAATGCTTTCAGCACCTTGTTGAATCAATGCCACGTAGAATTAAGGCAGTTCTGAAGGCGAAAGGGGGTCAAACACAGTATTAGTATGGTGTTCCTAATAATCCTTTAGGTGAGTGAACAACACAATTATGTACATTACAATAATAATAATAATAATAAGTTTAATTTATATAGCGCCTTTCCCAAGCTCAAGGACGCTTCACAATGACAGTAGATAAGCAGTTTATACATAAACGGACAATGGACATTTGCCCAGTCCAAGTAATGAGCGATTGCAGTTGCAAGTCGCATTACATTAGCAATACAAACATAAAAACAAAGACAACAAACATTAATTATTAATTACAGACAGTCAACATTGTGACTGTGTTACTGCAGTCACAATGTTAACTGTCTGTAATTAATCTCACTAACATTGTGACTGTGTAATGATTACAGTCATTAATTATGCATAATTAGCCTAAAAATGAACTGTCCACAGACAGCCTATTTGGACCCTGTCGAATAAGTCACAGGTGGGCAAAGGGCCCACCTGTAACTTATTTGATGGGATCTCTTTAGGCTGTCTGTTGTCAATGCATTAACAGGTCATATTACATAACTATTCATGTTTTATTACTCAAAACATGTATTAAAGTGCACAGGGAAGACAGACAAGCATGTTGGGCTACTTTACTACTCATAACTTTGCATCATTAGCCTAAAAATGGACTGTCCACAGACAGCCTATTTGGACCCTGTCGAATAAGTTACAGGTGGGATGCTGTTTTCGACTTAGTTTTTTGCAGCGGGCGAGTTCTCGGGAACTTTGGGTGAGTTTTTGGGAACTTCAAATTTATGAGGTGAAACCTACTCTACACCACACAGGGGACACAATACAATACAATGATGTACATTACAGTCATTAATTATGCATACTTAGCCTAAAAATGGGCTGTCCACAGACAGCCTATTTGGACCCTGTCGAATAAGTTACAGGTGGGCAAAGTAAGGGCCCACCTGTAACTTATCTGATGGGATCTCTTTAGGCTGTCCGTGGTCAATGCATTAAAAGGTCATATTACATAATTATTCATGTTTTATTATTCAAAATATGCATTCAAGTGCACAGGGAAGACAGTCAAACATGTTGGGCTACTTTACAGCTCATAACTTTGAATCATTAGCCTAAAAATGGCTTGTCCACAGACAGCCTATGTGGACCCTGTCGAATAAGTTACAGGTGGGCAAAGTAAGGGCCCACCTGTAACATATTTGATGTCCACAGACAGCCTATTTCAGTCCTTCCAGAAAAAAGTTTTTTGTGATTGTTGCGGGCAAAAATCCTTGATTATGCAGCCCGTTTTCTTAAAAAATGTGATGGAATATGCGGGATATTTATGCAATTTTATGCGATGAAATTGCGGGAACTTGCAAAAATTGCGGGAACTTGCAAAAACTGTGGTTTGATGAAAAAGAGAAAAAAAAGTGATTCCCCCAACACCCTGTTCTCACTAGGCTACTACCTTAATGTAAAGAGTCATTTCTTATTACTTCCTATGATAAGCAAGCATACTACATCACAGAAAGTGCTGGGAATATTTAAGTTTGCATCTTGTTTTATTTCAGACCTTAATAAAAACATCAAACTTACAAAACATTGATGAGTCAAACAAGTTCTGTAGCTTTACAAAAGGAAGTTGAGCAGTGGTCGCTGCTCAACTTCAAACACACTTGTCATCTAACAACCACTATGAATGTTTTCAATCCGCTTTCCGCACCCTCCACAGCACTGAAACAGCACTTCTTAGGGTTGTCAATGATCTCCTTATGGCCACTGACTGCGGCTCCACCAGGATTTTAATTCTTCTAGATATTTCCTCTGCATTCGACACAATCTCTCACAGTATTCTCATCTCACGACTCTCTGCTCTTGGTGTTTCTGGAACTGCCCTATCCTGGTTCACCTCCTACCTGTCTGGTCGCCAGCATTACATCTCTATCCACCAGGCTAAGTCCACTACTGCCTCTGTCCCACACGGTGTTCCCCAGGGTTCTGTTCTTGGGCCTCTTCTCTTCAACATCTACATGCTCCCATTAGGTAACATCATCCGTCATCATGGCTTTAAATGCCATTGCTACGCAGATGACACCCAACTATACATCCATTCACAACGCAATGCTCCTTTCCACCCAAAATACCATATCAGCCTGTATTGATGATATAAATGCTTGGATGACCAGTAATTTTCTCAAACTCAACACAGATAAAACAGATCTACTTCTTATTGGTTCACCTCAATTTACATCCCGTTTCTGTGTTGACAATGTTAATATTGCTGGAGTTTAGGTTCAACCTTCCACCACTGTCAAATACCTTGGTATAATCTTTGATTCCTCTCTTTCCTTCCTTCCACACATTTCCTCTCTCACTAAGTCTGCCTTCTTTCACCTTCGTAATATCGCACGCTTGCGTCCATTTCTGAATATCAGCGATGCTGAAACCTTGGTTCATGCTTTCATCACATCACGGCTTGATTACTGCAATTCTCTTTTCTATGGCTTACCCAACTCATCTATAAATAAAATCCAATATATTCAGAACTCCGCAGCTAGGGTCCTTACATACACAAAGAAATCTTCCCACATTACTCCGATTTTACGCAGACTTCATTGGCTACCGGTACGTTTTCGTATTATCTACAAGATACTCCTTATCACATTCAAAGCACTCCATGGTCTTCTATATTTATGTACCACTATCTCAATTTATTTTTATTGTTTTTATGCCATGTTTCTATGTCATGTTTATTTGTACTTTATTGTAAAGCGACCTTGAGTATTCTGAAAGGCGCTATATAAAATAAATGTATTATTATTATTATTATATGCTACAACTTCTGTAAAAATGAACAAATAAAATATAAAAAAATTAAATGTGCTCCTGTTTTACAGCTTTTCAATGATGTTCACGTCGCGTAATTACGTCACTTCATAACGTTCCCATGGCAACAGGGGGAAATGGCTGCTCTTGTGTGAAGCAAACTTTTTTGCAACAAAAATGCGAGGATTATGAAATCATGCAAGCCCCGCATATTTTGCACGGAAATCGGCAATTTATACGGCGAAAGTGCGGCGTATTTGAAAAAATGCAGCCCCCGCATAAATATGTGGACTTTGGCTGATTATGCACTAAATCATGCGATCGCATAATCGCGTTTTTCTGGAGGGACTGCTATTTGGACCCTGTCGAATAAGTTACAGGTGGGATGCTGTTTTCGTCTTTTGCAGCGGGTGAGTTCTCGGCAACTTTGGGTGAGTTTTTGGGAACTTACTGAGTGAAACATACTGTACACCACACAGGGGACACAATACAACACAATGATGTACTTTACAGTCATTAATTATTCATAATTAGCCTAAAAATGAACTGTCCACAGACAGCCTATTTGGACCCTGTCGAATAAGTTACAGGTGGGAAAGTAAGGGCCCACCTGTAACTTATTTGATGGGACCTCTATAGGCTGTCTGTGGTCAATGCATTAATAGGTCATAATTCATAAATATAAATGTTTAAAAATTATATTGATTCCAAAAGGTTACAGAAATTCAACCGCAATTCACCACATTGTGTGAAATCCCCAAATCGTGAAAGGGATTCACCCGCTGAAAATTTCTAAGTCGAAATCTGCAACCCACCTGTGAACTATTTGACAGGGTCCCTGTAAGCTCTCCGTGGTCAATGCATTAATGGATTATATTTCACAATCATAAATGTTTTATTGCTTAAATCATGGAGTACAGTGCACAGGGAAGACAATCAAACATGTTGGGATACTTTACAGCTCATAATAATGCATCATTAGCCTAAAAACGACATGTCCACAGACAGCCTACAGGAACCCCTTCGAATAAGTTACAGGTGGGCACTTCCTGTAAAATCAATGGAAGCGCCCACCTGTAACTTATTTGACGGGATCTCTGTAGGCTGTCCGTGGTCAATGCATTAATGGGTCATAATTCATACGTATAGAAGTTTTATTACTCAAAACATACAGTACAGTGCACAGTAAAGTTAATCAAACATGTTGGGATACTTTACAGGTCATAATTATGCATAATTAGCCTTAAAATGACATGTCCACGGGCAGCTTACAGGGACCCTGTCAAATAAGTTACAGGTGGGCACAGTAAGGGCCCACCTGTAACTTATTTGACAGGGCTCCTATAGGCTGTCTGTGGTCAATGCATTAATAGGTCATAATTCATAATTATAAATGTTTTATTGTTTACATCATAGAGTACAGTGCACAGGGAAGACAATTACACATATTGATGTACTTTACAGGTCATAATTATGCATAATAAGCCTTAAAATGACATTTCCACGGAAAGCTTACAGGGACCCTCTTAAATAAGTTACAGGCGGGCACAGTAAGGCCCCAAGACGTCCCACCTGCAACTTATTCTACTAGGCTGTTGGTGACCAATTAGCGTGAATAAAGGTCAAAGGGACGCGGAACTCTGGGGCCCGTCCCAGGGGCCCGTTACGAGACGCATGTGTCAGTTTCGGGACAATCGGGCCTTTCTTTCAAACCGTTTTGCTGAAACACATACTTAGAACTGATCTAGAACCAGGAAATCCGGGATCTAGAACGGGGGGCCCCTGGACTAGCACCGTCTCAAATTTGGAGTTGCTGCGACCTTTTGACCCCATTTGGCCCCTGTTTTCTAGACGTCCCACTTGCAACTTATTCTACTAGGCTGTTGGTGGCCAATTAGCGTGAATAAAAGTCAAAGGGACGCGGAACTCTGGGGCCCATCCCAGGGGTCCGTGACGAGACGCATATGTCAGTTTCGGGGCAATTGGCCCTTTCTTTCAACCCGTTTTGCTGAAACACAAACTTAGAACCGATCTAGAACCACAAAATCCGGAATCTAGAACCGGGGGCCCCTGGACTAGCAGCGTGTCAAATGTGGTGTCGCTGCGACCTTTTGGCCCCTTTTGGCCCCTTTTGGCCCCTGTTTTTTAGATGTCCCACTTGCCACCTATTCTACATAGGCTGTTGCTGGCCAATTAGTGTGAAAAAAGGTCAAAGATACACGGAACTCTGGGGACCGTCCACGGGGCCCATGACAAGACGCATATCAATTTCGGGCCGATCGGACCTTATGGCTCGTTTCCACTGAGCGGTACGGTACGGGTCGGTACAGCATGATCTGGCTAGCGTTTCCACTGCCAACAGTACCCTTACTTGATAGGCGTGGTGTTTGCCGGAAAGAAGCGATCGACGTCATTTTCGCGCGAAGAAAGCGACATAGTAAACAACAATAGATGATAGACAGCAGATCTTGTTCTTGCTTCTCGGCATGTTTGTCACAAGAAACAAGCGCCGGCATTAGGCGTTTCTCAATACCAAGTAGCCACGCAAAGTCCGACTCAGGAGAATGATCCCGAGGATGCGAGTCCAGTAATTCTGCTGATGGAACAGTGCGTTGAATGCGCCACTCAGCTCGCTCTGCTACTCCGGTTATGTACATTTTAGGCAACAATAAAACGAAATATGTTATAAAACACCACTCTGCTTCTTTTCGATTTAATTTAAATACATTTTAAACATTATAAGTACACAAATGTGGTTCAGGCAACGCATAGCTATTGATTATATTCACTGCATGTATGTAGCCTATATTTATAACAAAACTAAATATAAAACACAACACTGCCTCTTTTCGTTTAAATTTAAAAATATTAAACATATTCCAGGCAATGTATTGCATATTGCATTGGTACAAATGTTGCAATAAACAACATTACAGATGATCTTGTAATAAAATAAAATAAATGACAAAACTGTCTATTTTTGTTGAATTTCAGTTGTATCAATAATATAAAAGTATAAGTAAAAGGTACAAAAAGATATACAGTAAAGCTTTAATAACATAAAGCAAACAATTCAGTCAAATATACAAATTCAGCGCTCAAATATATGAAACTTCACTTAGCCTTCTGCCAAAACTATTGGCCAGGGAACGAATTATACATTCACGAGACCAAAGATATGTCTGTACAAGACGAATTATATCTCATGTTTAACCACTACAGAGACGTCAGAGTCAGCAGCAAACATCAGAATGACTAGCCGGGGAAAGGCTGCTCCAGGCGGGGTGCACGAGCGCCGAGCATCCGGTGATTGCTTGGAATGGATCTTCAAATTATCATAAATCTATAAATAAAGCACAGAATTGAGCTTTAAAAAACTACTTTCTCGCCTGAAAAACTCTTAAAACTACATTTCGTGACACAATAACAGTAGTATTATATTTCAACTGTATGCTTCTAATGCCCTTGTAGCACGCGCAAGTGACAATACTCTGTCAACCAATCACCGTTCTGCAGTGAGTCTAGCTCCACCTTTTAGTACCGTACCACTGTGCTAGGTACCCCAACGGAAGGGTACCTAAAAAGTGGTACGGTACGGTTCGGCTTTTTGGTACCATTCACAACTTTTGACAGTGGAAACGCAAATAATTGCGTACCGAACCGAACTGTACCGTACCGTACCACTCAGTGGAAACGAGCCATTACTGTCCACCCTTCACGAAGCACATGGTCAAATTAATGGTGGTCCTCTTGCACTCATAGACAGACATACTCTCTTGAGTGGTCAAAGTGAACCAAAGTGAGGAGAATTTGCACTGCAAAAAGACATACTTGGAACCAATTTAGAACCCTGTGATCCACGATCTAGAACCGGGGGCCCCTAGACTGCCACGATGCCGATTTTGGAGTCGCTGCGACCTTTGGCCCCTGATTTTTAGACGTCCCACCTGCAACTTATTCTACTAGGCTGTTGGTGGCCAATTAGCGTGAAAAAAGGTCAAAGGGATGCGGAACTCTGGGGCCCGTGGCGAGACGCGCGTGTCAGTTTCGGGACAATCGGGCCTTTCTTTCAAGCCGTTTTGCCGAAGCGCATACTTAGAACCGATCTAGGGGGGCTCTGGGGGGGGGATTTGAGACTGTCTAGGCAGCAGGTGCGGCATCATTTTGGACTGTTTCAAGGTCTCTGCGTACTTTTCAAAGAAAGCCTCGACCGCAACGCCGAAAAGACCCAACGGGCTTACCGGTGCGTCCAGGAGCTGCTTCTTCTCAGCATCACGCATCTCGGTCAGCGTCAGCCGAAGCCCATGTTACTGCCGAGTCCCAGGGCGACCTTTTTAGAGGCGGCGTCCTCGATGGGAGGCGGTTGCGCGTAACCCAATTTCTCTGCACCTTCCACTGTCGTCAGCAGCTGGGTTCCCTGTGCATGGGCTCGGCTGAGTGAGGGGAGCGCCATGACCGGGTGAGCCTCCTCATGGAGCTCAGGAAAAAAGGGCGCTGGTCTCTGCGGGGCGTCCGCCTGGTGGCCCGCGCCGAGGAAGGAACCATCCATCCACTTCCTAGTAGGCTGTTCTTCGGGGGCTGCCCAGTCCAGCTCCAGATCCGCTACTGCCTCAGTGAGGATAGCCATGAGCTCCTCATCCAGCAAGGCCGGAGTGGCTTCTGCAGGAGCCTCAGACCACGCTCCAAGGTCAGAGGCACTGGTGGACATGGTGTCATCTTCACCATACCGGAACGAGACCATTTCCCGCGTTTCCTTCGGGGGACAGAAACTGGCCTCAGTGTAGGAGAGAGGTTCTGACACGTGTGGGCGTTGGGCTGACGCCAACTCCTCGACAGAGTCCACTGACGAAGCTTTCTGCAGTCTCCCGGCCCGCGGCTCGACGGCGGTGGGCGGGGGAGAGGCAGGAGTCATAAGGCCACCGTTACGGGTAACAGCCAGCCTCGAGCGAAGGATCTTGATCGGGATTTCCTCACAGGCCCGACAACCTGATCCTTCGAGTGCCGCCTCGACGTGGGCCCGACCCAGACACAGTACACACTGCTCGTGTGCGTCCGGGAAGTCGATGGGACCACCACACATGCGGCAAAGAGACATTTTCTGCAAAGAATCCGCCGGAGCGCGAGAGGGGATAATATTCCACATTGTCCACTCTGTTTGCGTGAATCGACGGCGAACCAGGCTCCAGGTGAAGAAGATAGATTCTGAGGTTTTTGGCGCCCTGCATCTATATTGGGGACTGTCAGCCAATCAGGTGAGGGTGCAGGCGCCATTGGCTATTTGCAAGCAAAAGAGTTATTCAAATCAGGCTTCAGCATTTCGAGGAAAATGGACGCAGCGCGTTTCAGAAGCGTCGCAGAAGCGGCTCTCCGCGCCGCTTCGCTAAAGATAGGCGCGGAGTCTATTTTCGACAGACGCCGCGTCCAAGCCGCACCGTAAATACAAAATAAAAGTTAAAAAACACTGTCAGTTTCAAAATAAACAGACTCCCAATTGTATTGCACACCAATATATCCTTGGTAGAAACCATAGACTGTAAGATAGAAACCCCAAATTTAACCCTCTAGGCGCCACGGTCGAGTTTACTCGACAAGATGCGGCACTGAATAAAATGGCCGATTTTGTCAAATTGGGTGTCAAATTTCGTTCGACCTCCCCTCCACTAGATGTCAGACATGTCATACTTCATCCCCGACTCAAAAAAACGTCATGCTACTATACAAAATCTTCGAGTTAGAGCGCATTGAATCAGTGTGATCAAAAGCGGAGCTAGTGTGCGAGTGAGCCATTTTATCAGAGCCTCTCCGCAATCGCGGCGACAGTATTGTGGTGGAGACTTTGTCTAATGCCACTGGGTATGTTAGACGAGGTCGAAGTATTCATAGGACAGTTAGGGGGCAACGTGGAGGCAGGTTGGGGAGTCGCAATGACAATGACAGTAGTCCGAGCTGTGCACACTCGGCTCGCGCGAGGCAGATCTGGCCACGCTGCTCGTATCATCTCACTCATGATCTGTGCCTTGCCGTGGGGTGAGCTTTTGAACTCAACAGGTCTTGTCTACTTGTGTTTGTGTGTCATATGAGTAATATATAGTAATATATATGTGCCCCATACATGGAATCAGAGTGCCTACTGTATGTAGTAAATGGAAAATCTCCCATTTACTACTGTATGTAGTAAATGGAAAATCTAAATGAAAATATAACATACAGAAGATGAGGGACATTTTGGGGGGAAAGAAGTGCTGCATTTTATCATTTAAACATGTGACTTTTCACGAAAATTCTATAATCCAAGATTGCCGCCACCCTATGACGTCATATTATGCTAATTAG
Organism: Rhinichthys klamathensis goyatoka; assembly: GCF_029890125.1. Taxonomy (NCBI): domain Eukaryota; kingdom Metazoa; phylum Chordata; class Actinopteri; order Cypriniformes; family Leuciscidae; genus Rhinichthys; species Rhinichthys klamathensis. The sequence continues at coordinate 2,778,994 of NW_026606637.1, forward strand.
ATGGGAAAATGTAATCCCTACATAAACCGTGGGTCATCCTTAATATTTCTCTAATTTACAGAAAGTCTCTATCTTTTATCACTTTTAAGATATAGCCTTTTGAAATTAAGATGTCAAAATCGAATGTTTTAGGAAAAAACCTCTGGGTTAAGAACAACCACGTCAGACAGGCAAATCACGTGGTCTCGCGCATCCAGACGCTTCGCTTCTGAAATGCTCCTGGTGTGAGTTGGCACCGCGTGAAGGACGGCATAAAACTTTGTCGGAGCCGTAATCCACCGCAGACATGTGCAGTGTAAATAAGGGGTATTTATTAATTATTTATTAATAATTAATAAATAATTATTTAGTGTAAATAAATAAATATTTAAGGGGTAAATAAGGCTTAAAACAGCATACCTACATACTTGCCCCAAACATTTAATTCATAGTTGGTCCTTTCAGTTCTTTGCCTCTGCTTTTGATAAGTTTTTTGTGTTTGTAATGTTCCAGATTGGCGATGATGGGTCGGGGTGTTTTATTTTAATGTGATCCGAGACGATGAACTCTGTGAAAGGTGATTTGGTTTACAGTGTCCAGTGGGAGTTTGAGTTGAGTTTTCATGAACTCTCTGATCATTGCCTCGGGGTCATCGGACAGATGTTCAGGGATGCCAGAAAAGATCAGGTCATCGTGAGAACTTCTAGCTTTAATGCCCTGAATGGTTTCTTTCACTATTTTGTTTTCTTTTATGACAGCGTCCATCTTTTCGGTGAGTTATTCGACAGTGGTTTGGAGGGAGTTGTTAGATTGTTCTAGCCTTTCTATATGTTTAAATGCGAATTCCAGACTTATTCGAAGTTAATACGCTAACCATTAAGTCCAGTTTGCTGCTACTGGAAGTAAGTACACTGACCTGTGTAGATGTCAGTAGATGATGCATTTTTTTCGTTTGTTTGGTTTAGGAGTACTTTGCCGAGTTGTGGTGGTATCCATTTTGTAGCGATGTATTCCTCTAAGTCCGTTAGTTTTTCCAGTGTAAGAAAATCAACTTTGGCCCCGCCCACTGGTGTTAGTCAGATGAAGAGAGAGAAGAGCACAGGGTCATTCACTGGACTAAAAATAACTTTACCTTCCAAAGGATCCTAATGCTGGGAATGTGGTTGTTTATTTTCAACAATTTGAATGTATCTGTGCATTTCACTGGATTCTTTGGTAAATCAGTCTGCAAACTCGGCACAGGCTTTGCAGGCCTTTATGATATGGATCGACAGTATTGCCACAACATGTAAGTAACCCTGTTCATTCTAATGCCTGATCTCACCAGTGATTTATGATGTAGGCCTAATGATTAATTTAGCTACAGTCAGATGTTCTTTGTCCTGTCAGTAAATCAAACCATTGACTAAATGGTCAACTTCACATTGTTTCTCTTAGTAGGGTGTAAATAATCTGTTATTTAAACTGATTGAATTATATATATAAAAAACGATCAAAGAACGCTCCCTTTACAATATCTGTAACTGTCAATCAAACAGCGCGTGCTGGAGCTGTCAATCAAACAGCGCATGTTTATGACTGACTGAGTTCTGGGGCCCGTTCTTCGTACGTTGCTTAAAGGTGCTAAATGTAACTTTTCTTCTAAAATGAATCCTTTTTTTATTGCCTGTGTGTGAAGGGGTTGTAATCACACATTACAATGATCCACTTGTCGAGTTTTGCTATTACCTCTGAAGGCCAGTATTCCTATTTCTATGTGAAGTCTCCGGGTCGGATTTTCTGCAAAATCCATCGGATGTGACGTGCATGCGCGCTCCCGAGCCTCTCTCCTTTTTATATACAGTCTATGCGACGGCACTGCAGCTAACGACATGGAGTCTGATAACACCAAAAAACGACCTGCCTCCAGCACAACACACCCCAACACAAACTCTACATAAATATAAAAAACAAAACAAAAATGTATCTGCTGAAGCTCGTCAGTCCAAACGTGAATCGGATCGATTTAGGACGAAAACACGGATCAACATCGGCAGAGCGTTTGAATTATGGAGAGACCTCCGCTATTTTTATTGTGATAAATTACAAGTTTTCAGATATGCTGAAATAATGTTAAACTGTAATGAAATAGCAAGGTAAACTACAACATATATGAGACATGAAATATACAAAAGATTGTTCCAGGATAACAAAAAGTAGGTGCTTTAGGATGTAACTTTTATTTTATGTAGGCCTAACGTTACTAGATCTAAGTTACTGTCTAACGTCACTCATCCCACTACTATCATATTGTTTATAATACACATTTCCAGACACTTTCAGTACAGTAATGTTACTTCCTACGATCTTACTGTTACACTGAAATTGTTCAGTCTAGTTCACTAACCGTTTTCGTTATCACATTATACATTCACCTATGTTGACATTGCTGATTGTGAAAGATGCACGAATAGTTAGTGAAATGCCTTATGCTATAACACCACATGTCGGCTAAATGCATTATCATGGTACGAGCATGGAGCATTAGTTCAACGTCAAGCTGATAAAAGTAGCCTATTATTGTAACCATGCAGTGGGAGTTTACATGAGTTTCCAGCATGTTGTGTGATGCTTTCTCCGGTGTGTTGAAAGTCTCAGTGTGGCCGTGTACCAGGAGTGCTCGCTCTTGTGTTCGAGCACGCGCAAGAGCACGAGCGCTCTTGTAAAAATTGGTTGCAATCTGAAACATCACCCATAGAGGCCGCTAGAAAATACATATAGCACCTTTAAAACATCCGAGATCAAACGTGACATCCAAGATAATATCATCATGCTCATCGTGATCCGGCTAATTAGGTTCTTCGAACACACCTGCCGGTTATGATTAGTATAGCTGGATTGAGTTATCTGAGATAATTGCGCGTCCATGCGCTGGTTTAAAAGGGGATATGTATCGATAGTAGAAACATTGATCAGCAACGCTGCTATTGGCTGCTCACCGTGGCCAAAGAGCGCGCTCAGTTTTTCACCGCAGCAGAGCAAGAATTATTGCTTGAAGGATATGCTGAATTTGAAAACTTAATTAAAACACCAGGGAACACCTCAAAGTGTGCAAAAGCCAGGAGAGAGGGCTGGCAAAAAGTAGCAGACAAATTAAGTTTGAAGTGACCAGGTTAGATGTTTTTATCACTTATTACAGTATATATTTTTATATTTTAATAATTTCTAAATAATTAATAACTTTGTTCATTGTAATGTCAGTCACCACCCACTACTAGAACATGGGAACAAGTAAAAGTGAAGTACTAGAATATTCTACATAATGGTAATTTGTACTACTAATACTAATCTCTTTTAAAAAGGCACTGTTAATAAATGTTTGCCTGTTTATAAAAGCAACCAAGAAAAAGGCTGATAAAAAAAAAAGAAAAGAAAAACAAACAGGTGGTGATCCTGCACCCCCACATTATACCCAAGCAGAAGAGCTGGCCCTTGGGTTGAATGTGAACCTACCCATTGTGGAGGGCATCCCTGGGTTCTGCTCTTCCTCAGACCCACAGCCAGAGGCCAGGAGCAGCAACACCTTCACTGCTGGTAAATGAACTTTAAATGATCATAGTACACTGTAAAATAATTTATTGCTGCGTTAAATTAAGTAGGCCTATAATCCAAATGGCTGTCCAGTCATATCAACTGTTAAACCTTGAGTAGTAATGAATTGCTTTGACTTGTGAAAGTCTACATGTGTGACTGCGAAACTACATAAAAAATATGTTGCCATGGCATGAGTTATTGATCACATTTCCCCCAGTGTACTTCATTGTAATGAAATTGTGTTTTCCTCTTTTGTGCAGTTTTAAACAATACACCAACTTTTACCTGTTCCTAAGCAAGTGGCTGAAGCATGTGCAGTAAGACTTTTTCTAATGTTACATCAAAAGGGAAGAAAGTACAACACTTTGTAATGCCCATTTTTTCCCCCAATGCACAGGACAGTGAAGAAAACCCCTCTCAGGTATCTTTAAGTGCATAAATAACTTTACTTAATTTACACTTGAGTACCTATTATTTCTGAATGCAATATGAGTTGCAGGAGTCCACATCTACAGAAGAGTCTGCACAAAGAAGTGATGCTGAGGTGGGCAGTGTTGTACTTTTCCTTTTAATTTTTGATGCATAAGCCATGTGTTGACAGGTTTACCCCTACCCCTAGAAAATAGAGTATTTAGAAAATACTTGACAACTTAAAGAAATAAAAAACTGGCACTAGAGATAGAGTTGCTTCATAGGAACTTCAGAGTAAGTGCTAATATATTATTTCACACAGAGTACTATTGCTGACTTTGCATAATATCTCTTATTGCAGGCAAAATATGACTATCTCTGGCTATTCTTTACAAAGAACAATTAAAATAAAAATAAAAAAACTAAGCATATTTGTCTTGTCTTTTATTAAACATTAATTAAATGTTTTATATTTCTGATGGTGCAGTGTAAGGTGCCCATGCAATGTCACAGGCCCTGTCAGGTGCAACCCTCAGACTTTTCAGACACTTTAGTTGGCTAAAGTTCACTTTCATTGTGTGCCCTTGTCCTGGCTAGAGTGGCATTGTAACTGGTCTGGGGTTTGGGTCAGGGAATGGGGTCATAAAACTCCTGTCTCCAAGCAGGATCCTGTTGTAATCACCTGTATAATGGAAAAATTCAGTTCTGTTATGATCAGCATAAGTGTATGTAATACAGTGAGCTTGATATTTATATTTTTTCTTACCACGTTCAAATAATGTGCATAAATCTCTGAAAATTCTTGAGTCATGCACAGATCCTTGCCATATTTGTGATATCCTCCTGGGACCCAGGAATAGACTTTTGTCCACTGTAGTGGACATTATATTTTAGTGTATTTCTCTGACACCGTGCATGTCACAATTTTATCCTGGATGTCCTGTAAAGAGCACATTCAGGGCTCTACAGAGATACCAAATGTTTGGAGGTTTCACCATGAAAACAACTTCTCCTTGGTCTTTAAAAATGTCTAACATTAATTTAGTGATCAAATGTAGCACTCTTATGGAAATATGATAATATATTGTAATTATAATTTAAATCGAACTACTTTTCAAATTGTATTTCATCAACCAACATCTCAGGAAAATGTTATGGGGTTTCAAATCAAAAAATGACTTTCTGTTGCAGAACAGGGCATTGATTTCATACATGTCCACTGTAGAGGACATCAGGACTTAAAGCATGTTCATCAGGCATTCTGGGAGAAATAACAAGTGCATATGTAAATAAATGATACATCAATATTCCTATGAAATATTAGATATTATTATTAAAATGTTGCTAATTATTACTCCAATTCTTACACTTTTTTTTCATTAAATGTTGCTCCAAGAATACATTAATGTGCAAATTAGATTCAGTGTATAGATACATTGCATTGAATGGGAATATTAATTTATGCCCATTTTACCCACATATTGCATAAAGTAAAATGGTGTATCAATTAATTCCGTTATATCTTTCATAACATTGTTGAGAATCATCTTTATACAAATTTTGGTTTAAAAAAATCCTGAAACCCCAAAATGTATTGGTGATTGAAAAAAACATCCCATTGTTTTTGCCTACACATATAATTTTTATGTCATTTAATTGTTTTAACAACTAAGTCCTGGTGTCCACTAGAGGACATATAACATATGAATAAAATATAATTTTTCAAAAATGTTTTTTTACCATTTGTTTCTTATGCTCTAAACAATGTGATGACTTGAAAAAAAAAAACTAAATTAAAAAAAAAAGTTTTTTTCCTGGGTCTCAGGAGGATATGGAACAGTCACACACCATCTAAGAGATTTTAGTCTGTCAACTGCCTTTTAAAAATTTGATATAATATTACTAATCTGGGGCCCGTTCTTCGTACGTCGCTAACTCACTTAGCTGGATTTGATTGTTGGCGATTTGGCATAATCTTGGATTGTTTGGTTCTTCGACGCTCATCCTGGACTTGCTGTCATAGCAACAGGTGCACAAGCTTGAACCTGCTCGCGAGCAGGCTTATTTCATGTTAACAGGATTAGATCGTGGCTTTATAAGCGGAGCTGATACGGGAAGTCTTTTAGCGTAGCGCGATAGTGTAGGATACTTTCTGAGATATATATTTTTTCTCGTGAAACGATCGTGATCGGTGTCGTTTATACATTATTATATTGTTGGAAACGCACATTAATGTTCGACTCGTCGGAGTCGGGCTTTAACAACAGCACAAAATGTTTGCATTGCCCTAAAATTCTTTGCGAGTGGCTCTTTCCTTTACACTATTGGAGATGCGGAGAACTTGATGAAAAGTGCTGTCTGATCGTGTCATTCGCAAAGTTTACCTGCATGGCGCTCAAGCTGTGTTTAGTTTTTTTTTTTTTGTGGCATTTGCAAGCCACTTAATACGGAAGCCCTGAACCGCAAGGTGAGAAAAAAAAGAAAGAAAACTTAGCTCGTTATTTCGACTTAAGTCGTTATTTCGACATAATATCTCGTTATTACGACATAATATCTCGTTATTTCGACATAATAAGTCGTTATTTCGACATAAATATCTTTACATTTTTGCCTCACATTCACCCATTCACTCTCTCATTCATACACCGACGGCGGTGTCAGCCATACAAGGCGCCATCCAACTTGCCGGGAGCAGGTGTCTTGCTCATGGACACCTCGACACTTGGTCAGGTGAAACTGGGGATTGAACCACCAACCTTCTGGTTTGTAGACAACCTACCACTGAACCACTGAGCCACTGCCGCGCCTAATATGCATTAAGCTACATTTAGCATTATAATGAGTTTCTATGGGAGGAAAATGCTTAACGTCAAATGAAACGCTTTGCGTTCATTCTGGACTTATCTGGTTTTTGTAGTATACTTTATTATGAATTTAGTATCATATTGATTAAGAAATGCACGCACAATTATCCGTGAGCTTGATAAATGTTGCAGATATGTTTTAGGCTACTATCCACAAACAAATTGCTTTCAATTATGTGTGCAAAATTCAGAATTCAACGAATTCAGTGCAACAACAACAATAGTTAAATTAATATTATTATTATTAATAATGTAGGAAGTGAAATTTCGACTCACATCACTGAATTAGCAGCAGCCATTGCTGAACTCCGAACCGACCTGCATGACTTACGTCAATCTCACCTGCGACGAACTGATGAACGCATGGACCAGCTCTCGAGGCGGATTTCCAGCCTTCAGGACGAGGTGACGTCTTCCACACACTCTCCACATCAGACCTGCGCAGCCGTGGACTACGACATCACAGCACACCATCGCCAGCCTGATCGGAATAATCATCACTACCGCCAGGATTGCTGCTGTTCTTCACAACGCACACAGCGAGGTCGACAACGACACTTTGAGGATGACTGTTGTCCTCCACGACGCTACCAGGGCCATGCAGAAACTGATCGAGCACTTCCAAAGGATGACTTCTCTGGCCAAAGACATTCAAGCTACTCCCCTTCCTCCCGAGGTTGTGAGTCACAACTTCCTCACACAACACAATATGACCAATACCCCCCCCCCCATAGACATCATTATGGTAGCTCTATCTCTAGCCGATCGCATACAGGAGACCGCCGGTCTGACTTTGAATATGAATACAGAGCCCGTTATGCTCGTTCCCCCTCACCAAACCCACAGTACAGAACTTCCACTTACCACAGACACAGCTCTCCATCGCTACCCCCCCATTCCCAAAGTTCACAAAGATCACCCACACGACATGTACATTTCTCCCCATCTCACAAGGCCCCTTCCTCACCACAACGGGGAAACGAGTAGCTGTCATTGGGGACCAAATGCCAGCTTCATCCCCTATAGTGGTCCATTCTAGTACAGTCAGTCTTAAATCTTCCCCACCTACACCGTTCATTCAAATTGCACTGGCAGGTACAGACCTTCATGCTTTGGTCGATACTGGGTCAGGTCTGTCCCTCATTACAGATGACTGTCGTAGGTCGATTCTAGCTTTGTCTACCCAGTCTATCAGTAAGTCATTTGTGTTAGCATCATCTGTAACGGGACAGTTATTGGACATAATTGGCTCTGTGATAGCGCCCATACATATTGGAGATGTAACATTTTCTCATGTTTTCCATGTGGTACGCACAGCTACTCATCCTGTCCTAATAGGATGGGATTTCTTGATTGAACACACCGTCACTGTTGACATACCACATGCACGTTTACACCTGTACAACATGTCAGTACCTCTTTCACCACCCCAGTCACTGATTCCGATTCAAAGTTCTGCTATCAGTGTCGCTCAGGTAACTGTTCCGCCTATGTCAGAGATGGCAATCCCAATTTCTGTCAAAGATAATGGTGTAGCGAATCCTTTCACAGACACGTATGTGGGTATACTGGAACCTCAGCCCCCTCCAGTCGTGACCTTAGGCATTGCTCGAACACTGACATCAGTTCAAAAGGGGAGGGGCATTATTAGAGTTGTTAACCCGACTAACGAAACAGTCTCTCTTGAGGCTGGATGCCCATTAGGTCAGATTTTCTCTATCACTGGCAATACACTTGATGAGTATGCATTAGTCTCAGCTGTGACTACTTCCACAGAAGCTGTCCATCCAGTGCCTGATGTGCATTTGGAGGATACACACTTAAACGCTGAAGAACAGGCACAGCTCAAAAGCCTGCTGACTGAGTTCTCTAACATTTTTAGCTCCCATTCTCATGATTATGGGAAAACCAACCTAATTACACACAGTATCAACACGGGTGACGCTGCTCCAATAAAACTGCGCCCTTATAGAACGTTACCAGCTACTCAGGCTGTATTACAAAAAGAGGTGTCGAGGCTTTTGGACCAGAACATCGTCGAGGACTCTCACAGTCCGTGGTCAGCTCCGGTTATGCTTGTCCGGAAAAAGGATGGCACACACCGGTTCTGTGTAGATTACAGACGTCTCAATGACGTCACAATCAAAGATTCACACCCTCTTCCTCGGGTGGATGATACCCTCGATAGACTTTCTGGGGCCAGAGTGTTCAGCACAATTGACTTAACTGCTGGTTACTGGCAAATACCACTCAATCCAGAGGACAAAGAGAAAACGGCTTTCTCCACTGGTACCGGCCTATATCAATTCTGTATGATGCCAATGGGGATCTCGAATGCTCCTCCCAGTTTCCAGCGCTTAATGGAGCTTGTGCTTTGGGGTCTGCACTGGAGTATTTGTTTAATCTACTTACACGATATTATCGTCTACAGTGCTGATTTTCCACAACACCTCCAGCATCTGCGCGAAGTTTTTCAGCGATTTCGTACGGCTGGACTCAAACTTAAGCCGTCCAAGTGCCATCTGGCATGTTCTTCGGTGACTTTCCTGGGCCATCGTGTTTCGAGTGCCGGTGTTGAGCCAGACCCCTCTAACATAGACAAAGTTAGGACATGGCCAATTCCGACATCAGCCACGCAAGTCAGGGCTTTTCTGGGTCTGTGCTCATACTATCGTCGATTTATTAGACACTTTGCACGCACAGCGGAACCCTTGTACCATCTCACACACAAAGGAGTATCATTTTCTTGGTCAGCTGAAGCAAATGAAGTTTTCAGTGTATTGAAGCAGGAACTGACGTCACAACCAGTTATGGCATTTCCACATTTTTCGATTCCTTTCATCCTTTACACTGATGCTTCCCTTCATTCGCTGGGCTCTGTTCTTTCACAACAAGTGGACGGAAAAGAGCATGTCATTGCATATGCCAGCCACGTGCTGTCTACTGCTGAAAGAAAATGGTCTACGTTTGATCGGGAATTGTATGCCATTGTGTGGTCGGTCCGTCATTTTCGACACTATCTTTCATGTCATCCATTCACCATCATTACTGATCATAAGCCTCTGGTCGGTCTCAAGAAACTTCCGTTGGACCATGACCCTACAGGTAGAAGGGCACGTTGGGCCATAGAACTGGACCTTCATGACTGGCATGTCATTCACCGTAATGGCGCTAAACACCTTAATGCAGACGCCATGTCCAGACGGCCAGAGACCGTTCCTCAGGAACCAGATGGGTGTCTTCAGAGCGAGACAGCAGAGACAGAGTCTACTGTCTCTGTAGCAACTCAGACTACATCAATAGCTTTGCAGGCTGAACCGATGTCAAGCACACTCCCAAACACTGTCTAGGGACGCGAATGCCCCTTTGCCCGTGATTGTTCCAAACCACACAACATCAAATCTTGTGCAATTCCGAAGTGAGGGGAACGTCATGGGACGACAAAGGTCAGACCCAGATTTAGCCGTTGTGCTCTCTTGGATGGAAACAGGAAGTAGACCACCCTTATTGAGGCTACGTGATGCTTCATCATACCTCAGGAAACTATGGGCACAGTTTAGTCACCTAGTTGTCCATAATGGAGTGTTATAAAGACATTCACGCAGATCTTTTGGGGACAATGCCTTGCAAGTTGTCATTCCTACTTTGTTGATTCCTGAAGTCCTCAATCACGTTCATGGACACCCTTCAGTGGGTCATTATGGCCTGGCCAAAACTTTGGACAGAGCCATGCGGTCCTTCTACTGGCCTTACATGTCGTCAGACGTTGCCAAACATTGCTCCCAGTGTGCTGCTTGTCAGTCCAGGCGTTCTCTGGTGCCCCGACCTCAGGCACCACTCATTCCTATCTCTCCTGACCGTCCATTTCAAATAGTGTCCGCAGAAATAACAGAGTTACCTATTTCTACCAAGGCCAACCGTCATGTTCTAGTAATAATGGACCTGTACACTAAGTTTGTCAATCTCTACCCATTGAAGGATCAAACTGCTGTCTCAGTAGCAGGCTGCATCTTTGACCACTATATTCCACAACATGGTGTCCCTGAGGCCCTACATTCTGACCAGGGCAGACAGTTTGAATCCGACCTCATAAAGCACCTTTGTAACTTGCTATAAATCAAGCCGTCCTTCGGATGAGATGTTAAACCGAGGCCCTGACTCTCTGTGGTCATTAAAAATCCCATGGCACTTCTCGTAAAGAGTAGGGGTGTAACCCCGGTGTCCTGGCCACATTTCCACCCATTGGCCCCTGCCAATCATGGCCTCCTAATAATCCCCATCCACTGAATTGGCTCTATCACTCTCTCTCCTCTCCAACTATAGCTGGTGTGTGGTGAGCGCACTGGCGCCATTGTACTGTGGCTGCCGTCGCATCATCCAAGTGGATGCTGCACACTGGTGCTGGTTGAGGAGAGAACCCCTGATATGATTGTAAAGCGTTTTGGGTGTACAGTAGTACATATGAAAGCGCTATATAAATGCCTCATTCATGCCTCATTCATTCAAGAAGCTTCGTACGTCCCCTTATCACGCTCAATGTGACGGGGCTGTTGAGCGCTTTAATCGTAGGCAAGGCAAGGCAAGTTTATTTAGATAGCACATTTCATACACAATGGCAATTCAAAGTGCTTTACATAGGAGAAAATTAAATAATCAAAACAAATAAGAATAATTAAAACAGTTTAGAATAAAAAATAAAATAAAGTACAGTAAAAACAGTCGGACGAACAGTGGCACAGTGCTCATTTAGTAAATGCATAGCTAAACAGAAGTGTTTTGAGTCTGGATTTGAATGTGACTACTGCAGGAGCACATCTGATCTCCTCTGGAAGCTGGTTCCAGCTGCGGCTGGCATAATAGCTAAAAGCGGACTCACCATGCTTAGAGTGAACCCTTGGTGTTTCTAGCTGATGTGATCCTAATGATCTGAGTGATCTGTTTGGTTTATATTCAGTGAGCATATCTGCAATATATTGAGGTCCTAGGCCATTGAATGATTTATATACCAGTAATAATACTTTAAAATCAATCCTAAATGTAACTGGGAGCCAGTGTAAAGACCTGAGGACTGGTGTGATATGTTCATATTTTCTGGTCCTGCTCAGAATCCTGGCAGCAGCATTCTGTATGAGCTGCACTGTCTTATGGTCTTTTTAGGAAGGCCAGTGAGGAGTCCATTACAATAATCCACCCTGCTGGTGATAAAAGCATGCACAAGTTTCTCTAAGTCTTGACTGGAAACAAAGCATCTAATTCTTGCAATATTTTTCAAATGATAGTATGCTGATTTAGTAACTGCTTTGACATGACTACTGAAACTAAGGTCTGACTCTAGAGACACACCAAGATTCCTGACTTGATTTTTAGTTGTTAGACTCCTAGAGTCAAGGTATGCATTCACCTTGAGAACTTCATCTTTGTTTCCAAACGAAATGACTTCAGTTTTGTCTTTGTTTAACTGAAGAAAGTTTTGGCACATCCAACCGTTTACTTCATCAATGCATTGGCACAGGGAGTCAATGGGGCTGTAGTCGTTAGGCGATAGGGCTAAGTAGAGCTGTGTGTCGTCTGCATAGCTGTGGTAAGAGATTCGGTTCTTTCTCATTATTTGGCTCATTGGGAGCATATACAGGTTGAATAGGAGTGGTGCAAGAATTGAGCCTTGGGGGACTCCGCATGTCATGGATGTCCACTCAGACTTATGGTCTCCTATACTCACATAATAACCTCTCCCTTCTAAGTATGACCTGAACCATTTTAGGACTATCCCAGAAAGCCCCACTCAGTTTTCCAGCCTGTCAAGAAGTATGTTGTGATCGATAGTGTCAAATGCAGCACTGAGGTCGAGTAGTACCAGCACTGATAATTTGCCTGTATCAGTATTTAAGCAAATATTGTTTATTATCTTTATGAGAGCTGTCTCTGTGCTGTGATGCGATCGGAAACCAGATTGAAAATTGTCAAAGTATCCATTCAAGCTTAAGAATTTGTTCAGTTGATTGAAGACAACTTTTTCAATGATCTTGCCTATGAAAGGAAGATTTGAGATCGGTCTATAATTGCTTAAGATGGTCTTATCCAGATTGCTCTTTTTCAGGAGGGGCTTGACAACTGCAGTTTTCAGGGAGTTTGGAAAACTCCCAGAGAGAAGTGAGGCATTTACCACTTCTAGGAGATCTGCTTCTAAGCTGTTTAACACACTTTTGAAAAAAGATGTGGGAAGTGCGTCAAGGGCGCAGGTTGATGTTGTAAGGTGCTGTACGGTTTCTTCCAAAATGTTGCCATCAATTTCTTCGAAAACAGACATAGTAACTACTTTCTCAGTTAGTGGTCTGATCTGTTTGACCCCAGCGCAACTCAAGGATGAGCTGATCACCTTTCTGATATTATTGATTTTCTCAGAGAAGAAAGAAGCAAACTCACTGCACTTGCTGTCTGAGAGCATTTCACTGGGAATCTGGCTTGGGGGGTTTGTCAGTCTCTCTACAGTAGCAAAAAGAGTGTGTGTGTTGTTTAAGTTGCTGTTTATAATATTCGAGAAGAAAGTCTGTCTAGCTTTGCCTAGTTCCATATTTAAAGCATGGATGCTGTCTTTGTAGATGTTATAATGGACTACAAGTTTTCTCTTCTGCATTGTCTGCATTGTCTTTTCATGTTTTGCACAGCTGTTGAGTTTCTCCAAGGTGCTTTTTGTCTACCACTATTTTTCCTGACTTTCACAGGAGCAATATCATCAATTACACTTTTAATTTTTGAGTTAAAAGATTCAAGGAGAAAATCAACAAAGTCAGCAGATATGCTTGGTTTTAAAGACATAGCCTTCATAAATAGCACACTAATGTTCTCATTTAAGCATCTCTTCTTGACAGACACAGATCTAGCTTCAATGGCAGGAGAGATCAATATATCAAAGAAAATACAGAAATGATCAGACAGTGCTACATCCTTAATAACAATCGATGAGATGTTTAGACCCTTACTGATTAGTAAATCTAGAGTGTGTCCACGATTATGTGTGGGTCCATGTACATGCTGAGTCAGATCAAAAGTTTTGAAAACAGTTTTGATTTCTTTTGCCATATTGGTTTCTGCATTCTCTATGTCAGTGTTTCTCAACCTCTCCTGCAGGGACCCCCTGACAGGCCATGTTTCTGTTTTAACCCTGAAATGGCACACCTGATTCAAGTCATTAAAGGCTTAATGAGTAGTTGACTAATTGATTAATTGAACTATTCCTACTCTAATTACTCATTAAGCCTTTAATTACTTGAATCAGGTGTGCCATTTCAGAGTTAAAACAAAAACATGGCCTGTCAGGGGGTCCCTGCAGGAGAGGTTGAGAAACACTGCTCTATGTGAATGTTAAAATCTCCAGCAATGGCAAAACAGTCAAACTCTGAGGAAATTGTTGATAACAGTTCTGTAAAGTCCTCAGCAAAGGCTGGAGAGTATTTTGGAGGCCTGTAAATAATGATAAGTAAAATACGTGGAGCACCTTTTAACACAATACCCAGATATTCGAAAGACGGGTAATTCCCAAATGATATTTGCTTACATTGATAGACATCTTTAAAAAGAGCAGCTAAGCCCCCGCCTCTCTTACCCGCTCTGCAAACACTCATAAAAGTAAAGTTAGGAGGGGATGATTCATTGAGGACTGTTGCACTGCAGCTGTCTTCTAGCCAAGTTTCATTTAGAAACATAAAGTCCAGCTTGTATGTGGTTATTAAGTCGTTGACTAGAAGTGATTTATTTTTAAGTGAGCGGATGTTTAAAAGTGCTAACTTAACAGTCTTACTTTTTGTCCCCACAGCGATCTTAGTTTGACGTGTAATAGGCACCAGATTAGATGGGTTTGCTGTACGGCTTTTGAAGGCCTTAGATTTTCTATCATGTAATTGAACAGCAATAGAGAAAGATTCAGGCACACTGGGTTCCCGCTTGTTTTGTAAACATTTAAGAAAGTTACTGTTATCATAGCGGGGACCCGACACACATCACTGAGAGCTGGTATCAGTTGTTTTTGGTTCACCTTGAGCCGCTGGAGGAGGGTGTGGGCCCTGGCGCTGTGGCAGAGGCCGAAGAGCTCTCACAGGAGGAGGGGGAGGGCGAGCTGGGCCCACAGGCTTTGGTGGTTGTGGGGCCTGCCGTTTTTTGGTTGACATCTGGGGGCTTGCAGCAAAAGAGTGGGATAGTTTGGTTCCAGCATACACCAGTTGTTCCATTTTCTCTGAGAAGCACAGAAGTGGAGTTGCTGGAGAGAGGGATAACGTGTCTGGTGAGAGGGGCTGTTGCTCTGGTGTTATCGGAGGCTGTAGTATGCTGTCCTGGATTTCCTGGCTGTTTTCCAGAAAGTCGTCCTTGGGTGCTGAATCTTCTAGCAGTTCTAATATGTCACAGTCTGTCTGTGGTGAGCTCTGTGGGCAGGGCTCAGCTGAGATTGTGTCCGTGAGCAGAGGTTGTTGTGGCTGAGTGGTGTTTTCATTGTCCTTGTGTGATGTGTCAACCACATATCCATTCAGGTGCAGAAGTGAAGTCCTGTGGTCATTCATACTGTGTCCAGGTGTGTGTGTGTGCCATTCAGGTTGAGTGGATTGGCACACACTGCAGAAGGATGATGGAGGGAGAAGTAGATATTGTCCTTTAGCACTCTTGAACCAAGTTTGTTTGGGTGGAGCCCATCCTGTTGAAACAGTTGCCTCTGACTCCAGAAAAGATTGAAGTTGTCAATGAAGTTCACTCCTTTTATATTGCAGGTTTTTTGCAGCCATGTGTTAAGCCCAAGCAACCGTGAAAACCTATTTGTTCCTCTTGCTGGGAGTGGTCCACTGATGAATGTCTGAACTTTCAGTCTTTTCAGTGTTTCAAAAAGTTCATTGAAATCCTTCTTAAGGAGTTCTGACTGCTCTTTATGAATATCATTCTTCCCCACATGAATGATGAGTCGATTTGCAGTCTTATGTTTCATCAGAATGTTCTGAAGTTCCCTATTTACATTAGAAGTTGTTGCTTGTGGAAGGCAGCATGTAGTTGTGTCCCTGCTAATAATGTTTCTGATTATGGAGTCACCCACTATCAGAGTCCTGGGCTCGGCTGCGCTCTGAGCTGAGTGCCGCTGTCTGCTCGACCTTGAGCGCCAGTTAGCAGTGTTAGCTACTGGCTTATTCAGTCTGTGTTCGATCACATTCATCACATTCAGGGATTCCTCATTCATTAATACTTCAAATCTGTTCTCAAGATGTATAGGCGGTGGTAGGAGACCAGTGTTTGCAATCCTTGTCAGAGCCGTATCTGGGGTAGAGGATGCTACTGCGGCAATGTGTGATGCTCGTGACAATCTGATGTCTCGAGTGCCTTTGGGTCTTGCTCCCTGTTTGTGCCATCGATTTGTAAGTCGATCGGCTTGTTTCTCTACACTCAGTATGGCTTGTATTGGAGCACTAGATTCATGGGACTCACCGGCTGTATGCTGAGGGCGTCCATGATGAAGCTCTGTTGTGTGTTCCGTCTGGTTTGGTGGTCCCACAAGTAACTTTGTTTCAAGAACTGCAATCCTTTGTAAAAGTCTCTGGCAGTTAGTGCAGCAAGTAGATTCCAGAAGAGGCATTTTCTCTTATCCTTATGAATGTAGGCAGTTGTGTTTTCTCTTCCCCGGAATGTAAGCTTTCAGTGGGAGGCTGGTCTGAGAAAAGAATTCTGCTTTTTTCTAGTAATCAAGCATTTGAGCACTGTGCTGATTTGCTGAAGTTAAAATTAGGTGATAAAATATAATATATGAGATATGAGATAAAATAAAATATAAAACTATAAACACGATAGAGCAATAAAAAATATAAAAGCGATAGAGCAAAGCACGGAGCAGTAAGCAAGAGCGTCCGGACAGTAGCTGAGCAGGAAGTGAAGACCGTCCGGACAGAGCGTCCGGACAGTAGCTGAGCAGGAAGTAATTGTACTCTAAAAGATGAACTTTCCAAACATCTTTTTGCATCGGGCACAGAGTGGGATGAGCACCTCCCGCTGGTTGCATTGGCTTATAACACCACCAAGCACACTAGTACGGGATTGACACCCTTCTTTCTGGCTCATGGCCGTGAGGCACGCATTTCCCTGGACACCCTGCTCCAGGATAGTACTGCTGTCAGTCCAGCGACAGCGGGCACGCCAGCAGCATATGCTAACAAGCTGCGGAAAAGATTGACCTCTGCTTACCGTTTTGCAAACGCTCACAGAGACAGGACACAAGATCAGCAACGCCTGAACTACGATCGTCACTTAAAGTACACTCCGTATAGCCAGGGTGACTTAGTGTTAGTGGATGACCCTGCCCGCCGCCACAATAAACTGTGTCCACGTTGGGTGGGTCCCTATGAGGTTTTGCAACCAATATGCCCCTCAGGTGTTTCCACCCCTGTTAATTTTGAAGTTCGTGATGTATCCAGACCGTGTGTGAAAGCGAAAATCATTCATTACAATCGCATGAAACCCTACATCACAGTCTCAAAGAACTCACTTGCTTCCACCCCCCTTCCTCCATTGTTAAACCGAATATCCTGACCACATTGTCAGGACTCCTCCCACCCCTCACTACACCGGTGCCTCCGGGACTTCCTCCTGCACCCCAGGTTCCATTGGAGCCCATTCCATTGTCCCAGTTGCAACCTCATGTCCAACAACATGGCACTCCACAACCCTCCAGCGATACGCAAAACGCACAGGACAGCCTTGTTACTCTGCACTCTGAACTGTTTCCTCTGACACGGTGCACACCGGAAGCTAGACCGTCAACAGGTGTTTCTGAGTTTCCTGACACTCCGGTGTCCACTCGGAATGTGCCCCCCAGGACACGTCGGTTGCTGCACCATTTGAAGGACTTTGCACTTTACTGAATTGCTAAATGTTCATGGTTCTCATGTGTTCTTTATTTGATGTGCAAAGTGGAATTAATGGGAGTATGATCATTTATTGAAATTTAGGGGTCTCTTTCATTTATTATATGTTTCGGTATTGCTAAACATGTTTTTGATAATTTCGACCTCTTTGATACAGATGTTCTGAAACATTTTATCTACTTTTTTTGTGTCTTAAGGACTGTGTTATAGAAATGAGGACATTTCTTGTTGGGTAAGGGAGTATTATGTAGGAAGTGAAATTTAAGGGTTATGTTCTATGACTTTAAATAGGATTTGGGATAATATCGCGAGAACGGCGCCCTGCGAGTTAGAGCGCGGGAGAAAACAGTTGTAGTGGTGTTCAGAGAGAGGGAGACACGAGATGCACTATGTAATCGGCTGCGGCCATTTCACGATGTTGAGATGTTCAATAAACAAGTGTTGTAGTCACCGGAGCTCTTTGTCAGTGCCCTCCCTATTGTGGTGATAACAGAACGAGGCCAAGAACCCACGGAACAGCGCTGGGTAAGAACTAAAAGCAGAGGATAACTCACGCGCGTTACAATAATAATAATACTTCGCAGTAGTGGTAGGCTAAAGCAGTGCAAGCCAAGTCAAGTAAAACAGAGTTTCTTTGCGTTCATATTCTGGACTTATCTGATTTTTTGTAGTAGGGTATATTTTTTATGATTTTAGTAGGCTATCATATTGATTAAGAAATGCACGCACAATTATCCTTGAACTTGATAAATGTTGCAGATATTTTAGGCTATCCACAAACAAATTGCTTTCAAATGCATGTGCAAAATTCAGAATTCAACGAATGTGCAGCAATTTGTACAAATAGAGACATTTCTGTGTATAAAAGACATTTTTTTGTTTTATTTTGTATTAGTGATTATAATTTGCCCCTCCATTTATTGACGTATGAGTCGATCTCATTTGAGTGTATTCGGCAATTTGCTTAACGAAGAATTAAACGAGTTTATATTCTGAGCTCATTAGATTTTGTTGTAGGCTACATATACTTTATTAGTATGATTATTTACTGTGTTTGGTCTGTTAGTAAATTTGTTAAGGTTTGGGGGGGGGGGGGGGGGGGCTTGAGGGGGATTATCCCCCTCTGTGATGATCTCAAGCCCCCCTAGTGGTAATCTGAATAATCATTATGTGACTGAGCGTTTCTGCAGGGTTTTTCTAAACACTTATGAATAAGATAACAATAAACGAGAACCGTTCTCGACTTTACCCCTTTTGTACACTGCACACGTCTGCAGCGCATTACGCCTCCGATATAGGCTACCGCTCACGCTCACCGGTAAAACGACGTCCACTCAAATCACGCTCCTACATGACATTTCTCTGTGTAGCCATACTGCACTATATGTGTTGTAACCATTAAAGAAAACGTATTTAATTTAATATTAATGTTTACATATTATAATGTTATTTTTTTATTTCATATGTTGATTATGAAAAGTGAACAGCATAAGTAGCCTAAGATGGGATGCATCATAAGATGCGCAATATAGGCCTATCGGGATTTATGGAGACATGATTTTGACCACTTCATTGAGTTTTGTTTTGTAGAAAGTCATTCATTAAATTTAATTTCGATTTGTATAAATTGTCTCAACGTTAATCAATATTTCATCAAACAATTGCCTGAATTTAACAAATAAGCAGCAAAAATAGCAGACAATCATGGAGACACGCCGGCGCCATCACTTCATTGCACGTGAACTTGTGCGCGTCTTGTAAATGAACCGAAACTCAGCGTATAGGCTACTCGATTCACAGAAATATAGCCTATCTATAGACGGCTTGAAATAATTTTAAATGAAACAATTAAAAACGAAAATAAGTAGGCTATTCTCTGATTATGTAATCCTGTGCATTTCACTTGAATAGACGACATAGCCTATTACATTTAAAACCTAAATAACACGTCATATCTACATTGGCATTTGGCCTGGTTCTGCTTTGGTAGGCTACCGTCAAGACGTTTTTTGAACGTCTTATTACAACGTGCAAATTACGTTATTTTAACACCTACATAAAACCTCTCTCAAAGTTGTAGTTTGGTCTGGTTGTGTTTTCGTTTAAACGTTTTATTTAGGTTAGGCCTACATTATATATTTACATTTAAGGTGTGGTTTAAACGTTGTAGGCTACTGCAACATGACATAATTGCAAAAAAAAATAAAAATTGTAAAAAAGGTGAAAAGTTGTTAAAACGTTTTGTGTTTGTTTGGGCATTATCAAACAATTTAGGTTATAGCTTTGCATTTGGAACTTATTCTGTTATGTCTTCGTGTTTTATCCTTGTCCACTAGGCTACTAAACTGTTGTTTGCATTCGCGTACGTAGTTTATAACAAGTAGCCTATACTAATCTAAGACGTCAATAAATGGAGGCGCAAATTATAATCACTAATACAAAATAAAACAAAAATGTCTTTTATACACAAAAATGTCTCTATTTGTACAAATTGCTGCACATTCGTTGAATTCTGAATTTTGCACATGCATTTGAAAGCAATTTGTTTGTGGATAGCCTAAAATATCTGCCACATTTATCAAGTTCAAGGATAATTGTGCGTGCATTTCTTAATCAATATGATAGCCTACTAAAATCATATAAAAGTATACCCTACTACAAAAAATCAGATAAGTCCAGAATATGAACGCAAAGAAACTCTGTTTTACTTGACTTGGCTTGCACGTCTTTAGCCTATCACTACTGCGAAGTATTATTATTATTAATAATAATAATATTAATTTAACTATTGTTGTTGTTGCACTGCATTCGTTGAATTCTGAATTTTGCACACATAATTGAAAGCAATTTGTTTGTGGATAGTAGCCTAAAACATATCTGCAACATTTATCAAGCTCACGGAATTGTGCGTGCATTTCTTAATCAATATGGTACTATAAACTCATAATAAAGTATACTACAAAAAAAAACAGATAAGTCCAGAATATGAACACAAAGCGTTTCATTTGACGTTAAGCATTTTCCTCCCATAGAAACTCATTATAAGAACGCTAAATGTAGCTTATGCATATTAGAATGCGCCATTTATTATGTCGAAATAACGAGATATTTATGTTGAAATAACACTTATGTCGAAATAACAAGATATTATGTCGAAATAACGAGATATTATGTAGTAATAACGACTTGTTAAGTCGAAATAACGAGATGTTATGTCGTAATAACGAGATATTATGTCGTAATAACGATATATTATGTCGTAATAATGAGATAAGTTTTCTTTATTTTTTTTCCTCACCTTGCGGTTCAGGGCTTCCGTAATACCCAAGATTGTAAAGCGGGGTGGTTTTTTTTTTTTTTTTTTTTTGCCAACGCAGGTATAGGCTATTATAATTTTTAATGAAGATCATGCTCTAGCGGCCCCTTGGAATTACTGATCAAGACGCAGAGAGTTTCAAACGGGTGTCAATTTATTTCTTCCTCTCAACGAGCACCATGCACCATAAGCACCATGAACACCATGAAAACTACAGAAGAAAACAGAAGAAATACAAAATGCTTCTATGTAGCTTCACCAATAATTCACATATAAATCATGTTTACATCCCATACAAATCATTTTAACATTTTAACCAATATGAAATATGTCTTTAAGCCTTTATGACAAATAAAATATCACGCGCTTCTTTTAAATGAAAAACAATATATATTAGTTGTTCACAGAAAGAATATATTGCTTTTATATTTATGACATGTGCAATTAACCCATAAACAAATGAAATAATGACATTCTTTTCCTTCATACCTCATTCCGCTCTCCAAGGGTGCTAATCAAATAGTTTCGGCCATCAACTAGCATGCTCTCTAGTTCGACACACGTCACAATTCGGAGCTCGTTCTTCCGACGACGCGTGAGCACCACATTGTGATGAGAGTAGCAGGAAGTTTAGCGTCACAAAAAAAACATAAGAAGAAGAAAAAACAGCGCTTTTCAAAATAAAAGCAGAACAGACCAGGCGACACTGTAGAATTACAATGTCTCACATATAAATATAATACTGTGTAGGAGAAAATTAGTGCAATTTATCAGGCATTTACACTCCCACCAAATCCTAGTACAATGAATGAACAAATACACAAAGAGTAAATTAATTGTACAGGATTTCTTGACTCTAAGAAATGAATAGCCTTAAGTTAAGCTATCAGAGGTGTAACTATATAGCCTCACGCATAATAAAGCGGTGTGTGCAGTGTTGTCAATTGCTTTCTTCTAATCAGTTCTCAAGGAGGACCACCAATTTTTTGATTGGTCTCTCAATAACTGAGGGCTTGGAGGGAGGATCTTGTTTTTTATGAGGTTTCCTCTCCCCAACTTGCACTTTAACTCGACGAACTAAACCATCACTGCTTTGAACAGTCTCAATCACTCGTCCAAGTTGCCACTGATTTCTTGGGAGGTTGTCGTCTTTGATAATGACAATAGCATCCACTTTGAGATTGTGCTGAGGTAAGTGCCATTTCTGTCTTATGGATATGTTCAACAGATACTCCTTTTTCCAGCGGCTCCAAAACTGTTCGATAAGATACTGAACTCTTCTCCACCTCTTTGTCGCATACAGGTCCTCCTTGACAAATGCTACAGGAGGAGGAAGAGCAACTTTAGATTTCATCATAATGAGGTGATTCGGTGTTATAGGCTCTAGTGCCTGAGGATCATTGATTCCATCCACTGTTAACGGACGGCTGTTAATAATAGCCATGGCCTCATAGAGCAGTGTTCTGAGGGAGGCGTCATCAAGTCGACATGGGCACTGTGCAAAGGTGGCATTCACCACATTTCTAACAGTTCTGATCTGGCGTTCCCAGACACCGCCTGCGTGACTGAGCATTGAAGACAAATTTGCACTGCTTCTCAGTCAAGAAGATTTCCAATTGCTTAATGTCACATTGTTTAAGTGCTTCCTTGAGCTCATTCCTGGCACCAACAAAATTAGAGCCTTGGTCACAGTGTAGTTGTTGAACAGCTCCTCTCAGGCTGATCAGGCATCTCAATGAGTTGATGAATAATGAGTCTGTTGACAAATCTTCGAGCATTTCAATATGAGCAGCTCTAGAGTACAGACATGTGAAAATCAAGCCGTATCTTTTGTATTCTTTGCGGGCTTTCTTTACAATGAAAGGGCCGAAACAGTCCATGCCACTGTATGTGAAAGGTGCTGAGGCTTCGACGCGTTCTTTGGGAAGTTTGGCCATTCGCTGTGTTTCTGTCGGCCGTCGCAGTTTTCTGCAAACCACACAAGTGTGTATTAGCTTAGCAACCAACTTGCTCCCACCAATTACCCAGAATCCATTGGCCCGAAGCTCCATTAACCCTCTGGGGTCTGAGGTGTTTTCTGGGCCCTGGAGGTGTTCTGACATGCTCTGACATGTATGCTTTTTTCTGATACTTGTGACATTTTCATGGCTAAAGTCTTATTACACTGTATTCAGCACAAACTGCTACAATAATTTGTCAGCAGCATGTATGTAAAAGTTTTTAGTTTTGAGATAATGACGTTTATGCGTGGTTTGTGAAAAAACTAAAAAACATTGTCACTGAAATAAGGTCATGAAGCCCATACTAATTATTTCTTCACAAGACTTTTGAAAATTGTATCACATAGCCTAGAATATTTGCTTCAAAACTATGTGAAAATCATCCTGATTACGCATTCAGATAAGTCAATAAAGTCTTTTAAAATTTGTATGACGTGTTTTGTGTAAGAAAGCTTTATGCGGGTAGGCGTTAACCACCCATTAATATTGATGGGTTTGACACCTGAGAAAGACAAAGACCCTCCCCTAATGGCCCTATTAGGTGCTATCAGGCCCCATCATTACGAGGAGCCTTGCACAAAGAATGAGATTTAAAAAAGAATGGCTTTTAGATTGTTTGGATTTATTTACAACACAACATAATCCAAAGATACACAACAAAGGACAAAAAAGCACATTAGTAAACACACTGATCTAAAGACAGAGTCTTGAACAGTCACACAACTTGTGCCATTCCTGAAACATAGTACATACCTGTCATCTCCAAGGTGTTTGATTTTTCACTTAACCATGTTCATGTACAGTCTCCTGTGAATGTTGAAGTCAGCAGGACTCATCAGTGGCATCATGGTCCCTGTAAAAAATAAAATAAAAAAATAAACACATGTGAACATGCTGATATCAAGAGAAACTATAGGGCTGCACGATTTTGGGAATTCATTTTAGATTTTTCTGGTTAAAACTATTATTAAATATATATAAAAACACCACGTTTGTTGTGCATTGTTATAGCCTATGTGTAGGGCTGTATAAAATAATAACAGATAGATTGCAGGCGGCCTATATCCTTAAAAATGAACACTTCAGTAACACTACACTAGACAAAAATATATGGATTATCATGTTACTTCAAACGTTTCCATTCATTATGAAATGAGATTGGAGAAAAACATGAAGCCTAATGTTTGGCGTGTTTTGCTTTTCAAACCCACAGTGCGAGTGACTCAAACTCAGCGCGTGCAGAGGACATTTACTGAAGCGATCGAGCCGCTCCAAACTATGAAACATTATTGTTACATTATACATATCTACGTTTGAGCAGACATCCACAAACACAGTATTTAACAGTAAACACGGGTCTAAACATTATAATATTCACCATTGAAGAATAAGCATACTTTATATCATGCTGTGTTTAATTATTGAAGATAAAAACATTCTTGTGTGTACATGTATATTCACTCCAATCTCATTTCATAACATTTTAGTCTGGCACCAGTTTAACTAGTAGCTACAATGTAAAGTATATACAACCATAAGACGCTTAGTATGCGTCTTACCTTAAAAAATCGTTCCCATAATCAAATCGTGTTCTTCTAATTCTTCTGAGGCAAATCCAAGGTGCCCAGACCAAACACTTCGAAACTCGACGAAAAGCAGAGCAGGATCTTTGTTTAAAGGTGATGAGGGCGTTGCGTTCCTTCACGTGGATCATTTGGCGGCAGTGGCTCAGTGGTTCATGTGGGTTGTCTACAAACCGGAAGGTTGGTGGTTCAATCCTCGGTTCCACCTGACCAAGTGTCGAGGTGTCCTTGAACAAGACACCTAACCCCGGCTGCTCCCGACGAGCTGGATGGCGCCTTGCATGGCTGCCGTCGCCCGTCGGTGTATTAATGAGTGTGTGAATGGGTGAATGTGAGGCAAATGTAAAGCGCTTTGGTGGCCATTGGGTCTGTGAAAGCGCTATATAAATGCAGTCCATTTACCATTTACCATTTGAATTTGAACAGCTCGCGCGCGTGTGGGCGTGGTCACATTAGATCTAATGAGCTCAGGCTGAAGAAACTGTACACGTCGTTGCTTTCATACGGATTACTTAAACAAAGAATATTTGATTTTGGTATGATTTACATCATTTAAAAATGGAGACTTAAAGCTTTGTAAAGACATAACTCTCACGTGTGGATGGGAAGTATTTGCTGAGTTAAAGATCATTTTCTGTCTCGTTTCATAATGAACTTCACATTGAGAGAGACGACAAAACGCGCATCATGTTTATTTTCTTTATTTTACAAAAAACCCAACATTTTGTTTTTATTATTAGTGTACACAAATGAAAATGGACATTTAACAGTTTTGAATGATGTATAACACTTGCCTGTATCACAAAAATCGAAAGAGGTTATGAGTCTCTTTTGCACTGATAAGAAAAAAAGTGAGCTGGTATCGCCGGCGAGACCGCCGACCCCAGGGGGTTAAAGTCTGGCTTCTACCCTGATGGCATGTCTTAGCGTGGAAATGGGACACAATCAGCTTGGTGATGTGGCTATTATTTGATAAGATGACTGGGTGCTTTACTTTGTGACAGAGCGAGGACTGTTTCAATCTCCCACCAACACGGAGGAGTCCTTCAGACCAGATAGGGTCGAGATGGAAGAGAGAGCTTGAGTTTGGAAGGTCTTTTTTACCCTGAAGCATCTTTATCTCCTGGGGGAAGGCTTGCTGCTGTACGATCTTAATCACTTCGTCTGCAGCCTTCTCACGCTCCTTAACAGTCACATCCTCACTGTGTTGTTTCTGTTTAGACCCCAGCCTCTTGATTCTTGCCACCACCTTAAGAATTGTTGTCCAGGAGGAAAACTGACTCAGACGCCTGAGGATGTCATTGCAGTTTTTGACTTCTGTTGCAAGCACCTGAATTGTCTTGACTTCAGGATCACCAACGAGTAATTCTGATGGAGCGCTGGGTGTTAGAAGTAATTTACACTCCCAGAGAAACTTCGGTCCTCGCAACCAGTTTGTTGAATGAATGTCTGAAGCACGAAGACCTCGGGGAAGCGTGATCTGCTGGGTTTTCTGCAGTGTCCACATAGTGCCACTGAACACGGTTCGCAACAAATATGTGCAACCTACGGGCATCATTGTTAATGTACCCAAGCACAACTTGCGAATCTGTCCAGAAAACCTCTTCATCAATCCTTATGTCAAGTTCACTTTTCAACATGACACTGACTTTCGTAGAAACCACAGCTGCCGCGAGTTCTAGTCTCGGGATACTGGTGACCTTTGAGGGTGCAACCCTTGCTTTCGCCAACACGAGACTGCAATGGACTTCATCCTTGTCATTTTTGTACCTGAGGTAAGAACATGCACCGTATCCCACGCAGCTGGCATCCGAAAAATGGTGCAACTCTACTCTGACAATGTTATGGAAGTCATATGGGTGGTAACATCTCGGAATTGAAACCTCTTTCAACCTGTGAAGCCCATTTATCCACTCCTCCCACCGTGGCCTCAAATCTTCTGGGAGTGGATCATCCCAACCAATGCCTCTATGACACAGCTCTTGAAGTATACGCTTTCCAGTTAGGCTGAATGGAGTGATGAATCCAAGTGGGTCATAAAGAGAGGCAATGACAGAAAGGCAACCACGTCGGGTTGAAGGCTGATCTTTCAAGCTGCTGTTAAAGCTGAAAGTGTCAGTTTTAATTGACCATTGAATCCCGAGTGCATGCTCTAATAGGCTTGGATCCAGTCCTAAAGGTTCGATGGTTGCTGCTCTTTCTGAGGGATCTAAGGAGGCGTGGGCTGCTTCCTCATTTGAGTTGAATTTATGGAGGCATAGGCCTCCTCTTTTGCACAACTCCTGTGACTCAGTGATCAGTTTCTTGGCTTCCTCGACCGATGAGACGCTGACTAGCCCGTCATCAACATAAAAGTTTTTCTCCACAAATGTTGATGCTAGTGGATAGATAGCTTTGTGTTGCCATGCCAGATGTCCATCCATCCATCTTCTTCCGCTTATCCGGGGCCGGGTCGCGGGGGCAGCAGTCTAAGCAGAGATGCCCAGACTTCCCTCTCCCTAGACACTTCCTCCAGCTCTTCCGGGGGGACACCGAGGCGTTCCCAGGCCAGCCGGGAGACATAGTCTCTCCAGCGTGTCCTAGGTCTTCCCCGGGGTCTCCTCCCAGTGGGACGTGCCCGGAACACCTCCCCGGGAAGGCGTCCAGGAGGCATCCGGAACAGATGCCCGAGCCACCTCAGCTGACCCCTCTCGATGTGGAGGAGCAGCGGCTCTACTCTGAGCTCCTCCCGAGTGACCGAGCTTCTCACCCTATCTCTAAGGGATCGCCCAGCCACCCTGCGGAGAAAGCTAATTTCGGCCGCCTGTATCCGGGATCTTGTCCTTTCGGTCATGACCCAAAGCTCATGACCATAGGTGAGAGTAGGAACGTAGATTGACCGGTAAATCGAGAGCTTTGCCTTACGGCTCAGCTCCTTCTTCACCACAACAGACCGGTACATCGACCGCATTACTGCAGAAGCTGCACCGATCCGTCTGTCAATCTCCTGTTCCATCCTTCCCTCACTCGTGAACAAAACCCCAAGATACTTAAACTCCTCCACTTGAAGAAGGATCTCTCCACCAACCTGAAGTGAGCAAGCCACCCTTTTCCGACTGAGGACCATGGCCTCGGATTTGGAGGTGCTGATTCTCATCCCAGCCGCTTCACACTCGGCTGCAAACCGTCCCAGTGCATGCTGAAGGTCCTGGTGTGAAGGGGCCAACACGACAACATCATCCGCAAAAAGCAGAGACGAAATCGCGTGGTCCCCAAACCTGACACCCTCCGGCCCCTGGCTGCGCCTAGAAATTCTGTCCATAAAAACTATGAACAGAACCGGTGACAAAGGGCAGCCCTGCCGGAGTCCAACATGCACCGGGAAGAAGTCTGACTTACTACCGGCAATGCGAACCAAGCTCCTGCTTCAGTCATACAGGGACCGGACACCCCTTAGCAAAGGACCCCGGACCCCATACTCCCGGAGCACCCTCCACAGGCCGCCGCGAGGGACACAGTCGAATGCCTTCTCCAAATCCACAAAGCACATGTGGACTGGTTGGGCAAACTCCCATGAACCCTCCAGCACCCTGTAGAGAGTATAGAGCTGGTCCAGTGTTCCACGGCCCGGACGAAAACCGCACTGTTCCTCCTGAATCCGAGGTTCCACTATCGGCCGTATTCTCCTCTCCAGTACCCTGGCATAGACTTTCCCAGGGAGGCTGAGAAGTGTGATCCCCCTGTAGTTAGAACACACCCTCCGGTCCCCCTTCTTAAAAAGAGGGACCACCACCCCGGTCTGCCATCCCAGAGGCACTGTCCCCAACCGCCACGCGATGCTGCAGAGGCGTGTCAGCCAAGACAGCCCCACAACATCCAGAGACTTGAGGTACTCAGGGCGGATCTCATCCACCCCCGGTGCCTTGCCACCGCGGAGTTTCTTGACTACCTCGGTGACCTCAGCTAGGGTGATGGACGAGTCCACCTCTGAGCCCTCAGCCTCTGCTTCCTCAATAGAAGACGTGACGGCGGGATTGAGGAGATCCTCGAAGTATTCCTTCCACCGTCCGACGACATCCCCAGTTGAGGTCAACAGCCGCCCACCTCCACTGTAAACAGCGTTGGTAGGGTATTGTTTCCCTCTCCTGAGGCGCCGGACAGTTTGCCAGAATCTCTTCGAGGCCAGCCGATAGTCCTTCTCCATGGCCTCACCGAACTCCTCCCAGGCCCGAGTTTTTGCCTCCACAACCACCCGAGCTGCAGTCCGCTTGGCCTGCCGGTACCTGTCAGCTGCCTCAGGAGTCCCACAAGCCAACCAGGCCCGATAGGACTCCTTCTTCAGCTTGACGGCATCCTTTACTTCCGGTGTCCACCACCGGGTTCGGGGATTGCTGCCTCGACAGGCACCGGAGACCTTACGGCCACAGCTTCGAGCAGCCGCTTCGACAATGGAGGTGGAGAACATGGTCCACTTAGACTCAATATCTCCAGCCTCCCTCGGAATGCGGTCGTGGCTCCGCCGGAGGTGGGAGTTGAAGATCTCTCTGACAGGAGACTCGGCCAAACGTTCCCAGCAAACCCTTACAGTACGCTTGGGTCTGCCGAGTCTGTCCAGCCTCCTTCCCCGCCATCGGATCCAACTCACCACCAGGTGGTGATCAGTTGACAGCTCCGCCCCTCTCTTCACCCGAGTGTCCAAGACATACGGCCGCAGGTCAGATGAAACGACCACAAAGTCGATCATCGACCTGCGACCTAGGGTGTCCTGGTGCCACGTGCACTGGTGGACACCCTTATGCTTGAACATGGTGTTAGTTATGGACAAACTGTGACTAGCACAGAAGTCCAATAACTGAACACCGCTCGGGTTCAGGTCGGGGGGGCCGTTCCTCCCAATCACGCCCCTCCAGGTGTCACTGTCGTTGCCCACGTGAGCGTTGAAGTCCCCCAGTAGAACGACGGAGTCCCCAGTCGGAGCACTTTCCAGCACTCCTCCCAGAGACCCCAAGAAGGTCGGGTACTCTGCACTGCCGTTTGGCCCGTAGGCACACACGACAGTGAGAGACCTATCCCCGACCCGTAGGCGCAGGGAAGCGACCCTCTCGTTCACCGGGTTAAACTCCAACACATGGCGGCTGAGCTGGGGGGCTATAAGCAAACCCACACCAGCCCGTCGCCTCTCACCATGGGCAACTCCAGAGTGGTGAAGAGTCCATCCTCTCTCAAGGAGTGTGGTTCCAGAGCCCAAGCCATGCGTAGAGGTGATCCCGACTATCTCTAGTCGGAACCTCTCAACCTCACGCACCATCTCAGGCTCCTTCCCCGCCAGCTAGGTGATGTTCCACGTCCCTAAGGCTAGTTTCCGTGTCCAGGGATCGGGTCGTCGAGGTCCCCGCCTTCGACTGCCGCCCGATCCTCTCTGCACCGGCCCCTTACGGCTCTTCCTGCAGGTGGTGAGCCCACGGGAAGGCGGTCCCACGTCGCTCCTTCGGGCTGAGCCCGGCCGGACCCCATGGGGAGAGGCCCGGCCACCAGGCGCTCGCATACGAGCCCCAACCCCGGGCCTGGCTCCAGGGTGAGGCCCCGGCTGCGCCATACCGGGCGACGTCATGGTCCTTAAATTTTTGTCCATCATAAGGGATTTTGAACCACTCTTAGTCTGACCCGTCGCCCAGGACCTGTTTGCCTTGGGAGACCCTACCAGGGGCATATAGCCCCAGACAACATAGCTCCTAGGGTCATTCGGGTACTCAAACCCCTCCACCACGTTAAGGTGGCAGTTCAAGGAGGGGTCCGCCATCCTGTATTCCTGTGGTTCCTTCTCCAAATCTCCACCTTTCCACCAGAGGAATTTCAGATAATTCCGGTATTCAGGAGTGACGGAGAACTGATAAAACATTCCTTCGATATCACAGATGATCGCTACGGCCTCCTTCCTGAAGCGGCAAAGAACTCCTATCAGAGGATTGATAAGATCAGGCCCAGTTAGTAGAGTGTCGTTTAGAGAAACTCCATGGAATTTGGCTGAACAGTCGAATACGACTCTCAGCTTGTCTGGTTTTCTGGGGTGATAGATGCCATGATGCGGAAGGTACCACTCCATCTCTCCCGCAGATGTTGTAGGGGCAGGCTCTGCATCACCCTTGCTAATTGTTTCTTCCATGAATGTTTTGTATTGATCATAATATTGTTTATTGGTCTTTAATTTCTTCTTAAGGCACTGCAGGCGAACTGTGGCTAGCCTCTTGTTGTTTGATAGGTTGGGTGGACTGTTGCCCTTGAAAGGGAGGGGCATCTCATAATGTCTGTCTTTCTTCTGCGTGATGTTGTCACTGAGTAACTGTATGAAATTAACATCGTTCTGGGACACATATTTATCTTCATAAGCTCTCTCTGTGAAGTCTGATTCTAGGGCTTTTAGAACATCTGTCGCTGCTGGAATTGGCAGTTATTTTACTGTGAGCCGATGCACAAAGCTCTGACCTCCTTGTCTGTCTAGGTGAGGGTTTGAGGAGCCTGTGATACTCCATCCTAGTTTTGATCTCTGTGCAAACGGTTGATTTTTGTCCCCAAAGATAACCTCAAGTCAAGTCAAGTCATCTTCATTTATATAGCGCTTTTAACAATGGAGATTGTTTCAAAGCAGCTTTACAGAGATAAACATACAATTTACGGTAACAGAGATTGTTTTGGCTTTATAGCGATTTTTGAATAATGTTATTTCCAGCTAAAGTTGGTTTTGATTGATTCACTTCCAGCAAAATTATCATTTGTTATTACATTAGGGGCCACTAAGACGACAGCGTTCTCTCTAAACAGACTTTAAACGCGAACCTGTGACCTGATGGCGTTCACATGCGCATTAAAAATTTATTCT
This sequence comes from Rhinichthys klamathensis goyatoka, assembly GCF_029890125.1. NCBI lineage: Eukaryota > Metazoa > Chordata > Actinopteri > Cypriniformes > Leuciscidae > Rhinichthys > Rhinichthys klamathensis. The sequence goes on from NW_026606637.1 coordinate 2,810,465, forward strand.
ATAGTTATATTCGTTTGAATATGTGTGCGGAGGTTGTAATTTCCCTACAAACCATGCCTAAACAAACTACTTGTCTTGCCTATAAATTTGATACAGAATTTTATTTTATCACTTCGAGGTACGCGAACCGGATTTTCAACAACGCTTTATCTGTAGAGTGGGAAAGGGATCCTCCATAGGGAGAGGATAGTTGACACTTCAGCACTGCATTGTCATCGGGTCCAGGCGAATCTCCTTCGTCAGATCTGGATACGGCCTGGATCCGGCAGGCTGCAGGAAAACCTCGGGATAAACAAAGACACTAAAGTTAGCGTAGATGCCATTCTTCTTATGATGAAACGAGTACATCTGGATTTAAGGGAAGTGTTCCCAGTTCCGGCTGACCTAATCTATGCAGCCTAACATTGAATTATCGAAGTCTATAATGTATTATGTGTATGCTAGGTCAAAGAGATGTGTTTTTAGTCTAGCTTTGAACTGACAGAGTGTGTCTGCTTCCCGGACAATGGTAGGAAGACTATTCCAAAGTTTTGGTGCTAGAGAGGATAAGGATCTACCACCTGCAGTCGATTTTGATTTTCTAGGTATTATCAACTGGCCGGAATTTTGAGATCGCAATAGACGTGAAGGACTATAATGCGTTAAGAGCTTGCTCAAGTACTGGGGAGCTAAACCATTTAGTGCTTTGTAAGTAATTAGCCGGAACCGTGAACACTTCCTATAACACCTGATGTACTCGCTACATCATAAAAAGAATGGCATCTACGCTAATTTTAGTCTTTCTGTTTATTTCGAGGTTAACTGTAATCAGCCGGACCCGGGCCTTATCCAAATCAGATGGTGTGTCAGCAGAGCTTGTGTCAACTGGACTCTCCCCTGTGAATGCCTCATCTGCACGACAGCCATCGGCACTGATCCTCAACAAACTCGTCTCCATACGCGCGTGATGACTCCGATCTTCAACCAGATGAACTGCATAATATAATGTTCCGATCCAATCTGACTTCTGACCTATAATGCTGCCTGAATCATAATCATACACTGTTCGTTCGTTGGCCAGAGGAGAACTGGCCCCCTGACTGAGCCTGGGTTCTCCCAAGATTTTTTTTCTCCATTCTGTCACCTGAGCACGCCGATCACCGCACGCTATTCTCCGGGTTGCCCATCAACGTCCCTGTGTCTTTCACCAGTGTTTGTTCCTGACCTTCATGTGTGTTATTCTGACCTTCTTCAATAAACGCCTTTTACTTGCAATTGTATCCGCTCTGTGTTGTAACAGCGTGAAAAACAATTATAGTGCTCTGACTCTACTCTAGTGTTGTGATCTAACAGACACCCGGTAGAAAGTAACATGATTAAGTTACAGCAATAAAGTCCAATAAAGATAAAGTTGTTTTATGTGAAACCATAGACCTTTATCTACAAGTATAATAATAGTAGCCTAACATTGAATCATCTTGGAGAGAGTTTCATCGTGTTGACTGTCGTACCCGAACGCGACGCGCTGTTAAAGGCACATTATGCAAGAATTGTACCTTAATATAACAGCTTCAAAGTAATTTCGGTGGTAAACAAACTCATAGTAGGGAGAATCATCCTGGTAGTAAAGCTTGGGGGGGACGCTGCTGGAAAAATCCGCAAGTTTTGTTTGAGTTTTTTAATGTTCTAGTGGTAATCGTTTGCCAAGCGTGTCAGATGTTACAGGTTCTAAGGTTTTTTTTCTCTCATCAAAACTGAATATGTTCATCAGTGGTTACAGTCTATATCAAGAGGGACACATTTGTGTGCATTTTATTTTGTGATTTCACCGGAATGGATAGAGAGTCTCCACAACGGCGATAGATTGAAGAGCGCGTCCGAGTGAAGACTGAGCGCACGCCGCCACAAGAGAACACTGTATCCATGACACTGATAGCAGCGGACACGAGCGCTCAGCTTGAATTCAAAAACACATTTTAGCACTAGATCTCTTATTATACTTATTATCTCTCACATTATACTATATAATGGCTTCAGAACACTTATAATAGAGTGGACGAAAACTTTATGGTGCTTTAGAATGTTTTTGTGCCTTTTGTGGGGCTTAACAATAACACATAATAGTATACGCACAATATCGGATTTGGATCGGCTTCGTCTGATCGATACCCGATCCGGTAAAAATGGCAGTATCGGAGCCGATACCGATACTGAGTATCGGATCGGTGCATCCCTAGTCTCCAGGCCCTCTTCCGCTTCACGGTCCTGGCCCTCCATCCTGCCCCCGGGTCCGCCTCTGCTCCACCTCCCTCCTGGACAATTTTAGGAGCATCTGGAAGCCGCTCCTTTGAGGGGGGGGGGGGGGGGGGGGGGGGGGGGCATGTCACGATTACCAGTGAGAGTGCCCATCATTACCACCAGGGGGCACTCCACCCCGGACTATTGTCATTCCCTAATGAAACTACATTTCACATAACTCTCTGCCTGGACTCATCATCCCTGCATCCACCTGTGTCTCATTACCTTGTTTAACTCACTCTATAATAGCCTGGTTTTCACATTCATTCCCTGCGAAGTCTTGTATGTTGTCTCACTGCATTTCTGAGCGTGTTTGTTTCCTGTTTCTCCCGTGTACTGGTTCTCTTGATTCTCTGCCTGTTCCCTCGGATTTCTATCTTTGCCTCAGCCCTGATCTGTTACTGTTTGGATTGTTTGTGTATGACCCTTGCCTGTTATCTGGATGATGTCTTTAGATTACCCTGTTCAATAAATACTGCATTTGGATCCTCAACCTTTGTGTCTCAGAGCAGTACGTGACACTGATATTGTCACAGACGCTCATTCTCACTATTCGGGGAAAAAAAATCTAATTGTGATTCACAAACAAAAAATATAAAGAACACCAATTTTGTTGTGCCTATATGTTGGGCTGCATATAATAATAATAACAACAATAATAATTTTACTTTACAGAAAACGTTTATTTTGGGGGAAAATGCAGGCGGCCTATAACTTTAAATCATTGGAAAGGATCACTTCAGTACACTACACTAGAGAAAAATATATGGATTATCATATGTTACTTCAAATGTTTTCATACATTATGACGTTATGAAGTGAGTTTAGATAAATGCAGAGCGCAAGTGACTCAAACTCACAGTGCTTACAGAGACCATTTACTGAAACGATCGAGCCGCTCCTCAAGTATTGCGTTTACATGAGGTAAAGTTTAATCGCAATATTGCTAAAATCCCATTATAATCGCATCTTGAGGGTACATGTAAATGCACTCACTTTTAAAAATTTTTGTTAATTATGTTTCACATTATAAACGTCTACGTTTGAGCAGATATCCACAAACACATTATTTTACAGTAAACACTCAGTAAACACTGGTCTAAACATTTTAATATTCATCATCTTACAGTGTTAACACTCATACTACGTTTATATCGTACTGTTTATTATAGAGCATAAAAACATCCTTGTGTCGTGCATGAATATTTATTTAGCATTCACAGCAAAATCCCCAGAGTTAAATTAACTCTACTCAGAGTACATATGGTCCCACTCTACAGAGAGTTAAAGTAACTCTGAATCAGTGTTAAAGTTAATGAGATAATTAAAGTGATTAATTAAGTGATGATTGAGTATTAGTGACAAACACCTGTTGGTAACAAGCATAATCACCGAAGGAAAGAGAAACAACAAGAACTACAATTGAAATCAACTGCAAATAAACTCAGATTAGGACATACAGGACATAATAAAACAATTCAATTAATGTCAAAGCATCCGACAGGACGATGTGAATGGTGTGGACAAAACGAAACAGTAGAACACATAATCATTAATTGTGAAAAGTATAAAGATACCTATTAAAACCAGAACAAAGACATAATGACAGAGAAGCTTTATTTAAATATTTGGAGAACAAAGGATTAATTTATAGGATTTGAGAACTTTTTTTTTTTTTTTTTGCTTCATGCCAGAGGAGCTGAAGACGAAGCGTTGGCTGAAGCATACATTTTTCCAGTCTCTGGATCGAGTTCACGGTAGGTGGTAGTAATGCACAAAATTGGTGCGAACCACCAAAAAAATGGGAAGAAGAAGAACTGCAAATAAAAGAAGATATTAAATAACTCAAGATCTCAGCAGAGGAGGATTAAACAACTCCACAAACATCATTACCAGTTCCCTTTCGCTGTCACTACGAGTTCCGTCGTGACGACGAATGGGTTTCGCTTAGAAAGCCTATCAACTTCGAGTATACAAAACGAGCCAATGGCAAAGAAATGCCATGGGTCTGAGGAATTTGCATGGCGCAACTCCGCCCCACCTCGTGGGTATAAAAGGAGGACGCCGGCAATATGCAGATATGTTTTCATTTCGGAGCCAAGAGTTTTTCTTCACTCCACAAGCCATTTCTGATCAACTGTCAGCTACGAGACGAGCGACTCTCCGGTGTTGGTGTGACGGCGTTCTCCAGCGAGTGCATACTACCTGCTGATCTGTGCAGTGGTCTGCCAGTGAGTGTGTTTCTCCCTGGGCACTTCAACATCTGCGGAGTTTTCCTCTCACAAAAGAGCTTTGCACACGGCACGTCTTTTTAAAGATGCCTCGCCCGTGCACTTCTGGTTGCGGTAGACTCATCTCTGACTCTGATGGCCACGATCGCTGTTCTGCGTGTTTGGGCATTGATCACGCTAGAGCAGCGCTTGTGGATAACTCATGTTCTCTCTGTGGGAACATGACCATCGCGTCATTACGGTCGAGACTCAGTGACCTCGCAAGAGTGAGAGTCCCCTCATCCACACCCCGATCTACTTCCTCCTCGAGAGCTAGTACTTCGGCTGGTGGCCAGGGTGACCTGAGGGTGACGGTGTGGAACAAGGCGCCAACTATCTGTCCGTGCCCCGCACCTCCCCCTCCAGTGACGCTACCCGTTAGTGTTCAGGGGATTCCCGTGGGTCCATCCTTGGATGCCCCGCGAGTTACCTTTGGCGCTACAGAGGAAGATGTGATGTCTATCGCAGCATCACAAGGTGGGCAAGATTCTTCAGGAAGTGAAGACTTGGCAGCGCTGCCACCTTCGGGTGTGCATACGGCGTTCGTCAAGCCGGATCCTGAGATGACTGCCATGCTTTCCCGGGCAGCCTCGAGCAACGGTTTAGAGTGGACCCCTCCACCCTGTCCTGAGCGCTCGCGGCTGGACGATTGGTTTTTGGGTGTGGCCGCCGATCCCCGTCGGCGTCCAACCCCAATACCTTTCTTCCCGGAGGTGCATGAGGAGATCTCGAAATCCTGGAAGACTCCCATGTCTTCCCGCGATCGCTCGTTGATCTCCTCTGCCTTTCCTCCCCTCGATGGGGCCGCTGTCCATGGGTACACTGGGGTCCCCCCGGTTGAACGCTCTGTTGCGATGCAACTGTGTCCTTAGAGTGCTTCTTCTCGGGGCGATCCTAAGCACCCGTCCAAAGCCTGTAGGTTTTCGTCTACCCTGGTGGTGAAATCCTATAGAGCCGCAGGACAGGCAGCCACCTCTCTGCATGCCATGGCCACTCTGCAGGTCTACCAGGCCCAGATGCTCAGGGACATGCACGAGGGTAGGACAGACCCAGGGCTCTTCGATGAGCTGCGCAATGGTGACCGCACGCTCCCTGGGTATGGTGATGTCCACTGCGGTGGTCCAGGAGCGACACCTTTGGCTGAACCTGGCAGATATGCGGGATGTTGAGCGGTCTCGGCTGCTCAACACCCCCATATCCCAGGCCGGCCTCTTCGGCGGTGCAGTTGAGGATTTTGCCCAACAGTTCTCAGCCACCCAGAAACAGACTGAGGCGATTAAGCATATTCTGCCCCGGCGGCCTGCTGCTGCCTCCACCCAGCCGCCAGCGCAGAACCATCAGTCTGATCGCCGCTGAGGGCGCCCTCCTGCGGCTCCCGCCCCTCCCGCCCGGCCCAAGCAGCAGCCTTCACCCGGGCCCGGTTGTGGAGGAAGCCGCAGGAAGGCGCCACCGCCCTCTCCAGCCCCGCGCCCCGCTAAACGCCAGGCCAAGTGACAGTGTGTGCCGTCCCCGGGCCGTACCACTCTCATCCCCCTCTGTCGCCAGACCCCTGGCAGAGCAGGCCCCCGCGGAACGCTGGTCCTTCCCTGACCTCCTCTGTCAGGGGGCGGTTTATGACCGTGCCCCCACACCGGGCCGCTATGCCGTCCACGTCCGGGCCGGTCATTCCGCTTCGCTGCACCACCGACGTCTGTGGTTCGCATGACCCCGCTGGCACAGTACTTGGGAGCCTGGATAGAGCTTCCCAACATGTCCCGCTGGGTCGCACGAACCATCAGGCTCGGCTATGCGATTCAGTTCGCACGGTCTCCTCCCCGCTTCAGGGTAGTCCGCTCTACTATGGTCGGTGGCAATGCCCCTATCATGAAAGCAGAGGTTGCTACCCTACTGGCGAAGGGTGCGATCGAGACTGTCCCTCCAGCCGAAATGAGGTCCGGGTTCTACAGCTCCTACTTCATTGTTCCGAAGAAATCCGGTGGGTTACGGCCAATCCTGGACCTGCGCATCCTGAACCGCTCCCTTCACAGGCTGCCGTTCAAAATGCTCACGGCCAAACGCATCTTCGAGTGTGTGCGGCCCCAGGATTGGTTTGCAGCGATCGACCTGAAGGACACCTACTTCCATGTCTCCATTTTCCCTCGACACAGACCGTTCCTGCGGTTTGCTTTTGAGGGGCAGGCATACCAGTACGCGGTTCTCCCTTTTGGGCTAGCCCTGTCTCCTTGCGTCTTTACGAAGGTCGTTGAGGCAGCCCTTGTTCCCCTACGGGAACACGGGGTTCGCATCCTGAACTATCTCGACGACTGGCTGATCCTAGCTCACTCTCGAGACCAGGTTTGCGAACACAGGGACCTAGTGCTCCGGCACCTAGCTCGTCTGGGCCTTTGGGTCAACTGGGAGAAGAGCAAACTTTGCCCCGTGCAGAGGATCTTTTGATCTCGGTATAGAAATCGACTCGCCATGTCCGCGCAGTTTACGAGCGAGTGCGCGCAGTCACTGCCGTTTTGCCTGAGACAATTCGAGGGCAAGAGCGCGGTTCCACTGAAGTTATTTCAGAGAATCCTGGGGCATATGGCATCTGCAGCCGCGGCAACGTCGCTCGGATTGCTTCATATGAGACCGCTTCAGCTCTGGCTTCGCGACCGAGTCCCGAGGTGGGCATGGCAACACGACATGCTCCGAGTAGGACCTCCTTTCTCAGGGACGGGGCACCCTATGGCACCATCGTCCCGATTTCTGGAACCTCCATGTGTGGCTCCTGGACGGGACGAGGTAGGTTTGAGTACCCTACCACCAGCGGTGGTGGCTACCATCACTTCCGCTAGAGCATCGTCCACGAGACATGTCTACGTGTTGAAGTGGAACCTCTTTGTCAACTGGTGCTCTTCTCACCAAGAAGACCCCCGGAGATGCCTGATCAGTGTCGTGCTTTCCTTCCTGCAAGATGGGTTGGAGCGAAGGCTGTCTCCCTCCACCCTGAAAGTTTATGTTGCTGCTATTGCCGCACATCATGACGCAGTTGAAGGTAAGTCCGTGGGAAAGCACGACCTGATCATCAGGTTCCTGAGAATAGCGAGGAGACTAAATCCTCCTCGCCCTCCTCTCGTTCCCCCTTGGGACCTCTCAGTGGATCTAACTGCCCTGCAGAGTGCTCCCTTTGAGCCTTTGCAATCAGTGGAGCTTAACTTCATATCTATGAAGACAGCGCTCCTGGTTGCATTGGCCTCCATCAAAAGGGTCAAATTGGTGTAACAACCCCACCCAGTGAGGTTATATATATTATAATGTATATTATTAGACAAAATATATACATTTAAAGACGTTTACTTTCAAAAACGAAGTAAAATCATTCACTGGCTTACCATATGGTCACTCGATGAAGTACGATACGAGTAAATGTCAGGGTAAGACCATAGACAGTAAAAGAAAGACACCTCTGGCCACTGGGTGGGGTTGTTACACCAATTTGACGCTGGGAGAATGAAGGGACATGTTTTTAAATTGACCAAATTAAGTTTGTGTATGTATCTTTTACGCTCTATGGCAGACAGGGTGGACATATAATTACTTGACATGTTTAATCTTAATGATTTCTTAAGTTATTCACGCCTTTCGGCTGTGTACGGACGTTGTTTTGTGACGCTATTTTGTATTGAAGTCTATGGGAAGTCTAGTTTATTTCCCCCAAAAGTGGGCGTGAATCTGTTCAGAGACATTCTATGACGTAGCGCCGGTTGTGCGTATATCATTCGCTGTACAGCTGTCAATCATCTGACGTGGTCCAGCGTGACCTCTTCTGCATGATGCGTCATGTGTACACTTCCTCATACTGGACATCCGTGATAACAAAGCGAAACTGACATCTCTTCACCTGAAACAAGGAACTAATAAATGCACGATTGAAATATTATGTGTTTTGTGTGTGATTTTCGTGCGATTTGGGGTTTTCATATGAATAAAGAATGTTTACAGAATGCATATGCTAGGTAAGGGTAGCCCCATAGCTTCATCTAAAATGCTAAATATAACATATTTCAAAATCTTTTCATGACTTGAAACCATTTTAATCCGCGACCGGAATATGATACAAATACTCGATGTTGTTTTAAAGTGAACTTTGAATAAAAGTGTAATATTAATAAATTAAATTGTGTCATGTAGCTTGAGGCTAACTTACTTGTTGCGCTAATGCACCTGCTTGCAGAAGCTATTCCATTTCATACAATGATTTTAAAAAAAATAATTCGCATTTAAAGCTGCAGTAGGGAGTTTTGAGAAAACGTTGACTTAGCCTGAAAATTTGAACAAGCACAACTTACAGGTCCCACCCCCTTGCTCTCTGCTGCGCTACAGCCCTCCCTCCACAGCTCGTCCTCCACAGTGGAGCCCGTCGTGAACGCGCAGGCTAGTAAACAGGGCCACCGATAACAGCGGATAAAAAGTTATATGGCACATTCACTAATAGGGACTAAACGTCAATAATATGCTTTACATTGACTATGGCCTGCCCATACTTTGACTACAAACTTGGTCCTCAAATCATTATTTATTTTGCAATAGCCTACATGTAACTTTATAACGTTGCACTCTTTCTATAAGTTATAAATAGCTAGTAAGATAACGTTAATATAACGGTAACTAACGTTACAGTATGTAAGTAATTATTCTAGTGATATATAATGCTAGATAAGGTGTGCTAGTACATTATTTCAGCAACATGACAAGCCAGTGAATTAGCAGGTTTCAATTGTTGCTTAGCAGAGTGCGTGACATTTTATCTACATGTTATGCGGCTAGAGTTTTGACACCGAGTCAATGGGCTCTGTGTAATTCTTTCTTTTTCGCTTGTTTATCATCATCAGTCTTTTTCCTTTTACCTCTTTGTTTTATGAGCAGGTGTCACTCGAGAATTGGCAGTTTAGGTTGTTTCTCCGTCATAAGCACAGCTGCAGCACGCCGGCAATCTTGAGTTTGAACGACGGCTCGCGCTGTGCAAGAGAGGGGTGTGATCAGCGCGTACACGAGCGTGATTGACACTGCTAAGACATTCCTCCTGGCTCTGATTGGTTGTTTCTGACCGGGAGCGTGTATGTCTTGCAAATGGCAATAGGACCACTGGGAGGAGCCAGAGGAGCTTGATTTTTACACAGATTATCTGTCTCATATTCTACTGTCAGGACATAATGACAGTTTTAGCAAATACATTTTTTCAAAAGTTACCTACAGCAGCTTTAAAGTTCCAAGAATTGTTTGTTTTCTAACAAGACTTAATATAATAGGTGGATTGATCATGTAGGGTGGGATCAGAGAGGTTTAGATGGCCAATACAGGCTATAATGGCTGAATTCAAACAAAAGAATAAGGATAAAAGAATTATGAAGATTAAGTCTCATACCGGCAGAGGTGTGAAAGGTTGGTCGATTAAATGAAAAGAACATGAATGGGGCCAGTTCTCCTCGCCAGACATTAGTCAGAGACTGTAAATGGGTGTTTACAGGGCAATAAAATATTTGATGAGAATCTTATATTAGCATTCTCTAAAACTTCTCTGAAGTCTCACCTGACATGGTCTCACAATAGGCTTAATAAAATGCACAATTTTAGAGATATCATCCTCAGATTTTAAATGAAGCATGACCACAATTGTGGCTACACTTTAGTTGTGGTTTCAAGTTGCTATCCTAAATTCACATAATATTTTTATACATTTAATAAATATGTTCTTAATATTTGTTGTTTTTGTTTTTATGTTTGAGCTTATATATCTCAATATTAATAATAGTCTGATTAATTTTGAGTCTTGAAATGTAAACTCTCAAGGGTTGGATTTCTAAATATATGTTGGTTATGTGTCTATTCAGAATGACTTATGAGCAGCAACCTTTTTATTTTGGGTATGTCATGAATGCATCACTTGCCAAAATTGGGGCCGACTAGTAATTTAAACATACCCGGGTATGTCACATAACCTGCTTTCTGGAATACCCCCCAGATTTACTTTATTTCTGCCATTCATCTACAGAAGTTATTTTTGAGAATTAACAGAGGTGCAGATGTTGACGTTTTATTGAAAATGTTTGGTTACCATTATGGAAGTTTGCCTACCTGTCTATATTTCATATTTCAAAATATTTCTGTTGATTTCACACATTTAGTCTGGCAATTCATCTAATACAATGTGAAGTTTATGCAACAATTACACATTAACTAATATAAGTAAATTCCTTACCGCCACTGGATCCATCGAGTTCTTCTTCTAAAGTGAATCCTAAGCTTATTCCTCACACCGCGTCTTCCAAACTCGGTGAAGGGAATGATGAAGCTTGATGCTTTGTTTACTGAGGTAATGGGGCCGTTTACAGGTTTTTGTGCCTCACACGTGGACTATTTGCGTGTCAAAGGCTGTGCAGCAAGTGGGTGTGGTCACATTAGAGATGATGAGCAAGCCTTGAGAAACACCTCGCATTGGTTTCATACGGATTACATAAACAGATAATATTTGTTTTTTAAATGAATAACTCCATTTAAAAGTAGACACTTCAAATTTTCTAAAGACATATCTCTTATGTCTGTGTGGCAAGTATTCGCTAAGTTACAGTTCATTTTCAGACACGTTTCAGACTTCACTGAGAGAGAGATCAAGGTTTTATTTCTTTATTTTGCGAAAAGCACATAATTTTGTTTTTATTGTGAGTATACACAAATAAAAATAGACACTTAACAGTTTTGAATGATGTATAACACTTGACAAAAATCAACTGAGTTATTTGAGTCTCTTTCGACACTGATGAGAAAAAAAGAGAGGTGGTAAACGTCCTCATGTCTCAAAGCACATAGAAATTACACTAATAATGAACACAAACAACTTAAAGAGAACTGACCTGTACCACCTGACTGCTGCAGGTTCATTTTGGCGTTGATAGTGTTGCCATTGAAATGCATAAATTCGAGTCATGAACCGGTTTGAGTATAATATCACAGGTTTCAAATCTCTTTCAAATTACAGTAGTTATGGCATGAACTCAGCATAAGCTCGTTGTTTTGCTTGAGGAGAAACTGGTGGCTGCTTTTCGATTGCAGTGCTGGGTGACTGACGTCTGTCTAACTGCATAGCATGAAACGCAGTTATGAAGTGTGATGTCTGTGTGAGCAGGGTGCGCAGAGCATGAAAATACATACGTTGACAGGCCGAATGCATTTGGACCAAATGTAATGATTGGACAAAGATTTTATGGCCTTACACCTTCCACAGACGATATATACTGTATATATACATGTAAATACATTTATTTATATATTTGTGTCAACTAGACTCTCCCATGTGAAGGCCTCATCGACACAACAGCCATCAGCACTGATCGTCAACAAACCCGTCTCCATACCGGCGTGACTCCGATCTTCAACCAGATGGAACTGGATAATATTCTGATTGTTCCAAACCAATCTGACTTCTGACCTGTAATGCTGCCTGAATCATAAGCATACACTGTTCGTTCAAACTGGCCGCCCGACTGAGCCTGGGTTCTCCAAGGTTTTTTTCTCTATTCTGCCACCTGATGGAGTTTTGGTTCCTTGCCACTGTTGCCTTTTTCCACCTTTGATGCCATTGGCTTGGCTTGCTTAGTTGGGGACATTAAATGTAACATTTAATTTAATATTCAACAATAATATTGATCTGCCTGCATTGAAACTATTATACAAGAACTGAACTGAACTGAGCTGGACGATGACATCACGGTTTACTCCAGAGCGGCTATATATATATAAATGAACTGAATTAATAACTTTTTTAAAACAAAAATGAAACCACTGAACTTACTTAAGCTGGGCTGTGACGCTATTTTCTTCTGGAAACAAACTTTTTTTTTGCATTATTTTCCTGTTATCTCTGTAAAGCTGCTTTGAAACAATCTGCATTGTAAAAAGCGCTATATAAATAAATGTGATTTGACTTGACAACTACTTGACCATTTAAGTCAGTAATTGCTATCAGGATGTGAAGAGACTTTCAACCTGCATAACAAAAAATCCCCTACCCAGCCTTTAAATGCAATAAAATCAACCAATAAATTGTATTAATCCAAAATATAATTAACTTTTGAGGATTCGCAACATTTTTGTTTTGTTGATAGTAATACGTTTTAGATACTGTCAATGTTGAACTTGTACATTTGCATATCCATCCAAACATGGAAAAATTCATGCGTTACAACACTTTATGGACAAATACCTCAGAGCTCAGTGCTAATGAGCTCATGTTGCCATGTTTAATTCAGTGAGTGCTGACCATGTTGTAATTATATATTTTTTCAATTCCAATTTGCTGAAAAAAGAAAAGAAAAGATAAAAGAATAAACTCTTTGCAGTCTGAAAAAACAAAGACGACAAATTTGTCATTAAATGCAAGGTCATGTCGACATCATTGCAATGCTGGATACAATATTCCACGGAGTGCTCTTTAGTTATTTACTACTTATGTAGATATTTCATGCATACCATTCTGTGCATAGTTTTTAATGCAGTGCTAGGAAGTATGCTAATCCAAACCAATCCCACATTGGTTCACCCCAGTTTAACATTTGACCTCGTGCAAATGAAGCGGATAATTGAATTAAACCTTTATTATTTTAAGTGAACTTCATCACCTGTGGTAATTTTTTTCCATTTTCTAGTAGTTTACTATGTTTGTTTGAAAGATTATGAATATAGGTCCCACACAAATGAAACAAATTGCATGTTATGAGTTTTTCTTGGCGACGAATGCCTTGTCATATTTTAAAAAAACATCAATGTCAGACACTTTTACTTGATGTTAATGACATTTGACTGACACAAAATGTTTTCCACATGAATTATAAGGCATTCATACATACCATATTTAGTAATGTATAAATACTTCTTATTCCATAATGTGATGCACTATGGATGGTATGATGTGTAATTTCCAGGAGGCCCTAGTGTCACGGAAAGGGGTATTTTCTAGAATCTTCCATCATTTTCTGTTTCAGCTGTCTGGTAGGAAACAGATAATACCAAATTGGGGGAAAATTGTCCAAATCTGTGCACAATTACCCCCATCTCTCCTCAGTAAGACTCCCATGGCACTGTGGTTTCCATCGCTGCATGAGACCAAGCTCAGCACTCAGTCCTATCAGCCTCCATTTTCTGACCCTCTTACAAACATTACTGTAAACTACAGCCGTTCAGGTGCATTTACTGGCATCCCTTCTCAAATAGTAAAGCCTTTGGACACAAGGTGTCCGTGTGTGTCAGTGAGAGACAAACAGAACAAGAGCAAGAGGCATTTAGAAATGGAAAATGTGTTGTCAGTGCAAAGTGAAGTTTTCAGAGTCCTGGAGGGTTACAAGGCCAGCAGGGATTAAGTTATTGAATTGCACTGCTAAATTGATGGATAATCTTCCCCCCTCACCCCCGCAAGTTGGAAACATAAAAATCAAAGGAAGATCTTTCATGTTGTCTGATTTCTGTGTGATTGATATATTAACATATCTTTGAGGATGTCTCTAGAGCTCATTTGGCCTGGTCTGAGATCCTTTGCTTTTATCAAAATAAAAGTAACACTGATGAAAAACTCCTAATTCTATCATAAAAAAAAATAATAAAAAAAATGTTGATCAAACAGATTAGACTTTCTCTAAATTTGGGTTTTGGGATACTTCAAAGTCCAAACCAAGTGAGCTGCCTACAGAGGGAGCATTTCAACAAGACATAACAATCTGTTCTGAAATCATTTGAGAAGGCAATCCCAGAATCCACTACAAGAAAGTGAACTTTTTTATTTTAATATATTTAAAAATGGAATTTTTTATTGTGATGGCTAAGCTTAATTTTCAGCATCGTTACTCTAGTCTTCAGTGTCACATGATCCTACATAAATAATTATAATATGGTGGTCAAGAAACATTTCTTATTATTGTCATTGCTGAAACAGTTGTGCTGTTTTTGTAGAAACTGTGTTGTGTTTTTTTTCAGAATTCAGTGAAGAATGCAAAGTTCAGAAGAACAGCTTTTTTTTTAAATAGAAAATAATGATAAATATTAGTAATTTAATGCATCATTGCTTACTGAAAGTATTAATGTCTTTCAAAAAATATCCCAAACTTTTGAATACACACTTTTCAAAAAAAAAAAAAAAAAATCAAGCATTTAATTCCACACAGATTTATACAAACTCACATTTCACAATCTGTAAAGAAAAGATTCTTTTTTAAACAAAAAAAGCTTTATTTCAGTTTTTTCTTTTTTTTTCTTGTAGTTGTCCTTTGCCAGAGCATTTGAACATTTTATAGAAACTCAAAATATGTTTTATCCACATGATTAAGAAATAAAAATAATTTCATAGTAGCACTTGGAGAAAAAAAAATATATTCAGGACTACATGTACCAGAATGAATCGTGATACAATCAGGAAACAACAACAACAACAACAACAGCAACATCTGACTTGTCTAGACTCATTTAACTGCAGAACTGGTACCATCGTTGCTCTAATAATTCAAGGGTCTACATTATAATTTCATATCACATATGAATAATTTCTGTTGCTCTTTTGCAAAGTTAAAAATAACACAGGAATAAGTAAAATATAAAAGTTCCAACAGACATTTAAAAAAAAAAAAAACTTTTTCATTCTCTTAGACAATCCATGCCGACTTGCCTTGAAATCTTCATGACATTTATTATTACAGTCACAAAACAATTCCAACGCACAAATATTCCCACATCTTTATAGTTTCTCCTTTCTGTTATTTTTTTTTTTCATGAAATTGTCACAAAACAGAAGTGCTATGTGGATTTTAATCCCTCATATGGAGTCATGTTATGTAGCATTTCTATTTGCAGTGCAAGGCCTCGGTCCATCAGTCTTTACGCCAAAGCCTGTGATGTCATAATGATGTCACAGTTACCTGGCGCTCAGGGTCCTGGGGCCTCTTATTCAGCGGTCCTTCACAGCACGGATAAAGGGAGCAAGTGCAAGTGTGGGAGATCTATGCGTGACGGAGCGGCACATAGAAAAGACCACATTCAAAAATGACAGCTAGAGAGAGAGAGAGAGAGAGAGAGAGAGAGAGACAGGCTGGAACAAAAGTTAGAAAGGAGACCTGACAACAAACACTTCTTTGACACAGATATCCCTCTTCCACTTGGCACTGTATACACTGCAAAAATTCGTTCTCTTAATCTGTATTTTTGTGTTGTGTAAAACTGCGTAAGATATTAAGAGGATGTTTTCAGAGGATATTTCTTTTTTTTTCTTGTTTAAGTGTAAACCTCACAAAAGTTTGTTAGATTTATGCTTAATATAAACAAACGAAAACAGAAAATTATTTGTTATGGAGCCCCTAAAGTGGCATTTGTGCCATGTGCACAAATGTTCTA
The DNA here is from genome assembly GCF_029890125.1 of Rhinichthys klamathensis goyatoka. Lineage (NCBI taxonomy): Eukaryota > Metazoa > Chordata > Actinopteri > Cypriniformes > Leuciscidae > Rhinichthys > Rhinichthys klamathensis. Next base: position 2,826,412 of record NW_026606637.1, read on the forward strand.
CGTGTGTACAAAAAACTTGTGTGCAAAACTTTCAAATTTACGTTTTTTTTTTCTGTGTGTGTTGCACATGTGAATGAGAAATGTATTGTGTTCATGAAAAAACTTTATAAAACTTTCTTGTTCACAGTTTTGCAACAAAAAAAAAATCCATTCGGAAATATGCACATATGGAAAACTTGTGTGAAAAAACAAGAACATTTCTGTTCTCTTGACATAGTGAGTGTGAACGAGAAAATGTTTAATTCTGTTGCGATGGGAAACCAGAACATTTTCAGAGAAAAGTTTCTTTTGCAAAAGTGCATATGCAAAACTTTTCTCATGTGAAAGTGTTTTTTTCTGTCACTTTAGGGGCTGCATAATTTTCTAATGGGGTAAATTTAAAAAATAAAAAGATTTTTATATTTTTACTGCAAAACAAGTCAAAAATACTCACTAAGAAAATTATTAATATTATTTTTGCAGTTTGAGACAGATAAACTCATTTTAGATTGAGCACCAGTGAAAAAAAGGCCATATTTAGCTATTGTTTTTTTAATCTACGCAACATTCTTGTTTTTTGTATGACAAAAAAGATAATTATATAGAAAAATCTACACTGTCGTCTGTCACTCCCCTCCCATGAATCTAAAAGCCTGAAATGTTCCATGGTTGCATGTAATCTCTTCCCAAAGCCAGTATTTGCCCCACTCCCCCTATTAAAAAAAGTTTTAAGTAGTGTCTTTGGCAGATTCACAGATAGATTTGTCTCCTTCTCTCAATGAGTAATAGAACAAGTTTTTTTGTAGTAATTTTTTAAGGGACTGTGACTGCTCTGTACATCTGTTCATATGCGAACATTGGCATACGTGCACCCACAAGCACAAACTCACTTGCACACTTTTACGATCTCACAATAGTGAAAACTGAGCTCAGATGACAGTAAAGGCTCAGGTAGGTGGTTAACGCAGACAAACAGAGAGATTCAGATGACAGTCGCTTGAATCTTGACACGAGGATGATAGTGGGATGTCGGCAGAAAAGTACAGCACACTCAAAAATGCTGGCCGCTTCACATGTCTTTTGTCAGTCGAGCAAGAAAGCCTATGCAAGAACGCCCATATTTGGGCATTTGGGCGAGGCATATTGTCATTGTAAATTAGAGATGGTTTTCGGATGTCCAGCCGGGTTGCAGGGTTGGTAAAAATCCATTTCAACAGTGCAAAGAGCAGGTGAGGAAGCAATGTTTGTTGGCTAGACACCAGATCTCATGGGGTGGGGCATGTCATTGTGATGTATGATGGGGTGGGGCAGGTTGGGCGTGGTCAGGCTCAGTGGATTATAATGCTATGAGGGACACAAAAGCAGAAGCAACGGAAGCATGTGCCACAAGCTGGGCGTTAATGCCCAACCACTGCTGGAGTCATCTGTCAGGAAAGGCTCTGGAGACTCGTACAGAGAGTCATCTGAGAGAGAAAGGAAGAGAAATAATGCATATTAAAGGGATAGTTCACTTTGAAATTAATTTTTGATATGTTTTAGCTTACCTCCAGTGCATCCAAGATGTAGGTGTCTTTGTTTCCACAGTATCTTCAATTTTGATAATTTTAGGTAAAACCGTTGTTGTCTGTCAGTCAGACAATGGAGGTGAAGGGGGTCCTCCTCAAAGAGCAGTCAAAATTAAACATTATTTAATGACTCGTAAATGTAAGTACACATTGATGCCCTAAGACACGAAACGAGTGGTTTTTGTGAGAAAACGAACAGTATTTATATTGTTTTTACCTCTTGTAACCACAGCCATGTCCAAGTTATCTGAGGGCGCGGACGCTTCCGTGTGTGACGTGTACGCAGACTGGTGCATAGATAAACTAGATGTCGCCTTGGCGACGGCAGTTCATTGGAACGAAACCTTAGCCAAGGCGACATCTAGGGTATATATATCTATGCACCAGTCTGCGTACACGTCACACACAGAAGCGTCCGCGCCCTCAGATAACTTGGGCATGGCTGTGGTTACAAGAGGTAAAAACAATATAAATACTGTTCGTTTTCTCACAAAAACCACTCGTTTCGTGTCTTAGGGCATCAATGTGTACTTACATTTACGAGTCATTAAATAATGTTTAATTTTGACTGCTCTTTGAGGAGGACCCCCTTCACCTCCATTGTATGACTGACAGACAACAACGGTTTTACCTAAAATTATCAAAATTGAAGATACTGTGGAAACAAAGACACCTACATCTTGGATGCACTGGAGGTAAGCTAAAACATATCAAAAATTAATTTCAAAGTGAACTATCCCTTTAATAATCATGTTGCACCATTGCCTTTTTCTGTCTGCTCCATATTACTTACAAACAGTAGAAAACAAACTGACAACAGCAATGTGCATTTCAGGAATCTTCTGCACAGGAGTGATTATAGGTTATTCATTGATCATTGAAAATATTCATTGCAGGAACAGTTTCAGCCTCAGGGGTACTCGGTCCTCATTCAGATCATATGATTTGGTTTGGTGGCATGTTTTTATGTTATTTTAGACTAATCATTTTAGACTCACTGTATTAATAATTAGAAATATTATTTTATTATAGTATCTGCATAATATATAAAAAACGGTATATATAATTATATGGACAAAAGTATTGGGACACTTGACTATTACCAACAGGGACTGTAATGACATTGCACTCTAAACACATAGACATTAATATGGAGTTGCAGCTATAACCCTTTGCAGCTCTAACAGCGTCTACTCTTCCGGGAAGGCTTTCCACAAGATTTTGGAGTGTTTCTGTCAGAATTTTTGCCCATTCATCCAGTAGAGCATTTGTTCGATGGGATTTAGGTCAGCCCAGTCAAGTTCTTCCACACCAAACTCATCCAACTATGTCTTTATGGACCTTGTTTTGAGCACTAGGGCACAGTCCTGCTGGAATAGAAAAGGGGCTTCTACAAACTGTTCCCACAAATTTGGAACCATAGCATTGTCCAAAATGTCTTGGTATGGTGAATCATTAAGATTTCCCTTCACTGGAAATAAGGGGATTAGTAATGGCCTCCTGAAAAACAGCCATAAACCATTATCCATTCTCCACCGAATTTTACAGATGGCACAATATATTCAGGCAGGTAACGTTCTCCTGGTATCCGGCAAATCTAGACTCACCCACCAGACTGCCAAACAGAGAAGTGTGATTCGTCACTCCACAGAACACGTTTCCACTGCTCCAGTGTCCAGTGACAGCGTGCTTTACACCACTCCATCCGACACTTGGCATTGGCATTGTACTTGGTGATATAAGACTTGCAAGGAGCTGCTCGGCCATGGAAACACACATCCTGACGCAGTTTTTGCTGATATTAATGCCAGTGGAAGATTGGACCTCTTCAGATTTGGAATCACCATGCCTCTCAGCACTCGGTGACCCCACTCTGTGACTATGTGGTCATCTGCTTTGTGGTTGATTTGCTGCTGTTCCTAATCGCTTCCACTTTCCGCTTCCACAACACATCATGAAATCTTCACAACCCCAAACTTTTGAACAGTAGTGTATATATTTTAAATAGTGTGTGTACATATACAAAAATTTTTACACTATTTATATTTTTTATATTTATATTTAAAATATATTTAACATTTTGTACATATTTATATAGCCTCTGTTGCATTTTTCTAATTGAACACACATTATAATTATAGTTATTTGCTAATTATATTATTTTTCATATTTCATTGTTAGAAAGAGAACCGTCACAAGACTTCTTTCTTCATCACATACTTTTTTATATATATATACTATTTTCAATCAGATTTAGTTAGAATCAGTCATATGTAAAATGGGATTCAGCTTCTGTGCATTGTTTACTCTCTCACTGCTGCCACCTCTAGCCCCTGGCCCATCCTTTTTTCTCAGCCTGCCTTTCATTGAGCTTTTGTCTCAGGTCTAACAATTCCAGTCTCTTGATCTCTAAATACATTATAATGGGGTCTGGGGTTTAGATTAACCCTTGTGTCTACAACAAGATTAGGATTCCACCCTGTCAGGGAGAAGGAAAATAAACAATGACATGGAGGGGTCACACCGGATGATAAAGCTTTTCACTGACAGGCATCTGCTGTTCTTTTTGTTACTCTCCATCCTGTATGCACTTATATTTATTTCATGAAAACATACCAAAGTCCACAACCTACTGAAACAATATGCAGCCCTTTGCAACAACTTTTTACACCTCTAAAGTCCAAAAGTGGACAAAGGATGAGAACTGTGAATTTGAATTCAATCAATTGAAGTTACATTCAATCAGAGATTAAATTGCTAATTGTGATTCAATTTAAGTGAAAGGCAATGTGCATTATCTCTGAGAAGCTGGATGGAGTCACGAGTGCTCTTGTAAACAGATACATGATCGACTGAGAGGTGGATCGTTGTTTCAATTTGCATGCGATTGTCTGAACTGCTCTCTGGAACACTTCTGTTTGCTAACAATTACATCACGCTAATGGGCTGTCACATGAGCTGTGGCTTCTCCTCGAAACTTACACAATGCCTAAATTATGACTGCAAATAGTAATTGTAAGGAATTTAACAATTCTAATTGTTATTCTGATTCCATTTCCTTATTGATTTGATAAATATGGGACCTCAAACTACACATTCTTAGATTGTACATTACAAGTTTTTTTAGGACTCTGTAATTAATGTTGGTTTTATATAGTTTTGATTTTCAAAAAAAAAAAAAAAAAAAGTTATAGTTTAGATTTAACTATTCTAAAAATGTCATGTGGTTTAACCAGATAAAAGTTATTTAAGTTTCTACACCCTATAGGTCTACACCCTATATGGTTGTACACATCTCAATCAATGTTTTCAATGTTTGTTTTTTTTAATGATTTTTTAAATGTTATTTTTAAGGTAAAAATTATATTTTAGAAATAGTCTCAGTTACGTACAGTATATGTTACCCTCGATCCCTGAAGGAGGGAACAGAGATGTTACGTCGGAAGTGAACCGACAAATTGGGGATCGCTTTGAGAGACCAATCTACTTCGAGTATAACTAAATGAGCCAATGGACGTTGGCATATGAGATTTGCATCTTATGTACCCTTTAATACTTTAATACCCCCGCCCCACAGCGGGGGTATTAAAGGGGTCATATAATGCCATTTTTGTACAAGTTAAAATGAATCTTTAGGGTCTAAATGAAAACTTTGTAATATACTTTTATTAAAAATTCTCATTAGTATTGTAAGAAAACACTCATTTTACCTGGTCAAAAACAGCTCTGTTTTTAGCACGCCGTTTCAGTGCATATGCTTTTAAATGATAATGAGCTTTGCTCACTCCGCCCCTCTGTTCTGCGGGCGTTTAGACACAACGCACGTGGAGTGTTGCCTTGACAACAGTTGAAGGTATATTTTGGAGAAAGAATGGCAGCGGGAGTCTCTGAGGACACATCTGTGCAACTGTATCAGTTTGAACCGGAGTCGGACCCGGAACAAGATGACGGCCGCAAAGAAGTTCGACAATTAAGGCTTGAACAGGACGTTTCTGAATGGTTGGTTAACGTAATGTCACTTTGATCTATCTTTGTATGCACTGGCAGTGGCAGGGTAGAGTAGTGAGATACGAACGCTATGTGTTTACTGATGTATAGGTTAGTTCGTTGACAGATTGATGTTACAGTTAATGGTCATGAACAACTTTTTTTCGCGATTTGCAAAGATTAATATAAAGGTTAATACAACTTTACACTCACTTCTTCTGGAGGTGCAGCAGGGACACGAATAGTTGGTACCGATCTTTTTTTCAGGGGCAGCTTCTTAGCAAAACCAGCTCATACTGACCCTTGTTTATAAAGCAGTCTGGTGTGAAATGATTCGCGCAAACATGAAAGCATTGACGTTGCTCGTGGGGAATATTCCTTTCGAAAACAAAACTCAGCCACTGTGTCTTCAGCGTTTCGGATTTAGGAACATCAAAATGACTGCTGTGTTCGTTATTACACCCAAGAACAGAACACCACAATCGCTTAGACGCCATTCTGCTATAGTGTATCAACAATGACGGACTATGATGACAGCTCGCTCAGGGCGGGGATGTGTTGAAACGCTGCTGTCAATCAACAATCATGGGAGGGGCGTCCGATTTAGTGACGTCACAAAATCGAACGGCTCAATTTGAGGCAGGGGAAAACATTTTAAGGAGATTAAAACAAAAACACTGGATGGATTTTTATCATTATAGGATGGTTGTGTACAGGCACTGCCAACACACATTTCAGTACAATCAACTTGAAAAAGTGCATGTACCATTATATGACCCCTTTAATACGGAAGCGGATGCATCGCATATTTGGTTTCCGCTGAGGAGCCAAGCCGGTGAACCTGTCTCCCAGTGGTGGTACAGCAACTGTGGCGACGGGACGTAAAGTCTCAGAGGGTTACATGCGTGACTAAGACGTTCCCTTTCAGTCGGTCATGTTTGACGTTACATCGGAAGTGAACCGACAAATTGGGAATATCCACCAACACGCCACTGTTGCTGGCCCTTCCAGCACCCTGCATCAGCAGAGAAAGTCAATCACTGCTGTCCCGCATGACCCACTCAGTGAGACTATTGGATAACACTGGGAAAGCGTGCCCTTCCCGCAGGGAGGTACCATGTGGAGGTTACCCATATGTACTGGCCAAGTAGGGCAGTACAACATATGGAAGGTCTATGGGGGGGCTCCAGCCTAGTGGGGGGGGAAAGACACAGGCTCACCGAGAGGGGAGGCCTACCGTGGAATAATACACATATGGGATCGCCACAGGGATCACTACATATGGACACCCAGCCTAGCACAGGTTCCACCAATGCATACAAGTGTTAGGTCTGGCATCAGATGCTCCACCACGTCTGACTGCCGAGGGTGGTGGAGGAACTCAACAGGGTTCACCAATTTGGAACTAATCTGGAGCAAATAAGCGCATGCATCCGGTCCACCGGAGGGGAATGGCGCAGCAAGCCGACACTGAGCGGGTTTCTAGTGCTACTGGTCACTTGGGGCGAGTACATGGGAGAATACCAGCTCTACACGAAGGCTATAAAATCTAGCGAACGTGTTGGGTTTCGCCCAGCCCGCAGCTCTACATATATCTGCCAGCAAGGCGCCTTGTGCCAACGCCTAGGAAGCAACACTTCTAGTAGAGTGCACCCTCAACCAGAGCGGGCAAGGCACCCCTTGGATTTTGGATTTGATACGCCAAAGCAATAGCATCCACTATCCAGTGGGCTAACCTCTGCTTGGAGACAGCCTTTCCCCTTCTGCTGGCCTTCGTAACAGGCAAAGATCTGGTCTGAGGTCCTGAAACTCTGCGTTCGGTCCACGTACAGGAGCAAAGCGCGGACGGGACAGAGCAAAGCTAGGGCTGGGTATGCCTCCTCCAAGGGCACCACTTGCAGGTTCACCACCTGGTCCTTGAAAGGAGTGATGGAGACCTTGGGAACATATATGTAATTCCAGGCACGATTTGTTGACCGAAAATGTTTGCAGGTCCCCTACCCTCTTGATGGAAGCCAATGCAACCAGGAGAACTGTCTTCATGGACAGAATTTGTAACTCCACTGACTACCGAGGTTCAAAGGGGGATTTCTGCAAATGCTGGTAAGCACCAGAGACAAGTCCCAAGAGGGTATAGAGTGAGGGCGAGGAGGATTTAATCTTCTTGCCCCCCTCAGGAACCTGATGATCAGGTCGTGCTTTCCTATAGATTTACCTGCATCGTGATGTGCGTCAATAGCGGCAACATACACTTTGAGGGTGGAGGGAGACAGCCTTCACTCCAACCCATCTTGCAGGAAGGAAAGCGTATGCAACCCTGATCGGGCATTTCTGGGGTCTTCATGGTGGGAAGAACACCAATCAACGAACAGGTTCCACTTCAATGCACTGCCGAAGTGATGGGGTCTACCAATGCTTGGGGCCAGTCCACCTAATTCCTCCACGTCCCGTCCAGAGACCAGATGTGGAGATTCCAGAGGTCTGGACTCGGGTGCCATAGGGTGAGAAAGCAGGTCCTTCCTCAGAGGAATGCGCCAGGGAGGGGCTGACGTGAGGAGCATCAGTTCAGGGAACCAGGTCCGATATACGCAATGGTCGCAGTGCTCAGCCGAAGTAGCCCTTTTCTGGTGGCCACCAGAAGAGGTACTAGATCGGGGGATAGGCGAAGGGACTCCACCTCGTCTGAGGTACTCGAGCAGGGTTTCTGCAGGTTTTATGACCTTTTTCTAAACTTTTTTCTAAATTTAAGACCTAAGACCAGTTAAAGAAAATTTAAGGAATTAAATTGAAGGGAAAATATTGACACGTCAATATGTTCTCTAAATGTAAATGTCTAGGAAGCACTTAATGAGTTGTATTAGCAACACTTCAAAGTTTGAAAATACAATTTCCAACAGATTGCCATTACTTTATAATTAATAAAAAAAATAAAAAAATAAAAAAAAGCTTAAAGTTGTAATAGCTTTGCCCCCAAACACTAGATTATGGAAATAACTTTTACAGTACCTTCTGATCACACTATAAGTGATGTTCTTTTTCAGAAGTTTTATCAGGGGCGACAGTGGCTCAGTGGTTCATGTAGGTTGTCTACAAACCGGAAGGTTGGTGGTTCAATCCTCGGTTCCACCTGACCAAGTGTCGAGGTGTCCATGAGCAAGACACCTAACCCCAGCTGCTCCCGACAAGCTGGATGGCGCCTTGCATGGCTGACACCGCCGTGAATGGGTGAATGTGAGGCAATATGTAAAGTGCTTTGGTGGCCATTGGGTCTGTGAAACTGCTATATAAATGCAGTCCATTTACCATTTTACCATTTATCTTGTTTTCCAGTGCAAATATCTAAAAGATTCTTAAATCAATATCCGTTATCCATTTTGAGAAGCAAAATTACATAAAATAAGAAATCTCGTGAAATCTTGTGTCATATTATGATTAAAACAAGAACAAATATCTGCCAATGGGTTCAGAAAAATCAACTTAATTCAAATGAAAAAGTAATTTTCATACCCATTGACAGACACTTGTTCTTGTTTTAAGCATAAACTGACTTAATTTTGTCAAATTTCTTCATTTTGCATCTCAAGTAAATGTACCTTGATTTAATTAAACAAAAATCCTGAGGAAGATATTCATTTTATTTTTTGCAGCGCATGCAATTTAATTTTGTAATTTATTTTAGGGCCCTGTTAAATCTGAGTCAAAAAGAATGTCTAATTAATTGCAATCATAAAACATATAAAACTTTTTGTCAACAAACACAACAAACATTTTTTTAGGGCCGTTTTATTTTTCCTCAAATTCCGTTTTATTTTGACCAAATTCTGAGTTTTCCATTTTTGGGTGAACTATTTGCTCACATGAGGGTGAGTAAACTATGACAGTTTTCATTTTTGGGTGAACTATCTCTTTAAGTGTACAGACCGCAGGGCTTGACATTAAGCTTTGTCAAGTGCTTGTCAAGTGCTTGGTCATTCACTTGTCAGAGTAAAAAAAGCTTGTCTGGAAAAAATAGAATTTTTTTTGTTTTGTAAATCTAATTTATTCTGAAGCAATATTCTCAGTGTTCTATCAGCTTTGACATTTAAATCTGCATTTTTGTGATATTTAACCGGAGGGCTTTTTTTTTACCTTTATAAATGTTTTTTTTTCTAATCTTATAAATGTATTAAATGTAAATTCTTAAATTTGATCTGAAAAATTACAACTGCATTAAACAATTTTATGATATTGTTTTGAATATTTTTTTGAAAATACAAACAAGAAATGTTGGGAAAAAATTATAAACATTAAACTAAACCACTAGTAGATGGCGGAAATTGACCGTCTTAATGAGTGAGTCATTCATTCAAACGATTCGTTCAAACGGCTGATTCGTTCAGTAATGAAACGCATTGACTGTGAGATGCGCTTTGGTTCTCCTGTGATCCTTGTTTGGAACTATTTTCGATGCTGAAATATAACAAAAACAGTCAATATTGGAGGAATTTGCATCTAAAATGTAAATGACTTCAATTTTATCTACTTCAATTTTTTCTACTTTGCCTCAATTTTATCTACTTTGAACTGTCGTATGAAATCAGTATGAAAACTGTCGATGTTTAATTGTTTAACTGTATCATATATTATATATGTAAAAATTCGACATTTTGATTTTTTACTGCAGTATGTTAACAGAGGCCCTGTTTACACGAGAACGCTCGCGGGTGAAAACGTAAAAATATTTTATCCGATGTGCCTTTCGTTTACACGGCGATGGCGTTTTTGGGGCTTAAAAACGCAAAAAAGTGAAACCACCCTCCAGAGTGGAAATCTTAAAAACGCTCCAAAGACGTTCCCGTCTAAAGGGTAAAAACGCAAAAGTCTGCTAGACAGTTAAGGTTGTACGCAGGCGCGCATTTCACATTGCCACCTAGCAGCCTGGAGTGCATACTACATCGAATTTCACACACTTTTGCGTCACCATATGCACGCAGATTTCCCACCCATAACGCTCGTCTAAACGCAGAATAAAAAGTGATAACGCAACGCCAACATTGTTACAGCAACATTGTTACCGTCACCTCAAATGTAATAAAATCAGAGTAATTCACGCAGTTTGGTGATTCACTAGTTTGTTTGTTTTCGTTATTGACATTTTAATCAGGCTATATGTCTAGTCAGGCAAGTAAAACTCTCTATCACTTGCCACTTCAATATATCCACTTATCCCGGACAAGCGGCAATGTCGAGCCCTGACCTACTTTTGATTTATTCATCCAAAAGTGGACAATTAGGGGAATTCCATTAGGGGAAAGTTTAGAAAAAACAAACAAATATAGTCTATTCATTCGCCTATTCATTATTTTTCTCACATGAATAGGGTAAACATTTTTACCTTTAAATATCACCATGAAAATTACTGAGTTGATTACTTACATCAAGACAAACAGAAAATGTATTACAAGTTTTTTGAAATTGTTTGTTAACATGGACAAACAGTGCATAATCTAATTACATATGTGCTAATTTGCATAAATACCACAACAAATCTAAACATTGGGTATAGAAGGTGAATATGTATTGTTGAATCTTGTTGACATATAACAGTAAAAAACTTAATGTTAAGGTCTGAATGGAACCCATTACCCATGAACATTAATACATAGAGGCAGGAAGAAGTACTTTAGAAACCAGCCTTTATTAATTATTATTAGCTGGGGTTTGGGGCTGGGTCAGTGGGACTGTTTCTGGGGGATAAATCTGAGGGAAGAACAGAAGACATGGGTAAGGACTCTGAGAATGCAGAAGACAAAATGTAGGTAAAATAAAAAGTGTCTGGATCAAAAAATCTAGTTACGTACACAATGCACTCAATGCCCAAACCCCATCTCTGCAATAATAATGAATAAAGGCTGGTTTCTAAAGTACTTCTTCCTGCCTCTATGTATTAATGTTCATGGGTAGCCTAAATGTGTTCCATTCAGACCTTAACATTAAGTGTTTTACTGTTATATGTCAACAAGATTCAACAAGACATGTTCACCTGCTATACCCAATGTTTAGATTTGTTGTGGTATTTATGCAAATTAGCATGACATGAGGGAGAGTGATTTAAGCAGTGTTACCCATATGCCATGTCTACCTGGGATGAGGGGTTAAATAAACCAAGACCTCTGTGTTTAACTGCAGGCTATCCTGGTGTTTGTGGCTTGTGTGTGCGAACCCCTGTAGGTCTCTTAACGTCTGAACCTGCCTGCCTGGATTAGTTGAAGGTCAACATTTTTTGATTGTTATCTGCCCTGTGTGAGATGAATAGCTTCCTACAGCAAGTGTCCCCGAGGGGCAACACTATCGCTCCACCGTTTATGGTACACGAATGATCAGCCCCATAAAAAAAGCTGTCTTAGACATCAGTGGAGGTCCAGAGTGAAGAGAACAAAGTTCCTAAAAATAAATTAAGCTAAGCGTTTCACCCATCACTGGAGTTAATACATGTGTTCACAGAATTCCCAGGGTTGACCTGCTTAAATCAAACTGGACACGAGGATTGGGATGTGAGATTCCTGGTACCTATTTGCAAGTGTCACCATAAATAACATAATGGCGGACAGACTCTGGAACACACTCACTTGTAGGCTTGACGTACACCTTCAGTTTCAAACACGGCTTCCCACCAAGGTTGGGGTGTGGTGAAGCTGTGAAGAGACAGAGAAAGTGAAAATTACAGTTAATGTTCCTCACATAAATCTATGTGACTTGACATGATTTAGTTAGAAATGGCTTAAAAGTACATGGGGGACAAAAGTACATGTAATTTTACTGTTTTTACCTAAATCAAAGCAACTAACCCAAATCACCAAGTTCAACCAATAAAGCACAACACTGATCATTGTGGAAGTACTTTTCCTGATTCATTTTTTAGGGATTTAATTTTTTTTAAAGGGATCTGAAATTAATTAGTGTTATGAAGTCTAAAAAAGTAGTGAAAATCAGACCAAAAAAAAGTGTAAATGTCTACATAACTTATTTTAAAATACTACTTAAAATACTATTTAAAAACTACTCATCACACCCTGCAAAATGACGTAATGACTTCAAAGACTTCCAGTCCTTTATTATAACTATTAAAGTGATGGGGTAAGATGCAAAATCTCATCTCAACACTTTTGATAAATGATTATGCTATTTTTAATTTTGTAATTTTATCTGAATATCAAAATTTGTGAGATTTATTTAGTCAAAACTGTTTTGAGGTTAATTGTTCTGTTTAACTGAACAGTGTGAAGACTTTAGACACTTTATGTTCTTGCATTTTTCCATGAATGAGTGTTTATTTTAACATATTTACTGTTGGCTATGACTCATTTCAGGGCTGGCCAAAATTAACTTAAAATCAATCAGAGCTAAATGTATCTTCATGTTTATAAGTATAGCCTCATATTACGAGAAGGCTACTTTCTACAACCTTTATATGTTCACAGTAAGATTTGGTGAATATGTTAATATGATATATATATATATATATTAGGGCTGTCAGTTAAACGTGTTATTAACGGCGTTAACGCAAACCCATTTTAACGGCGGCAATTTTTTTATCGCGCGATTAACGGTCTTTTTGGCCTAGCAAACTTTGTAGTTTTTTTCACATGCTTTTGCAACAGGATGCGGCATGCGCGGCTCTGCGCTATGAAACCCATTCATTTCAATGGCTTGCGCAGCACGAGTACGTTCCCTTTCAAAAGCTACAATCGATGCTGCCTGCTTAGCGCATTGGGAACGTCTTTAACCGTGACCCACTGTGAATATAGTGTGTAAACACGTCGATAGAATCGACCGGAAGTAATATAGCCTCAGTCGGTGACGTCATTGGCGGGTGCCCGCGCGCACCCGCGAGGCTATAAATAGATGAGCCGCAGGTGTATCGTCAGGTCTTTTGTCTTCAGAGACCTCTCTGTGTTGGTGTGCAAGCATCTATTTTCTCTCTGCTACAGATCTTTGTTAGGAGTTATTTAGCTTTATACCTGACAGTGTGCAGATTTTTTACTCTTTCTCATCTCTTAACGTCATTTAAAAGAGTTCAAAAAGCAAAAAGAGAAATGAGTCAGCAAGCTAAGCGCTGTGTCCCTCCATGTTCTCAACCCATGTCAGAACTGGATACACACGCTTACTGCTTTGTGTGTTTGGGGGAGGAGCATGCGGCCGCTGCATTGGAGTCAGGAGAGTGCGAGCATTGTGAGCTTTTCACTGTTAAAATGCTTCGCGCTCGTCTTGGCTACTTTCAGTCTGCACCCGCATTATCATCGTGGGGCTCCCGAATGGATTTGGCTGACGAGCAAGAGACGGGTCTGTCCCTTTCGCTGGCTTGTTCACCAGATCCACTCGTTCCCACGCGTGATCCCGAAGTGCATCCCAGTGCTTCATCGGCTCACACGGGGGACGATAATGAATCTCTTGGGTCTGCGGACTTCGAGTAGCCAACCTCTGAGTGTTCCTCGCGCGACGATAAATCTGTCGAGGAGCTTCTCGAGGTGGTTACTCGCGCGGTGGCCAGATTGCAGCTTGACTGGCCTCGTGAACAAGAGACCCCCAAACACAGTAAGCTTGAGGATAGGTTTTTGTCCGGTGGCAAGGGGGAGGGACCTCAACATCAGTCTCTCCCCTTCTTCGAGGACCTCCATGATGAGCTATCTAAATCATGGAGAAAACCACATACCTCTCGTGTCTTCGTGCCTTCGACGTCGACTTTTTCGACTATCGTGGGTGCAAAGGCGCGAGGGTATGCGGAGATGCTCCAGGTTGAAGAGACGCTCGCCAGCTATCTCTCGCCTGGGTCTGCATCTTCGCTTAAAAAAACCTCCCCTCCCCTCAAAGCCATGTAGAATAACATCTTCGCTTGTGGGTAAAGCTTACCAAGCTGCAGGTCAGACTGGTGCTGCGCTGCACACAATGGCTGTGTTACAGGCATACCAGGCTGACCTCTTGAAGGACCTGAGTGCGGGTAAAACGATAGATGAGGAAGCGTTTTCTGAACTGCGCCGAGCCACAGATCTGTCTCTTCGTGCTTTAGTTAGCACGGAGAGGCATCTGTGGCTCAACCTCACAGGCATCAAAGATAAAGATCGTGTCTTTCTTCTTGACTCTCCGGTTTCTCCCTCTGGAACATCTCCCTCTGGCCTGTTAAATCTCAACTCAAGACTCATCTATTTACCCTGGCGTTTAACACTCTGTAGTCTGTTTCCCTGTTTTCTTGTTATTATTATTGAGTGCCTACTGGTCTCGTTAGGTTTTAAGTATGTATAGTAGTTTTATATTTGTGTTTCTTTGATTCCTTGTAAAGCACTTTGGTCAACTTCGGTTGTGTTTTAAATGTGCTCTATAAATAAATGGATTGATTGATTGATTGATTGATTGATTGATTGATTGATTGATTGATTGGCGACTCGGTCAACTCAGTGGTCACCAGGTTCAGGGAGGTCAAGAAGCATGAGGAGGCGTTTGTTCAGTTCCTTCCTCGCCGCACTCAAGGGGAGGAGCCATCGGCCACCCAACCTCTCTCTGGTCCTTCAAGACCTAGGGAGGTTAAAAAGCAGAGCATGGCGAGCCGTGCTCCTCCTAGTAAGAACTGGAGACAGGCTTGTCAGGCTCAGCAACCTCCCAAGCCAGACCTCAGGACTATCATCAACAGAAAGAAGAAGTCCTGATGGTCTGGCGCCCAGTCTGGTGGGGCTAGCCCCCCGCAGGACAGGGCGCGTATTATATCCGACCGCCCCTTCTCGTTACCCCCACAAAACCTCTCCACCCTTTGGTGCTTCGGGGGGCAGCGGTTTCCAGCGAAATGTTAGTTGTTCCGTTGCTCCCTGCTTTCATCCAGGGCACGGAACATCTAACATCCCCTCAAGAGGAAGTATTAAAACTGATACCACTATCATAGAGTCTGGCAGCATGGTAACTTCTGCCAGGGATTTCTGTTTGGGTATTAAGCATAGTACAAATAGGATACAGAATCCAATTTATTCATCGTCCTCCGCGTTTCAATGGGGTGGTCTCCACTTCCGTAAGACCGGAGCTGATGCATATACTATCACAAGAGCTACAAACTCTTCTGAGCAAAGAGGCCATAGAACATGTTCCTCTGCCAGAGAGGGAGTCGGGCTATTACAGCAGATACTTCCTGGTCCCCAAAAAGGATGGGGGGTTGCGTCCAATCTTAGATCTTCAAGGCTTAAACCGTACAGTCAAAGCGCTCAAGTTCAAGATGTTAACCGTCAAGACGGTCGTGTCGCAAATTCAACATCACGATTGGTTCGTCACGATCGATCTGAAGGACACATATTTTCACATACAAATATTGCCACAACACAGGAAGTTCCTGAGGTTCGCTTTCGGGGGCGAAGCATACCAATTTCGGGTTCTTCCAATCAGCCTAGCCTTATCACCCCGCACGTACACAAAATGCATGGATGCAGCACTGGCTCCATTGCGACTCCAGGGCATTCGCATTTTGAATTACATCGACGATTGGTTAATACTAGCACAATCGCAAGAGATGGTGCTTCAACACAGAGACATCGTGTTGGCTCATCTAGTTTCTCTAGGGTTGAGACTCAACACCAAGAAAAGTGTTCTTTGTCCTGCCCAGAGAACGACTTATCTCGGAATCGTTTGGGATTCGATCACGATGCGGGCACAATTGTCCCCAACTCGAATCGAAACCAGTCGGCTAACTATGAAGAAAGTCAGGCTAGGTCAAGTTCGTACTGTTCGTCGGTACCAAAAGATGTTAGGTTACATGGCTTCAGCATCCACAGTGATTCCTTTGGGGCTATTGCACATGAGACCCTTTCAGTTGTGACTAAAAGCCAGGGGATTTCATCCAAGGGCCAATCCTCAAAGGCAAATAAAAATGACGCGCCGCGGGCTTCGTACACTATCTCTGTGGCTCAGACCCCGGTTCCTCGCCTTGGGTCCCACTCTAGGGGCGCCTTGTCGTCGCAGATTGCTAACGACAGACGCCTCCCTGTTGGGCTGGGGAGCGGTCTTAAGTGGTCGTCCAGCTCAAGGGGAATGGGAGGGTCATCAGCTCGATTGGCATATCAACTGCCTCGAGCTGATGGCTGTATTTCTGGCCCTGAAATACTTTCTCCCTCAGTTGAGAGGCTGTCATGTCCTAGTGCGGGTGGACAACACAGCGGCAGTTTCTTATTTAAATCACCAGGGAGGTCTGCGCTCACGCAAACTGAACAAAATAGCGAGGCAGATTTTCCTCTGGGCCCAGGAGAAGTTCCTATCACTAAGGGCAGTGTACATCCCTGGGTACCAGAATGTGGGAGCAGATTTACTGTCCAGACAGAAACTGCTGACGGGGGAATGGAAACTCCACCCAGAAGTAGTCGATCAGATCTGGACCAGATTTTACAAAGCAGAAGTGGACCTCTTCGCCTCCCATCAGACAGCGCAATGTCCCCTCTACTTCTCTCTTAGTCACCCAGCCCCCCTGGGTCTGGATGCAATGGCGCACATGTGGCCCAAAATGCGTCTGTATGCGTTTCCTCCAGTGGCTCTGCTCCCGGGAGTTCTAGCCAGAGTTCGCCAGCAAGGGTCTTGCCTCTTATTGATAGCGCCGCATTGGCCGAAACAGAATGTGGTTCTCGGAGATAATATCTCTCCTCAACGGCTCGCCATGGGCGATTCCGGAGAGGAGGGGCCTTCTGTCCCAGGCGGAGGGCACGATATTCCATCCCAGGCCCGACCTGTGGAATCTTCATGTTTGGCCCCTGATGGGTACCAACTGAGGGACACTGGGCTTTCGCCTGCCGTTATTGAGACTATTCTAAGTGCTAGGGCTTCCTCCACTAGAAAGAGTTATGCCAACAAAAGGGGTGTTTTTGAAAGGTGGTGTGTTGTACATAATGCAGATCCGGTCAACTGCCAGATTGCTTCAGTTCTGGATTTCCTGCAGGAAAAATTATCAACAGGCACATGCCCCGCCACTCTCAGGGTTTATGTGGCCGCTCTTTTGGCTTGCCACGCCTTGGTTGACGGGGTGCCACTCGGGAGACATCCTCTGCTCGCTCGCTTCATTCGTGGGGCCAGACGACTGAGGCCTCCCGTAAGAACCAAGATCCCTTCATGGGACTTAGCTATAGTCCTAGAGGGTCTGGTTGAGACCCCCTTCGAACCTCTAGAGTCAGCGTCTGACAAACTTCTGACCCTAAAGATGTTTTTTCTTATGGCTATAACCTCTCTAAAAAGAATCGGGGACATGCAGGCTCTGTCAATATCGCCATCCTGCTTAGACTTTGCCCCAGGAATGGTGAAAGTGATTTTGCATCCTCATCCCGATGACCTGCCTAAAGTACCGTTTTCGGCTGTAAATCCGGTCACTCTTGAGGCCTTCTGCCCTCCTCCGTTCACAACGCCAGAGCAGGAGAGATCTCACAGACTGTGTCCAGTCCGTGCTCTTCAGGCCTACGTTCACCGCACTAGCCAGTGGCGTAAGTCAGAGCAACTATTTGTTTGTTATGGGGGCAGTAACAGGGGTGCTGCCGCTACTAAACAGACCATGCCACATTGGGTCAGGGATGCTATTGCTCTTGCCTATGAGGCGCGCGGCCAAGCTTCGCCAACGGGTCTAAGGGCTCACTCCACCAGAGGGGTCGCCTCCTCTACTGCTTTGGCAAGGGGTGCCCCCTTACAACATGTTTGTGATGCAGCAGGCTGGTCCTCTCCGCACACATTAATAAGGTTTTATAGTTTAGATGTTCATGCCACTCCGGGCTCTCACGTCCTTGAGTCGACATCACAAGCTAATGTCTAGGGCTTTCTTGCGTTCTTGTGAGCACACCTACACAAACGTAAGGAGTCCAGACACCTTCAAGCACGGTGGCGTGGGTATTCTCGTTCCCAATGCGCTAAGCAGCACAGCATCGATTGTAGCTTTTGAAAGGGAACGTTCCGGGTTACTTGACTGTAACCCTGTTCCCTGGAAAAGCGGAACGAGATGCTGCGCTACTTTGCAGTGCTGATGATGTCCCAGGACAGCCCTTCAGACAAAATATCCTGACGATGCACCTGCGGCTCATCTATTTATAGCCTCGCGGGTGCGCGCGGGCGCGCCGATGACGTCACCGACCGAGGCTATATTACTTCCGGTCGATTCTTTTTTTTATTTCTTTTTATTTTTTATTATGCAATCCAATTCTTACAGGTGACTGATACAACAAAAAAAACATCAAGGCCACATACATAAACATCAACACTTAAACACGAACATAGCATACATATAAGTGTGTGTGTGTGTGTGTGTGTGTGCGTGTGTGTGTGCGTGTGCGTGTGTGCATGTATTACTGGGTGTGTGAGTGGAAATAACTTAAAGAGGAATATCTTACAGATACCATAGACGTGATAAAAATTAACTAAATAGTAATAGAAGAAAAAAAAAAAAAATAGAAAAAAGGTATTAATCGGAGGATGAGGAAGATATGATAATATAATCTTATAAAAATATAATAAAAGTAAGAATGGTAACAATAGTAGCAATAATAACTAATCTTTTCATCAGGAATGAGGGGGAGGTTGGAGGACAAAGAAAAGTACGAATAATAACCCAAAAAAAAATGCTGCCTCTGATCTCCCCCTGACCACGACACACTTCCATGGGCCACTAAGAAGATGTGCACCGGAGCCTTGGGCCCAACGACCTTCCCCATCACTCATCACTTCGGGTCGATTCTATCGACGTGTTTACACACTATATTCACAGCGGGTCACGATTAAAGACGTTCCCTATGCGCTAAGCAGCGCAGCATCTCGTTCCGCTTTTTCAGGGAACAGGGTTACAGTCAAGTAACCCGGAACGTTTTGTTGCTTCGTCGACCAAAGCGCAAGCGGATCTAGCTAGACCGGAAACAAAACAACAGGCACGCCGCACACACTTGTTTGGTCTTTCGAGCCGGCCAAATAGTAGGTTAACGTTACGTTTTGAGTGGATGACGAGTGCGAGACGCCGAAATGGATGCGAATAAGATTCTGAATGGAAAGTTTACTTTTAAAAAGTTACCAAATGGTTCCATTGACAAGACCAAAGTGATCTGTGTGTTTTGTCGTTGTGAACTGAGCTATCATCATCGCAGTACGTCCAGTCTGAAATACCACTTGATGGCCAAGCACACACACAGCTGATGCAAATTCTCCGCCCCCTCGTCAATATCAGGACCTTGTCAGTATTTCTTTCACCCTTTTATTGATGGACAGTGTTACATTGTGTGAGAGATTATTTGCTCCAAGTTAAAATGTTAGTGTGAAATTGAACACAGTATATGCCAATGTTGTTTGCAATAAAAAACATTTGCACAAAGCAAGCCGATCCACTTTTCCATGTTGATAAGAGCATTACAATGAGAAAAAATAATGGGACAAAAAGAAATCAAGACACATTTAGAATAGATAAAAATGTTCCATACAAACTTTGAGTTATGTCAGGACAATCATCCACAACCTCAAATGAGAGGACTCTATATAAAATAGCTGATCAGAAAACATGGAAGCTGGAAGAAAATATGGTTGAAAAATGCTAAAACAACTTTTGCAATGCATACAAATGCAAATCTGAACAAGTTATAAATAATAAATAAATGCTTGCTGGCTCTGGGAGCATATACATTTAAATAGATATAAAGTCATAGAAAAGTTATAAAATGTAATATTTTAGTAGATATTATTCTTGACAAAGCTCTGATTGCTAAGAGCTGCACAGAAGAGGCAACACGGTTATTCGATTTGTGATCACTGTGCTCCTTTCAAACGTAGTGTTTAGACTTAGTCATGTTTAAAACATTTAAATAGACATTAAATAGTAGAAAATATGCATGATATATAGTATTTTAGTTGATATTCGTCTTGAAAAAGCTCTGATTTATGAGAGATGCACTGAGACCTTTCTGTGCTCATTTCATTCATAGAGTTTACACTCATTCACTTCACACACTTATTGCACAGTGATTTTAGAGGTTTATGTATAATATCATGCTATCTCTTGGCTCACCTGTTATCCAGCAAACATTAAAAGTGACTGTGTCTGCCAAATATTTTTCCTACTATTCAGTAGAATTCATCATTAGTTTTGAAGTCATTATCCGTGCCTTTCCAAATAAGGTATTCGGTTTCAGGCACATCCCGAATATATAGGTTAGGCTGGTTAGCGTGACCCTTAGCCCCTGCTGGTAGAATGTTTACTTTTAACTTCTGAAACTTTACTGTTGTGCTCTGTAGCATTGCAAGGTAGAAAAAGTCAAGACAAAGACCATGTGGTCCTCTGACAGTAAACATATGTGAGATTCAGTGTCGTTGGTTAGGCCATGTCTACTGACACCATGGAAACCAGGAGCTCTTGTACTCTCTGAACCAGACAAAACATTTGCCTGGAGAGCAATGAACTAATTTCCATTACTCTGCCATGTGAGTCTCTCCCTCTCTTACCCTCACACATACATAACCCTCTGGCTAAGAAAAAGCACTTAGAGTCTGTTCTCCATTTAAAAGTCTAACTTCATTCTGGCACTCGTTTCCCCTCATCTCCTTCAAAAGCACACAAATGGATTTTTGGCTAATTTTTTTAAGATTGCAAATGGAAAACAAATCATGATTTTGCCATGACACAGTTTTCAGCTTGCTCTTCTGATACATAAAAATTCCTTCAGCAATTACCACAAATCACTCAGTGGCTCAGCTAATGGAGAGCTGATGTGTTCTGCACAAAAAGCTTCTTTTGGGTGAATTCTGCTCTAACAGGTGTTCTTAAGTGTGTACATAAAATTGGCACATGGTATTCTCATGCAGTCGAAAGATACTATATCAAAATCTGAGGTTACATTTTACTTTAGTGAACAACATAAATCAATCTTATTCAGACAATTATTTTATACAGAATTGTTAATACACTTTAAAGACTGTAAAAAAAAGTATCACAACGATGCATTGTACTACCATGTTTTTCCATACAATGTTAGTACTAAGGTATTCTTTTAAATATCTTGAAGTACCATGTAAATACAATGGCAAATGAATATGGTGATACAATATCATTCGGTTTTAAGAGAAAGACTAAAATCTACTATCTAAAATGTTGAAAAATATATAAAATTGTGTGTTTGTTAAAAAACATCTCAAAGCTGAAGTGTGTTTTCTGTGCAACTATCACCATTGACTGAAATTGAACTATTAATTAAAAAAAAAAATCAAACTCTCCTACCCCATCTTTTATTGGTCAGGAAAACAAATAGTCCTGCTCCAAACTTACACCATTGCTTGAGTCACTGTTACTATGTTGGGCTGGTCAGAATTTAACTAGTTAAATTGGACCCTAAACTAAAAACTTGTTACCAAGAAAGGATTTTAATATTTAAAAAAATGTCACATTTCACCATTAAAATGTAAATGTAAAATGTTTGGTAAAATGACATTTTCAGACTAACTAAACACAAAAAAAGAACTTGTGCTATGATTCTGGACACATTAAGAAAATTTTTTTTTTGTATAAACAGGGGGCTATCAGAGATCTGGCGTATTGTGTGTGTGTGTGTGTGTGTGTGTGTGTGTGTGTGTGTGTGTGTGTGTGTGTGTGTGTGTGTGTGTGTGTGTGTGTGTGTGTGTGTGTGTGTGTGTGTGTGTGTGTGTGTGTGTGTGTGTGAGTGTGTGTGTGAGAGTGTGTGTGTGTTGGGAGTCTCTGAAATTCCCATTTGCCGAATTCAAGCACACAGGCCTGTGAGAATGTCACAGTTGCCATTCACTCAGTCACCCTCTCTGGTGGGTCGAGGCGGGGTTGACCCAAAGGTGATGGAGATCCTCTATTGTTGTGGGATACGAAACTAAGCCTTAGTTAAGCACCCACCCCCCACCCCCCACCCCCCTTTGCCTCATAACCCCAGGGGCCATGACAGCAACAATATTGATAGTAGCCAAACACTTCTCTGGAGGAGGAGATGGCCTCGTCTGATGAATAGCCAGACTAAGTACTTCTCAGCCCAGGCCGCTGTCTTGAACAAAAGGTGCATAATAGCGGGTCTTGCACCAAGCGACAGGGCGGACTGCATTAAAAATAGCCCAGGACAGGCATAAGAAACACCCAGCCTCGAGAGCAAACTTTGAACCCTGGGTTCTTTCTTTCTTTCCTTTCTTTTTTCTTTGATTGACCCTCTTCTGTGTCTCCATTTTCCCCTCGCAACTGGGGTGAAAATGTCCCATGGTTGGAAGGAAGGTCTAGGACGCCCTGCTGGTTTGGTGACAATTCTGTGACGCCCACCACATCAAATTCCTGGACAGCCATGATATTTAAAGCGATTCTCATTTGAGACACTCTGTGCCTGCTTTTGGTCAGACTAGCATCCGTAAAACTATATCTCCACATTTACAAATCACACTAACTTTGAAAGAATAATTCACACAAAAACATTGCGTCGAGAGTCTGTGGGAATGCTCTGTGTGATTGCGTTGTAAAGTACATGTGAAATCAGTCCAATGGTGTGACGGAACGTCATAGGCGGGTGACGTCATCGACCAGGAAACTATAAAGCATGCCCGGAAAACAAAACAGTGCTAGGTTCTGATAGCCTGAAGCAAGTCGATCACAGGCATGCAGGACTTACAGTAGTAAACTGAGACATTCCCTTTCAAGGGAACTTGAGCTGCGTTTAGACGCTGTGGGAACCTTATACCCATGCCGCCATACTAGCATGAGCCTGTCTTTGTGAAATTGTTGCGCACACTAGGATGAGAGCACCAAAGCACCTAGAGTGGAACCCAGATCCAGAAACAGACAAATAAACAGGGCAGCTTTGTGGACGTAGGCATCTAATGCCCTGACTGGACACAGTAGATTAAGTTTCTCCTGATCTGATGTTTGAAAATGTGGATGACAAAAGGCCTGCAGTACAATAGGTGGCACAATGTTAGTGGGGACCTTTGGAACATAGCCTAGGGTGAAGAAAGGCTTTCACCATACCCGGAGCAAATTCAAGGCACGAAGGAGCTACCGACAGGGCCTTTAGTTCTTCAAATCTTTCAAGAGATGAGATAGCGAGAAGACAGTCTTGAGAATGAGCAATCTCAAAAGTCATCCTCATTTATATAGCGCTTTTAACAATGTAGATTGTTTCAAAGCAGCTTTACAGAGATAAACATATAATTTAAGGTAACAGAGATTGGTTCGGTTTTATAGCGGTTCTTGAATAATGTTATTTTCCAGCTAAAGTTAGTTTTGATTGATTCACTTCCGTCGAAATGATCATTTGTTATTAAATTAGGGGCCGCTAAGACGACACGTTCTCTCTAAACAGACTTTAAACGCGAACCTGTGATAAACGCTGATGGCGTTCACATGCGCATTAAGAATTGATTCTATAGTTATGTGCATTTGAATATATGTGTGCAGGTTTGTAATTCCCTACAAACCATGCCTAAACAAACTACTTGTCTTGCATATACATTTTGATACAGAATTATCACTGGTTGGTGGTCTCTTACGTAAACCAACCAGTGATAATTCTGTATCAAAATGTATATGCAAGACAAGTAGTTTGTTTAGGCATGGTTTGTAGGGAATTAAAAACCATGCCTAAACAAACTACTTGTCTTGCATATAAAGTTTGATACAGAATTATCACTGGTTGGTTTACGTAAGAGACCACCAATGTGTTGTCTGTATGGACAAGCACATGATGGCCCCTTAGGTCTGGGAGGAAGTGCTTAAGTGCTAGGAACACCACCATCATTTCCAGGCGGTTTATGTGCCAAGAGAGATGATGGCTATGCCACAGACCTTGAGCCGATCGATCCCTCATGATCGCCCCCCAGCCCGTGAGGAATGCATCTGTCGTTAGCGTTATGCAACGACAAGGAGCCCCCAACACAGGGCCTTGGGAAAGAAACCAAGGTGTTTTCCACATAACCAAGGCACGTAGGTATCACCATGGGGTTTCCCCTCAGGAAGGCTTTGAGCCACCACTGAAGTAGCCTCATATACAGCAGGTCAAAAGGTATCACGTTGGACGCAGCTGCAATGAGACCCAACAGCCTCTGGAAATGTTTGACAGTGAGTGACTGGCAGTGTTGTAGTCGAGACCAGCTCACTCGAGTCCGAGTCGAGACCGAGACCATAGAGGGTCGAGTCTGAGTCGAGACCGAGACCAAAGAGAGTCGAGTCCGAGTCGAGACCGAGACCAGAGAGGTTGGATAACCTAGGTTGGGTCTGAAACCATACCTAAAGATATCTTCAAGAATATGTAAAATATTTGGTGGTAACAATAAAATTGGCACCATACTCAAACAGTAAATCAAATATACCATGGAATCATGTACACTGTAATGGTAAAAAGGTAATTTTATTAAAATTATGACTTACAATTATTACAATCAGTTAGTGCTCTTACACATAACATTAGGCTACTGCACACAAATTCTGTGTGGCTCTTATATGCAAACTGAATTATGGATGATAAGGCAGACATTTTCAATACATAGTTGAGCTAGAGGCCACATCACATCTGACCTGGGTCCTGCTGCATTTGCGCGCCGCGAACGTTACGGTGTGTTCACACCGAACGCGAATAGAGCGTCAAATACGCGTCTATCACGTCCAGTTAGACGCTTGAACATTCGGTCGAGTTCAAATTTTTCAACTTGAGCGGAAGACATTCGCGGCAAACGCGTCGCCCAATTCGCGTCATTCGCAACGCCCGGCGCATATGTTCGAGTACGAGTCAATTCCGAGTCAAAATGCACACGAGTCCATGACAAGACCGAGACCATTAAAATATGGTCTCGAGACCGAGTCCGAGTCTCGAGTACACAACACTGGTGACTGGCCTACATTTAACACATTTACGCCTAAGAGAATCGAATCGATACAAGCAGGAGAAAGACGTGCCTGCATTGTCATTGAATCCCAGGGCTAGAATCAACCAATCATCGATATAATTCAGTACGCAAATGCCCTGGAGCCGCATTAGCGCCGGAGATGCATCCACGCATTTCGTGAAGGTGCGGGTGATAAAGCCCGATATTAGTATGCTGTGCCCTGAAACACACGAGGTGGCGGGGTTGGCGGAACGGTCCCCTAAGGGCACCGAGGGCAAATGGGCACCATATAGTGAGTTGTTCACGACTTCCCCCCGGAAGGGACTACCCTCAGAAGTCTGACACCGGTGGCGTCAGGACTTCTTCGCTAAAGCCTTAGAGATAATAATGGTCCACAGATCCGTTTTACCCTTTGAAGACTGCGAGCGCAGCCCCGGTCCCCTGTCTTTCTGCGGGGGAGCACAGGAAGTAATGCTCTGCTTCTGTTGCACTCGCTGTGAGGAGCTTGCAGACGGCCGAGACTGCTCCAGCCCAGCAGCCTCGGAGACATGAGGGCGAAAAGGAATACATTTTTGGAATGGTACCGCCTGTTTCTTTGCCTCCTGAAATCTCTCGACGACTAAGGGTGACAGTGTCGCCAAAAAGGCCAGGAGGGGAAAGCGGGGCGTCCAGCAGAAAACTATTGTCTTTCTCCTTTATTTCTGACAGATTTAACCATAGGTGTCTCTGCGTGGCTGTTACGATTTGCGTGGAAGCAAAGGCTGAAGTCGGATCTAAACGCAGCAGTAGACTTTAATACAGATTCAGAACAGACACTCGTGGTACGCACATTCAAACATACATTCAATAACTGACCATGAACAAAAGAGAAGACAGGATATAAATACACAGAGGGGATCAGGGAACAAGACACAGCTGGGGCAAATCAGAACAACGAGCGGGACCATACAACCTAACAAGACAACACACCTGAAACAAGGGACCTAATAATGACATGACTAGGATAACAGACTACAATTAACAAGGCACAAACTGAATAAAAGACCAAAGACAGAGAAACCACAAACCAGAAACATGACAAAATGAAAAACACCGTAACATTATCCCCCCCTTCCATAAGGCGCGACCCCGCGCCGAATGAACATCAAATAGGGGCGGGAGGGTGGGCGCCCTGGAGGCTGACGAGGGCGTGGCTTACCCGGAACAGGAAGCCTCCAGGGCGAAGGCCAGGGCGGAGCAGGACGAGGCGAAGGCCAGGGCGGAGCAGGACGAGGCGAAGGCCAGGGTGGAGCATGGCGTGGTGAAGGCCAGGGCGGAGCAGGACAAGGCGAAGGCCAGGGTGGAGCATGACGAGGCGAAGGCCAGGGTGGAGCAAACTCAGACGAGGGTGAGGTCCATGAACGCGTCGTCTCCATGGCCCTCACAGGGTACCTCCTGCCCCCCCCCCAAAAAATACTTGGGGAAATCCAGGGCGAGGCGCAGAGGCGGGGCCGGCAGGGCGAGGCGCAGAGGCGGGGCCGGCAGGGCGAGGCGCAGAGGCGGGGCCGGCAGGGCGAGGCGCAGAGGCGGGGCCGGCAGGGCGAGGAGTCTGGGAACGCCCTTCGGAGCCTGGCGAGGCAAACGAGACCTCCTTCTCCTCCTGCGACGACGCGTCACTGGGCTTGACTCACTTGACTCGGTAGACTCGGTAGACTCACTTGACTCGGTAGACTCACTTGACTCAGTAGACTCGGTAGACTCACTTGACTCGGTAGACTCACTTGACTCGGTAGACTCACTTGACTCGGTAGACTCGGTAGACTCACCTGACTTGGTAGACTCGGTAGACTCACTTGACTCGGTAGACTCGGTAGACTCACTTGACTCAGTAGACTCGGTAGACTCACTTGACTCAGTAGACTCACTTGACTCGGTAGACTCGGTAGACTCACTTGACTCAGTAGACTCACTTGACTCGGTAGACTCACTTGACTCAGTAGACTCGGTAGACTCACTTGACTCAGTAGACTCACTTGACTCAGTAGACTCGGTAGACTCACTTGACTCAGTAGACTCGGTAGACTCACTTGACTCAGTAGACTCACTTGACTCGGTAGACTCGGTAGACTCAGTAGACTCGGTAGACTCACTTGACTCAGTAGACTCACTTGACTCAGTAGACTCGGTAGACTCAGTAGACTCGGTAGACTCACTTGACTCAGTAGACTCACTTGACTCAGTAGACTCACTTGACTCACTTGACTCACTTGACTCAGTAGACTCACTTGACTCAGTAGACTCACTTGACTCAGTAGACTCGGTAGACTCACTTGACTCAGTAGACTCGGTAGACTCACTTGACTCGGTAGACTCACTTGACTCAGTAGACTCGGTAAACTCACTTGACTCAGTAGACTCGGTAGACTCAATTGACTCAGTAGACTCGGTAGACTCACTTGACTCAGTAGACTCGGTAGACTCACTTGACTCACTTGACTCGGCGGCACTTGACTCACTTGACTCGGCGGCACTTGACTCACTTGACTCGGCGGCACTTGACTCACTCGATTCACTTGACACGGCACTTGACTCACTTGATTCACTTGACTCGGCTCTTGACTCACTTGACTTGGCGGCACTTGACTCACTTGACTCGGCGGCACTTGACTCGCTTGACTCGGCGGCAGACTCGGCTCTTGACTCACTTGACTTGGCACTTGACTCACTCGATTCACTTGATTCACTTGACACGACACTTGATTCACTTGACTTGGCACTTGACTCACTTGACTTGGCACTTGACTCACTTGATTCACTTGACTCGGCACTTGACACGGCACTTGTCTCGGCATTTGACTCACTTGATTCACTTGACTTGGGTTCGTCGAGACTGAAGTGACGTGCGGGTTCGACATGGCGGGACCCTGAAATGATGGTCTTCCTGGCAGCACGTGCAGACCTCATAGGAGGATCAGCCACGCTGGAGATCGGTCCCGTACGGCCATAGACCGATCCGGTGGCTGGCTTGATTGCTGGCAAGACGTGGAGCGCGGTCTGAGGGAGCGCGGGTTCGGCTGAGCAGACCTGAAGCGCGGGCTTGTGGAGTGTGGTCTCGGCAGAGCTGAAGTGAAGCGCGGGCGCGACCGGGCTGACGTGAAGTGCAGGCTCTGGCAGCTTCTCCTCCACGCCCACGGTAAACGAAGAGCCGCTCCACAACAGGGCCAAGTCGATATACCACTCTAAAGAACCGTGCGGACCCGGTTCGGGCATCAAAGACCGGAGTGGTTCCGATAATCCTCCGCGGAAGAAGATCTTCAGGCCGTGGGTGTTCATTTGCGCGAGATATGCCAGCTCGAGGAATTCTGCGACATAATCCTCGATGGCGCGATTCTCCTGGCGAAGATGGAGGATCTGGACATCAGGACTCCAGGTAGGCATGGCTGCTAGATCCTAGTGGGTCAGTTATTCTGTTACGATTTGCGTGGAAGCAAAGGCTGAAGTCGGATCTAAACGCAGCAGTAGACTTTAATACAGATTCAGAACAGACACTCGTGGTACGCACATTCAAACATACATTCAATAACTGACCATGAACAAAAGAGAAGACAGGATATAAATACACAGAGGGGATCAGGGAACAAGACACAGCTGGGGCAAATCAGAACAACGAGCGGGACCATACAACCTAACAAGACAACACACCTGAAACAAGGGACCTAATAATGACATGACTAGGATAACAGACTACAATTAACAAGGCACAAACTGAATAAAAGACCAAAGACAGAGAAACCACAAACCAGAAACATGACAAAATGAAAAACACCGTAACATTGGCCACCAGGGCTGCGATAGAGCGGCCGACTGACTTGGCCGTCTCATTGATGGCCCGGAGAGATTTTATAATTTTTAAATATACACTCACCGGCCACTTTATTAGGTACACCTGTCCAACTGCTCGTTAACACTTAATTTCTAAGCAGCCAATCACATGGCGGCAACTCAGTGCATTTAGGCATGTAGACATGGTCAAGACAATCTCCTGCAGTTCAAACCGAGCATCAGTATGGGGAAGAAAGGTGATTTGAGTGACTTTGAACGTGGCATGATTGTTGGTGCCAGAAGGGCTGGTCTGAGTATTTCAGAAACTGCTAATCTACTGGGATTTTCACGCACAACCATCTCTAGGGTTTACAGAGAATGGTCCGAAAAAGAAAAAACATCCAGTGAGCGGCAGTTCTGTGGGCGGAAATGCCTTGTTGATGCCAGAGGTCAGAGGAGAATGGCCAGACTGGTTCGAGCTGATAGAAGGGCAACAGTGACTGAAATAACCACTCGTTACAACCGAGGTATGCAGCAAAGCATTTGTGAAGCCACAACACGCACAACCTTGAGGCGGATGGGCTACAACAGCAGAAGACTCCACCGGGTACCACTCATCTCCACTACAAATAGGAAAAAGAGGCTACAATTTGCAAGAGCTCACCAAAATTGAACAGTTGAAGACTGGAAAAATGTTGCCTGGTCTGATGAGTCTCGATTTCTGTTGAGACATTCAGATGTTAGAGTCAGAATTTGGCGTAAACAGAATGAGAACATGGAACCATCATGCCTTGTTACCACTGTGCAGGCTGGTGGTGGTGGTGTAATGGTGTGGGGGATGTTTTCCTGGCACACTTTAGGCCCCTTATAGTGCCAATTGGGCATCGTTTAAATGCCACGGCCTACCTGAGCATTGTTTCTGACCATGTCCATCCCTTTATGGCCACCATGTACCCATCCTCTGATGGCTACTTCCACCATGTCACAAAGCTCTAATCATTTCAAATTGGTTTCTTGAACATGACAATGAGTTCACTGTACTAAAATGGCCTCCACAGTCACCAGATCTCAACCCAATAGAGCATCTTTGGGATGTGGTGGAACGGGAGATTCGCATCATGGATGTGCAGCCGACAAATCTGCGGCAACTGTGTGATGCCATCATGTCAATATGGACCAAACTCCCTGAGGAATGCTTCCAGCACCTTGTTGAATCTATGCCACAAAGAATTGAGGCAGTTCTGAAGGCAAAAGGGGGTCCAACCCGTTACTAGCATGGGGTACCTAATAAAGTGGCCGGTGAGTGTATATTCACAAAATATTTATCACAAAAGTTGTGAGAGGAGCAGTTGGCCACCTCTAGAAAAAATGTATGGATCTCTATGGGGCCTCTGCTTGATATATCTTGTCTTTAAACTTTGTTTCTACAATTGTAATTCCTACTGTTTTTTCTCTAACCAGCAGATGACAGAATTCTGCCCCTAGCACATAGATCAATATCCAGAAATAACACATATTCATTTTGATCAACATTAACAAGTTTTTTTTTTCATACAAATTTAATATTTCTTAAGCAAATTAATGGTCTAGTTGAATCATTTTGCGGTAAATGGGTAAGTATCATATATCCCTAAAAAACAGCATAAACATATAACTGAGAAGTAAATAAAAATCTGATTTATCATTTGTATTATTAAAAATGTATATTTTTTATAGTCAAGTCATCCTCATTTATATAGCGCTTTTAACAATGTAGATTGTTTCAAAGCTGCTTTACAGAGATAAACTTAATATAATTTAACGTAACACAGATTGGTTTGGTTTCATAGCGGTTCTTGAATAATGCTATTTTCCAGCTAAAGTTAGTTTTGATTGATTCACTTATACAATCGCTCTGTAAAAGTTTGGGGTCAAAATGACCCCAAATACCCTAAGTGTTAACTGTATATAAGGGACCAAAAGAGGGTTAATAGTACATTTTGTTGTCCCTTTTGGAGCTTTACAGTGTCCTCCTATCACCATTATTGTATGCAAAAGAGCAGAATGAATATTCTTCTAATTTTCTTTTGTTGATTGTGTTCTAATGAAGAAAGAAAGTCAAAAAGGTCTAGACCTCGTGGCAATGCCTAACTATTTTATGTTTCTGCAAATGGTTGGCAAATTTAAATGAATTAGATTTTTAAAATCATGTTTTTGTACGACTTAAAATTTTATGAATTTGCCTCCAAATCGGCAAAACATAAAATAGTAAAAATTTCTCATGATATTGCGTTGGGTTTGGAACAACATTTTCATCTTTAGGTGAGCTATCCCTTTAAGATGTGTTTTATTTGTGCTGAATAAAGTTAGCATTATCAGCAAACTTTTTGTTACATAAAAAGGTAAAAGGTAACACTACTCCTTGTGCCCTCAGTGTTTCTGGCCTCTAAATCTTTGGCTTTTGGATACAACAGATGGCCATGAACTATTAGAAATTACTCTTCAACTTGTATTAGGACAAAATTTTAGATTTCAAAAGAGCAATTTGTGTGACTATGCTTATAGGATTAGGTGTCCTGTGACACAATGGGTGGTTATAGTTATGAGCAGAGCCACAAGTTGTGTCCAACGAACTTCTGAACTGCCGATCTCTGAGGGCACAGGGACAGTTCTAAGGCAATCCGGGACATGGTAAGCAGGGTGAGCGATAAAAATCATGCCATTCTACTTAAAGCTGCATTCTTTTATCAGAGGAAACTTTTCTCTCAAACTCTCTTCTATCTTCTAAAAGTCAGAATAAACACACACATGCAGACAAAAAAAAGCATAAGTGAGGATAAAAAAGAAGAGAAATTGCCTTATTAATGCATCCGTCGTGCTGCCCTGAGCCTTTTTCTTTTGCCTGTGCCCAGCGGGAGCCCTATTTATCAGGCCAAAGGACACCTTTCAGAAGACCATTAGTGAAACAGGGACAGATGCACCCCAGCAAATTCCCCCCTGTCATGAAAGTGAGAGCGAAAGAAGAGGATAAAGCAGAACCCCACTTGATTCGTCCGGCCAGGCGAAGGCCTGACCTTGAGGCGGTGGGCGGGCCGCCTCCGTAGGACGAAGTGTCAGGCCTGTCATCCGGGCACCATCCCGAGCCAAAAACTCCCCCTCCAGGTTAATGGCTTTTAGCTGTTGTTATCTGAAAAATGGTAATGGATGGCACCCCAGAAGCTGGAGATGCAATTACTCCCATCAGGATCCTTCTGTTAAATATGATTTGACCAATCAGCATAATTTGGACAGTTACGCATGATGGCCTTGGTAACTGGTTTTGCACCGATCTCACCAAGAGTGGCAAAGAGCACAGCTAATAGTGCACATGCCATTCAACAAATTGACATTTTCATCAGACAGAGACATCAGGTTACTGCCAAACTCTGCTCCCAGGGGAGTTCCGGAGTAGAACAGGACTGCCCTGATGACTCTGATTAAACTCCTAGACATTCAAATTGCTATAATAAATGTCTCCAATAAATGTTGGCATTGGAAAAGAGTGATCCACCTGGCATTAAATTCCAAGGATGAAAAAGCTTGCTTTGGAACACAAATGTGAAGTGTAGCATACAATAAAAGTAAATGTGACCAGGGACCATCAAGATTTTGAATAATACAATTAGTAAAAAAATAAACAAATTAAAAAAAGTGCCATAAAAGTTACATAACAATACTGCATTTCTTAAATAATAATGCAATATTTATAACAGCCCTTGGTCCCCATTCACTTTCATTGTATAGAAAAGAACAGCAGCAAAATGTCTGCTAAATTTCTCTTTTATGTTCCATTAAAGAAAATCATACAGGTTTGGAATGGGACAAGAAGGTGATGGCAGAGTTTTCATTTTTGGGTAAACTATCCTTTAAGCTCCTGCTGATGTGAAGACCCATTCCTTCAGCCTTCGTCAAACCTGATTAAATCTTCCTTCAGAAACAAACACCAGGGAAATAACAACACAAAAAAACGAGAGGGAAGAACAAAAAAAAAATATGTTATATTTGTGATATCAAATCAGGGAGATTTCAGGAGAATTATGTTTCTCTCTGTTTACTCTGGGAAAACCCGGCTACTGTGGATGAGTCACTGTTTACTAGCCATTTACAAACAACATTCTGCTTCAAATACAACATTGTGAATAACAAATTGGTTCCATGTAAATTCAAGATGTGTAACCTGTAATTTTAAGTTTCTGTTACAATTTGCATTTGGTTCCATAAACCATATCTTTTTAACATAAACCAAAGACTGACTGGCACATAGTTTTTTTTGTTCTTTCTGCCATATGTCTCTAGAGACCACATAACAGGTTTCAGAAGACTGAATCATGTGGCACATGCTATTGATCAGATGTTGTTGTGAAGTCTACGCGTCCTTATTAAGTCTTCATTTACCCTCTACACCCCAGTTCCTGTAACCCAAGAACCATCAGTTCAAGGAATGATTGCACCCTGGGGGCATACTGACACCTGGTCACAAGAAAACACAGATGAGGGATTTGAAGTTGAAGTCTGAGAGTTAGAAAGGAGAAAGTTACTCACAGATGTAGTAGTATTCATGGCCTGGGCGAAACTCAAAGCCCAGAGAGAAGGGTGTGAAGAGCTGGAACTTCTCTGAGAACTTAAGGGGCCCGTTTGGACTCATTGGGCGGTTGCATTCCCAGCGCTTGAAGCCTTTCATATGGTGGTTGCAGGTGGTGTAGCCGTCATAGTTGACCATAAAAAGAATGTAACGTTCCATGCGCTCCTGAGGAAGATGGTCCTCGTAGTGCGGACAGTAGATGTCCAGGTAGTCGTTGATGGCCACCTCCACTGTGTATTCACCATGCAAGAATCTGCAAAACAAAAACAAACAACTTACTTGAGATTCACAAAATTGCAAAAGATCTCACCATGACAGGCCGAAGATTGAGAATGTAACATCTTTTAACACAAAACTCTTTTATCAGACAAAAAAAGAAATTGCTAGTAGCTCCTGTCACTCATACTGAAGATATTCCCCGTGTTGTATGTGACAGGATGGGATTGGTCAAGGCGGATTTGGCGCTAAAGGCCGAACTGACTGGAATGACCAAGTGGAAGTGGATGAGCAGAGATTGACAGGGGTTCAGAGAGAGAAAGCCACTTCATTAAGAGTTTTCACACGGTATGGCTTCAACCCAGCTCTTCTGAAATGAGTTTGCTGGCTGGGGCAATTTAGACACAAATTGAGCACCTGCAGGAAGGTACGACTCAAGACACAGAAACATCAGTCACTTGGCTAGAAACTGGGACTTCATATGCAGACAAAGTACAGTGTGGATATACTGTGGACCTAAAAAGCATTTGGACACTAAAGGGATAGTTCACCCAAAAATCTAAATTCTGTCATTGTTTACTCATCCTTGCATAAAATTACTCAGTCTTTCTTTCTTCTGTGGACACAGAAAAAAAACACGGTTTTGCTTGAAAAGTGGGGCATTTTTTTATTTACTGATATTGACAATAAAAATGTTCTACAAGTAAGGTATTTAATCCAAACAAACCTGTATTTTATTTTGATAGGATCTAGCCTTAACTTAATATAGATCAGGTTTTCATCTTACAAGAAAACAAACACCGCAAAACGTGTGTGTGTATATGTGTGTGTGTGTGTGTGTGTGTGTGTGTGTGTGTGCATGTGCGAGTTCTTCAGATCCTCTTGTTCTGTCCACAGTGTGAAGATGAATAAGATCTAACGGCTCCAGCCGAGAGACTCTAATGGTTTGTCACCAGTGCGGTTGACACACCTGCTCCATCCTCCATTCTCCACACCATCAAAGCAGTCCCCTTCACTATAGACACTACAGAACATAAGCCAGCAAACTCAAATCAAGTGTTCACACTACGAGAAGCCATACCAAGGCGCTTCATCCAATTTAACAGAATATCAAAGTGAAACAAAGATGAGATGAAATCAGAAGAAATGCACTGGGTTAACAAAAGCCTACACAAAAAAGGTCTGTGCCAAAATCTAGTGAGCTGCCTCTCTGTGTACATCCCTACCGAAATGGAAGCTCATAAATGATTTGAAACATTCTAAATAGGCAGCAACGTATTATTTATAAAAAAAATAAAAAAATACAGTTGATTTAAGAAACATTATGCAATATATATATATACTGTATATATATATATATATATATATATTCTCTGTCTCTCTCTCTCTCTCTCTATATATATATATATATATATATATTCTCTCTCTCTCTCTCTCTCTCTCTCTCTCTCTCTCTCTATATATATATATATATATATACAGTATATATATATATATATATTATATATATAAAACATGAGGAATAACCATGAGGAATAACCATCAAGTAAAAAGAATAATAAACTCTTACATCTTGAATACATATTGAGTGTACATATCTTAACCATTATTTTCATTATTTTTTTTAAATTGATTTTGTAAGATAAAAAGTATTTTTAACAAATGTCATGGATTATTGAAGTTTTTAGGAACTCGCTCCACATGACATTTCACAAGCTGATCTAACCTTGCCTTGCCATAAAAAGGTAAAATTATTAGATGTTTCTGTATGTTAGTTGCACCACATCACATTACAAATGTTTTCCAAATACTAGTAAGCAGTGAATAAGTTTTGTTAAAACAATTTTTTTTTCTGATAAACAATAAAAGATTATGCTAACTACTTACTTCTTGGTTTCTTTCCAAGAATTTTATTCTTTTAATGAGACTTTTTTCATCATCATACTGTATCAGAACAGTTGTAAAACCCTAAAATTTTTCATCAAAATGAATTTAAATTCAGAATTTAATTTATTGCATCCACCATTTATTTTTCACTAAACTACCATTTTTCGCAAAACCAATGCGTTGCTTTTGAATTTGGCCAAAAGAAGGAGCATTAAACTGTCTATCTTTTATATTTGGAGCGTCTATGAACCAGAGGCAGGTTTTGGAATGGAACTAAAGACCTTGTAAAACCTCCTCCCCCAAAAAAGCAAATCACATGATACACAAAGAAAATTAAAAAAGCTTCACTTTGTCGACTGTGAGTGTAGTCTATATAAATCAGAACATCACATGATCTTTTTTAGGGTAGAGAGGGCAGGGACAAGGCCAGGGGGTGAGGGGGCAGTAGGCAGGGGGTTTGGAGTGTGATTTGGCATAAGATGACAGCTAATCTAGGTCTGGAATTACTGTCAAAAGGCCAAGCCAGGCCAAACACCAGCTGTAGTAGCACATGAAGCTCCTCCAGACATCTCCTTTCCTTATCATAGTGGCCCAGAGAACAACCTCATTCACACTGCATGACTTCCCTATCCTTTTCTCCATTTTTTTCTGTCACTTTTTTTCTTTGTCCATCAGCAATACTTTAAACCCCAGAGCTTATATAAACGGCAACATGGACTACATCACTGATGTTGTCCTAGTTCGCCTCGTAGCCAAAAAGCTCAATGAAACATAAACAAAAAACATGTTCTTCTTATAGTGCCTCAGCACCTCGATATTTCTCTTCCTGGAAAGAAAAATGCTTCATTCTCTGCAGAGATGCGCGAACTCCATCTTATTTTCTTCAAGTGTGTTTTTGTGTCAATTTGCCTCTAATCACAGCTTTCCAGTAAACGATATTGAGAGCTCAGCGAAGAGTAATGGAAGCAGAACTTCGCCATAGGACCCTCCTGATGTTTACGAAGCCCTAAATTTAATCAACCTGCCAAAAAAAAAAAAAAACACGTGTTAGCTGCCCTTTAATACAAAATGCGTTATCATTACTACACATTTCGTGGGTCAGGCATATCTCTTTCAGATTTATATGGTGCATTATGCCTTAACAAATCGATATCAATGCCCCTTCCTCCCTTTCACTCCCAGATGTCATTAAATCTGGAGTTGTCGGCCAAATGATCCAACACACCGCGGCAACATGGCATTCCCTTTGATTCAAAAGTATCTTGTTATAAAAAATGACCTTACAGCCAGTGGCTTGTGGGTACAGGGTGGTGGAGGGAGGAGATGACAGATGGAAATATCAATAAGTGTGCCCAGAATGTTTAGAGAGAGCTAATGCATGCAGTTAAGTGAGCTCGCTTCATCAATCATACTGTATTCACCGGTCTACCTCCTCAAGTCATCTGAGCACAGTCCTGATCAGACCTCTCTGAACTCCTCCTCCTCCGCTGCTACATCAACAGCTGATCTCATATCATCTCTAAATGAGCTAAATAGCCTCCCATTCTCAGTG
This sequence comes from Rhinichthys klamathensis goyatoka, assembly GCF_029890125.1. Taxonomy (NCBI): domain Eukaryota; kingdom Metazoa; phylum Chordata; class Actinopteri; order Cypriniformes; family Leuciscidae; genus Rhinichthys; species Rhinichthys klamathensis. The sequence continues at coordinate 2,863,829 of NW_026606637.1, forward strand.
TAATATTTTCATCATGTCAACAATCCAGATAAAACCCCAAAAAGGTTCTATAGTCTGATGCTTTTAGAAAGAACACTTTCTTTCTTTTACTTGACATATTCTCATTTTAAGATTGAATGGAAAACAAAATGGGACCTTTGCTAAAGTTTTCTTCTCAGAACATTCTCCTAAGAAAAATACCCTCAACATCACACGTCTCTTCAGAAGATATCTCAATAATGTGGGCTGAAATTTGTCAGGATTACCTGTGTATTCAAAAGTCTGAATGTATGAACTCATGGAAACCAAATGATCTGAGCATTGCTATCTACTTCACTTATTTTTTTAAATATTATAACAATTATTACAATTGTCTCAGTAGATTTTGCAATGCAATGTAATGTTCCTCAAGTTCTCCTGAAAATAACACAGGAACAGATCTGAACCTATAATGTAACATACAATTTTTTAAACTCTAATAAATAATTTAATTCTAATGTGTGCAATCAGCGAGGCTGTAAGATATTACATCCTAGAAAGTGCAAAACCTGTACTAAGTTTCTTGCTCTCCCTATCTGGAGAAAATGTATGTGTGCAGAAATCCAACTCTGGATTTTTGGGGCTTTGGGCTTTAGTTCATTCTTCAGCCTCTATCATTTCAACAGGACATCAATTAATCAGACCAAACCACTCTCGTTTGGCGTGTTTAGAAGGAGGGTGACTCTCTGGGTGAACTTTCCTGGTGGTTGCGGTTAAAGAATGGGTTTGAAGTGCTGTGATTTACGTCAGTGTCTGGCCGGCAGAGAGCCTCAGATCCAGATTTCAGAACTTCCTTTAGTAAATGTTTGCCTGTAGAAGAGAATGTTTTCCAGGCCCATAGTAGGAAGCATCTCTAATGAAAGAGGTTAAAACCAAGAAGGCAGATCAGATAAGACAAAATTCATGATTTATCATGATATTTAGACACTCCTGGTTGGTACAAACAGAGCCGCTTTGACTATTTGAGCCTTTAATATATGTCTCTCAATCAATGTTGCGAATTTCAGAATTGGATTAATGAAGTGGAAAAGTGGTTTTGAGTATTTAATAAATTAGACATCTATTGATTATATTTCTACAACCACCGAAAGTTGGGGTTGGAGGGGGTCTACCTCTGTACAACTGGATAAAGACAGTCCAGCTGTCTGCAAGGAGAGAGAAATGAGACAACTCTGTTCGTCTTTAGAAAGCCATAGACTCTGAGCAAGTCATTAATTATATTTTGCACCACAACTTGCCACAGAGCAGATGCTAAAATTTGCCAAGTTCTTTCAGGTCAAACACAAATGATGAGTTTGTGAAGGTCTTCTGGAGTTTGGCCCTCATTTAGAAGTTCTTGTTGGTTTTGTCTGTCCTGAACCTTTGGTTGAGTTGCAGCCAAAGCAAATATGTGTGTTTATTTAGCAATTAACCAATGACCAGGCCATTATAGTTTAGGGCAAATAAAGCCAGCTAATAACCTGGCACAAGCGTCACACACTTTGGGGTAATTCTCCTTCAAATGCATCACTACCTCGAGCGTGCTGCAGGGCTATATGCTGGGCCCACATGAGTTTTATGCCAGTGTTTGTCCGCCCTCCCCCTCAGTTCAGCATAGAGTTTAGCATGAGTGTGTGTATGTGCGCGAGAATGGCCCTTTGTGCCGACGGCTCTGGGTCTGGAACCCATTTCCACATGCTCAGCTTGGGCTTGGTCTGTGGACTACCTCTCCCCATGTGGAACATGTTTATTGTTCTTTGTGTCAGGCAGACGCCGAGACCTCCGTGGCCCCCTCTTCCCTCCACATCTCCCCGCAATCTCTCCTGTTATTCCAACTCTGCTTGAGCAATCTTTCTATCACAGCATTTATGCAAACGTTATCCCAGCTGACGTTCAGCCAGGGCTAAAAAACGTTGTCATGGGAGGGGGGTGGTTGAGAAAAATGAAACAAACAAAAAAGAAAAAGAATAGGAAAAAAGCCTCAGAGGACAAAACACATGTGCCTCGTGTGAGAGAAAAAGTAATAGTTGTTTTGTGCTCCTTTTTTAAACCTTCAACACAAAGTTATACGTTCAGATGTGTAGGTCTGTGTGTGTGTAATTATCCAGGTGCTGTGTGTATTGTTGAAAGGTCCATGTCCACATCCACCTTCTCTTCACATGGCGTCCTCATTTACTCTCATCATTAGATAAAAGTGCCCCGTCCTTGCAGGGACACTTGGTTAATTACATTTGTATGCCTCAGCCAGCTTTGTAAGACCTTTTAGTCACTGAAAGACAGTGGGAGAAAATAGAAGGGACCAGTGCAGTCCGGCAAATGAAAGATCTGCAAACAAATCTGTGTTCTATCATCAAAGCAGAACAAAAGCCAAAGCAGCTGCGCTGGGATGCTCTCTGTATCATTGTACTGTAGCTCTAATGGGCTACTAATGGAGAATGTTTACACACACAGCGGCTTCACAACCTCAGTTCAGCTACTCTGCATGTTTACATCCTTGTATGTAATAACTGCTTATACATAAAAAATAAAAAAAATAACTTTCAAATTGGGCTGTTTGCCTTTAATCAACCAGAAGAATATAGAAGTAACAGGAAAAGGATCAGGAAATGGCCTGAGATGGATTCAGACCCAGGTCACCTGTGCACGTGTGGTAGCATGAACACTGCCATGTGCTACATTAAAAAGGTGGTATAATGACCTTTTCACAAGATGTAAAATAAGTCTCTGATGTCCCCAGAGTGTGTATGTGAAGTTTTACCTCAAAATACCCCACATATATTTGTATATAGCATGTTAAAATTGTCACTTTTTAAGGGTGAGCAAAAACGCACAGTTTTTGTGTCTGTCCCTTTAAATGCAAATGAGCTGCTGGGGGTGGAGCTACAACAGCGTGTGACCTGAAAATTTCTAAAACTTTTAGCCTTTTATGTTCAAACCGGAGTCAGACAAAGATGGAGAGACTCATGAAGAAGTGACAACTTGTAGACAACATTTCTGAATGGTTAGTTGATGAATTTATGTAGCTTATGTGTAGATATCTTCTAGTCATTGATTAGCATATTCTGTCATGATAATCTATAAATCGCGTTCCCGGGGGCAGGGTTTATGTAAATTTTCGGGTTTGTGATGTCACTAACCCGGGAGGAATGTCGTGTAGTGTCTACCAGCCGTTGTTGTAGTCCTTAAAAAGCAATTTCTTAAAAATTATATTATATGAGGGAAAATATCTCCCTTTGCTTTGAATTTTGAGCGTCGTGACTTTGCAGATGTTGTTTATGCTCAAACAGCAACAAACAAGTGAAATCATAATCAACCACCCCTTTAAGCTCTTCTGGATGAAGACACAAAATTATTCTGAAACAGATTCAATTATTTAGCATTTAGAATCATTTTTATGATTCTCATTTATATACAATGGGGTCTAAAAGTCTAAGACCACTACCATTAGTGAAATTTAGGGTTGCATTGATATTAAAAATGCTGTCTGATACTGATACTGATAATTATTTTTAATTATAACTAGGGCTGCACGATTTGGGGAAAATGTCATATTGTGATTATTGAGGTCAATATTGCGATTGCGATATAATAAACAAATGTTTTCATGAGTCAACGTGCTTGGTTACGCAGACGCGACAAAATTCCGTATTATACATTTTTAAGACCAGACAAGTAGTTTGTTGAGGGTTGATTTGTGAAGAAGGACTACACGCCTGCACATATATATATATATATATATATATATATATTCAAACGCGCATACCTATGGACTGAACACGTGATGCGCATGTGCGCGCCATCTGAGTTTTCGCGGGTTTGCGTTTTTGAGGTTTGCACAGAGATAACGGATAATTGTTTGCAATTTCGAACCTATTTCAGGGAGTGCGTTCTCGAAACACCAGGCACTGTTTTGTGCGGATGGACGGTCGGAGCGCGTTAAGGGTTTTTCTGTTAGAACGGTGTCGTGTTAGCGGCCCCTAAGTTATTAACTAATGATCTTCGCAAGGGAAATGAATCAATCAAAACTAACTTTAGCTAGACAATAACTTTATCCTAATGCTGTTGTAAAGCCTAAACAATCTGTTACGGTAATTTCTATTATAACTGTAAAGCTGCTTTGAAACAATTCATACTGTTAAAAGCGCTTTATAAATGAAGGTGACTTGACTTGACTAATTCATGGCAATGTCCTTGTTTTGTTCTATTATAGCGCCACCAAGTGGCACAGTTCCACCAATTTTTTATGTGTTCTCAGAGTGAGCCCATACATGTGTGTGTCAAATTTGGTGAAAATATCTCATTTTGTTTTGGAGTTATAGACATTTATATGGTAAATGGATTGCATTTATATAGCGCTTTCACAGACCCAATGGCCACCAAAGCGCTTTACATTTTGCCTCACATTCACCCATTCACTCACTCCGACGGAGGTGTCAGCCATGCAAGGCGCCATCCTGCTCGTCGGGAGCAGCTGGGGTTAGGTGTCTTGCTCATGGACACCTCGACACTTGGTCAGGTGGAACCGGGGATTGAACGACCAACCTTACGGTTTGTAGACAACCTACATGAACCACTGAGCCACTGCCGCCCCATGTATGAAATATATGTATGAAAGCATAAAAAAATGACCCTTTGATTGGATTTTTTTGCCACTTACTATCAAAATATAGCCAACGACTCTGTTTACAAACCTCCTACGGTGGTTTCGTCTCGATCAGTCTAACGGTTTCGAAGATATTGGCAAATGTTTTTTAAGCGCTAATTTACAACATTGCGCTAACCATGAGGCAAAACCTAGAATGTTTGGTATCGTTAGACTCGGCAAGGATTCAGGAACCTAAAGAGATGACTTCCGTGAAAATAAGCCAACCAAATACAAAGTTATAAGCATATAAATTATTTTTTTCACCACTAGGTGGCACTGGTCCGAAACTGCTCATACTCTTTCAGAGCATTGTGCCGCTGACCCATACCAAGTTTTGTAATGATACGTTCATGCGTTCATAAAGTACAGCATTTTAGTACAACATTCAAAATGGCAGACATGGAAGACTTGGATATCATTCGACTCAGCATGAATCTAACAAGACCACTTTTATGATTTTTGGACAAACCGTTCAGAAGTTATAACCAAAAATAGCCATTTTTTGTATCTCCGGACCAGTAGGTAGCACTGCGCCGAAACGCAGCATGTTGCCTCAAGTCATGCTAGCACGGATTGAGTTAGAGACTCCAAATTTGCTTTGGTGACTGTTCAGACTTTCCTCTATCGGTGTGCCAAATTTTATAACTTTCCCGCAAGCGGTTCTATGGGCTGCCATAGACTTCCATACAGAAGAAGAAGAAACGGAAGAAGAAGAATTAGAGACTCCAAATTTGCTATGGTGACTGTTCAGACTGTCCTCTATCTGTGTGCCAAATTTCATAACTTTCCCACAAGGGGTTCTATGGGCTGTCATAGACTCCCAGTCGGAGGAGGAAGAGGAAGAGGAAGAGGAAGAGGAAGAGGAAGAGGAAGAGGAAGAGGAAGAGGAAGAGGAAGAGGAAGAGGAAGAAGAAGAAGAAGAAGAAGAAGAAGAAGAAGAAGAAGAAGAAGAAGAAGAAGAAGAAGAAGAAGAAGAAGAGGAAGAAGAAGAAGAAGAAGAAGAAGACCAACGGATACAATAGGTGCCCCCGCACCTTCGGTGCTTGGCCCCTAATAATAATAATACCAACGATTTCAATAGGTGCCTACGCACTTTCATTGCTTGGCCCCTAATAACAAAAAATATTCAAATTCTGGCCAATAACTAATATATTGTCAAAAATATTCTATCCAATATATATATATATATATATATGTATGTTTACAGAAAATGTACAATATAAAATATTTATTATGCATTTAACATCATAACTTTTCTGTGTTATACATTTTTCAAAAATCTAAAACTTTACAGGTTTATATCAGATTTTGAATCCTAGGTTGTCAAAGTGGTCTCAGATACTTGTACGCCACTGTATTTATATATTTTTTTCCCCTTTCAAATTAACTTTTCTCAAACTTTATGGTAAATACTGTTATTAGGAGTTGAGGATGTCTGGCATTAATTTTAAATGTGCATGTTTGGATCTCATCGTCACCACAAGCTCTGACGGCGAGTGTAATGAGGCTTCTGGGATTTAATGGCTCAGCTAAGAAACTTCCTCATACCTGCAGATTCCTGTTGAGAAGACACTCTGCATCCCGTCTTTATCCCTCACCGCCCCCTAAAACACACACTGCCTAAAACAATGCACACCGGTCGTTCCACTTTCGACGACACACAACACTTAAAACACCACAAACCACCCACGACACTCAACACACACTACAACACACACTCTCACCCAAAATACATATTCTATTTAAACTATTTATTTCCTCCCAAATCCAACAAAAAACAACAATCTATCTGCAGGGTTGTGGAAACAGGAAAAAAGCACACATTTGTAGGCCTGTGTGTGTGTGAGAGAGAAACAGCAGTAGTTTGTGGGTGGTAATGCCAGACGAGAGAGATTAAAAGGGATTTTTCTGGCACACACACCTTGAAAACAAGGTTTACCTGAAGCAAAAACACACATAACACAATATATATAAAAAAAAAATATAAAAAAAAAAATCTGGTGTAGGATTTACTTTGGAACAATTTTCGCTCAGAAATTGCTACATTTCACAAACAATTAGAAAAAGCAAGTATTACATTGAATTAAACATGGTATTTTGAAGTAGAGCGATTTAGAAACGTAAAAAAAAAACAGTGTCTAACTTTCTAAGTTTATTATAATTACATCACAATCCCTAAGATATAATATTTATTTACATTAAAGGTTACACACACAGATACTGTACACACTGTATACTGTATACACACCCATATATATATATATATATATATATATATATGTGTGTGGGTGTGTGTGTGTGTATATATATATATATATATATATATATATAAAACCATAAACATTTACATATGTTATAATATATATAATATATTTATAATATATTATATTATATTTTATAAATGATATTAATATAAGACAAAATATTAAAAGATATTATAAAACAGCAGCTCAAATTCAAGCCGCTTGTTTTCATTCTGACACCATCAATAATAAGAGAATAATGTAAACCAAACAGGATTAAATCCTAAATTATCATTACATTTAAAACTATAAGTAAAAGTAAATGAGCAGAGACATATTAATAAAATATAACACACGTTCACCTGCTCGACTGTATGTACAAATAAAAAAGGTGAAACATGGAAAACATACAGAGAGGTTAAGTGCAGTGTTAGCCCTTTTTACCTCAGCCATATGTAATAACTTTCAGGTTAAATACAATGCACAATGCACTATGCAATGTCTATGTCATGGCGTAGTAGCAGATACTGTGATTAAAGGGAATGAAATTCATTCTCTTTGCATGTTACGTCCTCTAGAGGGCTGCTGGGATCTGCGCTGTCTGATTGTGAGTGCTTTTCTCCATAGTGTGATAACATGCTGTTTTTCTCATCATGGGGTGAGTAAACACCTGTCTTAGAAAATACACCATCGCAAACAAACAAACAAGAGCGCAGTGAGATACTCTGCAAGTGGGGCACGCTCGTGCGTACTGACGCGTGTACACATGCATGTAAGACTAAACACATGCATATGCAGGAAACCCTGTAAACGTCACACACACTCACTCGCACACACACAGGTTACCCATCACAGATTACTTCTTGCATTTTTACATTTTTAAAAAACATCAACACACACACACACACTATAATACCCAATGCCTAATTGTCACTCCCATAACAAACACACACACAAAAAAAGAGTTTGAGAAGGTTTCTACCTCTCAGCGTAAAAAAGGACTGGGTTTGTCAGAGGGCATCAAACAGAAAATGATGGTAATGCTATGTACTCTAAAGCTAAGTGTATCACCGTCCCACTCTCCCTGACCTGCCCTCTTTGTCTTTTTTAACACCATTAGCAAAGTGCAGTGTAATAACGTTATAAGCCCGCCCCGGCCCGCAGGAGAAGGATTGGGTGACGGACTCCCATCCACTCGCCGCTCTCATCTTGCCCGGCTTCTTTTAAAAGGGATTGATGCATTCTTTTCTTTCTTGCCATTTACACTCAGTCAAACATCTTGCACTGAATCCTTTCCCCTAAAAGCAATGACCACTGTTATCCATGCTTTTCTTGAGAGAAGAAGGTTTTTAAAAAAGATCCTCAACATGATGTGCTAACCCAAAAATGTACTTTTGTCTAACTAGTTTTGTTAAAAAAGAGCCATTGTGTGTAATCTGCGGCTTCTTTGGTCAGAACGTCTGCTTTTAGCTAACAAATGAAAATGAGACAAAACAGCAGGAAACATGATAAACCAAACAATGTGTTTTTGTAGGTGTTCACATGAGAAAGATCATCCCAAAACATCTTATAAAAAAAACAGGATATTTGCATTTATTCTATGAAAGCCATAAGCAATTAGCAGTTTTGCTAACCTCTGCCATTTTGTAAACTTCAACCCAAAACCATGAAAAGAGACATCTGGTTCCAAAAAAATATCTTTCTCCATTCAACTTGATCTCTGTATTTTGACAAAATATTATAGAGTGAATTCGGGTAAAGTGTCAAGTAAAGTGAGCTGTTTAACCTTGACTGTGCTCAATGGGTTTACACTTTCAGAGCATAACAATGGTCTTTACTTAAAGGGACACTATTTCTTTGAATGATAAAATAGTTTGGGCTTATGCTATTGACAATTTGGGAGCACGTCATAGTGACGTCACTGCAGTTGCGTGTGCATTATTGTGGCAAGAAAACAGTGGTAAAAAGTGGAAGAAAACAGGCGAGATCCACGGAATAAGGAAAAATATGCCTTCTTGTGCCTTTGGATGTCAGAATCGAAATTGCAAAAAATGGTCTTTTCTTTTGTATAGATGCTGGGTTTTTTCCACAAGGTATACAAAGATGTCCAACCACGGAAATTTTGGCCATTTAGTTGGATCCTTGACCCATAGCTTATATGACTGAGTATGGGTCAGGAAACTTCACCCCATTGCAGTTAGCTTAATTGTGTAAGACAACTAAAACTATTAAAATAATATGAGGAGGTGATCCATGTTGTAAATATTTTTGCTGATCTCCTCTGACTGCTACTGCAGAACTGTCACTTTCTGCCACAGATAGGCTTTGCCCACACTGTTTACAAATGGTCTATATGACACTGGTGGGTGTGGCCGCACCTCTAAAGAGCACTCTTTTCACTGCTCACTAAATGTACAAAACAATTATTGTGACAGGTCCTGTTTGTTTGTTACATTTAACATGGAATAAAAAGGGATTTTTTATTTTTTTTATTTTTGGTTTTTCAATACTGGTTGCCTACTTGAAAAAAAAAAAGTAAAGGGCAAGTGGGATTCGGGTAAATTGGGCTACCTTAAACCTTCGGTAATTATAATCAAATTAATTTAATAAATTGAGATTCACTGGATATTTTATGTATATGATTGACTTTTTTATAAAACAGAAACGAGTGTGCAGTCAGGACAGGTCAAAGGTGGAAGAAAGGAAATAAAAAGCAGAAAGGTAGATGAGGCATTAAGTTGAATCTGTAAAGTGAAGAAGGGATTAGAGGAGCAATCACATTTGAAGTTCATTTAAGGTGTTTAGAAAGAAACGGACAGAAATTTTTTAACAATATGGGTACATTTTAAATGTTCCTCTTATTCAGTTTTTTTTTTTTTGAGTTCATTTTCATCAATATTCTGATTTCTGAATATTCTGATATTCAGATTTCATCAAATTTAATGACAACAACATGTTCTATCAGTTCTTTTGAATTTTACTCAGAGCCTAGTCTATATGTTTTGGGGTTTGCTAAATACTGCATGTTGTTCAATGTGCTTAAAAACATGTGTTTTAATGATAAATTATGAAGATTGTTAATTTAATTGACTGATTAAGTTAGCTTGACATAAATTGAAAAACATTGTATTATGTGTAATTTTACTGTAAATACTGTCCGAATGCAACCCTGAACAGGCAGAGGTGAAGGAATCGTGCTGAAATGGTCTTTCGTTACGTTTGAATTCTCCGCTGTAATTAGATCTCAGGCATTATGCATACTTTGGCGCAGTGATTGGATTGAACAAGCTCTTTCTCATGAATAAATGCAGAGAAGCCTCAGAACCGGATGACGTGGAATTGTGCTCTCCAGCCCTGGCAGCCAATCACACACTCCTGAACGCACGCTTCTACCTCAGATTACGTGACGTTGCTTAAACCCGGAAAAACGAAATTGCTCTGAAAAACGCAAAAATAACCAATTTCCACTTATTGGTAAAATGTATGAGTGCTTTTAGTGTTCTCTTGATTCCCCATGTTGCTTTTCTATTGTACCACCTGTATTATTATGGTGGTCATCAGAATATTTTAAGGTAAATACAGATTTTGATACTTCAAGTAGATTAGTATATAGACATATCACCTAATGTAATAGGGTTATAAGTTGCTAAATATATGTACAGGGAACAATACACCATATACCATAATCACTGTATTTTATTACCACAGCTGCCAGATAAAAAAAAAAAAAAAAAAAAAAAAGTAAATTTAACAGGAGAGTTTATCAGTATACGTGTTTTTTCCTTTTCCATCTCTAATTTGAATCAGCACATTGAAAAGCTAATGGACAAGCAAACCCCGGATGCATTCCGCATGGGCATGCGGGCACAGTGAGCTGTGGAGGTGAAGTGAAATCCATCCAAACGTTCAGGCAACATTCTTTCATAGCAATTACAGATGAATACTTTCTTAGATAACCATCAGAACTTGCAGAGTCATCAAGACCTGTGTGTTTTTATCCCCACTTTAACCTACACCAGGTAATGTGGGCCACACCCCTAAAAAACCCAACGGTCGAGCATGTTTGGGAGTGCGCGCGATGGGTCGGCTCAGGTGGAGGTCTGCCAGCTCCGCCCGCAACCTGAGCCTTGTAATGACAAGGGCCGAGACAAAGCAGGCAGTGTAGTCACCATCCAGCTCCCAGGCAAGTCTCCCAGATGTGAGATAAAAGATACAAGCATGGAGACAAAGTTATCTGCAGCCTGCATCGGCCAGTGGCGAAACGGGAAACCTGAGCCTATTGAGGCGACTGGATCAGTGTGTCTGAAACGCCCACAGGAGTAGAAGACGGTGGCAGTGCGGTGCAGCCCCCTGGGTGGAGAGGGCCAAAACACAAGTAACCCAAGCCCAGACTACCGTCCATTTCCCAGGATCCCCACCCTCCACACCCCAAACCACCATCCCAACAGGGTCTGCTTAGGTTTTCTTTTCCAAACACTATTCTACAGTGATGAGATGACAGACTTGGCTTGGAGATACGTCTGTTGTCACCAGACTCGTCCACTTCTTCTTACCCTTTCATGTAGTAGTCATGCATTAGCTGTGTTTTTCTTTGTGAAAGGTGACAGAGTGAGAATGGATCCCCGTGGAGTCCCCTCGGTTTCTGTTTGCGGTCAGATCACAGGGCACAACCTTTTTATGAAAAGTAATGAACTAAGATCAGAGGTTTATAATGTCATGCAAAAATGGCAAGCCGAAAAATGCATGGAAAGGATATGTAAACTATGTAAAAAAAATCATCCTACTGCTTCTATCTGAGCCAGAGAAAATATGGTCCTCTCTTTAAAGGGCTATTTTATATTTCTTACAGAGCACTGAGGCGGCCAGATCTGATGAAAAGGGCGAGTGCTTAGCCGACAGAGGTAATGCATTTTTCATGACCTTGTACATGACACGTCTACATTTACATTTATGTTCTTAGCAGATGCTTATGAAACTGGCTTACAATAAATTGCACAAATCATGTTAATGGTTATTCCTGGGATAGGATGAGAATGCCTGGTGCATGCTAGGCTATACCTTACAGTAAAAACGAAACATAATACAACGTAATAATTTCAAATTACCATGATTACAAATAATATCAGATTACTGCTAAAATAATACATGTCCAGTGTATTTTACATATGGGTCAATGACATAAGTCTCCACAAAAAGAAAAAAAAAATGTGCCAAGTTCTTAGAAATGTGCTATTTGTATTCGTATAGGTTTTAAAGACTAAAAATGTCAAAATTTTAACCAAGTAAAAAGTAATTCAATATTTATTGAATATGTGTACATCAAAGCTTTTAAATTCATTTTTCATGGTAAATAGTCTTTATTTATTAAAAATATTGTGAATTAACAATTCATAAAAGTCACACCACATGAACTAACCTTGCCTTTTCATAAAAATGTAAAATTATATTTTAAGAAACTGTATTGACCTTGACACAAAGTCATGAAGGTATACTTTCTTTGATTCTGTATCAATTCCTGTTTTTTCCCCTCCATGTTTCTGCATGATGGTTGTCCATTTTGTGGAAAAAATAATTGTAATTAGGCTTTTTTCTTCATTTTGATCATATGCTCTTCAAAAAAAATACTTAAAATTAAAAAATCATGCTCATCATAGAGGATGTATATTAAAAATACATTTGAATGTATTTTAGAATACTTAAATAGACAGGACGAAAAAATTTGAGTCATGTCATTGACCCTAATGCTACAGAATTCAACACACTAGGGCTGGGTATTGACACAAAATTTATGATTTGATTTTGATTCACTAGCTTGCGATTAGATTCAATACTGGTTAATTGGGGTGTGTATCAGGTACAATACACGGAAAATATTCTCAAGGAAAAAAATATCTCTCAACTATTGCTGTAAACTAAACAGGGAACCCCAGTTGGTACATATTAAATTACTATAAAAAATTTAATTACTATAATACATATTACTATAATATTAAAAGTTAACATTAAATGTAAGTAGCCATATGCAAATCAGTTAAATTACACAAAAGTTTTTTTTACACAAAGTCTTTATAATAATGTTATAATCAGTTATGTCAGTTTATTTGTATCATTTCTATGTCATGTTTCTATGTCATGTTTATTTGTACTTTATTGTAAAGCGACCTTGAGTTTTCTGAAAGGTGCCACGGTTGAAACACAGATTGAGCGATTATGAGACATTATACAGATTTTATTAAGTAGGTAAGTACAATTTCTTTCAACATGCCTTCCGTTGTTCATTCGTGTTTATTTTGTGCTGGAACTAGTAAAGAGGAAGAGATGATCAGTTCACGTGCGATCAGTGGTGCGAATAGTAAAGATGTGTGTCTTCAGGATTTGTTGGAATATAGCAGTGGAATAAGTTTTCCATTATAAAACGGATAGTTCCGGTCCTTGATTCTGATTGGCTGAGCCGCGTTCGAAGCCGTTGTAAATTGCTCAACAAACATACACCTGTGACTGCATTACATTTGTGCAAGCCGTTTGTGATTCTTTGTTGCTGCATGTGTTGCTTGGCAACGTCTTTGAAACTACATTGCTTGGCGGAGGAATAAATGCGTTATAACGTTTTATTTTTTGTTGCTGGTTTTTATTTTATGAATAAAATAAATATTAAAATAAATATTTTTATGGAGTAACCGTTTTATGAAAGCAATAAGCCCCTTGAAGGAGTGTTTTACGGTGAATTTAGAACAGCTAAGGGGCCCGCGTCGTGCCTAAAACCCCCTTAGCTGTTCTAAATTCACTGTAAAACACGGCTTCGCTGGGCTTATTCCTTTATTTATCCAGAGATGTTCCTCACTGTTCCACCAGTGAGGACAAAGTATGATGGTTTTGGACCGGATCATGCAGAATCCCTTCATGTGGATGGAAAGAGGGATTAGAAATCTAAAGTGGCTGGGCTGGTGTAGACAGATTTATGAAGGATTGAAAGTAGTAGGCCAAGCAACTAGCAATAGTTTCAACCAGGAAGTGTCCTGAAATCTACCAGATATTGGCAGACAGCATAGACACATGAGGAGAGCTGTAGCAGAAGAGAACCTCCTTAAAAAGGAACAAAAACAAATCCCAGCAGCAGTATTTTAGACTGATTCTGGAGTAGTGTTACAATGCAACAGGATGCAACACAGAAGAAGATTGATTGTAATGGGGGTGATCTAGTTATATGGTGAGGATATTATTCCACCACCTGGTCACTGACGTTGGTGGTTGCTGGTTCGAAACCAGCAGGATTAAGGAGATGGCGTGGAGCTAATTTTTCCAGCCTAGAACCACCAAAAGGGGTAAAAGAAGGAAGGAAAAAATCCTAAGGCCCTTCCTGTCAACAGGACACTACTACCAAGCAACTTTCTGATGTACATTGTTTGCCTTCGTAATAGTGCTCTGTAAAGGCTTTGGAATCAAAGGTGTGCCTGGATCTAAGCAAAACTCTGGCCATTTTGAGCAGGCGGCACAGTAAAGTGACTGTCAGAGAAGGAGGCGGTGAATGGAACATGTTCCCAATTCTGAGTCTACACTAGGAATGGCCATTTTTGAAAAATTTTCCTTTCGAGTATCGATAGCTCAGTACAACAAGTACTCAAATTATGTTTAATTAAAAACAATACTGAAATACTGTGAAAATATGGCAAGGAAAAATAACTGCAGGTTATTAAAAATAATTAATAAAAAAAAAATCTATGTTTTTGTAAAAGAAACATCTAAAATAATTATTTCAAATAACCAAATCATAGTCATATTGTCATTTCAGCTGTGTGAGCTGAAGCCAAAGAGTGAATAATGACCTGTAAACTGAAATGCTTTTCTAGTGGGTTAATTAATTCAACCAAACACATCCTATGTGATTAGTTAGATATATACAACATAAATGTAATATTACAACTTACATCTGCACAAAAGAGCAACAAAAATAAGGGCAATTAAAGCACCGCCCAAAATTTTACCTAAAATCAAACCTTGTCACCCTTAAGAACTCTTCAGGGCTTGATGTGCAGCAGCTGTCAGCTGTTATTGGTTAAGCTGAGTGAGAGAGAGTTGGATGTCATGGAAATAAAGACAGATCAGCTTCAGTGTAACAGACTACAGCTCAGTGCCACATGCTACATGAAACCCAACCACAATGTCTAGATCTAGTCCAACCTTTCTGAACTCTTTCTGAACCCTTCTAGGCAGAGCACCAGCATGGTACAACAATGCACTTTATGGCTTGAACATGATACTACATGATACTGATTCTGACACACCTTTGGCACGCTGACAGCAAGTGTTTGCGGGAACAAAATTGTGTTTCACTGATTAAACATTAGTGTGGATCCATTTAGGAAAAAAAAAAAGAACAGACCAACTGAGATAAGAGTTGACAGAGCAAGTCTAAAGCTACAGCTAAACACAAGCTTGAAGTATTTTGCTAGGGACAAATCTCTCTCTCAGAAGCCTGCGCTAGTCGTCCAAGCTGGGGGGGCAGAATCCATCAGCGAGCCAGACGGCAACTAGGCTGATGGATCGATGGGGGCCATGACCTCCAGCTCTGCACCCTGTGAAGCTGGTTGAGAGAGAGTGACAGTCAAGATTTACCCATCGATTCGGGATGACAGAAGTAAGGAGCACATGGAAGAATGAAAGGAAGGAAGCGATACATTTAGCTCTCTTTGTTAGTCAAGCCTCCTTTGTGAATTTCAGCTTCTGTGTTAATCATAGCAAGCTGATCCCAGTGGCTTTCCAGAGGTCTGGGGTCAGGAGCGTCATTTCCCTGCTGTGTGGTTTTTAGGGAGCAGTTATAATTCCCAGAGTTCCACCATCTTCCCTCAGCATCAACAACAGACAACAAATTAACGACAATGGCTGAGGTCCTTCTGCCGCTTGACAGCAAGACTTGAATGAACCCATTTATCCAACCTAGGGTGTGCTTGAGCTAGTCTATATCTAAGGGAGGTGCTAATCGCAGTCAGATAGAAGTGTCTTTCCCCTCAAGACAATCATCAGTGGGTAACCCCATACTGCAGTATTTAACAGCGACGCCATTCAGCGTGAATAACGCTCCGTCAAAAAATGGTAGTTCTTTTTGCAAGCAGCTCAGTGATATCTCAGGCTGGCCCTTGTTTGGCTGGAACCCCATAATTATAAAAGGTTGGGACTGGCTGTCCGCAACAGAGGGCTGCAGCGGGACTGAAATGTGTGCTAATTGAGCCAACAGCATCCAAAACCTCCATCTGTGCATTTTCTCATCTCTAAGGAAACGTCATTCTGAGCTCACTGCAAGCTGCTCTTGGCCACGAAAATACTCACAAATAATGGAGAGGCACAACAGTCCATCAACACAAAGAAACTCAATGCTGTGCTTGTTGAACATGTCTGACAACTAACTACACGTTTTTAAATGGAATCTACTAAACATCATCTTGGAGCACAATTTTTTTGAGAGAATTTTAATTTCTTAAGGCGACTCTGCTTTTTTTTGGGTCAATGACAAACAAGAGTGTCCATGGTGAATAAAAGACCAAATCTTTTCATGTTGGTTTCATATGGTTTTAAATAAAACTTTTATACCACTTTCAACAAAAATAAATAAATAAATCGAATGACTAAAAGTGTGTAAAAGATTCAGAATTGTAATGAAGACATTCAAATGAGCTGATAACAGAAAATGTGTATTTTATTCATTTCATATTCAAGCTATTCAAAAATATTATTTTAATGTATTAATTATTAACCATATAGATGTTTTTGGCATTTGAAATGTCAGTAGTGTGAAACAGCTATGATCCCTTACGTCAAAACTCTGAGCAGTGAACTGGAAAGGGAAATCCCAGAAAGCTGGGCGACATCTTTTTTCTGTCCAGGTTCACACCTCTTTCCTGAATCCTGCAGAAACCGTGTCTTTAACTCTCGGTGGTCATTAAGCCAACTGTAGGGCTAATTGAGCATGGTGTTGTGTGTCATCAGTGCATGGAGAGAGCCTGCTGCACACCGTGTGCTTTCCAAGAATATGTCTCAATCTGCCCATTACATCGAGACAATTTTAGCACCACAACAAATACCAGTGCAACGAGAAAATGGAACAGTAAATCCAGAACTATATTTTGATTAGCACTTTTAACCAGATTTGATCAATTTAAAATAAACGTTATCAGTCAGGTCAGAAGTAGTCTCGCGTAGCCAGACTTTCAGACTGACGGCAGAAGGTCTGGACTCTATCGCAGCTTTTCTTGGCCAAAGGATCGCCCAAGAGGACGTTTGACTGACATGTAACGCAACCAATCACAGTTCAATTTGTTTCGCATCATGTTTAGGAGCGTGAAAATATAATGTCGATGTCCCTACAATAACAGACCGGCGTGCATCTATAAATTAATCATTCAAGTACGTTATGCAAGTTTACTGCAACAATGGAGCCACAAACTTCACGTACTTTTGAAAATCCAGCGTTTAGTTGATCCTGGTAAGCGCTCATTGTCACAGTTGTAAACACGACGGCTTTCTTCTTCCATGAGGGGTTTTGACGTCACGGCATTTGTTTCCAGGCGGACGGGTAAAGAATGTGACACACACGTCTCCCGAACATCCTGTAGAATTCAGATCACGACTCTGAAACTCCCGAAGTGTTTCCTGAAAAGTGTGCATTATGCATCAGACGTTCAGCCAACGGTCCGTGGGCATGACGTCTGAGGCGGAGACTAGGTCAGAAGCAACAAGGTACCTCACATTTAGGAAACTGATTCAACAAACTGTCATAACCGTGACAATGTGAAAATGTGACAATGGTGACGTTTCTGCAAAATTATATTATGTTCCTTCTTGCAAGTTTCGCGATACTTCCGAAGTGAAATATACAGTAAGTGAAGCTAAAAGCGTGTTCAATTTTCCATGAAACAAATGAACGTGAATCAGGCAAGGATTTAATACATTAGTTCTAGAGCTGTCAAATAAAAAATTTAATTTCGAAAATTCGTCAAATTTAAAATAAAAATCCATATATATATTTTTTTTTAACCCAATGTTAGGTGTGCATCAGGCAGCCTTATCATTGGCACACAAGATGCGATGATGATACTGTAAGAGTCATTGTGGCCTTTTAAAGGTGACATATCATGACAATCTGACTTTTTGCCATGTTTAAGTGCTATAATTGGGTCCCCAGTGCATCTACCAACCCAGAAAACGTGAAAAGTGACAACCCAGTAACTTTGTTTTGGTGCGCCTTTCTCTGCAAGCATGTCAAAACATAATTCCATCTGACGTAGGAAGGGGATCTTATTATAATATAATAAAGGACAAATACAGACAAAATTATGTCAAAATGCCCATTTTGGCAAATGTCCTAGTAAACAGTCGGTTATGTCTTAAGGGAACATAAATAGTTGAGAAAGAAAACACATGTGTATCAGTATATTGGATCCATGCATTCAGTATTAAAGTGACAGCAGCCTAATAAACCTGCTGCCATCTGTGTCATAAGGTTAATCAAACAACATAAGACAAAGAAAATACATTTCTAACGGCTTTTGACTGATTAATAACTTTAATAAGAATAAATCTATATTAAATTTATACAGTGAAGACTGTGCAGTTATTTTACAATTGATTACTTAATTTAATTTCTGTACCAGAAAACCACTGTAAGACCTACCTAAAAAACCCTGAAAATAGCTGTTTATTTCATGTGTCTTTGTTCTATTTTATTTATTATTGCTTGTAATTTAGTTATCTGTGGAAAAGATTCTTAGCATTGAGCCCTGCATTGACTGCTCTGTCACTTAGTTGCGTGCATCCTGTCACCGTTTAAACTACCCTTTCAATCATCATTTCAGTTCAAATTCTCTACATTCAATTTAATTTAATTTCTTACCGTATAAGAGAAAACTGTTGTAGTACGTTGATCTGCTGGTCATGTGTCTTTCATGCAGAGATCTCTCCTCATGTGTTTGCATAATGATGCATTTAAAAGTTGTATGACCAAACTTATTTTTATAAAAGTTCACAATAATGTTGCAGATTAAGTATAATGTGGAAAACACTGAATAAATATATTTTCGTCAGGTTAGATATTGATTATTAATCACTCACACCCCTTTATCTAAACCTCTCTACTACCACCGGTCTAGCATATCTGCCATTTTTGTAGTTTTTTTAACACTTTATTTATTTGTGTTAGTAGTTCTAATCGAATCCTCATCCGACGTGCAATGGTTTGTGGGTAATATTAGCCGTTAGAGTGTGCATGGATCTACACTTCGGATTCTAACCGGAAAAAGTAGACCATCCGGGTATCTTTGGAAAACTCACTTCAACATACTACTATTTGGGACACATTAATTCTAATTTCGAATACTATTTAGGATGGATAGCATGTGAATTGTGAACATCAGTTCAGTTCATGGAGCTCTTTCCTTACAAGCTGATGATCTGAATCAGGCATGTTAAAAGAACACATACAAAATGTGCAGAGCGGTGGGTCTCAAGGATTGAAGTTGAGAACCACTGTGTTAAAGTGCCCCTATTATGCTATTTTAAAGTCTCCTAATTTTGTTTTGGAGGTCTCCTACAACAGGTTTGCATGCATCAAAGGTCAAAAACTGTTTCATTTTCTCATAATAAACATTGCACATCACCACATTCTCAAACGACTCCATGGATGAATGACTCTCTCTAAATCCATCCTTTCCGTGAGCTACTCTGCTCTGATTGGCCAGAAAGCTCAGTCTGTTGTGATTGGTCTACCGTGTACAGCGGGTGTGTCAGAAAAAAAAACGCCCATTGCCATAACTGAACTTTAGCTCCATCCGGAGGCTTCCTACAGCTCAGTGATTCTACACACCATAAAATAAAGACAGTAACGAATGATGACGTCGATTTTACCATATAAATCTGAGCGCGAGTCCAATGATGAAACATTGGAACAACTAGTCATTCAACCCAAACCTCCATCGCAAGGACGACATAAGCAGGACGTTTCTCAGTGATACACAACTCAGTTTGAGGTACATTATGAGATGTTGCAACTGTAATTCCTCACCATCAGCATTAACAAGTGTATGTCCATCAACAAACCGATGTGTATTTTTCTAATTTATTGCGGTGAACGTGGGAACTGTATCAATAACGGTGCATACATTAGCCGAGCTCTAGCCTGAATGACTGATAGGGTTGGGCCGATGGACGATATCATTGTCCATCGTGATGGCTGACAGACATCACGATGTTTAGACGGCATCGGCTAAACATCGCGTGTCATCGTGTGTACGTGTGTCTTTGGCTCAGCGCCAGCCATAGGGCGAAAACACGCAGTTTGAATCTGGCAGTTATGTCACGTCACTGTACATTCGCTCTTAGTGCTCAGCTGCTGCAGAGCGTGCCGAAATCGAAATTGCGATAAGATATAGAGGAAAATATCTAGTGGAAAATGAGAATATTACGAAAATTACGATTTGAGAAGCAGTCATCAGTAAAATAAACAGAACACAGCAAAAGTTTGTGATTATGGTATCGTGGTAAAGATGAATTTTAACCACTGATTCTTCACAGCCTCATCCTTTGGAAGTGAAAATAAACCAAATTTACTTTCACAGCGGAGAGCACAGGGTCTTGACGACATGATATCCACACAAACGAGCTACAGCAAGATGTCTTGTCCACGCAGAACGCAGGCGGGAATTATACAAATGTAGTAAGTCTACATTTGTACAAATGTAGTAAGTCTACATTTGTACATCTGCGTTCTTTCGTGAACTTCACGAAAATATTTTCGACCTCCAAACGACTCGTTTGAGCGGTTCAGAGTCGACTCTTTCTTTTGAGATAAACTAACTTTATTTATGATGCACTTTCATCTTTACAACTTTGCAGACTGTTTACATTCACAAACAGCTACATTACACTGACTGCATGAAAGGTAATTTTCAAAAATCCATAATAAGGGGACTTTAAAGCAATAAGTAAAGGAAATATTTTTTTATTTTGGGGTGAACTATCCCTTTAAGAAGGCAACAGGACCTCATTGGGAATTGTAGGAGATTAAAAAGCACCATTACTAGCCGGACAACTGTATGAAAGTGTCAGAACTGTATGCTAATAGAGGCTCAACACAGTGTCTAAATGTTCTTCAGTCATAAGTTTTCTCTATGTCAGGCAGGCACACACAGACAAACACCAGAGAGGCTGTTCTGCTGGGTGCGCAGCAAATAAATATGCCCTCACACAGGACGACACTCATTTCTGAAACAAGGATGCCTTTTTCCGTCTTCCGTCTCTGCATGAATTGCGACCCCTCTGAAAGATCTGGAAATAGGTATCTGCCCAGGGGAAACAGCAGAACCCTAATATTATCTCCCACATTATTCCTCCAAGTCAGACAATAAGGGAGGAAACTGAAGCAAGGAGAAAGCGGATAAAAACATCACAGGCGGATACTGTAGCATTGAGAAAATCAGTTTGAGGTTAGGGGAGGTCCGATCCCGATGCTACACCTCTCAAGGACAAACACCTGCTGTCACAGGGCCCTTTAAACCCCCAGCCCACGCTTTTATTGGAGGGCGCTCAGAGATGCCACGAGATGAGCATCTAATGGCGGATCAGAGCTGTTCTTAAACAGGTACAGCTGAAAGTTGGGCTTTGGGTCCTTCTAATGAGGCTGGGATGAAAAAGCAGCACAAGAGACCGATTACAAATGAGCATTGTATTGATTTTTTATTGACCAAGTAAAGTTATGGAGGCAGCGCTGGCCAGGCTGGCCAGATTATGAAATTAGCCCCAGCTGTCAATCTGTATGGAGGTGGTGGTGGGGGGGATACAACTGAGGACTGTTTAAGTTCTGGATCTATTGCAAAAATGGCAAAAGACCTGTGAAAGAATTATATCGTATATAATTATATATATGCGTCTATTATAAGGCTATTGAGGCAATAATGACAATGACCTTTGACCTTCATTCCTACAGTGGTGTGTTTGATGTTGATGATGAATCTGGGAGATCAGCTTTGAGCAAGTGAATAAAACAAACCACTCCAGTAGATGGAGGTCAAAGGACAAACACACATGCGGTTGATAGTTTGCTTTGTGAACGAAGATGACATGATTCTTGTCAAAGAACCAACTGAACTGAGGTTTATGAATTAGATGGAACATTTGGTTTGTGAATCAAAGTGAATCGTAAAGAGCGGTTAAATCAGAGTGAATTGTTCTGTTGTCAACAGACTGAATTGATTGAAATCACTTGAAATTAGTCTATATTTGTGTCAAGGACCAAAGATGTTTATGCTCACCACAGTTCAAACGTTTGGGGTCAGTAGATTTTATCGTATTGATCAAAAATACAGTAAAAAAAAGTAATGTTAAATATTACAATATAAATAACTGTTTTCTCTTTGAAAATATTTTTAAAATGTAATTTATTCCTTGTGATGGTTAAGCTGAATTTTCAGCAGCCATTATTCCAGTCTTTGTTGCCAAATAATCCTTCAGAAATCATCCTAAAATGTCAATTTGCTGCTCAAACATTCTGTATTATTTTCAATGTTAAAAAAACGTGTGCTGCTTGATATTTTTGTGGAAACCATGATTGTTCAGAATACTTCAATTTAATTCAAATTCAAGAATTCAAAAGAGCACCATTTATTTGAATTGGAGATGTTGTAATATTTATAAATGTCTTTACTGTCAGTTTTGATCAATGTAACGCATCCTTGCTGATTATTAATATTATTGATACTTAATTTCTTTAAAATAAATCAGACCCCAAACATTTGAGCGGTAGTGTATGCGTCAGGGAGAACAATTGTGTTTTTTGTTATCTTGTTATCTTAATATAAATAATCACACTAAATTATTGTGCGAAATTAACTCCCCTATTGATAACATGAAACACTGAAATGTTTTTGGAATTTCTCATTGAATCGAACTGTTTCGAAGGGAAAAGACTTGTTCATAGCAGTTGTCCTGTTTGTTTCTCTAAGTCAAACACTCAAGCATCATCTCATTACGACATCCATCCTTCTCCTGCCTCACCATCCACTCTCTCCCATTTTCTGCTGGTTACATGCCCCTCTCTCTTTTTCTTTGTCCATCTCTTGATTATACATCTCCCTATTTTTTTTGCACTGCCCTCCTCTATTTGCATCTTCTCCTTCAAACCCCCCAACCCCCCCCCCCCCCCCCCCCGCCCCCCCCTCTCCTCTCTCTCTCTCTCTCTCTCTCTCTCTCTCTCATCAATATCCTGAGGGAAAGAGCAGAATTCTTTGATCTGGTCTTGCTTTTCTCAGAGTTTGAGGAGTCCTGAAATGGGAAGTGCTCTCCAATTAGCTCGGGTTAAATATTTCAGAGGCTACACAGCTATTTTTTTTCTTCCCCCCCCCATATGGAGAGGCTCTTATTAGATGCTACATACAGTAGGAAACCTGTACTCGGACTGGAACACAAACCTCCTCGCATTTCTGCTTCAGGCTCCATGAAAAATATGCTGTATTTTTGGGTGGGAGGGGGGTTTGTGATCATGCTGATTGAAACAGGAAAAGGCTCAAGGTTAAGATAACCAGTTTTGATTCGATAGTGTGACCATTTCATGTAATTTCTGTCCTGAATGTATATATAATGCTGAATATTAATATGGTATGATTGTTAATCGAGTTTTGTAGCATAAAAACCATAAAAAAAGCAAATATAACTATTTATTTACTATTACTGATTTATTCAAAGAGACAACAGCCTGGCTGGTTACATTATTTTCGTGTCCAACTAGATTACCCAGCGAGTGTTTTGATGAAAAACTTTGAGACATGAAACGAAAACATTTCTAAGAAGGAAAGAATTTGATGCTCAGCTCATGAACCACAGCTGGAGCAAAAACCCTTTGACCTTCCTGTCAGTAATGGACAAAAAAACCTGATGAGATGAAGGTCAAAGGTCAGAGGGGTCAGAGCAAGCTACCTTCTCCAGTCTCTTAAAACACCCAGAGGTCAGCTCTCGCCACCCATCTGACTAGGATTTAAAATGAAAAAGTGCCAATCAAATATTTAAGATCTGTCCTGCCACTTTTATCCCTCTATATAATAACCCTAAACTAAAAGAAACTTGCAGCCAGCATTAAATAAGAAATTCTACATTTTGTAAATGACTACAAGCCCATAAGCAGAATGCATAAAACTCCATCTGTGGTTTTCTGCATCTACAATAAACGCTCTTGCCACTCAGGTCCCAAATGAGCTGTGCGTTAATACCACGCTATTCACACATTCTCTCCGCTCACATCCCTTATTACGTGCAGAACCGTGACGTACAGTATTACATGCAGAACCATCACAGCCTTCCAGCGCAAAACTACCACGCATTAAAATACAATATGCATGAAGCCAAATAAAAGAGTGATTTTCTTCTTAGGTGTCTCTACACTTCCTAATGAAATCCTGGGGAATTACGACTAAGCAGAACAACTGACTTATTACATTTTTCACAAACTGTTGCTAACTTATTAATTGTTTCCTAATAATTCTATTTGAAGTGTGTTAATGAGGTTGGTGAGCCTTGGCTCTTTTTTCCAGATGGAATTGAAAGGGAAAGTGAAAATAATGCAATACCAAAATAAGCAATAAATGGAGAAGGGAGAATATGACTACAGAGAGTTTGGCCTGTGTTTAAATTAAAGGGAATAAAACACTTCTATTTCATGCATTTGTACGTCATCTCATTGCATTCCAGAACATCAGACCGTAATTCATAATACAATTCAAATGCACACTTTATTCTCAGCACTACTACAAGGGGCGTTAGTATAACATAAAATGCATGTTAAGTCAGAGGTCACATTAGACTTCCGCATTGTCCGTCATTTTGACGGATAGGGTCGTAAAAATTCAGTCATAATCTATTATTACCCTTAATTTTAATGATAATAAGCCATTTAATATGCTCTTATGTTTAATATGTTGTTGTTCACATTTTTATTTGTATTCACAAACTTACACTTAGGTTTCATCTTGACTGTTTGTCCAATAAATCGCAATAAGCTTTGTGCTTTGTTACTTTTGATATGAGACAAAGTCACAGCTTTCAAATTCTGTCTATTTTATCACAAAATTCAAACAATAAATGTAATGTGGCGCGAGAAATCATTGTAGCGCATCCGTTTAAGCAAAGCAGAGCGAAAGTGAAAGCGATCATTAAACCAGTATTCCACTTGCCATTGTGCAGCGTTAACAACAGTAAAGTTGACCGAGTGGATTTCTAAGCTGGTGTGAGTGAGTGGAGGTGGGGCTAATTTGCATATTAATGTGTAGAGTGTAGAGTTACTTTAAAGCTATTTTAAGGCATGGATCTTTTTTTGTTTTTTTTTTCACAGGAAGAAATGTTTAAATATGTAATTTTGGTGTTGTAACACACAGTTAACAATGTTGCTGGTTTTATCGTATCAGTTTGAGCCCTGAAGTCGGATTCTGAAAATGCGGATGATCGATCAAGCCGAACGACATGAGCAGAACATTTCACAGTGGTAAGTAGTCTTTTTGTATATAGCCGCCGCTCAGGAAGCTGTCCTCTGTAAAATGCGCTGTACACAAGTAAACTTTTGGGTTGTAGCCTACTGCTCAAGAACAGATTAATGAATAAATCTTAACCTCTGATTACAAAAAAAACTTTTTTGGATGCCTAGGTCAAGTCAAGTCACCTTCATTTATATAGCGCTTTTAACAATATAGATTGTTTCAAAGCAGCTTTACAGTGATAATAGGAAAGTAAAGTAACAGAGATTGTTTTGGCTTTACAGCAGCTCTAAAATAAAGTTATTGTCCAGCTAAAGTTAGTTTTGATTGATTCACTTCCGTTGCAAAGATCATTAGTTATTAACTCAGGGGCCGCTTATATGACACCGTTCTAACAGAAAACCCTTAACGCGCTCCGGCCTGCTCATCTGCACAACAACAGTGCCTGGTGGCTCGAGAACGCAAACCTTGAAATAGGTTCCAAGGTGCGTTGAATAAAAAAAAAAAATAAAAAAAAAAAACGTTATCATCTCTGCATAAACTTCTGTGAAAATGCTGATGGCGTGCACAAGCATATTATGTGTTCTGTCTATAGGTACAGACTGGTGCCAGTCACAAACTTATCATAAAGTCATTTTCAGCTAAAAAAAAGTCCAAGAATGAGAGTCCTACCAGTCCTTTAGTAATACACAGATGAAGTAAAGTGATTTATCAATATGAGAGAGAGGAATAGAAATTTCAAAAGGGAGTGAAGCAGGGGGCGACCACAGAGTGCAGCAATGCTGACCAATTGAGCAGGTTTGATTCTGTTCAAGTGCTTCTCTTGGTTAATGGTTGTATTGATTGGTCTCTGCGCTGCTCTAATGAGTTGCTGTTTCTGAAGGAGCCGATGGCCTGAATTGAGTAGTCGCTCCACTTATCTGATGTAAAGCTCCACCCAGACCTTTTATTCACACCAGAACTCCCTCAGACCATGACCAACACACCTACACACACTCAAATTGACCCTTTTTACATTTCCGGGTTCTCAGAAGAGTAAGGCCATCATAGTCGGGTAAACTTGGGAGATGACTATATCATTTTTGTATTTGCATTTACCCTGAAACCAAAAGAAAAAAGAAATCGTGATAGCGTTTCCATGACTTTCCTAAAGAGGTTAAAATATATTATACCGTTTTGTGTATTCATTTTTTAAAAATGTAAATGTTAAAAACTTTACCATTCACAATGTTGATAACTATGGAAATGTGTCATCATCACAGTCTGTGAAAAGGGTCCATAAGCATCAATACATGGCACACAAACATTTAAGGTAAAACAGTTTGTTTTTATTCAATTAATTAGTGCATTAATTATTAATTTAAATTCAATAATTGTTTATCAATACTTTTAAGTCTTGAATACATTATATGACTTAGTATATTTAGTAGCACAATTATACATGGAAAAATTGTGGTTAAATAATCAGTTTTTAATAATCAATTATTAATTTTAACCCAATTATTATATTATCAATACTTTTCCATCTTGAATAATAAACAATGAGTATATTTAAGCATAAAAAGCATAAATGGCACACAAATATTGGGTTAAATACTCCGTTTTTAAGTATTAATTATTGAATTAATTATACATTATATACTCTATATATTTATAATCAACATTTCTGTTGCTTTGTCCACCATCTTGTTTTTTTTTTTTACCACTGAGCTTTTCACGTTGTATTTTGGGATTGGCTTCTCTTTGAAAAAACTTGCAATGCTGTGTGTATTCTTTTATTTGTAATAATAATTCATAATAATAATTAATTAATTACAATTATTACAATTATTTTACCCAAAGTTTGAGTTTTCCTTTTATATTAATGCTTATGCTGCTTATAAAAGTCTGTATCCAGCTCACTAACTTTTGGAACAGAACGTGCATGTGTACAAACATATAAAACACATAAAAACACATGTTGCAGTATTTATTACAAATGATTTATCTTTTTTTTAATTCATTAATCTTTCATCAAAATAATTTAGCCTCCCAACAACATCTCTTCTCTTCTCTGATGACCATAACAAACCAATCCAATTCCTAATGAACAAAATCAAGCCCCGACCAACATTTTTTATTCTTCAAGAAACCGTTTCACTTGGATATACGTCACAATAGGGAAGAACAGACTATTGCAACTTCCGTTTCATGTCAACTTTAAATATGTAATACTGCAGCAGTTGCTGCCATTAATCACATGGCTATTTAAAAGTGCTGACCTGTGCAGAACATTATTTATTGTAGCTCAGTGCACAGACTAAAAGGTTCTAAAAGGTTCACACTGACAGTGCAAATCAACCGAATAATTTATTTTGAATGAGAGTTGACTATTTAAGGTGACATGATGATTTTTTTTAAGTAAATCTCCAGTAACACAATGTAAAAATCTCCGAAACGAGGGTAAATCTAGACAGCGTTTCTCTGACAACCACCCATTCCTTCGAGTATGAACGCTTGCTACCAACTGTACAGCGACTTGACGACCTCCAGTGATTTAATTGCTGTCAGTGTGAACACACTTTAATTAGCTCTTCCAAAAAACTGAATTTTGTAATGCAAATTCCTGCCAAAAAGCCATGCACAACTATGCTCGGCACCCTCAAAACCCTCGGCATGTGCAATCAGAAAATCTCAAAAGTGAAAATAAGAATCTTTCAGAATATGAAACATGGCACCGGCGAAGTGCCCGTCTCACAAATAAACAGCTCCGTGGCTCTGGAGCAGGGCAGCATACTGCTTTAAATATTCCCAAATCTACTAATACGTTCCAGCTCTGGCTGTTTACTGGTTGTGAGAATGAATACTTTTTAACGACATGCCACATCAGCAAACAGTCAGCTCTTCTGGATGAGTCGTGGAGTGCTGGAGTGGGCAGAGATCAGAAGGTCCCACTTCCCACTTGAGCCATTACAACTGGAGAGAAAATATACACAGGCACACTGTACGTACAGTTTAATATACGTCAGTTTAAAATCCTAATTAAGGAGGCAACTAATGCAGCAAATCCTCAAACGGCCCTCTTAAATGATGCGGTAGACCAAGTGTTCTGCTACTAATAATCACTGATGTCTTTTAAGCCAAATACACATTTAAACACTCAAGAATCTCTCTTTAAGTAATAAGTAGGAGAGACTGGGCAGTGTTGTTACACGGGGTGGGCTGTCCATCAGTTTAATCAATTAGAAATGAGCTACAGGGTGAAACTACTTTTATACATGACCACCACCCATGTGAGGTGACAGTAGGTTTATAAGAAGCCTTATATAAATATAGTATATAAAGGTCAACGATAAATAAGAGTCTAAACACACACAAAATAATCTAGATTAAAACACGTCCCGAGTTCTTATAAATGTACTCTTTGTATTCTTGCGAGTTTCATTTTTTTTAAAACAGACCCATGTCAAAGAAAAGGTTAATGTAATGTCACTAAAAATGTAAAATACACCTTGTAAAGTACACCTTGAAAATAATGGTGTTCATATCTTATTATTTTCAAAAATGTTTTTAAATTTATTCTTTAAGATAAAATGTTTTTTTTTAACTTAAATTATAAATTATTTACTTTATATAAATATAATTAATCAAGTTTTTGAAGAGTCGCATCACACGCCGTTTTTACAACCAGATGTAACATTGCTTCTTTAAAAAAAAAAATGGGGAAAAAAATCTGATTATTTAAAAATAATAATTTTAAAAGATTTATTTTGTTGGACCACATGACTTTTGGTTCGGCAGACTAAAGTTTATATATATATATATATATATATATATATATATATATATATATATATATTAAAACGTTTTTGTAAATGTATGAAATGTGTTTTTTCAAATAAACTAATAAATTCTGACCTATTTACAGAAAAGAGAAAAAAAAGATCTAAGAAAATTAATTTGATTATTACAATAAATTCATGAAAATGTGTCAGACAAATGTGGGACTATATTAGTTTCAGAAATGTAACTTAAAAACACAGTTATACACTGAACAAAAATGGTGTAGGATTTACTTTGGTTTACAATCTCACTCCAAAATTGCTAAGAAATTTCACAAATAATTACAGTTAGTCAGTAATAACACATTGAATTAAATGTGATATTTCCAAGTAGAAAGTCTGAAATAGCATCTTTAAAACGTATTCCAGTAATCTTTGTTTCATTCAAAAATTGGAAGAATAATTTTGTACAGTGTAGATGAAATAAAATGTGTTTACAACACTCCACTGGTTTCCACCAACTCAGGTTTTTTTTCACAGACTTAAGTCTTCTATAAAGAGATAAATGTGAGTTAGTTGCTTCAGTCTAAACCAAGTGACCTGAGGAGCTTGAGTCGCCCTGTCAATCCTCATTTCATTCTGACAGGCTATCGTTCGCCTAGCCAGCACTGACAGCTGATAAAATGAAATGTACATCAGGAGATGGTGCGAGCGACTCGGGGGTCAATCTTCTCTGAGGCACAGCGGATGGAGAAGTGCTGGGGCTAATTTCTTCATTGGCTCTGAGAGGCTTTACATGCGTTCAGGAGATGAAAAGTAATGTGGGTGTGAGAATGTAAGTGAAGGGGTCCATTACGTCCCGGTTTCTCCATCAGCACGAGCTCGTTTCCACACACACGCCGTCGAGCGTTCGCCTAATAGCATCTCCTGTGGAATTAGCGTGGATCAATGAGCCCCGCGTGTTCGGTTTCACTCTGAAGATGCTCTCTTGTGGCAGATGGTCAGCAGTTTATCACTTCAATTAGCTTTCGTGCACAGAAGCACTCGGTCGAGTCAGGTTTCGCCCTTACCGTGTCCAGCCTTACCACAAGACCTGCTAAATTGTTTCTCTCCCACCTGCAGCACAGAGCCTCATCTTGAAATGCATTTCCACCACCAACCAGATGAATTAAAGCATTAGGTTTTCACTACTGCTTCAAATCAGGAGATTAAAAATGGCCAGGAATTTGAAATATCGCCAGGAATTTGAAATATCACCAGCAGGACGGACTTTAATAGTTCTGGATGATGGATTGTTTCCGTTAACGGCTGAGGAATCCCTGTTTCACATAAACAGATTATTTCATTAAGGCCTTTAATTGGTAATAGATTGTATTGATCAAGGTCTATGTTTTTTTGGCCAGAGTGCCAACAACTTTCCTGCTTTTCTCATTGGCTGGAGCTGTCAGAACGACACCGTGAGGAGCTTTTTACCTGCATCAGATGATTGGTTCAGCCTTCACATCTCATTTGACTAATGTGACACACCAGCCTGTCAGGCACTGTGCGCTCTCACTCTTCTGGAGATCTGCCAAGCATTTCTTCCACATTTGCAATTCAAGACTGTCACGAAATTAAATTCGTCCTGTTCCTCTGCGTGAAGAGGGATGTGGGAGTATTCAGTGCCATCATCACTTTGCAAGGGTTTTTCCAGATTTCATTTCACTTGTCTGTCAGTGAAAGGCCATGAAATTGTTGTATGTGGGTATTTCTGTAATTAATGCTTCAACAAAGATGGAGTAACTTTGTTAAAACTTTAGATCGGTAAAATAGTAAGTAACTTTTCTGAAGATACTAGGCTGTTGTGGGTGGTTTCACGGGCGTAGATATGCGTTTACACTGCTTGGTTTCTAAGTATATATATACACTGTACACACACAGAGTAAAAAAACTAGGAAATATTAACCACTAGTAGTCAGTATCATTATACAAAACCAACTGGATTAAACCGGAATATGAGCTAAGCACATTATTGGTAAATCATCAAAGAAAGTCTATCTGTATGGAGGACAGCTTTCAAGGTTGCATCCTTTCCTTCTCCTCACTTCTCTATTCTATGAGTGATCATGTATTCCTGGGTAGGATCTCCTCTAGTGTCTGAGTGCCAGTGGGTAAATGTGGATCAAACATAGACATCTATCGAGGTCTCTACCTGCGGCACCCGCCAACTGCCACTGTCACAGGCCACCGAGAGCACCCGCTACACCTCGTCAAGAAATTTAAAAATAAATCCATTCATTTCCACATCAAAGTCGGCACTGTCGTCTGTCCTCACTAGCAGAGCCTGGCAGGTTGAACTTGCCTCTTGGCAAGGTACTCGGGGTTCATTTTTTCAGTAGGCTTTTACTCAAGGACAGGTAAACTCTGCTCTTGTTTTTTGAAAGATTATTTTGGACTGAGGTTTTTAGATATATAATGGGACAACATTGTAAATAAAGTTTCCTGACCAGATTATATATTTGGTGTTGCAGTTTAATTAGTAGTGTTCACTAACAATATTGTATATAATTATGGTTAGGGATCTGAAAAACTGAATAAACCCTAAATATTAAGCTTTGGACCTCAACTCATCCCACACTAGTTATGCTTTAGACAATTTTCTTAACCTCTTAAGCACACACCTTGGTGTGGGAAAGTGTGTTACAGTACTTTAATTAATGTGACCTCTTATTTTTGCCTGAAAAAATAATTTACAGACTTACAGTAAATTGAAAATTTTACCTGAGCCACATGTAGGGACCCAGAATATCATACAGATTTAGAGGGGGCTGTTTTAAAGGGTCATGAAACCCTAAAACAAATTTTCTGAGATTTTATCAGAGGTATGTGTGTTGAACACCATTGAAGACAATGTTAGCATCTGTTAGATTTAATAGTAGGGTGAAAATGGTTAAATTTTAGTTTCTTTCCGCTATTTTCGTCTTCCGGGTTTAAAATCTTCATCGCAGGCTGTGACGTGGCAGAGCACAGTATAGTGCGTTGATGACTCATCGGTGTCTCATAATTATTAATGAGACTGAGTTTTCATATCCTATGAGAAGACACGGTCTCTTAATTATTCATGACACCACGTGGATCTTTCCAGTGACAGACATGTCAAACTGTGATATCACGTAGTAGATGAGAGAGGCAATCATGGGACGCACGCAAGTGTTTGTTTTCGTGGTGCAAAAGTCCAATTGGGTTGAATACGTTTCCCCGCGATGCTGCCCGGGCTAGACTCTGGCTCCGGGCGGTTGGTTTTCCATCAACCACGGACACATCTAAACGTGTGTGCCGCAAACATTTTTGAGCTTTGAGAATTGGAGAATGGTGGACTTCGCCTTGTTGACAACCAATGCAGGTTGCGTCTTGCGAGTGATGCGGTACCAAGTCCCGAGGACTTTTCTATCCCTTCAGAGGTGTGTGTGTGTGTGTGTGTGTGTGTGTGTGTGTCTAAAATGAGAAGTCATCAACCTCCACAGAGCCATCTTTATTATGGGGGTTCAGGGGGCGCGTAGATCTAGGCTATGCACGGAACTTTTTTTTTAAGCGGAAAATTAATAATTTTCAAATATATGTATAGTGTCTATAAACAACTATATATTTTATAATGACATTATAATTATACATGTAGCCTACATTAATATGTTCTCAATAGAATTACGATTACTGTAGGCTTACTAGGCTAATATAGCAGGGCATTCAGTAACTTTTGAAAGGACAATAATAAAGTGTCGTATTTCATAAGACTTTAAAGGACAACTCCGGTGCAAAATGAACCTCGGGTGTAATAACACATTGGTACAGACTAAATCGTTCCCTGAGATTTGTTTTCATGATAATCGAATGTAAAGAGTTTTATCTCTAAAAACAGTTTAGCTTAAAACGCTAGTATATTGGGCATCGAGTAAGCAAAAAGAGATCGCTAGTTAATACCATTAACAAGGCTCAAATTAGCCCCACACTAACACGGCAGCATAATGAGTGTCCTTACATGCAAACCGAAGCATTGAGAACTTTGTAAGTGTATAGACAGTTTAATAAGAAGATACTTTACACAGACAGTACAGTTAGCGCATACAGACAGGACCCATCTTGGAAAACAGTTTCGATTAGTCAAACCACGAACACGGTGATACGTGAGCTGAACTGTGACATGGAATCTCATATGGTCCGTTGTTTCCGGAAGAAAGCACTGAGCGCATAAGAGAAGCACTGAACGCAACAGAGAAAATAAAAAAATAAATATAATTTATCTTATCTTCAATATCTACACGTACTGTTCGCTCACCTTCGTGGTTCTATTGATCGAGACTGTTTTCCAAGATGGCTGCTGTCTGTATGCGCTAACTGTACTGTCTGTGTAAAGTATCTTCTTATTAAACTGTCTATACGCTTACAAAGTTCTCAATGCTTCGGTTTGCATGTAAGGACACTCATTATGCTGCCGTGTTAGTGTGGGGCTAATTTGAGCCTTGTTAATGGTATTAACTAGCGATCTCTTTTTGCTTACTCGATGCCCAATATACTAGCGTTATAAGCTAAACTGTTTTTAGAGATAAAACTCTTTATATTCGATTATCATGAAAACAAATCTCAGGGAACGATTTAGTCTGTACCAATGTGTTATTGCACCCGAGGTTCATTTTGCGCCGGAGTTGTCCTTTAACTTTGCCAGCTATAAAAAAAATCTAGCATTTCCTCACGTTTTACCACTGCTTTTAGTGACAGTCGATATGCATGGGATACTGGCGATGACAGTGATGGCCTTACCACACCCCTTCTCACAGCCATCCACGCCCATTTAAGTTGCATTGTGAGCTAGACTTGAGCTGAAAGAGGGGGGTTTCATGACCCTTTAACTTCCACCTAGCCACCACCACATAGAAGATTGTAAAATAATAATAATAAAAAATAATAAAAATTACAAACCTAAAAAAAAAAAAAAAAAAAAAAAAACATTTAGGACACAAAACTAATATCCGAACTGTGCAAAATTCAAGAATTTGAGTCAATCTGGCCACATCCTGAAAGAAGTAAAATTGAAATTTGAATTAGAATGCAAGGAAGAGGAATTTATTGAATTCTAATGGTCATTTAAATACATTTAACACAGGTTATGCATTTTCTCTGTTCTTTATTTATTAAAAAATAAAGTTAATTCATTAGTTAATTTTTAAAATAATGTGTCGCAATCTCAACTGTCACTTCTGCACTACGTTTCCCATCATCCTCCCTGGTTCCCGCCTGCACACAATCACCCGTACCTGCCAGCAATCACCCTTGTCAGCAGCACCATAAAGGCAAGATGGATTCATCAGAGTATCAGGAAATCCTAGGAGAGAATGTCATGCCGTCAGTGAGAAAGCTGAAGCTTGGGCATCATTGGGCCTTCCAACAGGACAATGATCCCATGCATACCTCAAATTCCACCAAGGCTTGGTTGCAGAAGAAGTCCTGGAAGATCCTACAGTGGCCATCACAGTCACCCGACTTGAACCCCATAGAAAATCTCTGGTGGTATTTGAAGGTGGCGGTTGCAGCAAAAAAACCCAAGAATATTACTGAACCGAATGGGCTAATATTCCTCAGAAACGCTGCCAGCCCCCAGCATTATAGGTATCGCAATGGAGGACTCCCATTCTGCTGGCACCGCCCTGGTCCCCAGCCTTCCACCTGTCACTCTCCCAACAAGGTGCTCACCCTCCCTCCCCAGGGTTGGACTCAGCATTTTTCCAGCATTGTAAAAATCTGTCTGTCTGTCTGTCTATCGTTCTCCATCTGTAAGGATTTTTAAACCTTTTTTCAAAAGATTTAAAACAAGGCTTTGTCAAGCCAATTATATGATTTTATTTGAATTTCAATTAATTTAATCCATTTTCTTACATTTAAATTCAAATAGCAAATCTACATCATGTGCTACCTAATTTCAAATTCAAAAATCAAATTCTGAACGGAGCACAAACCTAACAAGCAAAACCTTGTCAACCACCAGCATAGTAGAGTTCTCAACGGGCCTGAAAATTACAACCCGACCCGACCCGGCCCGTGGCTTTTAAAGCCCGGACCCGATGTAACCCGACACATCAACATGAATTATCTGCCCGAACCCGACCCGCGGCCCGACGCCACCCTTTTGATCGGTGAGTGGTGTATGTAGAATGACTGCTGCGCTTGACGCAGAGAGAGAGAGAGCCCCGGCCGCGCGCGCGCGCGCACTCTCACGTCTCACACATTCCGCCCATCCAGCTGACATAAACTACATTTCAATAAACGAAAAAAACTATCCAGTGATTAAATGTTTTCTGTATTGACGCAAATCTTGTGCGATGTCCTAAACTGCCGAGATAATCACACAACGTGTCGCGCCGCCCCTGAGCAACGGTGATTTCACCTGCAGCAAGATTACTTTTCACCAACTCCATCTTCTTCTCCGGGCTAAAGGCGTGCACGCAGCGGCGTCAGGTCTGCCCTCGCGTCGCGATGCACGTTGCACGCAGCAGCCAGACTTTCTTTACAGTGAACAGCAGCGATGAATAATAAATGTGTTTTTTTTTTCTTTCACTGTACAATTCAAAAGATTAAGCCCGAGGTCCGACCCGACCCGAGTCATTTGCAAATATTTTCGACCCGAACCCGGCCCGAACCCGCGGGTCCCGTCGGGTTTGTCGGGCCGACCCGACCCGTTGAGAACTCTACAGCATAGCATCATGGTGGCAACCTTTGCACACACAAGTACCATCTGCATTTTTCAGAAAATGTTGCAATTTCAGTCACTGATTGTTCGTTACTCATTGTTAACATTTGTACTGACAGCTCTCTGCACTGAAAATCCAAATCTGGACAGCAGTTATCATGTATTAATTCCCAAGGCCTCTAGGGTTGTTGATCCCTGAGGCACTACACTGCCATGATCCATCAATACCAAACTCACTGACGGCCTGCTTCGACCCATAGCACTCAATAGGCTAAAGGTTAGCATGTAGCTAACATACACAAACACAAATCTGTCATGCAGCAGACAAAACATTTATCTGGACTGCTAAAACCTTCTAAAACAGTAGTAAGGCTAATGTAAACAACTGGGATAGGCGAGACCTGTCGAACTTCTAGAGGTTGAGAGTGTGTATGTATAAGTGTTCCACAAAGTATTAAAACATGAGCTCCCAGACCATGTGGCAGCAGGGACTGTGGTTAACCATGTGCAGAGAGGCGCTGATGGCAGAATGGGGTGGCATGTGACGGACTGTCAGCAGAAAGGTGGTGCTTGTGCCGGGTCGATCCGCGTCAGGACGGACCCCTCCAATTGAGATTGACTGATGTGGCGGGGGGTGACGAAGCATTGGTGGCTGCCAGCTTTGGTGGGTATCCAAGAGTGGCACACCTATCAAGGCAGGTAGGGGGTGGCCACATCCGACAGTCTTGAGGTTCAACTGCCTATCAAGGCGAAGCAGGTGTACATGTCACAGTGGCTGACTTAGATTGGCCAACGATCCTGTGGAGCGTTCCGTGATCCGTGGACGGGCTGAAGGGAGTGTGCGTATGTCGGAAGGGAAGGAACTCTGTCAGAACGCAGCGTGGCTCACTCACCCTCTCTCCAGCTGTCACCTCAAATCTGGATCTGTCATACCTGTTTACACACTTGACACCCTATTACAGGGCAGCAGTCGAAACCCATGAGTCCAGCTCCGCTGGTTTAAAATCGCTCATTCCTCGTTCATCTCCGAGTTATCGACTAAACATTCAGACTGATACTCTGCTACAGTTTCTCGATCGTCTGGTTGCAGAGTCAAAAAAGAGGCACACATGCTGTATTACCAAATGAAGAAAGTTAAAAAAGGTTCAGTTGTAATGTACCTGGGACCTCAATTCCCAGCTTGTCAAGTCAAGTCACCTATATTTATATAGCGCTTTTTACAATACAGATTGTATCAAAGCAGCTTCACAGTGATAACATGAAAATAATACAACAAAGTTTGTTTCTAGAAGAAAATTGCGTCATCGTCCACCTTAAGTAAGGCAGATCAATAATATTGTTGAATATTAAATGTCCCCAACTAAGCAAGCCAAAAGCCAAGGCAACAGTGGCAAGGAACCAAAACTCCATCAAGTGACAGAATGGAGAAAAAAACCTTGGGAGAAACCAGGCTCAGTCAGGGGCCAGTTTTCCTCTGACCAACGAAACAAACAGTGTATGATTATGATCCAGGCAGCATTACAGGTCAGAAGTCAGATTGGATCAGAACATTCAGAATATTTATCCAGTTCCATCTAGTTGGAAGTCGGAGTCATCATGCCGGTATGGAGATGAGTTTGTTGAGGATCAGTACCGATGGCTGTCGTGTCAATGAGGCCTTCACAGGGCTGATGAGGCTGGCACTTCAGCTTGTATCACTTACAGTCAAATATGACTAAAGGTGCTTGGAAAAAGAGTCATCTTTCTGAGAAACACATGCTGCCATTGTAAATACAGACCTTGTGTCATAATGCTTGATATTGACACAAAGATGAACGTTACATAAATAATGAATCACACAAAAATACTCTTCATGCCTTATGCAAAGACTTTTCACACTCGTCAGACAATAGCTCTGCTCCAACACCTAGCATGCTGCCTTTCTCTACTGCTGCCATCTTCTAAAGGTCCATATACAGACACTGAAAAAAAACTGGTCCATGATTTACTTTGAAAATTTTTTTTTTGTAACACGTTGAATTAAACATGACATTTTGAAGTAGAAAGACCAAATTAGCTTTTCCTTATAAAATGTACTCCATTAATCTGTGTTTTATTTATTTTTATAGTTCTGTTAACAATTTTTTTTTTTTTTTTTTTTACATTGCAGTACATTTTTTACTTCATTTCATACACAAGACTAAGTATACTCTATTGGCCGTGAGCACGGATGGACACATGTAGTGGTCACTTCAATCACTTGGACATACTGTTGTCCACAATAGGGGTGGGCAATATGAACAGTCAGTAATAAAATAAGAACAAAGAAACTAAGTACAAGCAATAGGGCAAATAAATACAGCAGAACAAAGATTCAAATAAGCAGTATTTGCAGTTTTTCAGGTAGGCCTTTCCATCAGAAATAAGAAATACTACAGAAATTGAATAATCAAAATGTACAAACACTACATATTATTCACTGTATGAATTAAATATACAATTATTTTTATTAAAACTACAAAAGTTATTTAGTCAAGTGCAGTGAGTTATCTTTTGTTTTCTTTTGTAGTTTGATTAACATTAATAAGGTTGACTAACAGGTATTAGGCTGATGTCACTTTAAGACCAATATATTGATGCGTATCTGATTTTTACGGACATAACCTAACAGACTGTTTATGTCAATCAAAAATATTTTTTTTAATATTTTTTGCCATTTAAAAACAATAAGCCATGAAAAAAAACTCAATTCAGTTCTCAAATTAGGTGTGACCGACGGCTTTGTGTGCCCGCTTCGGGTGTGAGCACACAGAAACCGTCTCTCAGATTTAAATTCTCTTTCATGTCTTATTGCACATTTTTACATATCACGTATGATCGCTTGAAAGTTTAAACTGGCTAGTTTTAAAAATGCAGGAAAAAGATAAAGTTTTTTCACTAATGAAAGAAATATATTTATTTTCTCAACTCATCCGCCATTTTTTTAACAGAGCTCATCACAATGCATTCTGGGATTTCCTTCTCCACAAAGGATACATGCGACGCTGCCAAAACAAGGTAGCATTAACGATGGGCTTTTAGAACAGTCTTCGTGTCGAGTGCACATCTATGACGTTGTCTAAGTAGACATCAATGCACTGTAATGGAACTAATGTGCATAACAGCAACGTCATTATCATTCAATTTAAATATTTATGAGCAGATGTGGTGTATAA
This sequence comes from Rhinichthys klamathensis goyatoka, assembly GCF_029890125.1. NCBI lineage: Eukaryota > Metazoa > Chordata > Actinopteri > Cypriniformes > Leuciscidae > Rhinichthys > Rhinichthys klamathensis. The sequence continues at coordinate 2,902,890 of NW_026606637.1, forward strand.
CATCAAGCTTTACACTTCTGATTTAGTTTTTAATCTAATATGCTACTAAAGCCTTCAGGTGAGTGTGTCGAGACATTCAGAGAGAGAGAGAGCGCGTTGATCACTCTGGAGTGTTTGTGGACTAAACGTGCAAGCCCATGACAGGAAGCACCTTGTGGGCAGATTTGACTGACAGTACAGGTCACCCAACGTCTGGATCAATCAGAGTTGCTGAGAAGAGAGGGAGGAGTGGGGCCCAGGGGAGAAAGTGGGGTGCTTTTCTCCCCAATCTTAGGGTTTGTCTGTCGGACCGCCGGCCCTGGACGAGCCCGCTCCCTGCTGCTTGTCAGCTTGTGGGCAACACATGGTCGAGTCAGCAGCCATTAATGCCAGTCAGCTCGCATTAGCACCTCTCTCTCTGCCTTCGACGGCTGCAAATATGGGACAGAGCGAAGATTTTAAACCACATGCTAGGCCTAAAATTAACGTTTTGCCAAACCTATGGTGGGTGAATTGGAAAAATGTACTGTAATAATTTTCTACTAAAATAATATTTGTATTAAAATATGCAGTCTTGTACTTATGAGAACAGGATTATTTTAGTTATTTCTCCTGAATATTAATGACAAACTGTAAGGTTATTGTGGAACTTTCAGGATCATTTTCAGCTAGTCTCGGTCTCTCAGTAAAACTGCACCTGTCACAAAAACGTATAGACGACCTGTCGTGATTTAGCTCTTAGTTTATTCATTTTGGTGGCTAAATGAATGTGAAGGATATTTTACATATGTGTCACCACAAGGAGTTCTGGAGAAAACAACTTCAGGTAGCTTAGAAAACTTACACTGAAGTAAAAGTTAGAAGACGTGCAAGTTGTGTCATTTTCTTCGGTAGATGGTTTGTTTGTCATCAATCTAAATACCTTACCTTGGTCAGCAAGGGTTAGACTATCATACTTACAATTTAGGCCACATATGTTGTAGTTCACTGTAAAGTTATCATCTGTTGACGAGAACGTAAATAGTTACTTGCAGCTGGCACTTAGTAACAGTGTTATTTTAGTATCATTGATATACTTTTATAGATTTTACTTTTATATTTTCTGTTTTTATTTTCATTTTAGGTAAAGTTCATTTTGTTGTGTGTTTTGTCATTTTTATTTGGTTAAAACTATTTTATTTCTATACAGTTTTTTATTAACTTTTAGTTCTAATTTAGTTTGAGTTATTTTAGTACTTCAACATTTTAACATTAACAAGCCAATATTATTATTATTATTTTACACTTAGGTTTTAATATCTGCCTAAATATAATCATTTAGTGCATTAGAAAAAAAATTTGCATTAAAAATATATTATACATTAAAAGCAAAAAGTGGATGGATGGAAGGATGACGGACGGACGGGCGGGTTTTAGATCAAGTTAGTTAAGTCACCTTCATTTATATAGCACTTTGAACAATACAGATCGTTTCAAAGCAGCTTTACAGTGATAATAGGAAATTAATGGAACAGAGATTGTTTTGGCTTTACAGCAGCTCTAGTTTATCTAGTCCAAGTTATTGTCCAGCTAAAGTAAGTTTTTTGATTGATTCACTTCCGTTGTAAAAATCATTAGTTATTAATTTAGGGGCTGCTTACACAACACCGTTTTAACTGAAAACAGAAAACTTTTAATGCGTTTTAATGCAAACTTTAAAATAGGTTCCAAGGTACAAGTTTTGAAAAAAATTTAAAGCGTGTAAACTTCAAAAACGTGAATCTGTAAAACCGATGTTGGCGTGCATATGCATTTACGTGTTTAGTCTATACAGGTATGCGCGTTTGAATATTTATGTGCGGAGGCGCGTTATCAAAAGAGACATATATTTAACAATCCTTGAGATGCTGTCAGTCTTAAGCACATCTAAAGAGACTCTGTGTTTGAAAGCCAATCATGTGAATGCAAATAAACCTTGTAATAAAATATGTAAATAAACCAACCAGTATGAAAAATAAAAAAAAACAAATAAACCAGTAAATGAAACACACTGGGCCTCATCTGCTTTTCAGTCGGGCTGAGAGACATGGCGGACGAATAATAAAACAACAACAGAGAAACGCGAGTGCCAAAATCCTGTGAGCGTTGTCCTTACCCTGACACGTTTTGGACAAGATTGGTGGTTGGGGGGGTGTTCTCCTGCATTTCTTGTTCATCAATTTTCATTTCATTAAAAAGGCTTATGAAAATATGCTCTTATCTTTCAAGAACACAGGCTCGCAGCCCCGTTTTTGTCTTTAAGCAGGTCTTGGGTGGATAGCTTTTTGTCAAGTTTCTAAAGAGCCCGAAGCCCTTGTGTGCGGTAATGGACGCTGTTCCACAGGTAAAGAGTTTCCATTAAGCATCAAATATAATTTAATAAAATCATACCAAGGCCTTTCACGCAAAGCCTGTTTTGCTCGTCTCTGATGCCTCGGAGCCCTGCCTGCAGATTCACACCGCTCACCCGTGGCCAATTAGTGGAACATCAGGTGTCCATGGAGGCCCGGTCCCATCCAGGTTCCTCTGGAGTCGCATGTGAGGTCTCAACATGGAACAGGCTGCCTGTTCAAACATCTCAGTTTTTTTCAGAGCTTCACTCCCACAATGCACCGCATGACCATCACCCTGTACGCTGGAGATGTTACCCAGGGGTCTCATAAAGAGAGATGTTTGAGAAAGAAAAGATCCCTGTTGGAAACAACATTCTGCCACCTCTCTGAAAGTCAGTTACAATAACACAAATAGACACATTACAATAATTAGAGCCGTCTCATCTCTACAGTCTCTGGAGGCAACGCAAGTGTGTATTTGCTGTAGGTGTTTTGTTGTGTGTTTACGCATGTGCGTCTATAGGGCGTGGGTGTATTTAAATGAATCTACAAAGCCAAATCAAATCAATCTGCACGGTTCATGAGATATATACAAAAATAACATGCACTCAAATTAAAGTCAATATCAAATGGCCGTAATGGAGGGTAATTTCAGTTGGAGATAGAATGCACGGAGCCCAGAATAATGAACCAAATGTAAACAGCTAAAATTACCTGAGCAACAATTTGGCCACCCAGCCTCAAACCGCTGCTCTCTGATGACTCGTGCAGATTCACTCCCATGGAAAATAAATAATACATTTTCCCATTATTGTAATATGTTTACATGGAGTAAACATTAGGAAATGGCACTCACTACAACGTTAATTACAGCTGGTCATGGTGTAATGAAAAGATGTGCACTCGGGCCAAAAGTCTGCTGTCCTCTACTCCTTCAACAAAAGAAAATTGGCCTATCAAATAGATTCTTAATTTTTTTCTTGTCTATTTAGTTCGTGCATTAAATAATATAAACTAACCATCCTTTCAATCATCACAAGTAGATGGAGAATTTTTAATTGACACAAAATGTATGTGTTTTCTAATTACTAAACCTTGAGGGGAAAATTCACTTAACAGTGTTTCAACACAAAAACCTGCATTCACCAATCACCCGCGTTCTAGCTAAAGTAGGTGTTGTATGGACTGAAATGCATATTGTCTCATGTTGTTTTGGGCCCCGCTGACTTTCAGTGAATGGACAGAGTTATCATTTTTGGGTGAACTATGCCTTTAAGAAATTCAAATCATTCTTGAACCCCTCCTATGCCAGGCCTGGGTGCATCTGGTTCTGAAAGCTCAAACTGCATTTGATTATCAGGCTGAGAGTTTGCAGGCGTGTTTCACACAACAGAATGGCACCCTTCATGTAATCTGTGCTGTGTCCCTTTGCCACCTGTATCTGCACACACATCATCCTTCCTTTGCTGGAATTTATTCCAACAGGACACACATGGGATGTGGGACACTGGCACTCAGACAGCAATATGCTGCCCTGTTCTCCATCCACCCAGTCTGTTGATATATTAGTCACAATACTGTTGATAAACCGTTCTCTATTCTGGTCTGTTAGATTCTGGTCTGCTCATAATCAATTCTATTTAGTTAATTTCAAGACTGATGTATTATATTACACTGGTTATATTTTCTTCTAGTCTTATCTATTCCATTCTATTCTATTCTGGACTGAACGTTTTTGTTCTATTCAGGTCTACACTGTATTCTATTGTATTCGACTGCAAAATTAACTGTTCTATTCATTTCAGTTCTTAGCTGTTTCCTTATATTGTATTCAGTTCTAATTTAGAACTGTTCTACGCTAGAATAATATTTTTTATTCCGTTCCAGATTGATCTATTATATTATACTTTATCCAAGCCTTATCTGTTCCATTTTATTCTGTTCTATTCAGTTCTGTTCTAGACCGATCTGTTACATTCTATTTGGTTTTAGACCGATACATTCTATTTTATTCGTATATGTTAGAATTATCCTTTCTATATTCTGCTATATTATGATCTATTTTATGCAGATCAGCAGTATTCATGTTTATTCAACTCAGTTAAGCTCGATTGTTTAGTTCAGTTCTAGTCTGATATATTCTATTTTATTCTGTAATGTTCTAATAATTCTGCAAAATGATCTATTCTTTTCAGTCAGTTCTGATCTGTTTTTCTTGTATTCAATTCAATGTTCTAGAATGATCTATTCGATTTTGCTGTAATATCTATTGTATTCAGTTCAGCTCTATTCCCATCTATTCAATTCAGCTCTATTCTGTTTAGTTCAGCTCTAGACTTATATTTTCTATTTTATTATTTTATGTTCAAGACTATTATATCATCCAATTCTATCATTTTGCACAATTACCTATTTTACTCAGTTCAGTTCTTTTTCTTTCTATTCTGTTCTATTCAGTTATATTCTAGACTAATATATTCTATTCCATTATAGATTGTTTCTATTTCTATTTGTTCAAATTATTTGTATAATTTTTATTTTTTTCAATTTATTCTGTTATATTTTATTCCCTTCTAGACTCACATATTCTATTGTATTTAATTCATCTAGTCTATTCTATTAAGTTATGATCCTTTCTCGCCTATTCAATTCAGTTCGACTCTTTTCTGTTTATTCTGTTCTGTTACAAAGGGATCTCTTCTAATTCTATTCTTTCTATTTGTTCTGTTTTTCTAGTTTTTGATTCACTGATTTGATTTGATTCTATTATATAATGTGTTATTTTATCTTATGTAAATAATGTACCAGCTTCTCATCACTGACAAAAATGATGTATCAGAGATACATTCTGAATCTCAATGTATCTTCCCATTACTGTCAAACATTTTTCGCCCTGAATAATTTGTAAGACTTACTGTGGTTGTGAACATTTATGCTATTCAAATCCCCATTCACAGAAAGCTCACGTCTACATGTGTGGTTGAATAGCATCTATAATTGTATCGTACAAAGGACGCTTATAGCGTTTCTTCACTCTTTATCTTGTGTAGACCTTTATGATGAATTACACTAACAGAGCTCTGTAAACTATGGCGTATCTCATCTATAGGACACAGTTAGAATTCCACACAGGAGGTTCTCCTGCAGTTGGAGAGAATCAGTGGATCCCTGAGACAAAATTAGGCCACTATGTTCGCCTGATCCTCGTTCTTCTCCGTACAAGAGGACGAAGAAGTAAACATGAAGAAAAAAAAAAAGCCTGGAGCCCAGGGCAATCATGGAAGAGTAAAAAAACATACAGCCGTCCCATGCACACACTTCATGAGGATGACAGGCTCCTTTGCTCAGTTCTGTTTGTGAGTTCTCTCTCGCCACGTTTCTCCATGAGCAGCAGATGAAAGAGCAGGATGCTCCAAGTGTGAGCCTCCCACGGGCCCCTGAAAACGTCAATACACTCTTCTGCAACACATCTAAAGCAAGACACACACACACGCACGCTTACACACACAAACAACGGGGAGAGATCTCCAGCAACCACATACCACAAACATGAGACATATTCATAAGCTTTATCAATAAACAACTGATCTGTACAACTGAAGTACACAATTCCAAGGGGGGGAACATTCTAGTACAGTTTCTTGGTTAATTCGCTGCAGATTTTTTTAGTATATGTGAGTATGTGTGCCAAAAGAATCAAAACAGCCATCTGTTAATACAGGATGACTGTAACAACACAAATCCAGGGAAATAAGGGTTAACAGTCAAAATAAATGCCTCTGTTCATATTTACTTTCCTACTATTTTTAGAGTTGCATTGAATACTGGATATTAAAAAAAGGGGTACCAAACCTTTAAAGCGATAAAATAACAGATTTCTATTATCATTATATAAATGGTAATCATTAAAGGTTCTATATGTAACTTTTCTTCTAAAATGAATCTTTTCTTTTTTTATTGCCTGTGTGTGAAGGGGTTGTAATCACACATTACAATGATCAACTTGTCGGGTTTTGCTATTAACTCTGAAGGCCAGTATTCCTATTTCTATGTGAAGTCTCCGGGTCGGATTTTCTGCGAAATCCATCGGATGTGACGTGCATGCGCGCTCCCGAGCCTCTCTCCTTTTTATATACAGTCTATGCGACGGCACTGCAGCTGACGACATGGAGTCTGATAACACCCAAAAAACGACCTGCCTCCAGCACAACACAAACTCCACATAAATATAAAAAACAAAAGAAAAGTGTATCTGCTGAAGCTCGTCAGGCCAAACGTGAATCGGATCGACTTAGGACGAAAACACGGATCAACATCGGCAGAGCGTTGTGATAAATGATATGCTGAAATAATGGTAAACTGTAATGAAATAGCAAGGTAAACTACAACATACATGAGATATGAAATGAATACAAAAGACTGTTCCAGGATAACAAAAAGTAGGTGCTTTAGGATGTAACTTATTTTATGTACTAGATCTACTGTCTAACGTCACTCATCCCACTACTATCATGTTGTTTATAATACACATTTCCAGACACGTTCAGTACAGTGTTACTTCCTACGATCTTACTGTTACACTGAAATTGTTCAGTCTAGTTCACTAACCATTTTCGTTATCATATTATACATTCACCTATGTTGACATTGCTGATTGTGAAAGATACACGAATAGTTAGTGAAACGCCACATGTCGGCTAAATGCAGTCAATGTAACGTTATCATGGTACGAGCATGGAGCATTAGTTCAGCGTCAAGCTGATAAAAGTAGCCTATTATTGTAACGTTGCAGTGGGAGTTTACATGAGTTTCCAGCATGTTGTGTGTTGTACCGAATTTCGACCCCCTGCCAAATTATTACGAAATTCAAATTCGAAATTCGGCACAACACCGGTACCATGAGTGCTCGCTCTTGTGTTCGACACGCGCAAGAGCACGAGCGCTCTTGTAAAAATTGGTTGCAATCTGAAACATCACCGATAGAGGCCGCAAAAAAATACATATAGCACCTTTAAAATTATCGAAATATCATCATATAAAAGTTAAAACAATTTAAATAATAAAATTAAATTAAATTAAATAATGTGGATTTTCTCCGTTCTACTTTCATTGCATCTAAGGATGCAATTAATTTATTTTAGGGACTAGGGCCAAAATATAAATATTATTTTTTTCTTTTTCTTTTTGTTATTATTTGTAGCCTTAAGTGCCAATAGTGAGGTATGAGAGGCTGGTATTACACCAAAGGCAAAATGTTGGTATTGATCCAACCCAACTGTCTATTGGCTCTAGATTTGATGATTGAGTCTCAGTCTGTGTTGACGTTTAGACTCTGAAGCTCAAGGTTGGAAATGTAGAGCAAGGCAGCAGATAGTGATCTGGTTCTACTGGGGTAATGAGCTTGGCTAATGAGACGACACTGTCTGCTTAGCCCTCTCTGAAGAGAACTCCCATCTGCCCACTGGAGACTCAGGCTCCCACAGCCCTTGTATCTGGCGTTTCCTCAAGTGGATGGTGACACATTGCCTCCTGCCATCTGCCCTGTGTGCCACGATCTCCCTTCTCCTCACCTTCACACCAATGTGTGTCTGTATGTGTGCATGATTTCATCATGTGTACATATGTATGTTATTAAAGCCGTGCCACAAGACAAAAGCTTGTCATCCTCCTCACATTTAAAAACTACAGTTAGAGCAAAACCCTGCGAATTATATCTACAGTACAGTTTAACCAGGGGCTATCTTTGCTGGTATAGCTCTGTGCAGTGAGTATTTAAATTATTTAGCTGTCATTGATTTGAATTGCATTGTGGGAATTGCATTGTGCAGTTATCTCATTTGCATAATTCCTTTAGTGAATTGGCTACTAAAACAAGAAAACAACACTGATCCCAGACTGCTTCAATTACACGATCATGTAGATCATGAAGCTACAATCCTAAATTTCCATTCACATGAATACATGCACATATATTACAAAGATTGTTCATGATAAAGAAAAGAAAAATCTTGGTCATTTAAATGTACTCTTTGCTATTATTAATTTTATTATTAACATTTATTATAAATATCCATTTTATTTATTATTTATTATTATAATATAATATGTTATATTATTTGGGGTTTCTCTGTTGTACTTCTAAAAAGATGAAAATGAATTTGACTGAACTTTTTTGTAATTTGATGAATTGGTATCGATAGCATCACATTAATATACACTTTTCAAAAACATAATTTTCAAGTTTAAAATAAATGAACCTAAAAATGTCATATGGTGTAACCATGAAGTAAAAATATATAATTGTTCTTACATCTTGAATACATGTGGCCCCCCCAAAAAAAGTTTAGAATATGTTTTTATTATTATTATTATTGCATGCATATCATTAAGGATTTGGGGAGTCACACAACATAACATTTTATAACCTGAAGTAACTTTGCCTTGTCAAAAAAGATGAACCAATCTGATATATTAAGTGCTTTATTGACCTTCACACACACCTGATTTAAGTTTTTATATATGTATTTCCTATTTTTGCAGATTGGTTGCATACAAAAAACAAGACAATCTGAGTGCTGTTTCTTGGACCCCGCTGTTCCAAGGGGAGACCCACACACTCCCGTTCACAGGTTGTGGGCACGGCTAGACTCAAGGCTGCATGTGTAATTAAGTTTATCTAGAAGATTCTATCCACAGCATCCAGGTTCTCGCTCAAGGCCACTGTGACATTCAGGTCTTTCATTGTAAAAACAAGTGGATCTTATCTGATTATGAGGGACTTGCGACGGCAAGCGAGAGAATATATAAAATATATTACTTGCTGCTGAAAGAGGCTTTTCTTCACATGAATCAAGTCTTAGTGTTGCATTGGAGACCATATGAAGAAAGGGCCGCCAGGCTAACCCTAGCAGCCTGCGTGATTTACAAGCTTCCAGTGGACAAGAGGTCCTTCAGGGGTCCTGAAAGGGCCAGGACCTGCCTTTTGTGTGCCTGACAATTAATTATCCTGCTGCTAATAATGCACTCTTACCTGCTGGGAAAGTGCCCAGGGCAGGCAGCAGGGCCTGAAAGAGGTCAGCAACATTTCAGACACCAAACGGGAGTCATGACAACTGCCCCAAACTGCAAAAATTACAAAATAAGAACCCCTGCAACTGCAAGCCAAGTTAGAATCTAGTCCGAAACCATCTACAGCAGTGGTCTCAAACTCGCGGCCCGAGGGCCATTTGAGGCCCGCGGGGGGATATTTTGTGGCCCCCTACTTGACATTAAAGTTTAATGTTAGTGCGGCCCGTCGTTGCGTGTGCCGCGTTTTTATTTTTTTATCCCTTATGGGCTACCATAGATAGTCTCGTGACCGCTTACTGTGGGTTTGTTGTCAATAGTTGTCATAGACAACCGCGAAGTACAAACATACTGCGCCTGGAAAAAATGAGCGCGTCGCTTCAATTATGAGCGGGCTTGCCGCGCGCCTACATTTGAATTAACAAAAATGAGCGTGGAAAATATGTGAGCGCGATATGTGAACGGCCCCTTGGCGAGCTACCACCAATCAGGCCACGAGCTATTGGTAGCTCACGAGCGACGTGTTGGAGATCCTTGCTCTAAAACAATGTGAGAATAGTCATTTTGACCTTGTAATATGTGTCCAACAGGTTGATAAGAAGGTTTGCTTTGATTTGTGCAAAGTCAGTAATTTGCCTGAGACACTATATATGTGTAGAAAGAATTCAATAAGACGGGCAGACATGACTGCAAATATTTGTATTTCAAAAGCAATAATTGTTTTTCTAAGTATAATAAAAGGAAATGTGCCTTTCAAAAAAACATTCAATATCATATTGAAAATAAAAAGGACATGAGGAAATATAAGTACCACAAATATGTGTTATAAGGAAAAGATAAAGAAAGTTTGTAAAATGAACTTCAACTGTCAGAAGGACAGCTCATGAAGAACCAATCATGTACAGAAAGGAATGTTCAAATTCAGAGGAACAGATCAGAAGAAACGTTAATAATAAAGATTGAGAAGATTGGATCAGTTGTGCTCCTTTTTTGGAATACTTGAATACTATTTTTTTGTGGAATACTTGATGCGGCCCAGCCTGACCCAGACTCTACCTCCAGCGGCCCCCAGTTAAGTTGAGTTTGAGACCCCTGATCTACAGTATGAAACAGACTTGTATTACAGCAACAGAAACTTGCATATGTTGATCCTTAGAACACTGTTTCTTGCTAATTTGTGCATTTTGCGATATAGTGTATGATTAATTTGTCCGATTTTATACACAGGACCCATACCTGAGAAAATACCGCTTAGCGCCAAGACTAGGGGAAAAAAAAGTTTAACTGGTGTGGCTGGCTAACTCTAGCGTGAAGCTGTAGGTTAAATTTAAACCCTTTGCGTTTTTTTGTACCCAGACACTCTCACCAAAGCTTCAGGTTTCATGAAGCACACATTCTGCACAGAGCATACCACAATTGCTGGAAATTACATGCCTGTTTGATTTGGATGATTTGGAAGCTCTGAAGGGATTGGTGGAGTTGGTGGATAAGGGTGAGGAGGTGCTGTCGAGGGGGGAACTGGAGCCATAAACCACAGCCAGATTTTCCCAATTACAAGTCTCCATCAAAGACGTTGTTGTGTGCCAGCACAGCCCAAGCTAAATGGATGATTTACACTTTTCCCTGTCACTTTACATCGGTTCACAATTAGGCCTTGTATGGGCCCATGTTTTTTGAGTTCTACAAACGCATACATCAAATCAAAACCATTTTTAATTATTTTTCTCAACACATACAAAAAAACAGGCCCTTGAGAGCTTCTAAAAAAGCATTAACCTTAAACAGAAGTTTTATTATGGACTGACAGCAAGTTTTTTCCACAAATGCTAATAAGTGTTGGAGCTCTTTTAGTCATCATAATACACACAATTTTACCATTATGTTTAACATTTCAACCTGACACAAAAGCATGTGCTTTCTGTTTTTGGCACAATGATAAAATGTATTCTAAGAACTAGGGCTGTCAGTTAAACGCGTTATTAACGGCGTTAACGCAAACCCATTTTAACGGCGTAAATTTTTTTATTGCGCGATTAACGGTCTTTTTGGCCTAGCAAACTTTGTCGTTTTTTTCACATGCTTTTACAACAGGGCGCGAGGACGTTTTGTTGCTTCGTCGACCAAAGCGCAAGCGGATCTAGCTAGACCGGAAACAAAACAACAGGCACGCCGCACACACTTGTTTAGGCTTGCGAGCCGGCCAAATAGTAGGTTAACGTTACGTTTTGAGTGGATGACGAGCGCGAGACGCCGAAATGGATGCCAATAAGATTCTGAATGGAAAGTTTACTTTTAAAAAGTTGCCAAATGGTCCCATTGACAAGACCAAAGTGATCTGTGTGTTTTGTCGTTGTGAACTGAGCTATCATCATCGCAGTACGTCCAGTCTGAAATACCACTTGATGGCCAAGCACACACACAGCTGATGAGAATTCTCCGCCCCCTCGTCAATACCAGGACCTCGTCAGTATTTTTTTCACCCTTTTATTGATGGACAGTGTTACATTGTGTGAAAGATTATTTGCTCCAAGTGAGAATGTTAGTGTGAAATCAGTATATGCCAATGTTGTTTTCAATAAAAAAACATTTGCACAAAGCAAGCCGATCTACTTTTCCATGTTGATAAGAGCATTAAAATGAGAAAAAAATAATGGGACAAAAAGAAATCAAGAGACATTTAGAATAGATAAAAATGTGCGATTAATTGTGTTTAATCGTGCTTAACTATGACATTAATGCGATTAATCGCGATTAAATATGTTAATCATTTGACAGCACTAATTTTAAGTAATTAACTGCAAAATCATCAGGTATATCAGCGGGAGAGTAACTCGCGACAACATGGAAATAATGGGCCCTATTTTAACGATCTAAGCGCATGGTCTAAAGCGCACGGCGCAAGTGCACTTAGGCTCCGAATCCACTTTTGCTAGTTTAACGACGGGAAAAATGGTCTGCGCGCCCGGCGCATGGTCTACAAGGGTTGTCCCCATTCTCTTAATGAGTAATGGGTGTGTTTTTGGGCTTTACCTGCAATAAACCAATCAGAGTCTCATCTCTCATTCCCTTTAAAAGCCAGTTGCACTCGTGCCATGACGGACTGATATTTATATGGCGGAATTTGCAAGAGGAAAGACTGAACGCGTCTCCAGAGAGGAAATTAATCTGCTTGTGCGTGAGGTTAAAGCGCACGAGCAGACCATCTACAGGACAAGCCGGATTCCACCATATCTTCATGTACACAATAATAATCTTTTACATTGTAATCCTTTTATTTGTAATATTTGGCATGTTTGTGTGCTGCTGGGCGTCCCTGTGTGTAATAAGCAGAGAGTATGCGCGTTGTGGAACCGCCTATAGGCGCATATTACTAACGCGCTCTTTAAATAACAAAAAAAAAGATTTCAGTCTATTTCAGTTGCCTCAAAATGCGCCTGAACACACCTCGTTTTCAGACCAGCATGCCCATGGGCGCAAATGCATTTGCTAGTTAAACAACGTGATGCAGGACGTGAAAATAACTGCATCGGGCTGAAACTAGCAAAAAACAATTGCGTCACGCCTGGCTCTGCATTGCACCGACTGTATGATAGGGCCCAAAATATTTTTCTCTTTGGTTGGTAATGTATTTTCTGTCCGTGTTTCTCTTCGTGAGACACAAATAACTTTTGTGTAATTAAATCATCAAGTGCACCATCGCACGGAGAAAAATATAATACTCTGAAAAATGAACACCAATTTTTTACTACATTACCATGTAAATCAACAGCAAAAACAGTCAATGTATCTAATAGGTGAGCCATATCATTATATATATATATATATTTACATATATATTTTTTTTATATATATATATATTCATATTATATATATATATATATATTTTTTTTTTTTTGTATATACATTTATTATCTATTTAATTCTGTTATTTCGTATAAGTATTCAAAAAGTCTGAAATTATTGTGTTATTGCATGCATTTCAGATACATAAAATGCTAGCTGTGAAATTAGCCTTAGCAAGATGGCCAATTTATTCCAAAAATGTCATTTCCACCACTGTGTGGATCCCATAGTTTAATACATGTCTAAGTGGGAATGGAATAGCATCACAAGGGGATTTATAATCTCAAAATTCCATAGTTGCTGTGATCCGTATTTATTACATTTTTGGAAGTTTTCCCAAGAAGAGTAAATGGCAAATGTTTGGATGGCATCACAGATCTCTTGTCAGGCAGTTTGACGATTTCAAAAGCAGAGAAGATTTTAATTAGAAGAAAAAAAAAAAGCAGGACTGCCAAAGAAAACAGTCAAAGGAACACAGCAGGGGTCTGACATCTTTATTTTAGACTGATTCCACTCCTCCATAAGCAACCTGAGGTGTGATAAAATAACTGTGCTTATTTCACTTAGCAAGTAACAAAGCCTGAAGTGAACATGAGCCCCTTCCAGCCCTCTGTCCCTAATAGTGCCTGACACAGCCACACAAACAGTCTCTCATTAAGTAGTGCAGTTTTTCTGCACAGTCGAATTAGTGGCCCTTCACCTCTGCTGTCAGTCTTTGTTTAATGATATTTTGTGGTCATGTTCTACACAGACAGTGGGAGATATGCAACTCAGAGAGTTCTCGTTAAGGAAGCGAGCAACTCAATTAGCGCTGTCAGAGAGCACGGCCCAGTATTCGCAACTCAGGAGAACCAGTGACCCCAACTTGACTCTGAGCCAATCCGAGCCCCCACAAGGCTTCTGCCCCCCAAAAATTAGTCTAAGCTATGTCATAGCTAACTTATCGCAGCCATGCATCTGTGCCTTAGCGCGGCCACCTCCATTACCAAGATTCCCAGACATCTGCCAAGGGGGAGAAGGGCACCGCATGAGCCCCACAAGCTGTTTAACCCGCCCTTCAGCCGTAACCAATTGATTGCACGAAGCAGGCCCGGACGTCGCCTCATCTTCCACGTGTGGGCGGGGTAATGAAAAGAGGAGGGCAAATGCTTTTGAGGATCCCAGCGTGTAGCCAGGACAGCCCTGTCTCAAACCCCCGCCCGCTCTCACTTTGGCTATGTCGTTGCATTCCGCTTCTGGACCGCTTTCTTTTTGGTTCCCCCACCAGTCACACCCCTCTTTCCCAATCCATTTGTTTGCGTAAATAAATGAAGGGCCAACAAGCGGGACAACCCGGTTCACATTCTCTCCTATTTTTCATGTAAGCTTGTGAATGTGAGGCAGGTCTGAATGGGGCAGAAGCCCATAAAAAAGATTTTCACAGAATGCCATGCATTAAGTCTAGAGGTCTGACTCCTTAGAGAGGTGCTCTCCCATTGAGTTCTTCAAAAAACGTCTCGCATACAGACTGCATCTGTCAATTGTGAAGCGGGGAAAATCGATCCAAGCAACAGAAAGGAGCAGGTTAGGGAAAATGTCACTTGGTTCTGATTTAGGGGCAGACGCAAAAAATATATTTTTGGAAATGCCTCTTTCTCTTATTTTTCTGGGAAAGAATTTGTGAAAAACAGCTTGAGAAAGTATTGGTTATGACATTTAATTACTTAAAAAGGTTCCACATGGGCCCTCTTCACTCCAATATGCTGAATGTGATGAGCCATCAATGCATGTTCACCACAAGAATGTTTCACCAACTGTCACACAAAGGCCAAGGTTTCACCTAAACAGTAAGAGTCTCAAGAGTTTTAATTATGAAAAATAAAGTCCCAGTCACAACTGGGAGACCGGAAGCTAAAAATATGATAAAAAAAAAAGAGCGATTTAAAAATAACACCTTATTTATTTATTTGTAACCCCGTTTTAACTATTTAAAACTGTCTTCAGTTGTTTCAAACCATTTGTTTAGTACAGTTGGAAAGTGGAGAAGTCTGTGCTGCTGATGGCCATGAATTTTTTTAAATAGTTCTCTAAAACCCCCAAAAGTTCTGCAACGGAAAAAAAACAACAGTAAAACTAAACAAAAGCTTTCTTAAATCACAGAAAGAATGGGTGGAAAGCTTGCAGAACATGCTGAAGAGAGATAGGAACAGATCAGGAGACATGTGCCCTGCCAACGTCTGATCAAACGAGACACTCAGTAAAGACTTGTCTATCAGTTCAGCTCAGCAGGTAATAAAAGTCACAGGTCAATGCCATTGATTTGTAGCCCTTCAAACTCTGAAATTCAATGCCTATAACACCTCTCAAGTGAATGACATACAAGAGTGTATTTACCAGACAGCCAAACACAGACGACAAAGCTCTTGTTTTGGACTATTCACAGTCGTAAAAAGACACCTAATGACATACCAGATGAGCTAAAAGTAGTGTGACCAGACAAAGCTTTACAAAAAAAACTAAAAAAAACATCTCAATGCACTGAGTTTATGCTAGCCGTTTTTTTTTTTAGATCCTATAGAAGCTATAATTATTCAAATGAAGCATTTTATTATTTACATTTTAAATTCATAGACAATAACAACCGACATTTCAATGATATATTGAACTAGAAATACCCCTGGTATTAATTTCAGAAATCCAACTCAGCTAAAAGCCTCTACAGGGACACATAGTAATTTTCCAATAATCCCTGAAGAAAATCTTGGCCACAAATCAAAAAAATTTAAGATAAAGATGGTATCTGATTTATTTATTTATTTTTACAAATACAGTTTGGATTTCAGTATTGTAGCTCTTAAAAGCCCTGGATAACAGCCTGATCTGAAAATAGGCCTCAATCGTTTTGCCAGTGGACTGGATGATTTTCCACTGTCTCAATGAACTCCATCAACGCTTATATTTGCTCTCTCGTCACTCATTTGGAATGCATGAATATTATATACTGAAACATACACCGTAGAGCAAACGCTCTTAATGTTCTAAAGAGCACGTTCTCTTTGCTATGAGCAGCTAGTGATCTGTATTGTTCACCATCAGGCAAAACTCTTTAAAAGATCAACAAACTACGATGTGCCATGCGAGAGATTAATTTGTACTCCACGTGATCCCTCCTATATCGACCCCCATGTTATAGGTTCGCCATTGAGGACTGCAGGGCGCTAGCGATAGTGTGACGCAACATGGTCAGGTTAACCTGTTCCCAGCCCTGTCTGTTTTGAGTGTTTATGGGAGAACTTCACAGTGGGGAGCCCTTATAAAAGGAAAAGAAAACTAAAAGAGCGGAAAAAAGTTGCATATTTGTGGCAAAGTTCCATGGGTAATTCAATCTCATCTGGGTTTTAGAAGCAGAAACATGAGGAATGGAGAAAAATGCCTTTACCGATTCACAGTGCTGAACACATGCCGTGAACTTTATTGCATTTCAGGCTCTGGGATGGAACTATTTAACATCATTGGGCTCTGGAAATAACATGGTTATGTTTTATTTTTCTATCTGTAGGTCATCCTGGTTCTTATAACCAGGAAGAACAAAGGATGGCTGTGGCCACTGCACAAGGAAACATTAACCTTCCAAGGAAAGGATTTTAAATACTCAGGTTCTGCTGAGTAAACAGTATTTCCGAGACCACTTTTCTATTTATCAGCGAGGAGCTTGGCCTCAAAACCATAGAAAATTCAAATAAAGAGTCCATGTTCAGTGTGAGAGCCATTGTGTAACACCATCTCCCCTCTTTTCTTTTTGATGTACTTTTTTTCACTATATTGTGAATGTGTGTAATGGTCAGGTTACTTTTGAAGTGTCCTAAGGTACAGTGCTATGAGGGGGGCAGAGGGAGGGAAGATTTGTTCTGCTTGGGTGCATGTCTGTCTGCTGTATTCACACAGCCCCTGAGGTGGCCGCCTGTCAGTCCTGGATATGGAAGGACAATCAAAGAGGCTGGACAACAATAAACTCTCTCTGAGATACTTTTTGAAAAGGGCAAGGATTTCCCCTCAAGTAGCATTTGCATACTATAGCAGACACCTGGAGTTCGAGTAAAAAATAAGAGGTGACCAAAAGTCTAAATTTTCTAAACATTTTATTTTCTCTTTTTATTTGAAATTTAAAATGACATTTCTCTTTTCTTATCTCATATAGCCCTAAAACAGGACTAAAACTAGAAAATGTTTATATAATGATGTAACATATTTGTTTTATAGTATAATGTAGTAAATATACACAATTATACTATAATACAATATTTGTCATAATATGTAGTAAAATATATTATAGTATGGTATGTAGTATGTATGTTATACTGGAACATTCACATTTAACAGATTAACAGTAAATGATTTTCACTACCCTTTTGCTCTCTGAAAGTGGGTCAGTTAGCTGAATAAAATATATATATATATATATAAGGAGCATAATGGGTGCTAAATACAACAGACGAAGCCCCGATAAAAAGAAAAACGAATGTGGATTTCTTCTATTCTTCTACTTTGTTCTTTTCCCTTTCTTCTCTTCCATACAGAAGGAAAATTAACTTCTTTCCATTACATATAAAGATAGTGAATGGCGCTGTACCACTGAACCACTGAAGTGATTTTCAAAAAAAGGTTTTTGGTGAGCCAATGAAAAAGCTGCAAACTCTAAGCATGGCCAATCAGAGAAGGATTTGTGCATCCTTGTATCTGGGTGTCTGCGCTGCTGCTCTTGGCCGTTCTGGGGTTTTGCTCACACTGGGCCAGTACGTGCCCTTATCGCTAGCCTGCCACGGCAGGGATTACATGCTACAGACTGCTGGAAGCATGGCCCTATAGCCATTTTAATCCGATCACTCATTAAAATTTCATGCAAATCCCACAGACAAACAGTGTCATGGCCAGTGATTGGGACGATTAACCCACCTATGGAGATAGAGGTTGAAGGATGCCCTGAAGAGGGGATGAAAGGCGATCTGTGTTTCACCGTCCTTTAAGACATTCACAAACACACACAAGCACGTTCACAGGACTCAGTGTGGATGCCTTGTGCTTCAGGTGATCAGCACTTCACTACGTCCCCACATGGACACACGCTCTGTTTCAAAACCTAGTAAGCTTCTTCTGCAGGCAGCATTTATGGGCATCTAAGGCTGTTCCAAAAATAAATAATTGCATACATCCCCTTAGTGAAGACAAATCCCAGAATGCACTGAAAGGAGCTCAGTGAAAAAAAGAGAATGTTTTTAAAAGATAATATAATTTATTAAATACAGGAAATATAATTTAAACTATCTAAATAAAACTATTTAATTGTTTTGGGGTTGGAAAGATTTGTTTAATGTTTTTGAAAGTCTATTGTGTGCAACAAGGAGGCATTTACAAGGAGGCATTTACACATATATATTTTTTATTCCTGTAATGGAAAAGCTGAATTTTCAGCAACCATTTCTCCAGTCTTCAGTGTCACATGATCTTTCTCCATAAACATTTCTTATTATTACCAATGTTGAAAACAGTTGCTAAATATTTTTGTGGAAATGGTGGTACAAAAATATAAATGCATTCGAAATGTAATAGTATAAATGTTTTTACCATCACATTTGTTTAATTTAATGCATCTTTGCTAAATAAAAGTATTAATTTATTTGAAAAAATCCACAAAATACTATTTAGATTTAATGTGAACTGCTCTAATTTTAGGAATGTAATCTATAATCTTACACAAACACGGACAAAGAAATACTTTGTATGATGTAGGGAATTGCTTTTATTATATAAGTAGTTGATATTTTCTAAATGGAAATATTTGCATGATCTTCTAACATTTACAGATAATATACCTGTGAAATGTAAGTTCTGCACTGAGAAAAGCACCACATCTCAAACGCATTCAGCAGCACAAGTATCTGTCAGAGCATCTGACTGGGCAAGCCACTTTAAACGCAGCAACTATATCCTTATTTTGAAGCCCTTAATATAAAGCATTTCATGTTTAGGACAAATTGGATTATGCATTTCCCAACAACAGCTTAATCTGTGTCCTCCACTATTTTTCAGATGTGCTCGTAATATCAAACAACTGCATATCGATACAAACGGTATTGCCTCATTCTATATCGTTGATAAAAAAAATATATTTTGATGCATCGTACAAACTCGATATACTGCCCAGCCCTACCTCAAACAGTCTACATTTTAAGATTTTCACTAGAAAAATATTTTGTTTTTGTATTAAGAACATTCCCTGGTAAAACCTGACCCCACAACACACACATAGTGGAAGTATTCAACCCCTTACAATATGTTTAAACCATGCACAAATCCTTGACATTAAAGTGCTGTCTGAGGTGTTCTCCGCTTTGTAGCTTTCAACAGTCTTTTTCAATGAGTGGATTTACCACAAACCAGCACAAAGGGGCCCACATCAGCTGATGAATCTGGTTAAACAATTAACTAAGCTCTAACTGAGCTCTAAACAGAGGTGAGGGAACGTGAGATTCCCACTACTTCTCCAACAGCTGGGCGCCTCTTAAAAACATCTATGAATGGCCTTCAGCAGACTGCTGCTGTGTATGTGTGTGTTTGAGCAGAGGAAACCATGGTATCAGCAAAGGCATCTGGTGATGGCTGCTGGTTCCAGATGAGTGGGCACTCAGCTTAAACTTTGACCCCTGAGATGACAGAGGGGCAGCTGGTAGAGAGGGTCCTCACGTCCCCATCCCTGGACAGTAGGATAGGGAGACAGCTATGTCTCCTAAACAGGGATGTGCCCCTTTAACCTCATTGGCCCCAAATCCCTTCCATAAATAAATAAATAGATTTGAATTGATTTAAATAAATGTATATATAATGTATAAATGATAAATAAAAACGAAATTATAAAAATGTTGATATTTAGATAAAATGCATACTGTTAACATTTAAAATAAAATGAAATTAAACAAAATAAAACAAAATTAAAATAAATTAGACAAAAAAAGAAACAAAACTAGACAAAATCAGGCCGTATCCAGACCAGATGGAGGACCTGCACCTAGACACGACCACAACGCATCCCTGAAGTGTCAGCAGAGATTGTGTCAACAAGACTCTCCCCTGTGAAGGCCTCATCGACACGACAGCCATCAGCACTGATCCTCAACAAACCCGTCTCCATACCGACGTGTCTCCGATCTTCAACCAGATGATACTGGATAATATTCTGATTGTTCCAATCCAATCTGACTTCTGACCTCTAATGCTGCCTGGATCATAATCATACACTGTTCGTTCATTGGCCAGAGAAGAACTGGCCGCCCGACTGAGCCTGGGTTCTCCCAAGGTTTTTTTCTCTATTCTGCCACCTGATGGACTTTTGGTTCCTTGCCACTGTCGCCTTTTTCCACCTTTGTTGCCATTGGCTTGGCTTGCTTAGTTTGGGGACATTAAATGTAACATTTAATTTAATATTCAACAATAACATTGCTCTGCCTGCATTGACACTATTATTCAAGAACTGAACTGAGCTGGACGATGACATCACGGTTTACTCCAGAGCGGCTATATATATATATATATATCCTCCTGGGACCCAAGAATAGACTTTTGTCCACTGTAGTGGACATTATATTTTAGTGAATTTCTCTGACATCATACATGTCACATGACACAACCTGGGTGTCCTGTAAAGAGCACATTCAGGACTTTTCAGAGATACCAAATGTTTGGAGGTTTCACCATGAAAACAACTTCTCCTTGGTCTTTAAAAATGTCTGAGATTAATTTAGTGATCAAATGTAGCATTCTTATGGAAATATGATAATATAGTGTAATTATAATATAAATTGGACTAGTTTTCAAATTGTATTTCATAAAACAACATCTCAGGAAAATGTTACGGGGTTTCAAATAAAAAAAAAACTTTCTGTTACAGAACAGGGCATTGATTTCAAACGTGTCCACTGTGGAGGACATCAGGACTAAAATCATGTTTATCAGGCATTCTGGGAGACACAACAAGTGAATATGGAAATAAATTATACATCAATATTCCTATGAAATGTTAGATATTATTATTAAAATGTTGCCAATTATTACTCCAATTATTACCCTTATTCTTTCATTAAATGTTGCTCCAAGAACACATTAATGTGCAAATTAGATACAGTGTATAGATACATTGCATTGAATGGGAATATTAACTTATGGCCATTTTACCCACATATTGCAAAAAGTAAAATGGTGTATCAATTCATTCCATTATTTCTTTCATAACATAGTTGAGAATAATCTTTATACAAATTTTGGTTGAAAAAATCCTGAAACCCCAAAATGTATTGGTGATTGAAAAAAAAATCCCATTGTTTTTGCCTATACATATAATTTCATGTCATTTTATTTTTTAAACAACTTAGTCCTGGCGTCCACTACAGAGGACATAGCATAACGTATGAATAAAATATTATTTTATATATATGTTTTTTTACCATTTGTTTATTGTGCTCTAAACAGTGTGATGACATGGGAAAAAACTAAATTCAAAAAACTTTTTTTTTCTGGGTCTCAGGAGGATATATATATATATATAAAAATTTACTAAATTAATAACTTTTTTTAAAACAAAAATGAAACATCACTGAACTTACTTAAACTGAACGGTGACGCTATTTTCTTCTGGAAACAAACTTTTTTGCATTATTTTCCTGTTATCTCTGTAAAGCTGTTTTGAAACAATCTGCATTGTAAAAAGCACTATATACATAAATGTGACTTGACTTGACAACACAAAGAAAAGAAAAAACGCACAAAAAAGTATTGAAGCAGTTTAATGCCTTTGAGGATACATACAAACTCCCTGTACAAATAAATAAATACAAAGTCCCTAATTTGTGTCCAAGTGACTCTAATATAACACATGTTGGTTTGGAAAGTGTCCCTTTTAGGCCACTGTCCATCAACAAAATATCTGAATGTTTCTTCTCCTACAGCCAAGAACCAGTACAGACAGCAGACGTTAGTAGAAAACAGCCGCAAAGCTCTCTTAAAGCTTAGAGCGGACCTGTCTGCAGGGAAAAGTCTAACAGGCTACACTCCTCCGTCAAAAAGGCAAACTGAGAACTTTGGCTTGAAGAAATCTAATCCTATGGCAGGAGAGTAACCTGTTCAGAGGAGGTGAGGGAAGCGTGCAGACCACCTCAGAGGGGCCTTCAGTCTACTTTTATGCGCTGAACCCATGAAAAATGCTCCAAAGCTCCAGACTGAGATGATTTGAGATGACTTTAGTTGTCCGTTCTTTAGCAGAAAAGAACAGCAGACCACTGACTTTCTGAGCACTCCTTCACAGGGATATGTTTTGACTAATCAACCAATCAAAATCAAAGCCCTGTATTAACTAGGGTGGTTTCAGGCCATTTCAAATGTTCAAAAGCAGTGTGAAATGCAATGGTCAAGGTGCATTTAAATGTGGTCGTCATACAGTACACAATAAGTTAAGCACTGCTGCTATTCATTATAATGTAAGAAAAAACCTATAGACAAACTAAAACTCATTAACTGACTAGTTGGTTGTTTGACAACTAGTCACCTAGTCAACAATCCCCACCATTGCCTTATCTGCTACAAATAACCTATGCTGCTCATGAAAAAGACTGAAAGAAAGAAAACAAATTGATGTCCTTCACAAAGAAACCGTAACTGTACTCATTCTTTGTTCATTAAATCGTTTGAGACACTCTTGTATTTTGTTCGTTATGGGTAGCTTCACAGAAACAATACAATGTCTTTGCACATTCTCATATTTCATAAACAAGAGCAGCGACTGCATTCTTGTCCAAATTGTGTTTGCAAATGTGACCGTGACTCTAAACAGCTTTGCGATGTCAACAGTGATATGGCATCACTCGAAGTAAAACAGCTCCGCTCTCGATTTATGAGGAGCGAAGTGAAAATCATATTCCCGGACAGACTAAACTGAATCAATTTTAATTGAATCATGGAATATCGCTGTCAAGAGCCTCTTACTAAACTTATATTATCAGGAGAACCTTCTTGCTTTCCAGCCGGGGAAGGCAATTATTTAACAAGAACGACACAGCGAATGCTAAATGAGAAGTGCTGGTGGAGCTAGGAAATTCCAGCGCTGACCCCCGGAATGATTTCTTCTCTCATGACACGAGGCCATTAGAGATTGTTTTACGCTGGGCGCTTTAACAGAAATTCATCATTAGGCCAATAAAGAGCCATTAGATTGGAAAAGATCTTATGCTGTCAAATCTGCTAGAAAATATCTCCGAGAGATCATTTGGGCCTTTTTTTCTCGTTCTTGAGCGATACCGAGCAGAACTGTACATGACAAGAGCAAAGCTGCACAAATAAGGGAGCAACGCGAGAGCGAGGAAAGCCATTCATCTTCATTTAGCGCACAGGAGAGAATTTTTAGGCCAAATATTACTCTTAAATCATGAGGTCACTGTTATGTGTATAGCCAAAAATTGTGACCATGAAGCTTTCAGGACCCGCCGTGTTCTCACGATTCTAATTTATACATACGATATACGAACACACTTACAAATGCAGAGCCGTGGACAGTTAAACGGATACTATAGGCTTTTTATTGGAAAGACAGGAGCATCATCTCTGCACGATAAAATCATGATTTGTCTGAAAGCACAGTTCATAAATAAACAGCATATTTCAGACCCAATCCCTCCGTAAACACACACACATATTCACTCATCTGCATGGCTGCACACGCTCAAACATTCATATTCAGCTCAGAGACTCGGCTTATCCACTAACCTGCAAACCCCGGGTCCATGTTATAGACCTCATGAGTGATCTTCAAAAGGACGAGCAGCCTGGAAACGTGGGGTTTCCGCTCCAGGTTAACTACACCGCCTAAAGATCTGTGGTGTGCTTCAAAAAGCACACTGTCTCTGCTTCTATTGAAACGGTTGACATTCAACAGTTCAGTGCATTCTCTCAGTCCATCTAGGTCTTAAAAAGTATCCCACAATTGTCAGGAAAATCATTGCTGAGCAGGACAGGAACCCCTCCTGCATTACACATAATGTGGCTTCTGATAAAAGGACTGAAGTCTGGAGCGGCGCATCCTGTGGGAATTCACCGGCTCTTTGCTGAGAAGATCTCACAGTCAAAGGCTCTGGCTTTAGGGTGGGTTTCAGGTATATATATATATATATATATATATATATATTCCTTCATTTAAAATCAGCTGAACTTAACTGATACCAAATATTTTTCAAGTCATCAATTTCAAATCAATTTTATCACAACTTTATTAATTTACTGATTTTCAGCTGATTATGTCAATCACTCTTATTAACCATCCCCTCATACAACCAGTCAAATAGAGACCTAGTGGACAAAATGTCATTCTCGTTGCATATTCTATTTCACTCAGAAATACATCAGGTAGCAAAGTGTGTTGCAAACGTTTGAACATTTGGATCTGATGATGAGATGGGCTATTTTTTATTAGTAATGAAAGAATGAACTTGTCAGACATTCAAACAACACACGAATAGGACCACATTTAAGTAGAATGTCTTACCTTTTTCCACAACAGCAGCAATTCAGGATGAGGCAAACCAGAGTGAGAGAGAGAGAGAGAGAGAGAGAGAGAGAGAGAGAGAGAGAGAGAGAGAGAGAGAGAGAGAGAGAGAGAGAGAGAGAGAGAGAGAGAGAGAGAGAGAGGGAGGGAAAAAGAACTGGAATTAGAAACAATAAACATAAATTCAGTTTTGAGTTAAATGTTGTTGTTTTTAACTCACTTAAAATTTTTATCAAAATAAATATTTAATTTACTAAAGCAAAGAATAATAGTTTGCTCCAAACATTCAGATATTATGAAAAACAACCAAACGGGTAAGAGTGTATGTAAGAATCACATGTGTGCGTGTTTCTAATGGCATGCCAATCATGGGACAAGGGTGGTTGGGAAGTATGGTTTTTAAGGAGAAAGAAAGCGAACTGGATCAAATTTCACTTTCCATTGCAACTGTAATATATAAAAACTAATCACGAACATGTAAATGTTGTTATGAGATCTGTTTTTTTTTGTGTGTGTGTGTGTGTGTGTGTGTGTGTGTGTGTGTGTGTGTGTGTGTGTGTGTGTGTGTGTTTTTTAGAAGCTGTTTGCAAATGCAAATGTCTTTATGTCTGGGAATGTTCTGGGTTCAAAAGTTACACACAATCAACAATGTTTGCTGATTAATGATGATTACCACAGAAAACAATTATGACTCATCCCTAGTTATTAAAAATAACAATTTGAAAAGAGCAAGGAGCTGGAAGCAACTGGCACTAGAATCCGTTCAAAAGTAACCAACTTTACCAGCTTCTGATGATAACACACAGACAAAGCTCGTAAGTGATTTTGTGGCATAAAGACAAAAAAAAAACCTTAGTAGTTTGGCATAATCTTTTTTATCATTATTTCTTAGAAAAATGATTTAAACAAAACTGCTTTACTGTGTATTAATTACGTTCGCCCACCAATTCAACGACATGTGCTGTGACCAACATGCAGGAAAAAAAAACATCGAACAGGAAATGATATCATAGAGAGGAACCCTGCAAACCCTCATGACTGTGTGTCAAGGTCAATTCGTCTCTTTTCAAATAATTTGACCTTTTTATGACAAGGCAAGCTTCAAATCTCACGATGCCACTCCCCAAAAACATAGATATTTATGAATTAATAAGTAAAATAATATAAATAAACATATTTTACCTCAAAAATGTAAAAAAGAAAAGAAAAAAGATTTAAATAATGACTAAGATGCCACTTAAATAGAGCAATAACTGAAGCAAACGAACGCCTTTTTCAGGTGCAAGTTAAAGAAAAGAACTTTGTGAAGACAAAGTATAAATGCACACTCACTTAAGTATTTTTATTATTTCCGACGTTTCGGCCGACAAGCAGCCTTTGTCAAGGTACAACTTCTTAAGAAATGGAAAACACCATTGCTTTGAGTAATTGTCAGCTCTATTTATGGTGTTCTTCATTTTGTAAGAAGTTGTACCTTGACAAAGACTGCTTATTTGTCAAAACGTTGAAAAATAATAAAAATACTTAAATGAGTGTGCACTACTACACTAACAACATATACTTGATGGTTATACCACATGACATTTTAGAGCCATGGTACATCTTTTGTAAACTGCTTTGGAAAAAAGTGTCTGCAAAAAGCCTGAATGTAAATGCAAATTAAATTTCAACCTTTAAATTGTACTTTTTGTACATGTGTTAAAATTAGATATTTAATAAAAGACTTTCCCTTTTATCACTGACACTCTTTCGTGTCATTGACCCTTCTAACTGCACATGCAAACGTACTTGCTGCACTTCTACTAACAGCTGAGGTGTAATTATTTCCTGAGGTCATCTGCATTACGCCACAGACGCTGTCGATACAGCTTAACTCGAATTGAACCCAGGACATTCCCCTGCTGGAGGATGCTAGACCACCTACTCCATTTCTAGGTTTCTCTTTCTCTAAAAAACAACACGCTCGCTGTTCTTCTAATGAGGTTTGGACACACAGTGTATCTATCCTGAATGGGAAAGAAAAGGCCACAGGGAGGGAAGACCTGAATATTCAGTCACACACTTCTTAGGACACATACGACAGATCCTCTTGCTCACTGCTAACCAATAAAACACTAATTGGTCACAGAACCCGTCTCCATCTAGACAAAGAAGCAGGATCCCCCCCACCCCCCAGATTGAAAGAGTTTAGTTCTCATAGAGTCTCCATTCTTCCTCCCAGGAAGCCCCGTAACTTCAAGAGCAGCTCGGCAGGGGTGCGAATCAGGAGGTTTGTTTTAGAGATGGGGGTATATAGGTCTTGGGTTAACTATGACATGGAGCTCCACTTATCCAAGTGTTTTCTGCTTTTGTCGAGAACAAGTGCAGGTGCTCTCTCTGTAAAACATTTGATCCTAAAAGGAGTTATTGAGGAGAGAACAGCACAGCAATATCAGATCCTTCATCTTCGGGAATTCTTCTTTTTCCGTTCCTTAAAAATGCTTTAGAGTAATCCAACTGAGCACATCAAAGCATTCAAGACTCCTTTTTGGATCTGGCTGGATGTGTGATATATTATACTGAGATGATTTTAAGAGAAGGATCGTGCACAGATGAAATGGCCTTCAACATTTTTGTGCATAGTGAGTGACACGGAACCCTACGCATATTGGGCTCATTTTTCAAACGAATTGCTTGGAATCTGGGAAACGGCACATTTACTGGCTTCCCATCAGAGATTTTATACATTCAATTACTTGTACATACTCTTGCATTTTGCTATAAATTATAGTCATTTTAATAACAACACATCAGCCAATGTGTACAACATAATGACAATAACTACTTCCATTAAATATTGGAACGGCAAATCAAGAAGGATATTAAACACAGATGTGGATACGGGGTTGAAAAAGTCAACAAATGAAACTACAGAACTCCCCCTTCCCATCTACGCCGAGTCTAAAGCAAAAAAAAAAAGACCAGTTACACATGCAATTTAGATAAGATATTATTACAAAGAATCACGGAAAGTTTGTGTAGTTTCAAATAACATAATGTTACTCTGAAAGGGATGAAAAATTACTTCGAAAACAGGCTCCTATAAAATACCAATCCGGGCTGCAGTCACAGCTGTCTCGTATCTTTTATCTTTCATGCGTGCAAAATTTCACCCATCTATATTCTCTCTTGGTCTGTCTTGCCCTCCATTATGTCCGTTTAAGCATCAAGGCCATCGTACACCATGTGACCCTGGTGTTTTCCTGTGAGGGCAGCGGCAAAAGAGAACAAAAGACTCTGAGCTTCCTGGCCGCTCATTTTTCCACAGTCAGAGAGACTGTAGGCCAAATGCCCGTGTCATGAATCTACTGTAGCGTGGGCGCCGAGCCCAGTTTAGCACTGTGGAAACAGGGAATGGGCCCCTCTTTCTGGATAAAGCCTGGATAATCCAGGAGTACCAGGAATCTGCTTCTGGCCACATACTTTTGGAGGAACCCTAGATTGTACACTTTAAACTTGTTTAATGGCTCAAAGGGATTGTTTATTTAAAATGTATCATTCTAGAATCATTTACTCACTCTCATTTCATTCCAAAATTGTATGACTTCCTTTCACCCAAGGAAGACAAAAGGAGATGTTTTGAATAATGTGCTAGTTGCTCTTTTCCATGCAGTTACAATAAATGTGGACTAGAGCTTACATGATTGTGGATGATGAGCTTTTATGAAAAAAAGCATAAAAGTGGTCTATATTCCAAATGTTCTGAAGTCATACAATAAGCTTGGCGTGATGAACAGACCACAATTTCCTTTATATGATCTTCCCCTTCTTGTGAGCTGTTAACTGATGTGAATGGAGCGAGCTGGTGAGAATTGAAATACTCCAGAAATAAATTCAAACAAATCATTCAGACAAGTTGTGTGAATTGAATCAACTGATTCATTGAAGATATCCAAATCATATGAACAGTTTGTTCAAGAATCGTGAACATGTGTGAACAAATTGCTCTTTTGAGTCAGACTTGTTTGAAGCAGAGCCAGGGCGAGTTAGTTTAAGGTAATAGTAACTTAGAGGTTTTTTTTTTTTCAATTTTGGGTGAACTAACCCTTCTACTATGTTCCCCACACTCTCTCGTGTATGGCTTCAGACAGTAATTTGGAAAATATTGCATGCTTTGTATCAGCCATTTAAAAAAAACAAACTTTTATGATGTTAATACCACAACATTATTATACCACAACATTATTACATTTATTAAATATTTATTACATTATTAAATTATTAAATTCTTCTTTTGTGTTACACTACCTAAAAGATCATATAGGTTTGAAACAACATGAGAGTTAGTAAATGATTAAGGCTACGTCTACATTAATCCGGCTTTTTTACCAGTCCACACTAGTGTTTTCAGACGGTTTCCAAAAGTTTCTCATCCGCACTGAAACGTCTGAAAATGCCAAATTCACCTTACTGCGCACATGCGTAAACCCTCATAAAAGCTCACTGAGATGATCCATTCCAGACGGAAAAATAAATAATAAAGTTATCACGCAATTCTTCTGGCAAGATCATTTTATTTAGCAAAATATCTCACCATTCACTGATGCGTCCAGGTCGCACTCAGTCACTATATGTTTGGTCTAAAATGCAACTACTCTCATGTATTGCTGCAGGACAGCAAATGCGAGTAAATTTTCTGTCATATTTGCAGGACTGTGATGTGAAGAGTATGCAAAGTAACTTATTTAGCAACTGTGTGACAGTTAATAGCATATAATAGGCACAATACCTGTATAAACATGAATATCTGTTCAATATGCGTCACGACTAAACTTGCGTCATCGTTTTTAAATACCTCCGTTTTGACAGTCCACACTACAATGCGAAAATGGCGTTTTCAAATGTATCCACGTTGGAGAGCGTTTTCAAAAAGGTTCGTATTCATTAATAAAAACGCAGTGTGGATGGAAGCCAAAAACGGAGAGAAAAAGATGAGTTTTCAAGGCCTAAAATGACTGAATTGTCATATTTCAGTGAACTACCCCTTCATTACCTGCGAACCGAAAAACAGGCATCGGAGCTGTGAGATTCTCCGGACTACAGCTCTTAAGAGACTAATTTGCTGTGAAATACTGAGTCTTTCTATACTAGGTGAACAATAGCTGAAGGATGAGAGATCTAACCCCTCTCATCCCCCTCTTGCGTCCCTCGCTCCCTTTTTGCCAAAACACATCTCAAAGGCTAATCAGATTTGGGGAAAAAATGAAAAGGTTTCCAAAGGACAAGCCACATAATCCTGAACCCCACCCGTCACCCTCTCCCCTCCCCTTGTCTGTGAAAAAAAAAAACAAAAAAAAACAGCAAGAGTTGTGTTGCACTCCTTCCAACCTCTAATGACCTCACCATTGCTGGTTTGTCAGGTTACCACAGGCAACGTTGGCCTTACTCATGAGTAGCAGTTGGCTGCGTGGAGAGGTGACCCTCCTTTTGACAGGAACATGCCCCCAATCCCCCTCTAGAAACCCTGTAAATACCACCCTACCATGCTGGGGCAATCATTCAGGGTCCCTACCAGTACACTGCTGAACTATGAGCCAAAATATATTATATATATATATAATATATTTCGGGGTTTTTTATGTGGAACCAGTTGGTTCACTAAAATAGAGTTTTAATAGTGCCTAATGGTTCTGTAAAACTACTTTTACTTCATTAACAGGACATGTTCCAGCAGGTGAACTCACTGTGGATTTCTAATCACATAAAACATGGACTATCTTCTGCCTGATGCTGTGAGTCCACAGTATCACCGTGATAACAGCATCACTGAAACAGCTAAGTACAGACAACACACTACTAAAGTCATGCCGTTCCAAACCTGTATTGTTTTCTTTCTTCTGCAGAACACACAAAAAAGAATATTTTACAGAGGTTTAGAACAAAACTTATTACAGTTTTTTTTTTTTTTTTACAAAATGTATTACTATCCCTGACAAGTAAACTGTTATGTTAAATACTTTCTCCTATCTCAGCTTTATATGAAGAATCAAAAATAAGTAAGCCATTTGTAGGTTGACTCACAGAAAATAGTTTTTTTCAAAACATTGCTTTATCTGTTTGAGAATCCTACTAGCCCCAGTTTGGGGTGGACCTAACAGTTGACCCTAACAATGGAAATCAGTTAAATTTTAAAAACACTCATCAATTTCGCTATTCCGGTTTGGTGGTGTAGTGACAGAGAAATTACACACTTCACCTTTAAAACAGACCAAAAAAAGCCCAGGAAGAAATGAAAAGGAAAACAAGAGAGGGGTCAGTCATTCTTGGAAATCTCTGCAAGCTTTTGTTGCAATCCAGTCATTTAACAATGGTGAAAAAGTATCAATCATGAGAAGTATTAATCAACAGGGGGTGCCTGCACTATGTGAATAAGAAATGAAACAAAGAATCTGTGTCAGCAGTTTCATCTTTGGGACCTGAGGTGAATTTTACTAGTTTTCCACTGTCTTTCCGAGAACATTTCATAACTTACTTCATTTGTTCTTATGATTAATGACTAATGCATTGAAAGAGCATTAAAACCTATGTGGATTTCCGTGACACTCATGGTGAGAGAATAAATGATATCTAGGCATCTGACATGGCCTCGAATGGAAATCTGGAAAATCAAAATACAAACAAGCCTAAAAATGCCTCTGGACGATAAAACACTACTTAAAAAAAATAGCAAACATATGAATAAGTGCACTGCAAACTATATCGCCTTAAATGGACTGTTCACACCCAAAAATATACACTTTGTCATTATATACTCATCCCCATGACGTTCCAAACCCATATGATTTTACTAATCTTGAAATTTGATTGTCCCTAAAAAAAACAAATGTATGACTTCAGAAGACTTAAACAGCAGATGAGTTTGTAACAAAATAGGAGTGAGTAGATGATTACCATTTTGGGGTGAACTATCCCTTTACCGTCTCGTCCCTAAACTCAGTATTTCGAAACATTAATTTAACAACCACTGTCTGTCCTCGATCCAAATGGAATGAGACTTCCAGTCGAGTAGGGAGAGAGAACCCATCCTGACTTCATCATCCCGTTTGTCAATACTTGCAAATAAAGTCTTTTTCAAGCCTATTGACTGCAGATTGCCGATGCGGGGTGCGTTGTGTGATTGCAGCTCGCTAATGCGGGGAAAGAGTTGCTGTGTAACTGCAGATTGCCGATGTGGCGAGCACTGCGTTCTGTGACCGTGCCTCCACTGAGACAAACAAAGCAGGTGAGTGAGAGGCGGAAAAAGATGTTGCAGAGGGGAATTCGGCATCCCACTTCATCAGAGAGTTCTTATCCTCGTTAAAGGATTATTGATTGGAGAAGCTCATTAAAGCCACTTTTCTGACACATCTCTGAGAATCGGCGGCAGTAACATGGCTTAATAATTTGTTACTCCCTGGCCTTTCTCCTCTGTGCTGCTCCAATGAGATTTAAGCCAGATTCAAGCCAGAGATCAGTCAAAAGGCAGGCGGGATCCCTCAATGGTATTCACACTTATCGCAAAATGGCACAAATTGTTGCAAAAACTAGTTTGTCGCACAGCAGATTAAAGGATTAGTTCATCCAAAAATGAAAATTCTGTCATTATTTACTCACCCTTGTGTCATTTCAAACCCAGTTGTCCTTCTTTCTGCTCTTATTGGGGCATTCATGAGAGATGTAGCAATATCTGTTGTGTAAATTAATCGTTCTTTTGCGTCATCTTTTTTTAATGAATCTGAATTTGTTTACAAATCGGACGGATCCTGTTCTCAAGTTCAACTCACGGATTTTAATCCGATCCTTGTGAAAAGCTCTCGTATGACTCCAGAAGACAAGCATATAGGCCACTTTCATGATACTTAGATGGAAACCTAATCACACAGCAAGTATATTTCTTCTAAATGTGTTTGCAGTATAATAATTCAAAATATCTCCTTTAGCTCTCCATGAAAGTAAGAAGGTTATACATATTTGAAATGACATGAGGGTGAAATCTTATTTGGGTAAATTATTAGTTTAAGACCTTTAAGCTGCAACTTGAAGACAAAATAACTGCCGTTTATTTTTACCTTTGAGTAACTTTTTTTGGTGCCATAAATGTGGCATCAACTTTGACTTCATTGCATTGTCATACTTTAAGAATAATTATTTACAGTCTCTTATTTTCTTTTGCCTCTGCACATTTTTACTGAAAAGAACATCTACATCATTTCACTGCAAAAGAACTTTCAACATGTTGTCCTGATGCCTGCTTTGAAAGTGCTTCAAGAGGAAACACAAAAGTACTTTTAACAACCTTAGAAAATGTATACTGTAAATATAAGGTGTCTGAATGCAATTTTAACCTGTGAGTTTATTAATGGAACAACAAGTAGCCTTTTAAAAAACAAAATGGAGTTGGAAAGTGTGGTTATAACAAGGCCACTGACAGCTAGTCATCCATATCTGCAAGCGCCCATAAACTGCGCTCAGCCTTCGCTTGAGTCTGAAGGGGCCCCTTTTATTAGAGCACTTTAGCAGGCCTGGAAAATCTGCCCAGGGTTAAAGAACACCATTTTTCTTGCCATTTTCTTCCTGAGGGAAAAAAATCAGCAGCCAAAGTTAATCTAAAGAGACACCCACAGGAACAGCACAGAATCCAAGAACAACCCTTCAGTTTTGTCTCTAGAGCGACTGCAGCCTGAACTGAGGAGAAACAGCCGTGTGAAGAGACAGCTATGATGACCCTTGAAAAGGTCTAGAGGCGACGGAGAGTCTGTAACTTTAGAGTGCTTGTGCCCATGCTTTAGTCCAGCACTGCTGTGAGTTTAACTTTATTGTGGGAGTATATAATAATGTTACAGTAAAGCAGAAGAACCTGTAATTTGAAATTCCTTTAAAGGCTGATAAACACAAACATAAATGTCCAACACATTCTCATCCTTTGGCGTCATACAGGTGACGCCATATGACATTCCGTTGAAATCTTACGCACATGGCATCCTTTAGCGTCAATATAACACGCACTGTTATGGGTAGGTTTAGGTCTGGGGTAGGGTTACGGTTATGACGCCTTGGGATCTGCGTCTCATATTGACGCTAAAGGATGCCATGTGTGTAAGATTTCGACGAAATGTCAAAAGCGTCACATGTATGACGCCTTGGGATGAGAACAGGCTGAAATGTCTTATTGGTTATGGTTATGCCAGTGTTTCTCCACATTTACATTTAAGCATTTGGCAGACGCTTTTATCCAAAGCGACTTACATTGCATTTCAAGGTACACATTTTACATTCTCATCAGTTCTTGCTTTCCCTGTGAATCGAACTCATGACCTTGGCCTTGCGAGTGCCAACACTCTACTGTTTGAGCTACAGAAAAACAATACATGGCAAAAAAATCATATTTTACTCAAGTTTTTTGAGTTTGCAGTAGGTATTGAATGTAATGCGATTGTACAGTATTGTGTATACATTTGTATTGATCAGCAAACTATATGTTTCGGTTAACATCTAAACATGAATCAACTGTGTCAGGTTCGGGCCCTTGAGCTTACTTCTATCAAACCCATCTACTTGCGCACTTTTGTACGACATGTAAATACACTCTGCGGGTAACGCATAAAAGCATCGGCCAAAACGCTGTCCCTGTCGAGCTGAAGGATGGTTTTTTTTTTAGGCGTGTGGCCGTGTTTCTCTTGTCCAGATTAAATCCTCAGGCTCCAGATTCGAGAGCCACACAGAAACGGTCCGGAGCTGGCTAATCCGCCGTGGGCTGTCAGCCCCTCACATCCTCCCATGAGTTGACGGAGACAGTTTGAGCTCGGTAACAGACACGAGTTCATTAATCACCCACCGATTCTCCCACCGTCACATCTGACAGACCGAGCAAGCGTGTTTGCCAGAGAGCCTGACGTCCAACTCATGCAACTTAACGCAGCAGGTTAGGGAAAGGAAAGCAATAATAAAAGAGAAGAGGGGGGCTGGGGTGGGGGGTCTCACTTTGGCGATGCGTGTGCTTGAATCCGTGTGCTTGAATTTATCAGAAATGAAACATGTGCTCGGTTATTAATAAGGAGCTCATCAAGGACACTGGAAGGGAGCTCATCGCTTAATAAGTGAGAGTATGAAATCAGAATCTTCTATTCTTCCTGGAGCTCCACTCCCACCAACCTACATTTCACCAATGTGATGTCACAATCAATACATCCGATGTGAGGTCACACAGTAGAGCAATAGCCTCTCCTTCCCATTTTCCCCTCCAGCAGAGAGAAAGGTGTTAATGTCATTAGTGAATTCACTTTAGGGGATTACATCTGAACTAGGGGAAAGTAATCCCCCATAGAGCTGCACACAACATCATATTTCAGCTTTTCTATAGGATTAGCACTATGCAGCGCTCTTCCCTGTGTAGTCAGATGTGGCAAACACCTTTGAAGGGGAACTGACTCATGGGATTTTTGAAGGGTGGATAGAGCTCCCAAGAGCATGAATCATTTGTGCGCTAACAAAAATCAGAAAATACATTTATAAGGTCTGAGATGCTGTTACTTTTGCCAGTCTCTTCCTGTCCAGTATGTCCCATAGGATTGATTTTAAGGGGACCTATTATTAAGGCAACGAGATTAAACAGAGATCAAATTGAGACTTTTGCAATAGGGTAAAACAAAAGTAAATATCATGAATAATTAATTTATAAATTACATCATGACATATTACAACCTGACCCCTGCTTTGTCATTATAAGGTCAAATTGCCTGATATTTATTATCTGATACGTTATAAGAAATTTACTAACCTTGACACACAGTCTTGTGTGTCAACTTTGACACTTGACACTCCTCGCTTTTTTCCTGCATGTTTCGGCATGATGGTTGGACCACATAACTTTGATTTGGCAGATAAAATTTGTTCAAATGTTAATAAGCTTTGAATAATTAATAAGCTGTCTCACATTTGTCACCTCAAGATCTCAACATCTCAAACTGTGCTCACAATTCCAAAGCAAAAATATCTGCAATCAGAAATGTCAAAATGATGAAATCAAACATTACTCATCCATTTATTCCAAGACCAAATTATATACAGTATGCACTATGCTATTCACATTCATTTTACAGCTTTATACTTAAAGGAATAGTTCACTTAATTTTAAAATTCTGTCATCATTTACTCCCCCTCATGTTGTTCTAAACCTGTATGAATCTCTTTCTTCTGCTGAACAGAAAGGAATATATTTTGAAGAATGTCGGTAACCAGACAGTTGGACCCCATTGACTTCCATAATAGGAAAAAATGGGGTCCATCAACTGTTTGGTTACTGACATTCTTCAAAATATATTCTTGTGTGTTCAGTAGAAGAAAGAAATTCATACAGGTTTGAAACAACTTGAGTGTGAGTAAATGACTGAATTTTAATTTTTAAGTGAACTATTCCTTTAACAATTGTGTCATTTTAGGTTTTAATGGAAGAATTGTAGGAGAAACATTAGAGATAAAATTGATAATTAAATGAAACTGAGAATGATATTAATTCACCTCAGCTATGAAAGCGCAACCTCTGGTCTCTCTTGTGTGTCCAGGAATAATGGTCTACTCTAATTTGTTGACCTAATCTTTTTTTTGTGTGTGTGCGCCCAACTCTCAATACTTCCTTCAAAAGTGATGATATTGACAATGATGAAAGACTGATGTTGTTTTGTTTGATCGATAAAAAAAGCTTACCAGGTAAAAAAAAAAAAAAAAAAAAAAGGACAAATTTGACTTGACCACTACGGTCCACAACCACGGTTTTCCAATGACTGTTACTCTGTCACTGCCAGAGCCTTGAGCCAAACTTACACAATACACAGGAAGTCAGAAAACACCCTTAATCTGCCTTATTCTAACTGTAACAGCATAATCATGTAGAAATACAAGTTTGCTTGTAAGAAGCACATTTACAAATTAACAAGAAGAGGCGATTCCAAAATAAGTAATAATTATGTGCCTCTCATGTCCTCAGCGGCTTGTGTTGCTTTCTGGGTGCACGGGGACAAGTCATTAGTGTCATCTGAGGTGAGAGAACACAAAACACCAAGCACTCCGTCCACACAAATTAGTCCTGACATAAAAATGAATTACAGCTCCATACACACACACACACACACACACACAAAACAGCCTTCTGAAGAGCATGTGAGAAAACAAACAGCGCTCTGTGAAAATACAAATGACTACATTTAACACTGCTAATCAAGCGGTCATCAAAACCATTACTTAAACACGCCGTTTAATGAAGGAGGAAAAGGAGAAGGAAGGTTGATTATGATGATGCTAATTAACAAAGCATGTTCCCAGAAAAGAAAAAAAATACTGAATTTGTCTGAAGAATGAGTTTCAAGTTTGAACAGCAGTTGGTCGCATATTCAATAGTTTGGAACACATTTGTCTAGATGTCAGGTAGTGGTGGCTGCAGTACTAAAGCGCACGACGAAGGACATATATTCAAGGAGACTTTTAATATAATAATCCAAACAATAAACAGAAGTATCAACAAGGAGCCACAAACTCACTGACGTAAAACAAAGCTAGACAAAGAACAGACAGAAACTGAGGGCTTAAATATGTGATGGCAAACAGAGGAGCTGATGAGATCATTAAATGACACACCTGAACTGAATCAATTAGAAACAAACGGGGAGATGTCGAGGAGAACTGAACCAATTAAATGACTAGAAGAATAACAAGGAAATTCAAACATGAACAGAACAGAGAAACAGATCAAAAAACAAACTCAAAACGTGACACTAGCCTTATTATGAAAAAATTAAAACACTTCAGGACAAGAACATGGCATTGATATCAACCATTTGGAGTGACATCAGAGAATGTATACAGTAATTACATAAATGGAAGAAATCATAACTCTTAATATGACTATTATTGCCTTATAGTTAAGAGAGCCAATCACGTTTTGATCGAGTCACTGCAAAGATCGATATGGAAGCTATAGGAATGGAAGTGCCACAAAAGACTATTTGTTTACATGCATGTGCATGGAAAATACCATATAGTGATGCACAGAAATACAATTTCTGGGCTTAAACTGAAACTGAAAATGACTCTTTTGACCTAACCCTAACCCTAAATTAAAGGTCATTTAATAGTCAATTAATTAATCAAATTTATATAATAAACAACACTCAAATTAAACTTGCATGTGAGGCATGTTTTATATCAACTTTTTAATAACAGAATTATGTTTCTACTTCAATTTGTTTGTGAAATATAACCATTTAAACAATGGCTGTAATTTTGCTTTCAAGACAGATTTATTCAAACATTCATAATGACATTACTAAAAGGTTAAGTAAAAATTAATATGTAATACAGTGCATATTTAGCACAATGCTGCTTTCTAGTTATTTTACTAGCTAACTAACAGGATAGGGACACTGAGTGGCTTTCCTGAGGTAAATGTAACGTTACAGGACATATTGTTTACAAGCTGACATTATGCATTTCAGTCAGTCATCCTATTTTCAACATACCTTCTGATGTTCATTCACATTTATTCAGTGTTATAACTAGTAGTAAAGAAAGAGTAAGAGATGATCAGTTCATGCTGCCACCTGAACTGATGCAGCTATAGAGAGTGATCTGTCACGCTGTATTAAAGAGCGGCAAAACAACATTTATGCTTTACATTTCGTGATAAAATCAACAAAAGTTGAGATGTTTCATATTAAAAGTAACAAAGCACAAAGCTTATTGCGATTATTGGATGGCAGGCCTGCTACAAATGTTTATTAAAGTTTTGTTCACGCATCAACAGAAAACAGCATATACACAAAGATCAATCTTGAGATTAAGAATCCATATCAGTATCAATTAAAATCGAGAAATCAACCTTGTTTTGCATTGCATTGTGCATTGTTTTTGTCTAAACTAACACATACAAATAAATAAAAAAATCAATATACATTTTTGGCAGTAATTTCATAGAACACTAGTTCAAATAATAGTAAACAGTAAAACAATAAGTGGTAAATCAGTAATTCACACCATTTATTGTCTGCTCATTACACAAACAGGCAGGGCTCAGTTTGCCATCATCCACATTGCAATTTTCTTGTAAAGGCTTAAGGAAGGGTGTAAAATCTTTGAGGAAAACTTAGATCAAATAGACAAATACTGTAGATCCAATTTCCACTAGGTCAACTCGCTTGGAAATCTCTGGCCTTACCACTGCCGTGTATGTCCAGTTAGCTGGTGGGCAGGGAAAAGCATGACTGACTGCTTATATCCACAATTACCGAGACAGACTGTGCTTGGACGAGTGTGCCAAGGAATAAACGCCTCTGAACTTTCCAACCAAAGCACCAGAAAGCAAATTCACACCATCCACAAGTCCACTCCTACTCAGGACCACAGCCAGGGAGAGAGCAAGAGAAATTGAACCAAATTTTTTAAATAGGAATCCATTTGTTCTCTTTCACAGCGGCCTTCCAATCACAGCTGTGAGTCATTGTGCGCAACACTGCAAAAGAGAAATAGCTTCTTTTTTTTTTCTTTGAGCATTTTCTTG
Organism: Rhinichthys klamathensis goyatoka; assembly: GCF_029890125.1. Classification (NCBI taxonomy): domain Eukaryota; kingdom Metazoa; phylum Chordata; class Actinopteri; order Cypriniformes; family Leuciscidae; genus Rhinichthys; species Rhinichthys klamathensis. The sequence continues at coordinate 2,942,254 of NW_026606637.1, forward strand.
GCTCTAACAGCAAGACTCTGTAATTGCAGTAAGTTAGGATCATTTCTCTGTAACAACACTCAGTCACTGTGTTTAGAGCAGGACATGGGCAGCGCCGGGTACATTTAAATGGCTGTAATTAATAATTCTCCAGAGAGTGAGCAAATTCACTTCTAATCACTAAGTTTCTTTGCCAGCCACTGCCCAGCATCCCTCCAAAAATGAGCTTTACCAAAGCGCCAGCTTCAGACTCACTCTCCATTTTGTAACTCAACTCCAAAATGGTATTGAGAGAGGCCCATTCAAACTAGGCCTATCTAAAACTCCTTTTAGTAAGTCAGCTCGCCCTGTGATCACTCGCATAGAACAAGATGATAGATACCATAACTACACCAATTATTCTGTCAAAAAGCATGTTTGTACATTGACAGCCATTCAAAGTAGCCGTGTACGCTGACTTTTTTTTTTGCAAGCGAAACAAAGTATTGTATTATAGACAGTTTTATAGACAGTTTGTAGATGTTTTATCAGTCCCCAACTACTTTAAAGGGCTCTTAAGCTTTTTGTTTTTATTTTAAATTGACTTTTAAATACTGCTGCTGCGCGTGTGTGTGTGTGTGTCACCTGAACTGATGCATCTATAGTGTGTGTGTGTGTGTGTGTGTGTGTGTGTGTGTGTGTGTGTGTGTGTGTGTGTGTGTGTGTGGTCAAACACAACACAGATATCTGCTTGTTGGTCAACAAGATGAGCCCTAATTGTCCATGTAACCAACAAACCAAGACCAGTATTGTGTTTTTTGACCCACACACATACATGCATATAAATTGTGGTTAGACCTGAAAGCTGTGTTTAAAAATCAGAGAGAAGTGGTTGACAGTCTTAGCACATGTTAAAGTCAGTGGAGGGCTGTAGTACTGCTGTTCTTTGATCCAGCATCTCTGCAGAAAAAAAAAAAAACATTAGAAAAATTCATAAATGATTCAGCAGTTTTTTTTTTTCTGAAGCCTAACTGCTGTGTTAGTGCATCTACCTCTATTTAATGATTTTAAGGCTCTTCAATCTATCTGTGAATATGTATATATCTATATTTAGACAGACAGACATAACAATCAGGACAGTCATTGATACTGGATCCCTAAACTAATTGTATCAAAAAAGCTTTTAAAAATGGTAAATGCCTCTAAAATGGAGAACAATTCATCATCCATTGATATCAATTTTAATCATTGTGTGGACACACGTATAGTTTGAAAAGAGAGAACCGCCAATCACGCACAAGTCAAACCCAGAGAACAAGGTTAAGGTTTCCATCTGCGCCATGAGCTAGACAACCTCGTCCTTTTGCTTCCATTTTGTTTCAGGAAGGAAGCCCTAGTGAGGCGTAAAATTAAACCAAGGGTAAAAACTTCCCCCAGTGATCTCTTACTGTAGATATAGAGGCCTGGCAATTGCTAAAATGATTTAGTTATTTTGGCAAAGGCACCATTCCCTTAGCTATAAATGCACACACAAAGAGAGAGAGAGCGAGCCAAAGAGTAACCCGGTCCTCTGAAGGTGTATCTACAATGCTAAACAGGAAGCTTGCTAAGACCCCAGCATTCGTTAGCTTTGCCTTTGTGGCCCACCTTCCCCCCACCCCAAACACAAACACACACACACACACATCGGTAATACTCCAGCACCATATGCAGAAAGAAAGCTGGCAATGGAAGCATGAATAATTTATAGAGGCCTGTCTTTAAGAATTAAAGCTTGTGAGCTGAAAGCCCCAAATTGTACCACCTTAAACAGAGACGAGACAGAGGGCGAGTGGTAAAAGGCGGCCCACGAGGAGAGCCGTCTTTTTGGGGGGTGGAGGGTGCATCACACTCTAGAGGGTCTTGAGCACCAGGGCTGTCTGGAGTATGACAGCATGCAGACTGAATGCGAGTCAAACAGGACCTCCAAAACTAGGATGACTTCCATTTTTAGTGTGTCCTCATCCAAACCTTTCACCGTCCCTCGTTTTTGTATCTGGCAGCTTCAGGGGAGCACATTTGTCTGGCTTCTCTGTGGACTCTGTTCATCATATAATTTCTCCAAGACCGTTTCATTTGGGAACGAACATCCCATAAAAACAAACGAAACTACTGACCTAAATCACAGCAGTATCCTGAATGCTAAGGTCCCTAGATTATATCAGAGCCTCCCTCTTTTAAAAAAGGAAGCATAGGTGATAGCGGCAAGAAAAGCAGCATAATGCAGTAAATTCATCAAACTTTAACGTGGAATTTTGACAGTTTATTTATTCATTTTTAATTTTTGAACTACAAATCTGAAATAAATATTTTTTAGTCGCCATTAATGAAAATTCACTTTTAATTATTAATAAATATTATTATATAGAAAATTAATCACTTTTTAATATCGTTGCATGAGGTTGATCTTATTGGCCCTCATTTATCAAAAGTGCGTACACCAAATTTCCAGCGTACACCTGGCGTACACCCAAAACCACGGTGACTTTGAGATTTATCAATATGGACGTTGGCGTACGGCACGCTCAAATCCTACGCCAGCTCAGGAGGTGGTGTACGCACGTTTTGAGTTAGTGCGGAAATGCGCAGAAAAACAATTCCTAACACCACAAAACGCACTGACAAACTAAAAGATATGATATATTATGACCCACTGTAAAAAACAACAACATAGTAATTATAATCTTCAGTGTTTATTTTTGTGCAACATGGACTTCAATGTTTAATTTGTGTGACTTTACCAAAGCATTTGATTTGTAGCCATATGTATTCCTTCAGTTGCGAGCCTGTGCGCTTTACCCTGACGTTTCATGGTTAGGCCCGGCAGGTGCGCACGGACTGGGTTCGGTAATGAAAGGCTTTCAATGACCAAAAAATAATTCAGACTGACAAAATAATAAAAAATACATTCTTCTTCTTTTAAATAATAATAATAATACAAATAATAATAATGACGTTCTTCTTCTAAATAACAATAAGCGTCATTAATAATAAAAATCATAATAAGAAGAAGAATATTACAAATTGTCATGCAATTATTAATGTGAATGAATGGTACTACACATCACATCATCATCATCACTATTGTACACCCCAATACATGTGACGTGATTCGAAATTGAATGCTAATTGTTTCAAGACGTGCTGTAAAATAATGCATTGTGATAGGACATTTCGGCTCCACGTCGGAGAAGTTTCTCTTCTGTGCCGTCTTCCGTGTGTACATGGCGTAAAATGAGGGCGTGGGGGGAGCGGAGACTTGAATATATAGGGGCGTGTTATTCTAATGACGATCGTTTTCAGCCGCGGGATTTATCAAGGGCAGGTATTGCGTACACCTGGATTTCAAAGGTACGCACAGCTTCATAAATCAGGCGGTGAGAGGAGTGTAAGCATAATCTTACGCCAACATATACGCCCGTTTCTACGCAAGAATGAAAAATGAGGGCCATTGTGAACAACTCTTCCAGACATAGGCTACGTTTTATTTTTCATTTAAAAGGTCAAATAATCTGATATTTTAAGAGACTTACTGACCTTGACACTCTGATATAATTTCCTGTTTTGTTTTTGTTTCTAAATATTAATATTATAAAAAATCGTGTGACTAACAATCTATGAATATTAATATTTTTGTAAGGAACAACAACATACATTAAAGTGATTTGAAAGCCAGTCTGACACCAGTTTCCTCATTCAAAATGTCTACACAAAGTCATCAACTGACTGGACAGCAAGGCAGATGCCATCGGTTTAGAACAAATCTTATTCGCTGGAGAGAAAAAAATGCATTCTGGGTAAACACAAAGCGTACTGGAAATCTGGCCCATTAATAAAAGGAAACGCTAACCACTTACACAGCCTGCAAAGACTTTACATGTGTCAGTGTGTTTGTGTGGGCATGCATGATATATGTGGCGTCCCCAAATTTGAGTGATCAAGCAGCTGGTGTATAGACAGAGAGAGAACAAAGAGTAAAACTGTGCGTGTGTGTGTGTCTGTCTGTGCGTGTGTGTGTGCGTGTGCGTGTGCGTGTTAGTGTGTGCGTGTGTGTGTGCGTGTGCGTGCTAAGTATTGTGTTAGTGTAAGTGAGTGTATAATGTGTTTCGGCCTCGGAGCAGATCTGCTCGTCGGTAATGTGTGTATGAGAGAGAGAGAGAGAGAGAGAGAGAGAAAGGTGAACGCTCAGATAGGGTGCCTGATTATGTATGCATTGAATAAAAACTATTTCCCTGGCCAGCAGGCCTTCCAACTCCGCCCAAATACTAGGGCTCCCTCCCAACGAGAGGAAGGAGGGGACGAGAGGAGACATTTGAAATGGCCCTCAGGATACGCATCATCCTGAGCTGTGAATGACAGAGGAGGCCACTCCGACCGCTTCCCCGATCGCTATCCCTAAAAAAAACACTTTTCCGCACAGTAAGACATTCCGGCCTGCCCTCGGGGGCGTACGGAGACATACAGGTCTGAAAGCACTTCAGCAGAGGGCAGGACATCTCAGCTGTATATCAGGCTTACGTTAATGTTTCTTAGAAAGAGACATTTCTTGTAGCAGACAGTGTGAAGGAGAAAAACAAGGGGAGAGGATGAAGAGAAATTGATTAAAATATCTCCGCTTTTGACAGCTATCAAACTGACACAAATCCACAAGAGCAAATTCATTCCAGTTCATCAGCTCCGATATGCCACTTTTTTGAAGATCAGGCCTATAAACGCTAAACACGCTGATCTAATGCATTACGATCCCACCAGGTCTACTGACTGTTTTGTCAAGTCCACTTCAGTCGTGAAGAGCACGCCTCATTGTATCTTACTCTGTGCTGTAAAATACATATGAATAGCACAATTATACAATAAATTAGAAGAAAACACTGATTACATTATGTGATTAGATAACGTAAATCAAAAGTCAAATTATAATCAGTAATCATAATTATAGATAGTAATATAGTCTGGGGAGGGGGCATAAATATTTTTTTGTAATTGAAGAATCATAAAATAAACTCGTTTTATTCATTAGAAGTCTGCAGATGGGGAATTTTGTTATATAAAATGTTTACAACAATTTAATCAAAAACACAGTAAGAACAGTAATATAGTGAAATAAATTTTATTATATAACAGTTTTTAATTTAACAATTTGAATATATTTTCAAATATAATTTTTCCAGTGATGGTAAAGCTGAATTTTCAGCAGCCATTACTCCAGTCTTCAGTGTCACATGACCCTTTAAATTATTAAGTGTTGCTGCTTAAAATTTTTGTGGGAACTGCAATAAATTTTTTCAGGATTCTTTGATGAATAGAAAATTCAAAAGAACAGCATTAATCTGAATTAGTAATCTTTTGATCAAGTTAATGCATCCTTGCTGAATGAAAGTATACATTTCTTTAAAGTCATGAAACAGAAGTTGTGATAGTCTTTTCTTCCATGTTGTGATGCATGTCCAAATGAAACGGTTAGATGGTTGTGGTTTGCTTTTGCTGAGATCTCATGTGAATGTCAGTTTATCCCAGTAATACACGTTAACAGAGAAGAGGAGGTTTAACCAAACGATAACTTTAATCAAAATTATTTTGATTAAAGATTATGAGGGCACATGATTTTTTTTAATAGTGATGTGCACATAAATTATTTATAATAAATGCTGAAATATTCTTAAAAAATGAAAATTGACAATTTTGGTTTCATAGTGATTGACCCTAAACAAATGGTGGTGTTCATCTGATTGAGGTAATCATCAATTCAAGCACTGCGACTACAATCAAAAGAAAGATAAACCCGAAATCAGGGTTAAAATCTCTCCATCTCCCCGAGTTTCTCTCATTTCACACTGTGTGGCTAACTTGTTTTATTCTGGAGCCAATCTAATATGATACACTTTCACTCGCCTGTAGAGGGCAAGGGTGGCCCTGTAGAGCCTAAACCCTCTGTAGACAAGAACTGTATCATGTGAATTACTTTGTGGTTTGGGCTAAAAAAAAAAAGGTTACAGGACACGCTGTAGATGTTCACATTTCTCTTCTGAAACAGTAAGCACATCCTCTGGGTGGACTGAGGATAAGCGCTATAAAAGGAACTACAGACTTTACAGTGTACGCTGTACGGAGAATCAAGTGTAATCCCGTAATCCTGACCTGTGCAGATACATCAATATTTACCCCACAGAAAGATATCTGAATGCTGAACCCCCGAGGAGGGAAGATTCTATAAGGGAAAACTTGATCTCTTATACCATATCTATCTCATCTCAGACTCAGCGTTTCTCACAGACACAGGAAAGGATACAGTCGCCTCTGTAAGGAAAACATCAGAGGTGTCAGAGTGTTGCTAGCCGATTAGCAACTCACCAGTCCGACATTTATGATACCCCAAGTCTGAAGTAGAAGATCAACCTGACACGATTAACTATAAATACCTCGACTACCCCTGCTAGAAGGACCAGCATTATTGGTCATCATCATGGTGTTCTAACCACGCTTTTTGACTATCTTATGCTGCCAAACCAACATGCACCAGTCCAGACCATTTATATGACATGATGCTCATTTTCTGTCTGAATCTATTAATTTATTTAAAAGTACATTACAAATACAAGTCATGACTTAAATGCACTTCTTCTGAGCATGTTTTTTTTTTCTTCTAAATTTAAATAAATTGATATACACTTAAAATGTGAATATAATGAAGAAAAAAAGTATCAATACTAGAAAAATAATAGCTGCCAAAGTCAGGTGAAAGTGAAGTGTAGCCAAGTATGGTGTCCCGTACTCGGAATTTGTGCTCTGCATTTCACCCATCCAAGTGCACACGCACAGCAGTGAGTTTTTGAACACACACACTGTGAACAAACACCCGGAGCAGTGGGCAGCCATTTTATTTGCTGCGGCGCCCAGGGAGCGATTGGGGGTTAGGTGCCTTGCTCAAGGACACCTCAGTTGTGGGAAGAGAGCGCCGTTCATTCTCTCCCCACATCTACATTTCCTGCTGGTACCGAGACTCAAACCCACAACATTCAGGTTAAAACCATTAGGCCACAACTACCCATCATGTGCCATCATGTGGTGCGACCAACATGCAAAAACATTTAGGAACAAAACATAAAAAATGTCATATAGAGAAATATATCATATAGAAAACTCCTGAAGACCCTCATGACTGTGTGTAAATTAGTTCCTTAAATTTTGCCATGTCATAGAAAGGGCAAAATATTGTAAAATGTCATGTGGTACAACCACCCAAAAAAACAATCATATTTATTAATTAATAAATCATGATATTATAGTAAGGATAGGCAATTTTGTAAAGAGGGTAGCAATAGCATGCTAGCTTTAAAGCTCCAGTCGGCAAGTCTGGCAGATTGAGTGGATTTAGGAAAATTTTGAATGTTTACAACTCTCATGCCCCTCCCCCACTATCAACGGATACCCTCCCACCGTGACCGAGTTCGTGCTCGTCAGTGCGTGTGCACCAGATTTTCAGTGAACTCAGAACGCGCCCGTCTCATCAGCATCCATCAACGCCATGGAGTATTTGGAGGTATGCTGTCCTGGCTAATATACCGATAGATTGCAATTGGTAACGTCATTTATACTCTAAATGAGCTTACTTGATTTTCCGCCATCACTCTTCGTTACTGCGCGAACTTCCGCGAACTGCATGTGATTGTAAGTTGTAACCAGAGCTCTGATTGTAACGTGCGCGAGGGGTGGCGTGTGCCCGATCTGTGATTGACAGTCAGATCTCACACCCCCCCTGCGCTGATTGGACATGGTGAACCGGGAGCTGTGGATTTTTGCAAAACAAATAACACGCTCCAGGTGGAGTTAGAAGCTCGGGTTTTTTTCTAAAACCACTTTATTTATGTTGTTCTGTCAGATTATAGTGTCGATTTCACTGAATATGATCAAAAAAATGTTGCCGACGGCAGCTTTAAAAGCATATGATCCCAGTCTCCCTTCGGAGCGCTCTCCAAAGCCATACCTCCTCAAAAACACATGAACACACACAGCCAGAGCAGAGTCTGCAAGCATCACGAGAGATGGCGTTAAATTACCTCATGTCTCAAACACATAATATTACAATTAATGAACGCAAACAACTTAAAGAGTTCTGACTTGTACCACCTGACTGCCGCAGATTCATTTCGCTGTTGATAGTGTTGCCGTTGCCATAGAAACGCATAATTCCGCGTATGTGAGCGTATAACGGCTCCACATAGAACGTGACGGCTTAATTATGGTAATCATGAGATGGCATGAACAGCATAAGCTCGTTTTTTTGGTTCAGGAGTAGCCTAACTGTAAAAGTGGCTGCTGATTGTTTGCGCCGTTCTGTTGTCTGTGTGTCTGTGTAGCCTCATGGAACCCGGTGATGGCGTGTGATGTCTGTGCGAGCAGGGTGTGCGGCGATATGCAAATACATAGGTAGGTAGGACATCCTATCATTGCATTTGATTCGAAATATTGATTTATATATATATATATATATATATATATATATATATATATATATATATATATATATATATTTAGACCACTTCTATCTGGATTTGAAGAGAGTTAAACCAGTATATTAAAAAAATGTGTTTATGAAAAACATTGCCTACCCATTTTTTAATTTGTAAATGCATACCAATTATATATATATATATATATATAAATAACTTTATTTATTGGTTACTAATGACATTTTTTATTAAATATAAATTATTAAAAATAGTAAAGATGTTTTTCAAACAAAAATACATTTCTGAGAACTTGCCATATATGTTTTAAACTAGATTTTTAAAGGTTTTCTTTATTTCTGAACACTCGTATTTGTCATTGACCCCTAAATGCTGGTCTAAACTGGTCTTTTAAGCAGGAACAATAAAAGCCTGAGTTCATCCAAGCGGATAAAAATTACAGTTTATTGCAAAAAGACATCACCTTAAACAGCATCGGGCTCAAGTGATGCTCAATTTCCTGAAGAATGAGCTCATGTGATGTGTCAAATTGCTTGAGCATTTATGTAAGCCACATTTATGACTTATAAATTTATGATGGATGGACATTTCAACAGAGATGAAAACAAAACTCATGCGCCATCACTCAATTTGCATCCGCAGGCATCACCGCGTAACCAGAGACTTCCGCGAGTGAGCACTTCAGGCCAAATTGAAGGCGATTTATGCACAATTCAATTTAGTTGAGTGACGCAACTTCGCAGATGGACACAAATCGCTGATTTATAGCCATGCTCTAAGAGGTGAGGTTTAGCTTAGAGCACAAAAAAAAAAACCTGAGGAAATGGAAGAGGGCAAAAGAAGGGGCTTCAGCAAACCTGCTCCCCGTTCCGCCCCAATCCCGTCTCCAAGGCAGCCATGGGGAAATCGCCATGGCAACTCCCACCTGGGAGCACTTGTTAACATGAAAGTTGGAGCGGAGAGGAGAAGGAGAGGCTTCTGTTTAAATGGAACGGCTGCAGGCTCTGTGTCTCAACAGGTTGGAGGGAAGAGACAAATGCCAAACAGGAAAGGACTGGAGTGTCCATCCACCACCCAAGTGCTTTGCTTATGCGGCTTCCACTCTCAAAGGAAATCGGCCCAGAGGACGAGGCGCACAGGAAGCCTGCGGGGGTAGCACTGATTTTGCATCCATCATCACAAAACAAGAGCTGTCCAAGTCAAAGCCTGAATATAAATGGCCTATAGATCTCTGTTGAAAATCATCTAAGTCACATAATTTAAGAAAAGCCTGATGGTTCGGAGCAAAACTGAGTGGTTTAAGTGATGACGAAGATGAGAGAGATTTTCAATTTCGGTCGGTAACGTGGAGGTCATTATTTTTCTTTGATGATACCATAATAGAGTTGGCCGGGATATATATTCAGAGCATTCTGGAATAGAACCACATTAGTGCTAAGATACCTTTCCATCTCCCAAATCTTACTCATTTGTCCAGACCACAGACCGGGAGGGGACGGCGGACCCCACGTCTCAGAGGGCGATTCATCCATCTCATCACTCGATATCAATTTCAGGGAATGAAAGTTAAGTAACAGGACTAGGAGTGAAGCTCTCTGATGTGGGCCCCTGATTGGTATTTCCAAGACAAAGCTGTCGAGAGGAGCCCGAGGAGCTAACGGAGAGGGGGGCATAAGGGGTTATTCGAAAGGTGACTTACATCATTCAACGATCGCAATTTACCCTGGAAAAGATTGAATAAAGAGATAGTTAACATTTATGTTCTGTTTTCTACATACTTAATTTTTTAACACTATCAATCTGGTACCAAAAGTGAAGGAAAGAATTAGGTAGCACAGAGGCGCTTGCCCTCTCCGATTCCATCCGAGCCGCAGGCTCTGGGACAGGAAGAAAAGGTTGTATGTGCAGACTAAGGTCGAGAACTTCACAAAGTCAATTTAATTCACTCTTCTTGCTTTTAAACCAGTGGTGACTTTGAAGTGCTGCTGACAGAATAACATGTCTGGGGCTGTTTTAAATTTTGAACACAGCTCCTCTTTCAGCCAGAACCGTCGGGCCTGCTGCTCGGACCCCTGTTTCCGATTGTCCTCCAGCCTTGAGTGTTAATTCTGTGAGTACTGTGCAGGAGAATGTGGACAGGCCGGGGCTGGATGTGGCTGAGGCTGGATGACAGGTTACTGTTATTTTAAAAGCACAGCCTTTTTTTTTTCACACAACTACACATCAAAGGTGATGTAATGTATTTGAAATCCATTACTGGTGTTGGCGCAAAGAAAAAAAAAGGAAGGGGAATACGAATGGGTCAATGACAAAGTGTACACGATAAAGAAAAGGAAAACTATATAATCATGTTGGTTTCTCATGGTTTGAAAAACTGTTATATTTTTATTTTGTAACCAAGCACAAATTAATACTAGATGTTCCTTACACCAAGGTTTTAAATATTCTGTAAGGTAATACAAAACTATATAACTTAACTAAATAAATATTGATTTATGTATAACTTAATATTATGTCAAACCTTTTTTTAAGATCTATGGAACAGCTATTATTACTTTTTATTTTGTTATAAAATATATATATTTGTATATATACACACACACACGTGAATATATATCCAGTGGTGGAAAAGGCTGAGATTCACTGGGGGGACCTTGGTTGGGGACACATTTTATATTTTTTAACCATAGATGCAGAAAATCCCACTATATTTATGTATGAAAGTTGCATAGCATTTGGAGGCTATTGCGTGAATAAAAGATGGAAATCCTCTACATTTTAAACTGGAACTCCCTCCTTGAAATTCACACCATGGACTCTGTACCCCACCTCCCTCCAACCCTCTATATACCTACAATTTGGACATTAATAAAAGAAAAAACAATGTTAGAGCCATGAGATTAAATGAGGAATCTGTGAAGTGAAGCTTTGTGAAATGCAATGTATTTACAATGAATGCTCATGTGGATAATAATCATTCATCAAAACAAATCTCCCTCTTCAGCATTGCACTGTTCCGCGGCAGAAAGTATTTAAATAATGCATCCTTTTAAATAATGAACAGATTTCAGCCAGTCTAGTAGTAAAGATACATGCTCTACCATCTAATGAGCTTTCTTCTACATTAAACTCAGTGCTTCCAAACATCTAAATCTGTGCAGTGCCAAATCACTGCTCTGAAAGTTTACAATATACATGTACTCCTAAACACCGCTGTAAACTTTAATTATGGAGCCAGTGGTGCAGTAACACGTAATAAAATGCGCTTGATAGCTTTCCAAGGGTATTTCCCCCCTGTATGCACCTGCTCTGAGCGACAGTCACTGGAAATGTGCTGTTCTACCTCCCACTAACAATGACAGAAATGACAGACACACAATGTACTGTATGTGCCTAAGTCAAAGTCAATTGCCATAGTTTGAACCTGTCCTGGAACATTTGACACTTGTAAATTTGAAGTAGAAAGACTGAAATAGCATTTTCTTGTAGAACATACTCCAATAATCATAGTTTACGTCAGTGTATATTTGCTAATTTTCAAGTCAAAACTAAAACGTTAAAACTTTATATTAAAATTAGAAATTGTTTATTAGCAAAATGATTTGCTAATTTATTTGCTAACATATCTAACTTAAATTCATTAAGTGCCGGAGACAAAATCTGGCAATGAACAATCTATTCCACAAACAAAACAAAAGCTAGGATGCTAAAGTAGCTAATCTGTATTAAAATGCTGCTATAAAGGAGTACTTGCATTCACTGCCATTAATAAAAAATTAAGAGGGTGTTTCAGCTCTGCTAATATACAGTAACTGCATGCCATTAAAGTGAGCCGTTAACAGAGCAAAAGAGATATATCTACAGCATGTGTAAATTGAACAATGGACATTCATTTCCTGCTAAACGAAGAGTTAGCTCAGCTAGCAGCTTGTAATGTGCTCCGCTTGTATATCTTTAAACATTTCTGTGAAGCTGAATTTATTAAACAGCCTAATATTGCTCCGACACAAAACGGCAAAAGTAAAAGTGTCCATTCTAATAGTTTCAGCCCGTGCAGTTTATTGAAGTGTCTTATGGCAATTAAATCCTGAGCTCAAACAGCCGAGCCATACAATGTGTGGGAGCCCCTTTAATTAAAGGCAGGGAAAATTAGTCTCAAATGTGTAGCATGTTCAATTGCTTCTGCTCGCTTAGTTCAATGAGCAATGGACCGAGATCAGGTGGGTTTATTTGCTCTCGGGACCGAATCTGTGTCCAAGGCTCTGTAGAAAATACATGCAAATACTGCATGCTTTTCCAACATTAAAATATGTTAGCCACAGGGGTGCTTACTTTGGAAGCCATTTTTGTTGTAAAACCACAGAGGGACAGTTTTAACTAACAAGGCCAAATCCTTTCACAATTACTTTATTAAGTAATATATTTATGCGGTATACGCATTGGCCGACTATGTTTCCCATTTGCTCTGTGCACATTTATCATTGTCTATTCACAATAGTGTGAAATTGATCCAAAATTGAAAAACAAATGTTAAGTATAGGGCTGAAGCAGATTCAAATAGTTTGCTAATCGATTTTATTATTTAGTCAACTTAACTAAACAAATAAGTAAATGTATAATTATCAATAATATAAGCCTTTTCTCTATTTTGCCTACAGACTACCCACAAAACTTGGAATCACTTGTCATCACATCTGGTTATTCTGATATAAATGTAAAAAAAAAAAAAAAAAAGGTTTTTAGAAGTTGTAAATAAATGTTTTACAAGAAAATACCATTTCATTTTTTTCACTTCAAAATTTCATGTTTGATTCAAAACGTTACTTGCGTTTCTATATAATTTGTAAAATTTACAAGCAATTCCTGAGTGAAAATTGTTTCAAAGTAAATCCTACACCATATGTTTTTTAGTGAAGCTATATTTTGATTGGCTTCATGAAACTTTGTGGAAATCCAGACGAGCGAGTAGAACTGTCTGTTTGCTTTCTGAGCTCACTTGATGTCTAATCCATTATTTTAGTGATTTTTAAAGACAGGTCTATTATTATTCACGCGCATAAACATTCCATAAAAAACAACTGCAATTGGTCGTTCTCTTTCTGTCTAAATAGGGGTTCTTGGCCAGAATAAGCTGCGTTGTGAACCAGACTTAATGCCATTTAGTCAAACGTCTGTCTAGACAGGACTAAACATCTCAAACACAGTTATAAGCTCTCCATTCAGGATTTGTCTCCTGGACATGACTGGAGATCCAAACACACACTCACAGAGAGGTATCCAAAATCGTCTGCACTTTCGTGATTAATTCCAAGTTCAGAAACGCAATTTCCCCAGCATAAAACACACTTCTTGGGGAGAATGGTCTTAGTGTGCTTCCGAACTTTCATGAGTTTGTAACATTAACATTAAATATGAGAGCAAACTGAACCTCTGCCCCAAAATCTCAAAAAGAAGAGCATTATAATAACATTTGAGCCATGAAAATATCTTGCTCTCTCCACTCCATCTCCTCCTCCTCCTGGTCGGCTCATCCCTCAATCCATCCTGCCTTCTCCTCCCACAATGCTGACAAGCAGGCCCATTGGATTTAATTATTTATTTGTGTCCCCTACTCACCAAACCTCCTCCCAAAACCTTTCCAACGCCTTTCATTTCCACTCCAAACGCTGAAGCCAGTGAACCATTTCCATAATCTCCATTAAACACTTCAAATGGGCCCTTTAAGAGCGCTCTCATTTGCATAATCCCATTAACTCTCCTGTTATTGCTCTGCCTTTACCATCGTCCTCTGCCCCGCTCGTACGGCCGCCCCCAAAAAAATGGAGAAAAGAAAGGAAGAACTAGGAGGATTTTAGGCCAAGGTAAAAAGAAATCAAAGGAGATGGACCCTTGCAGAGGAAATCATTTCATAAACAGAGGATCGTGGTAGTATTAAGTGGTGATTATGAGTTTACTATGTACAAGGTTATGCTGTCCAATAGGCCAGTCAAAGTGGACTTTCTAGTTAATGACTTATAACAAACAAACATCTTGGTTGAAATTAAACTTATTAATGGCTTGATGCTAAAAACATGGCAACTAACATTGTTTGTGATGAAACTCAATGGGAATTAAACAGTTTTTTGGTTCAGGCACCCAGCCACAATTTGAACATGAACAATATGCACAAAATTTATATTAAAAAAAATCTATACAAATTGTTATTGTTAATTGGAATAGCTCAACTTATTTTTTCATAGACTTTAAATGAATAAATACATAGTTTAAAATCACCATGAAATCAAAATTGACAATTATTATTATTTTTTTAATATTGAAGAGCACATTTAAGAGTTTTTTTACAATACATGTCACCTTTTAATCTTTAATCAAAATAACTTCCCCTTCCACTTGACATCTCTTCTCTTTTCTGATGACGTGTGAGGGCAGGACAACCTTTCACTCACACGAGATCACAGCAATAGCTAACAACAGCAATCCAATCATCCAATCAATTCCCAAGAACAAGTTTTCTTGTTCAAGAAGCCATTTTACTCAGACATACGTCACAATAGGGAAGAAAGAAGATCTCAACTTCCATTTCATGCCGACTTTAATGTGTGTTAAATAGCACTGAAACCATAAATACTTCTTGAGACCTGTTGAGAGTTTACAGTTAGATAGTGTTTGTAATGAAAAAAACTCAAGGTAAGCTTCTTTGGTATGACATGATATATTTGAACACTGTAAAAAAGTCGCCGCCTTAAATTTTTAAGTACAAACAACTTGGAAGTCATTTCAACTTAAATTACATTAACTTATTCAAAAAATGATTGAATCTTGTATAACTTATAAAAAAGGTTGAAATTGCTTAACTCATGTTGATAAGTAAAAGCTATGTAAAAACACATTTATTGATCATATTTTTTACAGTGAAAAATATAATTTTTTTAATTTGATTCAATAAAACCCCAATAGAAGGGAAACGTGGTCCGGGGCTAATGGCACCTGTGTAATGCATGTTGAAGAATTCTGCACTAGCCTTGGGTTACAGTGGTGGGAATTCACACCGGCAAAGTCTTGAATGATTTCTGGCCAAGGGTAAAAGTACAGAGTGACGGAATGCTCTGAGCTGTAATATCGTGTTTCAGATTCCCAACACCCTCCTCAACCTCGAAAAAAGCTTGAAGGATGTGGGGCCCCATTTGAATGATACATTGTACATACACGTGTTTACTGTAAGCAACACTTATCAATCACTGCCGTGTGGTTCCGTATCTGACAGTGTAATGGTTTTGATGTACTGGGAGGCCGGAGGCTGTGTCAAACCGGCTCTTTTTGATCAGGGAAGCATGTCTTTAAAAGAGCCATTACATAAATGCACCGCATAATTCATTCCATTTCTTTCTACTCGGATCCAAATAGCTCGAACCCGTCTGTAACTAGGTCTCATTCCCTGCGGGTAGGGAAAGATATGAACAACAGTTATTCTTTGGTTTTAAATGATTTATGAAAAGGCTACATGCAGCGATCTGAAGTCATCCATAATGAACAGTCAATGGGTACAAAAATGCTTCCATTTCATGAGTACATCCTATATTACTCAACAGAAATTAAACAATGTATATCAAATCACAGGCTGGAAAAAGACAATAAAGAAAGCGTTGTTTGTTTTTCATTAGAGAGGACTCTTTTCTGGAGTGTGGTAATAACATAACGTGGAGTTTGCAGAAAGGTCAACGTGTTCCCATATATGACATTTTGTCTAAATAACCAAGAATTAATACATTAAAAGGGGCTATATGTATTATTAGCGGCCTCTATCGGTGATGTTTCAGATTGCAACCAACTTTTACAAGAGCGCTCGTGCTCTTGCGCGTGCTCTAACACAAGAGCGAGCACTCATGGTACACGGCCACACTGAGACTTTCAACACACCGGAGAAAGCATCACACAACATGCTGGAAACTCATGTAAACTAACGAAAACGGTTAGTGAACTAGACTGAACAATTTCAGTGTAACAGTAAGATCGTAGTAAGTAACATTACTGTACTGAACGTGTCTGAAAATGTGTATTATAAACAATATGATAGTAGTGGGATGAGTGACGTTAGACAGTAGATCTAGTACATAAAATAAAAGTTACATCCTAAAGCACCTACTTTTTGTTATCCTGGAACAGTCTTTTGTATTCATTTCATGTCTCATATATGTTGTAGTTTACCTTGTCATTTCATTACAGTTTACCATTATTTCAGCATATCTGAAAATTTTTAATTTATCACAACAAAAATAGCGGAGGTCTCTCCATAATTCAAATGCTCTGCCGATGTTGATCCGTGTTTCCGATTCACGTTTGGCCTGACGAGCTTTAGCAGATAAATTTTTGTTTTGTTTTGTTTTTTATATTTATGTGGAGTTTGTGTTGGAGTCTGTGTTGTGCTGGAGGCAGGTCGTTTTTTGGTGTTATCAGACTCCATGTCGTCAGCTGCAGTGCCGTCGCATAGACTGTATATAAAAAGGAGAGATGCACGTCACATCCGATGGATTTCGCTGAAAATCCGACCCGGAGACTTCACATAGAAATAGGAATACTGGCCTTCAGAGGTAATAGCAAAACCCGACAAGTGGATAATTGTGATGTGTGATTACAACCCCTTCACACACAGGCAATAAAAAAAGGATTCATTTTAGAAGAAAAGTTACATATAGCACCTTTAATTTTGTATGTTGTGAAAAAGTTCAATTGTTGGCTCAATTAGTCTGAACAAAAAGTTGTATCATTTTCTATCCTTAGAAGCAATAGAATAGGACATTCTATGAGATAAACATACAGAAGCAAAATTACTGTCAAAACTGCCAGTCAAACAGATTTGTCCTTTGAGCTTCACCACAGTAGGATCGTTGTATCATCAAAGCCAATTAACTGTCCAATATTTTGAAATAACTGGGGTCATTATAACTGTACCTTGAACAGCCAATTAATTAAAGTGGGCATTCCACAGTGTCAGTTCCAAAATGTATATGAGAATCAGCCTTTTGTTCCCATTTTCAGACTTTTTCTGTCATTTTCTGTGCTGCTTTGGAAAAAATAGCGTAAAATGTGTTAAACCGAGTTGAGGGTACTAAACTTGCACTGGCCATATCATCAATTTAGCCAAAATATTTAATAAATGAACATCCAAGGGGCGGGACACACGTAGACAGGCATTTAATTTGTTCTGTGAAGCTTTTGTTTAAAATTTGTTCTGCAGGCACAACCAGGCCATCAGTCACCCTGCTGCCCAGTCCTCTGCATCAGCCATTAAAAACTCTGCCAACCACAAAATAATACAAGTTAAACTCAAGAGTGTTTTCTAACTCTCACAAGTGTCTCAAGTTTTCTGTCAGATATCAGACAAGTAAAAGCCCAAGTTTAACAGTTGTGCCATAACTCAGTGTTGCGATGTGATTGTGACCGGAATGATACCCTAAGGCTATTCAGTGAAAGTGTCGCCCACTGTACAGGGCTCTTGAGCTTAGAAGAGAGTGGGTGTTGGGTATAAGGCCCCCTGAAGGGCAGGGATTAAGGGCAGTATTAACAAAGCCTGGTGCACTGTGTCACTGCGAACCAAGCCAGTGTTGCAGAGGCCAGCATTCTACATAGTACAAACACCGGCAAAGACAAGAATGACTTTCAGAGTGTCTAAAGAGGCAATATATAGTAATACAAAACTAGTAGTTTGTAAAAGAGTAATAAACCCTCTGCTATTTTTCCCTGAGTGCCCCAGGATTTAATAAAGTTTGTCTAATGGATAAAATATGTCTCTTTTCGTTTCCGACACAGTAAACATATTAAAAAAACAGCCTTTAGTACAGCAATACCTCAGTTCTGAACTGACCGGTAAATACGCATCAGCCTTTTTTAGGTGCTGTGATGTCTTAGAGTCTCTTTGGCTTGAAAAAAGCAAATGTGCTTTATTCAAGTGTCATTTAAATAACAATTGAAAGTCTAGTCTTCATCTGTCAGCTTAGATACAGGCTAGTTTGAGCCACTGGCTTTTGAAGTTATCTGAGTAGTACTCAATGAATTTTATTGATGCCACCCCCTTCTCCAGCACACAGAGCCCATCTACACCCTGTGGTCTGTTGAAGCTGGTCAGTCATGCAGACTAGTTCAACCAACAAGGCTTGATTTCCTCCAAAAAGGCCTTGAACAAAGCGCCTTTAGCCCTCCCATCATCTCTTTGGTTCTAAGAGTTGTCTCAACTTTAATTATAGCTCTAAAGGGTGTAGTGCAGGGGAAACGGGGACCCTCATCCCGACCAGACCTGCAGATGCACCTTCTATGGGAACATCGGTTAATTGCGACCACCGAACTCTGACGGAGGATGGGGCAAAGGTGGGGGCTGCTGTTCCTAGACCTCTGAAATCCCTTTTGTAAAAGCTAATGTGGCAGAAAAGACCCTTGCAGCGGAGTCTCTCTCTGCCGATTTAATCCCTGTGTGTGGAGTGAGCTCCTCAATAAAGGGCTCAGTGGCCCGGTGCTTCCGAGGATTTCCTAATTGCCCATTCTGCAGACAGATTAAAACAGCCTCACCAGCACCTACTAGCACTTAGAAAGGGAGACTGTAAGGGATCAAACCAGGATGAGCCTGCCACTCTTCCAAAGGCATCAAACGTGTCCACTTACTTGGCACAAACATTCTGGTCTTGAAGCTGAAGTTTCAAGATGTCACCGAGAGCTTACCAAAAGATCGACCCCTGAACTCCTCTCGGTTTGAAAGACCTCTCACCTTTCCAGTCCTCCTGGATGTTTAGATCACTCGCCGCACTGTGAGTCACCGTTCGACTCCTGGTCTCCCTCCAGGCAGGCAGTTCAGTGCACAGAAATTTCCCCCACATCCAGGCGAGGCCCCAAATGCTCTTTCTTTTTATACCATCAAATGCAGGCCCATCGAGATCACATCTTGAAAAGTCCTTAGCGTAAGGCGTGGTTATGAACCATGCTAATGACCCATGAAATTCCCTCTTTCCTCGACCTGAGCAGCAGCAGCATAAGGCAGTGGCTTTTCATAAGAACTAAGTGCGCTGCTGCCTAGTGAGCAAACGGTTACTTTGACCACTGGCTACAGGTTAAAAAAAATAAAAATAAAAAAGTCTGTTACCGTTACATGAGGTAAAAAGACATTTTCCCAGAGTGCTTGGTAATGGAGTGAATTAAGCTGTTTTTTTACAGCATACGGGAATGGCAAATGTCATACTCTCAGTGTGTCCGAGTGGGAGGCTCTCTAATGGAGAGAGACCGGTTAATCCTGCTGACCGTGATGTGCTGACATGCAGAGCCGCTGAACAGCCAGACATGTGGAACAGACGCAGGACAAAGAGATGATCTAATGATGCAGCAAGGAAGCAGAAACAGAGCCATCAACACACATTGCTCTTCCAAAATCTAGTTAGCATTTTAAGGCCTCCCATGCTGCCTCCAAAAATGAGAGCATTGTTCTTCACCAGAATACAGTGAAATTGTTATATATAGACTGCAGTTATATATAATAATTCAATACCAAAAAAAAAAAAAAAAAAAGTATCATGATTTCTTGAGTACAAAATAGGCTTGAATGATTCCTTGTTAGATGGATCACATGACAGGCTTTGTCATCACAGGAATAAATTATATTTGAAAAGATATTAAAATAGAAAACAATTATTTTATTTGTAATAATATTTCAGAATATTACTGTTCTATTGTACTTTTGATCAAAAAAATGCTTTTTGAAAATGAGTTTTTTTCAAAAATATTACAAAATCGTCTCCAAACCTTTGAATCTAACACTCAAAGGTAATCTTTAAAAGTACTGATTTATTTTTTAATTATTTTTTTGTGACAAAATAGTATAGAATTGTGATAATCTGCTATTTACTGATTATCGGCCATAAAATAAATTGTTTTGGCCAGAATTTTATTATCGGCGCATCCATATATATTTATTTAATTTTAACATTTGTGTGTGCTGCATATACTTATTCTTGTATATGAAACATATGAAACATATGGCCACAAGGCAGCTCACTAGGTTTAGGAATAGAGCTATCAGTGTTGACAATATTTTTCCACACACAGACACACACACACACACACACACACACACACCATGATGAAAAAGCACATCTGTGTGACCTAAAAATAAGACATTATGAACTGACAGCAATATAGACAGATTATGTGTCTCACTGATGTGTTTGGTTTAGATTTTTTCTTCACCGGAGGGTTAATGGTGATGGAATAAGAGGTTAATGACACTGAATCTCCTGTGATTGTTGCCATTGTCACTGAACTCCAAACATCTGGAAGAAAAGGGATAGAAATGGATCGTTCATTTGACCTTGTGACTGCCCTCAGCGTTGGAGAGAATTCTCCATCATAATTAACTATCTGGGTCAAACTACAGATGAGGAAAGGTTACGTTCAGAAGTTTTGTACATTTCCATGCAAGTTTAATGAAGAACTGAATAAACCAACTCCAACTGTTTCTCTGTATTGCTAAAATACACAGATACCAAATTTTGGTACCTGACAAAAATCTGCTGCTGGTCAAATGTGTACATGGCCATTGTACATAAGAGTGTACAATGGCCATGTACACTCTTATGGCAACGTGAATGCTTAAGAGTGTAAAAAAAACATCAATGCATGATTTGAAAATATACCGCATTAATTACAGAATTTAATTATCAAATTCATTATCGTTACTATTAAATGATACTTAACATTTTACAGAAGACATCTCAAATTATAAACGCATTCAGATACTGAGGAAAGTACCGATGGAAAAGGCCACACTTTAAAATTAAGAAAGTCTGTTTCAATATTCATTTCTGTGCAGGGCTTGGTTTATGGATTTACATATTATGACATAGGCAAAATAAATGTTTGCTCAGATTAAGTGACAAAGTTTTTGACCAGCGATGTCATGTCTTTTTTCTGTTCTTAGAATGGCTGCATTAGATTAGATTAGATTAGATTAGAAAACTGTATTAATCCCTGTAAGGGGAAACTCAAACACCACAAATAGACAAATAAATAATAAAAACAACAACAACAACCAGTCAAAATTACACAACTTCATTAAAAAACCTAACTGCAGTAGGAATAAAAGACCTTCTAAATCGCTCTGTAGAACACTGAGGCATTACTAATCTTCCACTAAATGAGATTTTAAATCCACTAAAGATACAGTGTAGTGGATGACCTTTGTGACAGAATTATTTTTAATTTTGCCCTTGTTCTCTTTTCCACAATGACCTCAAGTGAATCAGGATTAAGGCCAATAACCGAACCAGCCTTTCTAATCAATTTATTAATCCTATTTTTTCATCTACAGTGATACATCCCCAACAGAACACTGCATAAAACAAAACACTAACCATGATTCCCAGATAAATAAACAAAAAACAAAGAAGCTTACTGACACTGAGGCAACTTACATCCACATCAACTTACAGGTTATAAAGTTTATCTGTAGCTATGTGGGCGCTCCATTTTTTCTGTCATTTGGTCACAATCTCATGTTATAAAAAGATCACGTGCTACGCAAAGGCTATTTAAGACCGTATTGGCTATGACTCGATGACAAATGCAAGACTAAACGTTCAACAAAGAAAGAAAAAGATGTACTTATTCGAACAAACATGTCATTTACCTTTGAAGTGCTACACACATATTTGGATGCATGTAATGCATTCAATATTGAGGCGGGTGAAGTTAAAAGGTTTTACCGACAGTTTGAGGTGCCAGTCACGAGTTATGAGGTTTAGTCACAGGCATTTAATTTGTTAAATATTTGCAAAACCCACAGACAGCATAACAGGTAATAGTAGCTAATAGTAGCTAAAAAAAAAAAGTTGAAATAAGGAGATACGAGTTTTCTGCCCGACAAGACAGTTGTAAAGTAACTGTCTTACAGAAATTTTTGCATTAGAGTGAAATAATAATTTAAAAATATATACATTTTCTTCATTGTAATTGGGCCCCCCCTGGACCTGCAAGCAAAGGCACGTGCCGAGAAGGCCTACATAAATCCGGCCCTATCTGCGTGTCTGTAATTAATTTAGTAATATCTCCTTTGGCATCATATGGAAATCTACCAAGCACATTCAACGGTCCATCTACTCACTGTTGCATTGAGTTTTCAATTTAATATTGCTATTGAGGTAACAGGGGCTTGCATTATCCCGGAATTAAAAATGACAATTCTGCTTCTGAAAATATCAATAAAGTAACTGAGCACTCAAGTGGTTTGATATTCAAAAATGGTTGGAAAAGATACAAAGAGAATCGAGGAATGGCCTTAAAACGGTTGCTTTGATGAATTCCAGCTTGCCCTGTTAAGTGCCCTTTACCTGTCAGACACATGATTTAGAGATGTCGTCTGTGAGATCTGGATCAGGGATGTTTTAGTACTAAAAAATGTGAACAGTTCCCATGTGGCATTGGGAAAAACATCAAATTAATATATAGTTACACTGTGCTTTGGTTAAACTCTTTAGAAAAGAGATGACTAGGCATAGTGTACTTTTGAAAAACGTATATAAAACATTACTATCACGATGGTATCAAATGCTACGTAATCATAAGTACAATGATGAAAATAGTGTAGCCACAAGTCATACAGTTGTGGTCAGAATTATTGGCACCCCCTGGTAAATATGATCAAAGATGGCTGTAAAAAAAATAAATCTGCATTGTTTATCTTTTTGATCTTTCATTCATCTTTCATTCATTTCATTGAAGTAAAATAATTGAAAGTGGGGGGAAATCACATTATGATTTTTTTTTTTTTCAAACACTTTGGCCATAATTATCGGCACCCCAAATTTTTTTTCTGGGTAAAATATCTCTGAAATGTTTACATTTACGTCTCACTAATATTTAATTTTTTTAGCACACCATGGTGACTAGGAACATGAAATTGTCTAGCTATGACTTCTTGTTTCACAGGAGTATAAATATGAGGAAACACAAAGGCCAAATATCCCTTAATCATCCATCAAAATGGGCAAAACCAAAGAATATAGTTCTGGGGCCAGTTGCATAATATGGGGCTGTTTACACAACACCGTTTTAAACTAAAAACGTAATACTTTTTATGCGTTTTGGTCGTTCGTTTAAACGACAAAGGCATTTTGGGTGCCTGAAAATGCAAACTTTTGAAAACGGGTTTCAATGTGCAAGTTTTTCAAAATGGTCTCCGTGTAAACAGCAAAAATATCTGTGAATCTCTGAAGACGATGACGTCATGCACATGCGTATTACGTGTTCAGTCTATAGCGTTTCATCGCCATCGAACGGCCTGGCAGCAGAATACAGCGTTTTTAGTATTTTTCACGAATCCGTGTGAATGGGGATTGTTTTGACAATGGTGTTGTCTGAACGCGGAAAACTCAAAGGAAAAACGTCTCCGTTTTAAGCATACCGTTGTCGTGTAACCCTTAGACAGTCTTAAGATCTAGTATGACCCACTAGCAGTTAGTCAAGGGATGGTTAGTCTTACTTTTTAGAATCAAATTAGGCCAATGTATGTTTTTATGTAACTGACTTAAAAAAAGTTATGAACAGTCTTAAAGAAAAAAAATTCGATGACTAACTTGTAAGACTAGTCTAATCGAAAATGTGCAACTAAAGATTGCTGAGCTTCACAAAATAGAAAGTGGCTTGTAAGAAAATAGCTAAAGCATTGCAAATTCCCATTTCCACCATCAGGGCAATAATTTAGAACTTCCAATCAACTAAAGAAGTTACAAATCTGCCTGGAAGAGGACATGTGTCTATATTGTCTATTGTCTATACACCTACTGCCACCAGATGACTTTGGTGCAAACAGGGATAAAAGTACCCCATGCCCACGGTAAAAAATATACTGCTGGATCTTTAATGTTGTGTGCCTATTTTTTTGCAGGAGGTCCTGGACATCTTGTTCAGATACATGGTATCATGGATTCTAGCAAATTACCAACAGATAAAAAATCAAAACCTGACAGCCTCTGCTAGAAATCTTATAATGGGCAGTGTTTGGATCTTCCATCAGGACAACGATCCAAAACAAACATCAAAATCAACACAAAAATGTGTGTCAGAGCACAAAATGAAGCTTCTGCCATGACCATCCCAGTCCCTGACCTGAACCCTACAGAAAAAGAGTAGGGTGAACAGAAGAGAAGAAGCACCAGCATGGAGCTGGGAATCTGAAGGATCTGGAGAGATTCAGAGGAATGGTCTCTGATCTCGTCAGGCGTTCTCCAAACTCATCAGGCATTATAAGAGAAAACTCAGAGCTATCATCTTGGTAAAAGGAGGTTGCAAAAAGTATTTAATAAAAGGGTGCCAATAATTATGACCAATGTATTTTGGAGAAAAAATTGTATTTCATAATGTGATTTTAATAATGATTTTCCCCCCACTTTCAATTATTTTACTTCATTGAAAGGTTAGATTTTTGCTATTTTTTTCTAATGAAAGATCAAAAGGATAAACAATGCAGATTTATTTTTACAGCCATCTTTGATCATATTTACCAGGGGTGCCAATAATTCTGACCACAACTGTAACTACATCAGATTTGTAACAATGGTTGATCAGAAAACAAACCAAAAAAAAAAACTTATTTTTTTAATAATCAAAGAACCACTGTAATATTTATCCTATACTGGCTTGTGCAACATATTCCAAGAACGAATGTCATTTAAGACTTAAAATATGACAATACAATTATTTTCACAATAATTAATTTCCAACACTAATCTTTCTTTATCAGTAGATATGCAGTTTTTTTTTTCCCTCCCCCATGAGACGTGGCTGAGGAGCCGTGGAATTCTGAAGGAACCTCAAAGCCCTCTGGAGGAGTTTGGCTTTTCAAGACAAAATCCTTGGATTAAAAATACATCCTTCTTGGGGTTTTCTCTCTGTTTGGCCTTGAACAGACCAAAGTCCTGTGGGTTGTCATCAACCCTTGTCACACAGAACATGAAGCATGTGATAATCATAACCAGAACATTATGTGAACAGAGATCAGGGCTGAGAATCTGTCTCATTCGCTAAAATCAGTCCAAACACACTAGCGGTAAACAGTAATATCCAGTTAATTTAAAACTAATATAATGTTAATCAGGGTATGTTCAAGCTAAAGTATGACAGATTTGTGCAACTAGCCTCACCAATAGAAAATAACTACTTTTTTCAAACAAGTTACCCATGTCTCTCATTGGTCAAAACAACAGACAGCCTCACCCCCGAACTCACACCATTGGGTGAGCCAATGTTGCTATGTCAGGTTGGTCAGAGTTCGCAAACAGAATTTGTTTTGATAGCACCTCAGAGACAGTGTTTACACTTTCGACTTATTAATGTCTTACTTGTAGTTAGCATATTATACTAGAATGCTAAAAAGTATTTGATCATCAAAAAACAAACACTAAGCGTGTGGCCAAATGTTTGTCGACAACAATAATGTGTGGTCTGTCAAACATACCTTTGTTTTGGACTACAACTGAAAGCTGGGATGGTGCAGTGAAATGAGTCTATAATCCTGTTAGCGTAGCACCTGAGTTGAAATGGCTAATCCTGTTTAAACTCACAACACTGCCCAGGTAATCTTCCTGTGTCCTGATCAGCAGCTGGCTCGTTCACAGCGCAAAAGGTGAGACATCAATCCGTGATCACACCTGTGCCTGGATTAGCCATTTCATGGCAGAATAACGTACAGTATGCCGTGGAAATGTGCAAGGTAAGTACTTCTCTAGCTTCTGTCAATGGGTTTTTATGCAACGCTTCTTTTCAACGCAAATCTGGACTGAACACACTGACCTCCTGAAGCTGAATCAACCAATGCAATTTATTTCCAATGGTGTATAAAAAAATATATATAACTGAAATGCAATTGTCCCTTGCACTGCAGCCTTGGCCCCATGTTCCTGTATGCTTAAACCACAACGCACTTTAGAAATCTTAATATTTAGCAATATTATAACAATTTTCTTACCAAATTAATTCAAGAGTTACATTAAAACTCCAAGTATGTATTTCCAAGAGTTATATTATAACACATGGGCCAACGGTACCATAGCATCACTGCAGGCTTGTGAGAATTCAATTTCTTGCTTTGCCTGTCACAGAAACCTACATTTGGAGGCAGCCGAGGCATTTTTGAGGCCGTTTCGGGCATATGCAGTGCCGCCCGCACACAGCTCAATCATCCTACCCATCATGCACCATAAAAAGGCCGAACCGCATGCTCTCTCTCTCTCTCCGTTTATTATGCTGTCTCTTTGCCTTTCACAAAACAAGCAGAGAAAACTAACTGATCTTCACTGTAACAAACATACGGGTGTAACAAACATCAGGAAAGTTCTCTCTTTGGGAAGGAATGTGTATTTTTTTACAGTGTTTTACCCAGCATAATATACAGAGTCATGTATAGTATATGGCAGATGTCGAGTGGGTCATTTCCTAAATTTGGATCTGTAGACGTTTCAAGTCAAATATTATAATATTTTAAGCTGTGCATTGTGCAACTAAAACACAAATCACAATCATATTTTTACTACAACTTACTACAAGCACAGCAATAGTACACAAACCCGACAAGAATCTACTACTGAAAAAAGGTCAAGCCAATACTTTTTATCGTTTATGCCTGTATAGAAATGAACCTTTAAAAATAAGCCTACTCTGAATAAATATATTCACAGGAGTAAAAAGCTTGACAACTAGCCCCATTCTCCACAATAACGTAAAAATCTGGTTGGTAAATAAGCTCACACAGTTATGTTATAGTTTTGTCATTATGAATCGGTTCTTTCTGCAGATCTCAACCAGTCTCTCTCGCAGAACCCTGTCATCAGAAGACATCAAAAATCCCCCCCAATTTTTTGTTTCAGTCGGAGGCATGATTGTCTTTGTGCAGGGGGCGAAAAAAGGGTCACAGAAACCGACCTTGTTGTCCACGCCTGCACCTGTCTAAGACTATGAGAAAACAACAATTTGTCACTAAAAGACACTTCTGAAAATTATTCTGCTTCTTGAATAGCAAAAACTACCGAAAAGCACTACACAACATTTTGAAAGGTCTAATAATACTCAAATATGCCAAAAACAGTGTTATTTTTTGGGGCTGCATTTCTGTACTTAATGTAAAAAAAAAAAAAAAAAAAACATTAAGTAGGCCCTTTTGTGTGAAAGTGATACAGTATGTAGTTGTTTATTGTCCTGTGCTTATATTCCATTGTTTGTTTGGATGAAATTGTATGTAATGTTTTAAATTGTTTTATTCCACTGTTTGTGAAGCACCTTGGGCAACGTCCGTTGTATTACGTGTGCTATATAAATAAAAATAAAAAATAAATAAAAAATAACACTACACACATGCATTGCAAAAATACAGGTATTAATATAATTAATGTATGAATGTCTTCATTATTAATATAGTTACCCCAACAAAAGGATTAAACCTGAATTCAGCAACATCATAATATATATCTTCATAAATCTACAGTCAACAACGCATACAGTTATTGAGCATCATCAGTCTCCTACATTTGACATTAAACAATATGCCGTGTTACTCTCCGTCTAATAATATTATCAATGTTAATTTTATGAAATAAAAGATTCAGACCTACAGAAACTATTATGTACCATGTTTTAATAGTTGTTGTTTTTTTATTTTTTATATTCACAATTCTACCCCGAACTAATTTGTTTTAAAAACAAAACAAAAGGTTTATTTGCTGAATAAATATTGGATTTTAACTGTATGTAACGTATAAGTTGTTAATTTATAGCAAACATGTTATTGCTCAAATTAAAGTTATTTTTAGAATTACTGCTTAATTCATATTTTCTAAGTAAATGCTGAGCAGGATCTGTCAGTGGTAAGCATAGCTACAGTGCGTCTAACCGCATGGTTTGCAGTGCATGCATGAGGTGATACAGCTATGCATTTAAAAAAAACTGTCCCACTAACCCTGGCAGTGGGCGTCCAGCAGATATTTAGGGTAAGGGTCGGCCATTTTCCCTCATGGATTGGTCCCAAACCCAAATCCCTGCTCTGCCAACACATTCCCTGCATAAGAGGGCTTTTCTCTGGTTCTGCAAGAATGACAGGTTTGACGTATCTGCAGTTCAAGAGAGAAAACTCCCAGATGACTAAGGAGGCAATGTTCCACTTCTCACATGCTTTCCTATTCTTTTCCTTTAGAAATGTCGAGTTATTTGAAGGTCAAGGCCTACTGAGATGTGTGGGCAGCTCCTCCCTCTCACTTGAAGACAGAACCATGTGTTCAGTGGCTTTTCACCCCATTGGTGAAAAGAAGACATTTTGCAAAGTGAAAACAGGTGAATCAACTAAACACATCAGCACTAATTCGGCTTTAGAGAGATGGAGTCACATGCAAAACAGACAAAATAAAAAAAAATTTTAGATCACATAAAAGTCACCTGGTGGCTCCAGCATCAGGAATCATATTCTCCTAAACTTAATTTAATTACTCAAATTTTACACAGCTGAGACATGTGTATTATCCAGGTGGTATTATATTTGTATTTAATGATATGTATCATTTAGTAAAATATTCAAGTATTTTTTTTCCAACTGAGAAATATATTTGTGAGCCACTTTTTAAGTGGGCACTTTCATGTCAAATTATCTTGTTTGTGATTTTAATTTACATAAAATATTACAGAAAATATAAACAGGTACAGAATAGTACAGAAGACGGCACTGCTCGATTCAGACTGAATACGTCCGACACCTTATAAACTAATGAAGCAAAACCCATGTAACAATGTTTTTGAGGATCGTTTGACAAATGATTGTATCTTTATTTTTCTCAGGAAGTGCACTGTACTTTGACCATGTTAATACTGAATAAACATGTCAAAATAAAAATAATTCGGCACTGGCCTTTTTTTTTTTTTTTTTTTTTTCAGAGAATATATTTTCCCATAATTATCTTTCTGCTACCATATAATGCGTATAGTGCATGTCTTTAATTTTAAGTTATAGCACCGATGAATAACGTCAGGTATTTTATGTATTATAACATATAAGACTCCCGTAAAAAATAAAAATAAAACTGGCTATGTACAAGCAATTTCACAAATTAGGTTTGAGACATAAAATCACCCTCCTTTTCTTAGCAGAGAGCGGAGTGTATTTCCAAATAAAACTCACTCGAGGAGAGAATGAGGAGTTTGTGGATGGACATAATGAGCCGACTGTATGTGGGTCAACAGAACTAAACTACAGTTCCAGCCGAATTAAGACAGTGAATAAATTAAACATCGTGATGCCTGGTGCCTTAAATTAGTTTTTCAAGAAATGTGATTATATAATAATATATATATATATATATATATATATATATATATAAAACATGAATTAATTTCTCAAAATTAAGAAAACAAATAATTTGTTTAAAAAATAAATTAAATTAAAAGCTCATTCGGTCCACAATACAAGAAAGAGAAAGTGGTTTTGGTGATCTCACTTCGGTTAAAAACAATCCCATCTGAGGGAGGGCTTTCTGGCACTCTGCGTCTCATAAATACTGTACACTAAATGAGAAAGGCCTTGGTCCTCAGAGAGAGGAGCGTCCCGAGCTAACTTGACTGAGAACCCAATAGCACCTGGATAAAAGCACGACAAGAAGATATTTAAACAAACACCTAGTCCTCAGATTTGCTATTTAAACCAAAGCCAGCATGCAGTGCTGCTTTGAAATCTTCCGTTTTCTCTTCCGTTGAGGAAAAGATCCACCCATGAAAGAGCACCTATATACCTCAAACCAAGTTTGAGTTCCCTGGATGCACGTGACTGCCAATGTGCTACGTGAATGTGGGTCAGGCATTAAAATTCATGAGTAATACAGAAGGCAGGGTGACGCTGTGATTGGGGCTGTTGCTGGGTATAAAAACAGACAAAAATAAACTGCCACACAAAGAGGTGAGGACGCAGGGGTGATAAGGTGCCCTGTAAGGTCCTGAGAATGAATTCTGGTTTGTGTCCACCGCAGAGAACAAGCGTGGAAATTGACTGTCATAGCGTCTGCACAGAAAGCATTTTGGCTGCTGCTTTCTAAAAAAGAGTTGACGTTCGAAACAGAGTGATTTCAAACTTTTTGAAAGCAGACAAAGAAAAATGAATATACCTTACAACAAAACAATTAAAGATAGATAAATCACTGTTTAAAAAAAAGAAAAAGAAAAGCGCGATGTTTAACCTATACAACTTATACGCTATACAACAATAACACTACCTGGTATTTTTTTAACAAAACATATCTGGCGTAAACATAAACTAGCTTAAAATATTCCGCTTTAAAATACAAACAAACATGCGTTTATAAACACCAACCTTGAATTTTGTCTATATTATCTGTTTGTGTTTTGAGTTGTTTGCAAAGAATGTCACATCTGTGCAAATGTTCAGGTATGAGCAGTCATCTTGTCGCAGGGTGGGGGGCAGGACAGTGCAGATAATGGCGGAGAGGGTTATGTTACTCCTGCAATACAAATTTAGAGAAGCACAACCGTTTCCACCATTCAGTGACTGGCACAGCGGGATGTTTTATTCCAACCTGAGGTAATGTAACTTTGATTAATGCTGAAAATGAAATACGCCGATGAGTAGTCTTTTTATTCAACGAAACTTTGAACCAAGATTACTGATTACAAAATTTCTATTTCATACAGTCGTTTTATGTAGAAACCATGCGGCAACTTTAATCTTTAATTACATGTTGGAGCCTTTTGATACAATATGGCGTTAGACCATTTGCATCATTCACTGCCGACAAGGGCTCAATTCCCTTTTTGGTTCATGTATTTTGAGAACAAAGGTCTCATGAAACATTCTGTCATTGATAATCATTAGCAGATGAATCTGAAGTCCAGCGGTAAACATCAATAACAGAATGGAAGCATTATAGCTATAATAACCACTGACCTACAGACCCCAGTAACTGAATTTCTTCCTACAGTTCTCCAACAGAAGTATCCCGTAATCTCATAGAAACAAAGCACCAGTGAGGCTGCGTGACTCCATGCACCCATCTTAAAAGATGCACTGTTGTTTTAGCAAGTGGACACAGCTGACTGCCATTCCCACTGTAATCTGATTTCCAAACTAACGAATTCACTGTGCCCAGAGCGCTGTCAGTTTAAGTGCTTTCCCTCACTGTAGTAACTGCGTATTAATGGACGAGGGTCGTTGGGAAAAAAACAATGATTATATTTATACACTTTAATGGATGAGTTAATTTGATTAAACCACAGAACAAAACGGCGATCTCATGCTAAAGTTGCAATAAGTCACGGGATGGACGGCAATTTGGTGGTTGGAATGGGTTTTCTCTCAAAGTGTTTTCCTACAAAGAGGCTAAATTGTTCCCCCAACCCTCGGGACGGCAGGTCACAGTCTTAGCAGAAGAAACACTCGGTCATGCATTGTGAAATTTGAGGTATTTCTGTCTAGATGAAAGCAGACTGTAAATTGCCAACCTCCAGCTGCCCAGAAATGAATTATAAACACATACGGAAAGAATGCACAAACAAAGAAGTGGAAGCTGACTGAACTCTAAGTGCTGCTTAAAACAGAAAAATCAATTAATGTCAGGCACAGTAAACTGGGCACTGGGTACGTATATGACTTGCCATAGAGAGATAAATTAGATTTTAAAAAAAAAAAAATCAGCACACTTGTTTGCTACATAACTGTGTTATGAACTGTGTTGTTTAAGTGAACAACACAAAGACTTGAACAAATTCAAGAACGCATGTCTGAAAAACAGATGCTTTACCATAATGATAATTTGTCACTACAATAAATGCAAAGTACATTTAGCACATTAATTTTTTCAACACTCTATGCTAGATAAATAGTTTCAAAATGCTGCCAGGGGATAAACCTCAAAATGTAATTCTTAGTAATAAAATGAAAAAAAAAAGATATATCTGGTTAGTTCTCATAGTATGACTGAATTAACCCCATACTCCATTTTTTGTCTTCGTCTTGCACCATAATCCAGAGGCAAGTGTGAGGGTTCACAAAATGGCGGACAAATCCGTAAACTGGGGCAGAATGTGGTGCAATGCCACCTACAGGAGCTGAAGTTTGACACGAGCATCCAAGGTCAAGCTTGAAGTCATTAATTTCAAGCATACCAATCACAATAGAGGTTAATGACCCTAAGAGAATAAAATCCATGTGGATTCAGACAGTCATATCCGTGTCTTGCCCTCATACAGAAGTCCTCTGACACTAGGCATCCCTCATAACCTTGAGGAACCAATTACACTATGCCAAAGAGTGAGAAAGTCAAATAAAACCATACAAAGAAATGCTTCCCTACCAGAACCATGGGTTCTTATTATAGTGAATTGATATTTAATAGTGAATATTATAGTGAAAAAAATTCGGATTTCATAACAGGTCGCTTAAATTCAGAAAAATCTTTATTCGTTATGAAGAAACAATTCATTGCATATTTTACTTGCACGGGGAAAAATAAAAATATTTCCTTTCATTAATTAAATTAAATAATATTAAATATTTAATAATAATAATGATAGCAATAAAATAATAACTAAAAGTGCCAAACTACAAAAATAAAACATATTTAGCGCCTGCTAAATAGCTTAAAAACTAAACTTTATACACACAAGCATTCACTGCAACTATTTAGCTGCTCCACTCAAATGTAATCACAAAGATTACCCTTCGGACCTGAACAGCTCCATTCTGAAACGGTCCCAAAGTGCTGCATGATGGGGTACCTATGTGAAAACTCACATTTCACCCTAAATGCTCTTTATAAGTCACCAGTCTCCTCGTGGACCTTACCGTAAAGCCACAAGGGTTAAATCGACACCTTGGGGCTGAACTCATAGAGAGCAGAAATGTATTTCAGTGTATTTATTTATGCTCTGATTGGGGTCATTTAGCACAAGTCATTTCAGTCTCACACTTCTAATTGAGCCACACAACAGACTCAAACAGTCGAGACCTGACTCAAACCACACCAGACGGCACAGCTCGCTTTTATGGTGGCGTGCTAGAAAACCACAGCTCAGAATGAGCCCGCAAACTCGAATTTCAGTTTTCCAGGTTTGCAAACAACCAAGGCAAATCATTGGAGCAACAATGCATATCTGCTCTGCGTTTCTGACCGTCCAAACCTGGAAGAACTGATACATCTCATAGATTTACTGGCTGACCAGTAAAAATCAATAGTACGAGTTAAAAACTCTGCAGCCTAATAATAGAGATGCCTTTTCCCTGAGCTCTCTCTCTCTCTCACACACACACACACAGAGGGAAGACCCATCTCAGTTTAGCTGAACAAACATTTCACTGCTCTGACATAGCACAGCAGACACAAACACGCACAAACTTACAGGTGGGAAAATAGAGAACAAAATTATCCAGATCTGCTGTAATCAGAGATTTAATTATTTGAATATGAATATGGGACAGAAAACTTAAAAAAAAAAAAAACTTTTTCCTATAATGGGGGGGGGGGGGGTCTAATATATAAATAATAATAATAATTTACTATTGTAACTTATTCTATATAACATAACCATTTACTTGTAATGCAAAAATCAAGCCCATTAACTTTTTAAAGGCTTAAACTATGTGCAGTCTCTTTCTTAAAAAATAAATAAATACATTATACACTCTACTCTGCATTCTTTCCTTTAAGATGAACTGGAAAAGAAATAAGATACGCAAATAAAATTATCTTCTCTTTTTCCTTGTTAACTTCCTTCCATGCTATTGTTTTTCATAAAAAGAAAACAGTTCAATACAAACGTACTTACAAAAGACAAAAAGCAACAATCCCCAGCAAAAACTACAAACCTAGAACTCAAAAAAGAACTTTAGAAATTCTTCACAGAACTAATGAGAGCAAACATCTGTGGACTTTTCAGTAATGACTTATAATTGGTTAAAACTGTGGCATGTAATGTATAAGTTTGACTGTGTGGTTACACAAAGCCCTGTCCTCTGCCAGAAACAGCCCTTGAGAGCGGTCTGATGAGGGGTGCTGGGGTATTCCGAGAGGGGGGCTTCGTCTTAGACTATTTAAACCATATGGTGATATGAAATGAACAGTACTGATCCCGCCTCAGAAACATCCATGAAGAAAGAATAGTAAACAAAATAACAGTCTCTTCAAAGGCTGACAGGATATCAGACTATGCATTTATTAACATATTTTGGGTGATTATCAACCCCGCACCCCAACGGCACACAATGTAACTGTGCACAGCCCTCAGTAACTCATAACAGACACCAAGTGTCAAACAGTAAGCGTGCAATAAATGAGGCCATAAAGTTACAATATGCTCATAGAGAGGCTGATTTTGTGAAAAGCCCTATAAGTACTTTTAAATGGAACACACAAGTTGTTAAAACAGTGCCCAAGTGAGGCCTTTTTGTGTGCGCGTTTTAAAATCTTGGTGGTTTTATGAGTGAAATCGCACGTGAATAACTGTGTCCCTCGATGTTTAGGACTGATTTAAATGACTTCACGTAACTTGTATCAGAACTGATCAAAGAAAAACATATTAAAAAAAATAATAATATATGGTGATTCTTCAATTGGAGGCTTTTTCGACAACTTCCAAATTGTTTAATCGATATTAAAATATACATCACAAATCCTACAATAAAGATCGGAGTATATGGCCTGAGCAACCTTCGAGTGGATTTCAGGATAGTAAAATAATCTGTGACAGTAATGATTTTTTTTTTTAGGTTTTGGAGAAAAGTTGAAAAGCACAAATTAATTTATAAAAATATACCGCCTTTATATTTACATGATAACCAATTAGAAACTTTTTTTTAGGAAAAAAAATGTTTTTCCTAAATGTTAAACATGATGGTAATGACAGCAGTACTGTGGCACTGAATCTTTGACATGTAAAATACAATTATAAATTGAAATGATAATAAAAAAAAATGCTTTAAGTGCAAGTAAAAAAAAGTTTTTTTTATATAGATAGAAGATGAGCCCAACATAGTGTTCAAATGTTTTAAATATTGCATTGGCAACTATTTCTATATTTCAAATTAGGGAAAAGTCATTATACAGACAAAATAAAAAGTTGGACACTAGAACACTGGAATAAGGGTTGTTTATATAAAGCCTTTTTTCTAGAGGGTCAGAAAAGTTTCCCTAATTGAAGAGTCACCCATATGTTTCCCATATAGACACACACATATACATACACATACATATACATACATGTGTGTGTGTGTGTGTGTGTGTGTGTGTGTGTGTATAAAAGGTCAAAATAAAATAAAAATAACACAAAAGGGAAAAGTTCCAAACAAACTCTGGCCTGATTGTAGTAGTTTTGCAGAACTCGCGTAAAACCTGCTAGTCATGTTGAAACTTGACTCACACTCCTTTCAGTAGTGATGCAATGAGGTGTTTCTTACCTGGGATTCGTGCTGTTCCAGTACACAGCATACCGGTCTGAAATGATCTTACTGTCATCCGCACACACGGTGACCCAAAACAGGAAGACGACCATGAAAAGTGTCAACTCCATCTGATATGCAATAGAGTTCTTGTCCATAATGTCAATTAACAGGGAGAAAATACAAGCTCAGTTAATAATAGATGCGTTTAAAGGGAACGATCATGTGTGTGAGAGTCTTATTCAAAAGCATCACATTCTTCTGTGAAGGAATAAAAGTAAAGTCAAAGCTCAGTGAAAGAACTTATCACGGAGGATCCATCCAGCATCTCGACCTCCATAGCTTGAGATGTTTCCATCTCAGAAGCACTGCTTGTCAAACTACAATACCGCTTGCTTTTCACATCCATTCTTCCTTCCAGTGGCTTTAAAAAAACTTTTTTCAGACTCGTAAAAAGTGGCCAGATAGTTACCATCCATTCAGGCGAACGTGCGCGCTCTAAAATCCTACTGATACTCCACACATGCGCGTGGTCCGTGAGTCTCCTCTCTTAAGACACCTGACCGAGTCGGTCTTCTTTGTCACCAGTCAATGAGAGTAAAAAGTAGCCAACACTTCAGTTATCTCGGTTACGGGCTCGTGGCGCGCTCACAAACGCGATGCTGAACCCACACGCGCCGCATCACGCGCAAAGTTAACGATGTGGCGCTTTAAATGTCGCTTCTGCGCGCGAACAACTTGCTGCTCCTTACAGACAGTCGCTCTCACGAGTGTGAAATGACATTTTATCTGTTTCCTACCTACAGAAGATCGGTCCTGCCTCCACAGCGCGCTGTCTCTCTCAGCACATGTCTCAGTCTCTTCGCTGTCTCCTCGACTGCGGGGCGGAGCTGCTTGAAGAGGGACCGCCTGGACCTACACACTGAAACTTTGGAGATATTGCCGGTTAAGAAGGCCATTATATGAAATTAAACGTAATTACAGCTCGCATTAGATAAAGAATGATAAGTGCAAGATTGTGTGGGTTGTGTGCCATGTTTAAATGTTGTTGTTTGTAATATGAGCACTATAAATGTAAAATTGTTTGTAAATTTGCGGTATAAACTAAATGCCAGCTGTGCTTACCAGATCTTTACCGTACAAATTCAGGGACAATACTACAAGCATTACGGTGCGGTTTTACCTCACTTTTACATTTTACTGTTCCTAATGGTCATTCAATTATAACAATAATTTTTATTTATAAATGTAAAAAAAAAAAAAAGATAATTGTTTGCAAATTAAATGTAAAATGTACTGATATACCAGTCAAATGTCTCGAAACATTACGATGTTTTAATGTTTCTGAAAGAAGTCTCTTCTGCTCACCAAGGCGGTATTTATTTGATCAAACAAACATACAGTAAAACAGTAATATTGTGAAATAGTTTTACAATTTAAAAACTGTTTTAATGTTTTAAAAGTAATATATTTCTATGATGGTAAAGCAGAATTTTCAGCATCAACTCCACTCATCAGTATTATCCTTCAGAAATTATTCTAACATGCATTCATTATTATTATCAATGTTGAAAACAGTTGTGCTGCTTGATATGTTTTTAAACCATGATACACTGCCATTCAAAGGTTTGGGGTAAGTAAAATAATACTTTTATTCAGCAAGGACACATTAAATTGATCAAAAGAGACAGTAAAGACATTTATATTATTATAAAAGATTTCTATTTCAAATAAATGCTGTTATTTTTAACTTTCTATTCATCAAATAATCTGGATAAAAATGTATCAGTTTCCACAAAAACATTAAGCATGCAAAAATGTTTTTCAACATTATTAATCATTAGGACCAATAATAATTGATAATAATTGAGCAGAAAATCAGCATTTTACTGTTTCTGAAGGATCGTGTGACATTGAAGACTGGAGTAATGATGCTGAAAATTCAGCATTGACATCACAGGAATAAATTACATTTTAAATTATATTAAACAGAAAACTGTTATTTTAAAGTGTAATAATATTTCACAATATTACTGTATTTTTGTGAGCTTAAGGGATTTATTTCACAATTATCTAAAAATCTTAATGTTTCCAAACTTTTTGACCAGTACTTTATATAGCCTACTGGAACGGAGTTCATTATTAATTAAAAAAAAAAACGAATAGTTTTAGTCAAATATATATTGCCTTTGAAAGTAATTTACAGTTTGCAGTTTGGCATTATGTACATTAATTTTCATTTACATCCATTTTCTGTGTAAAATTGAAATTCACATTGTAATTTCCACTCAGGAAAATTATTACCTAAATTATTTAATATCCACAATGGCATGTTAGAATTTATTAATTTAATTCTCATATTCTAATCTTTGACTTCTTTAAACTTTCTTGATTTCTTGCTTTTGTCTAGAAATGTAACACATATTTGAAAAGTACCCTGATATGAGATGTAGTTCTCTATGACACAAATGTAGAACATGTTCTTGGAACAACATTCCTGTCAAATAAATATAGCCCTTAACCTATCTCTAAACCTAAAAACTATATCACAAATCGGAGGGAAATTGTAGGTTGATAACAGCTCACACCTAAAACTAAACCAAAACCTAAAAACTAGATTTGATGTCCAGGGCAAAAACAGATGATGATCCTATATGATCGTTAGTTTGCTACCCATGTTAAATCATCACATGCGAGAAGTAATGATGCTGCAAATTCAGCTTTGCCATCACAGAAATAAATTAAATTTTAAATGATATTAAACAGAAAACAGCTATTTTAAAGTGCAATAATATTTTAAAATATTACTGTTTGTACTGTATTTGCAGTGCTGCTTGGTGCTTGTTGCTGTCTTTAGTGTAAAACTGCTAGAGAGCGAGAGAGAGAGAGAGAGAGAGAGAGAGAGAGAGAGAGAGAGAGAGAGAGAGAGAGAGAGTGTGTGATTCAGCACTGATTAATATTTAAAAAGTAGAGTAGGCTGGGGGCTCAACAGACACACAGGAAAGAAAAATACAAATGAAAGTTTAATTCTGCTTTTAAAGATGGTACAGAGATTAATGGTGCTCATGTATTAAAGATTCAGGGTGTGTTCTGCATATATGTATGGAGCATGGAGTGCTTAATGACTTGTGGAGGGGATTGTGAAATCATTATACCCAGGATACAGATGCTATAGGAGGACACACAGCACACACAGATGCCAAAAAAAAAAAAAAAATCTAAATAGCCTACTAGCAGAAAGAAAGTCACGCTTAGCTATAATAAAATAAAATATGATTCAAATTCCATGATAAAACAGCATGTGTCCATCTGACCGACTGGCTTTCTGAATAAGAAAAAAAGTATCTTTTTTTTTTTTTTTAACAAAGACATGTTACAATGGAAATAAATATCCAGCCTAGTTCACATTGTTTACACTTTCACAAGAAATGTGATTCACACTAGTTTTACCCGTATTGCGCTGCGGGTCTTGGCCTAAGATTAAGTGTTTGCCAGCAGAGGGCAGCGTGACTCACTGGAGTTTGACCCTATGACTGGATCTGCTCACTTGGCTTTGTTTTATTCTGACATTCTCTTATCTGCGTCCTTCACTGCTGCATTAGATCCATCAGCGATCATATTCAAACTCTGAAAGCCCTAATAGATGCTCTGAGAGGAAATGTTACCACTGCTGCTAATAAACTGTTCACAAACAAATTACACTACCTCGTGGAAATCTCTTGACAAGCCCGGACAATGTTTGAAAAATATATCTGTCAGCGTAATAGGTCACTTTCTTAAAAGCAGTCAGTTGGAAATGTATATTGGCCTGAAGAGAGATGTGGCTAACAGAGACAAGAGGCCACATCTGTTTTTTCTTTCCTGAAAGATCTGCCGCACACGCCAGCAACCACCATGTGTGTAAAACTATACTTGAGGGAACAAGCATACCTTTCCAATAAAGCTTCAAAAGGAGCTGTACTTTTGCCGGACAGCAGCAAAAGCTTTACTTGAGCACTTTGTAAGCTGAGAGAGAGAAAACACAAATATACAAACACTTTCTCACACACAGGAGTTTTGCTTCAGGTGATGTGTTACTCTTCACTTAGTCTTGCTGTTATTTTTAAGTTTGTAATTACAAATATGGGTCATTAATGTTATGCAGTGCCTTTTTAACTTTAATAGGCCTATGAACAAATAAATATGTTTGTTTTGTATTTATTTGGAAATATTTGTATTAAGACCAGCTCAGGCATTTTATTAATTATATCTTTCCAATAAATTATTTTCAGGGTGAAATAAAAAAATAATAATTATAATAAAAGATAATTAATTAATTACTATAATTACATGAAAATGCAGTGTGTAGTAGGAATGATCCACCTGGTTTTGTATGTGAAGATCAGTGAGATCATCTGATATAGTATTCCTAACTGCAGGCAATGCATTTTAACAACCCCTCAACACACTTTCAACACTCTCAACTTAAAAAAAAAAAAATACAACATCTTGCACTAGTTTTTAACATTTCAAAGGTCCATGTAACCACAGAAATGTTGGGGCCCTTACTCCTTGTAAGAGTAAATGTCTCCGACACAGGACATGGCTGAATATGAAATGTCTCTGCAGCTGGAGTCATGCCTCCTCTGATGCAGTTTGTGAAGGTCATCAAGTCCCATATGAAGCCCTGCTGTAAACTTTAAATGCCTGCTGGCACAAAAGTGCTGGAAAGCCTGCAGATCCATTCTATGACCAGCCAGTATGCTGAAATTAATATCCTAGGGTTTATCTCACTTTAGCCCTTTAAAAGCTGAGACCTTCACAAAGATGCTTTAAAAAACACGTGAAGTCATTGAGACTAATTGGCGAATTAAACACACATGAAAGTGTGCTGCATGAGTTGAAGGCAGCGGGTTAAAGAGATTGTGGATCGACAGATGTGCTATCAAATTACTGAACCATACTCAAACGCACCCACATTCAAAGACTCGGATGATGCAGACAAATATCATAATATTTGGGACCCTCTCCAGTGGATTAGGAGCAATTCATAACAGTGGAGGCCATTTTTACTCTCTGAAATATTTTTGGCGGAGTAAACATGAAGTGCACCCTGTGAATTCTTCACTAAGAAAAAACAAAAAACATTACAAATCAGTATCTGCTTGACTTCTATTAGCTTAATAAAAAGATTCACTGCATCTTATTACGTTTCATTAATTATTTGATCATGGGTGAAACGTGTAGGCTACCAGAATCTGTGAACCTGACTTACCTACGGCCTCCAGTGAGTCTGAGCATCTTTGCTGATGTTGTCCGCCCCCTTTTGAGGTCTTCTGGTACTGCATGAGCACATCAGGCCAAGGAGGTTTATAATAGCTGGTGAAAGCTACAGGTGTGTGTTGGAGCAGGGGTGGAAATAAACGCTGCTGGGCTGTGGCCCTCCAGGAATTGAGTTTTGCTCCCCTGCACTATAATCTAAAGGAAATTTGTGATTTATAGCATGGCACTTATAAAACCTGCCTCCCTCCTGCAAGTGCCACCAAGCGAACATATAAGGTCTGAATTATTTCTTTCAAATTGGCATTTTTCTGAAAAGTGTTGTCTTATTTTTTATATGTATATTGCCTTACCTTTTATATGCATCAAGGTATATCTGAATCCAATGTTACAAATATCCTAGCATAATAAAAGACCATATATCTTATTTACTATACAAAAGCAGTATATATATATATAATGTACTGTGCAAAAGTCTTAGGCAAGTTAGCATTTTCACCCCAATACAATGTATTTAAGCCAGTTATTTATATATTTTGCTGTAGTGCGTCAGTAGGAAATATCAGTTTATATTTCCAAACACTCCTTTTGCCATTAGTTATAATAATCCAATGAAATGTTTAAGGCACTTGTGTAAAATAATCCGTTAAAAAGTGCATGCTTTAAAAAATAATGTCATAAATAGATTTTATTTTTCAATTAACTTCTATTAACTAAATCAAATCGATATTTGATGTGACCACCATTTGCATTTAAAACAGCTTTTGTCCAGGTACACTTGCACATAGTTTTTCAGTTTTCAGGTAGCTTTGCAGCTAGGTTTCTTCAAGCATTTTGGAGACGTTGCTGCAGTTCTTCTGGATTTAGTAAAAAATAAATTCAGTTTCTTTATGTAATCCCAGATGGACTCGATGATGGTGAGATCAGATCTCCGTGTGGAGCACCGGCTGTTGTCAGACTCCTTGTGCATATAAAAATCTCAATTAATGGCAAAAGGAATGTTTGGAAATGTAAACTGATAATCGTGACATGAGGGTATCGTTACACCGCAACTGAGAGACATTACAAAAGAGAAAAGATCAGAGAAATTTCACTGGAAAAAGAAGGGTTATGACCAGGCAAGACCTTTAGGACCTGCATTAATGTTAGAAAAGCTTTCCAGCGCCAGAGAGACCTTAGTGGGAAGGCCTGAAATTGGACGTCGAGGTTGATTTGTTTCTGCTCCATACATGAGTAACATTGGTTTAGACTAGAGTGTGTGCTGCTGGCGACTAACAACGAACTCCTGCTTGTATGTGTAACTGTCGTAGGCAATGAAGGGAGGGGTGTGTACAACCAAATACAGAAACGCGCTACAAATACTCACAATGCAACCCAGAAACATGCTGCAAATACTCACAATGCAACCTAATACAGAAACACGCTGCAAATAATCACAACGCAACCAAATACAGAAACACGCTGCATATAGCACAAACCAGAATGCAAATGTTTCAAGGGGACCCCAACAAGTGACGAACATGGCTGGGACATGCTCATTGTTCAATGTCTACTCGTCAGTGGTGTTTTCGATGACCTGAAAGATGAGTTTTTTGTTTATTTTAGCATCCTGATCATATGTGCATTGTGTGTATTTGCAGGCATTTCTGCATTCGGTTGCGTTGAGTATTTGCAGAACGTGATTCTGTATTTAGTTGCATTGTGAGTACTTGCAGCACATGTGTTGTCAAACTAAGACAGTTTTTGTTTTTTCTATTTACATGTGTTTTCTTCAGTTGCAGCGTGTTGAGCTCTCTCGGCCACCGTAGAACTCTGTAGGTAGGTAGATCTCCAGGAAGAGGTTTGGGCACCCCTGAGCTAGACAATGTTTGACCATTGTACTTGTAATTTCATGCATGGCACGGCATTCTATAAACACAGCGTTAAAGTTCAAATCATTTCAACATTTCAAAAAATGCATCTCTAAACCTTGCTGTGTGAATAGCTTCTTTATGCGTTCTAGCAATCTTGTATTCTCGTTATAAGTCATCATCACCTGCCGAAAGAACGCAAGTACCGAGGAAGTGTGGAATTGCACGGATGTGTTCTTGATATTGAGGATGCATGCATCAAATACAGAGGTGAAAGAAATGAACTGTTAGAAATCCCATAAGTAATTTCGGGTGGATGACATACATAAGCCTTTTTTGAACTGTAAGAGGTACACAATTTATTTATTTTTAAATCCATAGTTTTTAGTACAAAGATGAAACTGTCAAGACTGTCAAAACTACGGAGCCCCCCTAGTCCCACTTTGTCAAAAAAAAATATTATAACTATCTCGTGGCCTCAAGATAGTATCTCGTGGCCTCAAGATACTATCTCGTGGCCTCAAGATAGTATCTCGTGGCCTCAAGATAAGTAACTCGTGGCCTCAAGATAGTATCTCGTGGCCTCAAGATAGTATCTCGTGGCCTCAAGATAGTAACTCGTGGCCTCAAGATACTATCTCGTGGCCTCAAGATACTATCTCGTGGCCTCAAGATAGAGATACTATCTTGAGGCCACGAGTTACTATCTTGAGGCCACGAGATAGATACTATCTTGAGGCCACGAGTTACTATCTTGAGGCCACGAGTTACTATCTTGAGGCCATGAGATACTATCTTGAGGCCACGAGTTACTTATCTTGAGGCCACGAGTTACTATCTTGAGGCCACGAAAATACTATCTTGAGGCCACGAGATACTATCTTGAGGCCACGAGATAGTATCTTGAGGCCACGAGATACTATCTTGAGGCCACGAGATAGTATCTTGAGGCCACGAGTTACTTATCTTGAGGCCACGAGATAGTTATAATAATTTTTTTTGACAAAGTGGGACTAGGGGGGCTCCGTACAAAACATTATTTATTTGTTTTTATTTATTTTTTTATGTAAGATATAACCATTTAAACAATTTTTTTACACCTTATGCGTTGTTATGAACCATTAACAGAAAACACAAAGTTAACAAAAAGTCAATAATCTCCCTTGACGATCATATGCCGAAATAGATATTTTGTATTTTAACGGTTCATTTAACCCCGCATGAAAAAAGGTAATCAAGTCTTGATCAGAATAATGGGTCTGAGAGGCAAGTTACAAAAAGTTTGCAGTGTGGGCTTCAAGAGGACGGTCATCCTGAGTGAGGAGGATTAAATGGAAGCGAGCTGTAGTTTAATCCTGAACTTGCTGGTTCACGGTGACTGGAGCAGACACTGGACTGAGTCTCAGGGGAGGAACGAACTCAGGAATTTCTCTCACTGGAACAGACTGAGAAAGATGACTCACTGGAAAAGACTGGGGAAGATGACTCACTGGAACAGACTGGGAAAAATGACTCACTGGAACAGAATGGGGAAAATGACTCATTATAACAGACTGGGGAAGATGACTCACTGGAACAGACTGGGAAAAATGACTCACTGGAACAGAATGGGGAAAATGACTCAATGGAACAGACTGGGGAAGATGACTCACTGGAACAAACTGGGGAAGATGACTCACTGGAACAGACTGGGGAAGA
Organism: Rhinichthys klamathensis goyatoka; assembly: GCF_029890125.1. Taxonomy (NCBI): domain Eukaryota; kingdom Metazoa; phylum Chordata; class Actinopteri; order Cypriniformes; family Leuciscidae; genus Rhinichthys; species Rhinichthys klamathensis. The sequence continues at coordinate 2,986,974 of NW_026606637.1, forward strand.
TGACTCACTGGAAGAGACTGGGGAGTTTCTCTCACTGGAACAGACTGGAGAAGATGCCTCACTGGAACAGACTGGGGAAGATGCCACACTGGAACAGACTTGGGAAGATTGCCTCACTGGAACAGACTTGGGAGTTTCTCTCACAATGAACAGACTGGGGAAGATGACTCACTGGAACAGACTGGGGAGTTTCTTTCACTGGAACAGACCAATGAAGATGACTCACTGGAAGAGACTGAAAAATATGACTCTCTAGAAATGACAGGGGAGTTTCTCTCACTGGAACAGATTGTGGAATTTCTCTCACTGCAAGAGACTGGAGAAGATGACCCTGAGTCTCAGGGGAGGAACGAACTCCACAATTTCTCTCACTGGAACAGACTGGCGAGTTTCTCTCACTGGAACAGACTGGGGAATTTCTCTCACTGCAAACGACGGGAGAAGATGACTCACTGGAATAGACTGCAAAAAGATGACTCACTGGTAAAGACTGGGGAGTTTCTCTCACTGGAACAGACTGGGGAAGATGACTCACTGGAACAGATTGGGGAAGATGACTCACTGGAACAGACTGGGGAGTTTCTCTCACTGGAAAAGCCTGGAGAAGATGCCTCACTGGAACAGACTGGATTTCTGGAGTCAGCTCATAGGAAGGAGCGGGCTTTGGAGCAGACTCATTGATTAGAGTTGACTCTGGTGCAGGCTCAGGGGTTATAGTGGGCTACGATACAGGCTCAGGGTTAGAGTGAACTCCAATGCAGTTCAGGGGCTGGAACGGACTCGTCACTGAGCTCAAGGGACTCCTGATATCCAGGGAAAATCAATGGACTCTGGTCAGGGGCTGGAGACGACAATGGACTGTGCTCAGGGACTTGGGAGTGTCAAACCATTAACAGAAAACACAAAGTTAACAAAAAGTCAATAATCTCCCTTGACTCTCATATGCCGAAATATATATTTTGTCTTTTACCGGTTCATTTAACCCCGCATGAAAAAAAGGTTATCAAGTCTTGGTCAGAATAATGGGTCTGAGAGGCAAGTTACAAAAAGTTTGCAATGTGGACTTCAAGAGGACGGTCATCCTGAGTGAGGAGGGTTAAATGGAAGCGAGCTGTAGTTTAATCCTGAACTTGCTGGTTCACAGTGGCTGGAGCAGACACTGGACTGAGTCTCAGGGGAGGAACGAACTCAGGAATTTCTCTCACTGGAACAGACTGAGGAAGATGACTCACTGGAAAAGACTGGGGAAGAGGACTCACTTTATTAAGAGACTGGGGAGTTTCTCTCACTGGAACAGACTGGACAAAATGCCTCACTGGAACAGACTGGACAAAATGCCACACTGGAACAGACTGGAGAAGATGCCACACTGGAACAGACTTGGGAAGATGCCTCACTGGAACAGACTTGGGAGTTTCTCTTACAGGAACAGACTGGGGAAGATGACTCACTGGAACAGACTGGGGAGTTTCTCTCACTGGAACAGACCAAGGAATATGACTCACTGGAACAGACTGTGGAGTTTCTCTCACTGAAACAGATGGGGAAGATGACTCACTGGAAGAGACTGAAAAAGATGACTCACTAGAAATGACTGGGGAGTTTCTCTCACTGGAACAGATTGTGGAATTTCTCTCACTGCAAGAGACTGGGGAAGATAACCCTGAGTCTCAGGGGAGGAACGAACTCCGCAATTTCTCTCACTGGAACAGACTGGCGAGTTTCTCTCACTAGAACAGACTGGGGAATTTCTCTCACTGCAAAAAACGGGGGAAGATGACTCACTGGAACAGACTGGAAAAGATGACTCACTGGTAAAGACTAGTCAAGTCAAGTCATCTTCATTTATATAGCGCTTTTAACAATGGATTGTTTCAAAGCAGCTTTACAGAGATAAACATATAATTTAAGGTAACAGAGATTGTTTTGGCTTTATAGCGGTTCTTGAATAATGTTATTTCCAGCTAAAGTTAGTTTTGAATGATTCACCTCCGTCGAAATGATCATTTGTAATTAAATTAGGGGCCGCTAAGACGACACCGTTCTCTCTAAACAGACTTTAAACGCGAACCTGTGATTAACGCTGACGGCGTTCACATGCACATTAAGAATTGATTCTATAGTTATGTGCTTTTGAAAATATGTGCGCAGGTTTGTAATTCCATACAACCCATGCCTAAACAAACTACTTGTCTTGCCTATAAATTTTGATACAGAATTTTGTTTTATTTTATCACTTCGGGGTACGCGAACCGAATTTCACAAAGCTTTATCTGTAGAGTGGGAAAGGGATCCTCCATAGGGAGAGGATAGTTGACACTTCAGCACTGCATTGTCATCGGGTTCAGGCAAAGCTCCTTCGTCAGATCTGGATACGGCCTGGATACGGCAGGCTGCGGAAAACCTAATATTAAAGACCTAACGAAAACAAAGACACTAATATTAGCGTAGATGCCATTCTTCTTATGATGTAACGAGTACATCAAGATTTAAGGGAAGTGTTCCCAGTTCCGGCTGACCTAATCTATGCAGCCTAACATTGAATTATAGAAGTCTACAATGTATTATGTGTATGCTAGGTCAAAGAGATGTGTTTTTAGTCTAGCTTTGAACTGACAGAGTGTGTCTGCTTCCCGGACAATGGTAGGAAGACTGTTCCAAAGTTTTGGTGCTAAATAGGAAAAGGATCTACCGCCAGCAGTCGATTTAGATATTCTAGGTATTATCAACTGGCCGGAATTTTGAGATCACAATAGACGTGAAGGACTATAATGCGTTAAGAGCTCGCTCAAGTACTGCGGAGCTAAACCATTTAGTGCTTTGTAAGTAATCAACAATATTTTAAAATGTATACGATGTTTAATAGGCAGCCAATGCAGTGTTGACAGAACCGGGCTAATATGGTCATACTTCCTGGTTCTGGTAAGAACTCGAGCTGCTGCGTTTTGAACTAGCTGTAGTTTATGTATTAAGCATGCAGGGAAACCACCCAGTAGAGCATTACAATAATCTAGCCTTGAGGTCATGAACGCATGAACTAATTGTTCCGCATTTCCCAATGAGAGCATATTTTAGATTTATTTTTAAGATGGAAAAATGCAGTTTTACAGATACTAGACACGTGACTTTCAAAAGAAAGGTTGGTATCAAAGAGCACACCCAGGTTCCTAACCGACGACGAAGACTTAACAGAGCAGCCATCAAGTGTTAGACAGTATTCTAGGTTATTACGTGTGGAAGTTTTTTGTCCAATAATTAGAATCTCTGTCTTTTCAGAATTTAGTAGTAGGAAATTACTAGTCATCCAATTTTTTATATCAGCTATGTGTGGCATCTAAAGAATGGGTTTCGTTAATCTGGACTCAACTATAATTACAGCAACGACTACGCCACCCTGGGAATTTCACCCAGGGAAATAATGGTCCAATAAGGACACCGATTCGTTCCCACAAGACAGAGGAGAGACGTGAACTTGTAAAATAACAATACTTTATTATAACTAAAATCAAAACTCCACACACACACACACACACACAGTTCAATACACACAAAGATCAATATGACTTCAAAATCAAAATAAAGAGCATAAACAAAACCAATCAGGCAATCCAAGGCGACATGTCAGATGGCAACCAGAGATAACAAACCTACTCAATTCCACTTCACTACAAGCACTTCAACCGTATGTACTCATTTCACCACAAGCACACGTGCATTTCAGTGACAAACCAATTTGAAAGAATCAAATCACTCAGTGAACAAGGGTACCCATTAGTTTGGACCTGGAGCAGTCAGCACTCTTAGCCAATCCAACGGAAAAATCACAAATTATCACAAGTAAACAAAAAAAGAAAATACAATCACATCGTAAATGAAACAAAAAGAAAAGAAAATACAATCAAATTGTATTCCAACTCAATAAAGGAAAAATACAATTGTTAAACACCAAAATAACAAATACAAGTCACATTACTCTTGATCCATAAACCACACACACGCACACACACTTTAAGATCACACCAGCGTCAATACGCGTTTCTCGCAAGGGCACTTGCACACACACACACAACCGACAAACACTCACCCAACTCGCACCATCTCATGGGTTCATTCACACACCACACGAATTCCACAAACTCGCTTCCAGTTGGAACAGTGCGGAGGCGATCAGCGACCACTGAGAATAGGCTACACGAATCTCGCGCTCCCCAGCGTCGAGTCCACGGGATGCGGGCCAATCACAGGCACAGATGAAGCGAGGCAAGGCAGCACACGGCAAAGGGGCGAGACGAAGAAGAACGAAACCCCAAGGGGAAGAAATAAATAAGGAAAAAGGGAAGCCAGGTCACAATCCCAATCAGCTCGCTGCACTCATGCCGACATTACTCGCTCGTCCACTAGAACAGAGGAGGAACACAACATAAACAATGTCTTTTCGCGAGTATTCTCCCATGAAGTCAATATTTACCCACCTGATTTTCCGCAAATCAGTCCTCCCACTGTCAAGCCGCGATAGGTAAACACAGCCCGTCACGCATACTAAAAAAGACAAAGCGCATGCATGCAGCCAACAGCTCACCCCGAATCACAATATTTCTCCATCTCTGATAACGTACCCAAATGGATGTGCGACTCAGCTCAAGAATCCCCACACGAGAGCAGCTCGGGAAAGCAGCAACAGAGCTTACAACAGCCTACACGCTTCCAACACACAGTAACCTTTATGCGCGCTCCCGCACCTATAGCGCACCTGAATCTAATTACCACCTAGTCAGTACTCGGGCTGTTACTCAAACTAACTAGGCAGCTATGCCTGCTACATATGCATTCCGTTAATTTTGTGAATTGGTAAGTTTTGTTAGGTTTTGAAGAAATATACAGCTGAGTATCATCGGCATAACAGTGAAAGCTAACTCCATGTTTCCTAATGATATCTCCTAATGGTAGCATGCACAGAGTGAACAGCAACGGTCCTAGTACTGAGCCTTGTGGTACGCCATACTGAACTTGTGATCGATAAGACATCTCTTCATTTACTGCTACAAACTGATAACGGTCAGATAAGTATGATTTAAACCACGCTAGTGCAATTCCACTAATGCCAACATAGTTTTCTAGTCTATTTAAAAGAATGTTGTGGTCAATTGTGTCAATTGCAGCACTAAGATCAAGTAACACTAACAGAGAGATACAACCACGATCGGATGATAAGAGCAAATCATTTGTGACTCTAATGAGAGCGGTCTCAGTGCTATGGTACGGTCTGAATCCTGACTGAAAATCCTCGCAGATATCATTTCTTTCTAGAAAGGAACACAGTTGTGAAGATACTGCTTTTTCTAATATCTTTGACAGAAAAGGCAGATTTGAGATCGGCCTGTAATTGACTAATTCTGTAGAATCAAGTTGTGGTTTTTTATCAAGCTGTTTTTTATCAAGTTTTTTATCTAGCCAGTTTAAAGGTTTTTGGTACGTATCCTAGAGACAAAGACGAATTAATGATATTAAGAAGAGGATATATGACCTCTGGAAACATCTCTTTCAGTAGCTTAGTCGGTATAGGATCTAACATACAAGTTGTCGATTTAGATGAATTAACGAGTTTGCAGAATTCTTCCTCTCCTATAGCAACAAATGAATCAAATTTTTCCTCAGGGAGACTACAATGCATAGTTATAATTTTGTCCCTGATATTATCAATCTTATAAGTGAAGAAGTTCATAAAGTCATCACTGCTGTGTTGCTTGGACACTTCTGAGCTTGAAGCTTTCTTTTTCGTTAGTTTAGCCACTGTTTCAAATAAATACCTTGGATTATGTTTATTTTCTTCTAATAGGGTTGAAAAATAAGCAGATCTAGCAGCTTTTAAAGCCTCTCTGTAAGCAATCGAGCTCTCTTTCCATGAAATCCGAAATACCTCTAGTTTAGTTTTCTTCCAGTTGCGCTCCATTTTTCTGGCTGCTCTCTTAAGGGCCTGGGTGTGCTCGCTGTACCACGGCGTTGGACTATTTTCTTTAATCTTCTTTAAGCGCAACGGAGCAACTGCGTCTAAAGTGCTGGAAAAGAGAGAGTTAAAAGTTTCTGTTGCAATATCAAGTTCTTCTAAGCTATCCGGGATGCTGAGATGATGAAACTGATTAGGAAGATTGATAAAGCAATCTTTAGTGGCAGAAGTTATAGATCTAACATATTTATAACACGGAGTCGGCTTTGCAGCCTTGGCTAAATGTAATTTACATGAGACTAGATAATGATCTGAGATGTCATCGCTCCGCTGCAGAATTTCAACGGCATCAACATCTATTCCATGTGCTAATATTAGATCTAGAGTATGATTACGACAATGAGTAGGTCCTGACACGTGTTGTCTAACTCCAATTGAGTTTACAATGTCTTTAAATGCCAATCCCAATGCATCTTTTTCATTATCTACATGTATATTAAAGTCACCAACAATTAGTACTTTATCGGCAGCCAATACTAATTCTGATAGAAAGTCCGCAAATTCTTTGATAAAATCTTTATGGTGCCCTGGTGGCCTGTATACAGTAGCCAGCATAATTCTCAAATGTGATTTATCGTTTACACTATATATTTTTACATTAAGCACCAATACTTCAAAAGAAGTATATTTAAAACTAGATTTCTTAGTGGTTTTGAAAATATTACTATAAATTACAGCAACACCTCCCCCTTTGCCTTTCAGACGAGGTTCATGTTTATAACTGTAATCTTGTGGGGTTGACTCATTTAAAATAATGTAATCGTTTGGTTTTAGCCCGGTTTCTGTCAAACACAGCACATCTAGATTATAATCTGAAATCATATCATTAACTATGAGAGATTTTGAAGTAAGGGATAGAATATTCAGCAACCCAAGCTTTATCATTTGCTCATCTGTATTATATCTGTTTTTTATTTGTTGAAAATCAATTAAAATTTTAACCTGACGTTTTTTGGATTTCCAAATTCTGGGAACAGACACAGTCTCTATATGATGATATCTAGGTGAAAGAGGCTCTATGTGATGGGATTTATCTGACCTTGTTGACGTGAGGCCGCTAGCAGACGGTCGGTTTAGCCAGTCTGTCTGCTTCCTGACCTGAGCCCCAGATTGTCATGTTTTATCTCTAAGACTATGAGCCAAATTACTAGAGAGAAGAGCAGCACCAGCCCAGGAGGGATGGATACCATCTCTTTTCAACAGGTCAGGCTTGCCCCAAAAACTTTTCCAATTGTCTATGAATTCTATATTATTCTGCGGACACCACTTCGACAGCCAACCATTGAGTGAGGCCAATCTGCTAACTATCTCATCACTCCTGCGTACAGGAAGGGGGCCAGAGCAAATTACAGTGCCTGACATCGTACTTGCGCGTTCACACACCTCTTTAATATTAATTTTGGTGATCTCCGACTGGCGGAGTCGAACATCATTAGTGCCGACTAGTGGGTGTGACAGTGAGTGGGGCAAATCGGTTTGTTATGGGAATTGGAACGGAAGAGTGGTTCTTTGATCCGCGACTAGAACGATCCCTAACCGTCACCCATCTGTGACAGTGACAGTGGGTGATCAGTGGGTGTTTCACTGAGTGGGGCAAATCGGTTTGTTATGGGAATCGGAACGGAAGAGTGGTTCTTTGATCCGCGACTAGAACGATCCCTAACCGTCACCCATCTGCCCTGCTGCACGGGCTCTACTTCAGCCGGAACCGAATCATGTAAAGAGTTCACTATGCTAGGCGCATCCAAAACACTATCTAAAGATCTAGCATTCTTACCATCCTCAATTAAAGTTTGGATGCGTGTCTCTAGTTCTGAAATCTTCTCCGTCAGCCTGACTGTCTCCTTGCATTTATCACATATAAATCCTATATTGCCATCGGAGAAGGCTATACTAAACATCAGAGATGGGGACTCGAGTTTGAGACTCGGACTCGAGTGCGACTTAAGTCGCACACACAGTGACTTCAGACTCGACTCGGACTCGAGCTGCGGGACTCGTGAACAATGTTTATTTTTAGGAAACGTCTGATGAGCTCGCTGTTATCCCCCTCCCTCCGTTACCTATAACCTGCCTACGTAACCACGTACTACGTGGCCTATTGCTGGCAGCGCGCGCGCGACCACACATGAGAGGATAACAAACAAAAATGTCGACTGCACCGGCCGCTGCTGTGCCATTTTTCGTTAGCTTTGGGTTCAAAAACTTCAAACAAGACGCGCTCAAAAGAAGCGCTCAATGCAAAATATGCAGTATCACGATAAAAGATTCTGGCTCAACCACATCTAATTTTATCAGGCATCTGAAAACGCACCCTGATAGGTGAGTAAACATGTTTAGCTCAGCATTTACCGTTAGCTTGCTTATTGCTTTAGCTACCTAACGTTACGGGAGGTTAACTCCGACTGTCTTCCTTATGAAATATAAATGAGCGTTTGTTTAATTGCCAAACTTGTGGTGGTCGATTAACGTAACGTTAATCATTTACGTGCCGCTGGCTGCGCGTTGTCTACAAACAGGTTAACTTACAGGATTATTGTTGATCATGTAACGTTACAGTTTCATTTAGTTATAACGTTACACTGGTTTGAGAGTCTGGGATGTGTTGACTTACAGTAGTTTATAAGCTATGATTAGTTGCATAGGCAGTGCACATTACATGCAAGTGATGGCGGCGGGGAAATCACGAGCCGCACGCGGCTGAGAGAGATTGCGCACATTTCTTCGCTTGAGTATAGGGGTGTGCCGGTTTCAGATTTGGTGATGACGGTTATGACGTGAGTCAAATGTGACGGGGGGACAACTTATTGAATAAACGAGCAGACACTGATTAGCTTGCTCTACGTTTATTTAAAATGAACACTTATAACCACAAGAGACTTGACTTGGACTCTAGCTCAAAGACTTGAGACTTGACTTGGACTCTAGCTCAGAGACTTGAGACTTGACTTGGACTCTAGCTCAGAGACTTGTGAGCGTCTCTGCTAAACATATGACATGTGACACAGGTGACATTAACAGGACAAGACATTAATCACCGTGTTTGTTGACTGATTCTTACTTACCTGGGCTTTTATGAACTCAAAAGGCGCGGGCGCGAGAGAGAAAATAAATAAATAAATGAGCGCACAGGCTAGCGAGTTACTAGCGTGTTGTGCTAACAATAACGGAAGCTAGCGATGTAAGGTTAATCTGAGATGGTGGGCAAAATGTATTTAGTAATATAAACAACTAGAAATAAAAGTAAAGGATGGTTCAAAACAGAAAGAAATACGAAGCTAATACGAGGCTTACAGCCTCGGCGCAAACAGACTCACAGCAGGCAGGAAGGCTGACAGGAGAAATCGATCAGGAAGGCAGACAGGAGCAATCGAAGGCAGCAAAAGGACTAGGGAGTTTCTCTCACTGGAACAGACTGGGGAAGATGACTCACTGGAACAGACTGTGGAAGATGACTCACTGGAACAGACTGGGGAGTTTCTCTCACTGGAAAAGCCTGGAGAAGATGCCTCACTGGAACAGACTGGAGAAGATGCCTCACTGGAACAGACTTGGGAGTTTCTCTCACTAGAACAGACTGGGGAAGATGACTCACTGGAACAGACTGGACATGAGGACCAAAGACGGTAAATCTTCTAAAGAGCTGGCTTGAAAGCCATGATAGGCGGGTCCGCTAGCTTTCCCATCAGGTCTGCACAGTTTTAGACAGCTTTCCTTGCCCGAAGAAAAAAACTGAGCACTTACCATGATGGTATTCAAATTTGCCATTGCATAGTCATGAGGAGGGAAGCTGGCATTGGTTTCACCCACAGTGAAGGACAAACCTCTTAGCAACAGTGCATAATCAAGATAGCGCTCCAGGGAACAGGTGGTAGCTGATGTCGGCATCTGTTGATAAAGATGATCCTCTAATCCGCCCCATAAATTGTCTTCAAGGTTCCTGCATTCCATGATACCAGGTTGGAAAGATTCAGAAATTCCTCAACATAATCTTCAATTGGACGTCCATCTTGTGAAATGGAGAGGAGTATATTCTCTGAGTCAAAAGATATGATGTCCATGGTTGACATTATTGGTTAAGGTCTGGTCTTCTATCACGAAACAGAAGAATGCAAACACAGGCAAATTCCAAAAAGAGTTTATTGAGTGACATAAGGGACTTCAGCTTGTGAGTAACTGGATTGCTGATCAATATGGTAATAATGGCAGGAAAGTGACAGTTCTTATCTGTTGCAGCCAGTGATGATGAATGAGAGGAAAACCAGAAGACGAGATGATCACAGAAGATGGATGAAGACTGAAGAATTGACAGTTCAGGAAAGGATCGCACAGGTCAAATCACCTTTATTTATATAGCGTATATTTTTACAATACATATTGTTTCAAAGCAGCTCTACAGTTGTAGCAGGAAAATAATGCAACAAAGTTTGTTTCGGCTGTACAGCAGATCTAGAAGTAAATAGCGTCATAGTCCAGCTTGAGTAAGTTCAGTGATAGTTAATTTTTGTTGTAAAAATGTTCTTCATTTAAACCACTTAGCCTATATAGCCGTTCTGGAGAATCTTCCAGCTCAGTTCTCAAATAACGGTGTCAATGCAGGCAGATCAATAATATTGTTGAATATTAAGTGTCCCCAACTAAGCAAGCCAAAAGCCAAAGCTGACAAAGACAGGTAAGTATCTTTCCCAGACGACTGGACAGCTCGAGACAGGATTGCACAAATAAGTTTCCATAGGTGGGTTGTCAGGTAACGACGAGACCAGACCAGTGGTGAACTGATTGGTGAACTTAAATAGAAAGGTGCTGATTAAGGTAATCACAAACAGGTGTTGGGATTGTGGAGTGTGAGCAGGTGTGAAACATAGTGTGCACTTTTCACTTTGCTGCCACCTATTGTAATATTGATGTTGTTTTGTGATTGTTTTGTTAGAAATGTATACAGTGTATATATATATATATATATATATATATATATAGAGAGAGAGAGAGAGAGAGAGAGAGAGAGAGAGAGAGAGAGAGAGAGAGAGAGAGAGAGAGAGAGAGAGAGAGAGGTGGACAAAGTACACAACTTCCTTACTTGAGTGAAAGTACAGATACTACTGGTCAAATATCGCTCCGTTACAAGTAAAAGTTGTAAAGACCGATTTTTACTTAAAGGGTTAGTTCACCCAAAAATGAAAATGATGTCATTAATGACTCACCCTCATGTCGTACCAAGCCCGTAAGACCACCGTTCATCTTCGGAACACAGTTTAAGATATTTTAGATTTAGTCTGAGAGATTTCTGTCCCTCCATTGAAAATGTATACACAGTATACTGTCCTTGTCCAAAAAGGAAATAAAAACATCATCAAAGTAGTCCATGTGACATCAGTGGGTTAGTTAGAATGTTTTGAAGCATCGAAAATACATTTTGGTCCAAAAATAACAAAAACTACGACTTTATTCAGCATTGTATTGTCTTCCGGTTCTGTTGTCAATCCGCGTTCACGAGTCCGCAGTGACGCTGATGACGTAAGACGTTGCTGACGTGTATCTGGTGCGTCCGTGTATTCGGGTTCAAATAAATATGGCTGGGCAAAAAAATGCAAGTCTTCCTCTGTGTCGAAATCCTTAGACATGTTTGCGAAGATTGTTTTGTTTACAGCGTGCATCTCCCTCAGACTGTAAACGAAGCTCGGGCGCACCAGATTACACGTCAGCAGCGTCTTACGTCATCAGCATCACTGAACGCGGATTGACAACAGAACCGGAAGAGAATACAATGCTGAATAAAGTCGTAGTTTCTGTTATTTTTTGACCAAAATGTATTTTCGATGCTTCAAAAATTTCTAACTAACCCACTGATGTCACATGGACTACTTTGATGATGTCTTTATTTCCTTTCTGGACAAGGACAGTTTACCGTACATACATTTTCAATGGAGGGACAGAAATCTCTTGGACTAAATCTAAAATATCTTAAACTGTGTTCCGAAGATGAACGGAGGTCTTACGGGCTTGGAACGACATGAGGATGAGTCATTAATGACATAATTTTCATTTTTGGGTGAACTAACCCTTTAAGTAAAAGTACAGAGGTACTCATTTTTAAAAGTACTTAAGTATCAAAAGTAAAAAGTAAATGTCAATGCATTGTTTTATTATTGTTGCATTGTTGTATGTAATACTTATAGTACCTTATGCCTTTCGAAGCAACCTAGTGAATACACCTACCAGTTAGTAGTATCTGTGGAATTAAGAGCTTTTAGAATGTTATAAAACCTATAGAAATTTAACTACTGAATTGAAAAAAAAAAAAAGCCATAATGTTTTTTTTAATTTAACACTCCTACCACCCCAACAAAAGAAGTACACATCTATGTGTATCCATTCATGCATATTTGAATCAAGTAGTCTATAAAAATCCAACCTGGTTTAAAACCCAGCTACACAACCATAGCTGTATAACGTCTCAGGTTACGAATGTAACCCTGGTTCTCTGAGAGGGAACGAGACGCTGCGTTTGAGACGCGGTGGGAACGCCCTGCGTGATTGCGTCGTGAAGCACGTGTATAATCAGTCCAATGGAAAGACGAGACGTCATAGGTGACGTCATCGACCAGAAAACTATAAAGGACCCCTGAAAACAGACCGCGACAGCTTCTGGAAAGCCTGAAGCAAGTCGATCCGGGCATGCAGGAAGTATGGCAGGCGAACGCAGCGTCTCGTTCCCTCTCAGGGAACCAGGGTTATATACGTAACCTGAGACGTTCCCTTTCAAGGGAACTCGAGCTGCGTTTGAGACGCGGTGGGAACCCCATACCCACTGCGCCATAATGACAAATGCCCGTTCTGTGTGTAGTCCTTGCACACACTAAGAAGCAAGCAACCTAGCCCCAGGAGTGGAGAGGTCTAGGTTGTAAAATCTGAGAAATGTATGTGGTGAGGACCAGCCTGCCGCATTACAAATATCCCGAAGGGAAACACCCGAAATTAAAGCCGTAGAGGCAGCCATACTCCTCGTAGAATGGGCCCGAACAGCCATAGGTGAAGGCTGTCCGGCCGCTTCATAAGCAAGTGAGATAGCCTCAACTACCCACTTGCTCATAATCTGTTTCGATGCAGGGCAACCTTTCTTAGTTGAACCGAAGCAGACAAATAACTGCTCTGATCTACGCCACAGGGCAGCTCTGTGAACGTAGGCATCCAAAGCCCTGACGGGACATAACAGATTGAGTCTTTCCTGATCTGGGGTATTAAAAGGTGGAGGGCAAAAAGCCTGCAGCACAATTGGGCCCGCAACATTAGTAGGGACCTTAGGAATGTACCCCGGCCTAGGGTGTAGAAATGCCTTCACCATACCAGGTGCAAATTCCAGACATGAAGGAGCCACCGACAGCGCTTGCAAATCTCCAATTCTCTTGATAGAAGAAATAGCCAGTAGAAATAAAGTTTTTAGTGTAAGGAACTTCTCTGAAACCTCTTCAATAGGCTCGAAGGGAGCCAAGGCCAGACCCTCAAGTACAATGGCTAGATCCCAAGCCGGTGCTCTAGAGTGCAGTGCAGGCCTCAGCCTCAATGTGCCACGGAGAAAACGAATAATAAGAGGATCTCTCCCAAGAGAAGAAGCCCCCAGAGGGGTGTGAAAAGCAGATATAGCCGCTACATACACCTTTAAGGTGGAAGGAGATAGTCCAGCAGAGAAACGGTCTTGTAAAAATTAGAGAACTGTACCAACCGGGAAGTAACAGGATTTAAAAAACGTTCTCCACACCAGGTAGAGAACAATTTCCATTTCAATGCATATAGTTTTCTCGTGGAGGGAGCTCTGGATTGAAGGATGGTCTCAACGACCTCAGTCGAGAGACCGGATTCTATGAGCTGGGCCCCCTCAGAGGCCAAGCCCACAGTTTCCACAACTCTGGGTGAGGGTGAAATATCGTGCCCCTTGCTTGGGACAGCAGGTCCCTCCTGACAGGAATCTCCATCGGAGAGCCGTCCAGAAGGGACACTAGGTCCGAGAACCATACTCGGGCCGGCCAGTGCGGGGCTACTAACAATAGATAAACCCCTTCCTGGCAAACCCTCTCCAGAACTCCCGGGAGCAATGATACCGGGGGAAACGCATACAGGTGTAGCCTCGGCCACACCTGCACCATCGCGTCCAGTCCGAGAGGAGCTGGATAAGTAAGGGAGAACCACAGCGGACAATGGGTTGTATCTGATGATGTGAAAAGATCGACTTGAGCTTGACCAAAATTCTCCCATAGGAGCTCCACCACCTCGGGGTGAAGTCTCCACTCCCCGGGCCTCAGCCCCTGCCTTGACAGGATATCTGCTCCCACATTCAGATGCCCTGGAATATATACTGCCCTGAGTGACAGTAATTTCCTCGGGCTCATAGGAGGATCTAATGAGCCAGTTTGCATAATAATCGAGACCTCAGACCCCCCTGATGGTTGATGTAGGAGACCACCGATGTGTTGTCCGTGCGGACAAGCACATGGTGGCCTCTCAGGCCTGGCAGAAAGTATTTGAGTGCATGAAATACCGCCATCATTTCTAGCCGATTTATATGCCAAGAAAGCTGATGGTCCAGCCAGAGACAGGAGAAAACCCCTTGGTTCTGAGCCACCACTGCAGGGGTCTCATGTACAGAAGGCCAAAAGTAATTACGTTGCACGCAACTGCCATGAGACCCAACAGTCTCTGAAACTGTTGTTTCACAGTGAGTGACTGGCCTAGTTTTACCCTCTTTACGGCTGTGAGAATCGCAGAAATACGTGCTGGAGACAATCGTGCTTGCATCGTTGTCGAATCCCACACCACCCCTAGAAAAGTGGTCCTCTGAGCTGGGAGGAGCACACTCTTCTTGGCGTTTAGCCGCAACCCCAACCTCTTCATGTGAGACAGAACGACATCTCGATGTTGAACTGCCATAAGCTCGGATTGAGCTAGGACCAACCAGTCGTCGATATAATTTAGTATGCGAATGCCCTGGAGTCTCAGAGGAGCCAGAGCTGCATCCACCCATTTTGTAAAGGTGCGGGGTGATAAACCTAGGCCGAACGGAAGAACCCGATACTGGTATGCTTCGCCCCCGAAAGCAAACCTCAGGAACTTCCTGTGATGAGGATGGTTAGATACATGGAAGTAAGCGTCCTTCAAGTCTATTGTGACAAACCTGTCCTCGGACTGAATCTGTGATACAATCTGTCTGAGTGTAAGCATCTTGAACTTGAGTTTCTGAACTCTGCTGTTTAAATGACGCAAATCTAGAACAGGATGAAACCCCTCATCCTTTTTTGGAACGATGAAGTAACGGCTGTAAAACCCTGACTCTCTGCTGGGAGGAGACACCCTTTCTGTAGCCCCTTTTTGCAGAAGAGTCAGTACTTCCTGCTCCATCACCAGAGCCTGCAGATTGTCCACCACTGTGGGAAGGACCCCCTGAAATCTGGGCGGACGAGAACCGAACTGAATTCTGTAGCCCTTTTCTATTATATGCAGGACCCATTGAGAAATATTTGGTAGTAGTTTTCACGCTGCCAGAAATTCTGCTAAGGGTACCAGTCTCTCGAAACTGGCCTCTGGATTCCGTTGAACAATCAATTCGGTGCCCTGAAGCGGCGAACCGGCAGGGAACAACCGAACTGACCGCTCTACGACCCTCCTCGGAAGATCGTATGGGGACGCTGACACCTCGGTGCCCTGAAACGGCGAACCGGCAGGGAACAACCGAAGTGGCAGCGCTGCAACTCTCCTCGGAGAATCGCCCCTCAGAGGGCGCCGAGGAGGAACGATTTCTCGAAACCGTCCCTCCCTGGAGGGGACCACCCTCAGAAGTCTGACGACCCTGGCATCAGGTCTTCTTCTTAGTCCAAGCTCTCTTAGTGATGACAGTCCTCAGATCTTGTCTACCTTTAACCTTGGACTGCGACCGCCACCCAGGATCCACAGATTGTGGAGGAGCCCGAGCGGCGACGCTCTGTTTTTGATGCACTCTGTGCTGCTGTGAGGAGCTCGTAGACGGTCGAGACTGCTCAGTCTTTATATTTCGAGCAGCCTCGGGGACATTGGATCAAAGAGGAAGAAGCCTCTGGAACGCAGCAGATTGTTTTTTCATTTCTTGAAACCTATCGACGACACAGTTTATAGCGTCGCCGAACAGACTTGAAGGTGATAATGGGGCGTCCAGAAGAACAGACCTATCTCTATCCTTTATATCAGAAAGATTTAACCATAGATGGCGCTCCGTGGCCACCAAGGCTGCCATAGAACGGCCCACTGACTTGGCCGTCTCCTTGGTGACCCGGAGAGATAGATCTGTTGCGCTAACTTCCTCCTGATCATCAATGTCCCTCAGCAGGTCAGCCTGATACGCTTGTAAAATAGACATAGTGTGTAAACATGCTGCTGCCTGACCTGCTGCAGAATACGCTTTACCCACCAGCGTAGATGTAGCTTTTAGAGGCTTGGTGGGTAACGTCAGGGCTTTCGGTGATGATGCTGACTCAGGGGAGAGATAGCTCGCAAGTGTCTCTTCCGCCCGAGGCATTGCCATATAACCAAGATCATTAATACCCTTAACATTACTATAATTAGATGTCTGAGGGTTAAAAATTCTGAAAGATACAGGTTTATTCCACGATCTCGACACCTCAGAGTCCCCGACGAGGAGGCTGTGATCTAGATGGAAAATAACGATCATCTAGTAAACTCTTTTTTTGTATCACTTTCACAATCATCGGCTGGCCAGTCAATATTTAATTTAGCTACAGCACGAGATAAAACCTCCATAAGCTCCTCATCACCAGAGATATGAGCTGGCGAAGACTCGTAATCCCCTGTATCAATACTAGCAACATCCAATTCCTCAGAACTGGATAGCTGCAGCATTGGTGCCTCAACCTGGGGAGAAGAACCGCAGCGCGGGCTTCTCCCTGGGCAGAGGCACTGGATCCAGCAGGTAAAGGCAGAGAAAGGGCGGGGCCCGTCTCAAACCCCACTGCTAGATCCATCTGCGAACCCCAAGATGCACACCACCGCTGTGCACGATGCACGGGATCCGCACCTCGGGGAACGCGAACCGAACCGTCCTCCTCGAAGAACGCCCGGCGGGAGCGGAGCGTCCTCACGGACAGCCTCTCGCAATGCTCACAGTCAGCTCCCTCGAGAACTGACTGGGCATGCTCCACTCCCAAACAAGCAACACAAAGCTGATGCGTGTCTCCACCCGTGATGAAATGAGGGCAGGGAACAACACAACGCTTAAAATCTTGCTTGCTCGCCATAATGATATATATATTGTGTGTGTATTTTGTAACTTGACAGACAACAATAAATAGACAAGGACAGTATACAGAGAGCGCTTGCTGAAGGCACAGAAGCTGTCGCGGTCTGTTTTCAGGGGTGCTTTATAGTTTCCTGGTCGATGACGTCACCTATGAAGTCTCGTCTTTCCATTGGACTGATTATACACGTGCTTCACGACGCAATCACGCAGGGCGTTCCCACCGCGTCTCAAACGCAGCTCGAGTTCTCTTGAAAGGGAACTGCCCAACAGCAATACTGCTGTAAAGGGTAACTAAACCCTAAACCAACTTTTTTTAGTTAATGATCTGTAAGAATTGGGCTTTATTAGTGCTGTTCATTGATTCGAGTAACTTTTTTGACATTTGGGTATAAAGTGTTTTAATTCTACAATATATGGTGTAAAAACATCTGAGTGCTGCCCTCTTCAGGTTGAACGGTGGCTACTGCAGTGGAATTTTCCTATTGGATGTTTGCGGTAGTACGTGACGTAAGCGGTGGCAGGTGACGTAAGCAGGTTCCAGCTCACCACGCCCTTGGTACGAGCTACCACGCCCTTGGCAGTATAAAAACCATCTTGTTTCGTCAAAACCACTGTAGAGAGTCAGGAGTTGGAATTGCGAGTATTGAAAACGATCAGGATAGAGTATTTTAGCATCTATTTAGCATAGCATTTATATAGTTATTTAGATTATTTCGTGTAGCCAGGTAGTTAATTAGCATAGTTATTAGTGTAGTATTGTTAGAAGCATAGTTAGTTAGTAGCATAGTATTGTATCAGTTAGGATAGCTACAAGTTAGTGTAGATTTATCTGTATTTAGTACAGTGGTCAGGATGGTACGTAGGTGTAGTGTTGCTGGTTGCAACAGCACTGCTGGACTGCATAGCTTTCCAGCAGACTTGGAAATTAGGCACCAGTGGTTGCATGTACTTGGCCTCGAAGACCGCAAGTTCCCGCCTAGAGCTGGAGTGTGCAAACTGCATTTTACGCGGGATTGTTTCTCCAACGCAATTGAGGTGGAAATGGGACTGCTCTTCCTGCATGGACTCCACGACCTCAGCGGCATCATGATGTGAGTGAGCATATATTTTTAATCACAATTTATGTACCTTCCTATTAGGCTAAAGTTAACCCAATGGTGTCGACAAAAGCGCCGGCGCGTTTTGCTGGATATTTTTTTCATATATAGATATAGATATTTTAGCGAGTCTGACAGCAGCTGTCAAATAATCCGTCACTGCGGGTCTCAGGTGCACGACCCCCCACTCAGCCCCGCCCTCGGTTCGTCCCCTCTATCTCTGCTGGGCTCTGCCCACTTTTCCAGCATTTTTCAAATATTGCCAGTGGGTGGAGTCAGGCTCTGACCAGGGGTTTAGTTACCCTTTAACAAACAGCAAAACAGAAAGACCTATTTGCTATGGATACGCGCACTGCGCCGAGGATCTGTCTTCTTCCATTTTGCCAACAGTTGATTAGTGTTCAAAGAAAATTATGGGAAACCGCTGAACTTCACGACACGTGACCCTTCAAGAGTGATTACTGATAGGCTGTCTATCACCTGCAAAAAAACAATTACGTTTTAGAGATGAAAAAAAGTCAACCCCTGACTGATGTTGCTACTTTCTACTCAAGGACCTTGACAGAAATGTAGTGGAGTAAAAAGTACGATATTTGTCTTTCAAATGTACCAAAGTTAAGTGAAAAGTTTCCAGAAAAAAATAATACTCAAGTAAAGTTTAGATAGTCAAAAAGTACAGTACTCAAGTAAATGTACTTTGTTATTGTCCACTTATTTATATATATATATATATATATATATATATATACACTCACCGGCCACTTTATTAGGTACACCTGTCCAACTGCTCGTTAACACTTAATTTCTAAGCAGCCAATCACATGGCGGCAACTCAGTGCATTTAGGCATGTAGACATGGTCAAGACAATCTCCTGCAGTTCAAACCGAGCATCAGTATGGGGAAGAAAGTTGATTTGAGTGACTTTGAACGTGGCATGATTGTTGGTGCCAGAAGGGCTGGTCTGAGTATTTCAGAAACTGCTAATCTACTGGGATTTTCACGCACAACCATCTCTAGGGTTTACAGAGAATGGTCCGAAAAAGAAAAAACATCCAGTGAGCGGCAGTTCTGTGGGCGGAAATGCCTTGTTGATGCCAGAGGTCAGAGGAGAATGGCCAGACTGGTTCGAGCTGATAGAAGGGCAACAGTGACTGAAATAACCACTCGTTACAACCGAGGTATGCAGCAAAGCATTTGTGAAGCCACAACACGCACAACCTTGAGGCGGATGGGCTACAACAGCAGAAGACTCCACCGGGTACCACTCATCTCCACTACAAATAGGAAAAAGAGGCTACAATTTGCAAGAGCTCACCAAAATTGAACAGTTGAAGACTGGAAAAATGTTGCCTGGTCTGATGAGTCTCAATTTCTGTTGAGACATTCAGATGTTAGAGTCAGAATTTGGCGTAAACAGAATGAGAACATGGAACCATCATGCCTTGTTACCACTGTGCAGGCTGGTGGTGGTGGTGTAATGGTGTGGGGGATGTTTTCCTGGCACACTTTAGGCCCCTTAGTGCCAATTGGGCATCGTTTAAATGCCACGGCCTACCTGAGCATAGTTTCTGACCATGTCCATCCCTTTATGGCCACCATGTACCCATCCTCTGATGGCTACTTCCACCATGTCACAAAGCTCTAATCATTTCAAATTGGTTTCTTGAACATGACAATGAGTTCACTGTACTAAAATGGCCTCCACAGTCACCAGATCTCAACCCAATAGAGCATCTTTGGGATGTGGTGGAACGGGAGTTTCGCATCATGGATGTGCAGCCGACAAATCTGCGGCAACTGTGTGATGCCATCATGTCAATATGGACCAAACTCCCTGAGGAATGCTTCCAGCACCTTGTTGAATCTATGCCACGAAGAATTGAGGCAGTTCTGAAGGCAAAAGGGGGTCCAACCCGTTACTAGCATGGGGTACCTAATAAAGTGGCCGGTGAGTGTATATATATACACTCACCTAAAGGATTATTAGGAACACCTGTTCAATTTCTCATTAATGCAATTATCTAATCAACCAATCACATGGCAGTTGCTTCAATGCATTTAGGGGTGTGGTCCTGGTCAAGACAATCTCCTGAACTCCAAACTGAATGTCAGAATGGGAAAGAAATGTGATTTAAGTAATTTTGAGCGTGGCATGGTTGTTGGTGCCAGACGGGCCGGTCTGAGTATTTCACAATCTGCTCAGTTACTGGGATTTTCACGCACAACCATTACTAGGGTTTACAAAGAATGGTGTGAAAAGGGAAAAACATCCAGTATGTGGCAGTCCTGTGGGCAAAAATGCCTTGTTGATGCTAGAGGTCAGAAGAGAATGGGCCGACTGATTCAAGCTGATAGAAGAGCAACTTTGACTGAAATAACCACTCGTTACAACCGAGGTATGCAGCAAAGCATTTGTGAAGCCACAACACGCACAACCTTGAGGCGGATGGGCTACAACAGCAGAAGACCCCACCGGGTACCACTCATCTCCACTACAAATAGGAAAAAGAGGCTACAATTTGCACGAGCTCACCAAAATTGGACAGTTGAAGACTGGAAAAATGTTGCCTGGTCTGATGAGTCTCGATTTCTGTTGAGACATTCAGATGGTAGAGTCAGAATGAGAACATGGATCCATCATGCATTGTTTCCACTGTGCAGGCTGGTGGTGGTGGTGTAATGGTGTGGGGGATGTTTTCTTGGCACACTTTAGGCCCCTTAGTGCTAATTGGGCATCGTTTAAATGCCACAGCCTACCTGAGCATTGTTTCTGACCATGTCCATCCCTTTATGGCCACCATGTACCCATCCTCTGATGGCTACTTCCAGCAGGATAATGCACCATGTCACAAAGCTCGAGTCATTTCAAATTGGTTTCTTGAACATGACAATGAGTTCACTGTACTAAAATGGCCCCCACAGTCACCGTGGAGCTTCGTGCCCTGGATGTGCATCCCACAAATCTCCATCAACTGCAAGATGCTATCCTATCAATATGGGCCAACATTTCTAAAGAATGCTTTCAGCATCTTGTTGAATCAATGCCACGTAGGCGAAAGGGGGTCAAACACAGTATTAGTATGGTGTTCCTAATAATCCTTTAGGTGAGTATATATATATACACTCACCGGCCACTTTATTAGGTACACCTGTCCAACTGCTCGTTAACACTTAATTTCTAAGCAGCCAATCACATGGCGGCAACTCAGTGTATTTAGGCATGTAGACATGGTCAAGACAATCTCCTGCAGTTCAAACCGAGCATCAGTATGGGGAAGAAAGTTGATTTGAGTGACTTTGAACGTGGCATGATTGTTGGTGCCAGAAGGGCTGGTCTGAGTATTTCAGAAACTGCTAATCTACTGGGATTTTCACGCACAACCATCTCTAGGGTTTACAGAGAATGGTCCGAAAAAGAAAAAAGATCCAGTGAGCGGCAGTTCTGTGGGCGGAAATGCCTTGTTGATGCCAGAGGTCAGAGGAGAATGGCCAGACTGGTTCGAGCTGATAGAAGGGCAACAGTGACTGAAATAACCACTCGTTACAACCGAGGTATGCAGCAAAGCATTTGTGAAGCCACAACACGCACAACCTTGAGGCGGATGGGCTACAACAGCAGAAGACTCCACCGGGTACCACTCATCTCCACTACAAATAGGAAAAAGAGGCTACAATTTGCAAGAGCTCACCAAAATTGAACAGTTGAAGACTGGAAAAATGTTGCCTGGTCTGATGAGTCTCGATTTCTGTTGAGACATTCAGATGTTAGAGTCAGAATTTGGCGTAAACAGAATGAGAACATGGAACCATCATGCCTTGTTACCACTGTGCAGGCTGGTGGTGGTGGTGTAATGGTGTGGGGGATGTTTTCCTGGCACACTTTAGGCCCCTTAGTGCCAATTGGGCATCGTTTAAATGCCACGGCCTACCTGAGCATTGTTTCTGACCATGTCCATCCCTTTATGGCCACCATGTACCCATCCTCTGATGGCTACTTCCACTATGTCACAAAGCTCTAATCATTTCAAATTGGTTTCTTGAACATGACAATGAGTTCACTGTACTAAAATGGCCTCCACAGTCACCAGATCTCAACCCAATAGAGCATCTTTGGGATGTGGTGGAACGGGAGATTCGCATCATGGATGTGCAGCCGACAAATCTGCGGCAACTGTGTGATGCCATCATGTCAATATGGACCAAACTCCCTGAGGAATGCTTCCAGCACCTTGTTGAATCTATGCCACGAAGAATTGAGGCAGTTCTGAAGGCAAAAGGGGGTCCAACCCGTTACTAGCATGGGGTACCTAATAAAGTGGCCGGTGAGTGTATATATATATATATATATATATATATATATATTGTATCACACTGGTTTTTTGAAAAAGTTCTTGAAAAATGTGAAATTTCAAAGAATTTCTCCTTTTTATGACTAAAAAGGGGTAAATTAAGTAATAACATGAAAAAAACATGGTAGCATTCAAAACTTTACAACTTTTTTGCATTCACTAATTAATAAGAAGTAACTGATCAGATACAATATGGTTTTAGTGGAAAATATTATTTGTTATTACTGTTTTATAAGCTTACACTCCACCTGGTCCAAACGGACCCGGGAATACAAAAGGTGTATACAGTTTTTTAATGCTGAAGAAAATCATAATATTGATAAAGAATAGGTAACATTAAAAATATACACACTCATTTACAAAAAGTAAAATAAAAAGTTGTAATGTAAAAACGTAATAGGCTATGACAGCTGTGATGTTATGTATTGTGCTTTGAGTGGTATTAGTCCTACTACTGTGTGCTGGGATGGTCAGTTGAGCAACTATTAATTCTCACAAAGAGGCATTCTGTGTCTTCATATCCTACTGAGTTTGTTCTTTCAAGTAGTGATGGGTGAAATTAAGCTTTTCGAAACTTTGAATCAATTGAACATGTCACATGTTGTGTGTGTTTTGATTCATGTTTGTATTTCTTTTCTAGTGTTTTGCTGTCAGTGTGTTTAGTTCAGTCTTTCTCCGTCCCCTGCCTGTTTGTATCCGTGGTTGCTGATTTGATTTGAGTTTCAGTTCAGGTGTGTCTCATTGAGTTCCTCTGTTTGCTGTCTATTTAAAGGTGCCCTAGAATTTGAAATTGAATTTATCTTGGCATAGTTAAATAACAAGAGTTCAGTACATGGACATGACATACAGTGAGTCTCAAACACCATTGTTTTCTCCTTATTTAAATCTCGTTTTTGAAAAACACTCCTGAAAAATAGGCGAATCTCCATATAACACCGACTGTGACGCAACAGTGTACGCCTGCAAAAATTTGCATGCAAGCCCATGTTCAATGCCAGGCAGAAACTCTGTTTTGAGTTTGTTTTTTGAATAAAGCTGCTGCACTTAGATCCTGTTTCATCTCTGCTGCAACCACCGTGTAGCAGAACCATTAACCCTGTGGAGCTTATTATGAAATCACAGCTAGGAAAAATAAATTAATTTATATTTGACATATTTAAGACTAAAATCATTTTCCAAAATGAGTTCTCTACATCTGACCTTTGACCTTTTTTAGGGTGCTGTTTTTTATAACTGACTTTGTCCCATAGGGTAAATTATTTTTGGCAAATTGTCTGAAACTTCACACACATTCAAATGCATTTTCACTCTCTGAAAAGTAGTGAAAGGGTCTTAGTGTTTCAAAAAAGATTAAATAGCTTAATTAACATTCCATTTCAACTTGTGCTACTATATTTCATTTGGAACTCACATGTGTAAATGTCAAAAACTTGACACAAATTCAGATGCAACTTCACTGCCTGGAAAGTAGTGAAACCACGTCCTAGTGTTTTAAAAAGCATTAAAACATTGTTTCTTTCTTGGAATTCCAAATCAATGGTTGTAACAAGTGAAAATCAACAAGGCTCTTCTTTTTCAGTGTAGCCCACACTTTCCACACGTAACTTGATTTTGAACTGTTTAGTCATTATTTTTGGAGCATCTGCTTGTCTGTGTAGTGAGGCCAAACAGCCTGTTCTCACGTAAATGCGTCTCTATAGCACGCATTGTGTTTTATCGTGCAATTTATAAGCGAAAAGAGTTTTTATGTGCATATGATACACAGTTTTCGCGTGCATTTGATACGCAGTTCATCCACACCACTAATTCTACCCAAACGTATAATACACACGCACCCCACACCACTACTAAACCTACCCTAACCAACCCATGCGTTTCCTATGCACGTAAAAACTCATTTTCGCGTATAAATTGCACGAAAAACACACTGCGTGCTATAAAGACGCATTTAGTATGATCGGGTTGGGCCAATAGGCAATGGTATCTGACCTTTGGTTGTAGTATGGATCACATCTTCTGAACTGGCATTGGATAATGTACCCAAATGCCTGACTTCCATAATAATCTATTACTTATATTCTTCACCTCTGCCATTACCCTCACTGCTTCTATCCACATTGATCCTCAACTTCTTCCTTTTTTTACTAAGACCTAATTTTCACACGCACTTCCGTCACTATCATCAATACATCAATATGAACAATAGTGCAGATACATATAAAATAGGTATTCCCTAAAAGGTATTGTGCCCAAAAAAAATCAAACAAATGGAAAATAGATTTAAATTTTATTTACTGAACAATATTATTGTATCTTTAATGCAATTGGACGATTTCCCATAGAGGGTTAAAAGATTATTAACTACAGTACAGCTCTTCCTTTTGATTATACAAATGTTTCATTAAATGTATACAAATTTATTAAATTGATCCGAGATCAGGTAAAAACCACACACTAATAGACTTAGCACACACAGACACTGGTTTATAGGTTGACAGAGATCATCGCCTCCTTAGTGGTGAACCATTGCAATTTCGAAACATTTTGAAACAGTTATGACTTAACAAAGCTGCGTTTACTAAAATCACATGACTTTAGCAGTTTGATATGCACTCCGAATTACTGGTTCGAAACAAATAATTCTCAAAGGTTTCAAAGTTTCTTGAAGCGTGTTTCGAAAGCGCCCAACTACTTTCAAGGTAGCTTCATCTTCTCCAGTCCGTTCTTTGCATTCTTAGAAATGAGAAACGGCAAATATTTTGAAAGCGTCGGACAGGAAAATAAAATAAAAGTGACACCTCATCATTAAAAAACTCACAGTAGCTGTTTTTCTGTTCTGCTAAAGTTGAGTAGCGCAATGGCAAACCAAGAGTTTAATATGACACATTCCCATGCAGCAGAGATTCAAGGAAAAGATGAGTCAGTCCTCCGCACACACATCATGAACAGACAAATCTAATTACCGGATGATTCTCTAGCGGCTTGAACAGATTACATTAGCCTTCCTCATATGAGCATGAGAGGAGAGTGAGCGTGGGCCGGCCAGCACTGGCCCCACTATTAGATTAAGCAGCACTGTGTGGTGGTACGGCACTCTGTCACCATCAGCTAGAAGGAGAGAGCTACTGGCAAATCGTTCGAAGGTCATCAGAAAGCCTTAAGCCATCACAGCTGGGGTCACAAAGGGTCATAGCGGTTATTTTGCTCCATCAGGCACTTTCTTTTATTGACTGGTAGATCAGAAAAGATGGTTATGGTTGTAGAGGATATTTCATGTGAATTTCGATTGCTAAAGAAAATCTGTGCTGTGGAATTATAAGAAATAGAAAGATGTGTTGATGATGAAGCTGGACATATACTGGGGAAAAAATAGTCTAAATGACATACTGAACACACTGCCAAACACAGCATTACTGGCACATGTGTGTCCTACTGGACCAAATGGAAAAAACACTCTGAATCTGACACTGTTTAAAAAAGAAAAACTGGAACTGTGTCGTGCTTTTTCAGCAGCCTATATTCACCCACAAGACCTATGCTGGGATCTTTTGGATGTTACAAAATGGCTAAACAATATACTTTATTGTTGAGAAAAGTTAATAATCAAGGCAACAGGGAGGGAAATTGACAGCTGTCATATATTTTATAACCACATATTCAGGATTCAGTTGGTTTTCCACTATTGGGGGTGACATGTCTGACTCAATGTCTATTTAGGCTTATGACCTGGCCCAGTCAAATGTAAATGTCAAATGTTTCAATTATTTAATACTTTAAAAACATATGAAAACATACCTTAATGGGTCAAAATGGTTAATTCACAAAAATATTCGATTAAACCTATGAATTCTTGTTCTACGGGGTGCTAGAAAGCAGGAACACCCTCAGTTGAAGCTGTAATAAAAGCATATTGGCAAAACAGATTCAGCAAATGATCCAGTGCATATTTGTGTTTGTGCTCTGGAGAGCATCAAAGTTTTCTATTTGCAATGTTTTTTGCAGCATTGAGGAATGTAGCCAATCACAGAAATATCTGTTGATTTCTTGAACGCAGAGGCCAATCAGAGACGTTTAAGTTAGAATCCCCTCAATGATAATTCTGCACGCTCACAAATCATCTTGTCATAACAAACAAAAGTGTAGACACGAGTACTGTAAATAAGACATTTATTTTGCAGTGTAGCTTTATTGATTAGCCTATAACACAACTTTGTGAGATTGCGATGAACTAAGATTAGCAACAGCTTTTTAGTGATTATAAAGAGAGCAATGGATGAGACAAAAACGTGTCAAACTAAATGTGCTTTAAGGCTAGAGCACCCTCACCATTTTCAGAAGCACCCTCAGTGGTTTGATTCTGGAACCGGGCCTGAATTCTTGTCAGGACAGGAAGATTTATTGTTGAACAAAATATAAAGTAGTAACTTAGCAATTTGCTTGGCAAATTTTATTTATCATTATTTTTTAACACGTTTATAAAATGAACTCCACAATCTTTGCCTCAAGAGAACATCTGGTAAGGCAAATCTTAAATGCAGTAATTTATATAGAAGCATATGGACCTAAACGCACAAGCAGTGACAATCAACAAACATCATTAAGTTAAAAGATGAGCTCTTAACATTGCCACCACACAACAGATAATGAACAACAATTGCACAAAATAAAGTAAGCAAACAGCTAAACAATGAGCCTGTAACAGTCACCACATTATTCAGTAATCAGAAATGTAACTTATGTGCAATAATTGCTAAAAATGAAACAAAAATTCAATAGAAAATTAACTAAACTGAAACTAACTATCAATTTAAATATTGAAATAATTTTATAAATTAATGTAATTTAACTATATAATTTTCACGTTTATGAGTTTATATTTGTTCATGTTTAGAGTTTGTTTTTGATTTCTTTTTCTATTATTTTCATGTCTGTGTTTCCTAGTGAATTTTATAGTCTTCCTCTGTCCCCTGCCTGTTTGTCTCCTTGGTTACAGATTTGATTAGAGTCCTTAGTTCAGGTGTGTCTAGTTAGTTTCTCCGTTCGTTTTCAGAGTATTTAACCCCTGTGTTTAGTCCTGTCTAGTTGTCTGTTGTCGTTGCTATTTACTGGTTGTTCTGTCCTTGTTTTTGGTATTTCTGAGAAGCCTGAGTATTTCTGTTTGTTTGATTTTGTTTTCAATAAAGACAGCTGATCCAGTATAATCTCTGCTGCAACCAGCCTGTGACAATAATACAATTTAAAATAATTGAATAGTCCTACTTCAATAGAACAAATTTGAAAAAGTAAAACTAGCCTATTAGACATTTGGGGGAATGTTGTCAGTCTAATGTGCTTTTATGTAGATTCAAAGTAATTTCTTAGTATATTTGACTTTTTAGAAAAATGTATTTTGGATAAAATGTAGTTAATTTTTTTTTCCTAAAGTGCAGTTTGCTTGCATAAACACAAAAGTAACATAACTAAAAATTAAGCAAAGGTGTTTTCTAAAACCCTCGCAGACAGAGCGAGTGGTCCAGGATATAAGCTGCAGGCCAAACTGACCAGGCTTTTATCCAGCAAAATGGGACCATTAATGTAAATGGAGACCCATCAGGGTCTGTAACAGAAACTCAGAACAGAACTGCATCTTTCTGTGCTATTTGAGCAATAATAGCATGAGATACAAATGTAGCATAATGGAAATAGCCGCTTCGCTCCAGGAGAGATCCATTTGGGTCGGTCTATAAGAGATGTACCGCTGAGTTCTGACTGGCATAATCATACCATCAATAGAGCACTTGATAATGCACATGTGCAGACACAGATTAAGTCTATTAGTGGACTAAAGACTGCTGACGCTGTTATTCAGCCCAGCGCTTTGAGTTTTAATCTATGCATTGGACACATGCAAAATATTTCAGTTGTAAAGTTGCACATGGCAACAAATTAAGCTTGTCAGAACCATAACAAATTATCAAACAAATAGCATTTATTTATTTAATTATTTATTTTAGGGGGGGATATTCCAAGTGAAATAGTATATATGAAAGAAAATAGGATCACTTTTCATTTCGTGTTGCCGCCACTGACAAAACACATGTGGGTCCTGAAACTTCAAATTAACACAGGGAATATAGTCTTCTATGGCAGCATTATTTTTAGACTTTAGAAAGAACAATAAAGAAAGAGACTGACTGTAGCATAAAAATGTAATAAGAGTCAAATCTAGAAGAAAACTGAACCTTCAGTAATGTACAGAACAATGAAACTGCCCTGACCTAGTGTTTCACAACAACACAACACAAGCTCAGTAAAGGGGAGGAGATTGGACTACTAAGAACTATTACAAAAATAGAAAAATAAAGAGTAACACTATATGGTGAAGTATTTATTTGTTTGGTGCACCTTTATTTATATAGCGTTTTATGCAGATTGTTACAAAGCAGCTGGATAAAAGCCTAAAAGTGCAGATTGTTTCAAAACAGCTTTACAGTGATAAACTGAATTCAATTTTGCTGGCTGTAAAGCAGCTCTAAAAAATTCAACTCTGAGTATGTTAAGCCTGAAATGAGGGTAATTCTGGGTTTTCCATTTCAGAATGGGAGGTATGTCAAACCCGAGAAAGTAGAGTAAGTCAAGCCAGTTTCAGAAAGAGAGATAACTTACTCAGAGTCAGTTATCATGGTAAATTACTCTGTGAACCTAACCTGGTGAAGAGTAGATTTTCGTCGATAAACCCAGAATTTCTTTCAGTCTCCTCTCTGGGAATCTAAATTAATTGCATTTTACTTAAAATAAGTCAAATTATCTGCCAGTGGGGTAAGAAAATTAATCTTAATGCAACCGGAAACAAGATTATTTTTCTTACCCCACTGGTAGTTAATTTGCAAAGTAAGAAAATTCTTAAATTAGGTTTTTTGTTTTTTGAAAACAAGACTAAATACCTGGGGCCCGTTTCAGAAAGGAGGTTAAGTGAAAACTCTGAGTATGTTAACCCTGAAATGAGGGAAACTCTGGGTTTTCCATTTCAGAATGGGAGGTATGTCAAACCCGAGAAAGCAGGGTAAATCAAGCCCGTTTCAGAAAGAGAGGTACTGACTCTGTGAACCTAACCTGGTCGGGAGCAGGTTTTAGGTAAATCCAGAGTTTTTCTTATGTAGTAAACAACAAGACAAAAAGGCTAAGTAAGAAAATCCTTTTTTTGCAGTGCAGTACATTCAGTCATTGCACATTTTTCTATATAACATCGGAGATGCAGAGCACATTAGTAGGGCCACGGTATCAGTAAGGAGTTTCTCCATCAAAGAGGAGTTTCACAGGATTACAGGTCAGTGGTGTAGAAATCGGTTTAAATGAGGCTAATCTGATAAATGACGTTCACTTGATAACATCTTGCTACGACCTCTGGAAGTAACATAATAATTAGAATTTGCTTTAGGATTTCCAGTGTGGTTGGATTGATGACACACATAATCCCATCATCGCACCTTCCAAAAATGAAACAGATTACTGTATGGAAATATATGCCGTAACCACCACAGCTGTTACAAAAACACAAATTATTCACAATTTATTTGGTCATCTTTATTTCCTTCGAATACAAAAGCAACAGTAATTATTTTTCCTATTGCATTTTAATATTCTTCCAATATTGTGTATCTCCGCTTCATTTATCAGTGGTGGTGCAGGTCCTCTGCTTTCTTGCTGTTGGTGGAGTAGAAGTCAAATGTTAATTTCCTTAGCCTAGTTAAAAAAAAAATGTAACAGGTTGGATTAGAGAACATTTAATTATGTGAAAAGAGCATTATACTACATGGAAACCGTTGCGGCAAATTGAAATAGACACTGAATTATATTTATTTAATATGTCAAATGTTTGTATGTAGCCATGTCATGTAGCCTACAGCCATGAACCTTATAAAGATTTAACTGATTGAATTGTGGTTTTATTGTTCATTTTTAGTTGCTGCCACGGTCTTTTTTTTTTCTTTTTTTTTGCCTGTGGGATACCATGAAAATGAGTATTAGTTAAAAAAAAAAAAGAAAAAAAAAAACTTACCTTTCTGTCAGTTTCACCTGATAATATTGTCTTGAAATGGCAAGACGCAGACAGGTACAATAAACACAAAGATTTATTTAAAGAGCACAGGATCGATAATGGCAGATAAATGGGTGAGTTTGCAGATAGGATGAATACTTATGGTAATGTAAGTCTGACAGAGTCTCTTATCTGTATACAGGAATACGTAATGATCCGAAGAGAGAGAGAGAGAGAGTGAAGACCAGACTGGAAGGTGGACCAGGCGAAACGAGGAACCGGGGAGACTGGACGAAGATCAGACGATGGACAGGTAAGTAGACAAGCGGGTTGCATACGTTTCAGGTTCTTTGGTAGAGAGTCGGATAAGTCGGTGTAGCAACGACGAGACTGGACTGAGGACTGGCGAAGCTGCTGAACATAAGTAGTGCTAGTGATCATGGGTGCAGAGTGAAAACAGGTGGTGAAGGCAGGTGCAGCTAATCAGTATTCAGGGGAAAGTGAACGAGTGGGTGGAGTGAGGATGTCTGGTGCTGACGAGGGTGGATCCAGTGGACAGTAGGTTCGGCGGTCTCAAAGGCTGTGGGTAAACCAGGTAGCGGAATCAGCTTACAGGCTTTTGAAAAGCGATCCACAACCACCAAAATACAAGTATGGGAGTCAGAGGAAGGGAGGTCGGTAATGAAGTCCACCCCTACTCCACAGAATGGACTGGCTATCACGGCTGGAGGGAGGATAGGTTCTGGATTCAAAGAGGTGGATTTTGGTTGATATAAACGAGAGAGTGAATCAGACTTAATGTTTTTTGTACCTGGACGATAGGAAACTGTGAAATTGAATCGAGTGAAAAAAGCGCCCAGCGGGCTTGACGGGTGTTGAGTCGTTTTGCCTCTCGGAGATACTCCAGGTTACGATGATCGGTGATGAGTTCAAATGGGTATTTTGCTCCCTCCAGCCAGTGTCTCCACTCTTCCAGGGCTAGCTTGATGACCAGTAGTTCCCGGTTGCCAATGTCATAATTCTGCTCTGCCAGGGACAGCTTTTTGGAAAAGGCGGCACATGGATGGAGTTTGGGAGGTTTCCCCTGCCGCTGTGAAAGAACCGCTCCTACCCCTGTGGTCGAAGCGTCCACCTCGACAAGGAATGGAAGATCTGGATCGGGATGACTGAGGGTAGGAGCGGAGCAGAAGGACTCTGAGTTTTTCAAAGGCATTTGTGACTTCAGTGGTCCAGGACAGAGACTTGGCCCCTTTCTTTAACAGTGATGGTGATGGCTGATTTTGCTGAAGCCTTGAATGAATCTTCTGTAGAAATTGGCGAACCCCCGGAAACATTGAATCTCTTTGATGTTCGTAGGTAGTGGCCAGTTGACAACGGCTTCCACCTTCCTCTGGTCCATGGAGATTCCGTGTTGATGTATCACATACCCCAGGAATTGGATGGACTCTTGATGAAATTCACATTTCTCCAGTTTGAGGAAGAGTTGATGATCGCGTAGTCGCCGAAGAAACATCTTCACATGGCGGACGTGTTCAGACAGATTGGATTAGTAGATTAATATGTCGTCGATATAAACGACGACGAACCGCCGGAGGTAATCTCTGAAAATCTCATTCATGAAACCCTGAAAGACGGCGGGAGCGTTGGATAAACCGAAGGGCATGACCTTGTACTCATCTCCCTTACGGGTACATATCAAATTGTAGGCACTGCGAAGGTCTAGTTTTGAGAAAATCCGTGCATCACGTACAGTTGCTCCAAGGCGGCTGGAGCCAGAGGAAGGGGGTAACGAAACTTGACAGTAGAAACGTTGAGGGTCTGATAATCAATACAGGGGCGCAAGCCTCCGTCCTTTTTGTTTACGAAGAAGAAACTGGAAGCGGCAGGGGATGTAGAAGGTTGGATGTATTCCTGATGAAGAGCCTCCTCGATGTACTCCTCCATGGCCTTCTGTTCCGGGATGGACAGCGGTTAGATTTTACCGCGAGGTGGTGTCGCCCCAGGCAGCAGGTCGATCACACAGTCCCATGGCCGATGAGGTGGAAGTTTAGTAGCCAGTTGCTTGCTGAATACATCCTGGAACGCCCGGTAGTAGATAGGGATCTCAGGTTCGGTGTCGGTGGCTGGACTTTCGATCGTAGTTGAACCGATAGATAGTTTGGAAACTGAGGTAGATGAGGAAGAGGAAACCTTCTTGACAGGTGACAGACACTGAGAAAAACAGCTTTCTCCCCACTGACGAATTTCACCAGTAGACCAGCAGATATTTGGAGAATGGAGTTCCAGCCACGGGCGTCCCAGGATGATGTCGGCCGTGGAGCCCTCCAGTACCAGGAAAGATAATTTCTCTACATGCAAGCATCCGATTTTAACGGAAAGGATGGGACTGCAGTACCTGACGTGACCACGACCAAGCGGCTTTCCCAGGATGGATTGTACATGCAAATGTTGATTAATGGATTTCCGGGGAGCTTGAAGTCTTTGAATTGTAGTGAGAGAAATTAAATTGCCAGCGGAGCCAGAGTCGATCAACGCTTTCGCTGAAAGAGATCGTTGGAAATAAGTAAGCATTACTGGGGTATGTTTTATGGTTGAGATGGAAAAAGGAAGATCAACTGTAGTCACCGCAGGTCGTGGTGGACGAACTGGACATGCGATGAGGAGATGACCAGCGGTTCCACAGTAGAGACATAGATTATTGTGAATGCGTCGTTGTCGTTCTGTGAAACTCAAATGGGTCGAATCCTCTTCCATGGGCTCTGGTACTGGAGGGCTGACTGTCGATACTGGGCGAGGAGGAGGCAGTGCAGGGTTATCAGACAAGCAAGCAGTGTGACGCTGGGCAATACGGATGGAGCGCTGAATGAGACTTTCCACACCGATGTTATCATTGTAAATTGCCAGTTGTAAACAAATGTCTCGATTGAGACCCTGACGAT
The DNA here is from genome assembly GCF_029890125.1 of Rhinichthys klamathensis goyatoka. NCBI lineage: Eukaryota > Metazoa > Chordata > Actinopteri > Cypriniformes > Leuciscidae > Rhinichthys > Rhinichthys klamathensis. The sequence goes on from NW_026606637.1 coordinate 3,020,659, forward strand.
AGGCGGTAATCAGGGCTGTCTCATTCCACCCACTGTTAGCTTCCAGAGTTCGGAACTGCAATGCATATTCTGAAACAGAAGAATTTCCTTGTCGCAGACGGAATAACTGATCGTGACTGATAACTGATCGTGATCGATAACTGATCGTTAGGAGCTTGAGCGAAAACCTCTCGAAAATGACCAATGAAACTTGAAATAGACTGAGTGACAGTACCGTTAGCATCCCATAGCGCTCGAGCCCAGAGAAGTGCGCGTCTAGTGAGAAGTGAGATGACGAAAGCGACCTTCACTCTTTCCGTGGGGAACTGTGAAGCTTGCATTTCCATGTACAGTTCGCACTGAAGCAAAAAGCCGCTGCACTCCCCCTCCTCACCAGAGTAAGTCGCTGGTCGGGCCATGGGACTGACAGAGGCAGACGAAGAAGAATGGGTGACTGGTGGATGAAGAGCTTGACGAATCTCCTGCAAAACGGTGTTTACAGGAATGTGAGGTGAAGCTTCTTCATCGATATGATCCGTTGGCTCTTGCATTTCGGTCCGGTCTTCTGTCATGAAATGGCAAGACGCAGACAGGTACAATAAACACAAAGGTTTATTTAAAGAGCACAGGATCGATAATGGCAGATAAATGGGTGAGTTTGCAGATAGGGTGAATACTGATGGTAATGGAAGTCTGACAGAGTCTCTTATCTGTATACAGGAATACGTGATGATCCGAAGAGAGAGAGAGGGTGAAAAACAGACTGGAAGGTGGACCAGGCGAGACGAGGAACCGGGGAGACTGGACGAAGATCAGACGATGGACAGGTAAGTAGACAAGCGGGTTGCATATGTTTCAGGTTCTTTGGTAGAGAGTCGGGTAAGTCGGTGTAGCAACGACGAGACCGGACAGAGGACTGGTGAAGCTGCTGAACATAAGTAGTGCTAGTGATCATGGGTGCAGAGTGAAAACAGGTGGTGAAGGCAGGTGCAGCTAATCAGTATTCAGGGGAAAGTGAACGAGTGGGTGGAGTGCGGATGTCTGGTGCTGACGAGGGTGGATCCGTGACAAATATAACAGTGATTAAGAATTATACTTGCGTATAGACTCGAAAGAATGCGGACGTCTTTTTGACGTGCTGTTGCCATGGTGAATCGTAGTTTCAGAGCTCCATTGATCATGGCGTTTCATAGTCAGTGTGCACCACTTAACTCAGAGTCAACCTACTCAGAGTTCATTGAACTAACTAAATTCAGCTGTTCTGCAACCAACATTTCAGAGTTTCCCATCTCAGGGTAAATCAACTCAGAGTTCAAGTTTTAACTCACACTTGGTTGAACCTCCTTATTGAAACATGCACCTGATGTCATTTTTTATTCAGAAAATGCATGTTGATTTAAGAATCTTTAGACATTTTTACTGGAAACAACAAGAAAAAAAAATATGAAGTAAGAAAAAAAATGTTTGCAGCGCAGGTAAATTCATTCATTGCTCAAATTTTCATCATGCAGAGACCTTCAAAGTGACAAAATTGGCATGTCCTTTTATGCAGGAGGCTGCATTAATTCGTAAGGAGAGTATTTTTTTATTTATTTTTTGCCATATCCACATGCATATTTATTTGAGCGGTAGTTGGTAGTTTTCTATATAACATCGGGGATGCAGAGCACATTAAGGCCACTGCATCTAGAGCAGTAAGGAAAGTGTGCCTCGCTCTCACGCTCTTTCTGAGAATTTATGTGTTGTTTCTTGAATGGGCACAAACCTGTGAGAGCCATCAAAGAGGAGTTTTACTGGATTACAGGTCAGTGGTGTAGAAATCTGTTTAAATGAGGCTAATCTGATAAATGACGTTCACTTGATAACATATTGCTGCGAACTCTGGAAGTAACCTAATAATTAGAATTTCCTTTAGGATTTACAATGTGGTTGGATAAATTGATGACACACATATTCCCATCATCGCACCTTCTGAAAATAAAACAGATTACTGTATGGAACGGAAGGAGGCCAGATGGAAGGGAAGAGATATATGCCGTAACCACCACCACAGCTGTTAAATAAACAAATTATTCACAATTCATTTTGACTTCTACAAATCCAAAAGCAACAGTTATTCTTTTTCCTGTTGTATTTTAATATTCTTCCAATACCTGGTATTGTGGCCATCTCCTCTTCATCCCCTCATTTTGCGAGCTTTTCCCTCCTGCTGTTGGCTGGTAGAAGTCAAATGTTAATTTCATAACCCTATTTAAGAAATGTAACAGATTGGATTAGAGAACATTTAATTATGTGAAAACAGCATTAAACTAGGTGGAAAAAAGCTGCTGCACATTGAAATGGACTCTGAATGATATTTATTTAATATGTCAAATGTTTGTAAAGTAAGAGCCTACACCCATGAACCTTTTCTGCTTAAAGCTTAAATTACGTTTTTACTTCATTTTTAGCTGCTGCCGCATTCTTTCCCCCCCCCCCTTTTTTCTTTGTTGCCCATGTTGATACCATGAAAATGAATATTAGTTCAATAACTTACCAATCTGCCAGTTTTCACCTTAAGAATTAAACTTACGTATTGACTCAGAAATGTGGACGTCTTTTTGTTGGGTTAATCGTAATTTCAGAGCTCCATTAATCATTCATGGCTTTTCATGGTGCACGTGCTTAAATCAGTTGATTGAACTAACTCAATTCAGCTGTTCTGAAACCAAAAAACTCATCAGAGTTTCCCATCTAAAGGTAAGTCAACTCAGAGTTCAACCCTCAGGTACTCTTCGGTCATTTCTGACCGAAAAATTTTCTGTTTTGAAATTTTAAAAATCACAGCTTCATCGGAATGTTACGAAACTTGGTGACTTTTATGGCATTGGGTATGTGAACACAAAAAAAAAATTGAGGTCATGATCCGAGCAGGCTAAGGCTACGTTCACACTGCAGGCTGAAACGACCCAATTCCGATTTTTTTGCCCCTATGCGACCTGTATCTGATCTTTTCATGACAGTCTGAACGACACAGATCTGATCTTTTCAAATGCGACCCAGGCCACTTGGGTATGTGGTCCAAATCCGATATGTATCCGATCTTTTGAAATGCGACCTCAATCTGAACCGCCAAGTCACATGTATCCAACCCGCACGCCATTGATATGCGACAAACGTCATAATTCTGCATTGAAGTAGGCGGGAATGAGAAGATAAACAAGTTAGCTATCGTCCGATAGCACGCACCTGTAGCTAGCCACCACACTCCAACGCGTTGCACTGTTTGGTCCGCCGCAGACGTGTCTCTTCCCGTGACAGAGTTAATCGAAGGTGCTCAAACATAATCGAAGGTGGATCTGGTCATTCGGAAGTTACTGATGAATTCTGTATTATTGAAGCCACTCACATCAGTATCCCACCACTCCTGGCTGCGACTCCGCACCCACACAAATAACTTTAATATTGCTAAACGAGCTCCACTGTTGACATTCATGTTTAGCTACTTCCGCAAACAAGTGACGTTGTTGACCGTTGAGTACTCTTCTGCGCATGCGGGTCACTTCTGGGTCATTTCACGTTCACACAGGAGATCACAAAAGGTCGCATTTAATTGGAAATGTGAACGCCTTGCAAAAAAATCGAATTTTTTCAAAAATTCGGATTTGAGCATTAAGCCCCTGCAGTGTGAACGCAGCCTATGTGGTCGTAAAAAAATAGTCACACTTGTGCTCTTTGGTAAAAAATGACCGACCATAGGAAATGAATGGGAAATTGACAAAAACACAAAAACTTTGAGAATTTTTTTGTGTACAATCTACAAATCGGCCACGATGCAGAAAAAAAGTGCTCAGCATTGAAGGGGTGACACTCTAAAACATCAAGAGTGCAAAACAGACATACCCACCCACCCACCCACACACACACACACACACACACACACACACACACACACACACACACACACACACTTTTATACACAAAAACACCAATAAATTGTGATTAAAGAAATCTGTTTTGAATATTTAAAAATCACAGCTTCATCAGAAAATTACGAAACTTGGTGACTTTTATGGCAATAGGTATGTGATTGTGAACACACAAAATAATTGAGGTCATGATTCGAGCAGTGGTCGTAAAAAAATGAGTCACACTTTTGCTCTTCTGTCAAACATGACCGACCATAGGAAATGAATGGGAAATTGACAAAAACACATAAATTCTGAGAATTTTTGTGTGTACAATCTACAAATTGGCCATGATGCAGAAAAAAAGTGCTCAACAATGAAGGGGTGACACTCTAAAACATCAAGAGTGCAAAACAGACACATTCACCCACACACACACACACATAGAAACACACTTTTTATACACATACACACAGGGATGTAGTGGAGGCTAAACGCACGTAAACGCCGTTTACGCACCTCCCAATATTCGGAAATAGCGTTTACCCACAAGTGCGTTTATCCACCTCTAAATAGCTATAAATTAAGCTTATGTCGTTTTAGTTTCATATTGTTAATTATTAGTTTCATAGGTTGTTAAACCTAAGACGAACTCTTTCATATTGCGCTGCATTACTGTCAGTGTTGTTGACTATTACTGACGGTGGTTGCGCTGTTTTATATTTTTAACATATGTTAAGCAACTTATATTATTTTTCCTGAACACCATCACGATTGAAAATGTGACATTGATTTCCTACAACAGTTCAATAAACAGTTAAAATTAAGTCACTTACATTTTAGATGCAATATTAGCTGTTTTTGTTCTGTTTCAGCAGCGAAAATAGTTCCAAACAAAAATCACAGCAGAACCACGGCGCATCTCACAGGAACACTCAACCTGTTTTCATTACTGAATGATTCAGCATTTTGAACGAATGATTGAGTCAAAGATTCAATGACCCATTCATAAACATCTGTCTCAATCTTGAATGAATCAGCCGTTTGGATAAATCGTTTGAATGAATGAATCAATGACTCACTCATTAAGACGGTCGCCTGCCGCCACCTACTGGCGGTTTCGTGTTATGTTTAAAAGTAGATCATTCTTTCCAACGTTTCTTATTTGTAAATTTAAATCAATTTCATAACATTATTTTATGCAATTGTAATTTTTCAGTGTAAATGATTTAATTTGATTAGCCCTATAGTGTCTTATTATTCGAAATAATTGAATTTATTGATCAAATTTAGGAATTTAAAATGAAAGATGAAGCATACATTTAATAATATTGGGGGAGGGGATGCCCTTTAAATGTGCAAATATTATAATATGCCGATTTAAATATCAAAGCTAATTGAACACTGATGAGAATATTGTTTCAGAATAAATTAACACAAAAAAAAAAAAAAAAAATCCGGAGGAGAAACTTTTTTACTCGGACAAGTGAATGACAGATTTACTTGTCCAAAGGACAAGCGTATGAAAAGGCTTAATGTCGAGCCCTGCCTATAGCAATGTCATCAGGATACACATACACCGGTAGGCAGTGGCCCACCTTACCGGGTGACCACGTCGTGGTCCACCAGAATTTATAGTTTACCCACCTCTTTTTTTACCACTACACCTCTGCATACACACCAATGAATTGTGACCGACCATAGGAAATGAATGGGAAATTGACAAACACAAATTCTCTACAAATCGGCCACAATGCAGAAAAAAACATCAATAGTGAAAAACATAACATAATTAATAATTATAATTAATATATATAATATATAATATAATAAGTATTAAAATTATTAAAATAATAATTAATATAATATTTTAAAATAATAAATTAATATGTTTAAAAATAATAATAATAATATAAATAATAATAAGCTGTGAAAAAGCATTACTGTTTATTTTTGTTTGTTTTTTTATTGAATTGTAATGTTACCTGTAACAAAATGCTTTCTCTGTATTCAGGTTTGACTGTAGTAATAATGCAAAAACGTGTACACTTCACATCTAATTTATTTTAAAAAAAATTATAAACCATGGCAAAAAATATTATTTGAGAATTAAAAAAAAAACACATTCAAATACACATCTTAAGTAAGTAATTTTGTCCAAAAACTACTAGAGAATTCACAAGCCTCTCCATAGAGAGCTATACAGGCATCTAGTGGTTACACTGTGAAACGACATGTTTTATTTTATTTTCTCTCAACAGATGGTGCAAATCTGACTTCAAAAATTGGATTTAAAAGGCCAGGGGCCTCATTTATAAAACTGTGCGTAGAATCCTTACTAAAAGTGTACGTGCGCCCGAAAGCCAAAAATGTCGTACGCAAAAAAAATATTCAGACTTATAAAACCGTGCGTACGCCAGAACCTGCGCAGAATTCACTTTATAAATCCCAGTCAGCAGAAGATTGTGCGCACATGCGTCTCCACCCCGAAAAAACCATATATGGAGATTATAACGCCTAGTTTTACTGCATATCCTCATCTGCATATCATTTGCATATGATTATTCATCCACATGATAACATGTTTAACGGTACAAGACATTAGGAAAAAATGAAATACGGATGTGCCGTTACATTACATTAATAAAAATAATTTAGCATCCTTCCCTTGTGTTTTAAAATAAATAAAATAAAACAGTGCAAAATGTATTTCAGAGAAAGTTTTTCTCAATCTTTTCCACTGGCCAAATAGTATTTTAATTGATTTATATTTTTAATGGAAACAGATAGACCTTGTTGTGCATTATTTGCACGAAACCATTTTCTCAGACAATCTGCTATCATGATAAGCAATTATCCATGTAGTTAACACATTAAAACACAGACAGCATGCCAGAGGAAAAGTGTTCAAAAGCATCATATCCACAACAAATAATATTTATTGAATATAAAAATGTTGTAACTTCTCAGTAATGATTTCATGTAGTTTAAATGTTTAACACCATTAATGAGAATGGCATATTTAATCTAAATGTTTATATCAGAAGTAAAACATAGTTTAAATTATTAATTTATTTATTTAAACTGTTATTGTGAACATGCACTGTATTTATGATGGACTCATAATGCAGATTTACAGTTTTACTTCATCTGCGTCAGTTTCACTAAATGGCCCAACGCACTCGCTGGCGCGGATATTTAAGAAGGGATGGATATTTGCTTCAAGTGATAGGTTTGGTGAGTGACATTATATTTGTATTATCTTTCTGTATATGTATAATTTTCTTTAGATTTTCTGTCTAAAAGTGACCAAAAAGACATTTAACTCACCATCGATGTCGCCAAACTGCTCCATCTCCAAAACGTTCGTACACATGGGTCAGAGTTTGCGTGCAGGTTAGCTATTCCATTCATTACAAAAAAATAGTATTTGCACCTGGTTAAGAATGCTGATAATGATAATTCAGGTTGATGCAATTTGATTTATTGGGTGATGTAATAGGATAATTTAGAAGTTTTTCATTTTAAATAGTTATTGCTATTTGGGCCAGTTGGTGTCGCCAAAACACATACTCTTCTAAAAGAGTGCGTATGCACGGTCAAGAGCATCCTTACGGTGCGCACTTATTTACGCCAAATTTATTTTTTATAAATCCCGATATGTGCGTGGAAAAGTGCGTACGCATATTTCTATGCCCATTTTGTGTGTACGCAACGTTTATACATCAGGCTCCAGGGGTCTCATTTATAAAACTGTGCGTAGGATCTCTACTAAAAGTTTACGTGCGACCAAAAGCCAAAAATGGCGTACGCCAAAAAATATTCCGATTTATAAAACCGTGCGTACGCACACCTGTAAGCAATGTTCCCTTTATAAATCACAGATCACCCGCAGATGTGCGTACGTGAACCAGCCTCATATCCCGCCCTGTACACGCCCATTTTTAACCATAAATAGTCAATGCAAATCACCTCATGATTGCTGATCGGTATGTAAATGAGGGTGGAATCCCATATATACCTGGAAAACTGGCATGCGGACCCGCCAATTAATTAATCCAAGAAAGTGAAAACGTGTATTTCTGTTACTTTAAGTAATGACGACAGGTGAGAAAAGAGGAAAAAAATTTAATTTCTCAGACACTGAGATTGAAACACTTGTAGGGGAGGTGGAGGCTCGGAAAACTGTGTTATTTGGTGGCCACAGCAGTGGGGTCACTAATAAAAAGAAGCAGTGCGAGTGGCAAAGTATTGCTTCTGCCGTCAATTGTGTCAGTGGGCCAGAACGGACAGTTGCAGAATTAAAGGAAAAATGGTCCGACCTGAAGGTATACAAATTTTTTACCAACATATTACATTTGTGTTTTATTAGGCTATACCTATATAAATAGCAATATTGATTTTCAAAAAGTTTTATTTACATGTGCTTACAGTATGCAAAATATGTGAAATAAAGATTCTCATTCATTCAAGGTGGAGGCAAAGAGAAAACTGTCCTCCCACCGCCAGAGCGTGGCTGCAACTGGTGGGGGCCCAAGTACAGCTGATCTCACATCAGTGGACAGCAAATCATCATGGTCCCTGAAAACTCGTTCTCTCCTTATTCTGCCATTGGCGTATAATCCTCCAACAGTGCCAGCAGTGCCATCATGAAGCATTACATACCCGGGTCACCGGAGGGTTTATATGTTTCTAGCAAATAGACTGATCGTTAACACCTTGACAAAATCACATAATTAATTTGTGGGCGAAAATTTAAGACAAAAATGTTATAGTGAACACATGCTTCTTTGCGGTTTTGTAACGAACAGCGTAATAGTTAGGACCGATGATGAGTAGCGATTGTGCTTCATGACTGTATTTGCAGACTTTGACATTTTATGATATATGTACATTAAGGAAAATATTTCCTTTTTACACTGTGTTCTGCAGTTCTCCAATAAAAGGGTATTTCATGCTCTGTATCACATGTAGTCGCGCCATGTCCTCCTGCGCTCCCATTGTGGACAATGTGACCGAAAGGCAGCGGTGATAAATTATTATTTTTTTTAATACATTTTGAAATACGTTTGGATTTTACTAGATGTATATAGCCAATCGGCTATACTAGATGTATATAAAACAATCGACACAAATAACACTGTTGGATTTAATCTTCATGATAATGTCTCCAGAATGTGCGTACGCATGGCTCAAAGTTTGCTTAAAGGTACGCACATTCTCCCGTCAAGTTTGTTTTTTATTGATCACAACCTTTGCGTGGAAACTGGCGTACGTACGTTTCCAGCCCCGTTTTGTGCGTACGCACGCTTTATAAATGAGACCCCAGGTCTCTATATTAATCTGAAATACTGCAATAATTGAAGAAATATTTTTATAAATTAGAATTTTTTTATTTTTTTATTGTTTTCAATGGCAAAAATGGACCATAAATATTGCATAAATATTAATAAGTAACATCAAATTGTCTCAAAATACAAAATTAAAAAGAGAAAAATATTATTGAACAAAAATAAATTGCATTGGTTTTACTGGGATGGAGAAAGTTTCATTTTTAGGTGTCCGGTCACTTCTGACCGGGAAGATAACAAGTGTGACTTCGAAACGAAGAGCACCTGAGGGTTAACTCAGAGTTGGTTGGACCGCCTTATTGAAACAGGCCCCTGGTCCTCTCTTGTCCTTCACTGTCCTCCTTTTATGCTTCCTTAGCTCCTCTGTGAGAGATATGAGGCCAGTGTGCGCAGGTGATGCTCATTATCAATCCCGCCATAGGACTCATGCTGTTCTCACGGCTCTCGGCCCTGCATTGCTTCCCACAGTCATTGTTCAGCTGTAGTCAGTTCAGTGTTAATTTACTTCTGTTCAATAACTGTGTAAAGTTAATAAATTATGGAACGAATTCAATTCAGCTATAAAGCAGCTCTGCATAAAACAATGATGTCATCATCCAGCTCAGTTCAGTTCTCATCCAATAATGTCAGTGCAGTAAAATCAATAATATTGCTCAATATTAAGTGTCCTAAACTAATCAAGCCAGAGGTGACAGTGGCAAGGAACCCAAACTCCATCAGGTCACAGAAGGAAAAAAAAAAACTTGAGAGGAACCAGGCACAGTCAGGGGTGCAGTTCTCCTCGGGACAAATGAACAAACATGGTGTGATTATGATTCCAAGCCCGAACACCAACCACCACCTCTCAATAAAGTTTTATTTCTAGTTAATTTAGCCACAGTGTGAAATAAATACTTAGGTTGTAATTGTTTTCTTCTAGGAGAGTCGAAAAGTAAGCAGTTTCCTTTCAGTCGAGAACGTCAGACGTAGTCTTTCAACTGCTGTTTTAACGGTTTAAATTTCTATTTGTTTGTGTGTTTGAGGTTTGGTTAGAGGGTGAGAAGTGAGTGCTTCACTGTTTCAGTTCGCTGATTCCCTGTGTGCTCCGGCACTGGTGACGGTCCCATTTCCTAAAAGAGCAACACGGGTGTGAGTGCGTCTTTCTCAAGATGCCATTCCATCCGTGCGTTTATGGGTGTGGTAAGGCTCTGTCCCCCTCTGACGGTCCCGAGAGCACCGCTAAGGCAGCTCTCGTGGATGAGTCATGTTCCCATTGTGAATCATTGCGGTTATACTTACAGAACGTAAGCCTTAGGACCTCAGACCAGCTCTTGTCTGTTAAGGAAATCGTCTCGGGTTACGACTGTAACCCTTGATCCCTAAGAAGGGAACGAGACACTGCGTCGACTACGACACTTTGGGGAACGCCCTTAGCGTAACGCATCTGAAGTATGAATGAAACTAATCCAATCCTGATTGGTGCTGCGTAATGACGTAACATGTGACGGCATACACGGAAGCTACAAAGGGACGCCGGCACACAACAGAGTTAGCTTCTGCGATGAAGCAAGTCGCTCCCAGGCAGGGGAAGGCGTGGCGGAGGGACGCAGTGTCTCGTTCCCTTCTCAGGGAACAAGGGTTACAGTCATAACCCGAGACGTTCCCTTTCGAGGGAACTCGAACTGCTTCGACTACGACACTTTGTGGAACGAGTACCCGCTATGCCACAACAAGCCCTGCCTGTCCCAGTGTGAAGCTGCGCACAGGCACACTTAGGACGAGAGCACTAGAGTGCCTGGCGTAGAAGAAATGTCCAGACTATAGAATCTGATAAAAGTATGAGGGGTAGCCCATCCTGCTGCATCTTCTTGGATCGGGGCCCCTGAAAGGAGGGCTCTAGAGGACGCCATGCCTCTGGTTGAATAAGCCCTCACGGCCAAAGGTGAAGGCAAATTGCGCACCTGGTAGGCCAAAGAAATAGCATGGACAATCTAGTTGCTGATTGTCTGTTTGGAGGCGGGAAGCCCCTTCTTGGACGACCCAAAACACACCAGCAACTGGTCTGACTTCCGCCATGAAGAGGACCTCTGAATATACATTTTTAGCGCTCTGACAGGGCAAACTCCAGGCACCCGTTAGAAATAGAGAGCGCCTGGAGATCTCCTACCCTCCTCAGAGAAGTAGTGGCCAACAAAAAAAACACCTTCAGGGAAAGGTTCTTGGCCAGCCCTTCGAGAACCACTGCCAGGTCCCATGTGGGAACCCTGGTACGAGCCGCGGGTCTCATCCTCCAAGCCCCACGGAGGAAACGTACGACCAACTGCTGTCTCCCAAGAGGTCCATCACCCAGAGGAGCGTGGAAAGCCGGAATGGCAGCCATTGTGGACGGGGTAAGGCCAGCTGAAAAGCGATCTTGGAGGAACTGAAGCCACTGGGCAGTTAACTGTCATGATCCTGGTTCCCTTCTCGTGTTTTATTGGTCTCTGTCTCCCTCTTCTGGTCATTCTCTGTATCTGTTCCCTTTTGTTCGCTCTCACTCTTCAGTTACTTATCTTCCCCAGCTGTTTCTCATCTTCTCATTATCGCACCTGTTCTCTATCATTTCATTAGCTTCTCTCTATTTCTAGTCTCTTGTGTTCCACTCTAGTTTGTCGGATTATTGTTGACCGTCACGTTTGTTACCGCTGTTGATCTCCTGTTATTTGTTATGTCCTGTCTAGTCCAGTTGTCAGTTATCCACCTGCTACTTTACCAGATCAGCGGTTACCTGTGTTGAGTCCAGAAGAGGTGTGAGGGATCTGCGCTTCTCCAGTTCTCCTTTGCTCTCCCTTCTCCAGTCCACGAGACCTGCTGCGAGCGCTTCTCTGTTTCTTCACGAATATTTTGAGACATTTCTGTTGATCGGCCGTTGCGGCTCTGCCTTGTTTTTTCATTAAAGACTGTTAACCTGCTTTTCGTCTCCTGAAGTTTCCTCACGCAGCAGTCTCCGTGACATTAACTGGATCCACCTCACGCTCTCTACACCAATTGGTAAAGACATTCCACTTTAAGCCGTACAATTTCCTCGTGGAGGGAGCTCTAGAGCTGAGTATGGTCTCCACTACTCCAGCTGATAGGCTGGCCTCTAGGTACTGTGCCCCCTCAGGGGCTAGACCCACAGTTTCCATAACTCGGGCGGAGGGTGAAATATTGAGCCCTCTGCCTGTGTCAGCAGGTCCCTCCTGAGGGGAATCTCCCACAGAGGGCCGTCTATGCTCTCATTAACAAATGCAGAACAATTAGCTCCGCAGTACTTGAGTGAGCTTTTAAAACATTATTGTCCTTCACGTCTATTGCGATCTCAAAATTCCGGCCAGTTGATAATACCTAGAATATCTAAATCGACTGCTGGCGGTAGATCCTTTTCCTATTTAGCACCAAAACTTTGGAATAGTCTTCCTACCATTGTCCGGGAAGCAGACACACTCTGTCAGTTCAAAGCTAGACTAAAAACACATCTCTTTGACCTAGCATACACATAATACATTATAGACTTCGATAATTCAATGTTAGGCTGCATAGTTTAGGTCAGCCGGAACTGGGAACACTTCCCTTAAATCTTGATGTACTCGTTACATCATAAGAAGAATGGCATCTACGCTAACTTTAGTGTCTTTGTTTATCCCAAGGTTTTCCTGCAGCCTGCCGGATCCAGGCCGTATCCAGATCTGACGAAGGAGTTTCGCCTGGACCCGATGACAATGCAGTGCTGAAGTGTCAACTATCCTCTCCCTATGGAGGATCCCTTTCCCACTCTACAGATAAAGCGTTGTTGGAAATCCGGTTTGCGTACCTCGAAGTGATAAAATAAAATTCTGTATCAAATTTATAGGCAAGACAAGTAGTTTGTTTAGGCATGGTTTGTTGGGAAATTACAAACCTGCGCACACATATTCAAACGAATATAACTATAGAATCAATTTTTTAATGCGCATGTGAACGCCATCAGGTCACAGGTTCGCGTTTAAAGTCTGTTTAGAGAGAACGCCGTCGTCTTAGTGGCCCCTAATGTAATAACAAATGATAATTTTGCTGGAAGTGAATCAATCAAAACCAACTTTAGCCGGAAATAACATTATTCAAAATCGCTATAAAGCCAAAACAATCTCTGTTACCGTAAATTGTATGTTTATCTCTGTAAAGCTGCTTTGAAACAATCTCCATTGTTAAAAGCGCTATATAAATGAAGATGACTTGACTTGACTTGACTTCAGATGCGTTACACTAAGGGCGTTCCCCAAAGTGTCGTCGTCCCCCAAAGTTCCTTCGAAAGGGAACAGGAGAAAGGGAAGGCTGTTTCCAAGCGAGGTTGGCCCACTGAAATAGTGGCTGCCTTCATCTTGGTGAAAATCCCAAGATGCACGTGTCCACCTAGGTGGTGAGCTCATCTGAAGTGAGTGTGTGCTTCCACCTAGGCGTTGACACAGTGTGCTTCGCTGACAGATATTCTAGAGTTGGGGGCTGGGCGACACCTATAGTCGAACTGCTGCCTCCCGTGGGCTCCCTTCTCATGAAGCCAGTTTCACCGTGAGCCCGGTTCGAAGTGTTGGCTTGCTGCGCCATTCCCCTCCTATGGACTGGATGCGTGCTCAATTCTTGCTCCAGTAGAGTTCCCTCTTAAACTGAACCCTGTTGAGTTCCTCCACACCTTCAGGCGACGGACACGGCGGAGCATCCGAAGCCAGGCCTACCACTCGTATGCACTGATGGAACTTGTGCTAGGCTGGGTCCATATGTTGCAATCCCCACGGTGATCCCATATGTGTATTCTTCCATGATACGGCTCTCTGCGGTGAGCCCGTGTCTTCCCTTGGCAGAGCTTTCTGCCGTCACTGTCTGGTTAGTAGCTCCCCCCTGTTATAGGCTGGAGCCTCCCCAGTGACATTCCATATGTTGTACTGCCCGGTCATCCGCCCAGTTCATATGTGTATTCTCCACATGTTACCTCCCTGTGGGCAGGGTGTGGCTTCCGCAGCGTCCCTTCCTTCCATGTACAGGGAACTCTTTCCCAGTGGTCTTGTAGGAACAGCAGTGACTTCCCTGGCCTAAAGCCCTGTCACTTCTCCGCTTTAAATCGCGGGGGGATCAGGAGGCTTCTGTCTAGGCACTGGAAGGTGGCAGCACTAGTGGCGTTTTCAATAGATCCCCAATCAGTCGACGACGACTACATCTGACGTTTTCGACTGAAAGGGAACGTCCTGGTTGCGTATGCAACCTACCGTTCCCTGAAGGAGACGTAGTCCCTCGACCACTATTGCTGGACCATCGCTGACTCCGGGGGCCGCTCGGCTCCTCAGAAAAAAAGCAACTTTGTGCGTCCACTTCCGTGTTTATACCCACACTGCGGGGCGGAGCGTGTAATCACGCACACCAATGTTGAATTGGCTTGATTAAATAGTAGTACGAAGAAGACAGGCTTCCTAAGCGTAACCCCCATTCAGTCGACGTCGACTACGTCTGACGTTCCCTGTGGGTTGCATACGCAACCAGGACGATCTAGCAGTTTTTAAAGGGGTCATATAATGCCATTTTTGTACAAGCTAATATGATTCTTTAGGGTCTAAATTAAAAGTTTGTAATATACTTTAATTAAAAATTCTCATTAGTATTAGAAAACATAGAAAACATGCCGTAATGTACCCTGAGTGTAAACCGACGCATTCATCGTGAAGCGTGCAGCTAGCGATTTGCAAAGATTAATATAAATATTAATAAAATGATTAATAAAACGTTACTCACTTTAGTTCTTCTGAAGGTTCAGCAGGAACACGAATAGGTTCCGATTCTTTATTCAGGTGCAGCTTCTTGGCAAAACCAGCTTTATACTGACCCTCCTTTATAAAGCAGTCCACTGAGAAATGATTCGCGCAAACATGAAAGCATTGTCGTTCCTCGTGGGGAATATTCCCTTCGAAAACAAACTCAGCCACTGCGTCTTCAGCGGTTCGGATTTAGGAACATTAAAATGACTGCTGTGTTCGTTATTACACCCAAGAAAAGAACACCACAATCGCTTAGACGCCATTCTGCTCATAGACAGTGCTCCAGCATATCAACAATGACCGCGCCGATCCGCGCGGACTATGATTGACAGCACGAGCGAGGGCGGGTCTGTGTTGAATCGCTCCTGTCAATCAACAATCGCGGGAGGGGCGTCCGACCGTGTGACGTCACACGGTCGAACGGCTTGATTTGAGGCAGGGGAAAACATATAAGGAGATTAAAACAAAAACACTGGATGGATTTTTATCATTATATGATGGTTGTGTACAGGCACTGCCAACACACATTTCAGTACAATCAACTTGTAAAAGTGCATGTACCATTATATGACCCCTTTAAGGCCTTTCTGGAGGTCTAAATACTTTCCTTCCACACAATGCGAAATACCTCTAGTTTGGTTTTCTTCCAGCTACACTCCATTTTTTTGGGCCTGCTCTCTTGAGGGCATGAGTGTGCTTGTTGTGTGCCAACCATCATTAAAACAGCAGCAGAAGAAGAAAGCAGCATTTATGTCACCTACTGGACTGGCAGATGAAGTGCCACATGGAGCACAGGAAAGTAATGGCCGGCATGATTCTACTATAATGTAAAGACTCTGCTTGGGTCTGATCAATGGGGAATTTGCATGTCATAATTAATAATTAATAACTAATAATTATTCATACAGATTTGGATCAGCCCAGTCTTACATGTTAATAAATCTCCCATTAAGGGAGGCTTTGTCATTTTACCTGCATGCATACATGTGTATCCCCACAATTAATCACAAATGAATTGTAACTAATTATACAGACCACGTTTTACAAGACAGGTAAAATTAATTAGCTCAATTAATTTATAGAGTTGTGAAAACAAATTCTGTGGCCACAAGAATTAGTTTTCTTGCTCTATAAAGTTTACACATACCCGTCTGAGGTATTTCTGTAAAGAGCTCGTAACGTTATCGAAGCATATCAGTGACTTGGGTTATGAGCAACAGGCAATGAGTCAATCAAAAGGATATAATATATTTAATGAAGCTGAACTACTTAAGCATTTACTACAATGATACATGTATTTACAAACATTAAACACAAACTAAGACGACGCGGGGCGTTTAGACAATTGGTACCCATGTAAACATGAGTTGGAGTGAGAGAGAGAAAGGGAGAAAGTTGGTGAGAGAGAGCGAGGGAGAGAGACAGAGCTGGTACAATTTCACCTCGACATCAACCTTTCTGAAACAACACGAAAACACCATTGTAAGGCTTCTTAGAAGCTGTAACGGGAATGATACTTGCAAAGCATATGAGTTCTGTGTGTGTCGCGGGCTCCTTGCGCGGTCTGGTCGGCCCGCATGTTGAACGAAGGTCCTGTCCTGCTTGCGCGCGTCGTGTGGAGCGCGGCTGCAGCGTTTTTGCACGGCCCGTCCCGGCGCGTGCATGGTTGGCCGCTTGCGCGTGGCGCCTTTGCTCCATGGGGGATCACGTGGCGTTCGTTGGCATTCGGCGCGAGTGTTTGAAAGGCTTAAAGTCTTTGAGGTGACGTTACCCGAGGAAATAGTTCGGCAAAGTCCATTTCCTTTCCTGGGAGACGAACTCGGGAGTAAGTTAAAGAAGAGACGAACTTTAGACGAACAAAAGAAAAGATCCATGGTGGGATCAGATCTCCATGAGGAGATCGCTAGCATCACATGTTTCTCTGAGAAGGTCAGACTGCGAGAGAGTTGGGCGGAGCCGCGCTCCTACATTTATCACCTCGGAGAAATCCATCCCCTTCCTGTTCACTGGGCCAATCGGGGAATGGATGTTGCACGCGGGAACCCTTGGTTTATTGTCCTTTGTTTGGAAGAACGTGCCCCTCGTGGTAGAGGGGTGTGTTCAAGGAGGGTGTATAGTTTAACAGTTTGAATCTTCAATGGCGGTAAAACCTATTAAAAATACACTTTACTTTATATCTCTTTGCATATTCAGATAGCCCGTTCCATGAGCATTTTAGAGGTGTCAAACACATCAAATGAAAGTCAAAGGAAAAATACAGAGGTATTTAATATGCATAAAGAAGGTATTTCTAATGTCTATTTATGCCGTGGCCAAACAAAGATATTTCACTGTGACATGGGGAAAAACACATATACATTTAACAAAATATATTCAATGGTTTTTATGTCTTTACCCAACAGAAATGTCCGTCTCTTTGTTCAGAGACATTCTGCGACATTCCGATGGGTTATAAAGTTTGTAACAGGAGCTTCACTCGTGTGTTGGGGGAGGGAAGGGCTCGTGTGTGTGTGTGTGTGTGTGTGTGTGTGTGTGTGTGTGTGTGTGTGTGTGTTACATTCAGTCTTTTTGGGTCTTTAGCAGGATGTATTTAGTTATTCAGATTCACCCTTTTAGCCCAGTCCTTACAATAAAATGACTTAATTATTGGTTTGTTTTTAACCAAAACCAATTGTAGGACATTTTGATAGCACTAAAGCCATATTCTCAAACTTAAATACATTTTTAGCATGATTTCAGCTAAGAAAATCTATATTTACACTACTGTTCAAAAGTTTGGAGTGAATACCCTAAGATTTATTTCTTTATTTATTTATTGAAAGAAATTAATACTTTTACTCAGCAAGGATGCATTAAATTGGTCAAATGTGACAGTAAATACTTTTATAATGTTACAAAATAGTTCTTTTTCAAATAAACACTCTTCTTTTGAACGTTTTATTCTTCAAAGAATCCCCCCAAACAATATCACAGTTTCCACAAAATATTAAGCAGCACAACTGTTTTCAACATTGATAATATGAATAAATATTACTTAAATTAGCATATTAGAATGATTTCTGAAGGATCACGTGACACTGAAGACTGGAGTAATGGCTGCTGAAAATTCAGCTTTGCTATCGGGAATAATTTGTATTAAAATATATTAAAATATTAAATATTAAAATATATAAAAAAAAATAGAACCTAGCGTTTTTAAACCGTAATTTTACTGGCTTGGGGATATGATGTTGATATGAATGCCATTATCTCAAGAACAACGAGTAAACGCATCTTTTTCATTATGCAAGAAATTAAATAAATCATCCCTTATTATAGTTATTACTTGTCGTGGCTTATTTCATTAAATATAATTCATCATTTATTTAGCCCTGCTCTTTATTATAATGGTTGTCAGCAGCTTGTCTGCTACCGCTGTGGCAATCCAAATGTAATGTTATTTGTCATGCCAATAAAGTCCAGTGAATTGAAACTGAAACCGAGAGAAAGGAACAAAGAGAAAGAGAGAGAAGAAAGAGAGTGAGGGAGAGAGCTGACCATGTTTTATTCATTGTAGCACCAAGTGAAATTTGGACTCCAGGTGCACCTATTTTAGTCGTCTCTAGACACCTCACTTCCCAGGGCTCTGAGTGTTTCCATTTGTTCAGCTTGAGCAGTTCAGTTCATCAAGGCTTACACTCGTTTTTCCCCCCTCGATTTCAAGATTCGCCTTTCACTGCCTGCAATAAATAGTTTTATACTTGGAAGTTGTAAACTTGCTCTTGAGTGTTTTTTGGCAGCTACATACAGTGTGGTCAGCCCTCATAGTTTAAACTACCCTCTGAAGAAGGCCATATAATTTATCAACATTTCAGACTGTAATTTATGAATTTAAACCGCTATTTTAAGCTAAACGGCCATTTATATGAAGCAAGCCTATGTTTTCATTTTCAGTAGATTTCACAGTTCTTTACTACAGTAAAGCATCTCTTTTAGCCTTACGGCTTAGAATAACAGAAAAGGAAAATAAATTAAATCTATTTAAAGTTCCTTTATTGTAATTAACATTATAATTAGCTTTTTAACATCTGTGACATAAGCCAGATCTGTCTCCCCACAGTCCTGTCGAAGTCCAATTAGTATATGCAGTAGTATTGGAACAATAAGATAGCATTCTGTCATAGATCAGTATGTGGCTATTATGTGACTCATTTAATAAGCACTTTTGTTAATTATGCTAATATCCTAGAAATGCCGAGCAGGAATAATGGATAGATAAATGTTTAAGTACCACCAGTTAATGGCATAATAGAGGACCCAACCAATTATACACATCAGTGTGTGAGCTGGGCAGGTGTAAAGGCAACCAAACACCTGCAGATCTGCTTCTGAAACATTGATGTGTTGGGTTTAATTAATATAATAGCCATATCAGAACAGTCTAGTAGTCTTGAGGAACACATGGATCGTGTTGTTTAAGAAACCCAAAGGTCAATTATATCAGCCCATGCATCTCAATGTGATGTTGATGGTTTTTATTAGTAGGCTATAAAAACCGGACTGTGATCTTCATGAGGTATCCTGCTTGAATCTGGGGATTCGGTCACATGCTGTTCCGCCTGGTGCTCTGATATCTGTGTGCCGTCTGTTCTTTTTGCCCTCACCCCTCTGATAATAACTCACAAACACGCCTACAACCAAAAACCAAGATGCAGTCATGTTTTTCAGCGGGAGAGCATTTGAAAACAGGAATATATGTTTCCTCTATTGATGTAGTAAGATAGAGAGGAGAAAGAATACACAAAATGGACAAATATCTCCAAAAGTGATGTTACAGTGCAATAAAACTATGCCAGTATATAGTTAAGATATCAGTCTTTGGGCTCAGGCTCCCACCTGAGATTGGGCTTCTTCTTTTTTTAACTAAATCAATAAAAATGTTATCTGTTTGTCAGTAGACGTATATCAGTGACATATTTGTCAGTAGACGTATATCAGTTTTGGTTGTAGGCGTGTTTTGTCATTAATGGTGGTGTATGGTTGCATCTAATTTTGTGATTTCTTTATAATGGTTTTAGAGTTTTTAGGTGAGATTTGAAGCGTGTCTACAGTGTTCTGCATCTACCATTTAAGAATTTTGGGTCTTTTTTTATTATAAATACTTAGTACTTTGATTTAATACTTTTATTTAGCAAGGATGAACTTTCTACTCGTGACTCGTGTCACCGTGGGGAACTAAAGTTATGTCCCCATGAAGAAACAAGCTTATAAATCATACAGATTGAGTTTTTTTGAAATTGTAAAAATGCAGAAAGTTTTCAATGATGGGAAGGTTTAGGGGTAGGGTTGGTGTAAGGGGATAGAATATACAGTTTGTACAGTATAAAAACTATTGCGTCTATGGAGAGTCCCCACAAAATAGCGAAAAACCCCCCAAAAAAACCACTCTACATTATAACAAAGATGGCAATATCTGAAATCCTTGTTCTTGTTCCATTTTTTGGTCCTCATGAGGAAAACAGCTTATAAATCACATTAAGTAATTTTTTTGGGAAATGTAAAAATGTAGAAATGTTTCTGTGATTGGTAGGTTTAGTGTAAGGGGATAGAATATTGTACTGAATAAAAATCATTATGTCTATGGAAAGTCCCCATAAAACATGAAAACACAACAACTGGCACAACAAGTGTGTGTGTGTGCGTCTGTGTGTGTGTGTGTGTGGCTACTTTTAAATGGCCATCAGTTTTTAAAACCAGATTACAAAGTTACAACAACTGCCAGCAATGCAAACTATATAAATCCTTTTTTGCGTGTCTATAAGCTTGTGTATTTATCATCATTAAAAGGTTTTAATAAACAAATGAAGGATACTTTTGAAAAATATTATGTAAAAATGAAATAAATATATTTAAAAATAGCTTATTCCTGCACTTATTCCAGTCATTTCAGTAGCCTTATAAAATCTTTTGTATTTTCACCACAGTCACACAAACGTTTCAAGAAAAAAAGTCATTAATAGTCATTCATTTTGAATAATAACACCTCTAGTGCCTAGTGTGTATAATAAATATTGTTTAACTAATTAGAGATGGCCTATTTTTCTAAATGTCAAAACAATGAACACAGTCATTATGGTAGTTTAAAAAAATATATATTAATAAAAAAATAAATATTTAAAAAAATGTGTACAGACATAATGTTCCAGTCATTTCAGTAGCCTATAAAATTTGTTTAATTTTACATGGAGCAGGTCACCTCATATTGGATCACATGACCAATAAAAAATATAAATAAATAAATAAATAAACCCCCTGTCAGTAAAACCCCTGTTATCATATACTTTCACTCCTGAAATATATTATTCTGGATTGTGGGTCCTGTTTCTTCCATGGTTTAAATAATAAAGAATACATATTTTAAATGTGGTCTTAGACTTTTGGACCCATGCAGAAAGTGTGAATAAATGAATAACAGAAGAGTGGAATTTTTGGTGGAAGGGAAACGGTCCTGGGCTGTTTTTACCTAACCAGGACAAAAAGAAGAAAAAGCTTCAAGGGTGATGACATCACCGGTTTGGTAGTGCAGATGTTGAAGTGCCAGTGGGGAGGAGTTAAAACAGAGCTCGATTACTCCCAGACGCATAGCTGACCAAAGACCACCTGATTAGAAACAGCAACCCGCTGGCATGCACTATAAGAGCTAATCAGAGAAGTTTAAGGAACCTAAAAGAGAACACATGGGCACATATGTAGGTCAGGACCAGTGAGCCCCTCTGAACACCCCCGAGAACATCAGAAAGAGACAGTGACCTCATGTTTGCCATTATAAAATACTGATTCTGAGTCACATTAATCACAATAGGCCCTATAATAAAAAATAAAAGGTTGGGTGAAATTCAGATTTGAATAATTTCAGTACATTTGTCATAATTTTAATTAAATTAGCCGCACACTACCAGAGAAACCTCAGAATCCTATCCCATCTGTTTAATAAACCAATTTCACTGTTTCTGTAAGTTTCTGTAATACATTTCCTGGAATTTTAATCATAATGACATGGAAGAGGCATTTCAAAGTAATGTAACACAACAGTCACATAAAAGTTTTGTGCCAAAACATGAATAGCATAATAGTCTAATACTAATTAGTAAAATACTGTTTTTTTTTCTTTGTTCCCTACTGTGTACTAATTATAATTGAACTAAAAAGAATTGGGGTACAATGTTCTTCCATAAAGGTCCATCAAGTTCATTTATTTAAATACAAAAAAATCTACATTAATTAGATTTTTAAATTTCAAACAGATTTCTGATTATTAATATCTCTGGAAATGCCCCATAAATTGTGTGTTTGATAACATGTTAATGAGTGATTCATACTTAAAAAATAATATGAATCGTTTAAAACTGCAGATAAATATCTTTGAATTTCATTCAATTTAAATTCTACTTGTCTGATTCAAATTCTGGAGCTGAACTGAAATTTAAAAAAGGCATTCGTATTTCAATTCTGAGGGGCACACATCAATGTCATGATAACATGTGCAACATGTACAACTTAAAGTTAATAAAGAAATGTGGTACAGTCTGTTTTTCAGCCAAATTTTCAGATGCTCCACAGCAGCATCTTTTCAACTGCAGAATCCTACCATCTGCTTTGTGTGCTGATCAGCCTATGTGTTTTGGTGTTGTGATATATGTGTTTGAGAGCGTGCAGGTGATGTGTTGTGTTCATGATTTGTGTTGCTGATGTGTTGTTTCTAAGGGAGTGAGTTGGATCGGTCTGTTAAATGCTGGGTTATGACATTGACCAGCAATGAGAACTGAGTGCAAGTATGTGCACTTTAACAGTAGCCAGAACACTCAACTGCCAAAAAAAAAAGGTTATATACAAAAAGAGTAAAGTTTCTTCAATAGTTCTTTGAAGTATCCTATATATGGTTAGGCAATTTTAGATGGATATAGTTTTTGAAAATATATAATATTGTATAATATATAATTATTTGTTTGTTTGCAGTTTAACTTAAAGGGTATTTTAACTCTAAAATGTGTACGGTAACTTTTTGCTTTAGGTCAGCATGTTTTTAACAAAAACCTGTGCAAAAACATAAAAGTAGGATAATAAATTAAGTCTGCTGCATAAATTCTGACATTACATGTAATTGATCTAGTGTATAACTGGACTTAGTCAGCTGAATTTGAATAGAGCCTTGAATAGAGTAAAATGAGCCTGCAGTTGAGACAGCACATTCACTACAAAGACAACTCTTTCACTGAATGAGAAGGTGGAGATTCACTTGAGATCCTTATTGGTTACATCACAGTGTGTCTCTCGGGGTACCCTGTTTAACACTCCATGTGACAGAGATAGCTGGCTTTAGGAATCAGACACATTTATCAAGCCTAAGAAGACAGCAGCCGAAGGGAGCCGGCCTGCGCCCGGCCTGTGCAGTAACTGCTGTTGACAATTTTGTCACCTTCTGGAAGATGAATAGGTGAAAGGCTTTGAGGGATGAGGGGAGAAGAGACTGGGAACGTGTGATCCCCAGTGGAGTTCTTGACAGTCTGTAATCTGCTCTTCACTAGATCTGGCCGTCACCCTTCATCGTCTCAGATGGCGCCCCCTGCCAAACTTTGTGTGAGAGCCCCGTTTTCTCTGTCTTCCCCCGGCTCTCTTTTTCTTCATCAACACATGACTTTCAGAATGAAATGTAACATGAGGAACTTCGAGAAAGATGTAAAGCTCCAACAAGAGGCTCATGCTGCGTTCAAGTCATCCTGGGAAGTCCTAATTTCAACGTGATGTGCGTAAGGGATTTTGGACGGAATAAAATGGGCTCTCTGGACAGTTTTTTCTATTTTTTTCTTTTTCACTCCCAGACAATTAACCCTATTCATATGTTAATTGTTTCTTATATAGGGACACATGGCATTTTCATAATTTACAGGGTTTAGTCTGTGATTTTATTGCCATCCGAATGCAAAATGTCTGTGTTTTTCTCCCACCACCCGTGTAAAAATGACCTACAGTTTTTTACCGAACACCAAGGTCGTGCGATAACTGCTCTTTGTTGTAGTTGGCATTTTAAAGACGTACACTTACTGAATGTGGGCAAGTATTTGCAAGAAGAATATTTCATCACCGCTCCACCTCCACTGGAGCTGTTAAGATCAAAAAGAAGAAAAGCCTGTAAACATTTGGGCCATTATGGCAGTAACAGGTATGCAATACAATTTTTAAATATGTAGCATGTGCATTATACATTACAAAACATAAACCAAGAAGATTTTGTTTGCCTTATGTAAATTAGAGGTTGCAGTAACTTATTTCTGCTATAATTTTTACATTTTTAAAATGATATTCATCATGTTGAGAGATAAAATGCAAGGCCATTTCAACTATAGCATATTCCTATTTTTAAACAGGAGATTTAAATAATAAAATAATAATAATTTTCCTATTGCTAAATAAGATATGAATTTATTCTTATTATTCCAAGCACATGACATTTCTATTTTATCGAATCGCTCTCGCGGTACTTTGATGTCACACCGATTGGTGTGCTCACCACCTCTTCAAGTCGAATACATCTTAAATCTGCAGTGGTCAGGTGGTACAGCGGTCACGTGGTACAAGGTCGTAGCTCTTTACGAGTTTACACATTGTAATTACAAGTTCTACAAGAATGTAAAGCCATTTTGCAGGTCAGAATAATTACGTTATTATGACATGGAGTGAACGTAGCTTCAGAACTCCCTCCTCCACCTTGAAAGAATCGCCATCCCAAGACGTCCACATGAGAAACAATTACCGTCCAAATAGGGCTAAAGACAGGATTTTATCTCTAATTGAGAAACATACACTAAAAAATGCTACAATTAGCTCATTAGCATTTTCTTATTTATTGCAACCTTCATGTTATTCTGAGTTGCATGCATTCTACGCAGAATTCCTAATATAGCCTACCGGAGTTGTCTGCGTGAAATAAGGCGGAAAGAATCCCCAAATTAAATGGTTGTGAATAGTTTTGTGAAGCTATTTCAAGTTTAGTGCTGTATTTCAATATTGATTTGTTATATTTTTACAGTTTGTTTTATGCAAACCACTAGGCTAGATTGTTTAAAACCAATGTAGGTGTATTCATTTAAGCTAATCCTCTAGTACAAGGACTCCCAAGTAAATAAATATTTATTTGAAGCACCCCCTGAGTGTTACGCAATGTGGTGGTGGAAACAGCAAGAAGGAGAACGATTATAAAGGTATTTAATGACAAAACTCAGGAACCAGGAGAAAACGTCCTGGTTGCGTATGCAACCCACCGTTCCCTGAAGGAGGGGACGGAGGACATAGTTGACGTCGACTGAATGGGGATCACGCCAGGGAGCCAATCATCTTCGAGTACTATTGAACGAGCCAATGCGAATTGGCGTGCGTGATGACATCACACACTCCGCCCCCACGGCGCGGGTATAAATACGGAAGTGGATGCATGCACTAGTTGCTTTTCACTGAGGATCCGAGCAAAATTCGGAGTCAGCGGTGGACCAGCGGTTGTGGCAAGGGGACTATGTCCTCCCTTCCCTCCTTCAGGGAACGGTGGGTTGCATACGCAACTAGGACGTTCCCTTTCAGTCGGGATGTCAGACGTAGTCGGTGTCGACTGAATGGGGATAACCATTGAACACGCCACTAAAGCTCCCACCTTCCAGTGCCTAGACAAAAGCCTCCAGAACCCCTCGCAATTTAAGGCGGGAAGGGACAGGACTTAGGCCAGGGAAGTCACTGCTGTTCCTACAGGACCACTGGGAAAGCGTTCCCTGTACAAGGAAAGAATGGATGCTGCGGAAGCCACATCCTGCCCGAAGGGAAGTAACATGTGGAGAATACACATATGAACTGGGCGGATGACCGGGCAGTACAACATATGGAATGTCACTGGGGTGGCTCCAGCCTATGACAGGGGGAGACTCAACTGGACAGTGACGACAGAGCAGGCTCTGCCAAGACAAAGACATGGGCTCGCCGCAGGGAGGCTTACCGTGGAAGAATACACATATGGGATCGCTGTAGGGATCACAGCAGTGGCGGCAGTGGCTTAGTGGTTCATGTAGGTTGTCTACAAACCAGAAGGTTGGTGGTTCAATCCCCGGTTCCACCTGACCAAGTGTCGAGATGTCCATGAGCAAGACGCCTAATCCCAGCTGCCGACGAGCTGGATGGCGCCTTGCATAGCTGACACCGCCGTCGGTGTATGAATGAGTGAGTGAATGGGTTAATGTGAGGCAAAATGTAAAGCGCTTTGGTGGCCATTGGGTCTGTAAAAGCGCTATATAAATGCAGTCCATTTACCATTTACCCAGCCTAGCACAAGTTCCACCAGTGCATAAGAGTGATAGGCCTGGGTTTGGACGTTCCGCCACGTCCGTTGCCTAAGGGTATGGAGGAACTCGACAGGGTTCGGCTAAAAAAGGGGAATTCGACTGGAGCAAAAAATTGCACACGTATCCAGTCCATAGGAGGGGAATGCTGCAGCAAGCCGACACAATGAACCAGGCTTACAGCGAAACTGGCTTCATGTGAAGGGAGCCCACGGGAAGCAGCGGTTCGACTAAGGTGTCGCCCAGCCCCCAACTCTAGAATACCAATTTAAGGGAGAGGTAGGAACCTTGGGCAAATATCCAGGCTGGGGTCTCAGCTTTTGAGAGTTAGCCGGCCCGAATTCCAGGCACAAGTCGTTCCTGATCGTCAGGAAGCTGACGATCAGGACGTGCTTCCCATGCTTCTGCATATGATGTTCGTCATCATATTGAGGGTGAAGGAACAGCCTACTCCAACCCAACTTGCAGGAAAGAGAGCACTGAAATGACCGAACACTCTTATGATCTCCTCACGGAGAGAAGACTTATTCAATGAATAGGTTCCACTTCTAACTTAGTGAAGCACAACTGCCTTATCTTAAGGGGGTGCTTGCAGAAGTGATGGTCACTACCACATATCCTTGTGGTAGCCACCTGAACCTCCCCGTCCAGTTTTTTGAATGCGGGTGCCATCATGCCCCGTCCCTGAAATGTATTCAGGGGAAGTCAGGAAGGCTGTCGAGGGAACTAGGTCTGGTTGGGCCAATAAGGGGCAACTATCAAGACCTGTTCCACTCCTGACTTAGCACAGTAGGTGCAAGCAACATGCGCGCACAAGACAAAGACAGGAGCACTGCTCAACACTATGATGTGAAGATAACTGAGCTTCAGGAGCATATCTGCTCAACACTTGAGTGTGATAAGTTCACTGAGCTTCAGGAGCATTTCTGCTCAACACCTGAGGGTGATAAAAATCACTGAACTTGAGCAGCGCCAAGCGATAATGAATCATATAGCTGCTTCATAGAAGGCTCACTGGGGAACGCATTTCTGCGGGGCCGCCGGGGTCAGCTGAGAGCCAGTGTCTGTCCAAGGGATGTCCGCTCAGACAGAAAACACAACTGGCAGAGGGACGAGTCCGGAGAGGCAACAGATGTAACTGTGCAGCCCCGAAGTGGTCCCTGCCCAGCTGGACCGCCAGTGGATGGAGTCTCCACTCTCCCTGGCCATAGCTGTCGTGAGGCTTGTTGGCGGCACGATTGAGCAGGCCGGAAGAAATTTATAGTGGAATGAAGCGACCTCAGAAGCTTCTGACTCCAAGGAGGAGGTGACGGGCGAGTTGTGACATGCGAGGGAAGCTTAGCACAACAGTCGCGATGTTGTCTTTTCAGACCAGTACCAGCTCGCTGAGCAGCGGTGGCTCAAAGCGAGGTGAACTGCCAATTCGAGGTAACGAATACCAATGTAGTCGGAGGTCGCCCAGGCCTCCGTTAAAGCATGCCCTTTGTACATGGCCCCTCAGTCGGTGTTAGTGGACCTCGTTCTAGGAGCGGTTTGGCCCGGAGAAACGAAGGGACTGAACACTGAGGGTTTGGCAGCAGGCCGGGATGATCTCTTTGTCACACAGGGCGTGCTGCTCTGCCACTCGGGACTCGATCATAAAGCTACTGCTGAAGCGGTCTTCACATGGAGGAAGCCAAAGCGGCTGCGTCTACCATATGCCCCAGGAGCCTCTGACAAATTTTTTAGTGGGACCCTTTCTCACTTCAAGCACCAGCCGAACACACTCTTCTTGAAGAGACGTGTTGGACCGAGTCCTTCTCCTGAACTGAAAAAGAGATTACTCTCCCCCAGTTGACCTGAAGACCCAACTGGCTATGGAGCACTCGAAGGGTAAGACTTGTACTGATACTTCGCACCTTCGAACGCAAGAACACAGAATTATCTGTGGAGCGGAAGGATAGAGATCTGAAGTACTGTCCTTCAGGTTGAACGCTGTAGGCCAACCTTGGGGACGGAGCATTTGAAAATGCATCTGTGTTAGTAATTGAACGGAGGCTTTCAAAAAAGGGACCGTTTCAATTGACACAGGTCCAAGAAGGCCATAACCCACCACATATCTAGGGTACAATGAAGTACGGGTTTAAAGAAACCGGTCTTCATATCGGCTGGAGGAAGAGGCTACATCGCGTCCTTCGCCAGTAGGACTGTGACGTGCGCACGCAGGACAGGAGCAACGCTCAACACGTAGGTGTGATAAATATCACTAATCTTAGGAGATCTCAGCTCAACACCTAGGTATGATGAATATCACTGAGCCAGGGCGACAGCCAAGCGAAATGAATCGCAAGCCGAGTCTGCTGGAAGATTTGGGGCCAGCTGGAGTGGTAGGAAGTATCTTAAGGCTTACACACACTATGCCAGGGGCCAGGGAACCACAGACGTACCCGAGGTGGGGCAGCGGGTGGGCCCGAAGCAGGGTCTGAGTGTGGTGTACGACACTTACCTGTCTCCACGAGACGGCCAGGGATGCGTGAGAAGGCGGATGACCGGGTTCTCGGACCGCACCCAGCTGCCGTGTTGGCGAACAAGAGGGGGATGAGGGGTGCAAGGCTTTACAGGGTCTCACACCGCCAGACTTGCCCTCTTGGGACCCAGGACCAGAGGAATTTGCTCTTTCTTTGAAGTGTGAGTACCGCTTGCTCCGCTTCTTTTGGGAGCCAACTGTGGAACAGACACACACACAAACAAAGACTCCATCCGGCTCACCCGGGGGGAGGGAGTGGATCAGTGACCAACTCCAAGAGCATCCTCCTCCATCCCTGACCGGCCCGCTCCGGAATGCTTTCGCTGTCGCTTTCCACCTGGCTTGGCAGCGCCTGGAGTGGGCTGGGCGTCTCTACTGCGGCCTGCTCCAAGCTGAGGCCTGGCTGGAGGCTGCTGCGGAGGCCCAGCAGGAGCGGCGACAGTGGAGCGCCCTCAGCGACGAGCAGTCGGAGGAACTGCCAACGGTGGCGGGGTGGAGGCAGCAGCGGGCCGCCGGGGCAGGATGTGCCAGATGGCCTCCGTCTGCGCTTGGGCGGCAGAAAACTGTTGGATGCAGTTCTCCGCCGCGTTGCCGACCAGCCCAACCTGGGAAATTGGGGTGACCAGGAACAGATCCTTGTCCGCATCTGCCATATCAACCAGGCTGAGCCAACGATGGTGCTCCTGGACCACTAAGGTGGACATCGCCAGACCGATCCCGCACGCCACGACACTTGTGCCCCAGAGGGTGAGGTCGGAAGCACTGCAGTGCTCACCTGTGAGCGCACGGTATGGGCTACCCTCGTGCATGTCCATGGGTGCCCTGGCCTGACAGACCTGTAGCAGCGTCATGGCACGCAAGAGGAGGCGGCTTGCCCACAGGCTTTGTAAGCTCTGCCCGTCGGAACGGACAAGAACTCACAGGCCTTAGGGGGGAGACGAGGATCCCCCCCAAAAGGCAGCGGCCACCGGACACAGGTGCACCTGTGTCGCAACCGACCTCTCCACTGGAGGGATAGACTCGCAACCCTTCAACGCTCCTCCATCAAGGGTAGTGAGGAGGAAAAGCTATTCAGGCAGTTTTTGGCAGAGAAAGGTGCCGTCCACAACCTGGTAAGCTCTCCATGCACTTCGGGAAAGAAAAGCACTGAGGTGGCGAGCTCAGAACCAGCGCGGCCCGCCCTGAGATACCAATCCTCCAACCGAGACTGAACGGGACACGGTGGAGGGTTCCACTCGAGCCCGGCAGCCTGGGCGGCCCATTTCAGCATAGCTGACATTTCTGGATCTGGCTCAGCCAACGTTACACTCCCAGAGGGAGATAACACAGCCGAGTCGTCATCTCCAGAGGCCAGCTCACCCTCCGATGCTGCTATCAACATCTTATCCTCTGGGGGAACCCCAATTGAAATGGATGATCGGTCCATTACAGAGGGACCAGCACGTCTAACAGGAATTCCATCGGCTGCGGTGTGATGGAGGAGTGAGGAGCCCACAGGGAATGGTTACCGGGCGAGACATCCATCACTATCCTCCGATCACCCATCCCACACGGCACCCGGGGGTGGGGCATGGTAATGGGGACTAGCGCTTCGCGGACGAAGGCAAGTCTCGATCACAACACCGCGACAGTCATATTCCCACAATGGGAACATGAACCGTCCACAAAAGCTGCTTCAGCGTGCTGTAAGCACAAAAACACGTGATGCAACAATTGTGACCGTCAGAGAGGAAAAGGGAACGGCCCCATCCAGAAACGCACTGGTGGAATAATATCTTGAAAAATACGCAAACGCACCCGTGTTGCTCTTTCAGGAAATAGGACCCATCACCAGTGCCGGAGCACACAGGGGAATGACCACGGCAACACTGAACAGTGAACTGAAACAGTGAAGCACTCACTTTTCCGCCCTCTAACCAGCCATCAACACACAAAAACATTTAGAAATTTGTTGCTGTTAAAACAGCAGTTGAGAGCTCAAAGCTCGCGATCACCGCTGCACTCGCGCTTTAGAAACCACCAGCACTGGGAGAGTCTTCCAGAAGAACACAGACACACTCGCTCGTTGTAAACAACAGCACTCTTCAGAGACATCAAACGATCGGCTCCGAAGCGAAAGGCAACTAGTGCGTGCATCCACTTCCGTATTTATACCTGCACCGCAGGGGCAGAGTGTGTGATGTCATCACGCACGCCAATTCCCATTGGCTCGTTCAATAGTACTCGAAGATGATTGGCTCCCTGGCGTGATCCCCATTCAGTCGACGTCGACTACGTCTGACGTTCTCGACTGAAAGGGAACCACACTTAACATTAATGAGAACGGACGAAGACTGAGGGAAAACACAGGGTCTACATACACAGAACAAACAAAGGAACTTTAATTAGATAATGAACAGGACACAGGTGAAGGAGATGACTAATTAGACAGACCGGGGGAAACTGGGTCACATGACTAAACCCAAAACACTATGGCTGCGTTCCAGTCCAAAATCTTCATGCCCTTCACTCGCTAACTTCCCTCCGTCTCGTTCACTCGGATGTACGTCATTGCTTACGTTGCATGAGTGCCCACTACTGGCGGAACCTTTTCAATAGGCTGAATTGGAACGTGCTAAGCCCTTGATCCCTTAGAATCCACAATGGGATTGATTTATTTTATTATTTTTTTCCCTTACGAAATTCTTTAATGTAGCATTCTATATGTATATAGGTGTGTTTGTTTGAGTTGTTTAAATTAAAAAATATATATATATTATATCATAGATTTGTTTGTGGTGGGGTAAATTAGCAATATGCGTTGACGTCACAATCGTGTTGCATTGTGGTATTTGGAGCTGCCTGAAGTGTACATATGAAGTAGACTTGCTCCCTCGGTCAAAATCGAGGGAGCGAAGCCTGTCCATATAAACTTCCCTCGTCCACTTCACAAAGTGAAACGCACTTCCAAATGGCGGCAGGGATTCTCCTGAGGGGAAGTGCTTAGGGAAGTTCGCAAGTGAGTGTCTAAAAGTGGACTGGAACATTGTCTAAAAGTGGACTGGAACATGGACTATGAAATATGGGAGACAGACCATACATGTAACACTGAGATTTTAAACTTAAAGGGATAGTTCAATTTAATATTAAAGATAATTTAAATTCTGCCATCATTTACTCACCCTCAAGTTGTTCCAAACCTGTATGAATTTCTTTCTTCTGCTGAACACAAAAGAAGATATTTGGAATAATGTCGGAAACCAAACATTGACTTCCTTTTTTTTTTTCTTTTTTTTTTTGCATGTTTATAATTCTTTGATGCAGGTTAATGGTCACATGATATGCAGGTAAACAAATTATATATATATATATATATATATATATATATATATATATATATATATAAAGCTTCTTCTATGTTAAAAAATATATATATTTATTTATTTATTTATTAGCTTTCATTAATTATTAGCTTTTCATC
The DNA here is from genome assembly GCF_029890125.1 of Rhinichthys klamathensis goyatoka. Classification (NCBI taxonomy): domain Eukaryota; kingdom Metazoa; phylum Chordata; class Actinopteri; order Cypriniformes; family Leuciscidae; genus Rhinichthys; species Rhinichthys klamathensis. Next base: position 3,052,979 of record NW_026606637.1, read on the forward strand.
AACTCACAAACCCCTGCTTTTACCCCAGATTGGGACAACATAAAAAAATAGCTTTTGCTGTTGTTTATTGTGTATTTGTTTTGTTTTGGGTAGCTCAATATGTTCTTTCTGACTTGAATGTGTGTCTGATATTATAAGAACAGCTGCCCAACTTGGATGTAGGAACTTCTCAGGCGGACTTGAAGGCAGCATATGCATCTTTATTGTGCTATCTCTTAGAATCATGAGATTGGTAGTATGGTGACACAAGCACGTCTCCTCAACCTCATGTTCATCAACAACACACAAAATGCATACAAATTAAATTGTACCACAAACATTCACAATTGGCTTTATGCCACAGCTTCACTACTTCCTGAACTTCAGCCAGCCCTTTGTTTCCTGTCTGTCATTATTGGACAAACTGATTAATCCAGGTGTGCCTGGCCTCAGTAACAATAATCAGGCACACCTGGATTAATCAGTTTGTCCAATAATGACAGACAGGAAACAAAGGGCTGGCTGAAGTTCAGGAAGTAGTGAAGCTGTGCATAAAGCCTATTACAACTAAATTCTCACTCAGAAGCTCAGGGATTAAAGAAAATGCAAAGTTTCCCCACTAGTTACTTGATGGCGTCATTCATGCACACTCAACTCGTAAACACGATCATTCCGACATGACTTAGACGAGGCATTAATGAAGATGACAGACAAGAACACAGGCGCTCAAAGAAATCCGTCCATCACAGGCTGATTTTCAGAAAACACAAAAGCTCGTCACTTGAGGACTCATCAGGCATTAATTGGCCTGTACTTTATTGTGTTTTTGCAGGAAAAGACCCTTCCATCCAATCAAAGTGTTGAAAAGGTCCTTCAGGATTTGAGTGTGATGGGAATGGCAGTGGCTCTCCAGAGGTCTAAGTAGGAAACTGGATGATGAGCGGAAAAATGCTGTCCTTTCTGCCCACTGTACACCTCACAAGTGCAACCAATTAGAGTAATTGAAAACAGGAGGCATGTCCAATTAATAGTTTGTTCAGAGAAAGCAGAAATGGTGCAGAGTGGTTTGAGGCAGGTCGAAAGCAGGAAGAAAATTGGCAATTATTTACGTCTCACATGCCAACGCCATTATCTGCCCATTCACTCTCAACAGGGATTCCTGTAAATAAACAATGTAACGGACAAAAAAGCAAGGGGTGGCTGGTGGGCGGTGGAGGGCAGAACAGGACCACCAGGAGAAAAAGGTACTCGTGACGGGAGGCACTGAACCAGAACTTTGCATAATACCCCTTTAGGCAAAAGCGGCAAACTGACAGGGGCATCTGAACTGCGGACATGCCTTACTTGCCAATAGAGCCATTAGGAAGGCCTGGTGCGGAGTTTTGCCTTCACATGTCAAATCATGCATGCTCTCTCATCTTTTCCTCACCAGACAACACATCAAAACCTTTCCCGTTCCATTCTGCCGACACCGCACACGGCAATTTATATTGATCACTCTGACATTCCGCTTGTGAGTGCGATCATTCGACGGTGTGGCAAGATTTGGGCAGCACTTACCGCTTCCAGAATATGGCAGGAGATGTGCCATAAGTAGTTTGCACGGTGGGGGGAGAGCATCTCTGCTACATTTGGCCATTTTTTATCTGCGTGTTTTTGTGTGTATTATGGGAGTGGATAGAATTAGCATATAAACTATTCGCTCGCTTGGTGATTTCTGCTTTGGTGCAGTCAGCCAGATCGTTCTACTGACCTTTAAAAACCTTACAAAAGTCAATCTAAAACTGTCTAGAGTTAACTTTTTGTGGGGTGGGGGTGAATTAATTCCTTTAGGTTCAACACACATAAACATGGCAGCCATTAGCAAATTTTGATCTCCTACTATTATGTGCTAATTTTCAGACAACTGGGAATCTGGACCCTGCTTTAGTAATTGTACAGCTACAAACTGCAGCGTATACGCACACGGTCAACTTAATGAAGACCCTAGGCACCACAGTAAAGGGCAGTTTGAGTCACAAACATTGATGAGTGATGGAGAAAAAGCAAGTTACAAAGTTTAAAATGCAGATATGTGTGTCCCAATAGATTTAGACATAAAGAGTTTAAATATATAGGGACAGATTCAGATCGTAAATGCCATGACTAATATAAAGTCACTGGAAAATAACATCCTGACAGGCCTAAAGGTGATTGTAGTCAAGCCCTTTATTTGTGATTTATCCTGAGCTGTGACATGAAATGCAACAGTGAAAAATATGTCTTAAAAAAGCAGTCACTGGCCAAACATCTTCTATAATATAATGAAACATGAACTATTGAAAATATTGAAATATTTTGCTTGCAAAAAAAAAGGACATATTTAGCAAAATTTTGTAGTTGAGTCATAATAAAAAATTTGGTGAAAAACCTGTCCCTTCAATATTCAGTTATTAATACATTTACATATATATATATATATATATATATATATATATATATATTATAAGGTAATACATTTCTAATAAAACCTTATAATATAATCATAATAGTGTGGAATTTTTGAATATTGAATATTGTTTTGCACACTTAAAAAAATCGAATTTGTCAAGTGTCTGGGGAAAAACTTTCTACTTCATCTGGTACATTTCTATAATATCCACAGTTATGTTTTGCTAATTTATTGATGAGTTTTTTTTAATAAGTGAGAAATGTAATAATCCATTTTAACAATTAATTTAAGTTAAATGTTTTTGTTACATTGTTTTGGTAAAAAAAAAATTAAATGAATAGAGTATTTACATTAAAAACAGAGCAAAATCCAATGAATGGAGCCAGATTAGTACTATCTGGTGGAAATCAATGTCCTAGATCATCCACATGCCAATCTTGGGGGAAACAGTTACTGGCTGGGAGGGTAAGTTTGGTTAGGCAGAGCAAAAACAGCAGAAGTTTTCTACGTTTTATGCAACCTGTGTGTGTGTGTATGGGAAGAGCTACTTCCAAACTGTGATGGTTGGGAATGTGTGATTGGTTGGCATAGGGATAATCAACAACATCAAGTTTAGGTGTCTTACAAAGAAACATTAATGCTAACAGTGTAAACTGTTTGGTATTAATAATTTTTTTCTTATAATTCCTGTTACCAAACTCTGCGTGTATAGAACAGGATTGAGGTCAAGGCAGTAACCCAATCCCAGCAAGGCAGATGGACCACCTGGGAGGCTGTCACCGACAGGTCCATCACGTGGTCTGATCTATGGAAGTTGCCCCAAGCAAGGCTACGTTTCTTGATCAGAGCCACATATGACACTCTCCCAAGCCCCCAAAATCTGCACTGCTGGTACGGCACAGAGGAGCCCTGCCAGCTTTGCGGCCACCAATCTCCCAGCCTCCAGCACATCCTCTCTAGCTGCAAGACTGCGCTGACCCAGGGACGCTACGGGTGGCGTCACGACAGAGTCTTGCGAAAGTTAGCAGAAGCCATTGAAGCACGCAGGCTCGAAGTGAACCGTGCCAGCCCATCAACATCACACCCGCCCATCCAGTTTGTTAGACAAGGGGGAGAGGCACTCAGTAGCACAGTAACAGAGTGGTCCTTGCTGACACCTGGAGGGGAGTGGGCCCTTAAAGCTGACCTGGATCGCCAGTTGAAGTTCCCTCAGGAGATCGCCATAACCTCCCTCCGGCCAGATATCGTGATTTGGTCCATCGTCACAAAGACAGTCGTTATGGCCGAACTGACCGTGCCATGGGAGGATGGGCTGGAGGCTGCCTTTGAAAGAAAAAAGGAGAGGTGTGCGGAACTGGCAGCTGCATCCGCACAAGCTGGGTGGAGAGCATACACCTACCTAGTGGAAGTTGGTTGCAGGGGCTTCACTGGAACCTCCATCCAGTGACTCCTCAAGACCCTTGGAATCAGAGGTGCCAAACTGGAGAGAGTCCTCAAAGAGCTGGCAGAAGAGGCAGAGCAAGGGAGTTTTTGGCTCTGGCTCCGTAGAAAGGACAAGGCTTGGGGGAAAGACGGATCCTAAGGCTGGCTGCAGGGTGCGGCAGGGAGACGTCCCTGTCGCTGCTCCACCACCCGGAGGTGTTCCGGGATTAAAGGAGCGAAACATCAGTGAAGGGTGGCTCCCGGCTGACGACCCTGCAGCCGGACCAAAGGCACTGGTGGAAGTGCGTCAGGCAGAAATGCCTTGCAGGTGGTCTCACCTGTGCTTACAACTACAGTAAGTACATGACTTGAGGTCCTGAGTCCAGGGGTTGCACCAGCGGTAAGTTCTAGTTCGTAAGTTCTTTCTTAAATTGGAACGAAGTCCAAGTCCACACTGGCTTAGTAACTACTAGTTTGTAACTAAATCTGTACTTTATTCGGTTGAACCATTTGTTCTTAAAGGGATAGTTCTCCCAAAAATGAAAATTGGCCCATGATTTACACACCCTCAAGTCATCCTAGGTGTATATGACATTCTTCTTTCAGACGAATACAATAGGAGTTATATAAAAAAAAATGTCCTGGCTCTTCCAAGCTTTATAATGGCAGTGAATGGCTGTTTCTGTTTTGAAGTCCATCAGAGTGCATCTATCCATGATAAAAGGGCTCCACACGGCTCTGGGGGGTTAATAAAGGCCTTCTGAAGTGAAGCGATGCGTTTGTGTAAAAAAAATACCCATATTTAAAACTTTATAGACTAAAATCACTAGCTTCCGGCAGATGGCCTACGCAAGTCGACTTACGCCAAAAGAGTAACACTTGACGATGTATGACGTAGGATGTAGGAGTAGCATAAGCTTTGACACCTCTCGCGGTTCAAACAAACAGGGCAGGGCAACAAACTCAAGCTCCTCTGACATTTCTCTTTAAAAATGGTCATTTTAGACTTCTAATTCGTGACTGGTGTTTAGTTTTGCTCTATCCTCTGCGCTTCCACGTTCATCAATGCGTCAGGGTCAAGGGTCACTCTTTCGCCGTAAATCGATGTGTATGGCCGTCTACCGGAAGCTAGTTATTTTAGTCGATAAATAAAATAAAAAATAAGAAATGACATTTATTGATTGGGACATATTTTATTTGACATGCACAACACGGAGCGATGGGACAGATGTTTAGGACAGGTTTGTGTTGAAGAGCCGTGAACAAAGTAATCTTCACACATAATGTTCTCTCTCTTAAAATGTAAGCAGGTGTAAATGTCAGCATTATATATCTCATTATAATATATGTCTAAAGAATGAAAGTCTGTCAGGTTAAAAAAAGAGCTTATTAATGCAGTTTAGTCAGTTTGCTATTTTATTCCAACCGTTACTCCTGATCAGGGGCTTCCATAAATATTTAGTTTATACGTAGAGTTACGCATTAACTAAGTCTAATGGTGCAACGCAAAAATTTGTAATAGTCCGTTAGTTGTAACTCAGTGCCCATTTACGTCAAAGTTGTAACTTACGCACAGCTGGTGCAACTGGCCCCAGGTCAAAAGAAATTTGGTTCTACAGTTTCTGAAAGTATTTTTATATGTATGTTTTGGTTGAGTGAATTCCATGTTTGAAAGATTCTCTTGATAGTTTTACTAACTCTCTAGTTAGGTTTCCTGAGCATAGACAAACATGTCTTGTCAGACTACAGAGAGCTAAGCTAGAGCTACCCGTGATTGACCTTGGTTTGACCTCTGTGCTGTGGAGGTGGCAATTACTCAACACCTAATTCCGTGACAAATGTTTTAAAGATCTGGATTGAGATGAGATTTTGAGCGATCAGTTTGTTCTTATCTTCAGCAGCTAATGACATTCTGAAGATCATCATCATTTCCTCTGCAAAGCCTCGGTCTTCCCGAGAGGCAGCGTTAAATGAACCTCGCTCAGGCCAAATCAGCTTAACTTCCTCTCAGCATGATAACGATACCGTCTCTTGCCCCCGGGACGATTCTCTCGGTGGGTGAGTGATGACAAACACCCCCATCTCCATCACCCACCGCATCAGTCCCAATCTTCCAGATAAACGAGGGTAACTGGAACGACGACTTGCATATCTCCATAAAAATAACAGTGGATGAGGAAAGCCGTTTCCCTTATTTGGCTTCAATGGTGGGGATACTTTACACCGTAGCATGCCAAGTTACAAGCTGCGCATAATGTAAATTCTTTTGAAAAAGTAGTTAGCTTAAGGAGGTTTAATGCCTCGAGGGAGTTATCCATTAGGGTAGCTTTTAATGAAACTTGTTGGCAACATTACAAGCTACTAAGAAAAAAATATATCTAACATTGTAATACAACATCATTAGCTAATACATGGATTTGCCATGGCAGAAAATGGGCTCCCTTTATAATTACTAAAAATCTGTCAATCATTGCAATCTCACAAAGTTCCGTTATAATCAATTAAACTGCCTGCACAATTAATCTCTTATTTACATAATGTCTACACTTTGTTCTAATGAGAGGATTTGTGAATGTGCAGAACTCAGAATCCACTCACTGCTCAAAACTCTGGAGTTTTTGTTCGATGTTAACTTAAACACCTCTGACTGGACAGCTATGTTTAATAGAAATCTTATAAATAGAAACCTTCCACATACGCACTGGATTATTTGCCAAATCTTTCGCCAATATGCTATTATTACAACTGACCCTAAACCAGCAGTAATGAGAAGCTTTTCCCTCTAAAAGCAATCAGAGGCAGCAGCAGGCAGCATTCAATGCTATAGGCATGCTCCGCCTATAGATATATAATTAATATATAATAATATATAATATATAATTAAACTAGAGCCATATTTTTCTGGCACAAAACTATTAGGGTTTTTTTAATGAATTAATCTTAATTAGGGTGACAATCTTAAAATGTATTAAATCTTAATAATCTGTTAAAAACTAAATAAAATGCCATTTAGGGAGAAGAATTGGTGACGTTTATTCGTCTTTCCAATGCTATATATGTGAGAGAGGACCATTTAAGACAAATTGATTCATTACAGTGAATCAGACTGAGAGAGTACTTAGGACAAACCAATGAATCGCACTTTGCAGTCTCTCATATAAGAGAGAGGACTGTTTTTAATGAATAATATACAAGAATTAATCAAATTTTCCAAAGAAACACATGGAAAAGATGATCGTTTTGGACAAATATATTCACTGGAATGAATCGGATTTAGAGAGATGACCATTTATGATGAACCGATTCACTTAAAGGAATTTAACTTTCCAAACCTATGCGAGGAAAAAAAATGACAATTTTGGACGAAATGATTAATAGAATGATTTCACTATAGAAATTATTTAGACTTGTCTTGAGGGATGAACTGATTCACAAACTGTCACTAAAATGAATCACACTTACCAACTCTAAATATAAGAAACAGCTACAAGCAAAAACAAAGTGACGTTAAAAACAGCAATGTTGCATGTGGTTGCTACACCGCTATACTCTTGGGAAAAAGTAGCTTGTTAAAAAGCTACACTATTTTGAAAGCAGCTGATCTACTGTCATGCTACTGAAAAATGTAGTTACTACTGTCACTACTTTTAGTTAGCTACTCCCAATTCTATTGAGCACATTTCTGTTTTACTCTTTTTCTTTATTCCTGTCTCTCTCACTTTCTCTCTCTCTCTCTCTCTCTCTCTCTCTCTCTCTCTCTCTCTCTCTCTCTCTCTGATTGATGGGATGTGAGTTGTGGTATACCGCACTTGCTCAAAGTTCAGACAAGCTTAAAGATGTCAGTACCAGCAACCTTATGGATAAGCCATGGACACCTTCTCACTGTCTCTTCTGACAGCGTCAGCGAGAAGACGGACTGATGAGGAATGAGACCAGGAAGATGGATGCTGTGCAAGGAGAGCAGGAAGATGGATGAATGGGAAAGGTGCGAAGAAAGATGGATAGATGTCTTAACTGTCAAACACGTTACCAGTCATGTGTGAGGGGCATCAGTCTTAACTGAGTCCAAGACTCCAAATTAAATCAATCGCAGCAGAGCATGATGCATCAATTCCTAATCATTCAATACCACTTTGTTTTTCAATCGTAGGATCAAGTTAAGAACAAATTTGAGTGTTAAAGCAGCTGTATAGTATAGTTAGCACATGCACAGTAAAATCTACAGTGTTGAAATCCCGGTGTTAAGTAAAGTGTTAATTTTCTGGTGTTGAATTTCAAGGGATTAACACTGCTAGTGTGAACCGCACCCTCTGGCTGGTGAAAATATGTAGAGTAAAATCTAAATAACACCGAGAGAGTGTAACTAGTCACATCCGGGACATTTACGAAACAAGCTGAAACTTTTTTCACAGACGCCATTTTCTTTGACTCACGATGCAAGGCATACGAGGAGGAAAAACGCATTTAGTGTTTTATTGTTTTATAACAATATGTATGTGCTGTGCACGGCTAAACCGCTCTCAGAGGGACATTTCTGTTGACGCGTGATGCGGAGCAGACCAGGATGAGGTTGCTTTTTAACAGGGAAACGACGAAAGTAAGTGTTTTATCTAATTTACAAAATGTATTTTATTATATATTGATTTATAACTATATTTAAATGCGCTGCGCTCTTAAACGAGCCGAAACTTTTCTCAAAGGCGACATCAAACGACGAGGAGGTTTGCTTGTTACGTTGAAAGGGAAAACACCGAAAGTAGGCCCTAAGTGTTTACAACATCTATTTTTGTATCTTCTTTGACTCGTGACGCAGTGCAGACACGGAGTTTGCTTTTAACAGTGAAAACACAGAGTAACTGTTTTAACTCATTTACAATACGTGTTTTAAAATGTTATATTGTTTTATGACAATATTTGTGATGAGCAAATATCATACAGTATGTATTTATCCTCAAACTATCTTTTACTCTCGATTCTTCCGGCAGCTGACTATTTAGTGAGATTTCTTAAGGTGCGTGTCTTAATTTATTCTTAAAGGGTTAGTTCACCCACAAATGGAAATTCTGTCATTAATTACTCACCCTCATGTCATTCCAAACATGTAAGACTTTCTTTCATCTTCACAACACAAATGAAGATATTTTTAATGAAATCTGAGAGCTTCCTGTCCCTCCATTGACAGTGCACGTAACTACCACTCTCAAGCCCCAGAAAGGTATAAAGGTACATCATTAAAGTACTCCATGTGACTCCAGTGGTTTAACATAAATTTGATTAAACTACTCAAGTGCTGTGTTTGCAGCAAAAAACAAAAAAACATTTACCACTTAATTTATAAAATATTAATTTCCAACGTGCGTTCATGAGAACATTACAACTCGTGCATGTTGTTGATGCGAGAGCAGATGTTGCGTGAACGTGCATTGAAGATTCATATTTTGTAAATAAAGTTGAGTTAAAATTGTCGTAATAAAGTCGTAAAATTGAGGTCAAACTACTGGAGTCACATGGATTACTTATGATTTCCTTTATACCTTTCCGTGGCTTTGTAAGTGGTAGTTGAATAGGCTGACGATGAAGGGACAGAAGTCTCTTAGATTTCATTAAAAATATCTTCATTAAGTGTTCCGAAGATGAGTAAAACTCTTACTGGTTTGGAACAACATGAGGGTGAATAAGAATGACAGAATTACATTTTTTGGATGAATTAAATCTTTAATTTACTTGGAAATCAGTAAATTCTTAATCTAACCAAAATAGTTTCTTGTTTGAGTCATGAAAGTCTAAGATGATTGAACTTTTTCCACCATAAACTTGCTGTATTTTTAAAACACAAATGGTATTAATTGCAATTGGTCTGGTTTTGTGTTGTCTAGGGAACCAGCACTCCAGGATTTTTTGATAAAGTTGGATCTGCACAGCCTTTCCTGCTCTGTGAAACAAGCACTGAACTTTACTGTTAGCAACTGGACACAACTGATCCACTCATATCTGTTGCAAAGTCGAAGGTACTGAATCAACTTCACTGACACAGGACTTACATTCACTGGCATGTACAGGACTTGAAGTATTACAGACCATTTGATAAGCAGCTTTCATATAATTCTGATGAAAGAAATGCCTATATTTTGCCTTCATCATTTATTTTAAAAGTTAACCTATGATGTAAAGGGGCTTGTTCGTTAATAAAAAACTTTGTTAAAACAACTGTTTGCATTTTGCCTTTATTTTTAACTTTACAATGAATACAGAATTCATCTATGATCCCAGACTAAGGTTACAATTTAACTTTCTGGATTGTTTTGAAATAAAGTTTTGAAAGAGTAATATAGAGTGATGTGTTTATTTCAAAGTGAATTTATTCTTTTTAGATTAAATGATTTGTCAGTTTATTTTACAGTTCTTTAAAGTAGGTAATGCAGAACCCGTCCCTAATAAAAAAAAAAACTGGTAAATCCTTTAGTGTTTTTATTTGTAAAAAGGTGTTCTACCAGAAAGACTCGGGAGATAAGATACTGTACAATGATGCATTTTATTAACAGCCCAGCAAGCCATACAGTATATGCAATAAAGTTCTTTGGCGTAGGCCCCGTCCATAGCTCGCAATCCGAGGGTCCGGACTCTGCATTTCCTGCCTGAAGACGAAGGCAGGGGCGCAGCCGACCCCCCAGGAGGTATAGGAAGGGACCATCCTGGTGGTGGTGGGGAGGTTGGAAGGGAAGGAACCATCTTGGAGGTGGTGGGGAGGATGGAGGTCAATGGAAGCGTCAGCATCTGCGAACTCAAACACGTGTAAGTACCGGTCTTTTATACCGCAAGTATTAGACGCGATTGGATAGATGAGAAGGTAATACATGACATAACAATTGAGTCTTCCTGGCGGAACTTACGCTACGCTTTCATTTCTATCAACACCAGGATGGTGTAATATTTGGGGGTGTGCTAGTTTCTCATTTCTTGCCCTCACTTCTGTCCAGAATGTTCATTTAAATGTCAAAAATAGAGTTTAAATGTGCAGTGGGTAATTTTTGGTACCTCTAGTGGCACCAAACAGAATTGCAACCTGCGAGTGGCCTGACAAAGCAATATTGTGTCAATCAAAGAGGTACGTATGATAGGCTCTGTTCCGTCAAATTGGCAAAATTTCTGTGAGATTTCTATGTTCATAGATTATTGCCAATAGGGTAGTTCATACAGAAGTCACTTCCAAGATGCTTTTTGCTGAATCTGCGTGACCAACTTGAACATGTCGCAAAATCTGCATGGGCAAATCTTCCGTCCTCATGCATCGATTCCTACCGAAGTGATTTCGACCATAAAAAATAGTCCATCGACACCTTTGGTCAATGACACAAAGCTTATTTTTTTTTAAATATTAAACATGCAATTCATACAACTGAATACTTGAATACACTTATCATGTGTTTATTAATTCATTTAAATTAAGTAATTTCTAAATCTGATATTTTTTGGGGCCTTTGACCTTTGAATATTTAACTTTTGAATATTTTGACTACACAGTATGTATATTATTATTATTTTATTATATTACACTAAAAAGCCCCAATCGGACAAGACTGTTTTCACAGAGGACATTAGAGAAATTCACAGATTTACTTTGTAATTATAATCCTGTCTGAATCTGCTAAGTCTGTCTTTTTTTTTACTCCTCTGTAAAAATTCCAGAGCAAATTACCTGTTTTTCAGCAAACACAATAGTTCCCTGAAAAAAAACAAATCTAATCCGAAATCAAATGCCTCCTGTGAAATTCATTTAAATAAGGTTTTTATGATAAATGAAAAATGATATAAAAATAATTCATTAAAAGACCTACGGTAAACCACACTCCTGCCTCTTTAATAAATGTAGAGAGGTTAGTCCAGTCTCATTTGGTACATAAAATCACAGATGTCAGAAAATAATTTTTATCTCAAATGCTGTTTTAAAAACTAGTTCTGTTTGAATAGGGCTTTGTGTCAACGATCTACTTGATTCATTCAGAGTTCATTCATTCATTCAAAGTTCTGTAAACTTGAAAACTCCAAGAAACATTTTCCATGCAAGTTTCTCGCATGACTGGCACACCTGTCGAGAGTTCATCTGTCCCATGAGTCTCACAGTTCGACCTTTATTCCTCATTTTCCGTAGGCTGGTCCTGATTTGGTCTGGGTCGTGAGGCCAGCGTTCATCCAGTCCTCAAGTAAAGAGCACCAGAACAGCTAAAGGCAAATTCCAATAGTTTTCCAGCAGGGGCTTCAATCCCCACTGAGAGTGTTGATGGATCAGAACACAACGAGGACAGGGGTGGGTATCGACGCAATCACTCATTGAGAACATACGGAGAGCCAACAGGAGAACAGGGTCTGATAAACACTCCGTCTGTGCACAAATCAATTAGAAGAGGGCGTCTAAATGTCGGCACTGGGGTGCGTTCAAACACATGCGTACAAACACACCCTCAAAAAGCATTACAAGAAAACATAGACACATCTCTATTGCTTTATTACATTTTCAAAACGCAGGCGGCAACAGTAGGCATAGCGTAGGGCCTCCACCGGCTTATATGAATAACTTAGAGACCACCGACGGCTGCTCCTGATAGCTGGAAAACTCATGATGGCTTTTGAGTGAGAACTCCAGGGCGGGAAGTGATCGCCACATGCATCTTTGAACTGTTGTCTAACTGCTGGTGGCAGCACAGAGCTGCTGCAGTGCCGACGGCGAGCGGGGTAGAATTGCCTCAGTCTGGGGCCGCCATCAGATGCAGAGGAAGATGGAGATGTGCAGTTAAGAGCCTTGTTTAGTGAGGACACAGATGCTCCACCTGCCTCCCATTGTGAATATGCGTGTGTGATGTTTGAGAGATAGACTGGGTTAGGATTTTCACTTGGGAAAGCCACAAGTGTTTTCCTGTTGTAAATAACCAAAAGTTGTGGCGTAGCTAAATGCATTTTTAAGTAACCTGTTCATAGATAATTTTGTAGCTTTTCTAACAAACAACTAGCAACACATTCTCGCTTCCCAACTCGTCACATAGGCCTTGTTTACACTGCAGGTCTTGATGCCCAATTCTGATTTGTTACCTTTATCCGATTTTTTTTGACAGTCCGTTTGCACGTTCTTTTAACTGTGACCCATATCCGATTCATGTGTTTACACTTGCCATACTATCGGAAACATCGCGCCTGCTTAAAGGGTTAAATTATCTTGCACAGATGGACGAACGCGAAATATGCTTGATGCTAGCTCTGCGATATATGCGAAGTTCGCCAAACATCACCATGATTTTGAGGCGGAGGAGGACGAAAAGTGCAGCCATCGCCAATTGCAGCCTGCGTATATGCTTCAGTTATTGTGTGCGAGAGAGATCTCAGGACTGGTGGGAGCATATTGTGTTTAAATATTGGCTTTAACGAGGAGCAGTGGGTCCGAAATTTTAGGATGAGCAACCAACCTTTGATACGTTGTGTCAACGTTTGTCCACATTCTTCTCCTACGACGACACAACGTTTCGTCGGGCCACTTGTCCCTTTGCAGATGCGCGTCAGGGTTTCTCTCGTCATTAAACCGCGGAGACGTTGCCTAATGCCTCAGAAATTCACAAAATTAACGGAATGCATAGCTCATATAAAAAATTGGATGACTAGTAATTTCCTACTACTTAAAGGATTAGTTCACCTCAAAATGAAAATTTCCTAATAATTTACACACCCCAATGCCATCCAAGATATCCATGTCTTTCTTTCCTCAGTGGAAGAGAAAATAAGTTTTTTGAGGAAAACATTTCTGGATTTTTCTTCGAATAATGGACTTCAATGGACACCAAGGTTTTGAAGTCCAAATCAATGCAGTTTCAAAGGTCTTTGAAGTGCTTCAACCGGCTGTGCACGATCGCAGCTGAGGAAGAAGGTCTTATCTAGCGAAACGATAGGTCATTTTCCAATATATATATATATATACTTTTTAACTACAATTGTTCGGATTGAGCTGATCTGCAACGCGCCGGGAACTTTCATCAAGTTGAAAGGTCACGCTCAATGTCGCCGGCGCCGGCGGAAGTACCGCCCCACTGTTTGCAAAGCGACCGTGCGAAGGAGGATAGTTCAAATTGTATTGTATGTTGAATGACATATTTATGTCTTTGTGTCATATTATTGTTTAAAATGGTCCTTATGTGTGCGTATCCTGGGTGTTTAAATCTCATCGAGCGTGACCTTTTAATGCGTTCCCGGCGCGTTGCAGATCAGCTCAATCCGAACAATTGTAGTTAAAATGGGTAACAAATGGGTAAAATGGGTAGGTTTAGGTGCAGGGGTTGGGTTACATGCTCAAACATGTCTTAATAGTGTAAATAAAATAAAAAATAAATGTAAAATTATGCTGGCTGAATAATTTGAAAATAACACCCCAATATATATGTTATAATGGCAAAAGTATACCCAATATATCTAATTTCATTGTGACAAAAAAATTCCAATGCCCATCATATGTATGAAGCCAAAGGTTTTTCATTGAAAGCAATGGAGTACCCTGCACGTCGAAAAAAAATATGCTAAAGGGGTACCCTGTGCATTAAAAAGAGACACTGAGAGGTCCTGAACAAGCATCAATATGAGTTTGGGGTGAAAATGCATAGCAACAAGCTATCCAGCATCGCTGCAATGATAGCATAGTATGCCCAAAAAGATTATAAATTATATCCTCAGATAGCTAGAAGCATTATGTAGTTTTTAAAATTCTTTGTATTAGTACTTTGAAGAGTAGCTAACTCAAATGAAGTGAAGGTTTGACTGGTTAGCATGGTTCTGTTAGCCCCTGTTACATTTGGCAATTCTAATGCTAACAGATAGCTTTCTCCAGGTGTTATATTCCTTGACCTAAATACTTAGTAGTTTGACTGTAGTTTATCCAGCCCGTTCTCATCCCAAGGCGTCATACATGTGACGCTTTTGACATTTCGTCGAAATCTTACGCACATGGCATCCTTTAGCGTCAATATGAGACGCAGAACCCAAGGCGTCATAGAGGTGACGCTTTTGACATTTCGTCTAAATCCGACGCATGGCATCCTTTAGCGTCAATATGAGACGCAGATCCCAAGGCGTCATAGCCGTAACCCTACCCCAGACCTAAACCTACCCATAACAGTGCGTGTTATATTGACGCTAAAGGATGCCATGTGCGTAAGATTTCGACGAAATGTCATATGACACCTATATGACGCCAAAGGATGAGAATGTGTTGGTTTATCTGCTTTAGATTATGAGTAGCTTATAACTTTGTCGCTGTGTGTCGCTAGTCTCTGTAGCCTACAGTGAAGACACTTGAATGCATTCCTAGTGCTGTCCCTCTAATGTTATTTGGTAGACTGCACACTTTGACTAGGAATTAGCCTTAAATTAATTAAAAGTAGCATCTGCTGTTGTAGTGTTGTGATATTAAACTACAGCCATTAAAGGGATAGTTCACCCAAAAATTTAAATTAGCCCATGATTTTTAAATTATAGTGCCCAGCCTAAGGCACACGTGTGCAATAATCATACTGTCTAATCAGCATCTTGATATGCCACACCTGTGAGGTGGATGGATTATCTCGGCAAAGGAGAAGTGCTCACTAACACAGATTTAGACAGATTTGTGAACAATATTTGAGAGAAATAGGCCTTTTGTGTACATAGAAAAAGTCTTAGATCTTTGAGTTTAGCTCATGAAAAATGGGGGCAAAAACAAAAGTGTTGCGTTTATAATTTTGTTCAGTGTAATTAACAACACACAAACTATCAATGAATCAAACTCACTGACTGTTGACAGTTTCTTTTTCACGCATCATTTTACTATGTCCATGTATGTGGTTACAGTCAAATCATATAAAACAGTGAAATCGTTCCGAAGCTCTGTCCTGTCTTGTCTGCACTCGAGCTCCACTGACAGTCTTCACTCTTATTGGTTGTCGCTCACGTAATTTGCTGCTCATTAGCATAAAGTTAAACTTATGCTGTACCTGAATTTGCTACTACGCCCTAAAAGTATGTACTCTTTTTGTGAAGAAGTTGTTGCTCTTATTGCTTAGTTACAATCATCCTTTCACGTAAACTGTTTTCTAAATACTCTGTATTCTATATACACAGTAGGCTACAATACTATGCTTTGGGACACACTTA
Organism: Rhinichthys klamathensis goyatoka; assembly: GCF_029890125.1. Lineage (NCBI taxonomy): Eukaryota > Metazoa > Chordata > Actinopteri > Cypriniformes > Leuciscidae > Rhinichthys > Rhinichthys klamathensis. The sequence continues at coordinate 3,068,973 of NW_026606637.1, forward strand.
TTTTAATCCCACATACTGTTTAGGATGTATAGTATGGACATTGAGACGCATGGTTTGAACTTCGTTGCATGTCTCGCCAGCGCTCCATTGAAAATGAATGGGATCATGTTGCTTTGTCGCTGGCAGTGTGAACAAAGGCTTTAGAATGCTTCATTACAAAGTAATTTCACCAGCACTGATAACTTGTGATTTAATAGTGTCGAACTGTTAACTTATTTTTGTAAAATCTTACTTAGTTGAACAGATTAGTTTGAGTTAAATGTAATTGCTCTGAACAGAATGAAGTTGATAAACTGACAAAAGAAGACAACAAGTGGTCCCACTCACAGCATGATAATGAGCAACTGAGCATTACCTGAGTCGACTAGCTCCATCATTAGGAGCCTGCTGGGGGAGCTGCCTCTGGACGTCTAATTACACACACAGGATTGTGGTGTCACTCCTAAACTCTGCTGTCATCGGACACAGATGGGGTTTGATACCTTTAATTAGTGTGCGCTGCTCCCTACACACAGCTCTCGGGTGCTAATCAGAGACAACAGCGTGCAGTACATCAACATATGACCCCACTGCGGTCACACTGCACCCCTGCCGGGGCTCATATGCCAGTGGAGATGCAGGGGAATAATCTATTAAATACTCGACAGGAAATCGAAAGAGATGAGAGGAGAGATGATGGCTTGAACTGTGACCAGAAGAGCATGAAGGGAAAATGAAGGCCCACAGCTCTCTCTCTCTCTCTAGAATGAAGAGATTAGATATCTTAAAAAGCAGTAGGAGATGAGTGAGATGCTGGAATTGGTAAGAAGTGTGAGGCATGATTTACGAGTGTGTGTGCGCAAGTGTGTGCATGTGTGAATTTGGGAGCGCACATATGAAAGGACACACTATAGGTGTGACTAACGGAAATGCTGTGCATGTATCAGTAGGTATGTTCGACTTGATGCGGCGCTGCGTTTGACTTGAAGCAGTGCATGCCGGTTAGAAATTCTGTCTGACTTGCGAGTTGCCACGAGATTGTGACATATGCCATCAAAGTACCACAAGAGCGATTCGAGAGCTCTGATGACGACCAAAGACAACGATCATGTGTTTCATGAGGAAATTAGTCTTACATAGCCAGACCTTCAGACTGACGGCAGAAGGTCTGGACTCTATCACAGCTTTTCATGGCCAAGGACCGGCCAAGAGGACGTTTGACTGACATGTAACGCAACCAATCACGGTTCGTTTTGTTCCGCATCATGTTTAGGGGCGTGAAAATATAATGTCGATGTCCCTACAATAACAGACCGTAAATTATTAATTCAAGAAAATGTTGTGTAAGTTTACTGCAACAATGGAGCCGTGAACTTCACATACTTTTGAAAATCCAGCATTTAGTTGATCCTGGTAAGCGCTCATTGTCACAGTTGTAAACACAACGGCTTTCTTCTTCCACGAGGGGTTTTGGCATCACAGCATTTCACGAGTTCACACTTACAAATAACTCAGATAGAATAAATGGTGTGCATATTTGGCGTGCTGTCCGAGGAGAGGGCTCCGGGCTCAGTATTTGGCCTGAACCCAGAGTACTCCCCCCGTATTCCTGCTGTGGAAGGAACAAGCCGAGAGTGAGGTGTCGGGGTGGTGGAGGGTGGAGGTGCTGAAAAACTGTCAAAGAATGTAGGTGAATCGACTGAGTGCCTTTATATATGCTTCCTCTCATGCTGATACAGCCCGTTCTCATCCTTTGGCGTCATACATGTGACGCTTTGTACATTTCGTTGAAATCTTACGCACATAGCATCCTTTAGCATCAATATGAGACGCAGAACCCAAGGCGTCATACAGGTGACGCTCGTCTAAATCCAACGCACATGGCATCGTTTAGCATGAATATGAGACGCAGATCCCAAGGCGTCATAACCGTACCCTACCCCAGACCTAAACCTACCCATAACAGTGCGTGTTATATTGACGCTAAAGGATGCCATGTGCGTAAGATTTCGACGAAATGTCATATGGCGTCACCTATATGACGCCAAAGGATGAGAATGCGTTGGCTGATAGGATAGTCATGATGATTGTTGATGACAAGTTAATTGGATTGATTATTTGAACGTGCTCCTCTCGAACTTTGTTTAGTGAAACATCATTTGTTTCCAGGCGGACCGATAAAGAACGCAACACACACACGTCTCCCGAACATCCTGTAGAATTCAGATCACGACTTCGAAACTCCTGAAGTGTTTCCAGAAAAGTGTGCCATATGCATCAGACATTCAGCCAACGGTATTGGGCGTGACGTCTGAGGCTGAGACTATGTAGAAATGTGCCCAAACCTTAAATCCGAATTTGGAAAAGCAAGGAAAATGAGTAGCCCATTCTACGGAGAATGTCCCCTACCCTTGCTGCAGTAGTCGTTTACATTACTCTACATCAGATTTCTACGGTGGCCGAGACAGCTCAACGCGCTGCAACTGAAGCAAACACATGCAAATAGAAAAAAACGCGTGCAAATAGAAAAAAACACATGCAAATAGAAAAAAACGCGTGCAAATAGAAAAAACACCTGCAATTAAAAAAAAAAACATCTTCATCAGTTTCACAACACATGTGTGCTCCAAATACAGAAACGCGCTGCAAAAGTTCACAACACAACCAAATACAGAAAACGCACTGCAAATAACACAGACCACAACGGAAATGTTTCCAGGGGAACCAAATAAGTGACGGACCCGGCTGGGACATGCTTACTGCTCGTGAGCGTCCCTGTGCCCTACTCCCTTCGAAGGGCAATTGCAGAGCCCTTAAAGTGGGCCTTTGGAGTGAGCAGGGCTCTAGTGTGCTGTTATAGCCGTGTGGAGCGCACTTGATGAAGGGAGCAACGACAGACAACGTAATTTCCTCATTATTTTCACCTGGGATGTTCCCATGACAACGCAGCACGGCGTCCATCAGCTGTTCTTACCACAGAAATATAATGCTGTTAACATAACGGATGCAAATACATTTTTATTTTTAGTTTACAAAAAAGCTTTTAAAATATGCGTTATATATCTGTGTGTCTCAACTTTACAATTTTGGACCCTACGTTACCTAACATTTCTTACGAAACTTTTCTTTATGAAAATGTAATAACATGAAACAATTTGTACAGTGTAACTGATGTATAGATACATATCTTTCCTTCATGTTTTTCTTCTTTATCTTTTTTATTTATTTATTTTAGTTTCCAGCTCATTGTTCTTTTCTCATTTGTATTCTGATGACATTGAACATATTGTTAATACATTTTGTACATTGTATACAAGTTGTATGTCATAAAAAAATGAATCTCTGTATGTTTTGCACAAATAAATAAATAAATAAAGTATCATTTTAAGCTGTAAGCACCAGCACCCATAGATTTATGGATATATGCCAGCACGTCCCAGCCGGGTTCGTCACTTATTTGGTTCCCCTGGGAACATTTCCGTTGTGCTCTGTGTTATTTGCAGCGCGTTTATGTATTTGGTGGTGTTGTGAGTATTTGGAGCACACCTGTGTTATGAAACTGATGAAGATGTTTTCTTAATTTGCGGGTGTTTTTTTATTTGCACGCGTTTTTTTCTATTTGCATGCATTTTATTTTATTTGCATGTGTTTTTTTCTATTTGCACGCGTTTTTTTCTATTTGCATGCTTTTTTTTCTATTTGCATGTGTTTTCTTCAGTTGCAGCGCGTTGAGCTCTCTCGGCCACCGTAGATTTCACTTATGAAGATAGTAAGGAGAGATGACTGACGGGAAAATGACAGAGGATTTGGTGCACAATAGATCCTGAGCATCATTGACAAATAGCAATTCAATGCCCCACATATTGATTTATATACAATATAATTGCCCAACTGTATAATTGCCGATGACCCAAAAGCATAGGAATATATTTTTTCCTCACATCTCATTTTTTTTTTCCATCACCATGTCCCTGTCCTTTAGGGGTTCCGTAGAATGCGTCATTTCCTTTCCGAACATAGTATTCGGCTTCAGGCAGATCCCTAGTTTCATGTTTATTCTGAAACATTCACCTCATCTTATCCTCACAAGTTTGTTTTTATAAGAATAAGAACTATTTGCATGTAACCGTAGTGTTATATTGTGTAATTTATTAAAAATAAAACTGATAAAAATGTAGGCCCACTTTAATTGTGTTTAAATTGTATAGGTTGACATTGAACTTTATTCTTTTTTTTTATCAATATATTTATTATTTTTCACATGAAAAATTCACAGATTCAGTTCAGTACACAAGTAAACAATATATTTTTTTTTTTAAGTTTCTACTTTGTCTTGAACAAGGCAGTTGCAAACAAGTGGCTAAGTGGGACTATAGAGGTTGTCTGCTCTGGGTTAAACGCCATCACAACGAACAGGTAAACTCATCTACTCATTAGTGGCTTTAACAGCCTAATTATGTTTAAATACTCATGCTTTTGCAAACTATTCTAACTCAAACTTTCCAACTTGTAGATTTTAAATAAAGATTGAAAGAGTCGCCAGAAGCTTAGTGCGGATACATTGAAGTCATGTGTTGTTCATAGACTAACTTTCGCTTTTTACTTCTTTACTTCATTTGTGAAAATTGTGTAAGAATCAAACTTTTTTTGGACACTGAGATTATTTTCTGTAAGTCAATGGAGAAGTTCTATTGCCTTTATGTTGAGGGAACCAGGATGATGCTTACTTTCGAGTCATTCTTGCAGCAGTCTGTTCTTTCACTGTAATTCAAATGTAATATTTTTCAAAAGTCACTCTGAGTAAAAACCCATAGCAAATACGTGACCTCCATTAAAGGATACCTTGTTTATCTTTTACTGGTTGTCTAGGACTTGTACTGACAGCTAGTGGCGTGGATGTGACATCACATAAGAACGTTTTCAGTTGCAGATGCTATAAAGACATACCCAATAATTAGATGTGACCATGTGATCTTAACATGTCTGCCCCCATGAGGCTACCTTTTCTATGTAAAATAAAACAGCTTTTGTAAGGCTAATTGATTTTTAAAAGATTTTTCAAAACTATTAAAATGTGTTAAAAAGTTAAATGGTGAAAAAAAGTGGCACCCTGACAAATTCCCCAGCAACTTTTAAATTGGCCTCTCAAAGTTGCCTTACCTCTATGAACATTATTGTAAACTCTGCATAAAAACTGCGGCAAGCAATAATCTCTCAGCAAATAAGACTCAGTGGCCTATTTATACCTGTTATGACTCTAAAAAGATCTGCAAAAAAAAAAAACAGCGGCAGATTTTCACACTCCCTTCTACAAGCCCAAATGACTTTTTCATGAGCCTAATAGGAAATTATGGGTTATTATATTCTGCCGCTTGACACCCTGATTATAAAATAGTGCAACACAAAGAACTGCAGGAGAGTGGGAGAGGAAAAAATGAGCCAGGGAAGAATGTACCACTTTATTTTGAAAAGAATCACATTCTCTAATTCATTACTCTCCCAAGAAGCAATATACACCTCATTACACTAAAATGAATGGAAAAAATAATTTTCCCGCCTTACATTTGCTCATGACTGCGACCTAATCCTCAGGGCCTCGGGGTAACCTACTCCACACCCCCAACATCCACCCTCCGAAAAACTCATCAGCCCTCATTTGCCTCTAATTCAGCTATCTGTTCAAGTTTAACCATCCATCTGCCCCTCTCAGCCGACAGTGGAGGAGACTATAGCGAAATGTATACCATGTTTTACGAGATTTACAGCAACTAAATTCTTCACTAAGAAAAAAGTGTCAAGAGTTTCTTGAGTGTTCAAACATTAAGATAAAGACTGTTAACTAGAAAACAATTATGCGCTGGCCAACCCCAGAGCCTCAACTCTCTCTTTTTAAACATCACAAAAGTGCCCTTTCCCCATAAAGTATGAAGTAACAACAGTTTCTGAAGTCCTGCAGGCCTTGTTGGAACAAATCATTATGTTAACACATTAAAACACAAGATATATGGCCATGCTGCTCCAAAAGAAGAATTTTTGGAACCCGTTTTTTTTGGCACAGTTGTGAAATTCTCCACATTTACTAGCAGTCCAGCGAGAGATGACAAATGAATTGGCTTTCTGATGACTGATGGAGCACTTTTTTTTTAAATGTAAGTGTTTTGTCTTGTTTTTGTTCTTCAAAGTTACCACGGCTTTTGGATTTAAAGTTGTGATTTTAGGATTGTTCTGGCACTGGTCTAAAATGCAAAGATAGGATGCGAGAGATGAGTTGATCGTGTCAAAGCAATCTGTCACAAACAGAATGAATGATATTTCAGACAACTTCATTTATTTTACTTACATGCATTTGACAAGCATGGTTTTTATGTTTATTCATTTTTTAATAATTTTTGGTTTGTTTGTTAAATTAATTTTTTTTTTAAATCTCAAACTAGGTTGGATCATCTTTTTGAGCTGGATTAGTTATTACAGAGACGTTGAAGTTACCTCAGATACAAATAAGCAAAATTAAACACAGCACATTATTACACAACTCTTGATTTTGATTGGCAAACTAAATGGAAAACTGTATATTTGACCATTGTCCACAGCAACATACCGTGGAATTTTCATGTCTCTGTTATCGCTAAAGTCCCTTTTAAGGAAAGTCTGTTCACTTGGCAGCCATATTTGCAACACCTACAGGCATCTATTTGGCGAATGCAAGAACATCTCCAATCTTTTTGAATGGGGAAATACAAAATTCTCAAAAACTGATTGCTTTTTTTTTTCATGTTTCAATACAACAATAAAATCTGACATGAAATGTCTCATAAATGTTGTTCATTGTGCTCAAAAAGTGTTAAAGGGGTCATATAATGGTACATGCACTTTTACAAGTTGATTGTACTGAAATGTGTGTTGGCAGTGCCTGTACACAACCATCATAAAATGATAAAAATCCATCCAGTGTTTTTGTTTTAATCTCCTTATATGTTTTCCCCTGTCTCAAATCAAGCCGTTCGACCTTGTGACGTCACACGGTCGGAAGCCCCTCCCACGATTGTTGATTGACAGGAGCGTTTCAACACAGACCCGCCCTCGCTCGTGAGCCAGCTGTCAATTATAGTCGGAATCAATGAATACCCTATGAATGCCCTACGCCGCGGACAGGCGCGGTCATTGTTGATATGCTGGAGCACTGTCTATGAGCAGAATGGCGTCTAAGCGATTGTGGTGTTCTGTTCTTGGGTGTAATAACGAACACAGCAGTCATTTTAATGTTCCTAAATCCGAACCGCTTAAGACGCAGTGGCTGTGTTTGTTTTCGAAGGGAACATTCCCCACGAGCAACGTCATGCTCTCATGTTTGCGCGAATCATTTCACACACCAGACTACTTTATAAACGAGGATCAGTATAAAGCTGGATTTGCTAAGAAGCTGCTCATGAAAAAAGGATCGGTACCAGATATTCGTGTTCCTGCTGAATCTCCAGAAGAACGGAAGTGAGTGTAACGTTTTATTAAACTTTATATTAATATATTAATCTTTGCAAATCGCTAGCTGCACGCTTCACAATGAATGCGTCTAAGGTTTACACTCAGGGTACATTACGGCATGTTTTCTATGTATGACGTTCTCAATATAATTCATAATCCCACGTTTATACTGAACAACGCGTTATGGTTATTGTGTTATTGAGTTACAAACTGTGTACGCACAGAACAGAGAGGCGGGGTGAGCAAAGCTCATTATCATTTAAAGTCATATGCACTGAAACGGCGTGCTGAAAACAGAGCTGTTTTTGACCAGGTAAAATAAGTGTTTTCTTACAATACTAATGAGAATTTTTAATTAAAGTATATTACAAACTTTTAATTTAGACCCTAAAGAATCATATTAGCTTGTACAAAAATGGCATTATATGACCCCTTTAAAAACATATATTTCGGGTTGATCCAGCCAATGTGCATGTGCAGTCCTAAGCGCAGATCTCAGTTTCTATGTGAACTGGAGCCTCTTGCTGTGTTCATGCCATGTCATAAATGATGTTTTATTAACAAAGTTCGGGAGGAGCACGTTCAGATAATTAAACCTAATTAAACACACGTGGAGCACATTCAGATAATCAAACCTAATTAGACAAGAGTGGTGCTTAATCAACGAGTTAAGCGCTGTGTATATATACAGCAAACTTACCTCCGTTCATTGACAGTTTAACAGCATTTGGCCCCGCAGTACCTTCCTAACATGCCCGAATCGAGCGTTTTCCGTTTGATGAAGAATCTTTCGTCCTTCAGGATTAGGAATCTTTGCCACAATCCTCTGGTATTATCTCGTGGGCGTCAGGCCAAACAAATGGGTCCTCGCCACCGCGGGCGAAACATCAGCAATCTACTTCCGCGTATTTCTTTAAACTGTCCCATTCAATAATTCCTGCCATAGAGAAATGGTCATAAGGCAATGCCGCCCTCTTAATTCGAAGGAACGGGTCTTCCTCCAGCGTCAGGCCGCCCCAGCAGGCCCTAAGTAAGCCGCGCTGCAGATTCAGTCCCGGTCAGTCCACACTCAACATCTGCCGGGTCAACTCTGTGAGTGCTTGGCTCAAAACCTTTTCGTTTTCTGTCCCTAATTGAACTTCGTATCACTTCAGTTGTTGAATCACGAGCAAGTTATGCTATCTGGATACTAATTTTGATCGGGGGAACGCGCGTTTTAAATAGTTTCCGTACAAATGATTTGCCGTTCATTAACGCGATGCTTCCTTTTGGTAAACTCACACGTAAACAATAGGTCGCACATTACGTGCAGATTGCACACAGAATCATTAAGAACCTTTCGTTAACACTGTCCTGCAATTTATTTACAAAAATCGCTTAGAAACTTAAAGTTATAGCATAAATGCATTTTTTTTTTTTTTTTTTTTTTTTTTGAAGTAGGTAGGCTAGTTTAAAGCCACAGTTTCACTATTGGTTTTTCTGATTCAGAACGAACAAATCGGCAGGTAATATGACCCATAGAAATGATCAAAATAAACGAAATAAACGGAGAAAATAAGAACATTTTCGTACGTTTAATAATCGATCTCTCAGCCCCGCACAGTTTCTGCTGAGCTCGGGATTCCAATTGCACAGGTTAAAACCATGGGTTCAGCCTCGTCCATTTGAATTCTGGGCATTAACTTGGATACAGTTGTTTTCCAGGCCTCACTGCACAAGAAAAAATCGATAGGATATTTTGATCTCGCCCACCTTCCCACTGTTCTAAAACGCGAACTGCTATCTTTGCTCGGCCACTTAAACTTCAGATGCGCATAATCCTGCAAGGATTTAATCTCTCACCACCTCTTCGCGTTTTTGATTAACGCGCAAGAAGACGAGCATCGGCCCACCAGGCCCCAACCTACTCCTCCCTTTGCTCAGCCTCACACCAGAGGAACTCAATTTGTCCAGGTAAATTTCTCCACTGCCGCAGCAGTGATGTCTTCTCCGCTCCCGCAGGAGCTCATTTCTCCAGGTAAGTTTTCTGCTCCCGCAGGAGCTCTGTTTCTCTGGACACAAGTTTGACCCATGCTTTTTGCTTAAAGTTGAAGACCCAACTTTGTGTATGTTTTGTAAAATTCCCTTATCTGTCAAACATGTTTTATTAGATTGTTCTGCCCTTCATGCAAGCAGAATGCTCTTTTATGAAGTTTCTTCATTGAAGGACATATTTAATGAGATTATGCCTGAAAAGGTTTTAGATTTTTTATCATGTTAATTTAAATATATATATTATATAATATGACTTGTTGTTTATATTTGCTTTGTTTTTATTGTATTTATATGATACTTGTATTTTTGTGATTGAATTTTTGCCATGAAAATAGCTCTGGATGCCGACATGGCATTAAATAAAATAATCTGATCTGTTTCTCTGGCTATTTTCTCCACTGTCGCTGCAGTGATGTCTCTTCTGCTCCCGCAGGAGCTCTTTTTTCTCCAGGTAAGTTTCTCCACTGCCACAGTAGTGACGTCTCCTCTGCTCCCGCAGGAGCTCTGTTTCCCTGGCTATTTTCTCCACTGCCGCAGCAGTGATGTCTCCTCTGCTCCCGCAGGAGCTCTGTTTCCCTGGCTATTTTCTCCACTGCCACAGTAGTGACGTCTCCTCTGCTCCCGCAGGAGCTCTGTTTCCCTGGCTATTTTCTCCACTGCCGCAGCAGTGATGTCTCCTCTGCTCCCGCAGGAGCTCTGTTTCCCTGGCTATTTTCTCCACTGGCGCAGCAGTGATGTCTCTGCTCCCGCAGGAGCTCTGTTTCCCTGGCTATTTTCTCCACTGCCGCAGCAGTGATGTCTCTGCTCCCGCAGGAGCTCTGTTTCCCTGGCTATTTTCTCCACTGCCGCAGCAGTGATGTCTCCTCTGCTCCCGCAGGAGCTCTTTTTTTCTCCAGGTAAGTTTCTCCACTGCCACAGTAGTGACGTCTCCTCTGCTCCCGCAGGAGCTCTGTTTCTCTGGCTATTTTCTCCACTGCCGCAGCAGTGATGTCTCCTCTGCTCCCGCAGGAGCTCTGTTTCTCTGGCTATTTTTCCACTGCCGCAGCAGTGATGTCTCCTCTCCAGTACCTCACTATTCAGAATTAATATTCCTGTTAAAACCCCTACGTTACCTCTTTCTCTGTCCAGCGAGCATTGGTCTCCCAGCGGACGTTGCATGCATCTATGTTTCCTCTTTCTCTGTCCAGCGAGCATTGGTCTCCCAGCGGACGTTGCATGCATCTATGTTTCCTCTTTCTCTGTCCAGCGAGCATTGGTCTCCCAGCGGACGTTGCATGCATCTATGTTTCCTCTTTCTCTGTCCAGCGAGCATTGGTCTCCCAGCGGACGTCGCATGCATCTATGTTTCCTCTTCCTCTGTCCAGCGAGCATTGGTCTCCCAGCGGACATTGCAAGCATCTATGTTTTCTTCTTTTTCTGTCCAGCGAGCATTGGTCTCCCAGCGGACATTGCAAAGCATCTATGTTTTCTCCTTTTTCTGTCCAGCGAGCATTGGTCTCCCAGCGGACATTGCAAGCATCTATGTTTCCTCTTTTCTGTCCAGCGAGCATTGGTCTCCCAGCGGACATTGCATAATTCTGTCCAGCGAGCATTGGTCTCCCAGCGGACATTGCATAATTCTGTCCAGCGAGCATTGGTCTCCCAGCGGACATTGCAAGCATCTATGTTTCCTCTTTTTCTGTCCAGCGAGCATTGGTCTCCCAGCGGACTTTGCATGCATCTATGTTTTCTCTTTTTCTGTCCAGCGAGCATTGGTCTCCCAGCGGACTTTGCATGCATCTATGTTTTCTCTTTCCCATCCAACAGGTATCGATTTCCCAGCGGACAGCAAGAAATCTCCAGTCCGGGCTTCCAAAAAACGCGCCACTCCACCGTCAGCCGGTAGGGCCCATCAGCCCGACGCTGTGAGCTGCTCCCGTCGGAAGCTACATGGGCCCTCCCGGTTGGGCATTCCCAAATCTTGTCAACCAGTAGGGCCCGTCCGCCCAGCGCAGTGAGCTGCTCCCGCCAGAGGCAACACGGGCCCTCCTGGTCAGGCGGCATAAATCACGCTGTTCATCGGCCGGTAGAGCTCGCCTGTCTGACGCTGTGAGCTGCTCCCGTCGAGAAGCGGTGCGAGCCCTCCCAACTGTTGTTCCAACTTACGACTGCTCCCCGTTCGTGAGCCAGCAGGCCCTCCCGGTCAAGCAACCAGGCTTATTCTCAAAACGCCAGCCCGCCAAATTCTCTGCGTTTTGGGGGGTCTTTAGTCTGGCGGCTGTCCTTTGCTCTTTTTGCCTTTTGGGGGAGTACTCTGGGTTCGGGCAAAATTCCGAGCTCGGAGCCCTCCCCCCGGACAGCACGCCAAATACGCATAATCTTTACTCTGTTTAATTGATGTAAGTGTGAACTCGTGAAATGATGTTTTATTAACAAAGTTCGGGAGGAGCACGTTCAGATAATTAAACCTAATTAAACACACGTGGAGCACATTCAGATAATCAAACCTAATTAGACAAGAGTGGTGCTTAATCAACGAGTTAAGCGCTGTGTATATATACAGCAAACTTACCTCCGTTCATTGACAGTTTAACAGCATCCCTCCACCACCCCATCTCCTCACTTATAGTCCTAATACTCTTACAACAACGGGGGGAGTACTCTGGGTTCGGGCAAAATTCCGAGCTCGGAGCCCTCCCCCCGGACAGCACGCCAAATACGCATAATCTTTACTCTGTTTAATTGATGTAAGTGTGAACTCGTGAATTACTAGATGACAACCTGTGATGTTCTACTTGGAGCTGTTCAAGTGCCAGACTCCGAATTATTCAGTTCTATGGCAACACTTATCAACTTGCCAGCCACTGCCAGCGTTTTTGATTATTTTCACAAAATATTCATGGCCCCTAGAATATTTGTATAAATATCTGAACATGAAATATAAATAAAAAATAACTTTTTTTCTTTTTTTTATCAATACTTGAATGTGGGTATGTTTCATCAAAAAAGCAACATTTTGAACAAAAAGCTGAGAAAAGTAGTGCTTTTTTTTAGATTATTTTGGCATTTTTAGGGCAAAAAAACTGAGATATTTAAAAAAAAAAAATAAACGACTTAGCTACATTTTACTGCTGAAGCCAGTGCCATTTTGAGTGTTTCCGCATGACGTTACAGCAGCCAGGAGGTACAAGTCTGAGCTTTCAGAAAATTCAGTTTACAAGTTGTAATTATGAGTTGTGAACACTTTTTACAAATCAAATTTTGTAATTGTGATAATTTCGACATGGTGTGAATATTTTGCGTTGCATTATCTCTATAATAACAACTAATAACTAGGGCTGTCAAATGATTAATCACGATTAATCACATCCAAAATAAAAGTTTTTTTTACATAATATATGTGGGTGCACTGTGTATAATTATTTTGTATATATAAATACACACACATGCATGTATATTTAAGAAAAAAGTATTATTTATATATAAAATATTTATATTTATATATAATATAAATTATATATAAATCTATATACAGTATATACATGAAAATATTTCTTAAATATATACAAGCATGTGTGTGTATTTATATATATAAAATAATTATACACAGTGCACCCACATATATTATGTAAAAAAAACTTTTATTTTGGATGTGATTAATCACGATTAATCATTTGACAGCCCTACTAATAACTAATACAATTAATAACTAATACAAATATGAATAAAAAGAGTTATCAACCACGTCACAGTCTTCGCTGCATGAATTCTAAATAAAATACAGATTAATCGTTATTAAAGCTACAAAAGTTATTCAGTCAAGAGCAATGAGTGATTTTTTATTTTCTTTTGTTCTTTGATTAACATTAATGACAGACATCACAGCTGCAGGTTTATTAGGCTGCTGCCACTTTAAGACCTGCCGCTGATGCACATGATGTGAATCTGACACGCATCCCATTTTCTCACATCTCTTTACATTCATTTAAGAATTTATTTTACAAACTTAAGACTGTGCTAACGATGATGCTCGACAAAACTGGCATTTTTGCATAATTATGTGTTTTCGTCCATTCAAACGCTGTTTGAAGAGGCTTTCTGTGCGCCAAGTCATGTGTGTGTTACTCAGACATGAGATTCACAGACTCGCACCTGTACTGCACTGCATTTTCTTTTTGTGCCTAATCGTGCTTGAATGGTTTAAAAGCATTTGCTTGAATAAGAGCGTGATCATATACTGGAAAAAAACAGATGCAGCGTTAATTGCATTGAATATTTTTAACACGTTAAACTGAAAAAAATTATCGAATGCTTTAACGTTCATTTTGACAGCCCTTTATATATATACACTACCGTTCAAAAGTTTGGGGTCGGTACAATTTTAAATACTTTTAAAAGAATTCTCTTGTGCTAACCATGGCTGCGCTTATTTGATTAAAAATACAACAAAAATCAGTTATAGTATTAAATATTATTCCAGTGTAAATCAGCTGTTTTCTGTGTGAATATATAGTAAAGTGTAATTTATTCCTATGATCAAAGCTGAATTTTCAGCATCACCAGTGTCAGTGTCTTCAGTGTCAAATGATCCTTCACAAATCAGTATAATATGAGGATTTGATGCTCAAGAAAGATTTATTATTATTATCAATGTTGAAACAGTTGTTGGTCTGTCAGTTGTACAGTTTTTTTTTTTTTTTAGGATTCTTTGATGAATGGGAAGTTCAAAAGACTTTTGTAACATTATAAATGTCTTTACTGTCACTTTCGATCAAATTAATTATTCCTTGATAAATAAAAGTATTGATTTCTTTCCTCCAAAAAATAAAAATAAAATTCTCACTGACCCCAAACTTTTGAACGGTAGTGTATATATAAATAATAGCTTTTTTGGCCGATACTGATTATTGGCCGATACATTGGTGCATCCCCAATATATACTGTGTATATACACTACCGTTCAAAAGTTTGGGGTCAGTGAGAATTTTATTTTTATTTTTTGGAGGAAAGAAATCAATACTTTTATTTATCAAGGAATAATTAATTTGATCGAAAGTGACAGTAAAGACATTTATAATGTTACAAAAGTCTTTTGAACTTCCTATTCATCAAAGAATCCTAAAAAAAAAAAAAAAAAAAAAAACTGTACAACTGACAGACCATCAACTGTTTCAACATTGATAATAATAATAAATCTTTCTTGAGCATCAAATCCTCATATTATACTGATTTGTGAAGGATCATTTGACACTGAAGACACTGACACTGGTGATGCTGAAAATTCAGCTTTGATCACAGGAATAAATTACACTTTACTATATATTCACACAGAAAACAGCTGATTTACACTGGAATAATATTTAATACTATAACTGATTTTTGTTGTATTTTTAATCAAATAAGCGCAGCCATGGTTAGCACAAGAGAATTCTTTTAAAAGTATTTAAAATCGTACCGACTCCAAACTTTTGAACGGTAGTGTATATATACAGTATATATTGGGGATGCACCAATGTATCGGCCAATAATCAGTATCGGCCAAAAAAGCTATTATTTTCACTATCGGCCATCAGTCGATTGTTTAAAAACAGCCCATGATAAAGGCCGATTATATTCTGTCAATCAATAGGCGGTGGAAATGCATTTCAGACTGCAACTCATATTATGTAAGAAGAAAATGTCTCTTTATGGTTTGTCTCTTAATTTAGGGCTGTTGAAGTTAACGAGACAATAACTATAAAATATTGACGTTAAAGCAGGCTCTATTCGACCCTGAATTACCTGAATCATTGTTCAAGCCAGGGTCGCCAAGTCCACAGTTTTTTCCAGTTCTACAAACATTATTTGTAGCGCCTCTCATCCAATAATAGCAAAGAGCTTTGTAACTTGTGATAAGAAACAAAGTCTCAGCTTTCAAATTTTGTCCATTTTATCATAAAATTTTAAACAATAAATGGCGTTTTGACGCTCTTAAATGTGATGTCATGATGTGACAGATCACTGTCGCGCCTCAGTTCAAGTGGCAGCACGAGTCTTTTCTTCCACTTTAGTACAAGTTAGAGCACGAAAAAACACGCATGAACATCAAAAGGTACGTTAAAAGATACAGTATAACTTACCGAAATATATCATTATGTCTCATGGATTCGCTCAATGTGTTTCAACCATGGAAAAATAGTAAAAAAAACCAGCTTGTGAACAATGTATCACTTCATGCATTAACCTCAAAAGATATCCAATGTTCACAGTTTGTTAGTTAGTGAAAAAACAACAGAGAGAAGCTTATTTACTGTTAATTTTTAGGGTTGGGAGGGGGGGGGGGGGGGGTATATTCACCCAACTATCGCAATTATTTTTACGATAAAATTTGTATATGTATTTGTATCGATATTAATACATATTCAATTGCTTTATTTTAGTCCTTTTTTACGAGACAGAGGAAAGTTACCTCTTTTATTTCAGCAGAGAGAGTTGTATCTGTGAGTATTACATGATGTCATATCTCTTACTAGTGGACACAAGAAAGTGAAAAATGGTGGACGGAGAGATATCTACGGATACAACCTGCCCCATCATGTATAAGTGTATCATTCAACTTTTCCCCATGGTCTAGAGCAGGGATGGCGAACCCGCGGAATATGAAATTATTTTTAACAGAAACTCGGCTCTCGCGCGATTTAACATGGCAGCCTATTGCCTTAACGTGAAGTACGTTAGTAGGAATCATCATGGCAGAATCAAAGGAGCGTACAGCTAAGCGCAAATATGAAGATGAGCACAGAACATTTTTATCTGAATGTGAGGATTTATATTTTTTTGTTGAACGAAATGGAAAACCATTCTACTTGATATGCCAGACTTCGTAGTCGCATTTTAAGGCTTCAAATCTTGAGCACCATTTCACATCACTACGGTGGCCCGGGAATTTCCCAAAGGCAGTGAACTTCGCAAGCACAAGGTAAACACTTTGAAACGTCAGTCAGAGAAGTAAAGTCAGCTTTTTCGGAAATTTACCAAGCATTCAGAGACAGTGACATTAAACCACCTCTTGGCTTTCAAGAGGTAATGTGCTTTCTCGTTTTTTTTTTTAGCTTTTAAATCCAGTGAAGCTGTTCCTCACAGAGAAACATAAGGACTATCCTGAGCTACGTGATCCCCAGTGGATTTCGGACTTGTTGTTTTTTTGGTCGACATACTGCATTATCTGAATGGCCTCAATGTGGATCTGCACGGGAAGATAAAGATGGTGTCTGACCTGGTGCAGAGTGTTTTCACATTTGTCAACAAACTCAAGCTGTTCAAGACTCATCTACAAAAGAGACAGTTAACACATTTTCCATCCTTGTTGAAGGCAAGTGGACAAGCAGCAGAGGTTGTAAACGGGAGTACTGCACGGTATGCAACACTGCTTGAAAATCTCGAACAGTTTTGAGGACAGATTCTCCAGCCTACGCCAAAAAAAGACCACAGATTACATTTCTCATCAACCCATTCACTGCTGAATCAGACTGTTTAAAAGCCCCTTTAGTGGAAGATGAAGCAGCATCTCAGCTTGAAATGATTGAACTTTCTGAGGATGACAGACTTAAAAGTGTTCTGAGGCAAGGAACCGTGGAGTTTTGGAAGATTGTGCCGATTGAGAGATATCCCAATGTCAAACAGGCTGCGGTCAAACTATTGTCAATGTTTGGGCCAACTTACATGTGTGAATCACTCTTTTCAACACTGAAACAAGTGAAATCAAAGCATTGCTCTGTCCTGACTGAGTCACATGTGAAATAGTTACTATGAGTAGCCAGAACTGAATACAAGCCAGACTTAACAAAGATTGTGGAAACCAAGGAGTGCCAGGTGTCTCACTGAGTCAAGTAAAAGGATGAAGGTAGGCTGATACAAACATTCAAATCTATGAAAACTATTGTGTGTTATGTAATTAGTAATTGTAATAAGTAATAAATTGTAATAGTAATAAGTTATTGTGAGACACATCTGTTGTGTGGCTCTTTGTAGTGATGAGGTTTTTTTTTTTTTTTGGCTCATCATGCTGAACAGGTTCGCCACCCCTGGTCTAGAGTTTAAAAAGCAAACAAAAATCGCAATACATAGCAATATCAATTCGCAATACTTGTAGAATCGCAATTCACGATACAAATCGTATCGGCACCCAAGTATTGTGATGGTATTGAATCGGTAGACAGGTATATCGTCCCATCCCTAATTGTATGTATGTTTGAATAAACTTATTTGCAACTGAAATAACTTATGTGCAACTGAGTTGTATACAAATATTCAAGTTTTTATTTGAGTGATAATAATGGCTATATCTGAAAATAAATAGAAGATGAATATAATAGTTTGGGCTCTTTTGTTAATTTTAACCTCTAAAACTATAATTTTAGAGTACCAAATAATTTTTTGTACCAAATGAGCACTGTCACAGCTTTCTTTACGTAGCAACTATTAGGCTCTGATGCTTGATCACAAAATAACCTTCTAAAATGCATACACTACTAGAGCACACAGTGCACTGAAAAAAAATCGGTGTAGAATTTACTTAGAAAAGGCTAGGAAACAATGTTCACTATATATTCACTATTTTTCACAAATAATTACAAATAAATATTTAGTAAAAGTTTTTAAGAAGAAAGACTTTCAGTCTTTCTACTTAAAAAAACTGTCAGTGTTTTCTTGTAAAAAAAATACTCCAATAATCTATGTTTTATTAAAATCTTTTGCATAGTGTGTAGTATGTCATTTGGGACACATCTAAAGACAGAACTTATACTTATGCTCTTAAAAATCATAGTTATCTCCTGGTTTCTGGTATCTTTTTTTTTTTTTTTTTTTTTGCCTGTTATTCTTGGTTCTCTTACGAGAGTATCTCTCGTACTGCATAATAGCTTACGCTAGGGGAAAAACTCTTTTCCACGAGATATTGAAGCCAAAAATTATCCTTAATTTTTTATTAATGTAAAACGCTTTGCAGCAGCAAGCAGACATAGGCGAAACAGCTCGCGCGCCTATTGGTTGCTCTGCAGCAAATGCAGCAGCCTATCGAGAGAGACTCTGCGTGACGTAATGACCAATGGGGGCAATTCGCGCCCATATCGTCACGTCCCGCCAGAAGGGGCGTGGTCTCACCCTATAAATATGCTCGTTAGGCTGGTACAAGCTGATTTTTATCTCTTCAGCGACGCACACGCATCGCTGGATCCGGAGTGAGAAGCCGCGCCGTCGAAGCAAGCCTTTCAGCGGGACGAGCTCTGGAGTCGCTGGCCTCGCCGCCTTCAACTGCCGTACCTGCTGCGCTTTCCGGCGTTCTATATCCTTTTATACTCTGTGTGTATTTACTCTGTTGAGAGTAGGGTTGGGTACCGAAACTCGGTGCCAATAGGGAACCGGTTCCGACGTAAACGGTAGTAACCAGACCGAATAAGAACGACAATTTCGGTGCCTGATTTCGGTGCCTGACTTAATTAGGCACACACGCGCACACACACACGCACAGTCTCTTCTGTCTCGCATGCGCGCTCTTGCTCGCAAGGTTTGGCTGCATTTCACGTGTAAAATTACGCGTCAGAACGCCCTCTGGGTGTGCCGATAGTCTGAATCCCATATAGAATCAAGCCAATTCATTGGCTAATGGCGCGTGCGCCGCCTCGACGCACTTACGTCGTCATATTATGTTGGAGCGCGCGCGCCATCAGCTCCTCAGATTTCTCTGCCGAAAAAGGAAGCTGGTCGGCAGCGCGAGGAGCTTGGCAGCGTCTCGTTCCCTATTGAGAGAACATAGGTTACACCAGTAACCAGAGATGTTCTCTTTCATAGGTTCACTCAACGCTGCGTAGCTAGAAGCAGTGGATTTGTATTTGTAGGCTGCTGTATCACGTGCCGTTTGAACTGACGCGCTACAGCGATCTGTCACATTTCAAAGAGCCAAAACGATATTTATTGTATTAATCTCGTAAAAATATTGACAGAATCTGACAGCTGTGGATTTGTTCCATATCAAAAGTAACCTTCTCTGTCTTGTCTGTCGGTGTCCTCTTTGTCCGCGATTTTTCTCTGCGTGAGAAAATGGATGTGTGGCGTGCGTGAGCGTGAGTCTCACGGTCAATGCGTGAGAGTTGGCAGCTCTGCCTGCTAGTAATCTCTATTAATCTCCAGTATTATTACATTGTTTGATACAATATTGTTTTATTTGATATTATGTAAATGTGTAAAATGTAAACATTTTTATTTTATATTGGTTTTATTATTACCATATGTTACTTGTATTTATATTGTTTAAAGATTTAAGTTAATATTGTGTCCAGTTTGGCCCTGTAAATAAAAGGGTATTATTTTTTGATAAAGTGTGTGCGGTTTCGTTTTCTTAAGTACCGTTTCAAGAACCGTTTAAGCACCGGAACCGTTTAAAAAATACCGAGTAGGTACTGGAATCGGATAAAACCCAACCGATACCCAACCCTAGTTGAGAGTGTTTGCTCGCTTACTTGACGCGACTCACACTTCTCTCACAAAAGAGCTGCGTCTTTTTAAAGATGCCTTCCTGTGGCTCGTGCCGCGCCCCGCTCAGCGATGGAGACCGGCACGTCATCTGTGTTTCCTGCCTGGGTGAGGATCACGCGGCCCTCGCGCTCGCTGACGGCGGATGCCCTCATTGCGAGTTTTTGCCTATGGTGACTCTGAGGACTCGCCTGGCATCATTCTCCGAGCCTTCACCGCAGCCCGCCGTGGTGCCGCGCCGCAAGAAGCGCCGCGCCCAGCGCGCTCCCGAGCTCTCTCCAGCCCGCCAAAGCTCGCCGGTTCGCCCGCCAGCTTCGCCGGCTTCGCTCGAGTCGCTCACTGACGGACAACGGCCGCCGCCTGCCGCCGCGTCCATCCACGAGTTTGACGAACCCACCGAGGCGTGTTCTCTTCTGGCATTCGATAGCGAGGATTGGGCGAGCTCCGTGGACCTCCCCTCCGCTAGCGTTTCCCGCCAGACCACTGGTAAGAGAGCCGGCATTGAGACTGAGCTGATGTGTCTGCTCTCTCAGGCCGTGGAAAGCATCGGCCTCGATTGGGAAGCGCCCGCGCAACCGCCGCGCAACAGGCGAGCTCTGTGGACCTCCGCCTTCTGTCCGCGAGTCGTCAAGGAAACGGGCCAGCATCAAGACCGCGAGCCCTAAAACCGCGGCTAGCTTTCTTTACGTTATAAGAAATCTACCCCGCCCCCCATGGGCGTGCGTCACCGGCAAATGAGAAAAGAGTGTGTTTTAGTCCCCGCCGAGGCCGGACTAATCTCCATTTCTTAAACATTTCTCGGCTCCTAGTTTGAGCGGCTGAAAATGTCATTATTGCAGCAATGAGCCTGTTGTATAACACGCACACCTGCATACAAACGCCGACACACACAAAACTGTGATGAAGCTCTCTTATCTGCTTGTGCTAGTGTAGTTCTCCCTGTGGCCCAGTGGCGGAACCCGAAGCTTTCACGCGAGAGACCCGTGTTCGATCCCGGCTCTCGCAGCAGATAAAAATTTAGTCTCGCCGCGGCCAGACTTCCACCAAAAACTTTTCGCTCGTTCAGTTCCAGAAAATGCGACTGTTCCAGTGTATTTTGCAGTAAACAAGCTGGTACCACGGCCCGCTTGCCTGCACATAAAGGCCGTTTCCACGGCGACCCAGAAAAATCATCTAATCATTGTATTTCTGGTTTTCCGGCCACAGCCGATGGTGTTATAAGTGTAATAAAATGCTCACAGCCCAGTGTTCATTTCTACACACAAACACAGCCCGCCACGGTACAGGGCTCGCACAAATGAAATCGACGCATGTCAATTGTGCATTAAATGTAGTAAATGTGCCCACAACCCAGTGCCCACAAACACTACCACGGTTTCTGTAAAACGAAACCAACACAAGTCTTCCTAGCCTCCTAGGAAATCGACGGTGTTTCAGTCTCGCCGTGGCCAGACTTCCACTGAAATTTTCGCTCGTTCAGTTCCAGAAAATGTGACCGTTCCAGTGTATTTTGCAGTAAGCAAGCCAGTACCATGCCCGCTTGCCTGCACACAAATGCTGTTCCCACGGCGACCCAGATAAATCACATAAATGGTGTATTTTCTGGTATTCCGGCCACAGCCGATGGTGTTATGAGTGTATTGAAAATGCCTACAACCCAGGGCTCATTTCTACACACAAACACAGCCCGCAAAAATGCAGGGCTCGCACAAACAAAATCGCCTCATGTCGATTGTGCACTAAATGTAGTGAATGTGCCTACGTCTCAGTGCCCACAAACACTACACACCACATGTCCCACGGGTTCTGTGAAAACGAAACCAACACGCATTCAGGGTTCACTCCTGAGGACCTTTTATGACTCTGTAGTGGCGTCAGCCATCTTCTTTGGTGTGGTATGTTGGAGTAGCTGCATCACAACGGTAGACAGGATGAGGCTGAACAAACTGATTAAAAAGGCAAGTTCTGTCCTGGGTTGCTCACTTGAGCCAGTTGAGGTGGTGGGGGAGAGGAGGGTGAGAGCTAAGCTCTCATCCATGTTGGAGACCTCGTCCCACCCCCTTTATGGGATACTTACATCATTGAGAAGCTCTTTTTCTGGCAGAATGATACATCCACGCTGTGTGAAGGAAAGATTCAGAAGATCTTTTCTTCCGGCGGCTGTGAGACTTTATAATCAGTACTGGTGAGGGGATTGTTCACTTAGAATATTTTTTTTTTTTTTTTAAAGCTTACCTCAAGGGCATCCGGGTTGTATGGAGGATTGATTTCGAAGTGTACTGTCCCTTTAAGGCATTATACAGAAACTACTACGCTATAAATCAATGCACAATGTCACTTTGTATCGTTAAATGGGAATTGTATTTGTTTTTATCTGTTT
Organism: Rhinichthys klamathensis goyatoka; assembly: GCF_029890125.1. NCBI lineage: Eukaryota > Metazoa > Chordata > Actinopteri > Cypriniformes > Leuciscidae > Rhinichthys > Rhinichthys klamathensis. Next base: position 3,091,333 of record NW_026606637.1, read on the forward strand.
TAAGGTTAAGAATAGCATGTCTTATGCATATATTTATCTTAATGTAACTTATTATTCTACCCTATTCTATACTATCCACTTTCTGCTGTAATGTTGAAATTTCTCACTTGTGAGACAAATAAAGGCTGATCGTATCGTTTCGTATTCAGTCAGCTCAGGCCGACGGTGTTTTTCAGTGCAGTAAATGTGCCCGCTGTCCTGCGCCCACATTCACTCACAGACATGTTAAGCCCCACGGGGCTCGCCCCGCTCTCTCTCCCTCAGCAAACTGCTATAAGGGTTTTGAGCGCGGCCAGGCTGCCCGCTGCGATCGGCGCGCCCCCCGCCTCACACACTGTAAACACAGTGTCTGCGTTACAGCACGCCGGAGCTCTCTTGCCGTCACTATGTCTCGGCCAGAGCCCAGATCTCATTCTACCCCTAGCTATTCACGCGAAAGTGTGGGCACAGCTTCCTGGGGTATCAGAATGGGTGCTGAACACTATAAATAGAGGCTATTCGCTACAGTTCGCTCGACGTCCCCGCCGTTATACGGCGCGCGTCGAGACGACGGTGGAAAACGAAGTATCTCATCTACTTCGAGCCGAGATAGCGAAACTACTGAGCAAAGGTGCTATAGAACCTTTATCTCAAGCTCAGAGCAAAGGGGGCCTACACAGCAGATATTTTCTGGTACCGAAAAAAGATGGAGGTCTCAGACCCATTTTAGATCTGCGACAGCTGAACAGAGCGCTTGTGAAGCGCCAGTTCAGAATGCTTACGACCAGGAAAATCCTCGCGCAAGTGCGCCACGGGGACTGGTTTATGTCAATAGATCTGAAAGACGCCTATTTCCAAATACAAATGGCGTCCCATCACAGGCGATTCTTGAGATTCGCTTTCGAGGGCCAGGCATATCAATACACAGTCCTGCCGTTCGGCCTGTCCCTAGCACCTCGTACATTTACGAAGTGCATGGACGCGGCGCTCGCACCCCTGAGACTTCAGGGCATGCGAGTCCTGAACTACTTGGACGATTGGCTGATTCTAGCTCGATCACGATCGGAGCTCATAGAACACAGGGGCGCATTACTCGAGCACCTCGAGGAGCTGGGCCTCACAGTCAATTGGGCGAAGAGCTCACTGTCTCCCAGTCAGAAAATTTCCTTTCTGGGAACCGTGTTGGACTCGCTGTCCATGACAGCACGCCTGTCACCAGAGCGCGGGCTAAATATTCAGCGCGGCGCGAAATCCTTCCGCCACGGCGCGATAGTTCCGCTCAAAAGGTTTCAGAAAATGCTGGGGCTGATGGCCTCAGCAGCCTCTGTACTCCAGTTGGGCTTGCTCCGCATGCGCCCACTGCAGATGTGGCTGAAAGCGCGGGTTCCACCCAGGGCATGGACAGCGGGTCTGTTTCGCCTCAGGGTCGACTTTCAGTGTGTTTCAGCTCTGGAACCTTGGAAAATAACCGACTGGTATCAGTCAGGTGTGAGTCTGGGGACCGCTTCGAGTGTGAAGGTGGTGTCTACGGACGCCTCCACCTCGGGGTGGGGAGCGCTGCTCGAGGGCAGACCGCTAGCTGGCCTGTGGTCAGAACGGGAAAAGCTCCTTCACATAAACTGCTTGGAGATGATAGCAGTCGACAAAGCGCTACGGCCTTTTTGTCCCCAGGTAACAGGCCACCACGTCTTGGTCTGGTCGGACAACATGTCAGTGGTGGCATACATAAATCGTCAGGGCGGCGTCAGGTCACGAAACCTTCACAGGCTGACGGAACGCCTCCTGGTCTGGGCTCAGCACAACCTGCTCTCACTGAGAGCAGCGCATGTGCCTGGTCACCTGAATGTGGGACCAGACAGACTGTCCAGGAACAATGTTCCAGCAGGGGAATGGTCGCTGCACCCGCAGACGGTCCAGCTGCTGTGGAAAACGTTCGGCAGAGCACAGGTGGACCTATTCGCGTCCCACGAAAACGCTCATTGCCCGGAGTTTTTCTCAAAAAGCAAGGACGCGCTGGCTCATGTTTGGCCCCGCTGCCCCCTATATGCTTTTCCTCCTGTCTCGCTCCTGCCTCAGGTGTTGGAACGAATCAGGGAGAACGGATGCCCAGTGCTGCCTGCAGCTCCGCTCTGGACAAACCAGACGTGGTTCCCTGCCCTGATGCAGCTGACCAGCACTGCCCCATGGCCTGTACCTGTGGAGAGACCTCCTCTCTCAGGCGGAGGGCTCGATTTGGCACCCTCGCCCGGAGTTGTGGTCCCTGCACGCATGGGCCATCAACGGGTACCCGCTAGCCTCCCAGAAGGAGTGTTAAACACGATCGCGCAGGCTAGAGCTCCGTCTACCAGGCGGCTCTACTCCTCGAAATGGTCTGTTTTCTCTGCATGGTTTCAAGCCCAGAGCTTTTCACCTGTGGAATGCGGGGTTTCGGAAGTGCTTTCCTTCCTTCAAGAGCTACTGGATAAGGGCAGGACCCCATCCACGCTCAAAGTATATGTGGCGGCCATAGCAACGTTTGCAAAACCGGTGTCTGGCCAGTCGCTGGGGAAAAACGACTTAGTCGTGCGTTTCCTTAGGGGAGCTCGGAGGCTGAACCCTCCCAGGCCCCCTTCAGTCCCGACGTGGGACCTTTCCACGGTCCTGGAGGCCATGAAAGGCGCCCCGTTCGAGCCAATCCAGCTGGTGGACATGAAACACCTGTTGTTCAAAACAGTGTTTCTCATGGCTCTCGCTTCAGTGAAGCGCATAGGGGACTTACAGGCGCTTTCAGTAAGCGCGTCGTGTATGGAGTTTGGGCCTAATGACTCGAAGGTCATTCTCAAACCAAAGCACGGGTATTTCCCGAAATCCCTCAATACAACGTTCAGGGCCCAGGTAATTTCCCTGTCCGCCCTTCCGGTTCTCAGTGAGGAGGAGGATGCGAGTCTCCTTTGCCCCGTCAGGGCATTGAGAGCTTATGTGTCACGCTCGTCTGTTTTCAGACAGACGGAGCAGCTTTTTGTTTTGTTTGGCGGGCGTTCCAAGGGACTCGCCGCCTCAAAACAGAGCCTATCCAGATGGATAGTGGATGCCATTGCGCTCGCTTACTCTGCGAAGGGCCTACAGTGCCCCTTGGGTGTCAGAGCGCACTCCACGAGAGGCGTGGCCTCTTCGTGGGCATGGTCGAGCGGGGTTTCCCTGCAAGATATCTGTACGGCCGCGGGCTGGGCCTCGCCGTCTACATTTATAAAATACTATAACCTGGAGGTACCCGCCTTACAAGCTAAGCTTTTGACGGTCTAAAATTCAGTGCTATCTGCCCCGCTGTGCGGCCCAGATGCTGAGTTTACAGCAGCCCCATGAGTGTTGACACACGTATGGCCACCCAGATCAGGCTGAAAGCTTTCACCCTGGCTGCGCGTTTTATTGTCATATGATAGCCCCGCTGGGTGCTTTTTTATAGGGAATGACGCTTCCAGCCTCTCTTCCTCCACTCTATGTGAGTTTATGGTGATTATGCACTACATGAGCCCTGGGCTTCGGCCCCCGGGACTTTGGTGTTGGATCCCTGTACGCACGGCGTGTTGCATTGTGTTCCCCTAGCGTAAGCTATTACCCAGTACGAGAGATACTCTCGTAAGAGAACGTACTCGGTTACTAACGTAACCTCGGTTCTCTCTAGAGAGGGAACGAGTACTGCGTATCTTGCCGTGCTTGGAATAAGCTCTGGTTCGCTTCAGCGATAAAAACCAGCTTGTACCAGCCTAACGAGCATATTTATAGGGTGAGACCACGCCCCTTCTGGCGGGACGTGACGATATGGGCGCGAATTGCCCCCATTGGTCATTACGTCACGCAGAGTCTCTCTCGATAGGCTGCCGCATTTGCTGCAGAGCAACCAATAGGCGCGCGAGCTGTTTCGCCTATGTCTGCTTGCTGCTGCAAAGCGTTTTACATTAATAAAAAATTAAGGATAATTTTTGGCTTCAATATCTCGTGGAAAACAGTTTTTCCCCTAGCGTAAGCTATTACGCAGTACTCGTTCCCTCTCTAGAGAGAACCGAGGTTACGTTAGTAACCGAGTACGATTTCTCTGTTTTCGCATGTGCCCCTTTGACCCTGTTACTGTTTGGATTGGTTTACCCTGGGTTTTGACCTATTGCCTGTCTTTGGATTATATTTTTGGATTGGCCTTCAATAAAACTGTGTTTGGACCGGTGTCTCGGAGCAGTTCATGACAATTATGTATTATAAAATAAAAGTTATTATAAAATCATCCCACTTGATAGTGAAAAAGAGAAAGGTCACAAACTTTACAGTCCCAGAGTTTCCCACTGTCTAACCTATGCGGATACATGATTCTGCATAGCTTTTGTTCTGGAATCCATGAGAAAAAGCAGCAGATAAATAGAGCCGCAGAATAAAAGCAAATCTTCAATCACCTGCTTGAATTGTACTGTTGAGTGTGTTTGAATCTCTACTTCCTCAGAAGTGTCTGTCAACCTTATAGTGAACATGGTCCAATAGATGTGAGTGAAGAGTGAAAGAGAGAATGTGTGTGTGTGTTGGGGGTGTTTAGTGAAGGATTATGCAAATAAAATTTGAGAGAAAAAAATTCCTGTCCAAAAATGACTCGGGCGGAACGCTTGCTCAGGCGGGGTGCTTGACTAGCATGTGTGACCGAGCCGCCAATGCCCACGCCTGCCCACAATCCAGCTTTGTTCACTGGGACGTCACCGTGAGGGTCTGTGGAGAGGAGGAAGAGCAAAAAAAAAGAAAAAAGAAAAGAAGGAACAAAGAATGGTAGATAACTAAGGAAAAGATACTGGTCCATCTTTCCATCTCATTTCTATCAGATTTACTGCAGCGTAAAATACACCCTTGGGGACACAGAGCTCAACAGCTTGAACCTATACAATAGAGAACAGTGTCATGATTTCCTTTCCATTAACTTCTAAAGTTTCCAATAAACTGGCGAAGCTGCAATCCAGCAATCAGATGCAATTATTAACAGGTCAATTGATCAATTATCTAACCGCTCTGGGGGGAAAATGTTTCCTAAAGCGTGGACTGGTTATTGGAATAGCATATGAGCATACTATTCTTATTATTCCTGCATATAAATAATGATTTTGACTAATATAGTAAGTGAAAACTGGGAGGAAAACATTCATGTCCAAAAAATGAATAGGGCGGAATGCTTGTTCAGGTGGGGTTTTAGCATTAGAATAAGTGGGTTGTATTGTAGTATGTATATGCACAGTAGATTTTCTGTAATACCACACAACCCATTACATTTGTCAAAATTTCCAATGAAATGAATGAGCAGAAGTAAATACATTAATGACTTTTATCATCTCTATTCATCTGATTTATTCAATGTTATTAAAATTTTCATTGAACATGGATTGAATCAATTTAACATTAAACTGGCCAACATGAATATACACAAACACAACAGAATAAAGATACACATGAAATAAACAGTGCTTTCCAGGTAGGTATACAGTAACTGTAGTTTTCAGGTACAGAAATTGAATTAAGTAATCAAATGTTCACGTTCACTTAAGCTATAACTGTGTTTACTAGGTTAACAGTAAAGATTTTCTAGACTATTCTAAGTCGTAAAGTGAGCAGGATATATTCAAATTTCAATAAAAATTTAGTCTGAGAACAGCAGCGCCAGGCCCGCCAATGCTATCTTACGACCAATTCGTACGAGGTGGCTAATTCATACAAATTCATACGACCTCACTCGTACGAATTCGTATGATTTGTCTAAACCCCAGTGATGGGTATTTTTAGGGGTGGGGTCAGGGGTAGGTCATTTGTACGAATTCATTCGAATTGGGCAACTCGTGTGAATATGTACGATTTAGCCAAAATCGTAAAGTACGAACGAATAGCCGTGAGAACGGGTTGGGCCAGCTGGTGTTGAGGTGGCAGGGGATACGCAATCATCTTTTATAAAAATATATTTTTTTTATATCAATATTTTATGTATGTACTGAGTTGACAATATCAAATAAAACAATATTTCTTTAAAAGTCTGCAAATTTTTCACCGTATCACTATGATGGCATATTTTGCCATAGACTGCTCTTTTCTAAACCATTATATCCCTTCTCTAGCTGCCAGTCTTTTTAGGCTACATGATCAAAACAATTCTTTTATCATTCAATTTTACACAAAATATGTGACTCCTTCAATATTAATTAAAAATAGCATTATTTCAATCGTCATATATTTTGGGACAGTGGGACAAAAATAAAAATTTTCCTTATTGAGAGCTTTTACCTCAGTTTTTTGTCAAGCCAATAAAGAGATTGAAATTGAAAGTGTCATATGTGGAATTGACTCATTTATTATACATACCAGCAGAAGCTGTCCCAAACTTGAAAAAGGACAAGAGAAGAACTTACATTCCGCACTTTTGAACTTCCTGGGTCGGGCCTCTTTGGTCAACGGGAGAGTGACCGCAGACAGAATCACCATGAACACACCACAACCCCACCAGCAGAAACATTCTCAGCATCTCTCTGACCCGGGTGAGAATGACAGATGCCGCTGGGCTCTTTAACTGATGTCAGTCAGCAGAAGAACACAATGCCAAAGCTACAGCTTCAGCTGAAAATTGTGTGAAACTTCCAGGGGGAATATTTAATGCTTGCTGTGCAGACAATGGACAAATGGCCGAGGAGAGCCAGAGTGACTCAGTGGGGAACCAGGAAAATCTCCACACCAGCCACCGGATTTCAGACAAAGAGGCACAAAAGGTAATTTTTTATCTGCCGAGCAGCATCTAAAAGGTATCTAGCGGGAGCTGCTTTTCACGGCTGAGAGCGCAGATGGAGTGCTGAATCAAGCTGGGATGATCATCAACAACACACCACTGCTCTTCTGCCTTTCAAACAGTCCGAGCACAGCTTTTCACTAAGTTGGATTTTCTCTTCTTCTTTTTTTTTTTTGACTGAATTAATCTCTCTTCTAGCATGCTTCTTAAAATTGGAATTCTATTCAGAGCTTAGCCACTATGTTTCCAGTATTTCTTCCTTTTTTCTGTTGTTGCATTTTTCCAAATTCCTGCTGTGGCGATCAATAGCATTTGTCATTTGTTCTCCTTGTTAGCTTGTCTCTCCACATTTTCAGGAGGTCGGTAAATTGGTCTCTTTTTAGAGTCAACTGGAATCATCAAAAGAGAATCCCATCACAGGACAATGAATTGTTCCAGCAGGAAAAATCTTTTGTTGCTCAAAGCTTGAAAAAACCTTTCACGACAGACCAAAAAAAATCCTAAATGTTTTATATTGTATAAATTACAGCCAAAAAAAACACTTAAAGGGGTACTTTACCTCTGGCAAAATGGGCTTTGTATAAAACGTGTCTGCCTATGCAGTAGAAAGGTGGGATAAAAATTGAAATCAGTGCTACCTGACCAGAGAAAACCAAGAAAAAAGGCCATTGTCTGTTTGAAAACATCAACACCCATAATGCACTGGGCATGTTGCCATCAAAGGCCACTCCCACCAGTCTGCAATTTATAAACTTAACCGGTCAAACACCTCCTTGCTTTAGTTTGAAATACTTATTATCAAACTTTTAGTTATAATGGTGTCGACTTGTATTGTTCCTGTGTGCATGCAAAGAGTAAATGCTTAGCGGGAGTGAGTTACTTTCAGTTTCCAGTGATGGATTAATAACCTATTAAATTAATAAATGGACGTTAATAACCCTGTTTCGATTTCAACCCAACCATGGGCGTGGATACAAATACTTGGAAGTATAATAATTAATAATTATTAAATATAATAATAAGTATAATAATTCATTTACATATATTACCAACATTGTAAAAATTACAAAGCCGGTTGATCCCCAAAATCAGTGAAGTTATTTTTTTTTTATTTTTTTTTTTTTTATGTGTTGACAATTTTCCTGAAACGAGAAGTTATGGATATATAAGACAGGATATATATAATGGCTAATCTCTTTTAAGGGGTCCTATAATGCCCTTTTCACAAGATTTAAAATAAGTCTCTGATGTCCCCAGAGTGTGTATGTTAAGCTTTAGCTCAAAATACACCAAAGATATTTTTTATAGCATGGTGAAATTGTCACTTTTTGAGGGTGAGCCAAAACATGCCGTTTTTGAGTATGTGTCCCTTTAAATGCAAATAATCTGCAAAGGGGGCGGAGCTTCAAGAGCTTGTGTGTTAGCATCTTCAATTACCTCACATAGACACGCACTGAAAATTTTAAAAACTTTTAGTCTTTTATGTTCAAACCAGAGTTGGACAGAGATGGAGAGACTCGGGAAGAAGTGTATTGCAACAGGACTTTTCTGATTGATGAATATATTTAGCTGATGTGGAGTTAACTATCTTCTAGTCACTGAGCATATTCTGTCATGATAATCTATAAATCGCATTCCCGGGGGCAGGGTTTATGTAAATTTTAGGGTTAGGGATGTCACAAACCCGTGAAGAAGCTCATTTTAGTCCCTATTTGTTAGTCCTTAAAAAATGTGATTTCTTTAAAAGAAAACATATCCCTTAGCTTTGAACTTTGAGCGTCGTAACTATGCAGATGTTGTTTATGCTCAAACAGCAACATTACTAAAGTTAAAAAAAGTGAAATCCTAATCAACCACTTTAGTAGGCTTTAGAGGCAGCAACAAACTTGATTTGCAACTTGTTAGTGCCATTAGGGGCCGGGACATTCTCATTCTAGAAACATTTTGGTTGGACAAAAATCCCTGTAGTGCAGAATGAGTCATCAATATTTTTGCTCCGTTTTAGACAGTAAATTTTAAATGCGTATCTGCTAAAAGTGAGCTTTGTCAACCTGTATTACTACACTAGCAAATAGATAGCTGCAAAACTTTGTTTGGATTTAAAAAAAAAACAATAATACATTGTTACAAAAATTTGTAAACATTGTTACATTTAGGCTGTATTTTTTTTCAATATTGTTTAAATAGAAATGTTATTACACATTATAAAAAAAGTATTGTGCAGTACCAGAACAATGATGGTATCGGTGGTATACCATGGTACCATATTCATGGTGTCATATTCATGTACTATGGTATAAATGGTACTCCAAGGTAGGCTACTTTAAAAAAAAGCATAGAACTGAAAAGGTGAATGTCGATGAAATTATGCATGTGATATTCTATAAAATGAAAGCTTTTTGTTGCATTCAGAGTTTGATAATGGACATTGAATCATTCTGATAATCAAATAAGTTTATGTTAATAAGTTAATAAGTTTTGTAGCTTTTAGACATGCTGAAAAGAATTTGAGTTTCTATTCAAACTCAATACTTCATTGAGATTCTGAAATGTGCGAGACTGTTGCTCATTAAGCCGTGTAGATGTAAGCTCTCATCATGTTAATGTAATATAATGATTATGTGTGTTTCGACCCCTTTTGACCCTGCTTGAAGAGCGCTATTTCTGTGCTGATTGTTCATGGTCATATGGGGCTGAATTAGGAGAATATGAACCCTTTTCTGTTGTTTCAGCATAATTATAATCTTAATTCTCTATGTTATTTAGCAGGTTTAATGGTTCATAAGGCAGGAACGAAGCCAAACTCAACTCAACAGCTGAAAGTGCGTGTGTGTGTGTGTAAGTGGTCCTGTATGTTATGGGGAGAAAATGTCCCTACAAGGATAGTAATACCAGTCATTTATGACCTTGTGGGGAATTTTTTTTTTTTTTTTGGTCCACATAAGGAAAACAGCTTATAAATCATAGTAAATTGTGTTTTTTTGTTGTTTTTTTTATGTAAAAATGCAGAATGTTTTCTGTGATGGTTGTTTAGCGGTAGGGTTTAGGATAATGGATAGACTATACAGTTTGAACAGTATAAAAATCATTATGTCCATGGAAAGTCCCCATAAAATATGGAAACCCAACATGTATGTGTGTGTGTGTGTGTGTGTGTGTGTGTGTGTGTGTGTGTGTGTGTGTGTATACAGTGTGCACTGCTATTAGATGGCGCCATCTAGTGACTGAAAATACCAGGTTAAAGAAACGACTATAAGAAATGAAAAGGAAGCCCCCTTCACAAGGAAAATGTTATGATTTTATTTAAATGTATATTTTGTTAAATATAAGTATATATATATTATACTGTTCATATCAATTAAATTTACCGTATTTATACTATCACTCAACAGAGGCTTTATTAGTTAGACACCAAATGTTGATTTGTATTCATTTATACGCGTTTAGAGCAAATTACAATCTTTGTTGATTACAAAAAAAGTTAATCATTTAAATATTTTATTCTAGATGCATTTGACGCGTTTAAAAGTTATTTTTATGCTAAAGGTATGACAACTACATAAGATTTTAGGCTACACATTTTAAAGGTGTCATGACATGAATATAGAATTATTATTTTAATGTTCCTATTTTGCACACACACACACACACACACACACACACACACACACACACACACAGGTGGAAAAAGGGTTATTTTCAACCCTCATTCTGACTCTGACTGTGTCCGAAAACCAGGATAAGGAGGTAGGAAGGTAACCAGGCACGTCCGAATCCAATGTTCGAGCCACATCCTGTCTCCTGAGATACCTTCACCTGAGCGAATTTTGCATAGATGGATCCTACGCTGCCTTTGATATCCCACAATCCTGTGCGTTCCATTCCCTGACTGTTGAGCTAAAAAATAAAGATGGCATCTGAAATTTGAGGTTGGTGGTCAGTTTGTGTAAAGTGTACATTTTGACCAACTTTTCCCACTTTTGATGACATTTTAGTATTGTAGTAATTAAATATTCAATTAGTTGTCACCAAAGCTCTCTGTTTTGTTATCGATCATCAAATCGTGATGCCTCAGAAGTCCGTCTGAAACCAGTTTCGTGAGGTATCTTAACGTGTAAACGCTGGCTGCTAAGTCATTGCCTGGCAGGGCAGCGAGGCAACAAGTCACCGCCTAGGTTTTCAGAAGCAGCCTCTTTCTGAAATTATCTTTGCTTTTAGGGGTTGCTCCTTTAAGGCTTGTCAGTAACCACTGGTATGATTGGCTATTGCCAGAGCCATAGAGAGAAAGAGTTGCGACACTCTTTGATGTCGCCGCGACGGCTGTCACGTCACGTGGTTCATGTAAGCCCCAATAGTTCCAAAACGTACGCGGGCTGTCATGTTCTTCTATGGACAGACAGCAGCGATTGCATTATTAAACGGTAAATATAAAATAAAACACACACCCAAGTACTTTTTAAGCTGTTATTGCGTTTTGTTAATGTCAGTTTTGCATTTGGAGAGGCAGGGTGACAACTTAGATAAGTTTTAGGCTATATTTTTGGAGGGAAAAGCTTAGTGTTCATGTTCGCATGGGTAGTAATAGCACTGGCTTTAGCGGCTCTAACTTAACTTTTCCATGTCATTCATCTGATGATGGACGTCTCATGATATTTATTTTAGCACAACTGGGCTGTATTAGGCTATTGATTCCCGTGATCTTGCTTAAAAATTCCGATTCAGCCATTAGCCTACCTTCGTGATCACGCAAAGAGGTCTGCAGTCCGTTCAGAACTCCAACCAACATAAAATATAAATAATTACGCTGTGCATGTACAAATGAATGATTTAGGAGGGAAATAGACTGCTCCCATAACGTAGAAAGCAACGACTATATACAGCAATGTTCGGTAAATATTCAACCGAAAAATATTCTTCATAAAATTAAACCGGAGAGATAGTTAATGAGTGAATTAACTATGTTCCTAAATACATATAAGCACATGCATAGCCCTAACCCATTTAAATATATGAATTGTGTGTGTGTGTGTATGTATATAATATTATATATAGGCTATATATATATATATATATATATATATATATACATATAAAATATTATTAAAAATATTATATATTATATACATCAGGTTACCAGTTAGCTAACGTTAGTGAAGTGTTGGTCACGTAAGCTATCGCTGCAATTAACCTATTATCTTCCAATAAACATTTAAACTGGCTACATAAAATATAACTACAGACTAGATCCACGAGAGGTCGGCTAATGTGTGTAAAAGTAAAAAAAAAATACAGTAATTTCATTAATTTACCAGCGAACGTACTTCTGAAGCACTGAAAATGAATGGGGTTCAATGGAGAAACTATCAGTGTTTGGAACTATTGGCTGCTCCACGACACGCGTTACTTCCGCATTCCAAAGTTCCTATGGAGGTCTATGGGAGTGTCGCAACTCTTTCTCTCTATGGCTCTGGCTATTGCATAGGAAAAAGTATCAACGTCCCCCTCGAAATCCCAGGCGAGAAAGTGCTTTGAAAACATTAAGCAATAGCTTCATTTTTTGTTAGCAAAAAAAGTGAATAGCTTTGAAAACTTCCAAAGTTGAAAAATGACAACCAGTGAAATTCAGCCATACATGTTTGAGCCAGAGTCTGATCCCGAATCACAAGACAACGAACCTACATCTCAAAAACTCCAGCCTGCAACAGTGTGCCAGTGAATCAGATCCAAAAATATCCAAAATGAACCATTTTTGGAGCTTGGTAAAAAAAAAAAGCTTTGTAATGAGGAACATTCAACAATATTAATGATTTGACTGCACTGACACTATTGGATAAGAACTGAACTGGACGATGACATCACTGTTTTCTGCAGAACTGCCTTATAGATGAAATAAACTTATTTAATAATTGATGATCTTCACAACAGAACTGAATCAACACTGAACTGACTTCAGCTGAACAATGACACTTTTCTTCTGCTGTTCCTTTGTTTGCATCATTGAATAATTTTCCTGTTATCACTTTAAAGCTACTTTTAAACAATCTGTATCATAAAGCGCTATATATATATATATATATATATATATATATATATATTTCTCAATAAGTATAAATTATGATATTTTGTAAAGAGAAAACAGTAGCCGTTTCAAAGCTGGATGTGTAAAAGGGGAAGGCAAATATAAGTTAGCTTCTTCTTTCTCCTTTTTTTTCTATATTTTTTCTTTTCTTTTGAACATGCTGAGATTTTGTTCTTATTATCTTCTTGTTAAAATATGTTCTGTTACTAATGATCATGTTCTGAAGAGGAAAAAGAAAGAAAATAAATAAATTATTCATTCATTCATTCATATAAATAAAGGTGGCCTGAAGATGTTTATTTTTAACATTATTTTGTTTTATTATTTAGCTATTTAACTCACAGGATGTTTTTATAGTACAAAGACCTCTTGTATGTCAAATGATTTCTCATGTCATAACCTCTATAAACTGCTTCACACTACATCAGTTCTACATAATGATTTAATGAAAATTTAAAACGTAAATGTTTTTTTTTTAAAGCCAAAGTAGATCAATAACTTCAGAATGATAAAAATAGAGCAAAGAGAAATAGGAGAAAATATAGAATAGAATTTAATTACAAAAAAGCCCAAAAACACATCCAATCAAATGCACTTACAAAAAGGCGATGAATGCAAGGCACACTTCAGGAATCATTAGAATTATGTACATTAAATATTGATAGAGCAATATATCATGCATTTAAATTTGACAGTATTGGTCAGAATTGACAAGTCAGTACATTTATAACCATGTCATTAATGCCATCATTTACACCTCTGTGGTATGATCCATATACCTCAAGATGGCTTGCTGTTTTGACAGCACAATCATTTGTCATTGGGCGATTTAATTAAGGTTGACTTGTGAAAGTTACATGCTTTTTTTCAATGGGTGTGGTTTTGCAATTAAGTAAATATGCTTAATTGCAAAACCACATCCATTGAAAAAAAGCATGTGACTTTCACAAGTCAACCTTAAGTAACACGCCTAATGACTTTGAATGCAGAACTGAGCACGAAGCACATCTACGTTTGGACCCAAAATGTTTCATCTTTAAAAATACAACTCATTTTATTTATCAAACCAACCTTGTAATGGTACAAAGACGGTCAGGGTGCTCTCATGGCATAAAATATAATGACTGGCTGTTTTAGTTTCTAAACCCTAAAAATTAAAGTGCATCTCTTACATATGCTGGTATTTGGCATATTCATACACATGAAACCCATGAATTTATGACATTTCAGAATTCACATCTGAAATTAATAGTCAGTATAGTCCCAGTATAGAGAAAGAGAGAGCGAAAGAAAGAAAGAAAGAAAGAAAGAAAGAAAGAAAGAAAGAAAGAAAGAAAGAAAGAAAGAAAGAAAGAAAGAAAGAAAGAAAGAAAGAAAGAAAGAAAGAAAGAAAGAATTTAAAAAAGCAAAATATCTTTCATAATATGATGGTACATCTAAAACGAAAAATTCACATAGTCCAAACAATGTAATGGTCTCATAAATTAGCAAACAACTTTCAGGACTGTTAGTGTGTGTTTTATATTAATTAACACACATTGACTCAAGAGATTCATACTCCAAAATAAAATGATGCATAAGTAACTTTGGCACAAAACAGTTTTGTAGCAGAAAGAAAGAAAAGAAGATCATCTGCTAACTTTCTTTCCACACAAAAAAGAAAAGAAAAAAAGTACGACCTTCCAAGAAATTTCCAAAAAGATCAATTTGGTCATATCAGTCCAAAATGTAGCGATCTAGTTTAAAGCCACACTTTAATATCCACTTAATTCTTGGAACAAAAGCATCCAAGCGTCGTGACCAGGTCCTCTCATGGTTGTTGAAAACGACGACAAAATCATTCAACAACCATTTTGGCGGAGAGAATGGGATTGTCTTCATTACATTCTTTTTCTGGCAGTGTTCACACATCCCCAGAGATTCATCTGTTAAAAGAAGCAGGGCAGAAAAGCTGTTAAAAAGCAGGTCAAACAAGATCATATCTGAGGTATAGATTTCCGACATCACAGTCCAAAGTCTAAAGTTGAGCAGAGACTGAGTGATACTTGTGTCAATATTTGAGGGATCTGGCAGAATAATCTAGTGTTTGACTACCTTCTCAAAGATTTGGCTTCATAAACAGTGTTATCGTCCTCATCGCTTTCCAGGTGGGCCATCTCCATTGTGTCGTCGTGGTTTGAAAGGAGCCCGTATTTCTTCCTCTGAACACCTTTTTTTTTCAGACTTGAACGAGAGCACAAAGAAGAATCATTAAACACTTGAAGGAACAGTTCAAACAAACATATACACACACATACATACATATATATTAGGGCTGGGAAAAAATTAATCGTGATTAATCGCATCCAAAATAAAAGTTTTGTTTACATAAAATATGTGTGTGTAGTGTGTATAATTATTTTGTATATATACATACACACACATGCATGTATATATTTAAGAAAAATGTGTTATTAATATAAAAAATATGTATATTTATATATAATATAAATGATGTATAAATATATATACAGTATATACATGCAAATATTTCTTAAATATAGACATGCATATGTGTGTATTTATATATACAAAATAATTATTCACACTACACACACATATATTATGTAAACAAAACTTTTATTTTGGATGCGATTAATCACGATTAATTTTTTCCCAGCCCTAATATATATATATTAAAGGTAGGTACATAATGCAACTTTTTGGTTTAAAATTTGATTTTTTTTTTGTCAATTGCTAAGTATTGTTCAATACTGAAGCCACATTTTCAAAACTCTTCACACAGTCTGCATTACCAAACAGTTAATCTCACCTTCCAAACTCACTCAGACCAACAAAACACTGCATATATGTCTCAAGATAAGCTCGTTCCTGGCAACAATTCTCATTCAGAAAACATGCATTTCATTCATAACACACCGACCTGAAAAAAACACTAATCTTTAAAGTTTGAATGATTATTTTTTCACATAAATATTAATTATTTGATAAAAATAGGATCTTTTCAGTTTACTGACTGCATTACAGCATAAAGAATGAATGAGAAATGCAGCAATATCTTTTTCTAAAGTTTTACATAGAGTAATTTACATGCAAAAAAATGAAAAGTTGAAACAAAACCACCAACAACGCGTCTAGTATAATGTATGTGCAGCATTGGAGACACAGCGATGTCAGGAGGCCTTTCTGTGTGTTGACATTGGTTTCCTCTGGGTTTACCACACAATCCAAAGACATACAGGACAGGTGAATTGGAGACTGTAAGTTTGCCTATAGGTGTGAGTGTGAATATGAATGTGTGCGAGTGCCTGTGATGGACCAGGGTGTTTTCCTGCCTACGACCCGAGACGCTGGGAAGACTCCACGACACAGCCCTACAGGACAAGCGCTTTGGAAACTTGTATGGAATACATGGGTGGATGGATGGATGGATTTACAGTACTGTGAGGATTCTAGTCCTCCTCCTCTCTGCCAATCTTCCTCCCTCACTCTACCAATCTTCTTTCCTCACCTATGTGTCTTCCTTGATCCATGTTTCCATACAAAATCCCTCTGAAGCCATCCCAATTTACTAAAAGATAACCGTAAAAAAAATATTACTGTAATAGAGACTAAAATATGACACCTGGGTCGGCTTTCATCTGAAATTGCAATTAGCTGTGTTTGTAATAATTACTATTTAATTTCATTGTAAATATTCTGCTAAGATTTTAGATTTAAATATAATTCCTGCAAAAATGCACAGAGTTTGTCATCATTCTGATTTGAATGTGCTTTTGTCAGTTTTGAAAGCAGTGTGTTAGCATTCGAAAAATGTGCTGCAAATAGTGTTTTGCAGATGGTGAAGTATGAATGACAAAAGTGTTTATGGATTTTGGAAAATGTGGTCATTGAATGCATTTTCCGTAAAAGCAATGAAAAATGATTCACAGTTTGGTCCGCATATACTTCAAATGTGTGAAGACGCTGTGTGAAGACAATGTATACACTGACTGGTCCTCATTTATCATTCTTGCGTAGAAACGGGCGTATATGTTGGCGTAAGATTATGCTTACACTCCTCTCATCGCCTGATTTATGAAGCTGTGCATACCTTTGAAATCCAGGTGTACGCAATACCTGCCCTTGATAAATCCCGCGGCTGAAAACGATCGTCATTAGAATAACACGCCCCTATATATTCAAGTCTCCGCTCCCCCCACGCCCTCATTTTACGCCATGGACACACGGAAGACGGCAAAGAAGAGAAACTTCTCTGACGTGGAGCCGAAATGACCTATCACAATGCATTATTTTACAGCACGTCTTGAAACAATTAGCATTCAATTTCGAATCACGTCACATGTATTGGGGTGTACAATAGTGATGATGTGATGTGGAGTACCATTCATTCACATTAATAATTGCATGACAATTTGTAATATTCTTATTATTATGATTTGTATTATTAATGACGCTTATTGTTATTTAGAAGAAGAACGTCGTTTTTATTATTTGTATTATTATTTAAAAGAAGAATGTATTTTTTATTATTTTGTCAGTCTGAATTATTTTTTGGTCATTGAAAGCCTTTCATTACCGAACCCAGTCCGTGCGCACCTGCCGGGCCTAACCATGAAACGTCAGGGTAAAGCGCACAGGCTCGCAACTGAAGTAATACATATGGCTACAAATCAAATGCTTTGGTAAAGTCACACAAATTAAACATTGAAGTCCATGTTGCACAAAAATAAACACTGAAGTTTATAATTACTATGTTGTTGTTGTTGGTCATAATATATCATATCTTTTAGTTTGTCAGTGCGTTTTGTGGTGTTAGGAATTGTTTTTCTGCGCATTTCCGCACTAACTCAAAACGTGCGTACACCACCTCCTGAGCTGGCGTAGGATTTGAGCGTGCCGTACGCCAACGTCCATATTGATAAATCTCAGACTGATCTCATGAAATGGCGTATGTATGACACGCCAATTCGTATTTCCATTTTTGGCGTGCTATCAACACGCATAATCGCTTTTCAGCGTGTTTATCAACGCCTTTGACTTAACGTTATATTACTGTATTATGTATATATAGATATATGACCTACCCCAACCCCGTCCCTAAACCTACCCGTCACTGGGGTTAATACCATTTATGAGTGTTCTCCTACCATCCTAGGAAAAGAAATATCGCTCCACAGATGTAGATATAGATTTTGCTTCGTTTCGCTCGGACATTTAACGGCGTACACATACACGCGGAATCACTCGGACGTTTAATGGCGTAGACATACACGCAAAAGATTTCGGCGTGGACATACACGCGGATAGCTCAAAATGCGTATAGATAACACGCCACTTGACTTGAAAGTGGCGTGTATGTTTACGCAAAGTCATGATGTCATGTTGTAAATCTCAAAGTCACCGTGGTTTTGGGTGTATGCCAGGTGTACGCTGGAAATTTGGTGTACGCACTTTTGATAAATGAGGGCCACTGTGTGAAGAGTTTTGAGAATGTGGCTTCAGTATTGATCAAAGCTTGTTAGCAATTAAAAAAAAAAAAAAAATACAAATAAAAATGGTAATGACTCAATAGATCATCAATGTAAAACCAGACCGTTCTCAGTTGTAACTGAGTTATGGTCTGGCAAAGCGTCATAGACAAATCATTTTCCAGAGGGGCGTCACCAACGGACGTCGCGGATAGACCTAAAACCAATCAGAGCGATGAAGGAGATGACGTATGCAGAGCGGCAGAAACATCTCCGAGTGTTGTTCTTTGCTCGGTTTTTAACAAAAGGGAAACGTTCAAATCGCTTAAAACAGACGCGATAGCTGATTCGAACGAGTGATGTTCGACGGCGGCATCCATCTTTGTAATGTAGGCTACAAAATCTGCTTCAAAATCCCAGCGCTATCGTCATCTTGTAAAGCCCGCCCCAACGTTTCTGATTGGTGCCGTGATTTCGACGGATTGGAAATGGGCTTGAATGCGCTCTTTGCCAGACTAACTTTCAGAGCAAATCTAAATTTGCTGGAAGTTGTCTGGGTTTTCCCAGGCTACATCAATCCTTCTTCCAAAGCGTGTTTTTGCCTTACCCTGATTCACTATTATAAGTGTTTATATTTTAGACCAGGTGGGATGGTTTTCACAGGAAATTGTGTACATACGTCACTTGCCCATCCATGCCTCCGTAAATAGAGAAAAGTTGCTCAGGCTACTTTTGATGCCTGTATGATATGGGAGTGCCATAGCTTAGATGTCAAAACGAGCGAGAAAGGTTGACATTTAGCAGCTAAATCTCGAACCTCTAATCACACGTTTAAAAAAAAAAAAAAATCTCAGAACAGAGGAGAGTCTGCTTGCAAAAAGAGAATGCGACCGATCTCGTAATGAAACAAGAATCAACATTAGCTTGGCTTTTCAGAGATGATGAAAACTGAGGGATTTGAAATGTTGTAAAAGAGATGCCGTTTTTATTACTCAACAGGCGAGTAATGTATTTTATTGAACAGATAAATTGCCATATGTAGCTCTATATAACAGGGTTCATCATTGTAAAGCATTATTTATTGTGAAGGGTCAATTCATTATGGGTTGTTGTAGCGCTGTACTGGATTTTTTTCAAGGAAGTACCACACCTATTAATGTGCAAAGCTGCAGTAACATCTTCAGCTAGTCAGCTTGAGATCCTTTCCATCTAAACTGCTATTTTTTCTTAAGCTTAGTAGTGAATGTTTTATGAGCAGTAGGATAATCTCTCTCTCTCTCTCTGTTGTGAGAAAGAACCATTTTTGGCAGAGCCAAAGCACAACCAAAATGTTCTTCTGCAAAATACATGCAGTTTTTTTTTTTTTTTACACAGTGTAAAAAAGCACAATAAAAGCAGCCCACATAACTGTTGTACTTCATTAGTGGACTTAGGGAATAATTATGACCAGGCCAGCTGACAGTCTTGCCTGGGCCCGGGACAAGATAATCTTAGATGGGGCCCCCCCCCCCACGATTTTTTTTATTTTTATAAAACACCATATACTTTTACCCAAAATGAATAATAAAAACACGTTTAAATGGGTACATTTTCTATAAATGTCTTCATTTTCTTTTCTGACATAGCCTACTGCAGTTCTTGTTAAAACACACTAGACATGCAAAATCTGTGCATTTTGGGCACTTTTTGTGTGAAATCATATTTATTTTTTGTCCATCAAAAGTGTGCTTTCACTTCTAAGCATGAGCAGCGCAGCAAAAATAGACTCGGATCTGACCCATTATCTGTTCACCGATGATGACAGTGATGCATTTCAGCCGGCTTTTTATTTCTCATCTCCATAAATATATCTAGTAGTAAAGCTAATCCAAGGGCTAGAAATCAATGAATTCTTTGCTAATACTTCCTCGTCATCATGGAGAGCGCAGTTCGCACCGCTTTCTCCTTTCCACAAGCGCTTAATTGCTCTCCCGTGGCGTCTGTCGTTGCTATGCAACAATGAACTTAGGCGCGCATGTAAAAACGAGCGCGCCGCGTCGCTATTATGCTAATATCCAAAATATTTCCATATGTGGCTCTTTCCTCCTTTCTTATCAACAAGTGGATTTACAGCCAGCACAGCAGCAGCACCGCCGTGTCGCCATGTCTCAGTGCTTTTATGAAGAGGACGCAACTGCACGCGCTTTGGGCATGCACGCGCATCCCGGGTTTGAGAAAACCTGGTACCGTGGCGTGACGTTTAAAAAGAAATTTGTACCGACTTGGTACCGAAGTGCCGGGTCTTTGACAACACTCATAAACGTTGGCTGCGCTGTTTCTTACCTTGCTCTACGTTGACTTTACTAACGTTACTTTCCAGCTTCACCGTCACCACCTTTTTAACAATATTTGTTTAGGACATCTCGAAGGCCTCTATTTTCTTCTTCTCTTTTCTTTTCTTTTCTTTTCTGAGCACCGGACTTGTGCTGACCGGACATTTTGAGCGTAACGTTAATGTGTAGAGGACTTCAAATCAAATGACAACATCACATTTCGATCAGTGGCCAAACCATTTTTGTTTTTTTTTTGGGGGGGGGGGTTCTTGACCACTATTTCTAGGACAATTAGGAAGAAAACGAATAAAAAGCTTTTATGTAACTCAAATATTAGACATTTTTTCAACAAATATGCCTATTTTATTTATTTTTTTAACAATTATTCCATAATTTAATGAGGGCCCAGTTCTGGGCCCCCCTCCCTACCCTGGGCCCGGGACAACAGACCCGTTTGTCCCCCCCTATCGGCGGGCCTGATTATGACACTTCGGTCTGTAAAGTAAAGCAGGGGCCATGAGGGGGCGACTCGCTCCATGTAACGTTATATTTCAACAGCCTTTTCAACAAGATGCGTTTGGGTGGAATCTTCTTGTAAGCATTCTATCCTTAATATTTCTCAAAAATGCTTTTTATTTGTGTAAAACTTTTTAGAATAGCAATATCATGTTAAAAAAAAATAAGTTAATATGTTTTTGAGCAGCTCTCCTGCTCAATAAAAGGCTATGAGTATGACACAACGCAAAGTTTCTTACCATAAAAGCACGTTTGCCATCGAATCTATAGTATTACAGTATGTAAACTTAACACTGTCTAGATGAGGGCATTTTAATACAAAACCTAATTTTCAAGATTTCACTTACCGGACCGCTCGGACTAAGAAATACAGAACTCCGATGGCCGTGATCCCGATAAGAACATACAGTGCCCGGTTAATCATCGCGCCGTCCAGATCGAAGCCCATTTTATTGACGCTGCTTGTGGTGTTTTTATCAGACCCATCGGTACTGATGCTGATGTTTGAAGTGTTCTTGAGTGCGGTTAATTGTTTAGTGGTAGTAGTGGGCTTCTGCCCATTGTTCGCGTCGTCGGCGTAAGACACAGCCCACACAAGCAGAGGCAGAAGTAATAAATGTTTCATAGTAATTGAGTTCGTGGTTTTTAAAGGCAAGAGAAGATCCACACACAAATATGAAGTTCGCTTTAACGACTGAGTCCAGTTCCTCTTCCTGATTTAAGACGTGACGACACAGCACACACGTAACGTTAGTGTTACGGTAAATTGTGTCCTGAGGGGAATCAACAAGGAGACCAGGTTCCTTTGTGAGACCATTAACACGTTCTATTCATAGACTATTCACCTTTTACAGAGGGTTCAAATAATTAATAATATAGTATTTTGATGGAGACTGTTGTTGTCTGAATCATACTCTACGCAAATACGTCGACCAAGTTGGTAGTTACTAGCAAGTCCGAATTTCTTAAGTCTGTGCATAACGCAACGGCATGCGTTTACGCAAGGGGTATTTCCCTCTTGCGTGATGTATGTTTAATGTGATCTTCTCTTAACCCTCTGGGGTCCTTCATTTCAGAGTCACACTCAGGACCTTCGGGTCCAAATGGGCCGGAAGGGTGGGATTAATATTTATAAAAAAAAAAATCATCATTTTTTTTTTTTTACTTGTTTTTTATAAAAAAAAATTATTTTCTTTTTTGGTGTTTTGAGATAATTTCAAAAATAAAAATGATTTATAATTAATATTAATGCAATAATTATGACCCATTTTTTCCCCATTGAATATAATAGAAATTTAAAAATTTTTTTATTTTTTTAAGCTGTATTTCATTTTAGAGTCAAGCCTAGGCCTCATGAAAGCAATTTTTGAAATGAGATGGATGCCATCTGGTGGACAAACTGAGCATTTTAAAAATTCAAAACCCATATGTAATCTGAATTTATTAGTGTGTATGTGTATAAAAGTGTGTTTGTGTGTGTGTGTGGATGTGTCTGTTTTGCACTCTTGATGTTTTATAGATTCACCCCTTCACTGTTGTGTGCTTTTTTTCTGGATCGTGGCTGATTTGTAGTTTGTACGCACAAAATAACTCTGTATTTTCACATTTTTGCCAATTTCCCATTCATTTCCTATGCGGGTCCATTTGGACCCGAAGGTCCTGAGTGTGACTATTTTTTTTACAACCACTTAGACTATTCAAATCCTGTCCCCAATTTTTTGGGGTGTTCATATGCCAAATACCAACAAAGTCACCAAATTTCGGACCATTCCGATAAAGCAATGATTTAAAAAATATATATTTAAATGCTTCGGGTCCATTTGGGCCGAAGGACCCCAGAGGGTTAAAAGACACAGTAGCTGTCCTTTATTTGTTGACACACGAATGAACGTGGCTACACAGACTGGAGTAAGAAATTTATTGAAGGCAAAAAGTACAACTAGGAATGCCATGAGGAACAAGATAAAGACTGAAAACAGTGTAATCCTGATTTTAACCATTTTATTTTGAACTATATTATTGCATGATGATGGTCCATAACTGTAATCAAAATATACATGTTTTCAGGTAATATAAAAACCCAAAACTTTTAACATTGTGATACAAAAATAGTATTTACACCTCATCTGTCCACTATAAGAAAAAGCACTTTATCTAAGGCAGATGTTGTAAAATGAGGGTTTTTAAAGTTGTGCAAGGATGCATAATCAGGTTTTATCCAGCCACTGAAAAATAAATGTTTTCAAAAATGCTAAAGCGATTCTTTTTTCTATATCCAAGGAGCATTTGCATTTTTTTAAAGCACCGCCTTATATTTTTTTAGATTGGTCCCACACAAATTGTATAACATACAACAAAGGAAAAAAAAACATAGACAGAACCTAATGCAAAAATTAAAAATAGTAAAGTAAAATAACTTGATCAATTATGAAACATTGCCAGGAACATAATATAAACAAACAAGATTCCATTTTCTTTACATTTTCTGGTCCGAGTGTCAAATTTAGGCCACCACCATAGAGCCTTTCGTTAAACATTTTTTGAAAGTTAATGCAGATGGATGTCCCCAGGATATACTGCTATGAGTCAACCAAGACATTTTAAAAAGGCACTTGTCATTTCAAAGACCCAAACTTTACAGGGGTCACGGAAGGCCATTGTGTCTGATCTGAGCATTATGTGATGTGCACCTGTCCCAGTTCACTTGAACTGTTTCCATCACTGATCACACTTCTTTACAAAGAAGGGAAAGCATTAAGCCCCTCAGAGAGGCCACGTGCCATTTATCGTGAGGCTAAAGGGTGTCAGGATGTCCCTTAGAAGGTACATGGAGGAAAGGCTTTGGTATCAAGCTGTAGTGTACACACAGGTACATGAATACATAAAATAAATGGGGCATTGAAGTAGAATATCATAAATAATCTACATCACACAATAACATGAAGTACACTGAACATCTACGCAAAATACAGGACAAACAGTAAACGAACAGCGGTTAATGATCCGCTGACCACAGCCAACATGCAATGGCCCACAGTATAAAAACAATACAAATCTTGACAACACTATAGGATTCAAACAAAAATGATTGCATTAACTTGAAGGGAAAAAAATGACTGTAAACATTCTATGTCTAAAATACAGTATAAATGCTGAAGCTAGAGGCTATGATGACTACAAACCTATTGGGAGATACATAACGCAGAGGCGCAGAGTTTAAGGCCTGTACCATCAGCCTGATGAAATTATCCATGTCTCATAGGAGCATCAATGCTTGGCCCCGAGGCCACGAAATGGACTCTTAACCACAGATTTGCAAACATTAGTTGCAGATGTTTGACTGAGGTTCTAGAGATCTGAAGGCACAAATGGAATCAAAGGCCTGAAGTGGTTTGTCTCTGCTTCTATATAAATCATTTTACAAGCCTTAACTAGACTGAAACTAATAGATGGAGTGATACATACAGTTAATGAACTTTTCAGGGGAAACTAATAATACATCTGTTCTAAAAATTTGACTAAAATAAAATAAAAAGAACATTTGTAAATATCCACTAAAATGCCTCTTAAATAAAATAATGGAATGATGGAAGTGAGCTTTGTGATTAAGACTCATTAAGGTTTACAACGACTGGCCACTCCCGCCCATTCTAGAGAATATTTCTCTCAAATGGTGGACTTGGAGAAGGAAACCCTAAGATGGTGGTTTTCTCCAAGATCATGGTTGTGGAACTGGATAAGGCACTCGATTGCTTCCTCCACTGAACCCATCTGAATCAGAGCCATCTTGCGATCCTTCCTGAAAGTTGATGAATTTGTAAGTATTTCTCATGGATAAACCAACATAGAATTTATGTGCTGAAGATAATAATTACAGATTGTTGCTGCCAAAAACTGCATTTTAACTCAAAATAACCAGGTAGCAAATTACTTAAAACCATTCACTATATACTTAAACTAATAATCCAAACTAAACTAACTAAATAATAATACATTTTATAGTGCATATAGGTGATCAGTGTGTTCATACCATTTTTTAACTTGCTGAAGTGTTCTATTTAAAAAAATAATAATCATAACCATGAAAAGGCAGAAATTATGAGAAATGACAATCCAATGTGTCTAGAAATTCTATTATTCAATATAGAAACACAATTTCAATATAGAATGTCTGCCTGATAATATATTTGTAAAAGTTATGGCTAATAACAAGCTTATATTTAATACAGAAGTAATAAAATAGTTTAATATTAAAGTAATATAACAAGTAATAAATAATAAAATCCTAAAAACGTTTAGAAGCGAATTGTGCACAAGTAAACATTCTGTAACACATTAAAGTTATCGGTTGTAATTCCATTAGCAGTATCAATCAATTTTAATTGATAGGCTACTGCATGTCACAGCTGCAAAGACTTACTGAAAGAACTTGAAGTTCTTGACGAGACCACCACTGCTACCAAAGAGCATCTTCAGGTCATCTTCAACAACGGCGGGTCTAAAACACAGAAACAAAGTTACAGATGAGATCTGGTTTTTAAATTCATATAAAAACAAGAAGCTGATAAACTCACGGGATGTTAGACAGGTGCAGGGTAGATGAGGGAGGGAAGATGTTGGAGTAGTTTTTGGAGCCTGGCTTCTTGAAGCGATGGAGAGGAGAGTTGCTGTAGTCTTTGGTGAGACCCTGGTCTTCATGTCCCTCCCGTGGCATCTGGACAGTCGTGTGTTTGGACAGTGTTATGCGCAGGGGCCTGCCGTATAACTTCTGCCCGCTTAGATGGCTCATTGCTGAAATATAAAAGTGTACATGAATGTATACACTAAAATTGAAAACTAACGAAATATACAGAGGGTGTATCATTCTGCCCCTAGTTAGCCATGACGTGAATCAGTATACTGCAAAAACCAATTTTAGCACTACCATAACATTTTTGGATTCTTGCCGAATGAGAATGGAGCTGCCGTTTCAGTATCACTTTCAATAAATTAATTTTTGGCTTGATGTTTGTATGTTAAAGAATGCCACTATAGCCTAATGTGTGTGTGTTTTTTTATAGTTTAATATATAATTTATAGCTACTTATTTTTCATTCTTCTTGTTCTGAATACCATTAAATTTAAAGGATTTTTTTGTGGAGTGAGGGGACAATAGCCTTGGCAATAGTGTTTATAATGTTTGTAAATGTTTTGTTTTATTTACAGAAATTTAATATCTAAATGAATTTAATTGTTTGCAATTATGAGGTTAACGGTGTTTTTGGAGTAAGATCAATTTCTCTTTCATACGATTACTTGCTCTTCTTGGCCGGGTTGTGTTTCTCCATGGGGCAAGGCTCCTTAACCGTATTTAGGGGGCGTGATATTTAGACAGCCAAAGTTGTAGCTGGGCACTGTGGATAGACGGCGTTTATACGGTCATAGAAAACAATGTGTTTGAATTTTAAAGATGTGGCACTGCGCAGCTCCTTTTAGGGGAAGGGCTCTGATAGCAATGCCATGCAAAGTGATAGAACATTTATATATAACGCGCCAAATTGGCTCGTGTGTTATGCGTTACTCGTTACCTGCATTTGGTGGGCATTAATTTTAAACCATGTGAATATTATATATATATATATAGATTATAAAAATAGTCTGCTCCTTCCCTAAGCAAATACCCATAATATTAAGAGAGTTTACCGAGTTGAGCCTGTGTCCCATCAGACATCTGTATTAGAGCGTTCTCCTTTTTGTTGAACATGATTTTTACTCTCATTACATCCCCATATACACCTACAAAAAGACAGGATCATGTCAGATACAAATATGCAATTAGTTATGATCAGACACACCTCATCAAAACCAGTCTGAGCTATAAAACAACTTCAGTTCACAATCAAGATACTCCAATCTATCACACCATCACATGCTTTTCAGGGTACAAAAAAAATATAAAATGACTAGCGTGTAATAGCAATTTTATCAGGGCTTTAAGTGAAAAAGGACAAAGTAACTTGTTTTAAGAGGAAATTCTTAGTTAAGAAAAAAAATATTTAAGAGTAGAGTAGTGGATCTGCAAATCTTAGGAAGACTGCAACAAGCGTTTGCGTTTTTTTACGATCTCATGAGGAACAGATTTAAACTGATCGATTGAGATAAGAATCGTTCAAGACTTGAAAGATAAAAAGTTTTGAGGGGGATGAAAATGCTATCTAACCCAAAAAAAGAATAAACATAAAACAGCAGGAGTCTTGACTATTAAACCAAGTATTTTAAACAGCTTTTCTCCAAAGACATGCAATAAAAAAGGTGGAACGAACAGTTTTCAAAAGCATGCAACATTTTTACAAGAAGCCAATTTGCTTTGTTCCGTCATAAAAAGCGGCAGCCTCCCGTCTGCATTCAAAGGAAGTGCTGTCGTTTCGGGAAAGCTGCAGCTTTTCATGACGCGTCTCATCTCACCACACCAAATACTGCAGAAAACAAGCGAGGCACTCAAAGAATTGGGCCTCACAGATGCCTTGTGAGGAAATAAAACCAAATTAAAAGAACAGAATAAATGAGTGACAAAAAAAGATGCTAAAGGATGACATACCGAAGAGAATAAAGAGGCAGTGGGGCGTAACTCTCTTTAAAGGACAGCAGAGGGGGGCAGCGGAGGAGGAAGAGACAGGTAAAGATCGGAGGCAGAGTGGAGGTTCAACATATCCGAGGCAGCGAGGCAGTTCCACGGGAAATGGCGAAAAACGATGGTTGGATCATGAAGATGGTTAATGGTTTGGGAGCAGAGAGAGGGGTGGGAGTGGGGGGGGGGGGGATAGAAGAGAGAGAAATGTTTGTGTGTTTGAAGTCATGTTGTGGTGTGTGATTGTGGGATGATGTGGAATTGTTCGTACAGATCAGATGAGTAGAGACATAATGGTGCGTGCAGCCAGATGGCAAAGGAGAACGAGGTTTCAAAAACAAAAAAAGAGCAATGGGATGAGGGGAACGGGGAGGGAGAGAAATAGGAGAAAAAAAAGGAGGTAAAAAAACAAGGTCAGTATACATAAAGAAATACAAAATATAGTGCTAAATTTAACAAAGAAACTTTACCAGCAAAACAAGCTAATCTTTAGCAATAAGTTACTGTAGTAAACAATGTGCTTCTTTTTTTAAATATGATAGATACATGTGTAAATGCACTTTCCAATGGTCTGTTTTACAAAACAGTACAAATGAATGAATAAATAAAACCAACTTCTTAACAGACCAACAGAAAATACAATTTCACAATTTTACTGTTGTATAATATTTGGAGGAGATGAGTGGAATATGAAATAAAGCAGCAACATATTCAAATGGAAGCAACAAGAAGAATGAAGCTCAACTGAATGGAATTTTTTAACACAAAACCTGAGGATGTTAGAGGAAGAAATGACAACGCATTATAGAAGGGGTGAGGACACTTGAGCGAATAAAGAGCCGGAGCTTCGGTTAATGGAAACACTAAACAACAGGCTTTGTGCCCTGTACACTGCAATGACTGAGCGAGCCGGCGACAATAGATCATAAACGCACTAAAATTAAAGAAACATTCAGCAGTTTAGCAGTAGTAACAACACCAGTTTACAATATCCACTGTACCGTTAATTTAATTCAGTTAATACAGTTAAAAGGTTACATGCCATTGTTTTAATTGAAATTATCGATATTTATACCAATGTTTGTATTAGAAAATATTTGGGGTGTGACCATTCACTTAGCTCACGTGATGAGACGATACATGATATTGCGTTCACGAGAACGAGACAAGAGTATATTATCACGCTGTTTTTAAGAAATCTTCAATGATGAAATAATGACTGAAAAAAAAAAAATTTCATTCACCAAAATACAAATACTAGGTGCATTTTGAAAAGTCTTTACTTATCTTGTAATGAATGTCATATCAGTTCTACTTTCCGAGTATTAATCATCATATGCTGAACAATATGACAAACTCAACTCCGTCATGCTGATTTCGCGAGACAGCTTTTCACATCAACGAGAAATAGTGTCTCGGTGTAATACTGCGAGATCTCGTCACACCCTTAGAAAATATAAAAAAATTTTTTTAAAAGGTGGCCATGTAGTTCAACTATGTGGCCATTGTTTTATTTATACCAATATTTTCACATTATAACATAAAAATTCACATTTTGTTTTAAAAGAAAAGTGTACCACTCACTGAACTATACGAATGACAGGATTGCTCATGACATCATAAAATGTGAAGCCACCACAAATCATCTGCTTTTAATGAAAAACATTACCTAACAAGTCAGTTTTTATATCTGAAGTCTCCCTGTACATTCTTACAATGCAAACATCCTAAACATTTAAATGGTTATTTAATTTCTACTGCTTATTAAAAGTTATGTTTATCTTCATTTCAGTAGTGAATATCAGATCAGCTGACGGACAAGACACCTATTACAAATGTCAAAATTGTATTACAAACGTCAAAATAATTCTTCTGAAATCTGAATAAGAGCTGCACGATTCTGACAAAATTTGAAATGCTGCAGTCTATTTAAAATGTTAAATTAATCTGAATGGATTATTTTAAAAAAAGGTTTGATTGAATGATTAAATAACTTACTCATAAATACTTCACTTATTTCATTACTGGATGAACCAGCATTTTGAACGAATCTCTTGAATGAATGATTCAATGACAAACACATTTTTAACAGTCACTTTTCGCCTCCTGGTGGCATAATGCAATCGATGCAATCATTATTTAAAAGCGTCAAAAAGTGATTTGCTCTATTTCGATCGCTTCTGTAGACAGTGCTATATCCGAACTTTCCACAATCTTTTAACGATTAATCGTGCAACTCTAATCTGAATACAGATTTATGCTTGGCATGCACATACAACTTAATTTGCCATGTACACAGACAACTTATTTACTGTGGTTATGTAATTAATTATATTGTGTTAGGCTATATAATATTGTTTTTATTCACACAACTACAAAATATTCAACAGTGTTTTCATTAACAAAATTTAAATTTAAACATTTGTTAAATTAATAATTAGCTCAACATTATATACAAATAACACTTGAAGCACACATGGTGAAGCTTGGATTTTA
The DNA here is from genome assembly GCF_029890125.1 of Rhinichthys klamathensis goyatoka. Lineage (NCBI taxonomy): Eukaryota > Metazoa > Chordata > Actinopteri > Cypriniformes > Leuciscidae > Rhinichthys > Rhinichthys klamathensis. The sequence continues at coordinate 3,121,565 of NW_026606637.1, forward strand.
ATACAATATACTATAGTGCAATCTTGTAATGGGGTCATGTATGTATTGTAATATTTATTGTATATTCCAAATCAATTTCTGCAAATATTCCCAGATAAGTGTTCATGCTTAATATTTCCTGCATAATTACGTACATAAAGAAATCTATTTTGTGTTAGGTAAAGTCAGTTGCCTGTGTTGGCAGTGTGCAGTACACCCATCTTGGATTTCTATATATCGCTTATCCTAAAGTAACAATTAATTTACATACATATATCCTAAAAACTAATCCTTCACCGCCTGATGGCAGTTTAGAACAAAATGAGCAATCCAGTCAATTATACAGACCAGTGATGTTATACAGGACCAGGTTTTTGCTGTAGTACCATTACCATTGTTTTGATTTAAATTATGATTATTTATTCTATTATATATTACATTAAATTATTCATTACATTTCGTTTAAAATGAATGTTCCACTAAGCTTTTGCTGTGGTGCCATTGTGATCGTTTTAATTTAAGTGATTAATATTTATGCATTACAATATTTGAAATATACACTTAAATGTAAAAAAAAAAAAAAATGAAAGTGTTCCGCTGTTTTTGGAGTGAAATTTTAGCATTGTGACAGCTTTACAAATAATGCATTTCTCATTCATTATACAACTTAATATGAGAGAAAATCTAATTTAAGGATCATTAGGAACAGTAGGCTATGGCACAATAAAAAAAGTCCCTGAGCTTGCTCAAAGACCTAACGTTTAAATAGACATATTGAGCACGTCCCGGTCCATGAGAGACTACGAACTACTAACCTCTGGGTTCAGGTTGCTGACCAGCATAACGCAGTGGGTTCCGGGGAGGGAGGGGAAGCCCATTCTGCTTGCAGCCGCAGCGGCCGCTGCTGCCCCAGGCATGGCCAGTGAGGCCAGGGCTCCATGAACCCCAGGTATTGTCAACCCTGATCAAGACAGTCTCAATTTACGTGACAAATCACAAGACATAATAATTCGGAAAATATAAAATGGAGAAGGCGTTAGAATCAAGCTGTGTGCTGTCGTACCTGCAGCCTGCTGGATAGCAAAATGCGGAGGGAAGGCGTGTGCTCCCGCATATGGTGAGGCAGAGATGATCCCGGGAGTAGCTGCAAAATACGAGAACTTTTAGAAATTTCGAAAAGAGGCAGAATGGGACTGTTACTGTGGTTAAGAAAAGTGTGTGCTGGGCATTTGTACCGAAAGCAGCCATATGGTGATGTTCAAGAGTAGGCTGGCTGTCCCCTGTGGGCAGGTCTGGACGAGTGTAGTCACGGCTCTTGTCGTTATTGTATTTGACATTTAAGCTGGTAAGTTTGGAAAAGCTAATGCGCAGGGTACAGCAGCCATTGTAGATGTTCTGGCCATCTAGAGCCTGAGGAAAGAGAGATTTTAGGCTAAATCTAGACTTTCAAATTCTTTCATAGTATGTGAGCTGGCATAAAACCAAGTTTTAATATTTGTCATTACATAAGATGGCTGATAGATGGCACCACTCACCAGCTTGGCATGTTGTGCTGTCAGGCCATCGGCAAACTGGAGTAGAGCTTGAAACTGATTGTTTTTGGTGAATGTGATCACTTTCAGCACTGTGCCAAACTTGGAGAAGATCTGTTTAGGAACCGAAGATATTTTAGTATCTATCAAACAATCATAACTGCCAACAGCTAATTCAGAAAGGATTAAGTCAGAAAGTCAATTTCAGAGTACTAGACTACAGGAAGTGTATACCTGGTGCAGGACATCTAAGGTCACGGTGTAGAATAGACTAGAGGAAGTGTATACCTGGTGCAGGACATCTAAGGTCACAGGGTAGAATAGGTTTTCAACGATGACTCTCAGGACAGGGCTGGGGCCAGTCATACCGGATGGGTCAACAGCACCTAGAGTCATGCTACCTGTCTGGACAGCATTTACTGCCTGCAGTGCTGCCTGTGCCCTCTGTAGACACCAAACAATGGCAAAGATTAAATTCGATTTCAATTAGGTTTAAAAGAAAAGAAAAACGCTGTTTATCCATGTGCACGCATGAGTGAATTTGTAGATGGCTTATTCTGAACAAAATCGAGTATGGAGTAAACACTGTTAGTTGGTCAAACAGAAAAAGCTAAACAAATTAAGCTATCCTCCAAATGAGCGCTGATGGGCTGCAGCTGTGGAATTCCCTGCTAAAGCCTTTAGCGGCATATAAACTGTGTTTAGAAAAGGGAAACGGGCAGTGTGGAAAATGCAGGGAAAAAAACAAGATGCGTAGAAGACAGCAAACCAGGCCCTCTGCTTGTATCAATCATCATGCACACAGCAGCTGGAAATAAATCTCAATTATAAATGTATACATTTTCAAATGATCAACTATGTAGAAAAGTGGAATGAAGCCTCCCAAAGGCCGCGAACGTTACGGGATGGACGGACGCCAAAAGAGATTTTGAAGCACATACCACTTGGTTTGGTGAGTTGTCTGTTTTCAGCTCTTTGTGGTTGGAGTATTGCATGAAGATGGGATGATTTCTGATGACGGGTGTTACGGAGGAGTAGTAAGTAACCATTGTCTGTGCTGCTTCTTCAGTATTCATTTCCAAGAAAGCCTGCACAAAAATGCAGATCATGCATTTTCCTTTAAGTCTGAAAAATGCTCTATGCAAGCACATGAACGCAAAAACTTCTAGCTAAACAAGCTAAATTTCACATACACTACTTTTCAAAAGTTTGAGGGCGGCAAGGTTCTTTTGATTAAAAATATACTAAAACAGTAATATTGTGAAATATTATATTCAATATTTTTTTAGAAACTAAGATACTTTTTTTTTCAGGATTCTTTGATAAATATAAAGTTCCCAAGAACAACAATTACTTAAAAAATAAATCTTTGGTAATATTATATATGCCTTTGTCACTTTTTTCCTTGCTGAATTATATTATATTGAATTAATTTCTTTCAAGATTCTCAACAATACACTCACAAACAATTTCTAGCCAAAGAAATAATTAAGTCTGATGTTAACGTTGCTAATGCTTAATATGCGATACAAAAACAAATCTAGAACACACTAGTATTGGTGACGGCACTAATACTAGTCTAAAGTCAAAGTTAAGTCAACCTTTTCTCATACTCTGAGCTAATGCTAAGAATGTCATAACAGGAGAGGCAATGGTACCTGGTTCTTTCCCTTTAGCATGAGCAGATTGGTGACTTTGCCAAACGGAAGGCCGAGGGAGATGACCTCTGCTTCGTTGATGTCATTGGGCAGCTTCCGGACATGTATAACTCTGGACGGGGCGGCAGGACTTCTGATTTCACCTTTGAACTTCTTGCTGTCGTTGCCGTTGGCTACATTGAGAGCAGATGATCAGGATGGAATGCTGGGACAACACATCTGAGAAAGAAAGAAATAAGTATAGAGCATAAAAATACTACCTGCTGAGCTCATGATATAAGGCCCACTGGAAACACAGGAGAACAGCTCGTCAGATCCTCTCTGAAAGAAAAGAAAAGCTCTAGATCAAACCTCGTAATTTTTATGAGGTTTAGACAGTTTAGGTCAGTTCTGAGGTTTACAAACTTATAAACAGGACACTTGAAGGAAAGAGGAAGAACATAATGATAGATGAACCCAACCTTAGCCTGAATGGTAACAAGTAGTAAAGGAAACAATGATAGTGGGATGTCCAAAAGAGGACAAGTTTACATCAGAAACTCTGAACGCAGGAAATGGGCAATGCTACATTCAGCCTTCCCGTGCAAACAGCAGAGCCTTAAGGGCGGGCGGGGTCAGAGATCAACCACAAGACATCCCCCACATCCCCAAACCTATGAAGGAAGATCTCTGTAGACTATGGGGAGAGGGGTGGTTTTACATTTCCGGGTCGTCGACCAAGAGGAACGTGTGTCCAGTCCAGACTGAATTTTGCATTTGCTCTATCACACTTTTCTTTGTTAAAGAAGGACGGAACATGTCTAAAACCTCTTATCCTCTGCGCTTGGTATCAAACAGCCCATTTCCAACACATCTTAAGCCAAGATTACACATGACTTAAGACATGTGATTAACATTAGCAATAAATCACAGTTCTGCAAATAACTGTCTTTGTCCCGTTTAATTCAGACAATTGAAAGCAAATGTTTGTTCTGGTTGTCCATTATCCGAGTGCAGACATTTGAGACAAAGAAAGTAACAGTAGTTGGATGAATTAAACTATAGTCTGATTGTCCAATCACAGCGTATGACTAAAGAAAGAGTGATATAAGTGTATTCAGCAGAAACTACTAAGCCCATGCAACCGCACAGGCCTGCCCACCACATATTAAAATTCCACAGTCAAACGACTCAATGAGAACCACATGTAACCCAGAGGGGGGTGGCTACACAAAATACATCTGCTATGACACACTAAGCTAAAAAAAACAAAGGGTTAAATGGTTACTGAAAAACACGCTAATCTTTACACTTTTACAGAAACCTTCTTTATAGCTCTACTCAGTTGCTTGTTACCCTGTGCCGTTTTCTAGCAAAACGAACAATGAACTGACAACATGCTTGCTTGACAACTGTTAAAGTGCTGACAACTGTTAAAGTGCTTGCGTTAATTATTTCTGAAAAGGATTATTAAATTGTCCTTTTATAAGTAGAACTACTATTCTATTCAAATTCACTTCAAGTTTTGGGTTAAGGACAGTGTTTTATGGAGTTTGCTTTGCTCCACGTAGCCGGTACATTGTGAATGTCTAATATTAAATGTGTATTATATTTAGCTTACCTTTGTTGTCATCCAACACTTACTTAAAATTGATCTTAAAAACAGTAGTAACACAGTTAACCGTAATCTTTAAAAAAAACTCTAAACAAATATCCTTGTCATACTGTACATTGTATGACAAAAAATATAAAATTGGATGTTCCCACAACTTCCCTCATTTTAGTTAAATCAAGTCCATATTGTACTAAAACGAACCACTTTCAGTGGTTTCTATTACATAGCTACACTGTTAACTTGAGCTGAACCCAGAACATTCCTTCAAAGCTTCTAGATGCTGTCAGACAGTACTATCTCTGTGCATTTAATGAAGTTAATTAAGCATGGCAAACATTCAATGTGTTAACTTTTTGTTGGGTGTGGCATGATGGGATACTTGCTTAAATAGATTAGGGGGTGTGAAGGACAGGGGGAGGGGCGAAGACAGCAACAATTCACAAGAACAAAAAACGGGGCCGTTACCACGGCTCCGATTGTAATGCGCTCACCATGGAAACCTAGTGCTGCAGGTAACTGAAACCCAACCCAGAACTGAATACACAAGACCCATTATCTCCATACGCCCAGGTGTGCCTTCTAACTTGAGCCATTTACTACACTAACCATACAGGTTATGAGCACAGTTCCAGACCTTTTTTACATTGGAAAGTGCTATAGTAGCAACGGCCGATCAGAAATTGTCCCTGTGGAGAGTCGATATACACGTGGCGGACCACTTTTTTGACAGATAAATACCTGGTTGTGCACCCTGACACCACAAAAACAACATCACGATTTTAGAGAGTTAAAACATGCTGAGAGTATTGTGGATTGCCAGCTCACTGTAATCAGCACCTGTGACCCACAAGCTTTCGACTTGCATTCTTTACGAGATAGCGAGAACAAGAAAGAGAGACTGATAGCATCAAGCGAACCCCCATGTGACCCATTAGCACCTCCCCCAGCCATCTTCCCTCTGATCAGCCCTGCTGAACAAACACAAGAGCTACATGTGTGTGCTGAGTGATGAGGCAAACATATTTGCATTTGATGAATAGACTGCATTCATCTCATCATATCAACAGCCAAAACCAATCTCCGAGGAATGTCTCTGAAATGGGTTCAATCATTAGGCTGAGGTAGAACCTCAATAAAATGCTTGCCACCTGTGTTCGCAAAGACAAATACAGTCATCTGAAAACCATCTAAACAACCAGAACATCCAACGACCAATTTAAAAACATTAAATTACAATTGATCGACATCTACTTCTCTTAATGAATGTCTTTGACCTTATTGTGCATGAATTTAATGCATTTTAAATAAAGAAAACATATTTTGTGCTGATAGAAAAGGTTTTGTTGGTATAGAAAAATAAAAACAAACAATAATATGGCCCAGTGTTCATGATAAACATCAAGTTTCTCCCTACATAATTTCCTACTGTATAATTGGTTTCACTCTGACATGCAGCACATTAATATCTTGCGACTGCAGTTTAATTTAGCCCAAAAGACAAGACCGAATAGCTTGCTCCCAGTTAATATGGACCCTTTTACAGCTTCTGTTCTTATTTTTTAGTGAATGATTGGTGTATGCTATTCCACCATTTTAATAGCTTAAAATGTAAATGTAACATGCTATTCCTCTAAAACGACTTTCCTTGTCTGATGACATCACCTAGACCACATTAATGCTAACCAATAGCCAAATAGCCATTTAGAATGTCTTGTTTCTAGCAAACTTGCATTCAACCTAGCTCAATTCTTGTTATCTAATTTTCAATCCAATTAGTTTACAATTAATAAAATCGAGCCCTATCCTACATTTCTTTCCGATATCCTGATTCACCCAGAAATGTCAGAACGGCTTCCGAATGAGGTTTCACATTGGATTTGAAGTCCCCCTGTGGGGAAAATCAAGTTTTTAAATGTTGTTTATATGTCTATGTGGTGTTTTTAATATGCTTTAAGACAAACCATGTGCAAATTCACAAGTCAACATCATTGATAGTATCTGCTGTGAACCAAAGACTCTCATAAGAGATTTTTTTTTTATTTTTTTTATTGACTACAGGGGGACTTTAACATTTAGGCTAATTGATCATGAGACATAATGCCCTTACAATTATTTTAACTCCAAAACTAGGAAACATCTCGTATAATTTCAGAACCAACTTTTCTAATTAGCAAAACACTCTTAAAACAGTGCCTGCCCCTTTACCATAGTAAATACAGTGCCGGTAGGTTTTATGCAACATAAGTTACTGCATGACCTGAAGCGTGTAAGTAACTAACCTAAATGAACCTCATGAATCAGCCTTTGTTCCACATCCTGTAGGTCCCTCCTCACTAGCCACATACCACAGGAAATAATCTTTAATGAGAGAATGAGCGGGAGTGTTCATGTTGTTGCCTCGTAAAGGCTGATCCAGGCAGCAAGTTTGGGATTTCTTAACTACGCATTTCACAATAATCAAATATTATGACATATGATCCAGCATTCATTTTTTAAAGTTAAATGATAACTCTGATTTCATAAAAAGTTGAGAAAGCACAACGTGGAATGGCACAATGCCACAGTGCTTGTTCTAACAAATCTTTTTTTTTTTGCTTCGAAACGATTCACCTTGTTGCCAGGAATGATGAATCATATCTAGACAGAGTGATAGCACAAGGTGTGGAAGTCACAAAGGCCATGTGAGAGTCATGGCACACAGACAGTTAAAGGATGATGAAGTGTAAAAATCTGCTCTTATTGAACCAATTCAAACTGTATAGCACGTGTCGTCTACCGTAGTGACCCCGAAGGACCAAATATAAAATTCTTACCTTTGTGCCAACTGCAATATCGTGAACAACGCTGTAAAAGAAAAGAGAAACGAAAGGAAAAAATTCAGAGCAGGAAAACAGAAGCAAAATACATGAAATTAGAAAAGAAGAACAGAGGAACCATTCTGACCACATGCATTTGTCTAAAGTCCCAATGAAACAAAAGGTAAAGAAAAAAAATTGTTTCATGCACAGGACAGTATGTCTAATGTGTAATTTTCAGAATCTATCCCATTTCTGCAAGCCAAAAGGCGAAATTAAAATCCTCAACCAAAATAAGAAGTGTGATTCATATTTAAGTGGGTCTAATGAGTTTAATATTTCATTTGGTTCATGTTGGTCAGATGTTTTTCCCATTAAAGGAATAAGCAGAATGTGAATAAACTGTGTAATCTAGTTCCTTCCCACAGATCTCCCTTAGAGCAAGAAATATGAGTGGTATTTTGGGTCAGTCTATGGTTGAAGATTAACCCCCACATCCTGTTTCACATGAACTCATAGTAAACGCAATACCAGAAATCTCCCCTTTGGATCAGGTCTTCAAAAAGTCCTCATATCTACAAAGCACAGCTTTAATGCTTTTATGTTTGAAACAATGAATTGAAAAAGAAACAGACTGTGCCAAACAGATACATCTTTCCCAAGAGGGAAAAACATGTATGCAAATGAGAGCTCAAAGAAGGGGGCCCTGAGGACTGGGGTCATTTTTTTCACAATACCTGGGGTGTGGTTTTAGTTTCTGTGTATCATCTTACATGGTGCATGTGCAGTGTGTCTGTCTGGTTCATCCAGGTCTATCAGACTCATTTGAGACCATTTACCATAGAAACCACAATTTCTGCCACATTACAGTAGTTACAACAGTAATTGTTACTGCTATGTGGTATTAACCACCACTAGGTTACTATTCAACAAACAGAGTTTCTTGTTCCACCAAAGAACAAGCCTCAAGAAGTTGAACTAAATTTGCTACACTATATTGTGGTTGCTTTTTAACCCCAAATTTGCTACATAACAGTCTAAATACAGTTTAAAACTCAAATTTTTGCACTATTCAAGCAATAAACAAAAATAAAAAATAAAATAAAAAGCAATAGTCATTGATAGTCACCTGCAGGAATTTAAAATGGCAAAGTGACTACTTTGTTTTGTGGAATCTATGGCAACTATGGAGCATTTTGTAAGAGAAACACTGGGGCACACTGATATCCCTCTAATAAAACTACTAAATAAAAATGCAATCTCTGGGAGGTACAAAAAAATAATTCTGAGCTATAATATTTCAGATAGACTTACTCTAATTCTGCGTAACTTGATCCCATAGGATACAATTGAGTCTCTAGGCGGCTGCACAGGGAAAAAGATGTCAATGCCATCACACAATCTAACTAATCAAGTTACTCTTACTCACGTTCCTAATCATTTTCTGGTTAGAAAGAAAAACACAACTTTGAATGCCTGCTTTCCCCATTAATGCGTTTTAAAGAATGTTATTGTTTACTTTTTAAACTTTTAAAACTGCATACGATGCAACAAGTCCTCTCGGTGGAAATATAATTGTTTTTGCAGAAATCAAACTCAATTAGGCTGCAAAACACGAACGATGATAGTTTATAAAAAATAAAACAGGCAAACCAGGGGGAAAAGCTAAATGTGCCAAACAAAACAGCGAGCATCATGCAGAAGCCTGACGCACGGAAACCTACGGGTTTGTTTCATCGTAACTGGTGATGATAAGAGCGCTCGCGCTGTCCAATCAAACAAAAAATATATAGACTACATTACAGTTGATAAACGTACGGCTTTACCAGTGCAATGTTTATAACCAGGCAAGTCCAACTTATTTTCCATTCATAACAACGTAGCATCACTCACCCGTCCATCGCATACAGAGGAACAGCAGCTCTGATCCGCAACTTTGATGCTTGGCTGAGTTTTCTTAAAGCGCTACAAAATGGCGGAGTGCGTTGAGTAAAGCCTCAGCGGTGAGCTTGGTGATTGGCCAACCCTAGAAAATAGTGGGCGTATAAGACACGAGGAGGATTGTGATTGGATAAGACGAATTGAAAGCAAAGGGCGGTTACAGTTGAGGAAGGAGAAATTGCGTGTCGTGCATCCTAGTATTGTTCTGCGTGTTTGAATAATGGAGTATTCACTAATGGAATAAGTTTTATTTTGTTCAATAAACGGATTAACCTGTTATTTTGCCAGTGTAATAGTAACTTTACTAGATAAAATAGATTATTTCTTTAGTGATACTAATTATTTTAACATAATAGAATACACGTGATCACTCTTGGCCACAGTTTTTAATAAGTCTAAACAGCCAAGGGTAGACTAGACACAACAACAGCAGACTGAAAGCTAATATAACCGGTTACATGAATATTTAAGTTTGCAAGGGTAGCAGAAATCCATTATGTCTGATTAGGGATTTGATTACTGTTTCCACAAAATACTATATATATATATATATTAAATCGATAAAGGTTCCAGCATCACAGATACTGGCCAAAGTAGGACTATGATGAAGGATCTAGTCTCTTTTAGATAAAATACTGTAACTGGCCTTTGATCAGTCACACAATCTTATGAACAGAATCTTATTTAGTTGGATTGCTGTCAGTTAGATTTAAGCGCCTCGGATATCAAAGGCTCCATGATCTCATTGATGTCTCTCAGAGCCTCTGCAGTGAATCTTTTGCGACCACCTGGCTGAGTCTTTACTGTCATTTACCTCTTTTCACAGACCAACATTAAAACAAGCAAATAAAAACATTTTTGGTTTGATGGAACCATCTTGTATTCAAGGAAATGTAAAAGCCCTACATTAAAGTTTAAAGAAATCTTGGTGATTTCACATGTCTGATCTAAAATAAGAGTTTAAATTTGAACCTGCAAAATGGTTTACACGCTTTAAATGTCTTGTCCAGAAGGACTATGGGACAAGGAGAGCTTTGGCATCAAGTATCATCATCAATAATTACCTGTTTGTCACACTCAGGAAATTACTTTTCCCCCTGTGCCGTAGGAGACGCACCTGCTTAAAGCTAAATAATAGATGGGGGTCCGCAACAGAAACTGAGACTCATTGTCTCCAAGGTAGCTAAATGAATCATCAGATGATCTGGACAGGTAAAAAATAGGCCAGAGCAGAGGCCTATCAATCGGTAAGGCTTTTACAGTACAGTGGTGTACAAGAGAAGCTTTATATTTATAGAAACATTTATTTATATTTATGTTTAATTTACATTAAAGTTATTTACATTTATATTGATGCAGTGTTTCTGTAAACATAAATAACTTTATAAAGCTTTTCCTGTAAACATGTACATATAAATAACTTTGATACCATGTTTCCGTACTTAATTTATTTATATTAACATGTTTCCATTTCAGTGGTGTAAAGGAAACACATTATAAAGGTATTTATAGGTTTTCAGAAACATTGCATAAAAGTTATATATGTTGCGTTTACATTTATGCAGTGTTTCTGTAAAAATTTCGATCCGGTTAAACAACTTTATACAGCTTTTCTGTACACCACTGTAAAAGTGTAATTAACTTTGACACTGTGTTTCTGTATTTACATTATTTTTACATGTTTACATTACAGTGATGTACAGGAAAGGCTTTACAAAGTTATTCATACGTTTACAGAAACACTGTAAATTCATTTATATTAACACGATTACATTATCATTTTTTTTGCTTGCCACTGTTAAGTTGTTTATGTTTACAGAAACATTATGAAAATTATTTATTTACATGCTTACAGAAACACTGTATCAGATTTATAAATATTAACATGTTTAAACTTTACATTTATCTACACAGTTACATTAATCCTTTGATCTAAACCCCAACACCAAGTTTTGTCTAGTCTTTAATCCTTTGCCCATCCTTGTAACAAAGGGCCATTCTGGTAGTTTGTAAGGAGGCAAGCAACAGTGTGTAGCTGGTTGATGGTCCCGATGTTGGAGAGAGGGATGACTGTATCAAACAGCTGGTGTTGCCTCACTCTGCAGATGAGAAGCTCAATGTGGGCCCTCAGCCGAGCAATGGAGTGAGTCTCCTTCACCTCATTAGCTGGAAACTCTTCCTGCTTGAACAGGCAAGCAGGTCTGTAAACTTTGCATGGTACACAGTCATCTACAAAAAAACCTTTGTCGACCATAATGGCCATTCCAGGTTTCAGGAGCGACACAATCCCAGACTGCTTCAGAAGTTCCTTGTCACTGACAGATCCTGCACACAAGGATGACACAAAAGTGACTGCACCATGCGGTGCTATGCCAATTAACCCCTTGAAGGAGCAATGGGACTCTTCACCTTGAAGCCGGAGAGAGGATGGTGTTCGGCAACGCAGCTCTGTGCAGTCAATCACTACTTGTGTGTCTGGGTAGTCTTTGAATTCCTTTGGCATTTGAGCCTTGACCGCCTCCTCAGGCATCCAGACGCGCACAGATCCAAGAATGGTGTACAGAAAATTGGCCCATTTTGTAATTATTTGACTCGCGGTGGACTGATGGATGTTGAATCTGTGGCCCAGATCCCTCTTTGTTAGCCCAATCGAGAGATGGACCATGAAGAGAAAAAACTCATCTATGGGCTGCAGGGACTGATACTGTTAAAAGAACAAAATTGGAGAAGTGTATGTTAATATAGAGAAAGTAACATTAGAAACATTCTAATTTCTTTCTATTTCAACTTTCTATTCTCACATGTATTTAATATATAGCATAATACATGATAGGTTATAAATTGCATTAAGTAATTATTTACAGATGCACTGTCTGATGCTCCATCTTCACTCTTTGTTGTTGCTCTGGTCAAACGAAGCATGTTGTGGGATGCAGGCTCTATCAGTCTCCAGAACGCCATCAAGTGGTTGTAAGTCGCAAACCTACACGAGATGTGGGACATGTTTGAGATAATATAGCCTACACCAACAAATGTAATGCACAACCTAGAGTTGTAGCTTATACTTTTTGTTAAGAGCAAAATATAAGGCTATATGAACTATAAATCCTTGTGAAAACGAAGTATTTGTTATAACAGAAATAATAGCCTATACTTTAAAGAATATACTTGCATACAAACTGATTGAATGTAATGTTTTCAGATAATTGACTGCGCATCATTTACAATTAAATGAAAATATATTTAATATAACCTGTGTGTCATATATTTAAATATATTTGAAATTGCACATTTGTAATGTTGCAATTTAGTACATTTAAAATATATATTAACTTTAAATGTAATATCAAATAACCACACTACAGTTAATTATAAATGTTTGAATTAATAGTGCTTTAAAAGTGCTTTAAATGTGCTCAACTATGTTTGTCAACACATCAAAATAAATGTACTTCTTTAAAGTAAAAAAAAAAACTAAACAAAGGTTGACATTACAAAGTGCACTTTTTTGTGTACGTAAAGCGTTTTCAGAAACATGTCATCAGTTTTGGGTAAATTACTCCAAAAAAGTAATTAATTTCAGCTACTATATCTTCAACAGTGTGATCGATACAGGGGTACAGTTGAAAAATACAGGAGTAGACATGCAACTGCTCTTTTAATGTTTTCAAATAAATAATATAAAATTGCAAATAAATTATTCTTGAACTGACCAAATTATTTAAAGGGAGAAGGTTACATTAAAAAAACATACATTTTAACATTAGGCTTTACATTTTGATGTTAAATCCACTATTGTTTTATATAGAAATATTCTAGTCTATACAGTATGCATCAAAACTGTCAATTACAGAAAGAATTATGGGAAATCCCTTACTTTACGTGTATTAAGGGATAAGTAAATAAATTACAGTGATTCATTGATGCACACTCAACACTGTATATCATGAAAGTGTACATGAATATTTTTGTATCATTAAGTAGTTTTTTTTTTTTTTTTTTTACTGTAAGTGCAAGTGCAAATTCAATACAATTAAGCGAACTTCTTTTATTATTAAAAGACCAGAAGAGTAGTTTTAGTTTCAGACGACCAATGTGTATGTTATACTGTTTATGTTTTAATGCTTACCTAGTGTAAAACCATATGTCATCATCAGATGCAGCAAATCGCCCCAAACAAAATCTCTGAAGGACAGTCAACTCTGCCACCTGTCTCATCAGGCTCTCCACCTGCTTTCGGAGATCTTCGGTCTGCTTCACAGCCAGATTAACCTGGACTGGAGATGAGCAATAATCATGATCCTGATGCGGGAAGTCCGTAGGCACGCGATCTTCTTTCAAATGAATGAAAACTTTTCTCTTCCTCCGTAACTCTGTGCGCTTTGGTGCTGGAGTGGAATCGTTCCTCGGGAACACCGTGGGCACAGCGCCCTTCTTCAGTAGCCGGCGTGCTGTAGGAGTCGATGGCTCAATCAAATCATCACTCGTGAAGTGACGACTGCAGACTCTTGTATTAGGGCTAACGTTCAAATCCTCACGCCCGACATTGAGAAGCCACTTTTTCCGTATTCCGTCGTCCAAAGGGAAACAATGGAAACTTATCACAGAATTAAACCTTGAGGACATTTTACAGAACGGGACACAACAATATCGAGACGATGCACCACCCTCACGCCGAAGGTATTTAAAGCTTTTTGAGCTCATTACTAAAACGATATATTTTAAATAATATATTAAAAGTGTATGTTAATAATGTATGTAATGATATATGCATTTGTTTGTGATCGATATAGTTAACTGAAATATGTCAGAAAGAGTTTACTACTATAGCCTATTAACACAGTTTGTTATCAGTACTATACCGGAAGCTCGAGTAGACACTGAAAGTTTAGCGGAAATACGTAGGCATATGGCAAGCCGTTTTAGCATTTAACCCATTTAATCCCACATTTCCCCAGAATTTGTATGGTATTTGTAAGGAAATTATACAATCAATGTAAATTATGTACAAATAGCCTAATAATAATTGAAAAGTCCAGAATTACTTTTCCGGTAAATACACAAATATGCTGTTCACACAAGCAATGGCATTCTGGCTTTTTACCGGTAAGACACCATTCATACTTTAGCACCAAAATACGGGTTAATTGTTTACAATTGTTTACATTTACAATAGGAAGTGACAGAAGCAATAGGAGCAGACAAGAAAATAACTATCAGAAAAGTATTAGGCCTAACTTTCTATTCTGTTTCAACAGATGACAATATCCTTGATTATGTGCACGGATAAATTATAATAAACACTGACAGCTATAAAAAAAATATATATATTTTTGATTTGAATCATCTCACATTAGGATTACAGAGATATCTCTAATTATCAGTCTGACTTAAAATTATAAATATTACTCATCAAAATACAATTGAAACTAAAATATATCCATGAATAAAATCAAACCAAAGTTTTCTTAACTAATTCTGCTTGCCACAGTAGGTCGTGCACAGACGATTTGTGACACCATGTGGCAGCTGTTGGACATTACAAATAAAACACACCTGAACCAAAACATAAATTGAATTTGGAGGAAAAACCTTTATTAGTGAACTGCAGAACCCCATACTCATGCTGTTACAATATAGCCAACTTGGGAACAGCATGCTGAGCAGCCAACCAACGAGCATCAAGCTCTTTAAATGAGGTTTATTGAGAATAACCCATACAGGAAGCACATTTATTGTAACAATATACACCATCTGTAATGTTGTTCTCTATCAATAAAATCATTTAATTAACAATATATATATCCAATAGAAATATATGGAGGGTTATATAGAAAGTGTTGGTTCACCCTAAAATGAAAATTAAGTCATAATTGTTTGATCCTAGTTATGTTCTAATACCGAATGCCCTTTTTTCTTTGCCGGACCACAAAAGGCTTGTGCTCGTCCATATAATGACAGTGAATAGTGACCAGGAAAAGAAGTTATCGTGTTCACATCTGGCAACTGTCATTCACATCTGACAACTGGAGTTCCGGTCTGGAGATATTCAACTCACAGTTAAGAAAGCACACAGATAATTTTTTGGGATTTCTAGGCATTGTATTTCTGTCGTGTTTTTATTCATCTTAATTTTTCACAACTTTTGTGCTTTTTCTGGGTGAGTCAGATTGAACTGTGGCGCTAATAGAGTCTCATGAACGCGCACGTCACATTATAGCTTTGGACAGAAGACCAAAGGCCAAGGTCAGGATTTTTGTTAAATAATACTTTTTTTTTTACCAAACCATATCGTATACCCCCAAAACACGTTGGATATACAATATGTGTTGCATGGTATCATTCTTTTGCATATTTTATTAAAGGTTGCTGCTGATCGCTTACTGCCATATGCACGAGTGGGACATTTTTTTTTTCCTTTTGTGGTCTTAAAAAGAAAAAGCGGCATACAGTATAAGAACAACACCAGGGTGAGTAAATTATGACTTAAAGGAATTGTTCTCTTAAAAATGAACAGTTTGTGTGTTGATGACAGTTGATGAACCCCATTGACTTCCATAGTATTTTTTTTCCTATGGAAGTTAATGGGGCCCATCAATTGTCTGGTTACCGACATTCTTCAAAATATCTTCCTTTGTATTCAGCAGAAGAAAGAAATTCATACAGGATTGAAACAACTTGAGGGTGAGTAAATGATAACAGAATTTTAATTGTTAGGTGAAAAATTCCTTTAATTTTCATTTTAGGTTGAACTATCCCTTTAAGGCACATGGTGATGGGGAAAAATGAAATTGTATTTCAATGCTTTTGCGCTCGCTTGCAAAACTTTTGTGAATATTTCAGTGCTTTTGCAAGTGAACGCAAAGTTTCATGGGGATGCAAAACTTTGGTGAGAGAACACAAAGGTTCTGTGAAAAAAACGCAGCGTTTCTTGGGGAATGTAATACTTTTGAAAGAGAACACAAAATGTTGTGAATGAATGCAAAGTGTCTCATGGAATGCAAACGCAAACGCATTGAAATATAATTTGATCATATATTATCTCATTAGGGGCTCAAAAAGAATTGCAACAGACACATTTTCATGTTCTCAGGTTCCATGTTCTCTGCCACTTAGATAACTGAAAAACAAAATAAGTAGCTGTTACTACGCATGATCTGAGAAGAAACCAAAAAACTTTTACTGTTGTTTTTTTTTAACCGTAGATTTACTTACATGATCGGGATGGCACTAATGTAACTAATGGCACAGGAGAGGATGAAGCAGAAGCCACTGAACCAGCCGAGAGTTAGTGGATAAATGGAGGTGAAAAAGACATTAGACAAGAGGTCAGTCACAGCCAGAACCAGCTGGAGCAGCCCAAATACTCGCCCTGCCAAGAGAAACAGCAGAGGACTCTCATGAAGTATCAAATAGCATGCATCATGACCTCAAATATATGACTTGTACTTAGATGAAGCACATTCTAAGAGACTTCCATATATGGCCTGCTATAATAGTTTCTTCTGTCTCTAGTTTTTGTTTCTGTGCAGGTGTGACTTTACCATATTGCTGAGGAGGCAGATTCTTGGACAGCATTGCTCGCAGAGTTGGCATGGGAACGCAGGCAAACATCATGATTCCTCTAGCTGTATAATACAACACATCTCAATGCAGAAACTTACTAAAACCAAAACAGCTTAACAATGATGATTTTTTATATTGCACAGTATGTCAGTCATGTTGGACTTATGACACCTAGTAGTGTAAACTGATCCTTAAACTCCTAGTTAACTCATTGTCCACAGCAATATTCAAAGGTCCCATTATTATTTTTTTCTGTTGTTTACTGGATAGTCCAATTTCTACCTGATAAAATATTTTAGAGCTTGGTATAACTAAAAATGTATATTCAGTATAAAAATGCATGGAGTTGTAAGATTTTATTAATCTACATGACAACATGACAATGTAGAAGAAGATATTTTGAAGAATATGGGTTACCAAATAATTGATGAACCCCATTGACTGCCATAATATTTTTTTTCCCTCCATAATATATAAGTACTGTAAATGGGGCCGGGCCCATCGACTGTTTGGTTACCGAGATTCTTTAAAATATCTTCTTTTGTGAAAGAAATTAATAAAGGTTTTAACAACTTAAGGGTGAGTAAATTATTTTCATTTGAAATTTAAATTTTTGGGTGAATACCCCTTTAATACCAACTTACCCAGGAAGTAGACCCAGCTTTCTATTGCAAATGTCATGATTGCCATCCCTGTGCAGTTGGACACAATACCCAGAAGAGTGAGGGCTGTGTCCCCCAACACATTGAACAGAATCACAACCCCTAAGAAGCTACTGAGGTACATGGCACTGGTGGCGGCCCTGCCATATCCTGCCCACACCGAGTCCCAGCTCAGAGGGGGCTTCAGTACATACAGCTGGAGCACATTTTCTGCCCCGATCACGCCTAACATGAACAGCACCATGGCTGTCATCAGCATCCCTATGGAGACTCGATCCATCATGTTCCCACTTACGGATTCAGTCAGCAACGGCTCTCCCTCGGATTGAGAACATCTCAAGTCCGAGAAGGCAAACACAGTGTACAGTAGTGCCACAATGCTGACAAGAATTGCTGTCAGGAGGAGAATTGATGGTCCCATCTGGTACAGATATCCAGACAGGAGACCTCCTACGACCCCTGCGACCCCAAAACAGAAGTCCACGATGTTGAGTTTAAGAGTGCGTTTGCACTGCTCCGAACTCAGAGACGCCAGGGCAGCCACCCCGGCCCAGAACATTGGCCCGCCTCCACTCAAACCATGCAGCAAAGAGCCCAAGTACAGAAACTCCAGAGGAACATCACAGTACATGAAGATTACAAGCATAAACATGCCCAAAACTGAACCCATTTGAGAGGCCACCAGGAAGACTTTAGGTCCATGACGGTCTGCCATGCGGCTCAGTGGTATAATGGACAACATGGCCGCCACTGAGGATAACACACTCTGAATAAGAAGAAAGCGCGAGGATAACACCTGTGCTTGATCACTGTCTCCTCGTGTTGCCCTCAGCGACTGGTTGTACACAGTCTGTGTGAGGGCCATCTCAAAGAAGGACGTCCCCAGTTTATTGATGACAACCACTGGCTCCACTAAAGTTAGAATGACCCCCATTTGATTGGCAGACCTTTAAGACAAAAGATAAGCCTTATATATATATTAGTGCTGTCAATATATTACAAAAATTAACTAATTAATCACACATTTGTTCAGTAATTACTCATGAATAATCACGTTTTTTTTCTTCAAATGAAATGAGCAATCACAGCAATTCAACATTACAGTATAATTGAAAGCCATCGTTTTTAACATTAACAACTTTTAATTTAAATTAACTTAAAACAATCTTCACATAAAACCATTATAATAAATGTCACATTTAGTTATTGCTTTTGTTGTTTTTGATCCATGTAACCTTAATTAACCTTAAAAAATATGTTATGACATCAACATTTTACACCAGTGAAATTTCTCGGTTCCAATTTTTATACCACGACAAAACATATTGGCCTAACAACTATAACGTTTTTTTTTTTTTAAGACAAGAAAACAGTCAGTAATAAAATATGAATGCAATAACAAATTACAAGCAATAGTACAAACTAGTGGAGTAAAGTTTGTGAACAAACTTTGATGTTTAAAAAGCTTGAAGCAGTTTTAAGTTCATAGGGTGTTCTGAATGATTGCTATGCGGTTGCTAGGGTGTTCTGGATGGTTGCTAAGTGCCTCCACTCAGAAAAGTAACACGTACCATGTGACAGCGATGCTAAGTGCAAGCGCTTATATTTTTGTTATTGGTTCAGCCTTGTCAAGTACTCCGGTCATTTTTTTGAAGTAAACTAGAAATATGACATCCTTGTAAGCGTCTCAATTTACTAGAACTTTCACTAACATTGATTAACATTAATGACACCGACTGCAGCCGGTATATTAAGATGCTGTCACTTTAAGACCTAATGCAACATGACATGACACGGATTTGACACACAATTGATTTTCTCCCAAATCTTTGTTCAAGACCTTTTTTTTTATACTCATTTTAAAACTCATTTGAGACTGTGCTTATGAGGATACTCACCAAAAACGGGCACTCTATATATATATACACTCACCGGCCACTTTATTAGGTACACCTGTCCAACTGCTCGTTAACACTTAATTTCTAAGCAGCCAATCACATGGCGGCAACTCAGTGCATTTAGGCATGTAGACATGGTCAAGACAATCTCCTGCAGTTCAAACCAAGCATCAGTATGGGGAAGAAAGTTGATTTGAGTGACTTTGAACGTGGCATGATTGTTGGTGCCAGAAGGGCTGTGTCATGTTGGTATTTCAGAAACTGCTAATCTACTGGGATTTTCACGCACAACCATCTCTAGGGTTTACAGAGAATGGTCCGAAAAAGAAAAAACATCCAGTGAGCGGCAGTTCTGTGGGCGGAAATGCCTTGTTGATGCCAGAGGTCAGAGGAGAATGGCCAGACTGGTTCGAGCTGATAGAAGGGCAACAGTGACTGAAATAACCACTCGTTACAACCGAGGTATGCAGCAAAGCATTTGTGAAGCCACAACATGCACAACCTTGAGGCGGATGGGCTACAACAGCAGAAGACTCCACCGGGTACCACTCATCTCCACTACAAATAGGAAAAAGAGGCTACAATTTGCAAGAGCTCACCAAAATTGAACAGTTGAAGACTGGAAAAATGTTGCCTGGTCTGATGAGTCTCGATTTCTGTTGAGACATTCAGATGTTAGAGTCAGAATTTGGCGTAAACAGAATGAGAACATGGAACCATCATGCCTTGTTACCACTGTGCAGGCTGGTGGTGGTGGTGTAATGGTGTGGGGGATGTTTTCCTGGCACACTTTAGGCCCCTTAGTGCCAATTGGGCATCGTTTAAATGCCACGGCCTACCTGAGCATTGTTTCTGACCATGTCCATCCCTTTATGGCCACCATGTACCCATCCTCTGATGGCTACTTCCACCATGTCACAAAGCTCTAATCATTTCAAATTGGTTTCTTGAACATGACAATGAGTTCACTGTACTAACATGGCCTCCACAGTCACCAGATCTCAACCCAATAGAGCATCTTTGGGATGTGGTGGAACGGGAGATTCGCATCATGGATGTGCAGCCGACAAATCTGCGGCAACTGTGTGATGCCATCATGTCAATATGGACCAAACTCCCTGAGGAATGCTTCCAGCACCTTGTTGAATCTATGCCACGAAGAATTGAGGCAGTTCTGAAGGCAAAAGGGGGTCCAACCCATTACTAGCATGGGGTACCTAATAAAGTGGCCGGTGAGTGTATATATATATATATCAAATATTCTCAAATCAAATATTTACATTTTTTTAGCAAGTAAAAAGGCCCCTTTTATATAATTGTAAAATGTCCAACTTCAGGTTGTAGTGCATGTGTATTTTTGCTGTAAAATCTCTCACGATATGAAAACATAAGAATAACTGATATTTTTAGGAAGCAACTTTAAGGTGTCTACAGAATAAAGCCATAAATATTTTGGTATATTCCAAATATTGGAATATATTCCAATATTCCATATAGCATAAAGTAAAAAATAAACTTCCAAAAATAAAGCCACCTTGAAAAATATTCACTGTAGTAAAAAAGTGTGACAACTAGCCCCAGTCTTTCCATATTATTGGCATTAATGTTCCATGGAAATAAAGAGAAAGAGAACAACAGTACAAGCTGAAGTAGGCCTATGTTGTCTTTACATGGCACAAAGATTAAGATTGATCATCTTCTAAATCAAAATGATAAATGCTGAATAAAATATGTCATCTCACTGATTACACAATAGCAGATGTTATGCAATTACACTCATGCATTTGAATGCCAGTACAGGCTAATATGAAAATTGATGTTAATATACAGAAAAAAAATCTCACGATATACTCACAGGATTTGATCCACTGGAAATGGATTTTAATTGATGTGAAAGCGTGGTAAGCCCCGCTTGGCATTGAACTTAGTTTAAATCAGGATAGAAGCTGTGTGATTTAAGTGAAAGTGATTTTAAAAGGAAACGTGCTGCTGCTTGTAAATGCATCTACTGTACCATGAGATTCCCTCAATTTCACCTCGGAGAGCATAAAAACACAAAGTGTGATATCAATACACAAGGGTTCGTTCAGAGGTGGTTTTGAGTCTTGTCTAGCGTCTGTGGTTTTATTTAATCTGTTCTGCTGTTGTGTAGACATATTTATGACACTGCCATTGAATTACCAAACAATTAAGCAAATTACGTTGCAAGCATTTAGAAAAATCATGTTAATAGAGTTTATTCACTAGGGGGCGCTGTAGTGCCATAGTCATACATGTGCTGGCATTCAAAGAAACAACAACAACAGAACCCAGTAGCACCTCAATGCAGTACATAAGATCCACAGGGAGGAGTCGGATCAAGATCCGAGGGGTGGAGATGGGTAGGATTAGGGGTGGGTTTAGGGATTAGGGGTGTGTTTAGGGATCAGGGGGCGGAGATGGGTAGGTTTAGGTATATGTAAGGTGGGAGGAGTTGGATCTGGATCCGACTCCTCCCCGTGGATTTCATGTTCTGCAGTGAGGACCATCTCACAGAACCACCACATTTAACTTGAATGAATTTAACAGAAATATTGGACATAGGTATTCATTAGATGGACTGGAGCCTGAGACCATGTGAAGAAAAGATTATTTTTCAGATTTTGACAGTGCTAAATTAGTCGGATGAGAATATTGGTGGAACTTGTTAACATAGTAGTTAGCAAACAAGTCGAGATACTCAGTTGTTTTGCACTTTTTGCAGATTATAAATGTATAATTTGATTGTTTGTTTTTTGTTATCTAACTTTTTTTCCCACAATAACTAGACTATTGTTTTCCAACCTTTTCTGTCTTATGTGTCCCAACAAATTAATAAGGCTCAAGTACACCTTCATAAACACCAAACATTCAGCATATACTTAAAGTCAGCCATTATTGATGTTGAAAAAAAGAAATAATAATAAAAAATAATACTGATTGTAAAAAGCGACTCAGCAAATGTATAAAGCCCTATTTCCTTTCCTTTTCCATTATGTTTGATTTCCTTAAAAGTGAGAAGTGATAAAAGTGTCTGAAAAAGTGATATCATAAAATTTCTCTTTCGCTTAAAACCTTTTGCAGTACCACTGGTTGGGAATCACTCTCCAGTCTCTTGACTCTTGTAGCAAATCTTATATTATACAAAAATGTAATAAATATTTTTGACTAAATGAAACATCTCTACTAAAATCAAGCATTTTATTAAATATTTTGAATATTAGTGTATTATCATTATTTTTATTATTAGGTTAACAACACATAATACATCTATTAAGTTAATTTTGATATACCAGACTATTATTGAAACAAAACTCTTCTGAGTGATGATGACATAACTTACAATGTATAATCTTTAAGTAGATTGGACTTTTTTTTCTTTAAAAAAAGACAATTCTCATATCACATTTACAATACTGCAAAAATCTCCAGAGCAACTTTTTGAATCTTCAAAATTCAATACAAAATGAATATTCTATTAATATTTTACATTTTTCAGTTAAAAGCAAGATTCAATATTAGTTCAAAGCGGAGACCTTTGTTAGATCAACAGGCTTGTGTGTGTTAATGAGTTCATGTCCAGGTCCAGATTTCTTAGGCCCTCCTCTTTACGTAGGAACCTGGCTCTGTGATTATACTTTTCTTCATTTGTTTTATTCCTCATATAAAAAGCAGGCTGACCTATCAATTTAAGCACTGATGAAGGTCATTGAAAAATCTGCACTATACAGTTTGATGTTTTATTTTCATTTTTTATAAATGTGTATTTTTTTTAAGAATAAAGAATGATAGTTAAATGTTACTGTTAATCTACTGGGCGGAGAAAGAGATAAAGAAAGTTTTCATTATTGCATTTGCAAGAGCTTCTCTGTAGAAGCGAATGCATACAATTCACCCCAAGCAGGCAAGATGCTCTCCACACCTACACTATTTCCACCATGCCAGTTGATTCTAAACAGCCAGCAAAACTGTGAATGAGATGCCCATCCATGTTTCACGTTCATTGACTTTATATGGTGAGGTGGCGCAAGTAGTGTGTCTGTAAGTGAAATATGGTATTAAAACTAGTCCATTAAGTCATCCTTGTCTGAAGATGATTTCAGGTGTGCATCCTGTTAGGTCGATGACGATTCATTAGCTCTCCTGGTTGGCGTACATGCCAGCCTCCCACTGCAGGGCTCGTTGGTTTTTATGCCTTGTTACACGGGTGGCCTCTACGACCTGCGGAGAAACCACTGTTACACAACATGATCAAACTCTTTATCAGAGGGCACTTGACATAGAAAACCTCATCTCACCTCGTTATTTACGGCATCAACAGGTTGGATCCCAGCGTACTGAGAGACAATGAGGAAAGAAAAATTTATAAAGAGAAAATTTTTAAACGTCTCTAAATTAGGGATGTCCCGATACCACTTTTTCACTTCCGATACCGATACCGATGCCGCAGCTTTGGCTTTTGCCGATACCGATATTAATCCGATATTTTTAGTTTATTCTTAAACTAATAAAAAATATAGCAATTTTCTCAATTAGCCACCTAAAATATACCTCCTATATAGTCCACAACAACAGTTGATTATGAAAGATTGCCACCCTTTATTCAAACACTACAAAAAAATAAAGAAATATATAAATGAAAGAAAATACAGATACTTCAGTACTTAAAGCTAGCTAGCTACCAACAGGTTTAAAGTTAAAACAATTTAAACAGCAGCATTCTACATTGTAAATACCAGTACAGTTTTTGTTTTTTAAATCAAGTAGAATTTCTATAACTGTGTGTTAAACTGATTATCACTCTTGTGTGTGTTAAACACAATCTACTTAATACAGACAGCTTCATTATAAAGATAAACAACAAATCCCCAAAATATATGATCATAATCTATGACAAAAATGCTATTATAAACTAGATTAGTGGATAATACAACATTGCTCTTCTTATTGTTGTAAAATACATTCATGAAAAACAAGGGTAACAAAAATGAAAAAGATAATTATTTTAGATATAGCTAAATCTGCTATAAAATTGAGACATGTTTTAAGTGTATTGCACAGCTATTTAATGAGGCAGCAACATTAATAATTATTAATGTTAATAAGCTTTAATTGCGTCACTGCATTATGATATGAAAGGCTTCAATACAGTGCGGCACAAAGCGCGTATGCGCATCCCGAGCGGAGAATGATGCGCTTGAAGCCACGTGGAGTTACAGCACGCAGCGCGTCGAGTCCGCTTTGAAAAGTTCAAAGCACAACGGAGATACATATTGATGGACAGTGTATTATACAGTATCTATCTATGCAATCGTTTATTGAGCCTTTTCTTTTAACAGTTTTAAATTTTAGTTACTGTGCGCGTGAAGAACAATTATAGTGCTCTGACTCTAGTGTTGTGATCAAACCCTATGGATCAAACCGACAGCGTCCGACACCCGGTAGAGAGTAACACGATTGAGTTACAGGCTACAGCAATAAAGTCCAGCAAGATAAAGTTGTTATATGCGAAAACATAGACCTTTATCTTACAGATCAAGTATAATAGTATTAACATTGAATCATCTTGAAGATAGTTTCATCATTGACTGTAACCGAACGCGACGCGCTGTTTGAATGCTGAATGGAGAATGACTGACAGCCGCGAGAGGGAAAAGTTTACGTGATCTTGAATTTAATGACTTAAATATTAATTTCTATCTCACATAATGGCTTCAGAACACTTATAATAGAGTGCACGAAAACGTTATGGTACTTTAGAATGTTTTTTTGCCTTTTGTGGGGCTTAACAATAACACATAATAGTATACCCACAATATCGGATTTGGATCGGCCTCGTCTGATCGATGTCTGATCGATACCCGATCCCGCAAAAATGGCAGTATCGGAGCCGATACCGATCCTGAGTATCGGATCGGGACATCCCTACTCTAAATACATTGTTAAAACTGTATCTATTGTATACACTCACCTAAAGGATTATTAGGAACACCATACTAATACTGTGTTTGACCCCCTTTCGCCTTCAGAACTGCCTTAATTCTACGTGGCATTGATTCAACAAGGTGCTGAAAGCATTCTTTAGAAATGTTGGCCCATATTGATAGGATAGCATCTTGCAGTTGATGGAGATTTGTGGGATGCACATCCAGGGCACGAAGCTCCCGTTCCACCACATCCCAAAGATGCTCTATTGGGTTGAGATCTGGTGACTGTGGGGGCCATTTTACTACAGTGAACTCATTGTCATGTTCAAGAAACCAATTTGAAATGATTCGAGCTTTGTGACATGGTGCATTATCCTGCTGGAAGTAGCCATCAGAGGATGGGTACATGGTGGCCATAAAGGGATGGACATGGTCAGAAACAATGCTCAGGTAGGCCGTGGCATTTAAACAATGCCCAATTGGCACTAAGGGGGCTAAAGTGTGCCAAGAAAACATCCCCCAAACCATTACACCACCACCACCACCAACCTGCACAGTGGTAACAAGGCATGATGGATCCATGTTCTCATTCTGTTTACGCCAAATTCTGACTCTACCATCTGAATATCTCAACAGAAATCGAGACTCATCAGACCAGGCAACATTATTCCAGTCTTCGACTGTCCAATTTTGGTGAGCTCTTGCAAATTGTAGCCTCTTTTTCCTCGAGTGGTACCCGGTGGGGTCTTCTGCTGTTGTAGCCCATCCGCCTGCGTGCTGTGGCTTCACAAATGCTATGCTGCATACCTCGGTTGTAACGAGTGGTTATTTCAGTCAAAGTTGCTCTTCTATCAGCTTGAATCAGTCGGCCCATTCTCCTCTGACCTCTAGCATCAACAAGGCATTTTCGCCCACAGGACTACCGCATACGGGATGTTTTTCCCTTTTCACACCATTCTTTGTAAACCCTAGAAATGGTTGTGCGTGAAAATCCCAGTAACTGAGCAGATTGTGAAATACTCAGACTGGCACCAACAACCATGCCACGCTCAAAATAGCTTAAATCACCTTTCTTTCCCATTCTGGCATTCAGTTTGGAGTTCAGGAGATTGTCTTGACCAGGACCACACCCCTAAATGCATTGAAGCAACTGCCATGTGATTGGTTGATTAGATAATTCCATTAATGAGAAATTGAACAGGTGTTCCTAATAATCCTTTAGGTGAGTGTATATGTATTTTAATAAATATATTATTCAAAGATATATTACTTTTTTCTTCCTTGGATTTGGAATTCGGGATGACATTAAAGGGATAGTTCACCCAAAAATGAAAATTACCCCATGATTTACTCCCCCTCAAGCCATCCTAGGTGTATATGACAAAAGCTAGTTATTTTAGTCGATGAAGGTTTAAATATGGGTATTTTTCTTACACAAACGCATCACTTCACTTCAGAAGGCCTTAATTAATCCACCAGAGCCGTGTGGAGCACTTTTATCATGGATGGATGCACTTTGATGGAATATACAGCCATTCACTGCCATTATAAAGCTTGGAAGAGCCAGGACATGATTTATGTTTTAATATAACTCCGATTGTATTCATCTGAAAGAAGAATGTCATATACACCTAGGATGACTTGAGGGTGAGTAAATCATCGGCTAATTTTCATTTTTGGGTGAACTATCCCTTTTAGGTGATTACATGATGGCACAATTTAAATTTTTTGGATGAACTATCCCTTTAAGTGCTATTTACTTAGGAGCTTTGTGATATCAAACTGTTTCCTGAAAGAAACTTACTGCACTTTCTTCCAGCTTCAGTTTGACACGTCTGTCCTCAAAGTCCTTTAGCAGTGTCTCAGTCAGACCTTTCTGGGAGACAGGTGATGACACATCGGCAAGTGTGCTCAAGGGATTGATGGGGGTTGCTCGGGAAACAGTTGGGGACATAGGTTTTGGGCTTCCCCATGGCTGGGGTGTCATAATTGACATAGAGGGCAGTCTGGAACTGGGTCGTTGTGAGGACAACTGTAGACTTTTATCTGGAGAGATAAAGCAAAACAAGAGATTATGATTATGATCCATTCACCTACTTAAACAAGTCATTCATTTCCCAATTCCTTTTCTCTGGATTACAGTTAAAATGTTTGAATACTGTTTCATGTTTTCCACTGAGCATTTTTTTTAAATAAATACATCTGAACATACAATACTATATATCTGTTGAAATGTAGGTCTCAATTTCATTGTGGATACAGATTCTGTACTGATAAGTGTACTATAACCTTGGCCTGACATGAATCCATGGTTTATTTGTAGAGGGCCAAGCACCAGCACAAATTATATCAGAAAACAAGACATAGCATGTATGCATTGGATTGTCTGAAAAACAGTCTTTAACTTGAAATGTGCATTTACATCCATAAAGTAAATGATTAATCATTCTTCAGTGAAGCAGAATGCCATGTCATGTCCAAAGTTCAGAAACTAAGTTGGCAATTCTTTTTTCATTCCTTGGTGCTGCTGACATCCATAAACATTTAACACTTAAGTTAATCAGTTAGCTATAAACAAGAAAGTTATGAAATGCATTTGCCCCAAACATTGAACAGAATAATAAGACAATAGTGCCTATATGCAGTCCCCCTTTGCCCATTTGTTATGTTTATGTTGGCCATGTATTGAGTGCAGTGAGACTGAACAGTTTTACCTGCCATGGATAATCGAGAGACAGAGAAAGTGTCCAGACTCCAGGAATAAGGGTAACTATAATCAGTCTTCTTTTCTGGAAATACAGAATCCACTTCTGCTATGTCCCCATGTGGAGTTTGTGGTGAGAATACAGTTTCCGCACTACTATATAATGGAGATCTGGGTTCAGAGGAAGTAGGCACTGAAGTCTTGGGTGCTGAGGTGAGTACTGAGAAAGACTCTCTCAGATCTTGGAGCTCTTGTTCACGCCTGAGGTCCTCTTCAATTTCCTGGCGGATGCTGTCTGGGGCATTCTGCATTTTGGGGCTCCAGTTGGTGTGCTCAAGCTGAGATCTCCTTGTAGGAGTGTACCAACTATTTTTTGTGGGATCCAGTGGGGACGGAATATTTGGAGAGTATAATCTGTTCTTTCCTAACATGCTGTTGTCGTTTTCTGCAATCCAGGGTGGCTCTTTTTCTGTTATGAGGTTATTGGTTTGGCAGTCAACACCATTTTCTTTATATACCCTTACTTCAGAATGGTTGTTTTCCTCAGAATATGCACTCGTTTGGGCTTGGTTTCCAAAAGTGCTGCTGTCAGTGTTTCTTTGAACCATAGATTCATCAGGATGTCGATGAGGACAGCAAGGCGAAAGAACCTCCTTTGAATCTGAGATGTCACCTTCATCTACTAGTACAGGTTGCTCTGTAATCCACATGTCATTTTCAGAGACTGCTATTTGCTCTACATCATTTGAGAGACTTTCTCTTAAACTTGTCCTCATAGATGTGATTACAATTTCATCGGGTTGTGAATCAAATGACTTCTTGTCCTGTACTTGGTTCTCTCGAATATGGTGACTTGAAACACGTTGCGTGTTATGTCTCTGTTTCTCAAGTTCAAGCTCTCTCTGAATAAGGAAACTCACTCTGTTTGTTTCTTTGGCTTTTGCAGCTTTCACCTGTGAAGACGACAAGGTCAGAATTGGTTTTGTCCTAATCTCCACCATCTCTGAATTGTCTGAGCGCAAGATACCCCTTGATCGCCTTAGACTCTCTTCACGTTGTTGGGAAATTCTGATTTCCCTTTGAATGGGAGTCTCATCTGCACTAAGCATTGTCAAGCTACTTCCCATCTCTGAAATGGAAGGTTCGTTCGAAATGCTCCAATTATTGGCGTAGCCTTCACTTCGGTCACCAAGACCAGAATCAACATCATCTATGGCACCACTCAGAACACCATCTTCTGTAGCCTCAGTCACAGTTACAGTCTTTACTTCTGCCTCTTGTTGTGTTGCTAGTGGGATCTGCTTCTCCTCTAGGCTGTTCTCTTTGCTTACTTGTTTTGTAGTGAAGATGTTGGCTGTTGAGGATAGAGATTGTCCTCGCAATTTAGGGGAGTAAGGAATCGGCTGAGAGCTCTGTAGGAAGGGGTTCTGTTTTGATCTTTCCATCATTAAAAACTGCTTTCGTGCTGCATTGAAATCAATTTGCTCATTGTCTATGGTGCCAGGCTCAACCCTGGCCTGTTCGGTCTTTGCACTCACTGGTTTGTAGCGTAGACTAAACCCATCCAGGAGCCTTTGTGGCATGTTACTGAGGTCTAGATTTTCCAAGGCACTCCACTGCTCTTTAAGGGCAGGGCTATTCTTGGGTGCCTGATTCCGGATGATCTCAATTCGATCTTGATTTTCCTCCTCTTCATTCACTGTGGAGGCATCCCTCACTCTGTAAAGGTCATCTCCGTTAGTTTCTTCGAATAGCCTTCCAGGTCTCTTTTCCTCTGTGTACGTCTGCAGTTTAAATGTGCTCTTCTCCTTCAAGGTATTCAGTTTGGCCTGTCTTTTTGGAGAAATCATGTAGACTTCATTCATCTCTGCTTCTGGGCTTGCTGGGTCATCTACGAAGGAATAGAACCCAACATGTGAGCCTGTGCTGCTGGCAGTTCCAGGGCTGCTGGGGTTGCTTGGGGTACTGGCCATCCAGTCCTCACTGTCACTTCCATCCTCAGACACAGACACTTGTCGAGCCTGGACCATCATGTCTGGGGTGCTTTTACCACTGCCAGATGACCCCTTCAGAGTGGGCTGCATGCCTGTTACTGTTATGCTTTCCAAACTGAACCTGAGAGAGTCACCCTCCTCACTGCTACTCCACGTGTTCTCTAGCGACTGTGGTTGACCAGTAGGGCTCAATATGGAGCGCAAATCCGACTGCTCTAGCTTAGGGGAGAAGGGCTTTATTACCCAACGCTTTGGGTTGCTGGTCATGGGGACTGGTGGATGGTTTGGGGCAGGCCTGGGAAGTAGAGGTCTCAGAGAAGGACGGGGATGAATCACAGCCTGCTCCTCTAATGAGGGGGGTGTGCATGAATCATATGGGTTGACTGTCACAGTTGATGCCTGTCTCTGGGTAACAACAAAGAAACGAAAGAAAACAGATTTACTACTGGAGCGTGTGGAGAGTATCAGATGTTTGACACATATTGTGTGTAGTGTGTAAGTAAAAGTGACTAAGTATCTCCAGATATGTAACATGCAAGGTTTAAGATGTCTGAGCTTAAAAGGTTAAGCAAGTTGTGTCTAATGAGTGAAAAACATTTACAATGTACATTTAGAACTTCTATGAAACATTTTACACACATTACATTAAACAGAAAGTCATGATAATTTAAAACTGTAAAAAATATAATGCATAGAGGGAGATAATACACTTTCACTTTCAATACACTTGCCCTTTGTGAAAATACACCATAGTTCTTGCAGAGTAACCATGTTTTAACTGTGGTATTTTGTAAAATTTGGTTTAATTTCTTTATGTTGATGGCTAATTCCAAGCTATCACAGTTTTATAATAACTGTTATTTTAGTGGAAACTATGGTTACTATGGTCAACTTTACAACTGACATAATTGTTATACAATGCATTTCCATGACTGTTTAGAATGAACATTTCCTCAATTTACAAAAAAATATTTCCTTACTATAGTACAATCATGGTAAATTGATATAGTTTCATCAACTCAGCCTACTATTCAGCTGAAAAACAATGTTTCTGTTTGCCTTTTTTTACAGTATAAAAAGACCCATCTTCTACTTTGTATTAAGACATCTGTCTGTATCTCTGTAGTAAGAATTTACATATTAAATTATAAAAATGCAGTAAATGGGTTATTTAAAAGCTATACATTTTATGATTTTTAATAATACAATTAGTACATTTTTAATAAACCTATAAAAACTAAATTTGTATAATAATTTCTGATGATTTAATCTAATTTAGGTCTAATAACTTCTGATGAAAAAAGTATTTGAAAATGTATACAGCTTCAGATGGTGTGAAAGGTTTAAAAAGCTGTCACTCACCTCAAGTTATTGAAGAGATTTGTAATATTCTATAATTTATATAAAATAATTTAGCATTGCGGGAAAAACAGTTACTGCATCAAAACAATAGATAAGACTGTCTACTCTGAACAAGCTTACGTAGTTGTAAGGGAGTTTTGCTTACTGCTAGTGGGTGCCAATATGTGACATTGTGAACTGTGAACCGCTGATAAACTGATTTCCTGGAAACCGCTGCTCTGCCTATGCTGATTGGCTCAGACTGTTTGAGGGGTGTCCCAAAATGTGCATAAAATGTACTGTAGCTTTACAGTGTGTTGACCAAAGCATAGAATCATGCAAGTCATGTTACAGGGAGTCTTTACCAAATACAAGCTTTTTTATTATTATTATTATTTTTTCATATGTACCCACTAGATTAGAGCTTCATTTCCAGATCCAAATGCAATTTCATGAAATTTTAACAACCACTGATAACAGAACAGCCATGTTTTGATAGATGCTCAGTGGAATGTGGAATGGACTCAACATAAAAAGCACATGTAGGTGCACAAGCTGCTCTTTTATTTTCTTTCAGACAGATGCAATCGAAGTACTCTATAAAAAATAATTGCAAGATACATAACCATATTCAACCTGATCAACCTTTAGTGTACAGTGACAATAAAATGGCTGAAAGTGAAAACATTCCCGCCATGAAAAAGATTATAATATTGAGATACGTACTTTTGTCTTTCAGAAAAACGGAATGTTCAGCTACAAAGTTGTACTCTTTTAATTTACTGTTTACATTATATGATTTAGGCATCTTATATATCCTGTCTCTCTTACAAATGATCTCACACCTTTCAAATGTATAAATAAGATTAGCTATTTATTCTAACGTAACAAGACTTTAAAAAAAATACGTTTTAGCCAAAGAAAAAATGACCAACACTCACCCTCTGACATCAGAAGTGGAATCAGAGCCTGTAGTGTCACATGAAGGAGGCACTTCTGTCTTTACTGCACTGACTTGACAAAGTTCAGCTAATATAATATCATATATGCAGACACACCCCACACCCAGACTGAAGGAGTGCAACAGACTGATAGATTGTGGAATGGGTTTTGAGGAAGAATAGGCACCTGGCAGATTAATATAAAAGCTTATTACTGATCCATCTGTACACAACCATCTGATGGTTAAAATTAGAGATGTTTAACAGGCCTGAATAAATTAATAAACATTCTTGTTAACTACGATGTATCCGTATGGACTGTAGTGAGGATAACAACAACAGTGCAATTAAAATTAAAGCTGAAGCTGTCATTTGAGCTGTGCAGTGAGTTGAGGAAAACACTTGGGTCAGAGCAGATGGATGAGTGTAAAATAAAGAGCATGACACTCATATACATTCCAGACTTTATGGCCAAGCAAAGTCATCCCCAGTAACTTTTTAACTAGTCATGTAAAAAAAAAGAAAAAAAAGTCTATTACAGAGTCCTTTCACTTTTGTGCACAGAGGTTTCTGGGAATTGAAAAATACAAATCCTGACATCTAGTGGATAAGAACCATAAACTAGGGAATGTCAAGCAGGATGGCAGGGTCCATTTACATGACACCATTTTAAACTAAAAACTCGGGCTTAGCCATCATTTCAGAAGTGAGGGGGACAGAAATGTCAGGTGTAATACCAGTTTTTATCTGACCTTTGTCTAATTGACAGATTTTTGATTTCATCGCTTGCTTTTAATTAGGTAAGAAATAAAATACATAGCTGAACAATAACCACTAATATCTATAATACATGTTTCTTATATTTTATGACAATTTTATGATTGGTTTATGTACTGTGCATTTGTGCAAGTCCTCATGGATTTTATACAATGTAAAAGTTTGAAACATAACAATTGTTTAATGTTTTTGAAAGTCTCTTCTGCTCACCAAGGCTGCATTTATTTAATAAAAAATGCAGTAAAAACAGTAATATTGTGAAATAGTATTACAATTTAAAATAGATGTTTTCTATGTGAATATATAGTAAACTGTAATTTATTCCTGTGATCAAAGCTGAATTTTCAGCATCATTATACTCATATACATCATATACTTTATTGTCAATAAATACCTTGGAGATGGCCTGAAAAACACACAACCATATATTGTCACATTCGTGTGTTTATTGTCTTCAAGTTGCATCAGTCAAAACATTTCTGTTTTTTTTTATTCAGCTGCTGCTATAGCCAATAGCTGGATGCCTTTGTCCATATAAGTGATTTCCTGGAACGTCATAAGTTATTACTTCTACGAATCCGTTTGGGCTTTCTGTGAGAGAGCGCCCTCCGGCTTTGTGTAAGAAAGAATCATAAATTACATGACAGTGTTAGCGCCCCATAATGTTCATATTGCCTCGTTTTGGAAAAGAATAAAATGATATCATGCATAGACTATCTTGAAATCTCTTTGAATTAAATCTTATTTATTCACATTGGCCTCTATGTGAACACACTTGACCCGCAAAAAATGCGGGGGACGCATTTATGTTTCAGGGGCTGAAAAATGCTAACTTTTAAAAACGGGTTTCAAAATGCAAGTTTTTAAACAATACCGTTATTGTCTCCATGTAAACTACAAAAATGTGGATTTGTGAAAACGGTTATGCCATGCGCATGCGTGTATTACATGTCTAGTCTATAGATAGGCACGTACTGATAGATAGGCACAAAGTGACCGTCAACTACTGGCATTGCTTGCATAAAACAGCGTTTTTAATAGTTTTCGTGGATACGTGTGAAAGGGATCACTTTGACAACGTTGTAGTCAGGACGCGAAAAACGCAATGGAAAGACTTTTCTGTTTTTAGTACATCGCTGTAAGTTAATTAAAAAATTATAATGTTTATTTATATGCGTTAAAAAAATTACAATATTTTCTAAGTTTTTTTTTTTTTTTTAGGTAAATATTTCTTTGCCAAACCACTTTAAAATGTATTAGATAAAAATAAAGTACAATGCACAAGTATTTGACTTGACTGGGTACATCAACAATGAACATATTTTTAGCTATTTAATAAAAGCATTAAAATACTAAAACACAAAAATACACTAGTATTGTACCATACACATTTATTTTATTTTATTTACAGATGACTGAAATTCCATATATGTATAAAACTTTAAATATTTTGTAAACCTGGTCAAGACAGGCTAGTTTGTCAATTTATTGTTGTAGAATAAAATACTTTTTAAAGCCCTATAACATACAAGCACTTCTTGAAACATGTATTTGTACAACCTTACCTTAAAATCACGATCCAGGCTGTTACACAGCACCTGCCAGGGAGGTGTGTACCTGAACATGCTGCTCGCTGTGCGTCTGAGCTGGTGTTTGCTGCAGTTCTACTTGCTTATTAGAGTTTCACAGGAAAACCCAGCATGCAGTTATCTCAACTCAGTCCGAATGAGTCCAGTCTGTGGAGGAAGTTGGGTTAATGAGGAGAGGGTAAAGTGAAAGGAAGAGGACAATCATTTTCATATAACATAAAATATCAACAATCACCATATCAATTAATGTACAAATACTCTAGTATGTGTCAGATAATACAAAATATTGTATGATACAATATATTTGCAAAGTGTTTTTTAATCTCAAAATAAGATATTCTTCCTCTGACTCACCTCATCTTTTGCAGGCCCATGGATACAGCAAGACCATCGTGCTTAATACCGCTGAAAGATACAATCAAAGCAGGGCCCGGCCTCCCCATCTGTAATTCTGCAGGGTTCAGTCTGGTTTAGACCGCATCAGCCACACTTGACACTTTCCCACCCACCACCCATAAAACTTGTGTTTTGGCTCAATTGCTCTGGTAAAGCCCCTCCTCCAATATGGCTGCATGTGTTGTTTACCGTTCTCAGCCAAACCGAGAAGTATCATCTTTAGCGAAAATGCCAAAAATGTATGTGGGGTGACCTGGCCCATGGTCAAAGATTCAGTGCATGCATGCGTGTCCCTGCTGAGGGCAGGGATACCAGTCTGGAATACTGCTATAATCAGCAACCTTAGAACAAAAGCTGAGAATACCACTCTACTATCCAATAATGCACCTCATAGTTGCTCTCTAGCCTGGTCATTTAGTCATTGACAAAGGAAGTGACAATGCCGCAGTGGCTCTCAGATTAGTTCTGAATGGCAGCAGAGTGGCGTTCCTCAGGTCTCGCTACTAGGCCCGCAACGAGCTTGTATTTTATAAATTAAGAAAAATTCTTTCCTTGCTTAATTCCCTTACTCCTTGACTGTGTTCTTTAAAAATCTACTAGTTTGTGTCAGATGTTGATTCAGTAACCACTCTGATGATTCATCAGACTGATTCAAACTGGCAACTGATAAAAGGCATTCGTTCAGGAGTCATACTACACTTGTCATACTGTATGTTTTCAATTCACTAAAAAGAACTGGCTCATGAGAGACATGTGTTCTTGAATCAGACTATATTGCTATTTGTTTTCGATTCAATAAGAAGAATCAGCTCATACGAATCATGAGTTTGTGAATCAGACTCCACGGGCCATGCTGTATGTTTTTGAATCACTAAAAAGAACTGACTAATTTGTTCCTTAATCAGACTACACTGGTCGTACTGTATGTTGATTTTACATTTAACAACGCTTTTCTCCAACATGACATTTCTTTGCCATTATTTTGCTGTGAACTATATTTGTATTGCATTGCATCCAATACAGACTGCAAACTCACAAAATGAATCTTTTGCTTTTGCTTTGCTTTATAAAAAATGTGGAGAAGGGAGTGCTGGTAGATCCTAAGAAGCACATGGTACATTTGTTGTTACAAAGAAAACAAGACAGACGCAGGGATTTCCGTAAAGCACATCACATTTTAATGTCTCGTTCCAACTCTTTCTACAGCTCTGTCAGGTTGATTAGAAAGCAGACCTTCACAACACACAGACAACAGTGGCAGTAATAGCACACACACTCATTATCAGGAGAACCAATAAGAGAGGGCTGTTCAGACAGGCAGAGAAGTACCCCGTCTGGGCCGCCCATTATCAGTACTCATTAGAACCAGGTTATATGTTCCTACATTGTCCTCTGTTCTATCATGCCTTTGAACTCAGCTTGACATCAAGGGTTAGGGGGTTCAAGCACAGGGACATTATCTAACATGGAAATGTATATGTATATGTAGATATGTGTGATTTTTGTACCTATAAAAGCATGCAACTATACAAAAGAGATACGCCGAGCCCGTGGCCAGACAACAAGGCATTCAGGGGTGAGGAACAAGTCGGAACTGGAATGTTAGTACTGACGGACAGTAAGGTGAGCGGCAAAAGTGTGAGGCAACCGTGAAACTCACAGTGAAGCAAAGACTTTAAAGGAGGAGTCCCAGATGAGGATTGGGGGAAAAGCAGACTGGTTCTTGATCAGCTGAACCATGAATTATAAACTCATAGATGCTGCTTTACATCCCCAAACTGTGTACATGGAGAAGTGAAAATGTGCAAGTGTGTAAACATGAGGAAACAAGATAAACAGTAAGGTTGTTTTTTTTTTGCATTCATGCTGACCTCATTTGGCTCCTGGGCCTCTGAACACACACGCATATTGATTTCCACAGAGCTCATCCCAGTGATTCGGGCAGTTAAACAGATATTACAACTATGTAATTAAAATGGGAGATACATGACACATATTAACTGACATAAATCAAAACACACACTTCATCTAGCACATCTCTACCAGGGCCATATAATTAATTAGTCTAAAATTAGTTCATAATTTGTCATCGAATTAAATCGATGAAGCAAATAATTTACAAAATAAGGTACACAACAGATTTAACATTCATGAAGAAACCCTCCAATGTAACGTAATGTACAATTAAAGGTGCATTTAGTAGTTTGGCGCTAATTCTGAAACATGAAAAAATAAATTGTTTTCGTAAAGTGTCATCTGAACGGTGCACACTCACATGAGATGAAGACTATACTCATAAAAGATGTTTATAAAAGCGTTTTAAGTATGTATATGCTGTACGCTACTAGCATAGTGTTGTTTGGCGATTCAGAGAGCGTAAATTAGACAATAGACACTCTAATAATAATGCTTTAGTGTTGAGAGAAACAAAATATTTTAGACTTTGTAACCTAGGTTCGACTTGTTTTCTGAAATCACATCATGTTGGCCAGTTTCACACATGCTCGGAAAACACTGATTCAAAACAAATGATTTGCAGGCTTCATTAGCAGTGTTTTGAAAGCACCCATCACAACCTGCATGGCCGAAGACGCAGAAAAAGTCTGAAGCCAGAAGACAAGACAAAAAAAAAAAAAGGTGGCATATTACACAAGGTGGGGAAGATTTGATGATGGAGAAAATCCTGATATTTATTCAGAAGTTGGTTCTTTTCTGTTGGACAGCTAAGGGAGTTTATTATTCTGTAGAAGACTGCTTGCTAAAACTCACTAGATTGATAAAACTCGAGATGATTGTGCTAGACCACATCAATAGATAACGCCATTGTGATATCAGACTACTGGATGCACCTTTAATCTTACTAGCAATGGAAAACATGGAAATAAAAAGCAAAATAAATTTAAAATAGCACCGCATTAAACCATAATGCAGTCAATCACCCATCTCTTCAACAAAAACTATGCTTTTTGTTTTTACTGAAGCATTTGGCATCATAGCTACTTTAAGGGCAATTTCAACTATTTTTGTTAACACTTTTTTTTCCCTAAAAGAATCTAAAAAAAGAAGAAAAAAAATCTTCAATACTTGGCATGGTAACCTATTAAACTTTTCCTGTCGCCTTGCCACACTTCCCCTCATTTCATCGGAATAGCTAAGGAAGGGCGGATAGTGTCCTTCCTGTCTTTCCATTCTTGAACTGTTATGATTGTTGTTCAACTGAGAGAGCTTTGCTTATTCTGACACTAGTTTACACGCATGAGGGCTCTTGCATAGGATTGGCTGCAGCAGTTTTCTAATGTCACATGTTGGAAATGAGCTGTCAATGACCCTTCCTGAATGCTAATGGCAGTGCAGACTGGAATACAATCAAAATACCATCCTGGACACAGCCAGCTTGATACTTCAACAGCTCTTAATGTCAGAACAAGGGCAGGGCTTTTTCAATAATCAAAATGCATATGAGAGATGCGGGTGAAATGATGAGAAGGCAACAAATGATCCAATGCAAGTTTATATCACGCAGCAGTTTGAAAGTAACCAAGAGAACAACTTACTTCTTACTCTTTATCTCTATTTCCAACAAATAGAGCACTTCAAGTTGGGATAATATATGACAACGTGTTTTAGTTAGAGAACAAAGGAACAATTGAACATGCGTAAGCTCTTTGCTGGACAAGTCTAACTGAGAACGACCACCGAAAAGCCTAACTAAATATCAGAGCTTACTGAGATATCGTCAGCTGACCTGTCCTATGTTTCAATATGAAAGAGTGCAATCTACTGGACTCACGGGAGAACAATAAGAAGAAATACAGATTTTCCTTTAAGGAGGGAAAAATGGTGCTGTATCGCTCCCTTGTGAGTGTATGTGAGGGATTGCAAAGAAAATTGAAAGGGATGCTCTGATAAAAGAAAGCGCTTTGAAATATTCTTTCATTTGAAGCAAATAGTAATTTGTGAGAATGCTGTCTCAGCGTAAAATACAGTTACACGTGCATTTACAGCAATGTTGGTTCGATAGAGGAGAAGCTGTGACATAATTTCATTTAGCACAAAATTGTTATAACTCATCCCTATGTTTGTAAAAAAACAAATAAAAAGCATGTATATAATGCAAGTATAATGGAAGTCTATGGTGGAAGGCATAGGAATAAATTACACATTTTAATAAAGTCTAGCTACAAGACTATACACTACTGTTTAAAAGTTTGGGGTCAATAATTAAACAAAAATTGCATTGCATTAAGTTTATCAAAAGTAACAGTAAAGATTTTTATAATATATTAAAAAAAATCTATTTCAAATAAATGCTGTTCTTTTGAACTTTCTATTCAATAAAGAATAATGAAAAAAAAAGTCAATTTCCACAAAAATATTAAGCACCTTTACTATCACAGGAATAAATTACATTTTAAAATACATGACAGTTATTTAAAATTGTGATATTTGTGTTATACAATATCACTGTTTTAATGTATTTTTGCTGCCTTGGTGACTTCTTTCAAAAACATTAAAAAATCTTATCTACCCCAAACATTTGACCAGTAGTCCATGTGCTCCTGTCATGACCATGTAAAGCCAGCAAGGATTTACAGAATGATTTAGACAACAGCTCAAGAATAAAAAATAAAAAAAAAATACAAACTTCAAATTTTTGTAAATTTTTTTTTTTTCATTATAAACTGAGGAATGAGTCAAAACAATTTTCTATATCAATCGAGAGCTTAACGTGTATTTAACCCAAAAATCATTTAAAACTCCCGTATAACGGTCAATCTGTTTGTTTACAACAATCCTGTCATTTCTAAACAAAGGCGAAGAGCGCTCTGTCCATGGTTTTATTCCTAGTTTGAGAAAACCAAAATGATAATAATTGAAATACTTATCACAGCTTCATCAGTAATAAATAGAGCGCAATGCACGATGTTGAAAATGTTTTCTTTTATGCGAAAGTGAAAATACTTTGCAGTGCAAATGCTTTGCAAAAAGGGAACTCAATTAAAATAAATATTTTTTTCAAAAACAAATGATGACGTCATGTAATTATGTGAGATAATTCATTCCTTTATGGTAGGACTTTAGGATTTAAGAGGCTTGTTGGATGCTGATCGGTTCAGTTCAGTTAAAGGGTCTTTAATCTTCAGACTTTTCTCATAGGAACGCATACGACGTGATTCATTTCAGCCACAATAAAACCAGAAAAAAATAACTATACGCATAAAATTTAAATGAGGTTAGAGAGTATCAAGGGAAAAGGATCAAGCAATATAGAAAATATAAAACAGGTCAAATCAATTAAAGAAACAACAGCTTCTATCAAAAGATAGTGAATGTTTATTCTTTGCCTTGCTATTGTTCTCTCTGTATGTTGTTGCATTTCATCAGTAAAGTCCATGTTTGGGTGGGTGCGTTTAGGCTCACATGATGGCGCAGCACTTGCAGGGTTGTTTCTCCTTGCTCTTGACCTCAGCAGCGCCCCCTTCTGGCTGTCCCGACTCTCCTGCCGCCTCTTCAGCCTTCGGTGGCTCTGCTGGGCTGCCGTTAGAAGGTGCCTGCTCCTGCATGGTGTCACTGGTGGTGGTGGTCTTGGCATCTCCATCCTCTATGACGACCACCTCGGCCTTCACAGTCGTGCTTTCCTGCCCCAAAACCTTCTTTGTTTCATCCTCGTCCTCCACGCTCTGGTAACCCATGAAAACCATCGTAACTGGGTTCTCCGCACTGGCCCCGCCCACTTCTGTCTGAGGTGTTGCGGGTTTCGGTTCTACACCTGTGATCTCCATTACGGGGGTGGAGCCGGCTGCACCTGGGACTACATCTTTCTCAACCTTCTCCACTTTCTCGGCCTGCCCTCGCTCGAGTCGTGGCGTAGTCTTGCCGCTCTCGCTCATGGTCACCTCATCAGCTTTGTGGAGGAGCTCATCCACCTCTGAAGAGCTGAGCTGGTGAACGCCATTGGTCACTGCGCCGTCCACACTGCGCACTTCATGCACCACTGCATAGAGAAAAATAAGGCACATTTCAGTGAAACCCTGACTGACTGCCCTATATCTCAAATTGACATGACACCCCCTAGAGCAATATCGACCCTGAACATTTGTGGGTCAACGACAAATTTGAGTGTCTAAAATCAATTTTAAAAAAAATCCTTTACCTTGTTGGTTTCATATGGTTGCCTAATTTAATCCATCACTAAAGGTCAAAATATCTGATATTTAACAAGACTTAATAATAGGTTTTCTTTTAATGAGGAATTTACATCATTAAATTATCAGGACAGTTGGATCATTTGAATATTCCAAAAAAATCAACATCAAAATTAATTTTAATTTAGAAATTAAAAGCATGTCAAAATGTTATACGTATAAATGTATTTTTTTAAATGTATTTTTACATAAATTAATCGATTCAAACAAAAGTGAGTGTCATGTCACTGACCCTTAAATCATCTTTCAGATTATAATACAGCACTCATGCCTTACTTGACAATGCCTATATGAATCCTTTATAAAGTGCTATAGGAAACATTGCAGCACATTTGGCACATATTAACTGCAGGTTTGCTGTAGTCAACAATTATTATTATTTTTTATTTTTTTATTTTTTACAAAAGAAGGATTTATAATACTGTGACTTAATCATTTCTGCTGAAAAACCACTATTTTATTCTAACCATTGACGAACGCATGGAAAGCATACTGTGCACAGTTAGTGACTACTGTTAGCATCGTCTTTAAAGGTTGTGTGCCAAGTGCACTTCAATTGCTAGAAGTGCTCACTTGACTGAGGGGATCAAACACAGGGAAAGAGTGGCAAGCAGTAAACAGAGCAGGAAGCAAGCAGTGCTACTGGTGTTAGCATTAGCAGCTAGCAGCATACGGTACAAACAAATACAGTAAATTAAGTATTGTAATCATCCATAAAACCTTGGAGAATATATTTAATTTATAGCTTTATTGTATAACAACACATTTTAACTGGGAAGGGTGAAGTCAGGCTGGAGGCTCATGGCTAAGCTTGGCGGCAACATACCCAAAACTAGCAGTCAAGTTGCAGGGTGACCAAATTAGAGTTTAATGAATGATATGGTCTTTTGTTCTCTACCGGGAAATAATGATGTGTCATTGTCAATCAAAATCAGGAGTTTGTGGTAACCCTGCATCTAAAGCCATGTTTAGATGAACTTATTCCTTTACGAGAAGTGGTCAGCATTTGATGACATATCCAGTGTGTTACTTTTACTAAAAAAATGTAAGATTCATATGTGCTAGTTGACACTAACTCATCCTCATGTGGTTCCAGACCCATTTGACTCACTTTCTTTAGTGGAACCCAAAAGAGATGACCAAGCTACTCTTCTCCATACAATAAAAACATGCAGGGCTCATCAAACTCCAAAAAGAACAAAAAGTACCATAGTTCATATGACTCATGGATCATTGGAAAAATGTGCCTGCCTACGTTGGTTGTTGTATTGCGGCTGTTTGGAATTGAAATGTGCGGTGAGTGGCTCTGAAAGGTTAATGCTCTGTTGTGTTTGAAAATAAACCCTAAACCTAACCAATAGTTTTAATGAAAGCAAACGTGAGATTAAAATGCATTTGCTGAAGCAACCACACCATTTTAACTTGCTGCTATAAGTCTTTGAGGTCTTTTCTCATGACTCATATTTCACAGGACTCATACCCGAGCGCTTCAGATCGTAAGTGCAGTGCTCTACCAGTCCCGGATGAGCTATTAGAAAATGTACTACATCGGAAAAGCCATACATAAGGAGCTCTATGTGACGCACACATCAAAATGTATGTTTACAGCATGCTCTTAGTGTTTTGATGTCATACATAGTATTGTGCAAGGAACTGTCTTTATTAATATATAATCTGCCCCTGTAATCATAATTTGTTTGAAAAGGAATAAAACTCTGTGTTTTACTGCCACTAATGTTCATTTCGTCTGGAAACCAGTTAATTGTATTGGTGCGCTTTAGGAGTTTTGCAAAGATGTAGATATAGAGGCACTTTTTTTTTCACTGATACATGTTGTCTTAAATGTCAAACGCCTGTAAATACATGTAACCCTCATCCTTCCTTCGCACTTTGTAACACATCTTTCCCTCGCGGATCAAAATGACCCAAAGCCCTAAAATTATACTTTTTTTTTTTCTCAGAAAGCTTATTTTATGTAATTTTTAACCTTTATTTTTTTTATGCAATTTTTTGTGAGATTTTTCTGTTCTTTTTATTTTATTTACTAAATTTGATCAATAAATAATAAATAAATAGTAATTTAAGCATATTCCTCACATTATTTCAACAAATTCAAAATAACTCACAATTTCATCCCTTTTAATTCAGCTCAAAATATCTTACATTGGTTGTCTTTGCCCATCTCTTGTGGAAAAAAATGTATATAACATGATATTTCATGACTCATGCCACTAGATGGCCTTATAGCTCTATTTGGAGCAAATGAGCTGTTCCGCTGGGTCCTAAAGTCAGTATGTATTCAGATACAAATGTAGACATTATTAAAAAATTGGTGAAGTTTTAGCATTTTTACTTAGAATTTTGAGCATTTTTAGGTTTTTCTTTGTACTGAAGCATTCCTCGCATTCCATTCATTCCTAAAGAGGTCAAATTGACCCGTGAGGGAAGGATTTGTTACTTTTTTTAAATTCAACCACAAAAACTCCTCAAATCCATTACATTTTTTTGGTGTATTCGTGGTTCAAGTGCGACAAATGTCCTAAGGGTCTTGGACCCCTCTGATGAACACTCAATTAATTTCGGGTCAAAATGACCCGAGGGAAAGATGAGTTAAATATACCACCTGGAAGTGCATCATGCCAGGTTTGACGTAAATCATGCTGAATGGAAATGGTTCTCACGTGTCACATGACCCACAACGACACAGCAAACTAAAATATGTGAAAGTTAGAATAAATTATGAGAGCTACGGAAGAAAGAAAGTCATACGGGTTTGGAACAACACAAGGGTGTAAGATGACATGTTTGTGTAAAACAACATAAACACCAGGTCTGGTCAAATAAGATAAACTACAGCTGATGTTTTATGTAAACATGCAGACTTCTCGTAAAGTAGACATATCTAGCAAAGCCACGCACGCCTGCTCTATCGCCAGCCACCTTTCTGTTCATCCTCATAGACCTTGACCCCCTGCAGCGAGAGGTCTTTGGGGAGCAGTGTGTTAGTGGACAGGACTTTGGTCTTTCCAGTCACCAGGTCCTTCTCAACAGTGATCTCTACGGAGTACATCGCTGCAGTGCCAACGAAAGAACACATTACAATCCTGCAATG
The DNA here is from genome assembly GCF_029890125.1 of Rhinichthys klamathensis goyatoka. Taxonomy (NCBI): domain Eukaryota; kingdom Metazoa; phylum Chordata; class Actinopteri; order Cypriniformes; family Leuciscidae; genus Rhinichthys; species Rhinichthys klamathensis. The sequence goes on from NW_026606637.1 coordinate 3,166,195, forward strand.
ATGTGCTGTCACACTCACATGAAGTCATTTAACACACACACATACGCACACTTGTTTGGGACCAGTTGCTTTATTCAAACAACCAGTGAAACAAGACTTTCAGAGACTGTCTGTTGAGCACTATGACAACAATGACACAGAGTGAGGTGTTGAAAGACAATATGACTGATAGGCACTACATGGTGCTGTTTGTGTTCTAATGTAATTCATGATAAATAATATTAATTGAATAATCAGAACTTAGAAATTCCTTATAACCAGTTTTATATATATCTTTATAACAAAATACAAAATAAGTAATTAAAAGAAGATTTCACAATACTATTGTTGAGTATTGGAGAAATATTTAAAAACATAAAAAACAAATTATATATGATATTTAATCATTTGTTGCGTTTTTATTGTATATTTTTGAGGTTTATTCTAAATATCTCAATGATAATTTAAGATTTTCCTAAAGTCATATAATCAGAACTTAGAAATTCCTTACCTGTTGTATATTTTTATACAAAATATATAATATTTAAAATTTTAAAAATACTTTTATATATATATATATATACACTCACCGGCCACTTTATTAGGTACACCTGTCCAACTGCTCGTTAACACTTAATTTCTAAGCAGCCAATCACATGGCGGCAACTCAGTGCATTTAGGCATGTAGACATGGTCAAGACAATCTCCTGCAGTTCAAACCGAGCATCAGTATGGGGAAGAAAGTTGATTTGAGTGACTTTGAACGTGGCATGATTGTTGGTGCCAGAAGGGCTGGTCTGAGTATTTCAGAAACTGCTAATCTACTGGGATTTTCACGCACAACCATCTCTAGGGTTTACAGAGAATGGTCCGAAAAAGAAAAAACATCCAGTGAGCGGCAGTCCTGTGGGCGGAAATGCCTTGTTGATGCCAGAGGTCAGAGGAGAATGGCCAGACTGGTTCGAGCTGATAGAAGGGCAACAGTGACTGAAATAACCACTCGTTACAACCGAGGTATGCAGCAAAGCATTTGTGAAGCCACAACACGCACAACCTTGAGGCGGATGGGCTACAACAGCAGAAGACTCCACCGGGTACCACTCATCTCCACTACAAATAGGAAAAAGAGGCTACAATTTGCAAGAGCTCACCAAAATTGAACAGTTGAAGACTGGAAAAATGTTGCCTGGTCTGATGAGTCTCGATTTCTGTTGAGACATTCAGATGTTAGAGTCAGAATTTGGCGTAAACAGAATGAGAACATGGAACCATCATGCCTTGTTACCACTGTGCAGGCTGGTGGTGGTGGTGTAATGGTGTGGGGGATGTTTTCCTGGCACACTTTAGGCCCCTTAGTGCCAATTGGGCATCGTTTAAATGCCACGGCCTACCTGAGCATTGTTTCTGACCATGTCCATCCCTTTATGGCCACCATGTACCCATCCTCTGATGGCTACTTCCACCATGTCACAAAGCTCTAATCATTTCAAATTGGTTTCTTGAACATGACAATGAGTTCACTGTACTAAAATGGCCTCCACAGTCACCAGATCTCAACCCAATAGAGCATCTTTGGGATGTGGTGAAACGGGAGATTCGCATCATGGATGTGCAGCCGACAAAACTGCGTCAACTGTGTGATGCCATCATGTCAATATGGACCAAACTCCCTGAGGAATGCTTCCAGCACCTTGTTGAATCTATGCCACGAAGAATTGAGGCAGTTCTGAAGGCAAAAGGGGGTCCAACCCGTTACTAGCATGGGGTACCTAATAAAGTGGCCGGTGAGTGTATATATATATATATATATATTTAAAAACTTTTAATATATTAAAAAAACATTTTTTACATATATATATTTTTGTCAATATTTTTTAAATATAAAAAAAAAACAGATACATATCATTATGTAATCATTTGTTGTATTTTTTTTTTGTAACTCTATCATGGAAAAAAAATGATAAAAGCCATGTTAACCTAATCCTTTATTAATGTAACTTCCAAAAAAAGCAGTTTCTATTAGATGTTATTCTGCTCACACACACACACACACACACATGCAAACACACATCAACTGAGAGAACAGAGAATCAGAAGACAAGATTAGATGAAATCAGCACAATATTAGTACGTTTTTCAACACTGACAATAGGACAATATTTGTGAGTTTGAAACCCACAAGAGTTTATCAACTTTGTTTTGTGGTCTAGTCATCTATTTCAGTCAAAAAACTGTACATAAATTCAGAGCAGAATTTAGACCTAAACGCTTTTTTTTGGCAGGTCTTTAGTTTTAATCAAGAGATCTAAACAGCACCTTTCATGTATCTGACTCTAAAACACTGATTCAGCAATTTGTTTTGAACATATCAAAATTAACCAAGAGGCATTCAAGTGCTTCTAAACAGACACATAAGGTTTTAACAATGAAACTTTTCTCCAAATATCTCAATCTGTTTCTAATTAGATTACCTGTGCATTTGAATTGGGTAGAAAAAGAAAATTCTAAATATACTATTTGGGTGTATATGCCAGTGTTTAGGACATTTCCCTAGTTCGGCAAAGGCACAGTTAAGGGTCTGAAAGGTTTGAGAACCACAAATCTACTGCAATTAGACATTAATAGGCTAATAGGTCTAAAAGTGTGCTTTTTTGAGCCCAAAGAGAACCTTAACTCTTATTTTGTGCCTCTTTCCATCAGTATGTGGTATTTATCTCAGAATTAGAGAAGTAAAGGGTAAAAACAGCAGGAAGAGTGTGTGATCTCTGCGTGAGCTATGGGTGGACCAACACTCACCTGCTCTCATCATGTCAGAGACACCTCCGGATTTCTCCAGACGAGGGCTGACGTGAACTTTGACCTCTAATTAGGGTCATGAATGAGGACAGAGAAGGACAGAGAATGATAAAAAGGTATAAGAAGTGAGAGTGTGGAACAGGAGGGAGAGAGGGAGGATGGGAAGGAGTACTAGACACAAGACTGACTGCAATGTCCTTTACCCCAGTGGATACATGACAAGGATAACTCCAGAAACTGGCCTTTTGGCAGTGTAACTTATAATTAGCTGTTTTTGAGATTTCAAAGAGTGTGGAGAAAGAATTCTGATCAAAGGTTGATCATGAAAAGGCTGTCATTAGAGGTGTTTCTGGTGTCAGAGATGGTGATGTTACCTTTTACACCTTTTACAGAGTCTGTCACAACCTGCAAAAAGAGAGAGAAAAATTAGGTTGATCCAATAGATACATGTTTGTATTAAATATGAACTATCCAAATACAGTCATCTGTCAAATAAATTACTTTGCTATTGTGAAGATAGACTTTTCTGTTTACTACAAGAGTACTTTTTCAGATGAGTGTTAAGTGAGTCTAAACCAGAAACATTCAGGTTAGTATCTGTGCTTGGGTTTCCACAGTTATCAACATCGTAAATCTAGTAAAGATTTTTTAATATATATATTTATTTTAAATGAATACATATTTATAGCGCTACATTTTGTCTTGTATTACCTTGGTGTTTCTAATACAATGAAAAATGTGACATCTTTTTTTCAAGTTCTAACTGCTGTAATCAATCTCTCGATATTTTTTCCCTCTTTTGGAAAGTAAAATAAAAGCAATTATAGATTTGTTTTCCTTTTGATATTGGAGCAAATGGGAATACAGAAATTATATTAGTTGTCATCTTCCGTTTATAACTATGGAAGTTTACCCAACTATGATGACGACTTCTGCTTCTGAGAACCCCAGAAATGTAAAAATTTAGATTGCCAAAGATTCCATTTAGATTCGCATACAACTTTCTGCAGTGTAATATCTTAAAATGTGAATATGTATCCTAAAAATATGGATTACTTTGTTTAAAACTATAGTAATCTAAAAACTGGGAAATAAAACCATTTAAATATATATTGTGTAAAAATTATGAATGCCCCGTTAACTTCCTGAAGTGTCATTTCCACCTCATTTTTTTTACTTAGTTTATTTGTTTACCAATGACTCGAGACAATTTCAGTAAAGACAAGAGCATGCTTGAGGTGAAATATGAGATATGTATTGTGTGAAGAAAAATAAAAATCAAGCTACCTGTAAACACTGTATAACGTGTAAGCTTATTATAGGTATTTTCCAATCAAGCTGTAATTTAGTCAAATAATATTTTATTGTGCATACACATAAAATGCTAGCTATACAAGCAGCCATAATAAGACAAAAGAGCATGAAGCACAGAATGCTATTTAACACAATACATAATTGGAGATGTGGGAATTTTCATTACTTTCAGAAAAAAAAGACACAATTGTCATGTGATATGTATACTCTATTGGACATTGTTAAATAAACATTTGTAAAACTAGTCTGTGTTTTAAGGAATTTTAGCTTTTAAACATATACCCATAGTTTAATACACACTTCAACTGGTAAAAAAAACCCGATTCAGTTCAAGTCAGAATGTTTTGAAAAGCTCTGACTTCTCTCATTCTCTGTCATTTATAAGAACAAAAATGGCAGTTGCCTCAACAGTTCAAGACAGTTAGCTACCTCAATGCATATTTCATGTGCTCCAAGAAATTGTTGAGATAAGCAAATACTTATTTTTGCTGTCATCAACGACAAAGCTACGTGGATCTATTTTTTCCATTCTAAGGGTTTATATAGAAACTGAACATTTGGCCTTGAACAACTCTAAGTTGTCGTTTCTTAATTCTTAACGGTAATTCCGGCATACATAAAAAGCACGTTTATCTGAACATTTGGAAATGTATTCAAATGAACACATAAACTGTAAGCACTAGAGGCCAACATGCACTGGACAGTGACATGATGTTCTTTAGAGGATATTGACCACAACAGAAAAGTCCAATTTAGAGAAAATAATGTGTTATAGCAGCGTTTCTGCCGTTGCTATGGAATTCCCTCTGAATGCAGAACAATAACATTTCCAGTGAGTGCAAAAGTCAGTCAGTTGTGAATGTTTCGAGCATGCTGCTTGAGTGAGACAGATTTCTGCACTTTAAGCAGTGATGCCCTTAATCAAGATGGCCTTTGTGTAGCCAGACATGAGACGGCCCCCTATTGTGTGTCATGCTTCAATAGAAGCCTTGGTATCTCCTGCTGCCCGGTTTATGGGTTAGAAAGAGCTGCTGGTCAGAACTCACCATTTTCTCTACTGTCACGGTGTTGACTTCCTGTACTGCGTCTGACAGGTTCTCTTTGGTGGATGTTGCAGACAAACCTGTCTCTAGCTCTTCCAGCTCTCTTTCCAGTCTGGGGTCAATAGAGGGAGAGACAGAGGAAAATAAAAGATGGTTATTAAGTATCTTATTTTTATATAACCAATCACAAGTCTTGCACAGTCAAAGAAAATAGCTTACTTCTGCGTTGCAAGATAAGGTTTCGTAATGGGAATGGGTTTATCTTAAGGAAAAACATAGTTGTTTCTACAATTAATAATATTCATTTTATACTACGGGGCTGTTCAATGCTTGAATCTGATTGGTTAACAAACATTTTAAGGTGTGCAATTATTTTCAGGGAAACGCACGGCTAAAGTAGTTCCAGGCTGATCTTAAACAAATTACATGTTCCATATCACTTCGCCAAATGATTTCAGATATTTTTAAAGGTCCATACAGCCTACCACAGCAAAAGAACCAAAACCCACAACGACACTAGCCAAACAAATAAATATAGTATATAGTAAACAATACACTCTTAAGACAAATGGTTCTAAACAGTACCAAATTAGGGTTCTTTGGCTTGTAACAATAGCAGAACCCTTTTTATAAGCTTCCATAAAGAATCATGCTTTGAAAGTGCTATATAGAACCTTAATGGTGTTATAACCTTTTCAACAATATTTATTTTCATTACTATTAGTATATTATCTTCATATTGTTAATATTATTTTTTTAATACATTATTTATTAATATTGGTTTTTTAGCCCTCTATCTGCCTGATCTTATATCTTGTTGCTTCTATTTGGGTTTTACATTTTTAAAAAACCAGCATGTTCTTGTTCATGTACTTTTATTTTTTATTGACATGGCAGATTGTAGCAAAAATGACAGTGCTCTAATAACAGTTGTTAGCTGAATACATTAATAAATAACAATTGACATTGAACACGATATAGATGTAATGAAGACCAAGTTCCAGTGAAATATCTTCACAATCCTCTACGATGTCTTTACGTCCTTCATTATGTGTGTATTCTGAGCAGTTTCTCTCTGCAGATGATGAGGTTATGGCATGGAACAGCATCTGAAATAAACAATTGAGTTTAATGTTACACTGTGTCTCTTCCATTTGATTATGTAAAAACAATTGTGTTCATGAAGGCCAAAATTAGCAAAAATGGACAGAATGAGGCCTTTACCATGTTAAAAGGAAAAAGTGATATAAAGTCTCTGTAAAGTCAAAATTAAGTATGTGTTTTGAGTTTGTCACACCACAGAAAAATGTGTTATTAGCCACCCAGCCAAATTTGAATGATAAAAAAAGCCAGCAAGTACATAAAATAAGCTATCAAAATCTTGAAAAAATGAGCAGTAATCTCTGCTCTCAAACGCTGGGGGCGTGTCCACTGGCTGCGCTGAAACCACGCCCACTCGCGGGAAAGCTGCCGTCGTCGACTCGCCACACTCAATTCTACAGCCGGAATGGATGCTCGCACGGTGGGCACGCACTGCTGAATGGCACCAGTTGTCCGCGCGACGGGAGGATGCTGAGGCGGGAGTCGGTTCGGCCCCATTCACCAGTAACAGCGGATTATCAGTGAATGTCTCAGTTGTCTCCGACGAAAGTTTATAAAACTATCCCGTGTAAAATGATTACTTACAGAGGCGGGTTTTGGCGGTGATCCTCAGCTCTCCATCAAGGTTGGCTCTTCACAAAATTAATTTCCGTGACGAAGGCATTGCTAGTAGCTAGCAATCTGTAGGCTGTGTTACTAATAATAGTACTGACAGTAACTCGCGATTGAGCGGCAAACTGATGTGAATGTGCTCTATAATATTGTTAGGAGCGGCCAGCCTCAGGGGCTCCAGTGCGTCATCAAGTAGGGGCGTGTCCAGGAGCTCAAGGGCAGTGCGTCATCGAGCCCTGTTTTAGCCCCGCCCAGAAAATCCGGAAAATAGCAATGGTGAAAAACTGTTTAACGATCTAACTCCACAATTCAGTACTTCACAGTTCACAGTCTTTGTAATATGTTTTAAGCAATACATTTCTAACATTTATAATGTGTTTAGAATTTTTTTTTGAAATTGCCTTTACAGGGACTTTAATGTTTTTTTTGTGACTGGGTATGTTTAGGCATAAAGTAAAAAAATCAAACAATATGGATCATAAATTCCATATCTTTGTGGAGAAGAGAAGATGAGTATCCTTAACTGAACAGAGCTGCTCACACTTACATGTTCTGTTAAACTAAAAGAGAAAAAGACATGATTGTTAGGAAATGATTGTTAAAATTTTTAAAGTTATAATTTATAGACATTTTAAGAAAGAAATCATTTACCTGTTGAGAGTATGTGACAGTCTGTGTAGTAACTGTAGTTGTATAGCTGAGCTCCAGAAAATCAGTAATAATAAGGAGGCTTTGACAGTTACAGATTTGAAAAACAAAAAGGCGGGAATAAAGAACCCTAATCTCTAACACAAAGAACCATTTCAGCATGACCCTAAAGGGTTCTTCAGGACGATACGGTACTATATAGAACCGCCACTCAAACGCACACACGATGTAAACGTGTTGCCAGCGCCGCTTTGACGATTTTATCAATAAAATAGTTTAGCAACTTAAAAGGTATGTGACATTTCTCACTAACAAGGTAATACCGGCACTGTTCTTAGAGCAAAATACATTTACAGTTTCGATATTAGTCGAGATGCTGCTGCCGAACACTGTTGAGAGACGCACAGTACTCTGGTAATTCACACGCTTAATATCTATCGTCTCCCCTCTCTCTCTCTCTTTCTCTCTCTCTCTCTCTCTCTCTCTCTCTCTCTCTCTGTAATAACTGCATTAAACTACTATCAGTGGCTGAAGCCTCAGTTACTAGCTCTAAAATGACTTTTTGGAATTAGCAACGGAGGCTTGGGATTAAATGCGTAAAGTAGTCCTATTTTTCTAATAATTCAACGGCCCATTGTCAATTAATCCTTTCTTATTATATATCTGCACCAATTAAAATCTGTTCTCTTCATTATTTACAATTATGTACACATGTATTAACACATTTTTAGGTTACAGGACAAAACACTTTCACAAAGTTAAAGGACCTGTAGCAATTCAAATCTGTTTTCACAAATCTTGATTTTTCACGCCACACCTTTATGAGAGGGCCTTCCACACCAGGCCTTACTGGCATTGGCTGTTTACTGGCATGATTCACTGGTTGGCATACCAGTTCTGTGCCAGGAGCCCTAGCAGCCAGAGCAGAGATTTAATCAGGGAATGGAGATCCAGACAGACTGCTCTGACCCATGCCACTTTTTCACCATTAGAATTAAACTGAGACAAATCACATAAGAAAAATCTTGGCCACTAGATCCATATTACACAGTCCAGGCTGATGGATCCCACATTAGGGACTCTAACCGCAGCTGGACTGAAAAACAGAGGCAGGATACAGACATCTACTTCTGTTTACTAGTCCTTTTATTAAAAGTGTCTCCTTTTATAGTTAAATGCAACTCTTTATTGCACTGGTGTGACTGGTTTACCTAAGAATGGTCTCCTCAAGACCTCTGGTTTTGGCCTCGTCTTCCCGCAACTGTTTTGTAGTCTCGTCTTCCTCCGGTCCTGCAGAGGGCGCACCGTCTAGCAGCCATCTTTCCCTCAGTGCCTTTGACTACAAGAAAATGCACATTTTCTGTAAGCAAGGAATACTCAAATGACCTCGTGCATTTGTCAAAATGTGCAATATACAACAGAATATACTCTGGGTAAAACTGTATCCCATAATGCAACCTTCTGTGAAACAATGTAACAAATGATATAGAAGCAATCATTACTTTTTTTTTTTATTCATTGATTTTATCTTATTTCAATTAATCCAAATGTTTCCACCAAATGTCATTTTTACATGCGGAATATATATATATATATATATATATATATATATATATATATATATTTTTTTTTTTTTTTTTTTTCTGAGCGGTCAGTTATGCCATTTAATTTAAAAATATTTGAGCATTGATTGCTGCAACTGACCAATCAGAATCAAGTATTTCAAGAGAGCTATGTAACAACGTTTCACATTGTATACTGTTTTTTATTTTTTGTAAATCGTATGCAGTATATAGTATAAGTAAACAGTATGCTTGTATTCCATTTTGAACACAGCTAAATACACTACTGGTCATCATTACAAACATTACAATTTTTAATGTAATGTGAAAAAAGTCTCCAATGCTCAACAACGCAACATTTATTTAATCAAAAATACAGTAAATACAATAATATTGTGAAATATTACAATTTAAAATTACATTTTTAAATATTTTCTGTGATTTCAAAGCTGAATTGTCAACAGTCATTATTCCATTTATCAGTGTCACATGACCCTTCATTCTAATATTATGTGCTCAGGTATCAATAAATTATTACTGGAGCTCAATGATTAATAATGGTTCTTATTATTATCAATGTCAAAAACATTTTTGCTGTTTAATATTTTTGTGGAAACCATGATACAATTTTAATCTATAAAGATCAAAAGAACAGCATTTTTTTTTTAAATAGAAATGTTTTGTAACATTATAAATGTCTTTACAAAATATTACTTACCCCAAACCTTTGAAAGATAGTGTTTTACAGTGATCACAGAAACAGAAAGTTGCAACATTTTCAACATTGATAATAATAAGAAATAGAGTAATGGCTGCTGAATGGCAAAAAGCTTTTGCATCACAGGAATAAAGTCATTTTAAAATATTTTAAAATAGAAAACAGTCTTTAAATTGCAATAATATTTCACATATCACTGTTGTTCAACTGTATTTTGATCAAATCGTTATTGTATATATTCTTTACCAATGCAAACACAGATTTAGGGTAAAGATGGTGTTGTTACAATGAAGTTACAATGTTGTTACAATCGTTTTAACCAATATGCCCCAATACAGGTCTTGACTGGTTTAGAGAAGAAATAAAAATCACACTTGGTAAAAGAAAAGAAAAGAAAAAAGCTAGATTTAGTGACTTAGATTTGGAAAGTTATAGAAAATTTCCATGGCAAAAAAAAAAAAAAAAAAAAAAAAAATATATATATATATATATATATATATATATATATATATATATATATATATATATATATATATATATATATATGTAGGCTATAGATAAAAGTGATTCATGCATCAGTTGAACAATGATGATAGTGACACATGTCCCAAAAGAGTTTGAATTATGTTATCTCCAGCCTTTGGAGATCTCCTATGAGAGAAGAGATCTTTACTAACCAAATAGTGCACAGCTCTTGCTCTCAGAGCCTGAATTATTCAGTTAATTGGCACTAAAATCGAAGTGTTGAGCTGGCACTAAGCTGCCTTGGCACCAAACCAGGCACTGCTCTGATTTACTCTCTGAAACTGATCTTACCCTCTTCTTGACTCTTAAAGCCTGATGGTTGCTTAAACTTATATGCCAATTTGTTTGCCATTTACAAACTGCATAAGATGTGCATGTGTATAGGCTGTCCTGTACCCAGCCCATTTCCATCAACCATTAAAAAAGTCTTCAGCTAAGTACAGTTCCTTCAAAACTTCAGCAATATAGACTGGGCGGGGCAATAATGCTGCTATGCAAACCTTTTACAGTAGCAAATCCAAATCCAATCATTTTTGCTGCTTTTAGTATACTGCAGTCCTAGCATCATTTATGTTGATTAGTTCTTTTATTGCAATATATGGATATCTGACAGGCAGTCAAAAAAGAAAAATCATAGATAAGACTGAGCATTATGGAAGTGAGTTGTATTATTTGGTGGCTGTCCAGCCCCTAAAGGGCTCTTGGCATTAACTGCTAAATGCTCTGCAGGCCTCGGACATTCCTGCCTCTCCCAGCTGTTACTGATCAAACCTTTGAAGATGGCCGTCTTCTTCCTTTCTGTCAAGTCATAACATTCTTTATGTGCTAATACTACATTATATATTTTGATTCATGCATAATAGTTCATGAATACCCGTTCTGTCTTCTCTAAGCTATATTTCTGGGCCAATAGTTCAGATTTGTTCTTGCCCTTGCAGTTTTTTTTACTGATCTATAAAATTGTTCAGATTAATTTACAGAAATAAAAAAAAACTTACATTTTTCTTTATTTGTTTTTACCATTAATTATTTCATTGTTTGTTTGTTTTTACAAAAAGCAATATTTGTATTAATAAAATGTTTTTTTTATTATTTTATTATACTAAAATAACTAATAGTTATAATATTCACAAACATTTTATTAATAAAGTTTCTCATTGGCATAATAGCTGGAAACGATAACACTATGCAATTCCATGACAATAGAGCTGTAGATTAATATTAATGTTTATAGATATGTTGATATATTTTTTATAATAAGGAAAGATAATTTGTAACCAGATAATTTAAACTTCTTCCTCTTATCCAGCTACATAATATTACCTCGGTGAACATCTGAATATGATCAAGGAACATATGATGGTAAGTAGCACTGGTCTTTTAAAAATACTCAAATCACTAAAAGAGTAAGTAAATCATATTTTGAGTATAGGTCATCAGTGAGCATTATTTCTCTTTTATTCTTTCGTTTCTTTGTCTTCTTTCATCTCCTTTTTCATTTTAGTTTGAACTGCCACCTCCCACTCCCCAGAGACCCACTGTGGGAGAGCGTACTGACCACACTCTCTCTCTCACACACACACACACACACACACACACACACACACACACACACACACACACACACACACACACACACACACACACACACACACACACACACACACACACACACACACACACACACACCTCTTCACTGACACAATGCAATAAAAAATACAGGACAAAGCGCACAAGCGCCTGTGTGCTTATAGTGGCAGACCCAGTGTTTTCGAAAGTAAATGGATCCAGATTTTTAGGCAACAGATTAAAACAAAGAAATTTGTTGGCCTATTAGAGTTCACCGCTCTCGATCATGTGTCATGTGACCTGTGTTAACCTATCCCACTAATCAAACCACACCTAACCAATCCGCATCATTAACATCCTGTCAGTACATCCTTTAATCAGTCTGGAGTAACCAAAGAGCCAATCAAAACAGGGAAGCTTTGGAGCCAAAATACTGACATAGTATGAGTATGACACTTCATTCCGACACATAGGGTTTAGCAGGACTTGGCCAGAGGCCTAAAACTGCATAGCTTCATACCTCAATTGGTTTGAATTGTTCTGTATTTGGACAGAACCCTTTGGCCCCTATCTTAGATTGACAAATGCCTGCTCATATATCAGAGAGCATGTGTTTTCAGGACTCTCAGAGGCCCCTCCATACTTTTGCGACCTGCGGCCCATTATTCACCGGCTATTCATCTCTCTCTCTTTCTCTCCCTTTGCATTTTGCTGACTCTGAATGGAAGCTCCATAGAAACTGCTAATGAGGAGAGTTTTTGGATCTTATCTCTGGCCAGCACAGCAAAGTCTCTGAACCACAGCTGCTCTAATGTTGTGGAGCCTCAAAACACAGACAGAAAAAACACAGCTAGTTTCAACTTCCACAATAATTACAAGAAGGACTATCAATAATAATCATGATCCAATTAATTACAGCATAAGATGAATGAATACTCAAGTTAAATCACAATTAATCATATATATATTAGTATCTGCAGCCTCCAAAAGAAGATAATGCAAAAACATAACATCATTGTGGCAGAAGAAAGCATTACATGCCGCGAAAAAGCATCCACTTTACAATAAAGTCTCTCTGTCTCAAAATAGATTAACACAAGATGCATTTTGGTATTAATGTACAGATTCAAACCTATGCCACATGAGCACCAATTTTGGTGAAATAATGAGTTAAGTAAATGGCAAAAATCATTATTTGACGTTGTTAACAGTACAGGGAAACAATAAAATTGCAGTGTTATTATAGTATTATTTATTCATATTTTTAAGTTTTTAATTTTATTTTTTCAATTTTAGGAAATTTTGTTATTTGCCTCTGTCATTATTATTATTTAAATATTTCTATTTATCCTAATTTAGTTTTATTTCAGTTTTAGTAATTTTAGTACTATAATTTCAACTTTAGGTTTAAGACAACTTTTCTAATTCAACATGCTGGTGCTGCCTAAATAGACATACATAAATCCCGTCGCAGATCTAGGCAGGTGGAGCTGGGGAGGTGGAGGGTTTCAGAGGAACTCTGAACAATGAACCAGACTATTTAAATGTTGATCAAGATATCTCATTGGCTGCAGGATCAGCAGAGGCCAATCAGCTTGTGCCATGTGGTAATTAAGTGATTGCTTGCAGATTGCATGTAAAGAACCTATCAGCATGCGCCCTCTAGAGTTTCGTGATTGAACTAAATATTAAGTCAACCGGGTATATATGTATACAGAAAAAACATGCACACTGTATACATGCTGGACACTCAGGGGTGTGCGTTAACTCTTTTTGAACATACTGGTGCTACAGATGTTGAAAGTTTTGTAGCACAGGCCACACACTTATAGCATAATAAGTATAAAAGCCTTACCATTTCTGAAAACAACCATAAATAGTGCAGTTCATCATATATGCTATGTATGTTTGCTAATTATGTTATCAATCACATAAATAACCTGTTTTTAGGGCTGGGCGATGTATCTTAGGTTGTTGATTTGAGTTTATGGACCAAAATAATATAAATGAAATAAATATGAATAGAAGTCTCATAACATTATGGTTAACTAATGGCGCTTTTCCACTGCATGGTACGGTACGGCACAGTTCGGTACGGCACGCTTTGGCGCTTTTCCACTGCATTGTACGGTACGGTACGGCTCGCTTTAAATGGTACCACCTCTGTTGAGGTTCCAAGCGTACCGTACCGATACTAAAATGTGACGTGAAAACACTGCAGATCACTGATTGGTCAGGCAGAATTGTCGCTAGATTTAAATAGCCAGTAACAGCCACCGCTGTAGCACCTGTTTTAAAACTACTTGCTTGACTTGCTTGAAGAAAAAAGAAAAAAAAAACTTCCAAAAAAGAAATGGCTGAATCGTGGTCAGTGGACGAAGTGCAGACGTTCCTCTCGTTGGTTGCCGAGGAGCGGATAAACTATAACGATCAGTCTATAATCCCACCCACTTTGAAGCGGTACTAACTGCAGTGGAAAAGCAAACCGCCAAAAAAAAGCGCCAAAAGAGCCTATTTTTCTTGTGCATATGGTATTTTCATATATTATTAACTGTGTTAATAATTTTTTATGTTTATTAACTATTATTATATATTGCACTTATTATACTTTAATATATTTGCATAATATATCTTTATTCCTAATAACTGTATTATTAATCTGTATACTGTCTTTATTCTGTTAATTTCTTTTATAACTGTAAAACACAAAAAACATGAAATACACACATTTTTATCAAACATCCTCAATATAAGTATCCACATCCTTCTAAATTAATATTTAACTCTTCCAGAAAATGCTTGACATAAAAACAAAAATTAGATTTGACATTGTTCCGCCAAACTACTACTCACCACTTCTTTCTGCTTGTTTAGAGGATTTCTCTAAACAAGTTTCAGAAAGTAGTAAAACAGTGAGCGTGTTTTCGTGACTAAACAAAGGGCGCCAATGTGAGTATGCACACCGACGCGCAAAACGGCAGGCGTAAAAGCGTAAAATAAAAAAATGCCTCGGGTTCGTATTTTGGTTTGACATGCCGCGTTAAAAACTGGCCAACCAATGAGATTGGCGCTTTTGTCCACGTGCCTGGAGCTGCTGATTTACAGTACTTGGTGGCGCTAAAGCACAAATGGTCTTCCTGAGCACACACTGATAGAAGACGACGACAAAGAGGAAGTAAGTAGACGAAGAAGAAGATGCAACGAGGCAAGATGAATGTAGAGCTGCTGGTCTCTTTGGTGTCTGAACACAAAGAACTTATATGACAAACGCCACAGCGACTACAAAAATATCCATGTTTTGTTTGCCAGTTAGCAAAAAGTGTGTGAATGGTTTTGGCAAGCACGTAAATACTGGCTCTCTTCTTCTTCTGTGTGACAAGCGAGTGTCAGAAGCGTAAAGTTGTGCAGCGCCACCTTGTGTAACGGGGTATTTCTGTTTTTCAATAAGCGCCATCTACTGTCAGAGTGTGAAATTGCATGTTCACTTGGCACGTCGGAAAAACGTCTCAAAAAACGCTGGCGATAAGCGCGAGCGATAGGCAAAAGGAAAAACAAGGCTTGAGTCAGTACGCGAGTCCCGCATTGAGTTATTTTTCGCAGGTTATTGCACTTAATATCGTTCTGTGCCTTTCGAATTCATGTATCTTTATCGATTTAATGTGTCAATAAACTTTAAGCAGTAGCTGCTTCACTGTGCAAATATATACATTATATATTACACATATATTTACACATTATGCATGCAATGTCTCTCATTTCGTCAGCATGAACGCTGCAGAGCATATGAGTGGGAAAAAGGTTTGCCTGTAATGAGTGGAAGCAAAAGGCTGCAATACAACAAACAACAAACTCTCACTTCACAAAAACAAACAGCTCTGTCTCACACACATGCGTTTTGTCCCACGCATGCAACTGTGGTAAATTTGTTCATCGCACAGCCAGATTTTTTCATATAGCACATGCGATATATGTGGTATTGTACAGCCCTCAATGGCGGTCTTAACATAGAGGCATAGGTAGGCGGCTGCTCTGGGCCCCCTACCAGCGGTCGTAGTAGGGGGGGCCCCCAACCAACCTCAAAAAAAAAGAAACAAAAGAAAAGAAAAATCCCCTTATCATTATGAACACTTCAAAAGCATGGTAAATTTTATTAATATTCTTAAGAAATACGTTGAAGCGTTGAAGTAGTAGTTAAAATGTCCAGTTCATGGTTATCTGTCCCTACACATACACCCTCTACTTTCACAATGAAATGGACTAGTCCGTAACGGTGCGCGGCGGGAAAGATAAACACGCAGTGACAGGAGGACTGGGAAGTACACAAACAGATATGAAGCAAGACAAGTCTAAACGCGAAAATGAAACGAAGTTACCCAGGCGGCTCAAATAAAAGAAAAAAGCGAAAAAAGACACCGATAAGTATTTGGCAACGCTGCCAAAGATGACAAACTTTTTTACGGTTACTGTTGGGGATACAGACAGGAACAACAACGTCCAAAGCATTGAACATGCCGCTACAGCAGCAGCAGCTAGCTGTGAAGTGGCACTAGGTGAAGATAACGTTAACCAAGACAATGAAGAGGACATGTTGTTGCCGCCCGCAACAACGTCTCCAACAGTGTTATCAACGTTGACACAGATGAGGTGGAAGAGTTGTCCAGTGATTGCCATTTTGACACCAATGATGACGATGATGGGGCTTTGGTGAGTCAACCGCCTAGTTCTGCTAGTAATAGCCCTAGCTGTGCTAATCCTGCTGCCACCGACCAAAGCACTGTAGGCTTGCTGACAGATGACCCGGCTCTCTGGCCTAAGATGCTCACGGCCGAGGAGCGATGTGTGATCGTTCGCAAAGGTCCCATACAAGTTAATGTAGAATTCCCCAAAAATCAAGAGGGGCGGAGATTTACCAGTAATAATTACTGCATCCAAATGAAAAACGGGGAGAAGATTAATAGGACGATTGCCAATTGCAATGCCAATTGCAACCTCACTCACTCACATGGATATATACGTGGATTTGCTTAGAGCCAAATGCAACCTCAACTCCCCAGTTTGCCCCTCTTACCCCCTCACTCACTTATTCACACACACACACACACACACACACACACACACACACACACACACACACTGTTTGAATGTTTGAAATGTTCAATCTCAAATGTAATGTCAATTCACTTACAATATCCTGTATCTTGTACATGGGTTTGTTTGTTGAATGTTTCTCAAGTGCAATGCCAATTGCAACCTCACTCACTCACTCACAAAGTCAATTATTCATCTTGACAATATTTGCTAAGTATATGGCTGTTTGTGATGTTTTGCTAAGTATATGACAGTTTGTGATGTTTTGCTAACTATATGACTGTTTGTGGGGGTTTAACCTAACTACTTGTCTTGCTGGTTATATTGATATTGATTTGATCTTAAAAAAAAGAATAAACAGTGCTGGGTTTCCTGGCATTTTGGCAAAGACAGGTGTTATCTGAAACCTTATTCTCTGTTGGGTTCCATCGTGACTATTAGTTTGTGTAATGCTACACTTTGTGTGTTCTCTGCTTTCCATCTTCATTTTAGAATAAAGCAGGGTATAAAGGGGAAGTTTTTTTTTTCTCCTCTCCAACCTTTACTTCCCTGTAGATTAACTTTACCTGCATATCACCCATTCATTTTTTTTTCGTTCTCTTTAAAAGATCGGATGGGGGGCCCCATAAATACCTTCACCTTGGGCCCTCAATTTGCTAAATCCGCCACTGTCAACCCTCTGGGGTCTGAGGTGTTTTCGGGGTCCTTGAGATGTTTTGGCATGCTCTGACATTTCTGCTTTTTTCAGTTGCTTATAAACATTAATGGCACAGGTGAAATTACACTCTATATAGCACACACAGGGCTACCATAATATGTGAGCAACATGTATGTACATGTTTGTATTTTTGAGAGAATATTGTTTATGCGTGGTTATTGAAAAAACTAAAAAATAAAGTTTCTAATATAAGGCCACAAATAACATACTAAATATCTTTCCACAAGACTTTTGACAAGTGGATGTTGTTGCCTAGAGTGTTTGCTTCAAATTGATCTGAAAATCATTCTGCCTAATCATTCACATAAAACAATAGATTGTTTTAAATTGTGAAAAACATTTTTTGTTTGCAAAGGCAATATGCGGATGGGCGTGAACGACCCAACCCCCTCAAGAATAATTAGGCAGTTCTCACCTGAGCAGACTGCATACTAATGAGCCTTTCATTCAGGGGTGTCACACAAGAAAGAATGCAAGGACAATATATATAAATAAATAAATAAATATTTATACACACACACACACACACACACACACACACACACACATATATATATATATATATATACAAACAATCAAAATATAAATGAACGCCAAAAGCACATTTTTAGTCACCTTTTAGCCATCCACATACCATTTTTAGCCATCCACCACGGTAAAAATAAACCAGTCGCATTTCAAAGTCGTTCGCGAAATGACCGCCAGGTGGCGCAAAGGGACATTTAGCAAAACGTAAGTGGGGCTAATGTCTGTAGCCTAAGGATGAAATACTACAAGTTATGGTAATTTCCAAATTAGCCTACAACAAACATTTATAGCCTACTCCGTAATTGTTGGTCATACAGATAAGATATAATCTTTTAAAACTGTAAAAGGCTAAAGTATAGGCCTACACTCACAGGCTAAAGACAAAACGTTTTCTCGCTCATGTGAGAAACAAAAGTTCGGGTATTTCTCAGTGAGAAAATTCATAGCCGAGCGGTAGAACTTACGATTCATCATCAAGATGACACGGGTTCAAATCCCGCACAAGCCTGGTCTGTTGTAAGTTTTATATTTATTTAGATTTGTCTAGCTCTAAAACTCTGTTACACCATACAGTTTTTTTGCTTATATAAATAAAATACAATTATCATGCATTTCCATTTTACACACAAAATAGTACCCAACAGAACGACTTTGCATCTGTATAATAATAGGCTACCAATCGTAATTTCAAAAGCAGTTCTGTAATAAATAAATTATATATAGCCTATATATACTATATATATTTTTTTTTCAGGGCTGCCAACTCTCACGCACTGAGCGTGAGACTCACGCAATTGACCCAAATCTCACGCTCTCACGCCACACCCCCGATTTCTCACGCTGTAGTGTCAACCCGGTCGGTCAAATTCCTAAAAGATATAGTTTATCTATAGATCTACCTGTTGAGCCACTCGTGATCGACTAGTTATACCGCAAATTAGTTAAAATATCCCGTAATCTATCTAGAGCGAGCGTGCATGCGAGACAGATATTGTGCTCCAAACCATGCGCGCGCATGGCAGAGAGGTCTGTTCCCTACAACCTAGAGTTTTAAAAAACATGGTTTTAAGTAAAGTGTGATTTGCCAGGGGGGATTGGGATTTCCTTCTGGTCTAAACATCCCTGCTTCTGCTGAATTATTTTAATCCCCACACCCCTCCCTCCACAGCTAATCAATGCTATAGGCTACTTCACCAATATCAAATATAAAATAGAGATATGCAACAGGCACGTTTAAACGACAAACAATAAAATCAAAACCAGCGTTTCAGTTGTTCATTAGTTCCAGTGGCCCTAATGCATGCAGGGCTTTTCAAAATTTCACAAAGCGTGTTGATGAGATTATTTTGAATGAAATATTGAAGTTTATAATTAAGTGTTTTGGCACACCACGCCGAGTGGCCCTATGTATTTTTCTAAAGTCGGGTTCTCTTACGAGAGTATCTTTCGTACTGCGTAATAGCTTACGCTAGGGGAAAAACTCTTTTCCGCGAGATATTGAAGCCAAAAATTATCCTTAATTTTTTATTAATGTAAAACGCTTTGCAGCAGCAAGCAGACATAGGCGAAACAGCTCGCGCGCCTATTGGTTGCTCTGCAGCAAATGCAGCAGCCTATCGAGAGAGACTCTGCGTGACGTAATGACCAATGGGGGCAATTCACGCCCATATCGCCAACGTCCCGCCGAGAGGGGGCGTGGTCTCACCCTATAAATATGCTCGTTAGGCTGATACAAGCTGATTTTTACCTCTTCAGCGAAGCACACGCATCGCTGGATCCGGAGTGAGAAGCCGCGCCGTCGAAGCAAGCCTTTCAGCGGGACGAGCTCTGGAGTTGCTGGCCTCGCCGCCTTCAACTGCCGTACCTGCTGCGCTTTCCGGCGTTCTATATCCTTTCATACTCTGTGGGTATTTACTCTGTTGAGAGTGTTTGCTCGCTTACTTGACGCGACTCACACTTCTCTCACAAAAAGAGCTGCGTCTTTTTAAAGATGCCTTCCTGTGGCTCGTGCCGCGCCCCGCTCAGCGATGGAGACCGGCACGTCATCTGTGTTTCCTGCCTGGGTGAGGATCACGCGGCTCTCGCGCTCGCTGACGGCGGATGCCCTCATTGCGAGCTTTTGCCCATGGTGACTCTGAGGACTCGCCTGGCATCATTCTCCGAGCCTTCACCGCAGCCCGCCGTGGTGCCGCGCCGCAAGAAGCGCCGCGCCCAGCGCGCTCCCGAGCTTTCTCCAGCCCGCCAAAGCTCGCCGGTTCGCCCGCCAGCTTCGCCGGCTTCGCTCGAGTCGCTCACTGACGGACAACGGCCGCCGCCTGCCGCCGCGTCCATCCACGAGTTTGACGAACCCACCGAGGCGTGATCTCTTCTGGCATCCGATAGTGAGGATTGGGCGAGCCTTGTGGATCTCCCCTCCGCTAGCGTTTCCCGCCAGACCACTGGTAAGAGAGCCGGCATTGAGACTGAGCTGATGCGTCTGCTCTCTCAGGCCGTGGAAAGCATCGGCCTCGATTGGGAGGCGCCCGCGCAGCCGCCGCGCAACAGAATGGACGGACGCTTTCTCGGAAATGACGAGGCTCCGACGAAATCGCGGCCCGCGCACTTCCTCCCGGAACTTCACGAGGAAGTGACTAAATCGTGGAACGCCCCCTTCTCCGCCAGGCTGCGTACCTCTGCCTCTGCTGCTTTCTCCTCGGTGGATGGCGCGAAGGACAGAGGATACCTTTCTGTTCCTACTGTGGAACCAGCTGTAGCGTCTCATCTCTGCCCGCCCTCCGCTGGACGGCGCGCTCACACGACGCTACCTTCTAAAGCCTGCCGAGTGACGTCAACCATGCACGGTCGCGCTTACACCGCCGCCGGGCAAGCAGTTTCAGCGCTGCACACTATGGCTATCCTGCAGATCTTCCAAGCCGACCTTCTCCTTAAATTGGACGAGGAAGGACCCGGAGCGATCTGCGTGGCGGACCTGAGAAGCGCTACAGACCTCGCTCTTCGCGCTACTAAAGCCGCTGCACAGGCCATAGGACGAAACATGGCCTCCCTCACCGTGGCTGAGAGACACTTATGGCTGACGCTGTCCGAGATGACGGAAGCCAAGCGCTCTGTGTTCCTCGACGCGCCCATTTCACAAGCGGGCCTTTTCGGATCTGCCGTCAAAGATTTCGCGGACAGATTCGTGGAGGTGCAAAAGACTTCGCAGGCCATGAAGCACTTCCTTCCGAAGCGCTCGAGCTCCGCTGCAGGCTGCTCAAAACAGCCGTCTGCTCGCAGTTCTCAGCCGCAGCCTGCACCGCCCGCCGCCGCCGCTTCACAGCGCCGCCACGCCCGAGACCAAAGACCGCGCTCTCGCTCTGCTGGATGCCGCCCCCCTCAGCGCGGGCCCCGGCCGAGGATTGAGATCAAGCCCGAGGCCTCAAAATCTTCCTAGCCATTCTAGGAAAGCGACGGTGTTCAGATCCCGCTGCGGCCGGATTTCCACCAAAACTTCTCGCTCGGTCAGTTCCAAACATCGCGACTGTCCCAGTGTATTTCGCAGTGAGCCAGCCGGTGTCTCAGCCCGTTTGCCTGCGCACAAAAGCCGTTTTTACGGCTACCCAGATAAATCCAATAAAGAGTGCATTTTCTGGTGTTCCGGCCACGGCCGATGGTGTTATAAGTGTTGTAAGAATGCCAGCCCAGTGCCCATTCCCACACACAGACACAGCCCGCCACGGTGCAGGGCTAGCACAAATAAAATCGACTCCGGTCGATTGTGCAAACAATGTAGTAAACGCGCCCATGTCACCATGCCCGCTCACACTACATGCTGCGTGTCCCTTGGTTTCTGTAAAAACGAAACCAACACACATTCAGTCGGCCATGAACGACAGTGTTTTCAGTGTAA
Organism: Rhinichthys klamathensis goyatoka; assembly: GCF_029890125.1. Classification (NCBI taxonomy): domain Eukaryota; kingdom Metazoa; phylum Chordata; class Actinopteri; order Cypriniformes; family Leuciscidae; genus Rhinichthys; species Rhinichthys klamathensis. The sequence goes on from NW_026606637.1 coordinate 3,188,282, forward strand.
TAAATGTGCCCGCAGCCCCGCGCCCACATTTTCTCACAGACACGCCGATTCCTACGGGATCTCCCCCGCTCGCTTTTTCTGCACAATCTGCCATAAAAAAGCTGAGCGCGGTCAGGCCGCCCGCTGTGATCAGCGCGCCCCCCGCCTCGATCGCTGTAAACACGGTGTTGTGTTCCCAGTATGCCCGGGCTCTCGAGCTGCCGTTTTGCCGCGACCAGAGCCCGGATTTCATTCTGCCCCTAGCTATTCACGCAGATGCGTGGTCAAAGCTTCCCGGGGTATCAGAATGGGTGCTGAACACTATAAAGAGAGGCTATTCGCTACAATTCGCTCGACGCCCGCGCCGTTATACGGCGCGTGTCGAAACTACGGTGAAAAACGAAGTGTCTCATCTACTTCGTGCCGAGATAGCGAAACTACTGAGCAAAGGGGCTATAGAACCTTTATCTCAGGCTCAGAGCGAAGGGGGCCTATACAGCAGATATTTTCTGGTGCCGAAAAGGGATGGGGGTCTCAGACCCATTTTAGATCTACGACAGCTGAACAGAGTGCTTGTCAAACGCCAGTTCAGAATGCTTACGACCAGGAAAATCCTCGCGCAAGTGCGCCACGGGGACTGGTTTATGTCGATAGATCTGAAAGACGCCTATTTCCAAATACAAATAGCGTCCCATCACAGGCGATTCTTGAGATTCGCCTTCGAGGGCCAGGCATATCAATACACAGTCCTGCCGTTCGGCCTGTCCCTAGCACCTCGTACATTTACGAAGTGCATGGACGCGGCGCTCGCACCCCTGAGACTTCAGGGCATGCGAGTCCTGAACTACTTGGACGATTGGCTGATTCTAGCTCGATCACGATCGGAGCTCATAGAACACAGGGCCGCATTACTCGAGCACCTCGAGGAGCTGGGCCTCACAGTCAATTGGGCGAAGAGCTCACTGTCTCCCAGTCATAAAATTTCCTTTCTGGGAACCGTGTTGGACTCGCTGTCCATGACAGCACGCCTGTCACCAGAGCGCGTGCTAAATATTCAGCGCGGCGTGAAATCCTTCCGCCACGGCGCACGGCGAAAATGCTGGGGCGAAAACGCACGGCGAAAATGCTGGGGCTGATGGCCTCAGCAGCCTCTGTACTCCAGTTGGGCTTGCTCCGCATGCGCCCACTGCAGATGTGGCTGAAAGCGCGGGTTCCACCCAGGGCATGGACAGCGGGTCTGTTTCGCCTCAGGGTCGACCTTCAGTGTGTTTCAGCTCTGGAACCTTGGAAAATAACCGACTGGTATCAGTCAGGTGTGAGTCTGGGGACCGCTTCGAGTGTGAAGGTGGTGTCTACGGACGCCTCCACCTCGGGGTGGGGAGCGCTGCTCGAGGGCAGACCGCTAGCTGGTCTGTGGTCAGAACGGGAAAAGCTCCTTCACATAAACTGCTTGGAGATGATAGCAGTCGACAAAGCGCTACGGCGTTTTTGTCCCCAGGTAACAGGCCACCACGTCTTGGTCCGGTCGGACAACATGTCAGTGGTGGCATACATAAATCGCCAGGGCGGCGTCAGGTCACGAAACCTTCACAGGCTGACGGAACGCCTCCTGGTCTGGGCTCAGCACAACCTGCTCTCACTGAGAGCAGCGCACGTGCCTGGTCACCTGAATGTGGGACCAGACAGACTGTCCAGGAACAATGTTCCAGCAGGGGAATGGTCGCTGCACCCGCAGACGGTCCAGCTGCTGTGGAAAACGTTCGGCAGAGCACAGATGGACCTATTCGCGTCCCACGAAAACGCTCATTGCCCGGAGTTTTTCTCGAAAAGCAAGGACGCGCTGGCTCATGTTTGGCCCCGCTGCCCCCTATATGCTTTTCCTCCTGTCTCGCTCCTGCCTCAGGTGTTGGAACGAATCAGGGAGAACGGATGCCCAGTGCTGCTCGTAGCTCCGCTCTGGACAAACCAGACGTGGTTCCCTGCCCTGATGCAGCTGACCAGCACTGCCCCATGGCCTGTACCATTGAGGAGAGACCTCCTCTCTCAGGCGGAGGGCTCGATTTGGCACCCTCGCCCGGAGTTGTGGTCCCTGCACGCATGGGCCATCAACGGGTACCCGCTAGCCTCCCAGAAGGAGTGTTAAACACGATCGTGCAGGCTAGAGCTCCGTCTACCAGGCGGCTCTACTCCTCGAAATGGTCTGTTTTCTCTGCATGGTGTCAAGCCCAGAGCTTTTCACCTGTGGAATGCGGGGTTTCGGAAGTACTTTCCTTCCTTCAAGAGCTACTGGATAAGGGCAGGACCCCATCCACGCTCAAAGTATATGTGGCGGCCATAGCAACGTTTGCAAAACCGGTGTCTGGCCAGTCGCTGGGGAAAAACGACTTAGTCGTGCGTTTCCTTAGGGGAGCTCGGAGGCTGAACCCTCCCAGGCCCCCTTCAGTCCCGACGTGGGACCTTTCCACGGTCCTGGAGGCCATGAAAGGCGCCCCGTTTGAGCCAATCCAGCTGGTGGACATGAAACACCTGTCGTTCAAAACAGTGTTTCTCATGGCTCTCGCTTCAGTGAAGCGCATAGGGGACTTACAGGCGCTTTCAGTAAGCGCGTCGTGTATGGAGTTTGGGCCTAATGACTCGAAGGTCATTCTCAAACCAAAGCACGGGTATGTCCCGAAATCCCTCAATACACCGTTCAGGGCCCAGGTAATTTCCCTGTCCGCCCTTCCGGTTCTCAGTGAGGAGGAGGATGCGAGTCTCCTTTGCCCCGTCAGGGCATTGAGAGCTTATGTGTCACGCTCGTCTGTTTTCAGACAGACGGAGCAGCTTTTTGTTTTGTTTGGCGGGCGTTCCAAGGGACTCGCCGCCTCAAAACAGAGCCTATCCAGATGGATAGTGGATGCCATTGCGCTCGCTTACTCTGCGAAGGGCCTACAGTGCCCCTTGGGTGTCAGGGCGCACTCCACGAGAGGCGTGGCCTCTTCGTGGGCATGGTCGAGCGGGGTTTCCCTGCAAGATATCTGTACGGCCGCGGGCTGGGCCTCGCCGTCTACATTTATAAAATACTATAACCTGGAGGTACCCGCCTTACAAGCTAAGCTTTTGGCGGTCTAAAATTCAGTGCTATCTGCCCCGCTGTGCGGCCCAGATGCTGAGTTTACTGCAGCCCCATGAGTGTTGACACACGTATGGCCACCCAGATCAGGCTGAAAGCTTTCACCCTGGCTGCGCGTTTTATTGTCATATAATAGCCCCGCTGGGTGCTTTTTTATAGGGAATGACGCTTCCAGCCTCTCTTCCTCCACTCTATGTGAGTTTATAGGGATTATGCACTACATGAGCCCTGGGCTTCGGCCCCCGGGACTTTGGTGTTGGATCCCTGTACGCACGGCGTGTTGCATTGTGTTCCCCTAGCGTAAGCTATTACGCAGTAAGAGAGATACTCTCGTAAGAGAACGTACTCGGTTACTAACGTAACCTCGGTTCTCTCTAGAGAGGGAACGAGTACTGCGTATCTTGCCGTGCTTGGAATACGCTCTGGTTCGCTTCAGTGATAAAAACCAGCTTGTATCAGCCTAACGAGCATATTTATAGGGTGAGACCTCGCCCCTTCTGGCGGGACGTGACGATATGGGCGCGAATTGCCCCCATTGGTCATTACGTCACGCAGAGTCTCTCTCGATAGGCTGCTGCATTTGCTGCAGAGCAACCAATAGGCGCGTGAGCTGTTTCGCCTATGTCTGCTTGCTGCTGCAAAGCGTTTTACATTAATAAAAAATTAAGGATAATTTTTGGCTTCAATATCTCGCGGAAAAGAGTTTTTCCCCTAGCGTAAGCTATTACGCAGTACTCGTTCCCTCTCTAGAGAGAACCGAGGTTACGTTAGTAACCGAGTACGTTTTATTCTGGCATGGTGAGTTAGTGTTCGACAAACGCGGCGGAGCGTTCATTTAGATTAATTTATTTTTCTCATTATTACAGCTAAAATAACTTAATAGGCGACTCCGTAATTTTTTGGTCATACAGATAAGAGTAGAGTAGCTTACATCGTTCAAAACTGTAAACTTGTATTCATATTAGGCTAAGTTAGCCTGGCTAAAGAAAAAACAGTATCTGTCGTCTCTGTCTCCGGGAACTGCGCGTCACAAAAATGAACCGAAAGCCACTTCAGCTCAGTCACGATAAGAAATCGGCGATGTCTAAAGCCTTTAAATGTCTAAATATTTAGGCTAATAAATGTTATCTGATTATGTAGGCTAATCCTTATGAAAACGAGAGGTACAGAGGATCTACTCAAACATGTAATGGAAGCGCTTCCCAATGAGAAAATGACAAGACAAGGGTGAAAATCTCGCTCTTATTAAATGTAGGCTAAATCGCCCTGAATTAAAATGTAAAAACAGATCAAATAATGTATTTGTCGAAATGTTGCGATATTGTTTCATTTAAGTTCATAATTATTCTATAAATGTTATTAAATTTAGCAGCATTACCACGAAGCACCGTGTTTCGATATTTATTTGAATAATACAAAATAAAATAAAAACTTAATTCACAAATTGCATGCCTGGTTGAAAGGATCCAAAGATCCCTGTATACTTTAATATTGATTTGAACATTTTGTTCATGACAACAAATTAACATGTGATTTTTCAGATTATATTTAGTTTTGCTTGGAAAAAGCTGGCCCAAACCAGTTTTATTTCATCAATTATTGAAATAATGAAATATTTAGTAATAAACTTTTATGACAGAAATATCACCAGGCTACATGTAACTTAAATCATTTAATTCCTTCATTATCAACACTGTCTAGAATAGCGATTTAAGTGTGAATTGCGACTTCTCTTTGTGTTAAGTCAGCCTCAGACTCCGATAGCCTGTGGGGGGGTTGGAGGGACAGTTGCTGGACAAAGGTGTTAATGTTCCTCTTTCATATGGAGAGTGTCGGATAGCCAGCCTGATGAGCAGGCAAAATTATTGTACCCTGAAATGATTAATTTCGAGAGAGACGCGGCGCGCGCAGCGAGGGAGACTAAATAAACTTGTTAAAAAGAGATCCCGCGCGAGAGAGGCAAAGAGAAACGCATGTTTTTAATTTAATTATGTTTCTTTGGACAATTTTCGTTTTGTACTGTTTTAATTGTTTAATTTAGCTGTAATTTCTTTGGCAATACAAATTTAAAATGTCGCAAGAATAAGATTAGCCTAGTGTTTCTTATTTTGCATCGCAAAAGAAATAAACTCTAAACCCGATGCAACCCTGTTTTAAATAAAAAAAAACTGTCCCGACACTTTATTTAAACCTTGAAATGTTCGAACTTGGTTTCAAACTTAAGTAATTTTAGTGTTCTTTTACATTACACAATAATTTAGCAGACTAAAGACGAGCTTCTTCATTTTCATTTTCTGATGCAATCGGCTGACAATCTTCCTTCATCAGTTTTTGTCGTTTGTGCAGCGGCTGCGGTTCTACAGGAATGTAGCAAATTTATGTTGTAATGATAATTAAACAAAACTATTGACTTTAAATAAGTAAACAGTTATAAACAGTTACCTATTTAAGCATCAAGGTGGTAAAATATAAACGCTGTAGGCCAACATCGGTTAACAACATGTCTGCTACATTGAGATTCGATCTCGGGTCTATTGAAGCTCCTCGAAGCTCGTGTTGTTGCGTTGATCACTGAGCTACCGTCTGTACGCTGTTACAATTGTAAAGCCTCATTGATGTAGCCTTGATGTTGAAATGTTTTCATTATTTATTCAATTACATTTCAGTAGCCTAATTTCAGTATTGTGATTATGAATTATTTTAACTACGTTTCACTTGTTGAATTCATCTGCTACCAGCTTTCAATCGCTCTGAATCAGCGCGGTGCGGCAGCAGATTACGCATTAGAGAGAATAAACCGGAATAAACAAACACTTTTCAGAGTCTATGATTGTAGCGCCTCTTAGCGGTAAAAGGCAGCAAATACACCACACATTATACCGCCGCGGTGGAACGGCTGATGTGGGCATTGTCATGGCTTGCCTCGACATTTGCGTTTGAATAGCGCGCGTCCTCCGTGGGCGTGTCAGATTAACGCGTAATGAAGTGTAATGAGCTGGGGAAAAAATACTGACAGCACTCTCTTTTCATACAGATTGCATAAACTGAGAATATTTGTTTTTTATATAAATTACTTCATTTAAAAGAAGAGAATACAAGCTTCATAAAGAAAAATCTCTCGTGCCTGTGTGACAAGTAATCGCGGAGTTACAGTTAATCTTAGGACGCGTTTCAGAATGGACTGCACTGACAGAGAGAACGCAGAACTCGCATCATGTTTGTTTTTCTTTATTTGGTGAAAAGCACAACACTTTGTTTTTATTGTGAGTATCCACAAAAAAAATAGAAACTTAACAGGATCTAATGATGTATCACACTTATATATAAGATCAAAATCAACCGAGTATTTTGAGTCTCTTTTGCACTGATAAGAAAAAAAGCGAGACAATCGCGCCGGCGCGATAGCCGACCCCAGGGGGTTAAAGAAGTAGTATTTGTATGATAGCATGCTATATTACAAACATATCCAAAGACATTAAAATGTATATTCTAAACTACTGCATAAACAGAAATGGGGGGAAAAGACCTCCAACAGTTCACAATCATGTACACCTGACCTGAGGGCCACAGAGACAATACACCATATATTTAGCAGAGTGAAGCATTTCCCTCTTCCCACAAACAGGATGTCTTATCACCTCCCATGGCAAATTCTCCTTCTTGTGTCTGACGGGGTGTACTTGGCCCAGACTGCACCAAATCACAGTGCTCCAGTCAACACTAATATCATCAGACAATCTTAAAGGTAGAGCTGGGCGATTTTTTTCCCTAAAAAAATCTGTGATTTTTTTTATATAAAACTCGATTTTCTATTCGATTAGATTTTTTTTTAAATCAAGTAGAATTTCTATAACTCTGTGTGTTGAACTGATAATCACTCTTTTGTGTGTTAAACACAATCTACCTAATACAGACAACTTCATTATAAAGAAAAACAACAAATCCAAAAAATATATGATCATAATCTATGACAAAAATGCTATTATAAACTAGATTAGTGGATAATTCAGCAGTAAAATTTAGACTAGAAAAATCACAAGTGCACAATAATTGTATAAAATCTGAACATTTAGTGAAAAAAACTTTAGTGGGGAACACATAAGAGCACTAAATCTGGTAAAATGTTACACATTGCTCTTTGTATTGTTGTAAAATACATTCATGAAAAACAAGATAACAAAAAAACAAAAAACAAAAAGATCAATTATTATATAGCCTAGTCTACTATAAAATTAAGACATGTTTTAAATGTATAGCACAGCTGTTTAATGAGGCAGCAACATATGATAGATAGGACAGAACAAAAAAAAGGCTATTAATAATCTTTCATTGCGCAAAAGTATTATGATATGAAAGGCTCCAATACAGTGCGGCACAAAGCGCTTATGCGCATCCCGAGCGCAGAATGATGCGCTTGAAGCAACACGGAGTCACAGCGTGCAGCGCCTCGAGCCCGCATTGAAAAGTTCAAAGCACAAAGGAAATACATATTGATGCGTAGTGTATTATACAGTATCTATCTATGCAATCGTTTATTGAGCCTTTTCTTTTAACAGTTTTAAATTTCAGTTTCTGTGCGCGTGAAGAACAATTATAGTGCTCTGACTCAACTCTGGTGTTGTGATCTAACAGACACCCGGTAGAAAGTTAACGTTACATGATTTAGTCACAGCAATAAAGTCCAGCAATATAAAGTTGTTTTATGCGAAACCATAGACCTTTATCTACAGATCAAGTATAATAATCATCTTAGAGAGAGTTGCATCGCATTGATTGTCATTCCCGAACTGTGCCGCAGGGAGCGTGCTGTCCCGCAGGGAGCGTGCTACGGAAACTGAAGGAAGATTTGGCGAATGCAAAATGTATGTACGCTATACTGAAGGGGGGAGATTTTTTTTTTAAAAAATCGTTTTTTTTTGAAAATATGAATCGAATTGACCTACCAACTCGATTTTTAAATCAAATCAATTTTTTTCCCAGCCCTACTTAAAGGGATAGTTCACCCAAAAATCTGGCTCCATCTTAAGTTTATCAAGCGACGAGAATACTTTTTGTGCAAAAAACAAAACAAAAATAACGACTTTATTCAACTATTCATTTCCTTCTGTGTGGGCCTCTGACGTGAGTTCACGTAGTGTAACAGCAAGGCGCTTCTGTGTTGTACATCACACGTAGGCTCACTATTGGCCGACGCTGGTCATGTGTGTGATGCGTGTGACGTACAACACAGAAGCGCTGCGCTGTTACACTACGTGAACTCACATGAGAGGCCCACACAGAAGGAAATGAATAGTTGAATAAAGTCGTTATTTTTGTTTTGTTTTCGCACAAAAAGTATTCTCGTCGCTTGATAAACTTAAGATTGAGCCACTGTAGTCACTTGGACTATTTTAACAACGTCTTTAGTAACTTTTCTGGGTCGGCAAGTTTCAATCCCTTTGAAGCCTATGGAGGAGAGATCTAGCTCTCAGATTTAATCAAAATATCTTAATTTGTGTTCCGAAGATAAACGAAAGACTTACGGGGTTGGAACAACATGAAGGTGGGTAATTACTGACAGATTCTTCATTTTTGGGTGAACTATCCCTTTAAAATGCAGCACTTATAACAGGGATCCCTGCTCCATGGGGGCCTTAGCCTGAAAAAGTTTGAAGACCGCTGGCATAAAGAATAATGGATCGAAGGGAAATCAAAGACTATGGAAGTACATTTCTCTGGCACATAAAAAAACAACATGCTTTAAAAAATCATAATTATAACATAAAAACTAAATGATGACATAAGACAAAATGATGACACAAAAGTAGAAAATTATGACAAAATCATAATTATGTATTTAAGTTATGATGTAAAAAATTATTATATAAAAGGTTTAAATTATGACCAATGCAAAATTATTACACAAACTCATAATTATGAGATAAAAAATGTAAATTATAAAATAAAAAGTAAATTTGACCAAAGTCATCATTCTCAATCTCATCATTTTGACTTTTTACGTCATTATAATGACTTTTTTATCTCATAACTATGACTTGGTAGGTCATATTTTTTTTTCTTATGTGCCAGAAATTTGCTTCTATAAAAGAGACATGGGTTAGAAGGAGTGAAACAGTTTAATGAAGCTGGAAACTGTCACTTCATCTTCAATACTGTAGTAGGCCTTTGACTTGCCTTTCTATTTTATTTTTATAGTGGGTTACCTTTAGAATGGAACTCAACGCTGCATCATGGCACTATGGGAACGCTTCTGCATGACCAGTGTCTGAAGCACGTGTGAAAAAATGCTCATCTTGATTGGTTGACGCGAGGCCAGGTGATGTAGCGTATCGTTTTTATTTTATCGAAAGTTTTAGACAGAATGGCCAGCAAAAATGCTAAGTTAGGAGTTCGCCTTTCTCATTGGCTTCCTCATTCCACCAAGCATCTTCCAAGGCACTAACCTAGAGTGCATCCTTGCAAGATGTTTGTGCTGCGGCCACACATTCATAAGATTTAACATCCTGGACATGGATTCAATCCCAGGATCACATGTCCTTCTGGGTTGGTCCAGCCTTTCTGCTCAACAAATGTCTGTGTCACAACCTTGATGGGCAGGCACTTTCCCTCAGTGTGGTGGCGTTGGTATTAACTTTCCCATAGCGTCAACTTCATAACACAGCGTCGAATTACATATGTAACCCTGTTCCTTGAGAAGGGAACAAGACGCTGTCACACTGAGGATTCCGTGGCGTAAGGGCCCTTTTATGGTCTTGCTGATGCGCTACACTACGTCACCTGTCCTCACGTCAGCCAATCAAGATTGCCGTGTTTTCACACGTACTTCAGACACTGGTCACGCAGAAGCATTCCCATAGCGTCAAAGCCATGATGCAGCGTCTCATTCCCTTCTCAGGAAACCAGGTTACATAACCTGAGAAAATGTTTATCATTTTAAATTATGGTTTTATATCAATATAAACTGCAGTCATGACAAATATGTTGGCCTCAGATATCAGTGTCTTACCTTGAGGTGCTGAAGCTGTCGTCGGTCATCCTCTAGTTGTCTTTTCTTATTCTCAATTTCTGTCTGTCTTTTCCTCCTTTCCTGTGAATAAAGAAATATCTGATATTAAGAGAAATACTGAGTTAATACACATCCAAAGCACTAACATGATTTTGCGCTGGTGTATTGTTAAACAAAATGCATGCAAACACAAAAGAGCAAATTCCTCTGGCATTTTCTGTACCACTCAGCGATAGCACTGTTCTTCGAAAGTTTTAAAACATTAGTTCTGTGAAAATAGTTTCCTTTTGGTGTTTAAGGTTGGCGAAAAAAGCTTTTCTGAGGGATTAAATATTTTGTTGAAACCTATGCCATTGCTCTCAGACCAGAGCATGTGTGATATTGAGTGCTAACAATCTTCATATGTGAGAGAAAATGAGCCGAGAACAAATGTGTTCATCAAACAGTGAGACCCCAACCAGCAGGGAGAGCATGTGTGTGATGAGAGTGTATGGCTGACACGCAGCGACATATACAGTATTATCAGCTGTATGATGTGTTTTTACCCTGAAATGATTAATTTCGAGAGAGACGCGGCGCGCGCAGCGAGGGAGACTAAATAAACTTGTTAAAAAGAGATCCCGCAAAGAGACTGATTGCCGGAGTGATGAGTGTGGCGAGCAGGACGAGGCCGAGTGGCGTGAGAGCGGCGCGAGGCCGGTGGCGTGAGTGGTAATGAGCGACACCTGTGAGACGCACCGGTCTCGCGTCTCTCACGGAGGAGCGGAAGCATAAAGGAGGAGCGACGACAGTGAAGATCGAGAGAGGAACAGGCCTAATTTTACGTTGTGTTTCTGTTTTGTGTGGCCAGCAGTCGTCCGCGAGGGGCTGCTGGCATACTTTCATTTTTGTATTGGTTTATTTATATTTATTAAAAGTGTTGAATGTTCGCCGGTTCCCGCCTCCTTTTTCCCATAACAACGAACCCCATTACAATGAGATACTTAGTAGACTGTCCTCACTCAATGGCTGTCTGTCTAAGTGGTGTCCGCAAAATAATATAGGGTTCATAGACAATTGGAAAAGTTTTTGGGGCAGACCTGACCTGTTGAAAAGAGATGGTATTCATCCCTCCTGGGATGGTGCTGCTTTTCTCTCTAGTAATATGGCACTTAGTCTTAGAGCTCAAACATGACGATTTGGGGCTCAAGTCAGGAAGCAAACAGACTGGCTAAACCGACCGTCTGCCAGCTGTCTCACGTCACTAAGGTCAGATAAATCCCATCACATAGAGACTCTTTCACCTAAATTTCATAATATAGAGACTGTGTCTGTTCCTCAAATTAGGAAATACAAAAAACTCCCAAACCCATTTGAGGGTAAATATTTAATTGATGTTCAACAAATAAAAAAATAGATATAATACAGATGAACAAATGATAAAATTGGGTTGCTGAATATTCAATCCCTTACTTCAAAAGCACTTATTGTTAATGATATGATTACAGATTATAACCTAGACGTGTTGTGTTTGACAGAAACCTGGCTAAAACCAGACGATTACATTACTTTAAATGAGTCCACCCCCCAAGATTACTGTTATAAAAACGAGCCACGCCTGAAAGGCAAAGGTGGAGGTGTTGCTGCAATCTATAGTAATATCTTCAGAATTACTGAGAGGTCTAGTTTCAAATATAATTATTTTGAAGTGTTGGTGCTTAATGTAACACTAGTGTAATCTAGTGTAAATGATAAATCAAGCTTGACATTTGTGCTAGCTACTGTATACAGGCCACCAGGGCACCATACAGACTTTATCAAAGAATTTGCTGATTTTTTATCGGAGTTAGTACTGGCTGCAGATAAAGTCCTAATTGTTGGTGATTTTAATATACATGTAGTAGGCAGAGATGGGCACAAATACATCAAAAAGTATTTAATTACAAATTATAAATACTTACTCATCAAATGTATTTAAAGGGATACTCCACCGTTTTTTTTTTTTCATATTAAACTATGTTATTCCCTTAACTAAGATGAGTTGATACATACCTCTCTCGTCTCAGTGCGTGCACTCAATCGCTCTGGCGTGCGAGACACTTTGATAGCACTTAACTTAGCCCAGTTCATTCATTAGGATCCAAGCAGAGAAGCGACCAAACACCTCCACGTTTTCCCTATTTAAATACAGTTACACGAGAGTGTAACGCGACCAAGAATGGTGACACAAAATAAAACGTTGCGCTTTTCTAAGCGTGTAAAGTGGATAACTATAATGTATTTGGTCGTGTTTAATATGTTAACATAGTTTAATATGTTAAACTATGTTAAACATATTAACATAGTTTAATATGAAAAAACGGTGGAGTATCCCTTTAAATAAAATACAAAATACTGCTGTGAAAAAAGTAATTTGTAATTTGAAAATACAAAATACAGGTCCTTCTCAAAAAATTAGCATATTGTGATAAAGTTCATTATTTTCCATAATGTAATGATAAAAATTAAACTTTCATATATTTTAGATTCATTGCACACCAACTGAAATATTTCAGGTCTTTTATTGTTTTAATACTGATGATTTTGGCATACAGCTCATGAAAACCCAAAATTCCTGTCTAAAAAAATGAGCATATCATGAAAAGGGTCTCTAAACGAGCTATTAACCTAATCATCTGAATCAACGAATTAACTCTAAACACCTGCAAAAGATTCCTTAGGCTTTTAAAAACTTCCAGCCTGTTTTATTACTCAAAACCGCAATCATGGGTAAGACTGCCGACCTGACTGCTGTCCAGAAGGCCATCATTGACACCCTCAAGCAAGAGGGTAAGACAGAAAGAAATTTCTGAACAAATAGGCTGTTCCCAGAGTGCTGTATCAAGGCACCTCAGTGGGAAGTCTGTGGGAAGGAAAAAGTGTGGCAAAAAACGCTGCACAAGGAGAAGAGGTGACCGGACCCTGAGGAAGATTGTGGAGAAGGACCGATTCCAGACCTTGGGGGACCTGCGGAAGCAGTGGACTGAGTCTGGAGTAGAAACATCCAGAGCCACCGTGCACAGGCGTGTGCAGGAAATGGGCTACAGGTGCCGCATTCCCCAGGTCAAGCCACTTTTGAACCAGAAACAGCGGCAGAAGCGCCTGACCTGGGCTACAGAGAAGCAGCACTGGACTGTTGCTCAGTTTTGCATGTCATTCGGAAATCAAGGTGCCAGAGTCTGGAGGAAGACTGGGGAGAAGGAAATGCCAAAATGCCTGAAGTCAAGGGTCAAGTACCCACAGTCAGTGATGGTCTGGGGTGCCATGTCAGCTGCTGGTGTTGGTGCACTGTGTTTTATCAAGGGCAGGGTCAATGCAGCTAGCTATCAGGAGATTTTGGAGCACTTCATGCTTCCATCTGCTGAAAAGCTTTATGGAGATGAAGATTTCATTTTTCAGCACGACCTGGCACCTGCTCACAGTGCCAAAACCACTGGTAAATGGTTTACTGACCATGGTATTACTGTGCTCAATTGGCCTGCCAACTCTCCTGACCTGAACCCCATAGAGAATCTGTGGGACATTGTGAAGAGAAAGTTGAGAGACGCAAGACCCAACACTCTGGATGAGATTAAGGCCGCTATCGAAGCATCCTGGGCCTCCATAACACCTCAGCAGTGCCACAGGCTGATTGCCTCCATGCCACGCCGCATTGAAGCAGTCATTTCTGCAAAAGGATTCCCGACCAAGTATTGACTATTGACTATTGAGTGCATAACTGAACATAATTATTTGAAGGTTGACCTTTTTTTTTTGTATTAAAAACACTTCTTTTATTGGTCGGATGAAATATGCTAATTTTTTGAGACAGGAATTTTGGGTTTTCATGAGCTGTATGCCAAAATCATCAGTATTAAAACAATAAAAGACCTGAAATATTTCAGTTGGTGTGCAATGAATATAAAATATATGAAAGTTTAATTTGTATCATTACATTATGGAAAATAATGAACTTTATCACAATATGCTAATTTTTTTAGAAGGACCTGTACAAACAAAATGTACAGTCTTGTGTAGTGTGAGAGTAAGTGTGGAGTTAGATACATGTAAGAGTATAGAATATCGGAATATCATCGTTTAGTGCAGAAGATGCACTTTTAACGTACATGTTGCCACATACTGTCATAATAAAACATCATTACGCCTATAACACTTATTTGTATAATATTACACAAAAACTAGTTGACGCTGCTGTGAGGGTGTTTCTAATACCCCGGCTGTGACAAAGTTGACATCTTTCTCTCTTCCGTCTGCCATTATCAATCTATCTAATTTTTTTTTACTCTTTGTGAAAGTTGTGAAAACGCTGTTGTGGCGTTTTTCTTTTGCTATTTGAGCAAATGGGAACACAACAAATATATTTAATGTAGTCTCTAATTCACTACTATAGAAGTTTACCCAACAATGACGCCTTCCACTTCAGAGAAACCCAGAAACGTGAACAGGGTCAATAGAGGGTATGCGCATGACGTCACCGTCGGCCGGAGTGAATGCGGTCACGCCCACAAGTGGCAAAAAGACTGAGCGGCAGGATTTGTTTTCAGCGTGAATGCCGTGAAAAACACACAAAACACATCTAAAACGGGAAAGAGCTTTGCGATTGACTGTACAACTAGATTTGACCAGAAATCTGAGGTACTGTATATTTTTACAGACTGCAAAAAGCTACAGAACAGACTATATTCGGCATAATTGGATGTTTTTAAATAAACACTGACAAAAAACTATACAAGTTTTAGGGCTGGACGATATGATGATATACAGTATAACATTAATGTAAGTGATCACTCGGATTTAGACCTATCTATATTGTATTTATATAAAACGTTTACAGGCAAATTTTCTTAATTTATTTCCCCGGCGTCGAAATCAGGCACATATAAATGTCAGGAAACACGATTCTTGGCTGCATGTCAATATCCATGGATCACTGGATCTTTGATAAGTTGTAAGGAACACTATATCGAGTCCAACTTTTAGTTTAAACTGATAATAGTTTGTTTTACTTGCGTTTTCGCAGTTTCCCCTATTAACTCCAGTCACGTAGCAGCTCTTTTGCCACTCAGTCTGGCTGAGGGGGGCGTGTTCCGGCGGGAAAGTGACGTTAATGCATTCCCTCTATAGGATGTGTCACATCACGTGATTTTCTTGCCAGAAACTGTGAAAGGCAATTTGTTAGTCCTATTTGTATTTTATGTCTATGGTCCTAAGGATAGTTCACCGAAAAATGAAAATTAGCCCATGATTTACGCACCCTCAAGCCATCCTTGGTGTAAATGACATTCTTCTTTCAGACAAATACAATGCGTTCGTGTAAGAAAAATATCCATATTTAAAACTTTATCAACTAAAATAACTAGCTTCCGGCAGACGGCCCACGCAAGTCGACTTGCGCCACAAAAGTAACCATTGACGCATGATGTAGGAGTAGCGTAAGCTTTAAAAAGCTCCTCCGACATTTCTCTTTTAAAAATTGTCGTTTTAGACTTCTAATTCGTGACTGGTGTTTTGTTTTGCTCTATCCTCTGTGCTTCCGCGTTCGTCATTACGTCATGCGTCGGGTCAAGTGTTATTCTATCGAGTAAATCGATGCGTACGGCCGTCTGCCGGAAGCTATTTATTTTAGTCGATAGTTTTAAATATGGATATTTTTCTTACACGAACGCATCGCTTCGCTTCAGAAGGCCTTTATTAACCCGCCAGAGCCGTGTGAAGCACTTTTATGATGGACAGATGCACTTTTATGATGTATAGATGCACTTTTTGTTACGTGGGTGCAGATTGACGAACCCAAAAGCAGACAGAATGCTCTTCACACAATTTATTGAAGACAAAAAGGGGAAAACAAAGCCCACGAGGGGGCAAAACAAGACAGGACTTTGGTGACTAACTAGACAACGACACTGACAAAATACTAGAAAACAAACAACACTTCGAGAGATACTAACAATGACTAGACCTTCAATGACAAGACTTTCACAGGATACTCACAAGTAACGTTTGGCAATGAAGACAATGAAGACTTAAGAGACGAGACAACACAAGCACATGGCCTTGACAATTGGCCATGCGCTTGTACACAAAACATGAGTCTGTCATGGTCCTGCCACAACACTAGGAAGATACACAGATAAGAAGGCAGAACCATGACACTTTTATGATGGATAGATGTGCTTTGATGGACTTCAAAACTTAAACAGCCATTCACTACCATTATAAAGCTTGGAAGAGCCAGGACAGTTTTTAACTCCAATTGTATTCGTCTGAAAGAAGAATGTCATACAGTATACACCTAGGATAGCTTCAGGGTGAGTAAATCATGGGGTAATTTTCATTATTGGGTGAACTATCCCTTTAAGTCTGGTGATGAAAGTTAATATGCGAAATAAAATGATATATTTCAATAAGTATTTTAAGTATTTTAAATACAAATTACAGTCTCTCTAAGTATTTAATTACAAATTACATTTCATTTATTTTTGTTAAGGAAAATACAAATTACAAAATACTCTAAAGTAATTAAATACGTATTTCAAATAAATGTAATTAAAATACTGCCCATCTCTGGTAGTAGATAACGAAAAAGACCCATTGGGATTGGCATTTAGAGACATTCTGAACTCTATTGGAGTTAGACAACACGTGTCAGGACCCACTCATTGTCATAATCATACTTTAGATCTAATATTGTCACATGGAATCAATGTTAATGCTGTTAAAATTCTGCAGCAGAGCGATGACATCTCAGATCATTATCTAGTCTTGTGTATACTCCATTTAGCCAAGGTTGCAAAGCCGACTCGGTGTTACAAATATGTTAGAACTATCACTTCTGCCTCTAGAGATTGCTTTATTAATAATAATCCTGATCAGTTTCATGTCCTCAGCATAGTTTAAAAGAACTTGATATTGCGACAGAAACTTTTGACTCTCTCTTTTCCAGCACTTTAGACACAGTTGCTCCTTTGCGCTTAAAGAAGATTAAAGAAAATAGTCCAATGCCGTGGTACAACGAGCACACTCGGGCCCTTAAGAGAGCAGCCAGAAACTAGAAGAAAAAATGTAATTTCGTGGAGAGCGAGCACGATTGCGTACAGAAAGGCCTTAAAAACTGCTAGATCTGCTTATTTTTCGACTCTCTTAGAAGAAAACAAACACAACCCTAGGTACGTATTTATTTGATACAGTGGATAAATTAACAAGAAATAAAGCTTCCACTTCTGAAGTTTCCAAAGAGCATAGCAGTAATTACTTTATGAACTTCTTTTACTTACAATATTGATAATATTAGAGAGAAAATTATAACTATGCAACCGTCTACTACAGTATCCCATCAGGCAGTAGATTGTAGTCTCCCTGAGGAAAAATTCCATTCATTCGTTGCAATAGGAGAGGAAGAATAGTCTAAACTCGTTAAATCATCTAAATCAATAACATGTATTTTAGACCCTATACCAGGGGTAGGCAAGTTCGGTCCTAGAGAGCCGCAGTCCTGCAGAATTTAGTTCCAACCCTAATCAAACACACCTGAACAAGCTAATCAATGTCTTCAGGATTACTAAGGCTATAGGCAGGAGAGGTTTTTTTCAGTGTTGGAGCCAAACTCTGCAGGACAGCGGCTCTCTAGGACCGAACTTGCCTAACCCTGCCCTATACCGACTAAGCTACTGAAAGAAATGCCAGAGGTCCAGAGGTCATAGATCGTCTATGATCGTCTTCTTAATTATCATTAATTCATCTTTGTCACTAGGATATATGTACCGAAAACTTTTAAGCTGGCTATTATTAAACCTCCTTGCTATTAATAAACGCAACTTGATCCTAGAGAATTAGTCAATTACAGGCCGATCTGAAATCTACCCTTTTTGTC
This sequence comes from Rhinichthys klamathensis goyatoka, assembly GCF_029890125.1. Lineage (NCBI taxonomy): Eukaryota > Metazoa > Chordata > Actinopteri > Cypriniformes > Leuciscidae > Rhinichthys > Rhinichthys klamathensis. The sequence continues at coordinate 3,206,267 of NW_026606637.1, forward strand.
AACGATACTAGAAAAGGCAGTATCCTCACAACTATCTTCCTTTTTAGAAAGAAATGGAATTTGCGAGGATTTCGAGTCAGGATTTAGACCATACCATAGTACTGAGACTGCTCTCATTCGAGTTTCAAATGATTTGCTCTTATCATCCGATCGTGGTGTGTCTCTCTATTAGTGTTACTCAATATTAGTGCTGCATTTTATACCATTGACCACAACATTATTTTAAATAGACTCAAAAATTATGTTGGCATTAGTGGAATTGCATTAGCATAATAATAATAATAATTATTCATTACATTTATATAGCGCTTTTCTAGGCACTCAAAGCGCTTCACATGGATGGTTGAAATCATACTTATCTGACCATTATCAGTTTGTAGCAGTAAATGAAGAGATGTCTTATCGATCACAAGTTCAGTATGGAGTACCACAAGGCTAAGTACTAGGACCGTTGTTGTTCCCCCTGTACATGCTACCCTTGGGAGATATCATTAGGAAGCATGGGATTAGTTTTCACTGTTATGTCGATGATACTCAGCTCTATATCTCTTCGCATCCCGACGAAACTTGCCAATTCATGAAATTAACGGAATGCATAGCTGGTATAAAAATGTGGATGACTAGTTATTTCCTATTACTTAATTCTGAGAAAACAGGGTTTCTAATGATTGGACCAAAAACCTCTGCACGTACCAACCTAGAATACTGTCTAATAATTGATGGCTGCTCTGTCAAGTCTTCGTCTTCGGTTAGGAACCTGGGTGTGCTCTTTGATACCAATCTTTCATTTGAAAGCCACGTTTCCAGCATCTGTAAAACCGCATTCCATCTTAAAAATATATCTAAATTACGACATATGTTTTCAATGAAAAATGAGGAACAATTAGTTAATGCATTCATGACCTCAAGGCTAGATTATTGTAATGCTCTTATGGGTGGTTGCCCTGCACGCATAATAAACAAACTACAGCTGGTCCAAAATGCAGCAGATAGAGTTCTTACTAGAACCAAGAAGTATGACCATATTAGACCGGTTCTGTCAACACTGCATTGACTCCCTATTAAACTTCGTATACATTTTAAAATATTGCTGTATTTGCAGTATAACAAATATACTGCGCCTAGACACGACCACAACGCATGATGTAGTCAGCCGGATCCATTCCTGAAGTGTCAGCAAAGATTGTGTCAATTAGACTCTCCCCTGTGAAGGCCTCATCAACACGACAGCCACTGCACTGCACTGATCCTCAACAAACCCGTCTCCATACCGGTGTGATGACTCCGATCTTCAACTAGATGGAACTGGATAATATTCTGATAGTTCCAATCCAATCTGACTTCTGACCTATAATGCTGCCTGAATCATAATCATACACTGTTCGTTCGTTGGCCAGAGGAGAACTGGACTGAGCCTGGTTTGGCCACCTGATGGAGTTTTGGTTCCTTGCCACTGTCGCCTTTTTCCACCTTTTTTCACCTTTATTGCCATTGGCTTTTGGCTTGCTTAGTTGGGGACATTAATATTCAATAATAAAATTGATCTGCCTGCACTGACACCATTATTTGAGAACAGAACTGAGCTGGACGATGACATCACGGTTTTCTCCATCACGGTTTTCTCTATATATATAAATTAACTAAATTAATAACTTTTTTACAACAAAAATGAAACATCACAGAACTTACTTAAGCTAGACTGTGACACTAATGTCTTCTGGAAACAAACTTTGTTGCATTATTTTCCTGTTATCTCTGTAAAGCTGCTTTGAAACAATCTGTTGTGCATGTAAAAAGCGCTATATAAACAAATGTGACTTGACTTGACTTGTGAAGTGTGTGTGAAGTGTGCACACATGTGTGAGGACTAAAAAAGGTGCATGGATTAACAGATTGAACTATTACAGTCCTCTTTTTTCTAAGAAAAGAATACAAAATATTACAAATTATCAACTATTGTAAACAATCAATCAATAAATAAAGATTTATATTATCATAACAAAATATTTAAGTTGACTTAAAGGTGCCCTATGTAAAAATTGAGGTAAAATTATCCAAAAAATGAGCTACACGCATCAAAAGAATGAGAAGAAATAAGTGCAATGATGTCATTAAAAAATTGACAAGTTATAGTGCTGCCGAGATATAAACCTAAATTAGCATGCTAAATTACTAGCGCCGGCCCGACTGGTGTCGTAATACCAGTTTCGATTTGACGGTTTTAGAAGATTAACAAACCGAAACTAAAAAACAGACTAGAGTAGGCCAACTTTCTGGAGGTATACTGCCCCCATCTGGTATGGAATATGCGGAGTATGAATTTTATTTTTTGGCAGACATTCCACATGGCACCTTTAAAACATGATTCTACCATAAAACAGACAAAAATAAGACATCTGATTTATGTTTTAAGTACAGGCAAAATCTGAATATGAAGGGAACTGTGTTGTTATTTTCTGGGTTTCATTGTTAGATTTGCCTTTATTTTTGTTATACAAGCAGTTGGAATAATATGCAGTTTTCAACGACTATCATATTGGAGTTCAAATTGCTATCGTAATTCTCTAAAGAAATCACTTAATTGTTAGAATTTGTTGCATGAATTTTTATGCAAATAGTCTAACTCTATATGAGATCATGTGTCTCTTGTCAGCTAAAACCACATTTGATCTTATTTCTTCATCAAATTTGATAGATTAAATTAGTGCTTAAATGAGATCGATTTTGTAATCGTTTCATCTGATTTGAGGCCGCATGTGTCGGACACTCGGGTGAAGAGAGGGGCGGAGCTGTCAACTGATCACCACCTGGTAGTGAGTTGGGTCAGGGGGTGGGGGAAGAATCTAGACAGACCCGGTAAGCCCAAACGGGTAGTGCGGGTGAACTGGGAACGTCTGGAGGAGACCCCTGTCCGCGAGATTTTCAACTCACACCGGCAGAGCTTTTCTGGCATCCCTGTGGAGGTTGGGGACATTGAACCTGAGTGGGCAATGTTCAAAGCTTCTATTGCGGAAGCTGCAGCGGGAGCCTGTGGTCTCAAGGTCTTAGGTGCCTCAAGGGGCAGTAACCCTCGAACACCGTGGTGGACACCGGTGGTCAGGGAAGCCGTCCGACTGAAGAAGGTGGCCTTCTGGGATTTGTTGTCCCGGAGGACTCCGGAGGCGGTTGCAAGGTACCGACAGGCCCGAAGGGCTGCAGCCTCTGCCGTGGCAGAAGCAAAGCAGCGGGTGTGGGAGAAGTTCGGAGAAGACATGGAGAAGGACTTTCGGTCGGCACCAAAGTGCTTCTGGAGAACTGTCCGCCACCAATGGAGGGGGAAGCGGGGAACCATCCAAGCTGTGTATAGTAAGGATGGGACTCTGTTGACCTCAACTGAGGAGGTAATTGGGCGGTGGAAAGAACACTTTGAGGAACTCCTAAATCCGACTGACACGCCCTCTCTAGTAGAGGCAGAGCTGGAAGCGGATGGGGGATTCTCATCAATTTCCCTGGTGGAGGTCACTGAGGTAGTCAAACAACTACACAGTGGCAAAGCCCCAGGGATTGATGAGATCCGCCCAGAAATGCTAAAAGTTTTGGATGTGGAGGTGCTGTCTTGGATGACACGTCTCTTTAACATTGCGTGGAAGTCGGGTACAGTGCCCAAGGAGTGGCAGACTGGGGTGGTGGTTCCCCTGTTCAAAAAGGGGGACCAGAGAGTGTGTGCCAATTACAGGGGTATCACACTTCTCAGCCTCCCTGGTAAAGTCTACTCCAAGGTGCTCGAAAGGAGGGTTCGGCCGAAAGTCGAACCTCTGATTGAAGAGGAACAATGCGGTTTTCGTCCCGGCCGTGGAACAACGGACCAGCTCTTTACTCTCACAAGGATCCTGGAGTGGGCTTGGGAGTATGCCCATCCAGTCTACATGTGTTTTGTGGATCTGGAGAAGGCATACGACCGGGTCCCCCGGGAGATACTGTGGGAGGTGCTGCGGGAGTATGGGGTGAGGAGGCCCCTTCTCAGGGCTATCCAATCCCTGTACATCCAAAGCAAGAGCTGTGTCCGAGTACTCGGCAGTAAGTCGGACTCTTTCCAGGTGAGGGTTGGCCTTCGCCAGGGCTGCGCTTTGTCACCAATCCTGTTTGTGATATTCATGGACAGGATATCGAGGCGTAGTCGTGGTGGGGAGGGGTTGCGGTTCGGTGGGCTTGGGATCTCGTCACTGCTTTTTGCGGATGATGTGGTCCTGATGGCATCATCGGTCCGTGACCTTAAGCTCTCACTGGATCGGTTCGCAGCAGAGTGTGAAGCGGTCGGGATGAGGATTAGCACCTCTAAATCTGAGGCCATGGTTCTCCGCAGGAAACCGGTGGAATGCCAACTCCAGGTAGGGAATGAGCCCTTACCCCAAGTGAAGGAGTTTAAGTACCACGGGGTGTTGTTCACGAGTGAGGGGAGATTGGAGCAGGAGATTGGCCGGAGAATCGGAGCAGCGGGGGCGGTATTGCACTTTGTTCCTACCCTCACCTATGGTCATGAAGGCTGGGTCATGACCGAAAGAACGAGATCGCGGGTACAAGCGGCCGAAATGGGTTTCCTCAGGCGGGTGGCTGGTGTCTCCCTTAGAGATAGGGTGAGAAGCTCAGCCATCCGCGAGAAGCTCAGAGTAGAGCCACTGCTCCTTTGCGTCGAAAGGAGCCAGTTGAGGTGGTTTGGGCATCTGGTAAGGATGCCTCCTGGACGCCTCCCTAGGGAGGTGTTTCAGGCACGTCCAGCTGGGAGGAGACCTCGGGGAAGACCCAGGACTAGGTGGAGAGATTATATCTCCACACTGGCCTGGGAACGCCTCGGGATCCCCCAGTCAGAGCTGGTTAATGTGGCTCGGGAAAGAGAAGTTTGGGGTCCCATGCTGGAACTGCTGCCCCCGCGACCCGACCCCGGATAAGCGGATGAAGATGGATGGATGGATGGATGAGATCAAATGTGCTGGACCAGCACTTAAAGACACAGTATATAAGTTTCATCACTAGAGGTCACTTTTTCAAAACAATAACAAATGTATACCAGACATGTGTTATGAAGCAGGGTGGTTCCGAGAGCCTGGGACATTTTACATTGCTGTTTTTATTATGCTTATATGCCGCAGTCGGCCGCTGCCACTCCGTTCGCTTTGTTGTTTATGCATATTTTATGATTAAAGTTACTGTTAATGTTACGTTTAACATTCACCTGCTTCCCTGAAATTTAACTTTGTTACAGTTACGTTTGATCACTTAAATTCACATTATTTTATTTCATTCTAATAAAACAGCTGCAAGTGCTGAATTACTACTCATACAGGTCACTTTATCTGACGAATTAAAATTGGGGGGTAATACTGCGCTGTTTAACTTTGTCAAAACAATCATACTAAAAATACGTCTGAGTGTGTTGAAAGTGTTGTTATAACATTACTCTGCGCGTTCTCTCTGTGGCTGGTATGAGACACTTGATGCACACCGCAGTAAGCTAGATCGATATTATCATATTAATAAAGCTGGATGATTTATGTTGCTAAATGGCATGCAGTTAATTTTTAAATATATTGTGTGGTAGAGAAAATGCTGTATTACTGTTGCTACAAATAAAGCTCTTTCTGATTTTGCTATGTTAGCAACAAAATAGTGTTGTCTCTGGTGTTGTTGCATGGTACAAACATGTTACTCGCAGTAAATCAAGAAAACAAGAGATCCAAACAATAAGAGTAACCGTGTTGAGCTATATAACAATGATTAGTTGTCTGTCTATAAAACTATCCAAACATTTGTTCACAAGTCTTATAAAGTGCGTCTTTAGTGTTTCAATGGTTTCTACAGAAGTAAAACCGGAAATCGGGAGTAACCCATATGACGTCATTGAAAGGCGACGTGACGACACGGGCCATTACACTGGTTAAAATAGCTGATTTATCTGGATTAAAACATTGATGGAAAAATTTGGGATAATGTATGTACACAAGTCAACCAAATATATAACATAGTTTTAGTGATTTTTGGATATTTTAATCCCAAAATCTTACATATTGTGCCTTTAATGGCATTTTTAAGCCACATACTGTATGTAAAAATCTCTGACCCAGTTTCAGATTTGTGAAATGGGTTTAGTAGGTGGGTTTATTAGGACTGCCACGGGAACGACGTGGTGTGTGAGAATCTGACTTACTGCAATAGCCTGGAGCCGTTCCTGCTGTGAGCCTGATTCTGACATCCTGAAAGACAGAAAAAAATATATTAGGCTAGTAGATACAACAATGGTCCCAAACAGAGGACAGATTTGCTTCCTGTTGGTAATTTGACTCTCTTAGCTATTTTGGTGAATTCAGAAGACTGAGTGTAAAATTACATAGTTGCTGCCTTCACATAGGTATATTGTATATATACTGTATATGAGATGATCATACCCACACAACACATAACCACGATGTTGTAATTACCATTGGGGAATTTTCCTAGAGCCCTGACTTTGAAGTGTTAATTAAGAATCATGATGGAAGCATATTGTTATTGATTAGATAGATAGATAGATAGAATAGATAGATAGATAGATAGATAGATAGATAGATAGATAGATAGATAGATAGATAGATAGATAGATAGATAGATAGATAGATAGATAGATAGATAGATAGATAGATAGATAGATAGATAGATAGATAGAATCTGTTAAAGGTCTTAAAAATAATAAAGACTGCCAAGATGCAGCTTAAAATGGTGCTTTCCCACAATGCAAGAAGGGAAAAGTTTGAAAACCGATTCTGGAGCTTTCTGAGATTTGATTCATGCTGAGTTTGATTGAGCAAGAGAAGAAAATATTCAGCATTGGAGTGAAACTGCAAAAATTCCTTTTGTAAGGTTTGTGCAATTGTTTCCATGAAGAGCATAAAATGGCTGAAGAACCGTGTTAACGTTGACCACATCCTCATGCGGGAGAGATTGCTGTAGACAAATGGCAGTGTGAAGTTATTACAAATGAAATCAGTTTTCCGATCAGGAACATCCTCATTCAACTCACTCCCTCATATATTGTCAACACACACACATTTCCTTGTTCATTCGCTAAAAGCCCAGCCTAAAAGGTCTTCCAAACAGTAAGATGGACCCCTGCTGTCAGCCCCGTCTGCTGAAGGACACAGCTGTGGCGGAGGCTCCTATGCCATCAGGGAAAAGAAGAATGTGAAGGTTGTTCTCCGACCCACCACATTCGCATTCCCATCCCTCCCACGAGTAAAACACAACACCTGTACAAACAGCCTGGCAGAGGAACTGAACGGATGACAGCAGCAAAAGAGTGGAGTTAGTGCATGATGCTGAACCTGGTAACCATACGCCAACACTAGGTGATTATGCAAACATCCTTTTGGAAGGCAATATGACTGGTAGGATGATGTTTAAAACTATGCTTTGTATCTGAACTATTATAAAATAGTGAATTTATATCTAAATCTCAAATATCCAAACCATCATTATTATTCTTTTCCGCCAACTGGTGCTTTTGGACAGTTAGTTTCAATGAACCGGTTCAGAAAAACGATTCACCAGTTAATATACGCAATCATGCAAAGATGTCACGTATATGCAATTATATTATTAAATAATGATGTGAAACACAGACGTTTTATGTCTAAAGCATGAGGTGAATAAACTAGTATTAATCAACAAACCTCTTTATAAACCATTTCGTCATTCAAGTCAACTGCTAGTTTTTGCATGCTCATATCAGCAGCCCATTGGTTCTTAGCGGAGATGTCTGAGTCTAACTGTTTCCTCAGTTCAGTGTACTAGTAATTCGAGAAATGTTGTAGGCCTAAACATTAATCGATCCTTGACTCGAGAGAGAACTGCTATCAGTGTACTGCTGTTGACTAGAGAACTACTGGCATCAGAAAACTGTTATATTTCCAATACATTTTATTTATGATACTTTATGCTTTACAGCAAAAGACATTAGAAACATCTCCCCTCCCTTTATGGCAGACAGTTCTCAGCATGTCGGATATGTCCAATAGACTGTTCTCAGTTCAGTGTACTGTTGGACTAACTGAAACACTGAATGAGTTGGCAAAAACTGGCATCATAGGATATCCTAGGAATTGGCTCGATTCGAATTGGTGTGACTGTCAGGCACGTCCGAAAGTTTTGATTGAGTAACTAGATCTGTGCTGACTCAAGCCATGAGTTGTTTCAGAAGGTTCAGTCCGACTGAACTGGTTCATCTAGTTCACTAAAAATAACTGGATCAAAGGAAAGATTTATTCGCGAACTGAAAATCACTATAGACTTATATTTAAGGAGTGTCCTGAGCCATATCTATGGAGCAAAATAACAGAGACGAATTGGGCCGCATGATTAATCGAAATTAAACCAGAATCGCAATATGGCTTAGTGCAATGATCTAATCGCAAAGGCTGTGATTTAATTAGATAAATATATGTGCCTCATGTTTCAGAGTGAAGCACGGCGCTGTATTCTTACACATGAGCAGTCCATTATCTGATGTTTGCAGCATCTCAGAGCGGCTTGGTTTGCAGTAAATGCAAAAGTTTGGGTCGATTTAATGTGCATTTGGGAACAAGGCAACCATCTTCCCAAACTTGTAATGAGAAGCGCTTATCAACAAAGGAAAAACGTTAGGGGCTTTATATTATATTATAGATATTATTATTGTTGTTGTTGTTTTGTACTGTAGCCATATTTAAATATAGCCTGACTATGTCAGACTTCGTACTTCCGCTCAATTTCAGTTCGCTTCTGTACTCAGTCTGAGATAGCGACCTATCTCTCAGTTTTCCTCCGGCCTGAAAACAGCCGGCCAATCAACGAACAGAGGGCGGGCTGAGAGCCGTGATGTAGACGCTAAGCGCCGAGTATGATTGTATGTTAGGTTAGGGAAATCGAAAACGACCGCGGATATGGAGATACGGGATGCAATTCGCTCTGTTGTGGAGAATATTCCCGGCATTTGCAAACTGAAGCCCGAACAAGAATAGTGTTTGTTAAACATTTTGAATGGAGGTGATGTTTAAGTTGGAGAGAGAGATGATTGGGTTATGTGATTGGCTTACGTGTAACCAATGATTTTATACTTCAGACAAGCGCCCCCCGCGAGAAAGAAAACACTTTTCAATTATGCCATTCCAGACTCTGTCTACGAAGCAAAGCGAAGTAGCAGAGTTTGGTATTACCAGGCTAATTAAAATACTTATATTCACAAAATTTTGGCCAAATTGTGCAGCTCTACAAAACACAGCAAACCTGGATTTTTTTTAATCGCAATACTTATCAGAAAGATCACAAGTGTTTTTCCCCAAATCATGCAGCCCTGATTGAGAGTGAGATCTTTTGATTTGGACAAGTAAACAACTACCTGGCAACACTCCCAGAAAACCCTAGCAAATCAACAGCAACATGCTAACAACCATTCAGAACACCTTAGCGACCACCAACACCCTGGTAACCACCAACAACACCCTAAAATTGTGGCAAACCATTCACATTTTTTACATAAAATATAAAAATGAAGCAGTCTTCCCTTCTTTGTCATGGAACAAATCTAAAATTGGTATAGCATGAGTGTCATGGTTAGGTGGCTGTAATAAAGCGCACGATAAAGGTGAAACTCAAGAAGAATTTTAATATGATACTCCACATACCAAACAGGAGAAAATCTAGGAGAATATGCAACCAAATAACACATAGACCTTAAACAATGCAGAACAAGAAACAGGAAGAAACTGAGGGCTTAAATACAAGTGCAAACAAATGAGTTATGAGATAATAAACAAGACACACCTGAACAGAATACTCAAATCAATCAGAAACCATGGAGACGAACAGGCAGGGAACAGATGAAGACACAACTAATTAACAAACTAGAAAGCTGACCTCGAAACAGACATGAACAGAACAAAAAAAAAAAAAAACAGACCAAAGATGAACTCAAAACGTGACAATAAGGTATTTTAATGGGGATATTTTTTTGTGTGTGTGTGTGTGTGTCAGTTCTGCTTGATTTCTGCATTGATCAGAAATGAGTACTCAGCAGTATTCGCATCCACATCCAGACAGACTGATGATACACTGCACAAAACACTGCATTAAGCATTAAGCAAAACAACTAAACCGATCTATATGGACACAAATATTTAATGTTCCTCTTTGATTTTAAAATCTTGAAATAATAGCCTCACCATAAATAAGGGAAAAATCCCTCACCATAAATAAGTCATACTCACGAAACTAACAAACACCCATTATATTCAATGAAGCCAGGTGCACTGCAAACAAACTATAGTTGTGTTGTGTTCTGCAAAATAATTGGCCAATTTGAGATTATTGTACCAGACTGGCAGATGACAGAAGTGTTTTCAACATTTTAGTCAATTTTGACTAGATATTGCGAAAAATGCATGTTTTTGGTTGGTTTTTTGTTGCTTTCAACTGTTACGTGTTATTTGCAACCAATGCTGAAGAAAATAATTCCTGTCACTTGCAGCACAAATGAAGTGCGAAAGCAATGCCTAAATTGGGAATAGCATAATATTACTCTTCCTATGGTAAAAATAGTGAGAGTAGGCCAATGACGGTGTTCAAAAGGTTTCCCAAACACTCCCCTTGACTAACATAAATAAATTGAATAAACAAATAGTCCCATGCCTGAAGGCCTGTTCACACCAACACAAATGTTCGACACAAAAATTCGGTCTTATTTTCACAATTTCAGATTCTTTCTTTGTCACTTAGCAAAATAGTCTGATCATGAGTGTAACAGAGTTGTAGATTAATTAAGATGTTTATCGCGTCACATTTTCGCACCAGACATTCATCTTGGAGTGAACAGCCCAACATTGGCTGAGCCAATATTATGTCAGACTGGTGGGAGGCTCAAACAGCTGAATTCGGAATATAAATACCACTGAACGACAATAATTGCTATGCTAATATGCTACTCCGAGTTTGGCTAATGTTTACACATTTGAGTGGAATCAGTCTATAAATGATTTACAAATACAGATACAGATGCCCATATTGGGTAAGAAGCAAGAAAAGCAGGTTAGTTAGTTTCACAAACAGAAGAAAAAAATGCTTCATAAAAAGAAACTGTTCCCTACAAATTGAGCTCAGTGCAAGTCTGCCGCAGTGCTGGGTTGGGGGTTAGTAGGTCAGTGTTGTCAGGCATAAAGTGACATAATGTAATTCTCACAGAACCGTAAGGTCTCTTCTGTAAGGACTTTTCTCTCTCACTCCTTCTAAAAAAAAACAAATCTATACAGCTGCAGATTCTGTGCAGTGGAGGCTCAGTCATCTGTAAAATGAGGGTCATGTGTCTTGTTAATTTTCCTCCCGTCACATGCTTATCTGCCACAGCTAGCACAAACAACAGCAGGATCTCAGAGCAGGTCCGGTCAGCACGCCCCATTCGCCAGCTGATTAGATTTCCTTTACAAGCTTAACGCTTTAATAGCTGTCAACAGCGTGTCCAAGTTGTCTTGTAATGTTATGTAAGAGCCAGTAATGGGGAAGCTACTAAAACTACTCAGCTACTCAGTTAAGTTGCTCTTTTCAGTTAGTCACACTACAAGCACTACAATACTTATCAATTTGAAATATTTAACTTAATTTTAATTTAATAATTTGATTTTTAGTGCACGTCAGTTCCCCACAATAAGTGTAGACTACTGTTCAAAAGTGTTGTGTTGCTAAACAGACTCTTTTTTAACCCTTTTGATGCACAACATGGGTCTAAATAGACCCGACTGAGTTTTCATTTTCTATATCTTTGCAAGACATTTAATTTCATCATTCAGTATTCCAGGTATTCCTCAATTAACTTGTTTTAGATCATTACAAATCCTTATTTAAATTTTTCCTTTCTTACTTTTCGAATAAAAATCGTTTTTGTGTCACTACCCTTCTAATGCGCAACATGGGTCTAAAAAGACCCGTATTCATGTTTCTTTGCTGAATATTTGAAAGAAATGTATTTTATCATTTATTAATCAAGGTATTCATTAAATATCTTGTTTTTGATTTCCACAAATCATTATATTTATTTTTCCTTTCTTACTTTATAAACAAACACGTTTTTTGTATTTCTACATCAATTTTACACACATGGGTTAAAAATGACCGTATAGGAACCTTTGATATTTATAAATAGTACTATACATATATTTACTGCAGAAAACTATTCACCTGCCACACATTTCACAATTCAACACGGCTGCTTTTGTATATTTCATGCATGTAAGTTTTATTTAATACATTTTTTGTCACAGAAAATATTTGATATTTTGTGAAAGACATCTAGATATAGCCTAATATTTGAACGTTTAGGCTAAGGTTACCTTGACCTTGAAATCCATTACTAGTGCAAAAGAGAAATGAAAGATGTCCAATACTATTAGCTAGCTTGCGGTCGACATATTCTATTTGATCTAATAGCTAGGTCAACAAAATAAAAGTTGCAATAGAAAGTTATATACAAGTATATATTGTCGCTGTTGGGCAGAAACCTTGTACCTCCATATTCATTTTTATTTGTGGTCATAAATCAATGCTATCGGTCACATAAGCCGTCGTGTGGCGTTCTGGTGCACTATGGCTGCTGTCGCATCATCCGGGTGGATGCTGCACATTGCTGGTGGGGAGATCCCCCTACAGTTGCACTACACTACAGTTCAATTTCAGTGTTATCGGTTATATGTTTGTTATGTATGACAAAGTGGCCAATAAACATATTTCAAGTGTTACAGTAAATGTGTTGATCTAAACAACTGTGACATTGGCTATTTTAACAAAAAGTTTTCTTTATTCCTTTGTTTTATCACGCTTGCATAGATGGGTCATTTTAGACCCACGTGTGTAAACTTGATGTATTAACACAAAACCTAGGAAATATCAAAATATGAATTTGTGATAATTGAAAACAAGATATTTTGAATATTCATAAATCATGAAATTTATAGATCATGAAATATTAAATGCTCAAATAAAGTGATTTCAAAAGGTGAAACAAAAAAATGCCAAGCCATGCATGAAATAAAATGAATACGGGTCTTTTTAGACCCATGTTGTGCATTAGAAGGGGTATCCATAGCTTGCGCTTCAAAGGGTTAAGTCTCTTATTCTCAACAAGGCCGCATTTATTTAATAAAAAATACAGTAAAAAGAGTAATATTGTGACATATTACAATTTTCAGTCGTAGGCGTGTAGTGTTTCTTTACAAAGTGACATCGGCAACTACTGGCCTGGGCTGCGTTTCCCAAAAGCATCGTAAGCCTAAGGTGATCGTAGAGACCATTGGTGGCAATTGTTCAACTATCAACTTTTTGAATTTATTATTAAAGACTGTTTTTGTTCCTACTCCTGCGTCTTACGATTTCTACAGCTACCAACCGTGACAAGTAACATTTCTTCTTATTATTATCAATGTTAAAAAAGTTGTGAAACCGTGATGCATTTTTTTCAGGAGTCTTCGATGAATCGAAAGTCATAGACATAATAGAACGATATAGAAATAATAAATCTTTTGAAAAATTATACTTTTGATCAAGTTAATGTCTCCTCGCTGAATAAAAGTAATTTCTTTCAAAATGAAAAAATCTCAAACTTTTAAACAGTAGTAGTTCATCACTATGAACAGGTTGCATGTCAATGAAAACAACAATAGCAATCACAGTTCATATCCGGACCGGAGCAAGAGTTTTTCAAGTTTACGGATATATTTCACATACTCTCCTTATCCAAACATGAGCCAGCATTGTGTATGCGCGCATATTACATCCTGTCTTCAAATGAAATATATATGTGCAAATAAGGACACTGATATAGTGGTACATCTAAACATGAACACGATGACACAATGGATTATTCTGATCCACAGAAGAAAATAATGTAGACAAAAAATGAAAAGAAGAATGGGCAAAAAAAGTAACTATGCCTTAATTACCCAAACTCTGTTGTTTGTTTGTGTTTTTCTCCACTCATATTTTAATTAGAAGTCAACCGATTGAATGGTTTTGCCGATTAATTGGCACCGATAGTCGATTGCTGGAACAATCAGTTATTAGAAAAAATCCCTACCGATATACACTCACCTAAAGGATTATTAGGAACACCTGTTCAATTTCTCATTAATGCAATTATCTAATTAACCAATCACATGGCAGTTGCTTCAATGCATTTAGGGGTGTGGTCCTGGTCAAGACAACCTGGTCAAGACTCCTGAACTCCAAACTGAATGTCAGAATGGGAAAGAAAGGTGATTTAAGCAATTTTGAGCGTGGCATGGTTGTTGGTGCCAGACAGGCCGGTCTGAGTATTTCACAATCTGCTCAGTTACTGGGATTTTCACGCACAACCATTTCTAGGGTTTACAAAGAATGGTGTGAAAAGGGAAAAACATCCAGTATGCGGCAGTCCTGTGGGCGAAAATGCCTTGTTGATTCTAGAGGTCAGAGGAGAATGGGCCGACTGATTCAAGCTGATAAAAGAGCAACTTTGACTGAAATAAACACTCGTTACAACCGAGGTATGCAGCAAAGCATTTGTGAAGCCACAACACGCACAACCTTGAGGTGGATGAGCTACAACAGCAGAAGACCCCACCGGGTACCACTCATCTCCACTACAAATAGGAAAAAGAGGCTAAAATTTGCAAGAGCTCACCAAAATTGGACAGTTGGAGACTGGAAAAATGTTGCCTGGTCTGATGAGTCTCGATTTCTGTTGAGACATTCAGATGGTAGAGTCAGAATTTGGCGTAAACAGAATGAGAACATGGATCCATCATGCCTTGTTACCACTGTGCAGGCTGGTGGTGGTGGTGTAATGTTGTGGGGGATGTTTTCTTGGCACACTTTAGGCCCCTTAGTGCCAATTGGGCATCGTTTAAATGCCACGGCCTACCTGAGCATTGTTTCTGACCATGTCCATCCCTTTATGGCCACCATGTACCCATCCTCTGATGGCTACTTCCAGCAGGATAATGCACCATGTCACAAAGCTCGAATCATTTCAAATTGGTTTCTTGAACATGACAATGAGTTCACTGTACTAAAATGGCCCCCACAGTCACCAGATCTCAACCCCATAGAGCATCTTTGGGATGTGGTGGAACGGGAGCTTGGTGCCCTGGATGTGCATCCCACAAATCTCCATCAACTGCAAGATGCTATCCTATCAATATGGGCCAACATTTCTAAAGAATGCGTTCAGCACCTTGTTGAATCAATGCCACGTAGAATTAAGGCAGTTCTGAGGCGAAAGGGGGTCAAACACAGTATTAGTATGGTGTTCCTAATAATCCTTTGAGTGTAGTTTTTCTGGGTTGTGTCCTGGTGCGCTGTCATTACACAGTACGAGAGCGGCCTCTAGAGGCGAAATGAAAACTATCACTGACACCTCATGGAGTTTGTTTTGACACGTGAGGCTGAACAGAGCGGGAAACTTCAGTTCAGATGTGGATTTAAAACAGAAAATGGTTAAAACAGTGAAAAAAATACACTCAAGTTGTATAGCGAAGATGCATAAAGCTAGTGGACAAGAAAAAAAGCATGCAGCCGACAGA
Organism: Rhinichthys klamathensis goyatoka; assembly: GCF_029890125.1. Classification (NCBI taxonomy): domain Eukaryota; kingdom Metazoa; phylum Chordata; class Actinopteri; order Cypriniformes; family Leuciscidae; genus Rhinichthys; species Rhinichthys klamathensis. The sequence continues at coordinate 3,221,854 of NW_026606637.1, forward strand.
AACAAGTAAACGCATTCAATTTCAGTTCTTTTTTATTGTCACTAACACATATTTTACTATTTTGATTAGATAATCAAGTGTTCTAACATAGAAGTAAATTTAAGTGTGAGAGTATACATACAATATACATATGTCTAATTTCAATGCTATTGCCTTTGTGTAGATATTTAAAAATGGCCATCTGTAAGAATGACTGCTTGGGTTTATATGAAATGGTAACACTTTACAATAAGATTCCACTTGAAACATTAACTAAGGTTAATAAAAGCATTGTTCATTGTTAATTTCAACATTTTCTAAAAGGTTTTTCCATTTTAAAGTTGTTTCTCTTAACATTGGTTAATGCACTTAACTAACATAACTAATGATCAAGGTATAATTTATTTTTTTATATTAAAAAAGTACAGAACATTTTCATGGTTCAGTACTGTTTTTCAATTTTTGTAATAAAGTTCAGCACTATTTTATGTGTTATGTTTGTTTTTATTCAGTATCCATTTAAAAAAAATTATCGGTTGATTAATCGGTTATCAGCCAGCGTGGGCTAACCTACCTATCATTATTGGTAAAATCCACTATGGGTAGCCCTCTAATTTTAATATTCATTTGTCTGAATAATGAATGTGTTGCAGGTCTGTTTTATTGGTGGTTTCTCCCCTTTTCCCACCCTCTATACTCCCACTTTTCCACAGCTTTACACGCCCAGTCTTTTCAAAGCTGAGCTGTGAACGACCAGGCTAAAACAGGGGGGTTTCATGACACTAGGAACAAGGAACAGGTGCAAGACTAATTAGAAACTATGGTAACTAACAATAAACTAGATCTCAGGCAGAACAGTGACACAAAACTAAACTAAATAGGACATGATTGTTACAGCAGCTTTGGGCAGAAGATGGTGTTTCCAATTTGTTTGGACTGTCACTGAATAATTTACCCATTACTAAAAGTAAAAATAAAAATACTAGCAACTAAATTCATGATTTTTTTATGTTTTTCTGTTAAAAATGATATATGTGAATGATGTACATTCACATGGAACTTCCAGGCATATTAGTAGCCTGAAGCATGTTTGCCTCACATCTTCAAGATCACAAGACTGGCCGCATAGTAGTTCCTCTGTAACCCTGCTATCCAATACAGAATAAATTAATCTTGGCTGACAGTTAATACAGATTTTTTTACATTTACATTGGCAAGTTGGATATGTGTGTTGCTGATTAGCATCTGCATTGCTAAAACAAACAGTAAAACAAACCACAAACAGTGAAACAAGCCAAAAACATTAAGTAACAGGTTCTGATTGTATAAAACATACCGGTACATATACACACATCCACAAGTCCACATCTATATTATTCTCTTGGCCACAATAATATGATGACGCTGGTAGAACATGATAGGCCATAAAAGGAAATTATTGTTTCCTCTGTTATTTTCTTAGATTAATCACATATTTTACAAATTAAGCTGCTTGTAACATGCACCACTTGTTTGAAAACAGTCTAGGGCGAAGAAGGAATTCAAGGCATCTCTTTTACTAAAAAGAAATCACATCAGACATACTAGAGAACTAAAACAGATGTTTTCCACTCAATAAAGCAGAACCTCATCTCAACACGGTCTGAATGCATTCTTCTAACAGTTTCAGAAGTCAGATCATTTCACGTCTCTCAGCTGAGTTCAGAGATGTTTTGAGGTCGTGTGGATGAGCAAATGTCCTCCTGCAGTGAAAAAAAGCAGACACAAAGAGCAGCTTTGAGACCCCGTGACTGCGGGAGTGTCCCGCAAACAGAAACATTAAGAGAACTATTCATGTCAGATTTTGACCAAAGAACTAATTTGTGTTGTACATAGAAAATAGATGAATGATCATATTACCTTCCTGTGTCTTCTCACCTCTAAATTAATGAGCACAAAAAAATTAAGGGCCCAATAAAACTGATTTTTTTATTACTTATTAACAATATTTTGTATTATTTTTTACTAGTTCATTTTCAGGTTACTGATCAAGAAACCATATTGCTTTAAGTATTATAATGTGCTTTTTCTTTCTATTTAGCTTTAATTTATTTTATTACCTCAACTTATTTTATTTCAGTTAATTCCCAAAGCAACATTTTTAAATTTTCATTCTATCTATCTATTTACCTATCCATCCACCTACCTACAGTGGGGAGAACAAGTATTTGATACACTGCCGATTTTGCAGGTTTTCCCACTTATAAAGCATGTAGAAGTCTGTAATTTTTATCATAGGTACTCTTCAACTGTGAGTGACGGAATCTAAAACAAAAATCCAGAAAATCACATTGTATGATTTAAGTAATTAATTTGCATTTTATTGCATGACATAAGTATTTGATACATCAGAAAAGCAGACCTTAATATTTGGTACAGAAACCTTTGATTGCAATTACAGAGATCATACGTTTCCTGTAGTTCTTGACCAGGTTTGCACACACTGCAGCAGGGATTTTGGCCCACTCCTCCATACAGACCTTCTCCAGATCCTTCAGGTTTCGGGACTGTCGCTGGGCAATACGGACTTTCAGCTCCCTCCAAAGATTTTCTATTGGGTTCAGGTCTGGAGACTGGCTAGGCCACTCCAGGACCTTGAGATGCTTCTTACGGAGCCACTCCTTAGTTGCCCTGGCTGTGTGTTTCGGGTCGTTGTCATGCTGGAAGACCTACTGAGGGAAGGAGGTTGTTGGCCAAGATCTTGCGATACATGGCCCCATCCATCCTCCCCTCAATACGGTGCAGTCGCCATTTCCCCTTTGCAGAAAAGCATCCCCAAAGAATAATGTTTCCACCTCCATGCTTCACGGTTGGGATGGTGTTCATGGGTTTGTTCTCATCCTTCTTCCTCCAAACACTGCGAGTGGAGTTTAGACCAAAAAGCTCTATTTTTGTCTCATCAGACCACATGCATGACCTTCTCCCATTCCTCCTCTGGATCATCCAGATGGTCATTGGCAAACTTCAGATGGGCCTGGACATGCGCTGGCTTGAGCAGGGGGACCTTTTGTGCGCTGCAGGATTTTAATCCATGACGGCGAAGTGTGTTACTAATGGTTTTCTTTGAGACTGTGGTCCCAGCTCTCTTAAGGTCATTGACCAGGTCCGAGTAGTTCTGGGCTGATCCCTCACCTTTAGGGTTGGGTACCGAAACTCGGTGCCAATAGGGAACCGGTTCCGACGTAAACGGTAGTAACCAGACCGAATAAGAACGAAAATTTCGGTGCCTGATTTCGGTGCCTAACTTCATTAGGCACACACGCACACACACACACACACACATGCAAGGTCTCTCGCTCTCTCCCTCTCCGCCGTGCCCGTGCGCTACACAGTTTGGAGCACAGTTTCTTCTGTCTCGCATGCGCGCTCTTTCTCGCAAGGTTTTGCTGCATTTCACGTGTAAAATTACGTGTCAGAACGCCCTCTGGGTGTGCCGATAGTCTGAATCCCAAATAGAATCAAGCCAATTCATTGGCTGATGGCGCGGGCGCCGCATCGACGCACTTACGTCGTCATATTATGTTGGCGCGCGCGCGCCATCTGCTCCTCAGATTTCTCTGCCGAAAAAGGAAGCTGGTCGGCAGCGCGAGGAGCTTGGCAGCGTCCCGTTCCCTATTGAGAGAACATAGGTTACACCAGTAACCAGAGATGTTCTCTTTCATAGGTTCACTCAACGCTGCGTAGCTAAGAAGCAGTGGATTTGTATTTGTAGGCTGCTGTATCACGTGCCGTTTGAACTGACGCGCTACAGCGATCTGTCACATTTCAAAGAGCCAAAACGTTGTTTATTGTGTGAATCTCGTAAAAATATTGACAGAATCTGACAGCTGTGGATTTGTTCCATATCAAAAGTAACCTTCTCTGTCTTGTCTGTCGGTGTCAGTGTCCTCTTTGTCCGCTATTTTTCTGTGTGAAAAGGGTAATTTGCGTGAGTCTCACGTTCAATGCGTGAGAGTTGGCAGCTCTGCCTGCTAGTAATCTCTATTAATCTCCAGTATTATTACATTGTTTGATACAATATTGTTTCATTTGATATTATGTAAATATGAATTTTTATTTTATATTGGTTTTATTATTACCATATGTTACTTGTATTTATATTGTTTAAAGATTTAAGTTTGGTTTTATTATTACCATATGTTACTTGTATTTATATTGTTTAAAGATTTAAGTTAATATTGTGTCCAGTTTGGCCCTGTAAATTAAAGGGTATTATTTTTTTATAAAGTGTGTACGGTTTCATTTTCTTAAGTACCGATTTAAGAACCGTTTAAGCACCGGAACCGTTTAAAAAATACCGAGTAGGTACTGGAATCGGATAAAACCCAACCGATACCCAACCCTACTCACCTTCCTCATGATCATTGATGGGACGAGGTGAGATCTTGCATGGAGCCCCAGGCCGAGGGAGATTGACCGTCATCTTGAACTTCTTCCATTTTCTAATGATTGCGCCAACTGTTGTTGCCTTCTCACCAAGCTGCTTGCCTATTGTCCTGTAGCCCATCCCAGCCTTGTGCAGGTCTACAATTTTATCCCTGATGTCCTTACACAGCTCTCTGGTCTTGGCCATTGTGAAGAGGTTGGAGTCTATTTGATTGAGTGTGTGGACAGGTGTCTTTTATACAGGTAACGGGTTCAAACAGGTGCAGTTAATACAGGTAATGAGTGAAGAACAGGAGGGCTTCTTAAAGAGAAACTAACAGGTCTGAGAGAGCCGGAATTCTTACTGGTTGGTGGGTGATCAAATACTTATGTCATGCAATAAAATGCAAATGAATTACTTAAAAATCATACAATGTGATTTTCTGGATTTTTGTTTTAAATTCCGTCACTCACAGTTGAAGAGTACCTATGATAAAAATGACAGACTTCTACATGCTTTGTAAGTGGGAAAACCTGCAAAATTGGCAGTGTATCAAATACTTGTTCTCCCCACTGTATCTATCTATCTATTGATCGATCGAGGCTTTATTTCATTTAATGAAAACTAAGTATGACTCATTTTACACATTATAATTATACTCATGACATTTCTCTTTCAACCCCGTTACTTTTTACTTTTTTGAGGCAAAACATTACAAGGTTAAAGATTAAAGTACAAAATCGACTAATAATGGAATTAATTAACTAGCAAATATCATTGCATATTTTTGTTTTCATTTAAATAGGACAACTAAGTTCCGTGTCAATTTAATTAGGCCTATCTAAATAACAGAGTATCAAACAAAAACGTATTACACAAAAACCTCAGTTCACACACAAATGTTAAATCAAATGAACAACAGTTCATGTCTTTAAAGCAGTCTACATCCCAGTGGCAGAACAGTCTAAAGAATCCACCTAATGAGCCATGCTCCTATAATGACCCTACAAAACAAATAACCATAACTCAGTAAAACACACTTAAATGTCAAGGCTAAGAATGTCAATGCCTATAGAGATTATTGGTTTAACCTTTACTACTGCTGCTCATGGAGGAGAGGATAAGCATGAAGGCTTCCAGGCTGTCACGATCCCAGTCTTGTGGTCCCATGTTGTGTAAAGGACTTTTATGTTGAAGTGTTTTTGCTGTTCCTATTGTTTCGGTTCACTTCCTGTGTTTAGTTCCTGTTTCCTTTGCTTTCTTTGTTTGCTGTGTTCGAAATTGCCCGCTATACCCTCATTCACTATTCCCTTCATCAGTCCATTAATAGTCCACTTGAAGAGTGAATAAAAACGAGCGAGTTAATTTCAGACACTTGAGTCAGGGTTCCTACGCAGTTTGGAAAAGTATGGAATTTGATTTGAGTAATTTCCAGATCTGGAGAAGTCTGGAAAAATGAAATCAGATTATGTAAATATGGGTGCCCAATTCTGTTCCTGGAGATCTACCTTCCTGCAAAGTTCAACTCCAACCCTGATCTAACAATGAAGCAGCTAATTAAGATCTCCAGGAACTTGATCATTACAGAAAGTAGGGGTGTAACAATACATCGATATGTATCGATGCATCGATCAAACGTCGATACCACACATAAAATATCGATATAAGGTACCTTTATTTTGACACTCTCCACATCCTCACGTAACTTTTCTCAGCTGAAATAGACATCTGACAAGATTAACTGAACCCTAAACACGTTTTGTCACAAAAGCCGGTAGGCATAAGGGAGATCTTGTTGTACAGCAAAAACCGACAAGCACCCTTGTTGTTTGTGAACACAATCAGTTTTAGCGAATCAGCAAGGCTGTTAGTCACTTAGGGTGTTTTCACACCTGCCTTGTTTGGTTCGATTGAATCGAACTCTAGTTCGTTTCCCCCCTTGGTGCGGACCTTTTGGGCAGGTGTGAATACAGCAATCGAACTCGGGTGCGGACCAAACAACCGAACCGAGACCCAGCTGAAGAGGTGGTCTCGGAACGGTTCCAAACGAACTCTGGTACGGTTCGTTTATGGTGTGAACATGAACCGACCCAACTGCAAGAAAGCACTGCGCCTTTGAGTTAACAGGCTTCCGTAGTCAGAGATTTTGGCATAATGGTTTGTGTTATTGTTGTTCAAGTGCGAAAGAGAATTCCATTCCGGCGCGCTGTCTGGCCACACGATACTGTTGCGCGTCTTTCTGCGCGTCGTGTGTGCATCATTGGAATGGAATGAATGAATGAGTGTGTGCATCAGGACATTCACATACAGAGCGTTCTCTTTAGTCTAATCGCGCATAGATGCAAAAAAAGCTTTTGCAGTTCATATAATGTAACGATAGTTACAATACAAGGATGATGCTGCGTTAAACTGGACAAACTTAAATCGCAAGCGTTAACATTGACAGCACTTGTTAGCAGTATATACAATAAGAATCTCATTATTTGAATGTGTGAACATAGCCCCTCTCTATGAATCAAAACTTTATACCTTATCCGTCTTCTGCGCAGTTTCTTCATATTGCGTTTAAGTAAAATTAAAAATTAATTAGTAAAAGAACAAATATTGCAGTACGAAATATCTCCATGCTGAGCCTTTTTTGCACTTCCTGATTTCCCTACTTGAGAATCCTTGTCCAATGAATGGACGACCTTAGCACACGTGTGGTTTTGTTTACAAATTTTGGTTCACTTGCAAAAAGAGCAGTGTGAAAGTGAACCGTACCAAAAAAAATAAAAAAATAAAAAAATAAAAATTTGGTCCGGACCAAAGCAAGTGAACTATCGGACTTTCCTGGTGTGAATACACCCTTAGAAATTACGCACAGGCTGAGAGGAGTTTCGCCAAAGCTTTTTTTTATGACAGCCACTATTCACAAATACAAATAGAATTGAATTTTAATTTTATAATAATGTACCGACTGGGGTTCCCTGTATAGTTTACAGAATTAGTTGATACTTGATACATACCCTAATGTCCACTCAAACAGTGCCCTATTTAAGGGTATTTAAGCCCTTGTTTGTCACCATAGCTATCCTTATTTATTTCCATGGCTACTCGTCACTTTCTCTTGTCCCTTGTCCACCTCTTTATCTTGTGTATTTTGACCCCAGTGTTTTCCCATGTTCTTTTTCAGGTCTTGTCCTTCCATGGCTGATTCCTGAGTTCCTCGTTGTACTGTCCCTTATATTTTTTGGTTGTTTTGTTAACCCTCTGGGGTCTGAGGTGTTTTCGGGGTCATTGAGATGTTTTGGCATGCTCTGACATTTCTGCTTTTTCAGTTGCTTATAAACATATTAATGGCACAGGTGAAATTACACTCTATATAGCACACACAGGGCTACCATAATATGTGAGCAACATGTATGTACATGTTTGTATTTTTGAGAGAATATAGTTTATGCGTGGTTATTGAAAAAAATAAAAAATAAAGTTTCTAATATAAGGCCACAAATAACATACTAAATATCTGTCCACAAGACTTTTGACAAGTGGATGTTGTTGCCTAGAGTTTTTGCTTCAAATTGATCTGAAAATCATTCTGCCTAATCATTCACATAAAACAATAGATTGTTTTAAATTGTGAAAAACATTTTTTGTTTGCAAAGGCAATATGCGGATGGGCGTGAACGACCCAACCCCCTCATGAATAATTAGGCAGTTCTCACCTGAGCAGACTGCATACTAATGAGCCTTTCATTCAGGGGTGTCACACAAGAAAGAATGCAAGGACAATATATATAAATAAATAAATAAATATTTATACACACACACACACACACACACACACATATATATATATATATATATATATACAAACAATCAAAATATAAATGAAAGCCAAAAGCACATTTTTAGTCACCTTTTAGCCATCCACATACCATTTTTAGCAATCCACCACGGTAAAAATAAACCAGTCGCATTTCAAAGTTGTTCGCGAAATGACCGCCAGGTGGCGCAAAGGGACATTTAGCAAAACGTAAGTGGGGCTAATGTCTGTAGCCTAAGGATGAAATACTACAAGTTATGGTAATTTCCAAATAAGCCTACAACAAACATTTATAGCCTACTCCGTAATTGTTGGTCATACAGATAAGATATAATCTTTTAAAACTGTAAAAGGCTAAAGTATAGGCCTACACTCACAGGCTAAAGACAAAACGTTTTCTCGCTCATGTGAGAAACAGACGTTCGGGTGTTTCTCAGTGAGAAAATTCATAGCCGAGCGGTAGAACTTTACGGTTCATCATCAAGATGACACGGGTTCAAATCCCGCACAAGCCTGGTCTGTTTTAAGTTTTATATTTATTTAGATTTGTCTAGCTCTAAAACTCTGTTACACCATACAGTTTTTTTGCTTATATATATAAAATACAATTATCATGCATTTCCATTTTACACACAAAATAGTACCCAACAGAACGACTTTGCATCTGTATAATAATAGGCTACCAATCGTAATTTCAAAAGCAGTTCTGTAATAAATAAATTATATATAACCTATATATATATATATACTCTATATATTATTTTTTCAGGGCTGCCAACTCTCACGCACTGAGCGTGAGACTCACGCAATTGACCCAAATCTCACGCTCTCACGCCACACCCCCGATTTCTCACGCTGAAGTGTCAACCCGGTCGGTCAAATTCCTAAAAGATATAGTTTATCTATAGATCTACCTGTTGAGCCACTCGTGATCGACTAGTTATACCGCAAATTAGTTAAAATATCCCGTAATCTATCTAGAGCGAGCGTGCATGCGAGACAGATTGTGCTCCAAACCATGCGCGCGCATGGCAGAGAGGTCTGTTCCCTACAACCTAGAGTTTTAAAAAACATGGTTTTAAGTAAAGTGTGATTTGCCAGGGGGGATTGGGATTTCCTTCTGGTCTAAACATCCCTGCTTCTGCTGAATTATTTTAATCCCCACACCCTCATCTGCTGTACTGAATTCATCTGCTACCAGCTTTCAATCCTCTGAATCAGCGCGGTGCGGCAGCAGATTACGCATTAGAGAGAATAAACCGGAATAAACGAACACTTTTCAGAGTCTATGACTGTAGCGCCTCTTAGCGGTAAAAGGCAGCAAATACACCACACATTTTACCGGCGCGGTGGAACGGCTGATGTGGGCATTGTCATGGCTTGCCTCGACATTTGCATTTGAATAGCGCGCGTCCTCCGTGGGCGTGTCAGATTAACGCGTAATGAAGTGTAATGAGCTGGGAAAAAAATACTGACAGCACTCTCTTTTCATACAGATTGCATAAACTGAGAATATTTGTTTTTTATATAAATTACTTCATTTAAAAGAAGAGAATTCAAGCTTCATAAAGAAAAATCTCTCGTGCCTGTGTGACAAGTAATCGCGGAGTTACAGTTAATCTTAGGACGCGTTTCAGAATGGACTTCACTGACAGAGAGAACGCTGAACTCGCATCATGTTTGTTTTTCTTTATTTGGTGAAAAGCACAACACTTTGTTTTTATTGTGAGTATCCACAAAAAAATAGAAACTTAACAGGATCTAATGATGTATCACACTTATATGTAAGATCAAAATCAACCGAGTATTTTGAGTCTCTTTTGCACTGATAAGAAAAAAAGCGAGACAATCGCTCCGGCGCGATAGCCGACCCCAGGGGGTTAATAAAGGTTATTGCTGCATTTGGATCCTTCTCTCCTGCATTTTTAAAGTTCACCAACACCCATGCTGTCACGTGACGTGGCATCAAAGCTCACGAAGACGATGAATACACAGAATAATCTTTAATAAGAAACACGTAGGAGATACTCATTAATTCCACTATTATGTCAACAGCATTGACATAAACGCATACATTGATGAGAACGGACAGAGAACAAGGGAGAACACAGGTTTTAAATAATCAGGAGAACTAATGACATAATTGACAGAACAGGTGAATGAAATCAATAATCAGACAAACTAGGTCTGTAAACTAGCAAACAGACGAAACATAGGAACCCTGACAGTAAGCCACCCTCTGGAAACGTCCGTCCTCGCACCGTATACGGCCCAACTGAGGGAGGGAAGGCGGGGACTCAGGAGGAGGGCGAGGAACTGGAGAGGAGCAAAACAGAAACCAAGTACAAAGAATAAGTTCATGGGTGAGTCCAGGGTGGGAGGAGCCAGGGGAAAGCCAGGAGCAAGAGGAGCTGGATGTTGAGCCAGATGTCAGCCAGAACGAGTTCCTAGGGAGGAGTCGAAGCGTGAGGAGCCATGGTGGAGACGACTTGATGGAATGCACCCTGGCTATGACTGACGAGGTACTGGAGGTGTACCTGCAGCGACGGACAGAGCCGAAGGTGCAGGCAGGACGATGTCCGGCCAAGGCAGAGCCGGAGGGACGAGGGAGCTCGGAGAAGCCATATGGCCGATGGTTTCCGGTAGGGATGTAACGATATTGACGATATCGCGCTATCGCGGTGGTAAACGTGTCTCGATATCGTCGTGGTTGGGTTACAATATTAAAAGGACAGGTGTCCGTCACAAAGCAAGAGGAATAAACACAGTCCCGCGGATCACAAACTTCCAAGATGCCGTCTGCAAGTGTGTTTATTGTCTGCAACAAATCGCAGAAATCAAGGGAGAAGAGAAATGTAGATGAACTGCTGCGCTTGTGACAGGGCGCATGTTTACCTGAACGAGCAGAGAGAGAGCGAGAGAGCGAGCCCCGGTCGCGCGCGCGCACTCTCTCTCTCTCTCTCTCTTCGGAGCCAAGCAAGCGAAAGGCTCAAAAGGTCTCAAAACTAAGCGCTGTATTGCTCTCTCTCCCTCGCAGGCTCGCACATATTAATCAAAATAAATCGACAAGATGTTTTTTTTTTCCTGACGTACATGAACGCTAAACAAGTGATATGTTGATGTGCATTTTAGCATTGCTAATATTCCTGTGTTTTCGTCTCGTTCGGGATCCATTTGAAGCTGAATGCATCACCTGAAAAGCTGGCACGTAATGTTACGTGTCAGTGTCAAATAATGTACACATAATGAATGGCGACTGTAGAAAGTAAAAGCTGAATCCCGGACATTTTGGGTGATCTCGAAATGTGGGACTGATTGTGCAAATCAGCAATGTAACGTTAGGATAGCCTAGCGTAGCAAACTAGCGATTTTTAAAAACGTTAAAAACATTTCAATAAACAACATAGTTGCAAATATATATGTACATAACTGTGTAGAGCACAAAACAAGACTGTCATAATTTTTTAATCAATCATTTAAGCCAAAAATACTTACATTTATGGGACTCTCTGGATGATATGCCTGCCATTGTTGCCGGTTGCGCAGTGCATTCTGGGTACCCCTTGGTTTCAAGTAAGCTCGCGAAAATTCTTGGTTTTAAGGGGTGTCTTCCCCTTCCCCTTAGCCCTATTATTTAGATTATCATCACAAACACTATCGTGAGCTATTTAACAATACCGTGAGCTTTTCCACAATATCGCAATAAATATCGTACCGTGAGGTCAATATCGAAATTGTATCGTACCGTGAGATTTTGATATCGTTACATCCCTAGTTTCCGGTGGAGCCGAGGGAGGAAGGAGCCAGGGTGGAGCCAATGTGTCGACAGGCTGAGGGGGAGCGATGGGCACAGAGGCTGAAGGCAGAGACAGGGGATCCTCTGTGCTGGATGGAGCTGGTGGCCTGAAGACACTGGGCAGGTCTTCACAGCATGTGGAAGATGCCGAGGGGCTGAAGGACACAAGCAAAGGCGGGGCTGAGGAATTGGCTGAGGAAGAGGGAGGCTGGGCGGGAAAACTAGAGATACAGGAAACGCTGGAGATACAGGGGGCGCAGGAGAAACAGGAAACACTGGAGATACAGTGGAACTAGAAATAATTTATCCAAAAAAGTCAATCAAATTTTCCTTAATGTCTTTCAGTTCCTCAACATTTCCTCCAGACGCCAGATCGTACTCACACATAGCGGCGGGAGTGTGGGTGGGGCTACCCTCAAAGCCGTCACTCTCCACTAAGTTCCCTCTGCGATCCAGTGTTGTAGGCTTGCGCACATGGTCAGACACGATGTGGAACAGCCTCCGGGGCAATGACTCCTTCCGACCTCCTCCTCGGTTCGGGCTTGTCCATCGCGGCAGGTGAGTCTCCACGGTCTCCAGTGGACACATGCAACTTCTCCGTCGCGTCACTCGCTGGTGGTGGAAGGCTGGTCTCTGGCAGCGGTGGAGTGGGACTGCTAATGCTGTCATCCTCAGCAGGGCCAATGGTAAATGGTGAGTTGTTTACCAGCACCCACTCCACGAAGGCGGCGAAATCCTCCTTAGGAGACCGTCCGCTGGAACAAGTGCCTTGGGTAGTGCGTCTGACACGCAAGATGTAGAAAGTCCAGTGTATGAGCTTCAAGCAGATGGTCACCCTGCTTCAGGCAGAGTAATTGAACTGCGGGGAGGTCCATGAAAGAAAAACAAAAGAATCAAAAGGGAAAAACGCCGCAAATAATATAACTGTCTAGGTACGTTCTTCTGTCACACAACGTGGTATCAAAGCTCAAAAAGACAATGAATACACAGAATAATCTTTAATAAGAACATGCAAGAGATACTCAGGAGAAACATCATTGACATAAACGCATACATTGACGAGAACGGAGGAGAACACAGGGTTTAAATAATAAGGAGAACTAATGACATAATTGACAGAACAGGTGAATGAAATCAATAATCAGACACACTGGGAAAAACACGAAACATAGAAACCCTGACACAGGCTTTAAAGGTACAATATGTAAGAATTTTGTAATAAAATATCCCAAAATCACTTGCACAGTGTGATACATTTCCTGCAGTTGTGTACTTACAATATCCCAAAAGTCTCCAAAGATTTTTTATTTCAGAGAAATTCCAATTTTAAATAAATGGCCGTCCCGGAAAAAAAATTCGCCTGTCAATGACGCAATATCCGCGCTATCCTCGGTTTCTGTTCATACTGCCATAGCTATGACGTAACCATGGCGACAGACGTGGACAACAGCGTAGTGCGTAACGTTTAGCAGCACGCAGTTCTTGTTTCTTTCAAACATAGACCATGGCAAGCAGACTTTGGGACAAACAAGGAGAACTAAAATGAGGATCAATATCAGCGTGGCGTTTTTGAGATGCCGAGAGCTCCACGCGACAAACTTGGACTTGACAGAGTTTCACGAGTCACGACTTGACCGCTTTATTAGACAGGTGAGCAAATGTACATAAAACAAATCAATGTTATATTACGTTAGCTCAACATGATGAAATGTTAGAATATGTTCAGTATGTTATTCGAATGTTGATCTAGCTTACTGCTAGTTTCGTATAGCAAACGAACTAACACGTAGTATAACATTATAACTTTCAACACACATTTAAATGCCGTTTAGTGTGATAGTGTAACGTTAGACCAAGTGAAGCAGCGCTGCGTTACCTCTAGGGGTGTGACGGTTATTATATAACCGTGAGACCGAAGTTGAACACCGTCATTAGAAATCTATAACCGCCAAAACCGTGTTATTAAAATATCTTGCAGATAAGGTTATATAGGCTACTAATATCAGTGTTGGGAAGTAACAGAATACATGTCCCGTTGTTACGTATTCAGAATACAAATTATGAGTAGCCTAACTGTAGTCTCCACAGAACATAAAATATTCATTTTATTTTATTTTTCGTGTTTGCATTTATGAGGAAAAAACAATGTTACGGACGTGACAGTTCACCGTCACGGACGTGACCGCTCTGAAAGCATTAAAACTTTTCACAGAGACATCAAACAGAAAGCACAAAACCTTTCTTTAAAGTGAATTTCGTTTTGTATTAATTGTATCTTAATTTTAATCAATGTTTCATCAACCAATTAACCCTTCGCTAAGCCCCGCCCTCCTTAGTTACTGTTGCTACGCCTGTCAAGCTTTCGCGGCTGCCACGTCTATTACAGTGTGAATGCACCAGTGTCAGACATTCCCTAGGAGATAATTCGTAATTTTTGGCGAACAGGTGAAATATCTGAGAGAGCAAGACAAAAGGGACTGCAGTATGTATTCGAGGGATATATCCACGACATAATTTGCAACCGATTAGAGAATAATTTCATAAAAATTTAAGCTAACGTTAGAGCCTATAACGTTAGGTCCCAGCGCAAGCAGCAGCCGCCTCCTTAGCAGACCATTCAAATGGGAAACACAAATTGAGGAACAGCTATGTTCATGCACAGCAGAGTAAGTGCAATGTGAAAATAATCTAATAATTATAAATCAAACAGCTTATCCATCAATCTAACACCGGGAGAGCCGCGATCGGATTGGGGTAAAGTTACTCAGGGCAGGGTAACGTTAGTAGGCCGTCGATTAACAAAATGCTGAAATATATTTTAAAGTATGTCAGTGAGCCTCCGTCTTGCCTTTAATCGTCTTATTTTACGTTCAAATATATGCGTTATGAACAAAGAACCGCCATCATTTCCAAGCAATAGTTTTTTTTGTTTTGTTAATCCTGTCGACATTTAGTTGTGAATGGGTCTCCCACACTGCTTGATCCACGCCCGGCATTTCTCCCCTTTGGCTTTTAGGTTTCGGGTAGGGAAAAACTGCCACCCCACCGTTCAAACTTTTAGGATACCGGGTATCAGATTTGCACAATCCATACGCACACAACGCGTCGGCATGTTTCCCTTTTTTGGAGGGTGTGGCTTAGCGAAGGGTCAATTGCCTGATTTAATAAATAAGAAGTAAATATATAGCAGACGATAGATAATCACGAAACAGAGGCGCCGGCGCGTGAACTGGAGCTCGTCTCATAAATGAACCGAAACTCAGCGTATAAGGTAGCCTACTTGCCTCACAGTAACAGACATGTCTACTTTTAAACAGAGCAATTCAAAACGAAAGAAAACAGACTACAGACTGCTCTCTTCTTATGCAATCCGTATGAAATGTGCATTTCTCTCTGGCGCGTTCACTACTTCAGCATCTACTACGCGAGTCAGCATCATCAACTTCATCTTTGGCCGACACTGACAAAGAAAACACTTGTTTATTAATAAACAATTAAAATATCTCCTTGCTATATTTTACATATTCATAATCATTACTTTTGCCGGTTATTTGTGACAGATTTTAGGTGCTTTATTGGCAGCGCCACCCTTACATGTTACATGAACGCGTCACCACGCATCACCGCACCCACCAGAATAGGCCTGTTTTTTTTTTTGTTAAGGATTTGTTTACTGTGTGTGATTCATTTAATGGAAAACACATTCACTGCTAGTTGTCTTGCTGTTAATTTTAAATAAACGTAGAGCAAGTAGCTAATCAGTGTCTGCTCGTTTATTCAAACTACGTTGTCCTATAACAGACGAACGTCGCAACGCCCCGCCCCCTCCCCCGACGACGGTTATGTTACGAACCGTCACATTTGACTCACTTCATAACCGTCATCACCAATTCTGAAACCGGCACACCCCTAGTTACCTCACAAGTTTAATTCATCTAATAAACTGACCTGTGTGAGTAATCCAGCACTTGCGGGTAGTTGGGTAGAATTAAATGTCCTTATTCCTTTATATCCGCGGGACTCGCGGGTGATATCTGTCTCTTTAGCAATCGCGACCTGCTTCATGCCACTGTAATGTTAAAAAACATGAATGTTTGCACTCATCCATAAACATTATTAGATCCATCAGCTTGACAGCAAGTCCCATCATTCAGCTCATTACTGCGTCATAAACCTACGCCTTTGTTATTGTTGGAAACTGCGCCCTCTTGTGGTGAAAAAAAACCCTACATATTGTGCCTTTAAGTGGTGACATTATAATATAATAATAGAATTTCTTAGAAGAAAAGGTTCTATATAGAACCTTAAGGGTTTTGTCAGGGTTCTTCATATATATATATATACAACCTTTTAGGGGTTTCCATCACGGGATCAGTTTTAATTAATACATTTAGTTTTAATTAATTTTAATTACATTTTATGAATTAAACAGCTTGTAAACATACTTTATCAGCATACAAAAATGTAATAACCTGCTAAACATGAAGGCATTATGCAACTATTTAAGACATTTCCCATTTACATAGAAACTTTTTGGCATAAAGCATTCTTTATAGAACCCTAGGGTTCTACTAACCCCAATAAATCCTTTTTTTTTTTTGTTAAGAGTGTACAAATAGTTTGAGATCATTCAGTGTATTTCCACACGGTCTAAAGATTTCCAAAGTGAATTCAGCCAAGGAAATGAGATGCTAAGCCTGAAGTATGGACTCAGACTCTATAGACTGACTCTGATTTATAGTGTAAATGTACTGTAACCCATGTGCAGGGCTGTTCGTGCCTTTGGGCTCAAAACTAGTGACAGAGGCATCCAGCAGCCTCACAGACAGAAGCGTCACAGCAGAGCAATCATGTCTGGTTAAAGGGTCACAGACACAGATGAGCAGCAGGAGATGAGAGGCCAGATTCTGCTGATGCTACTCTTTGAGAAATCTATGAACAGTTAACGTGTCTATTTGTTTAACATGGGAATGTTCACCCAAAAATGAAAAGTCTGTCATAATTTACAACCCAACCTCATGTCATTCCAAACATGTATGATTTTTAGTCAATAGGGTTTAGTCAAAGTCAATAGGGTTCAAAGAATACTGGAACTGATTCTAAGATTTTTTTTTAAATATATATTTTTTGTGCTCCACAGAAGTTTGGAACAATATGGGTGAGTAAATTATTCCTTTAACTAAGGCTTAAATGTAATGCACATGCTATCTAATATGCCAATTTAACAACACACACACACACACACACACACACACAAACTTTAAAAAAAAAATTCAATATGCTTTGAACATAGATATCATAGATTGAACAAAATATCATTGAGACCTACCTAGAAACCATCCAGAACACATAAGCAACGACATATAGAAACTGCATAGCAACGCTCTGACAACCAGCCATGATGGGGAGTTACAGTATATATCAAAACAGAGGCACGATTTAAATAAGTTAAATGGTTTTTAAGTAATTTTAACCATGATTTAACTAAATTAAAACAAGGGAACAAACTAGTACAAAGGTGCTTGATATTATAATTTATAACTCTTAACTGCATGTTAAAAAGTCAGAATTGTGAGATTAAAAAATTGCAATTACCTTTTTTTTACTTTTTATTCAGTGGCGGAAACAAGCTTCCATAGGGCTTAATTTATATTTTGATCACAAATTAAGAATTTGTGAAGGACAAGATATTCTGGCCATGAATTAAAAATTTGTTCCCATGAATTATTCTTTCCCTTGTTTTAGTTAAATCGTGACCATGTTATACTAATGTGTTCCTTCGTTTTAGTAAAATTGTGGACACAAAATTGTTTCCTCATTTTAATTTAGTCAAATCAAAACAAATTAATGAATTGGTAAAACATGGCCATGGAATTGGTAAGACATTGGAACCAGTGGCATAGCAAAAATCCATGCCCAACCCTCAACCCCCCGCTTGAACCACAAGTCCACAATATCTTTTTTTTTTCAAGTCATGTGCAGGATTCTGGATTCAGAAAGTGTTAAAAAAGTGTACAAAATATTCCTGCAATCCTGGAAAGGAAATGATGTAATTCTGTAGTTGCATGCCCTTTCAGTTTGATATCCATATCCAAAGTTGCAGTACTGAAATCCACACTATTCTGTCCACATCCCTATGGATTCACTCATGAACTGCTCAATGAATTGAATTGAAAGAACACTGTCTAATTTATATGACCTCGCCCCATATTGTCAGTAAAGGGTGTTGGCCATGAGTGACATATAAATTAGATAACACAGAGCTCCTCTCACACTGATAATGAATAACAGACTGAAGAGAATAACAAAATGGACAGGAACTGAAGGACAGAGGATACATTAGTTTTAAATCATGGTGGGAAGGGTTTCCCATTCGCTTTTTTAAAGGGGTCCTATTATGCCTTTTTACGACGTCTCACTTTTGTTTTGGGGGTGTAGAATATGTTTTCATGCTTGATTGTTCAAAAAATGCATTTTTACATATTTACATATTTTACATTATTACAGCAACTCTCTCCCCAGTCTGGTTTGAACACGCCGATTTTGATGAAATGTGCTGTGATTGGTAAGCTGGCCCAGTGTGTAGTGATTGGCACCACTCAGCGTGTGTTTTGAAATTATGTCCCACCCCTCCACAACTGCGAGTTCTTCTCTAGTGTAAATACTTAGAATGGCGTCAATTTCAAACCAATTCGAACCCGATTCAGACAATGTTAACAAACAAGAGGATCGTCCAGAATGGATTTCATGCACAGATTTTGCAAGCACGGATTTTCCAGGACGTTTCAGAGTGGTATGTTTTTTGTAATTTCCTTATACATTTTAGATACAATGTTATCTACCATTTAATCATGATATTTGTCTGAAAACTATGGTAATACAAACAGTAATCGATCACAAACCCATGGTTTACTTTCCTAAGGAGCGGTGAACGTCTTACAAAAGCGAGAGCTTACAAAAGCAACAGAAAACAAGCTGTTCTCCATAAAATGTGCAGCACACAGATAAACGTTGGGGTTATAATGTTCAGGAACAGTGATTTCACCCCTCTAAGTTTGTCAGCCTTACTAAGGTCAAATAAATGAGTTTTGGAAACGTTGTGGAAAAAACAGTGTCTCTTTGACATAGCTACAACACTGTCTTCTCTAACTCAGCTCAACCAGGCCTCAACCCTTTTTTTCATATTCTATGGGCGGAGATTATTTAACATTAAGGGCCCAATTTTAACGATCTAAGCGCATGGTCTAAAGCGCAAGTGCACTTAGGGCGTGTTCAAAATCCACTTTGCTAGTTTAACTACGGGAAAAATGGTCGGCGCATGGTCTAAAAGGGTTGTCCACATTCTCTTAATGAGTAATGGGTGTGTTTTGGGCGTAACGTGCAATAAACCAATCGGAGTCTCATCTCCCATTCCCTTTAAAAGCCAGTTGCGCTCGGACCAGGGCGGATTCGCTATTTACATGGCAGAATTTGCAAGCAGAAAAACTGAACGCTTCTCTAGCGAGGAAACGGATCTGTTCGTGCGCGAGGTTAAAGCGCGCAAGCAGCCATCTACGGGACAAAGTGTACACGTGTTGTGGAGGAAATGAAAATGATAACTGCGTCGGGCTGAAACTAGCAAAAAAACACTTGAGTCGCGCTTAGCGCTGCATTGCGTCTGGTGTATGATAGGGCCCTATGACTTCATAAAGCCCAGAAAAATTGCGTTGTAGTCCAAACGAGCCATTCGTTGAGTTCTAGAAAAGGGGATTCTGTAAAATAAATCTCCCTTTGGAGTGGACTGAGCTTTGTAACCTTGCAGATCTTTTTTTATGTTCAAGCAGCAGCATTACACACTAACTTAAAGGTAAAAAACTGGAAAAGCATAATAGGACCCTAATTCGCTTTAGTTCTCACTCAGTTTTCATCCTTCTTTGAGGAACCCTGACCAAGCAGTTTCAGGCCTGTTCATTAGGGCTCAGCTCAGACACGGTGTCTGATGAATTCTTTGAAGCTTCCCAGCATTCCTCAACACATGTGGCAGAAATCAGCACTTCATAAGCAAGAGGAAAGGATGACAGTGGAGAAATGGTACACATGCTGAGTTACAAAGCAACATCAACAGGAAATGATGCGCCCATCAACCTTCTCAATGAAGCCCGAGATTAACAATGCTCCATCTTGACTATACACATGAAGTGAAAGGGAAAACGAGCAGCTTTATCATACTCAAATTTCACCACAACTGCACCGGTCATAAAAAGGCAATGTGCAGTACCCAAAATACACAATAGGATTATACATACATTTACCGCCACATTTTTTTCAGCTAAAAGCAGCTCTTATCATATTTCAGGGAAGATATTTTCATTGTGCCAATAAAACAGCGCCTAATTTCATCCTCTCCTGAACGGAGTGGTCATTTATGGGGTTTCAGACAGACTTGTGCGAGTCACTAATGGAGAGGCATGTGTCATCCGATATGGGTAGGGCCTTTCATTCAGATTCCAGGAGCAACTGTCAGCCCACCCCTCATCTCTCTCCCTCTGGTGTAGTACATTAGAGTAATTAAGTCTGCCGGCAGTTGTCTCTGCTCTTCTAGCTAAAGCCCCGGTCATGATGTATGTATCCTCTCACTTTCACAGAGGGAAACAGGATTCTCAGTGCATGGATTATTAGGTTGTTTCACATCAATGGAGCTCACTGCATTCTTTCAGATATCAGTCAGACAGAAATCTTTTGTGTATCGTTTATGTACCAATAAATCTTTTCATTTGACATGCTTGAAATCACCATGAAATGGAATCTATTTTCTGAATGCATCTTAATGATCTCATTAAGGATAATTTATTCATATGTACTTTTTAATCAAAATATCACAACTTTCAAATATTCCAGTGAAACGACAAACTACTTCACTCTCTGGTTCAATCATTTAGTCCGCTTAAGCCCCACCCCTTTCTTACAATCAACTGCAAGCTTGCATTCAGATCTGCCTCCATTCAATCAACAACCGATAGATAGATTGTATTATTATTTTTTTACAATATGGAAGAAATGATCTGTTGCCATTACATCACAACTATCATTTATCTTTCTCAATGTCATGCATTAGTCAACTTGCAAAGTTCGATTTAATGTACAATTTACTGAAATGTTGCAATAAACAAGATGTGTATTGCTCGAAGAAAATATCAGCACAGCAATATAAGTTAAAGCTCAGAGTAAGCAACAGAGAAACGCAGCAGAGAAAAAAAGACCCATCACAATTCAATATGCAAATGAGTGCAAAAAAGAAGACCAATTTAGAACGCTAATTATTAGCAATAACCTAATCACTTTTTAGTTTTGAGAAATGATCCTTGCAAGCACTGTGAAATATAGTCTACATTTTGAATTAAAGTGGAGTTGTGTGATTTTGTATAAGACTTTTAAAAAAGCATCTGTGTTATTCAGTAGGCTATCAACCTTTTTTGCAATGCAGAAGAAAGCTATTTTCTGTGAATGTGCAATATTTCTGATTCATTAGCCGCTATATAAATAACTACAAGAAAAGGTGCAGTAAATGGTAAAACTATTTGTGCGGGGAAAAAAACAGTTTATGATGATGAGAATAAATTAAAATAACATGACAACAAATACCAGATTGCTCACTATCAAGCATCATGTACAAAACCCTCTAACCTCTAATGCAGAGTTCACACTGCACGATTTTCAAAGTAGTCAGGTCACTGTTCTTTTCACACTGCGTGACTATCTGGGGTATCATTCAGTTGCTGGTGTGTTCACACTGCACGATCGATCGGCATCGTGTCTTTGATAATTCACACTTGTGTGATTGTCACTCACGTGAACGAGCACCAATTTGCCTATGATTTCAGGCATTTGTTGGCGATCTCCCAAAACCTGTCGGCGAGTGAAAATCGGGCCTAAAATCGTTCAGTGTGAACTCGGCATAAGTGGGTTTTCTCTCACTAGTGTGCATGGAGCGAGAAATATCAAATCTGGATTGAAGTGATGCATTGGGCAGAGGGGAGAGCTCTGTAAATCCATTCCATTCATATACAGTGTTCCGCAATTTCAGTGCCTTGCTTCTTTAGGGTGTGTTCACACTCGCCATGTTTGTTTAGAGTAAAACTAACTCTGGTTTGATTGTTCTGTTAATGCGGTTCATTTGAACAAGTGTGAACGCTGCCATCCGAATCCTGATAAGCAACAAACAAGCGGACCGAGACCGCTGAAAAGAAGTTAACCAAACCCAAAGCATACTGTTCTGGCTTCTTTTCAAACTATTTCCGTTGGCGGAGATGAAATATTAAAAGAAATTAGCTGGTTTCTCTATTCAGTGTAGTACCTCATATTGCTTACTTTATAGGACGGCTAATCGTTCTGTAGCACTGAATATAAGCATGGCAGCTTAGTAGCCTCGTGCCTATGACCGAATCACAGGTTAAATACAGTAGCCTACGCGATACTGTAAACAAACACTCATGTAAGATGAATAGCAAGTACCTCAAAGATTAAAAAAAGAGACATGCTGCTTCTAAATTAGCCATGAAAACAACTGCACTATGTGTCAATGGCATGAAGGAGACACCTATTTCTGTCAGCACGGGGGATATAGAGCGCATGTGTGCTGGATGCTGCTCACCCCTGGATGTCATACCGTTATCCGCTGTACCGATACACATTACACCACAGCAAAAAATACAATATAGCTCTAAACCATCACCGTTTTAAACATTAACATTTGTAACATTAAAAATGCAGCCTTCAAATATACCGTTTAATTGTGCCATAGGAACAACAAGAAGAGCAGAGCTTGGGATGTTTTGCAGGTGTGGCTCCGTTCACTCATTAAAAGGGCCAGCGGCACACTGGCCTGCCCACTAAATGAAGAATAGTTGCTATACTCACTGCATATTGTCCCAGTGCTGTTTCCCCTCAAATTTCAGGTTTATTCTCCCGTTTGTTTGTTTTTATCAGATGCACAGCACCATCAGTGTCAGCCCTGTGTCTTCTTCCCTGTGTGTGAGCAGTGAGACCGGGAGCTGCTGCTGCTTGCGTCCCTCCCCTGAATCTGCCCCTCTCTGCCTGTCCACCGCGAAACTGAAAAAAAAAAAGAAAAAAAGACACTTCACGTCCGTGTCAACGAGCTCTAAAGCTGATCACTGTGGTAATATCTCTTTATGAACTCTCTGAGAGAGTCCGGTTTCTCGGAGATCTGAGTTTTGTATGCTATAGATGTTTTATTTAAAATGATATTTCGCCCACTGTGGTAATTAATTTGGGATTTGTCGCCCTCTCATGGACGTAGAAGGTACTATGAGTCTATGTGAATATGTGCTGACATCACGTTGCAAATACTTCTATTTATATATTTTTTAATTATTTAGTCTGTTGATTGAACTCTCAACTTGGCATTTAAAAATGTATTCACTGTACAATTATATTAAAGATCTGTTCTGAATTTGTCATTTATTTAAATAATTTATTTTGACACAGCTGCTAGATTTTTTTAAATAGACAAAACATGATTCATGTTCCTGTAACCTCTTTAACCTCTTCATTGTTCATTCAGAAAGTAAATTACAGTAGCATAATCTAATGTGCACTTCTGCAACAAAATGATTGGAAAAGAAGATAAAGCCTATACTGATTCCCCATGCCATACTGTCTTTTCAACCCTTTCTTAATTAAAGGGTTGAAAAGTTAAAATGGCATTGGAAATCATTACCTTCCTGTTGTGCAAGTTGTGTAAGTGCATCTACAGAACTTCTTATAATTATTAATCTTTATCCCTTGCCCAATCTGAAATGCACAAATAAATATGGGGAATATATCTAAATATGTATATGTAATAATATAGGCTATTATATATAGGCTAATATAATATATATGAATAGCCTACCTTTAATGCATTTAATTTTATTTTAAAGATTTTATTTAATTGAATAGAAATAAATATTTAATCTTTTTTTTAATCATCAAATCAGTTGTAGGCCTATGTTTATTTTTGATTTTCTAAAATTGCAGTGATTATTTTATGCATGTTATTGAGTGCACAGAGGAGAATTGGACATGAGTTGTTATGTTATTTTCATATTATATTATGCCATTATGATGACACAATATGACAATCTGGGGTGTGCATCTTTCAGCCGACACTGCAGCTGGGTTGTGTTTGGCAGGCAGCCTGTAGATGGAGTACATCACCAGCTCTTGCTGTACATATACATAGAAATATTACCATGACCATAGGAATCTGAATTCATTTTGAAATGGGTGATAAATCATTGAAAATGTATAAATCAATGAAATATATAAGTTGAGCACGATTCTATCCTCCTCACTAACAGAGGAAGCAGAAAATCTTCCATCTGTCTGACTTCCACAACAAGATCACACCTTCAAGCCTTCATAAACGAGCGAACACTGTCAGAAATATTCACATTCTAGTCGAATGCATAGGTATAGCTACTGAATCTCTTATGTTAACAACATTTATATAACATAGCAGTAACTTATTGAGCATGTTTAATGCCGTGGATCTTGCCCACACAGCTCCACCCTGATACTCCTCACGCAGACTCTTCTTCAGCCACACGGATCTGCCTCACTGGCCTGCCAGTTGCCGTGGTAACTTGACATGTCTCCATTTGCTCTGATCAATGGAAATGTTGCTGTCGCAGGGGATTGGAGCGCTGCCAGCTCTCTCGGAGTGCAACGTGAGTCCCTCTCTCCCTCTCGCTCCGAGAGAAGGAAGACACAAAGGAAGAAATAGTGGCAGGGGAAGCAGTGGGGTGGTGGAGGTGGGTGTGAAATGCCATTTGGGTGGTTTCTTGGCCTCTGTGGTCAGGGTTAAATGGTCACTCATGAGGCTAATCTTTTTCATTTGAGTGCAGTGCACTGATTCTGTAATAACAAAACAATCAGTCTGAGTGCACTCCTGTGATGTAGAATAAGGGATTTTCCTCAAACGATCAGCCTTCCTGATTTTGCTGAGTAAATTTCTGAAGGAGTGGGGGTAAAAATGGCTGCGGCATCCGTGTGTGTTTGTGTGGAGGAAGATTTGATTTCAGCTTGATGTCTTGCCAAACCTTGAAGAATTGAGCAGTATGCATAGAAAACCCCCTTTGATGTCAGATTTAAGGTATTGTTTGTTCTCTATCAGTGAAACATGACCACAGTGAAATTGAATGTGACATGCTTAAAGGCACAATGTACGAATTTTGGATTCAAATATCCAAAAACCACTAGAACAATGTTATATATTTAGTTGACTCTTGCACTTACCTTAACCCAAAGGTTTCGAACAATGTTTAAATCCAGAGAAATCAGCAATTTTAACCAGTGTAACGGCCCGTGTCATCGCGTAGCCTGTCAATGACGCCACATCCATGTGTTACCCTCGATTTCTGTTTTTACTTCCGTAGAAACACCAAGAACGCTTGTTTTATTAGACATGTGAGCAAGTTTTTGGATACCTTTATCGATTGTTGTATAACTCAACAATTTTTTCTTGATTTACCGCAAGGAACATGTTTGTACCATGCATCAGAGACAACATCAAGTAAACCACGTAAAACAGCGCTGCGTTACACCACAATTTTAATTCATCAAATAAAATGAGTAGTGGCTAATTCAGCATTTGCGGCTATTTCATTAGAATGAAATAAAATTAAGTGAATATAAGTGATCAAACGTTACTGTAACGTTCAAGTTTAGGGACAAAGGAGGCGGACCTTAAACAATGTTAGTTTTTTTGTGATTGTTGCGGGCAAAAATCCTTGATTACGCGGCCCGTTTTCTTTAAAAATGCGATGGAATATGCGGGATATTCATGCAATTTTTTGCGATGAAATTGCGGGAACTTGCAAAAATTGCGGGAACTTGCAAAAATTGCGGGAACTTGCAAAAACTGCGGTTTGATGAAAAAGAGAAAAAAAAGTGATTCCCCCAACACCCTGTTCTCACTAGGCTACTACTTTAATGTAAAGAGTCCTTTCTTATTACTTCCTATGATAAGCAAGCATACTACATCACAGAAAGTGCTGGAAATATTTAATTTCTCATCTTGTTTTATTTCAGTCTGTAACGAGTGGAAATAAGGCCCCCTTTAAAAGCTGCGCGCTCCCTGTTGAACTGTCTGCAGTATTATATTGTATGTGTCATGCAACCTCGAACACCACATGTGTGCGGGTAATTTCTGTTTGATGCTACTTCATCTTATTTTGTTTATTAAGTAACGATGTGGACGGTAGAACGTGTGACAGACAGTTATACGAGTTCGATTTGGGAATAAAGTGCGAGTTGTGAGATGCCAATCGCCTCCGTGAGTCTGTCTGGCCTCTGCAATAACTTCAGCTGTGAGCTATCCCTATTTTTCTTCCCGACACAATGCGTTACAAGACCTTAATAAACACATCAAACTTACAAAACATTGATGAGTCAAACAAGTTCTGTAGCTTTACTAGAGGAATATGCTACAACTTCAGTAAAAATAAATAAATGAAATATTTAAAAATAAAGTGTGCTCCTGTTTTACAGCTTTTCGATGATGTTCACGTCGCGTGATTACGTCACTTCATAACGTTCCCATGGCAACAGGGGGAAACGGCTGCTCTCGTGTGAAGCAAACGCAACATTTTCCAACTTTCTGCTAAGATATATGTGACTTTTTTGCGACGAAAATGCGGGGATTATGAAATCATGCAAGCCCCGCATATTTTGCGCGGAAATCAGCAATTTATGCGGCGAAATTGCGGAGTATTTGAAAAAATGCAACCCCCGCATAAATATGCGGACTTTGGCTGATTATGCATTGAATTCAGCGATCGCATAATTGCGTTTTTCTGGAGGGACTTGGTTAATCGTAAAATAAACAACAAAATGAAAGAAATACCAGTGGCCTACTGCAGCACATAAGCATAATTAAAACATCAACATAAAATGTCCCAGGCTGTCCCATAACACAGTAACGTTAATAAAACTTTAATACATTAGCTCAACCATAAACATGATTTGTGCCTGAGTCCCGTTGGATTGCATTCCATCGGCTGTGGAGGTGAAGACCACAACTCCCGTGATTCCACACTCATGGTGTCATCAAGCTATGCCTTTGTTATTGTTTTGAATAAGTGACCTGTAGCGACGAAAACTACATACTGTGCCTTTAAACTCCCCCTGTAGTCAATAATCCCTTAAAAACTCATCTTTGATCACCAAAATTACATATTTAAACTTTTTTTCCTTGAAAAAAAATTCTTAATGCCTTAAAATAGCTTGAATGTTGAATGTAACTCTACACTGTAAAAAGAAAAGGTGCCTGAAGGAACCTTTTGGGGCTCTTCACTTTGCCACACCGGCGGAACCGTCTGTAGATCCTCTAGGAACCCTTTAAAAAGGGGCAGTTCTCTGAGGAACCACCCAGGTTTCAAAACCGCCTTTTTGAGACTGTCTTTGGGTCACTGTAGTTTTAAGAAGAAAATACTCAGCAATGATGTTGACTTGTGAATTTGCGCATGGTTTGTCTTAAAGCATATTAAAAACACCACATAGACATATAAACAACATTAAAAGCTGGATTTTCACCACAGGGGGATTTCACTGTTTAGTGAATGATTACAGCACAGTAATGAGTCTACATTCATCAGTTCTACTACACATATAGGCCTAGGTAATGACGCATTGGGTCTGCCGTATGCAAGACCAATAGAGTCCCCTCCAAAGAAAAAAGAAAGAAGTGAAATCAAGTTAAAATGGAAATTTGATTTTGAAGTTTCATGGTTATTGTAGGTAAATTATAAAGTGCTGTAAAATCATTAAAATTGGTTAAAAAATATATATAATTGGGACAATCTGTTCAAAATGAATCCTTCAGAAATCATTCTAATATGCTGATTTGGTGCTCAAGAAAAAATGTGTATTATTATCAATGTTGAAAACAGTTAAGTGCTGCTTAATATTTTTGTAGAAAGCGTGATGCTTTTTTACAGGATTCTTGTTCAACCAGAACAGCATTTATTTAGAAATATGTTGTAACATTGTAAAAGTCTTTACACTTTTCTTTATAAAAGTGTTAGTCTCTTACTGTTACCAAACTTTCGGTGTGACCCATTTTGAGGGCTCACCAGTCGAGAACCATACAGTTCATAATGACCAGTTTTGCCTGAGTCCACTATACCTGTTTGGGTCATAAGCATTGAGAAGTGGTCCACTCCTCAAAGCTCTGCAAAAAGTGTGACATTTGGCCACCTGAGTTGGTGCGATAGCCCAGTAAAAGTGCTTTCCAAAATAAAAGCTTTATCACCATGAGCAGCCGAAGCACCTGGAGATCAAAGGGCCGCGGTCTTCATTAAAGCTCTTGAAAATTTAATCAACGTGAATTTAATCAGGGTGAGTAAACTGAATACTGAAGGGACGAGCAAAAGTCATCACCCGCTATCTCCTTTACAGCAGACGACTGATTGCATTCTTCCTCTAGTTATTTTAGACACATAAATATGATGAATTATGAGGAACAACAATTATATTGTATGTTGGTGTGCATTTGGGTGGTTGAGTTAGCAGATACTATTTGATCTATTTTCCTTTATTGTTGGACTCCTGCATACTTTGATCCATGAGGTCAAGTAATCTCCTGCCAACAGATGAAGAACAGGCTGATGAAATGAGAAATATATTGTGGTCTAAATATCCAAAACCCATTAGTAAATCATCTGATAAGATTTTAGTAGAAGAACAATTTCCATCTCATCTCTCATCCATCAACAGAAGAATTGAAAAGGAATGAAGCAAAGTGACGGCTTTAAATTGAATAACATTTCTACGTGACATTATTCCATAGAGTCTTCTGTCTAGTTTTTCTTTAGTCTTTTGAAAAATGATTACATTAGATATGACATCATAAACCCAGCCGTACACCTCGCAGCTGAAAATAAAGATAAAGGAAATTTTATCAGTGCTCAAAATCCATTTCAACCTCTCATCTTTCAAACTCATTCAGTGTAATGAAATGAATTGAATGTCTATGTGATTGTGAGCCCAGACCCACCCCTTGAAACACATAGTTCTTATTAAAATGATAAATTGCTCCGCACTGGAGGCCCCCACTGCTCAACCCAGTCACCATAGCAACAGCCAGAGCTCTGTTTGTGAGCTCTTTCGCAGACTTCACGATAGTTGCAGTGGATGGCGTGGGCACTGCTCGTGTTTGGAGAACGTATGTAGGCGTCAGAGTTGACTAGGTGGAAGAAGCATATACTGATGCCAGGTGAACCATCGGCTTTCTGACACACAAAAAAACATTATTACATAAGCAGCGTGTGTCTTTGCCTAATGATCATTTTGGAATCAAATAAGAAATTATTTGCTAGGGCATCCACTTTGGTACTGTAACACTTAAGTTCCAATGAAGATATAGTGTAACAAGGTTTAATAGATAAATCCAAAAGGGCAGCCAACATGCGAGACAGTGTGCTAGTGCACAGACAATACCGGACAAGGAGTGCAGGTGAAGGAACAACTTAAGTATGAACACAAACGAGGATAATTACTTAAACACTGACACATATGACCTAATAATGATGGTAGCCTAACCAAAGAGAAAAACGAGTGGCGGGAATCTCAACAAAGAAGACAAACTGAAAGTCCATGGAACATAACGGTGACAGGTAAATTCAACTGTCAAATGTTAGAATTAAATTTACAGAACATTTAGGGACAGATTTACTTACAGCTTGCGCCAGCGAAAAAAAAAAAATACTGTCAGGATTTACTAAAGACACGCTGTGCAATATTATTGTTATGATTTCAACCCGTGTCCCCCTGTATTGAGTGTTCCTGGACTTTTATGTTATTTCCTGTCTTCCTTCATGTTTTGCAGTTCCTTGTTACTTTAATGTTGGTTGGCCCTGTCCCAATATCCACACTACGCCCTAAGGTCTTCCTCGAAGTGGACGCTTGTTGAAAGCTGTGAAGAGCAGAATTGGGACAGTTTTGCACACGCCACTATCTACGTCACTTCTGTTGTGATCAGGAGAGCAAACACCGTTCATTTGGCTAATGTGTGTGCTGCTAATAATAGCTGTAACATGACACAATCCTTCGAATGAAAAAATGTATATCTTTTTTACTCTTAAGTACCAACCTTTCTGTTAATGTTATTCATATTAAAAAAAAATTTGGCTAAGATAAATTGTGATATAAACTAAACTATGAAGTGATGTAAACTATACTGCATTATACTGAGAGCTGTTCCTAATATGTTGTCAATTTGGTGAGTGAGTGTGGAGAAAAGTGAACAATTTTCACTTAAAAAGACATTTCTTCTCCATTTGTTTGTCCTCTTGCCGGCTTCCTTTTTCTTCAGAGTTTTCCCGCTGCCGACCAGCACCATAGCAACCATTTTGCTCCCCCATTGGTTAGCTGTTTGAAACGTCACGACACTACAAGGATTCTGGGTAATAGCCCATTGCAAAGTAAAGTCTGATGCGCACTTGCGAAAGGGGTGCATTAAGTGCGCTGATGATCACCCCTGCCCTGGAGAACACCATTAGAGGATCGGGACATCCTGCGGGACACCTTAGAGAGAACGCGCATTGAGGGGCACAAGGGCGGAAGTGCGGATATTGGGACAGGCCCGTTGACTAGTCTCCCCTGGTGTTTCTTATTAGCCACGCCCCCTTGTTATCTTGTTCTCTGTCAGTCGTTGAATGGACATTCCCTGGTTTAGTGTGTTTCCTCCTGTTCCATGTTTTCATTTGTTTTCACCAGTTACTTTGTGTTCACACTTTAATAAATCTAACCTGCACGTGGATCCGCTTCCCAGCCTGCTTCTTTGCCTGTCTCAAATGTTACAGTTATCACCGAAAAGGCGTGGACAGGGTCATTTTTGCGGCTGATCTTTTTGCATATGCATTTGTAGGAGTTTCTCTTTCAGAAGCAAAATTTATGGGAAACGCAAAAATTGACTGTATACGCCATTATTTACCACCCCCAAAAAGAAAACACAGCTTAAACCAGACGCCAACTGGTAGATTGCGCTGGTTGTTATGAAAATGTTCCGGCTGCGTCTGTGTTCTTAATTTCTTAAAGTCCAGCAAATGCAATAGTGCTATTTTTTCACTGTGTGTCTTTAGTAAATTCTGACGCCAAAAGAGGGTTTGCGCTGGCGCAAGCTGTTAGTAAATCTGGCCCTTATTCGTTTAGCAGACTACATCTGCAGTGTGTTTGAAATGTAGCAGTGAAATACAGACAGATCTTTAAAAGTTACACTGTAAACCCTAATGCTCAAAATAATTAATTGGTTTGAGTAGGACAAACTTAAATTAAACAAATTAGTTCAGTCAAATTAACTTTTATGAGTATTTAGCACTTTCTTTTTCTTTCAAGTTCACTGAACTGATATATTTTAAGTAAACTGAACTGTTTCATTGTTTTGAGTTTTATGAAATTATTTATTTTAATTTAGACGAACTTAAGTTTAACTGAAACAGCTGGGATGTCTATTTCCCAGCATGCTTTGCCGATGGCACTCGAAAGGGAGAGTAAATGCTAAAATTAAGTGTAATATAATGTTTTTTTGTGTGTAAGATTAATGTTATGTGTGAGATTTAGTAGTGATTCATGTTTTGTTATGCTAATTTAGAAGAATTTCTGTTAATGTTGGCTTTAGGATAGTTACCATCATGGTGACAAGTGGTGCATGCAGCTTGATTTGAGAGCAAATACTCAATTTATATTGCTGTGCTCATACAGCAAGTGTTTCTGTATAACATACTATTGCTAATATGTTAGCATTTACTATGTTAGCAGATTAGCTTTTTAAAGCTAACTAAGTTCATACTAATAAAAGTATTTTGAGTTGCTAACTTATTTGGGTTTACAGTGTACTTCATAGATTTAAGTTATATTAACTGAATGGAATTAGTACTATTAACTTTATTTACCCAAGTTATCTTAACAATAAGTTATTGAGTTACTTGAACACAAATCAAATCTTTTTTTAAGCTTAAATTGTTTGAGTTAATAAACTTAAATGATTTAAGGCAATCGGTTTCCTCAAACGGTTTGAGTTGAACTAACTCATCAGGTTTTACAGTGTAGTGCCTTTAAAACATTTTTAGGTTGCTTGACATTCATTTGGACTGAAAGAAAGCTAATTGTTGATGCCTCGAGAGGAGAAAAGAACATCATTTGTGCTTCTTTGCAGTACTACTACTCACTTAGAGGATTGCATGGCAACAGTATAATTAAACCCCAAGTGTGGGATGCTGTCTAGGCTTCATAGATGTCTATGTTTCATTTTTTTTTTTTCTTGGTATAATAATCATTACTCATAAACCCCTGTGTTCTTTTAATCTAAGAAATAAAAATCTGTTACAAATAGTGTACTTTGGAATAGTAGAAAAGTCTTCTGATTTTTTTCTTCTTCTCTTCCTGCCCTTAATGACATCCTGGCTGCATATGAAAGTTTCATATTCAAACTCATTTTATATTTAGGAATGCTTGCACTGCCAGTGCTTTGGTTTAATCTGCATTTAATAAGATTTTAAAGTATGACCTCAGCAAGTCTTGCAAATGCTAGAATAAAATGCTCTGGGCTACAAATGATCTCTGGTGGAGCGATTAAAAAATCCAGTTTTAATGAGAAATCAAGCTATTTAAAAACCAGGTCCTAAATGCTGGCTTGTCATATTTTAATCCAACTGTGCTCTACACTCTACATCAACACACACACACACACGTATCTACAATTTGGTTTTCGTAAAAACACGAAAATTCGAACATTGTTTATTTTGTTGAGCATTAATATATTATCGCATTTATCTTTTTCCATGAAATTCCACAGGTGAAATGAAACAGATGTTTGTTTTATTTTATTCCCCTGTATCCTGCTGACAGAAATACGAAATGCATGTTTGGTGTATTATGTTTGTGTATGTGACATCATGGGGTCTGTGAGGCCCGACCTTAAGAAGCGGCTCCTCGCATCAATCGAGAGCTTCTTCTTTTCTTTTCTTTTTTTGCATTAAAGTTCCTGACACCCTGCAGCTCTTACCTGGTTTACTAAAACTAAGCATGCTTGACCAATGCCTGGATGGGAGACTTGTTATGAGAATTAATTTGCTGCTAGAAGTGAGGCCAAAAGTGTGTTTGTGTGTGTGTGTGTGTGTGTGTGTGTGTGTGTGTGTGTGTGTGTGTGTCTGTCTGCTAATGCTCCAGCGATGAGGATGATACTGTACACTGTGAAAAGGCACCATTCTTTGAATCATGGTCATTGAAAGAGAAAGCAAGACATGTCCGTTGTCTTGCTTGGCAGATTTAAAACTATGTAGCCAGTAAACTGCCTTCCTGTGATTTGTAATTGTTTATAAGTAATGTTTATAAACCAAACGTTACCTTACCTTTCAATGTACATCATGGCCAAATGTCAACTAATTGGTTCAGAATCTTAATCTCCAGCACTATCCTGCTGTAGGCCACCAGATTTACACTTTATAATTTGAAGAAAACATTTGCAGTGCATTACAAATTACAAACATTGTAATTTACTGCAGCTTGTTTATTGTTGTCATATATGTTTCTTTTTTCAGAAACTGCATCAACAGCACGAAGCATCCATTAAGGACAACCATCTACAGAGATCCAGGAGTAGCTCAGAGCACCGGAAAGAGAGAGCTGATGCACACAGAATTCAACCTGCAGTGACAGCTGCACATGTACATTATAACAGATTGGAATTCTTTACTGACAAGGCTTCACTTCCACCTTGACGACACTCACATAACATGCATCAAGTTCATCTAGAGGAGAACCTCTGGGAAACAGCATGACAAGGAGATCGCTAACTATTACATATAAATCCCAGAGAGTTTGTAGAAATTATTTTTGTGATTTACAGCAAAAAAAAAAAAAAAGTTTCTTTTGGGGAAAAAAGTCTCATTATGGTCTCATTATGACACATACAATGTGGGACTTGCAATCAATGTGTACTCCATTAGGCTATAAGGTAAATTATGAATTTTAAAAAATACTTTCCTTATAGAGTCCAGCTCAGTCCTATATTCCTTTGGAATACCTCACAGACATTCCATTTCACTTCAATTGTCAACACACATAGAGATGAAGTAATTCATAAGTGCTTATTCAAAGTGCTTCCATATTTTCCACTGCTTTTTCACAGAATGTTTTCAGTAGATTTGCAAAGTGTCCAGAACGCATCAGCAATTATAGTCAGATGTAGAATGAAGGACATTACCCTTTTGCAAAGCAATTATCATTCATAAAGAGCCAACAAAACACTTTAACTTGGTTTTCACCATGAGGGTTACAAGGCAATATATATATTTTTTTTTTTACAACATACACTAAACAATCGTGCGTAAACACATATACACATAAATTCAACTTGACATCTCAGTCACACGTTTATGTAAGTCAAGTATGAACAAAAAGAGCAGCAATATAAATAAACCCGAATCTGCCTTGTAGGAATTTGAGAATATAAAGATAATGTAAATACAATAAAGCTGAGAGGAATTTTTATGATGAATTTTTATAGT
This sequence comes from Rhinichthys klamathensis goyatoka, assembly GCF_029890125.1. Lineage (NCBI taxonomy): Eukaryota > Metazoa > Chordata > Actinopteri > Cypriniformes > Leuciscidae > Rhinichthys > Rhinichthys klamathensis. Next base: position 3,256,389 of record NW_026606637.1, read on the forward strand.
TTGGTTTACCCTCAGAGGGCAAAACCATTGTGCTCTTAAGTCGTCAGAAGCAGCATCACCTGAAAGCTCTCCTGAAAGCTCCACTGACTCAAAGTGTAGTGAATCCGGTCATTCAGATATTCCTCATAGAATCAAGTAAATAATTTAAAACCAAAAGACAAAAAAGTTTTAACACATGGTCACTCTTTGAAATGCCTGCCGCTTTGTAGCTTTCTGTAGTAGTTTTCCTGTTCAGTGTGGTTCTGATTGCCCTCCCTGTCCAGCAAAACTAGAGGGGTCTTGCGGCGCAGACTGCGACCTTCTGAGATTTGACCCACAGGTGGGAGTTGAGGGGGAAGTGGTGGCTGGGGAGGTTGAGGGAGCTGGGGCGGCCCGTGGTCAGCCTCACTGGCAGAAGAACAAGGAGAGCTGCTCCTGATATGACGGTAACTCCGGGAACTCTCACGGTTGAGGTTTTTGAGCTCGTATGACTCTGCCATGTTTCCATCACAAGATCCTCTCCACTCCCATGGGTTATTTGGATTTGAGGTCATACGAACTACAGGGTGGTGGGGGGCATGGGCATCAACGGTGATGATGCCTGAACCGCTGTCACGTTCCGAGCGATTGGGTGATGATTCTGTGCCCGTGATGGACGAGGTACCAGAGGAGGACGAAGTCTCAGAGGATTTTGCTGATCCAGACAGGAGTCCCTGTTGCTTTGACATGGCAATGACCTGCATGATCCGAGGCTGATTTCCTGGCTTTATAACTGGAATATTAGCACCACTTTTCTCAGTGATGGACAGCCATTTGGCCCGAGTGCTGGCACTTTTAGGGGATACAGGCGGGGGAACTGGCTGCCCAGGGGGACGAGGGGGCATCACTACTCTTGCACCTGCAGGTGGGTTAGCTGGTTTGGTAGTTTGTGGAACAGACGAATAATTTGAAGAATGGACGCTGTCCTCCTCTGTGGTCGTGTCGTCACCACCGTCTGAGCCCTGCTCGCTGGTGTCCTCATCGGGCAAGCTGCCACCTCGCATCTCCATTGACTTTTGCTTCCATTCAGATACTAATTGCTGTGACCGCATGGGGTCCATTGGTACAGGTACTGTCACCAGACGCCTTGTTGGCTCCTCTGGAGCTGTAGCACGGGGTAATGTATTACTGAAGGTTACCATGGTCTCCTTACCCATTGGGCTGCGAGGCGCCAGTAGCTCCACGTCCACACTGGCCCTCTTTAAGCTTCCCAACGAGGTTTTCTCTCGCTGTACAGGACGGTTCAACCCATCTAGAGATGCTGGTAATGTGATTTCCTCATTGCTCTCAGAGGCATGGCCCTTGTTATAGACAGAGTCATGACCTCGCTGGGCCAGAGCCCTCAAAGCATCCTTCTGGAGAGGAGGGGGTTGAGGGATGACAGTGTCCTCAGGAGATTTAAAGTTGGCAACAGCATGGAAAGCCTGGAATGAAATGGAATGGATCCATAATTCTAATTGGCAAAATCACAGTCACACATTTGGTTAATGCTTTAATCCAAGGTAATGGTTAATTACTAGAGGGTTACTTCAGTTTCAATCCTGCATCAACACTCATACATGTAATTTTTATGTAATCATTTACACCTTGGTTACCAGCTGTATTAATTAGGGTTGTAGCTGAACTCTGCAGGATGGTAACCCTCCAGGAATAGGATAGGCTGATACCCCTGATACTGTTTAAGCTACAGCAGGTGTTTTCAAACAATTATTGAAGCCTACCTAGCACTGCACATTTTGGGTGTCACCCTTATGTAACCTGGCTGAATTAACTCATTAGATGATTACTTGAGTACTCTATAACACTCGGGCCCTCAAAAAAGCAGCCAGAAAAATGGAGAGCAGCTGGAGGAAAACAAAACTAGAGATTTTCGCATTTCATGGAAATAGAGTGCACGGTTGCGTTAAGACAGGCCTTAAAAACTGCTAGATCTGCTTATTTGTCAACCCTCTTAGAAAAAACAAATACAAACCTAGGTTTTTATTTGATACAGTGGTTAAATTAACAAGAAATAAAGCTTCAACCCCAGATGTTTCCAAACAGCACAGCAGTTATGACTTTATGAACTTCTTTACTTGTAAGATTGATCATTTTAGAGAGAACTATATGTATATGTATACTAACTATTATAACTATGCAACCGTCTATACTACAGTATTACATCAGACCGTGCATTGTTGTGTCCCTGAGTAAAAATTACATTCATTCATTGCTATAGGAGAGTAAGAATTGTCTAAACTCGTTAAATCATCTAAATCAACAACAAGTATGTTAGACCCTACCGACTAAACTACTGAAAGAAATGCTTCCAGAGGTCATAGATCCTCTTCTTAATATAATTTATTCATCTTTGTCATTAGGATACGTACCAAAAACTTTTAAGCTGGCTATTATTAAACTGCTTTGCAAAATGCAAAGAAATGCACAAAAAAAACTGCGTTGCAAAAATGCAACTTGATCCTACAAAACTAGTCAATTACAGGCCTATCTCGAATCTTCCTTTTCTGTCAAAGATACTAGAAAGGGCAGTTTCCTCACAACTATCTTCCTTTTTAGAAAGAAATGTTATCTAGTATAGTGTCCTAGACTAAGAACCTAGAATACTGTCTAATCTAAAACCGCATTCTTCCATCTTAAAAATATATTTAAATTACGACACATGCTCTCAATGACCAATGCGGAACAGTTAGTTTATGCGTTCTTGACCTAGAGGCTAGATTATTGTAATGCTCTAATGGGTGGTTGCCCTGCATGCTATATAAACAAACTCCAGCTGGTCCAAAACGTAGCAGCTAGATTAGAGGTCTGCTACCCGACCCGAGCCCGACGGGTCCCGAAAAATGTGCGGGTTTCGGGTCGGGTTCGGGTTAATGTTAATGAACAGCCTCGGGTTCGGGTCGGGTTCGGGTTTAACTAAGAAAAACTAAATAGGCTATATATAGTTTGCGTGCCGTGTGCTTTGCCTGCTTGCTGTGTTGTGGTGACCGGCACGCGAGAGAGAGAAAGTATAGGCTACGTGCGCAGATGTGCAATATGTGCGCGATTTTCTCTCTCTCAAATATAATGATATATAAATATAATTTTTTTAATTATTTGTTTTATTTTATCATATCATTTATATCACAAAACTGTTTTGCGCATGTGCTACCGCTCTCGCGCCCTATTTCAGTAACAATACAGACAGCCGACGACAACAAGCAAACCATGAGTCTGATAAAGCAAAAAATTACTTGGTAAGTTTTTTCTCTTACTGCTGTGCTGCCTGCTGATAGGGCCGCTGCGCCTACATGTATTTGTTTAATATGTCAGTCAAGCAATCATTAAATACAACATAGCATATTGCAAAAATGGTATTGCTGTGAGAAACAGAATGGACCTCGGGTTCGGGTCGGGTTCGGGCTTAATATGTAAATGTAATTGTCGGGTCGGGTCGGGTCGGGTCGGGTTAAATGATCGCAGGTACGGGCCGGGTTCGGGCTTCAGTTTAAAGCCCGTGCATACCTCTAAGCTAGATATCTTACTAGAACCAGGAAGTATGACCATATTAGTGTTCTGTCAACACTGCATTGGCTCCCTATTAAACATTGTATACATTTTAAAATCTTGCTAATTACTTACAAAGCACTAAATGGTTTAGTTCCCCAGTACTTGAGCGATTTCTTAATGCATTATAGTCCTTCATGTTTATTGTGATCTCAAAATACTGGCCAGTTGATAATACAAAGAATATCAAAATAAACTGCTGGCAGTAGATCCTTTTCTTATTTTAGCATCTAAACTCTGGAACAGTCTTCCTAGTGTTGTTCAGGAAGCAGATATGCACCAAAATGTGCAGTGTTGGGGAGGCTCCAGGAACAATTTGAAAACCTATCCAGAAATTTGATTTAGCCAAGTAGGATCACTGTGTTCCTGGATCAATGTTATTGCTTTTAAAACTGTATAGCCACTCGGCAGCCATATTTGCAACGCCTCCGGGCAGCTATTTCGGAGCATCCAAGATCAAGTCCTATCTATTTTAATGGTGGAATCCTAAAATCTCAAAAACTGCTTGCTGAACTCACCAATAAATAACGTATTTCAAATCAGCAACAAAATCTGACATGAACTGTCCCTTAAATGTTGTTTCTTATGCCCAAATAGCGTTAAAAAAGATTATTTTTCAGGCTAGACCAGCGCAATGACGTAATGACTTTACCAATCAACGATTGGCTTTTTTCCTTAGAAGGCAGCAGAAGGCGGGACGTATTCCGCCATATTGCGCGTTGCAGTTTCTCCCATTCCTAAGTAATAGGATTGAATTGTCTTTCTATATAGTCTTTGGGTCCAATTCTCAGGCAATACAAGATTTGGTAAAATGTATAGCTTGAATCCAATGTAAGTTGCATCCTTTTTTAGGATAAACTCATGTCAAATGTAAACTGCCATAGCCCTAATCCTGAGGGAACAGATAGTTTGCTGAATGTTGTTGAAGCACCTATCCCCAGGTTTTGCCCAACCCAAAACACTAAAATCTGATTAGTTGGTTATAATGTTGCTCCTGAACCAACAAGGATTTTGATGCAGGAACATGTTCTACATGGGTAAAACACATTAAGCTCATTAGCAACCTGGCATGACATTACATGGGGGATGGCTGTCCAAATAAACTACACCACTGATACAATAGACATCAGAAAATCAATCACTCACCAGGTACGCAGCAATACCAGCGCCAATACAGAACCCAACATACACATCGATGGGGTGACTGCGGTACTGGGTAATCTGAGTGAGTCCCGTCAATGCAGCCGCAATGGCAAAGGCAAACACCAGAACGGGTTTGAGCAGCTTGGTGCTATCTGAGATTGTTGAGTTGAAGTACATCTAGAAGAGTAGAGAGCAGCAGAGGTCTCCAGCTGTCATGTCCAAATTAATAACAAGCTGGCTTACAGCTTCTGAAAGTCTGACAGGCGCAAGGTGGGAAGCAGTAACAACTTATCTCCATGCCTGTCGCTTGAAGTGGATCCTGCTAAGTACCTAGACATGTGAAGTGCTTACTTATAATTAGACTTCCACTAATCTAGCGAACATAATGCAACTGAGCATATTAAATCAAACCATAAATGTCTTAAAAATTTGAGGAGTGTTGAAATCTATCACTTGTGTCAGTGCATGTGCCGTGTCTTTTCTATGCACATCTAAAGTACAATTCAATATTATGTTGGTTGTTCATTATTTCTATCTACAGGACAATCACTTTAAACTGTACTAAATACTCTCTTTTAATACTTTTTAGGAATTTACAGCACTAGCCTATTAGGTTTATATACAAACAGTATTTGCTGTAAACATTGAGTAAACACACATTGACACTGTGTCGAAGAGACTTACTGAAATATAAACAGCAGCAAAAGAAGAGAGGGTTGCATGCTGGGAAGGGAAGGTTTTCCTGTCACAAAGGAAAGCAAACATCTAGAGTAAGTCTACACAAGATATGCATCAGAAGTCAATGTTAAATGTTTAGATTTTTTTTTAAAAAGGGGGAGATTAGGGAGTGCTCTTCAGGAAGAAAATCACAAAAGGGAAAAAGAAAATGGTGATTGTACAAGGTTGGAGTTAATCACAGTTAATCACATAATTGGATGTAATTTAGTAGCAACACACTCAATTACCTGGCCGATAGAATAGCATGCTGATCCTGGCCAGAGCAAATGTCTTTGGTGATGTAAGGGTTCTTGTCACAGGATACACCTGGGACAGTGTAATTGGGTTTGCACACTGTGAGAAAGAATGGTGTGTGGTAGCCAGTGGCTAGCTGGATGACATCAGTAACCAGTGCTGTTGCACAAAGCCCAAACACATGAACACCTACAAGGAGAGACAGATCATGAGGAATAAAACATTGATGATTCATTTCATCGGTTTCATGTAACACTCTGTGACTCATGTTACATAATATTCATCTGCATCATTCCTATTCGGATTTCACAAGTTCACACTTACAAATAATTAGATAGAGTAAAAGAGTATGCGTATTTGGCGCATGCTGTCCGGGTGAGGGCTCCGAGCTCGGAATGTGGCCCGAACCCAGTGTGCCCCAGGCTGGGATAGTAACCAGCTGGGAGTGAGGAGTCGGGTGGTGAAGGGATGCAGAAAAGTCGAGGAATGGAGGTGAGTCGGCTATACACTCACCTAAAGGATTATTAGGAACACCATACTAATACTGTGTCTGTGGCCGAATACCTTTCGCCTTCAGAACTGCCTTAATTCTACGTGGCATTGATTCAACAAGGTGCTGAAAGCATTCTTTAGAAATGTTGGCCCATATTGATAGGATAGCATCTTGCAGTTGATGGATATTTGTGGGATGCACATCCAGGGCACCAAGCTCCCGTTCCACCACATCCCAAAGATGCTCTATTGGGTTGAGATCTGGTGACTGTGGGGGCCATTTTAGTACAGTGAACTTATTGTCATGTTCAAGAAACCAATTTGAAATGATTCGAGCTTTGTGACATGGTGCATTATCCTGCTGGAAGTAGCCATCAGAGGATGGGTACATGGTGGCCATAAAGGGATGGACATGGTCAGAAACAATGCTCAGGTAGGCCGTGGCATTTAAACGATGCCCAATTGGCACTAAGGGGCCTAAAGTGTGCCAAGAAAACATCCCCCACACCATTACACCACCACCACCAGCCTGCACAGTGGTAACAAGGCATGATGGATCCATGCTCTCATTCTGTTTACGCCAAATTCTGACTCTACCATCTGATGGTCTCAACAGAAATCGAGACTCATCAGACCAGGCAACATTTTTCCAATATTCAACTGTCCAATTTTGGTGAGCTCTTGCAAATTGTAGCCTCTTTTTCCTATTTGTAGTGGAGATGAGTGGTACCCGGTGGGGTCTTCTGCTGTTGTAGCCCATCCGCCTCAAGGTTGTGTGTGTTGTGGTTTCACAAATGCTTTGCTGCATACCTTGGTTGTAACAAGTTGTTATTTCAGTCAAAGTTGCTCAGCTTGAATCAGTCGGCCCATTCTCTTCTGACCTCTAGCATCAACAAGGCATTTTCGCCCACAGGACTGCCGCATACTGGATGTTTTTCCCTTTTCACACCATTCTTTGTAAACCCTAGAAATGGTTGTGCGTGAAAATCCCAGTAACTGATCAGATTGTGAAATACTCAGACCGGCCCGTCTGGCACCAACAACTATGCCACGCTCAAAATTGCTTAAATCACCTTTCTTTCCCATTCTGACATTCAGTTTGGAGTTCAGGAGATTGTCTTGACCAGGACCACACCCTTAAACGCATTGAAGCAACTGCCATGTGATTGGTTGATTAGATAATTGCATTAATGAGAAATTGAACAGGTGTTCCTAATAATCCTTTAGGTGAGTGTATATATATATATATATATAGGCCTCAAATCACACTGATTAGAATGTGCTCCTCCCGAACTTTGTTAATAAAACATTATTTAATTTCACACATTGGAAAAATTGTGAGGAGTTTTCTAAATTTCTAGTCATTTCTTTCAATAAAAATGCTTTATCAGTGTATCTTTACAACACAACTCCTTTCAGATTCCTGAGTCACAAAATACAGTTAAAAAGAATACATTTACTTTTAAAAATATAAAAATTACAGTGTAAGGCAACTGAAGACCAGGATTATACTGTAAATCCACACTAAAATTATTAGCTCACAGCCCTCAGATTCAGCGTATTTTAGCATCCAACACATTCCTTTTTGCTATACAAAATTGCCTTACAATGAAAAGACAGTTACATACCAACAAAACGGACAGTTCTCCGCAGGAAAGAGTTAAAATTACATCCACCAGCATTGATGCTTCCCTCAATCCCTGGACGGACCTTCAGTTTGGACTGCATACAATACAGCAGACCTTCACCCATCATGATCTGAACACAAGAATTATATGATTGATAATCAAAAATGTTACTTTGGCATATTTAAATATAATTTGAGGATGATTAAATATAGTACATTTATTTCAGATATTAAATGCAGAGAAATATAACTTAAACCTATGGTTGTGTCTTTTCTCTGGAGAAGCAAGTTAATACATTTAAGGTAAATCATTTTTTTCTTTGGAACAATGCACAAGTTGACGTTAATAACCCTGACAGGTCACAAATGTTAGAAATATTTAAACATAAAGTTGTCATGATTGCTATCATCTCACAGAGGCAGCAGGGCCAGCAAATGCCAGACTCAGGAGCATGAGTAGAGGGATGAGCTCATCGCCGCTGTCCACGTAGGGCATGCTGAGTGAACGGTCATGGCAGCGGAATCCCACCAGCGCTGGCTGGAGCACATCCGTCAGTTCCAGGAAGTACAGTGAAACCATGGAGGATGCCACAATGGGTAGCTGTTTTCTCAGGGGAGGGACAGTATGTGTAATTACATGGTAGTTACTAATTTATTACAATGTAATAAATGCAAGAGCCTATTTCAATTTTAAAATGTACTAAATTGCCTACAAACAGATATTAAAGATTGATAATACACAAACATAACATCAGAACACAGTTTGATTACTGTAGAACGACTGAGCCAGATGGCTGTTAAATGTCAACACAGAGTACTACTCCAGGGCTGACAGTGTGGTGGAAGGTATACACACTAACGCACTCAAACTGACTGCTATTATGCATTTTCAATTATGTCTTCAATGAAAATGAGGAGCCCAGTTATTTTGAGTGCGTAATGTAATTACCTGAGACATTAATTGCTCTATTGAAGTATTAAATGGGTAATAATTGATGGCACGTACCTCTACAAAATAGAAGCAGGGTAGCAGTGTCAAACTGTCTTTGGGTGGTTTCTTCTTAAGTTTTTCACATGCAGTCATCATGGTGGTGGTCTTCTGAAGTTATTCTGTCAACACATGAGTTCATTTAAAGGACCCCAAGGCTTGACAAGTGCAGTTTATTTACTGCACCTCATAGCAGTGAACTATGATTAGCTAATTACTAATGCTAATCAGTAGGCGGTATTAGGGAGTGGCACATATTTATTCTAGAGAGCATTTGATTGGACAAATATGTGGATGTGTTTAATGTGGATGTGAGTGAGAGTGTAACATGAGAAAAAAATGCTTAATAGCTTCTTAAATATGTATAGCTGCTCAATTTTTTTAATTCCAATATAGCATATAAAGCATATAAAGATATTACAGACAAGGACAGCCATCTTTAGAGTTTTGTTTTTGAATTTCCGTTTCTGTGATCTTTATATTTCTATGGCTTCGCTGCGTCGAAGAGTAATTACCTGGTGAAGTTTATTTACTTATTGTAGAGTTAACTAAAGTTATCATGAGCAGTGTAATGTTTTAAGTGCAGCGGACGTCATGAGATAGGCCTATATCAGAAGACTGGGAAGATTTTAAAATGAGCGGTTCATTCATAAATCTGTAAGATCTTACCTTCATGCTATGACAATACAAACCAGAAGACAGAACAAAACAAGCACAGTGCCCAAAAGGGGCGGGGCTACATAAGGTATATATAAACAGGTCTATAGCCTATATATCAAAATGCACTTCAAAGGGCATTTTCATTTGATTTAAGATTGAAAATGTATTTTCAAACTTAAATCAAGTTTGGGTAAATGAATACTATATATTTTTTTACATATAATATTTTGCACAATATAAATATATTAAGATTGATAATATCCCCCCAAAAAATCCAATAAATTTATGAGGAAATAAATGTTTGGCCTATAATATTTTTTTGATTCATTTTATTTAAATAGGGACAATGCACAAGTTAACATTAACCTTGTTTAAAAACAAAGAGAGATGCATGGTGCCAGGTTGTAGCACAAGTGCTATTTTCCGCCCGTAGTCCCTTGGCAGAGTAGAATACAAAACATTAAAATATACAATTTTACAACCATAAAATTAATTTACAATATATTTGAGTATTTAACTATATTTTGAAATATAAATGTGTGGTTATCCACTGGAAAAGGCATGCACAAAAATGTTCAAATTATTATTTTCTCATCTGAAACAGAATGAAGCCCTCCTGAATAAATGGATAGCAGTCTGTGTGCCTGAGGAAAATAAATATTAAATAAACAGCTTCTCTCTGAATATTCTCAAAAGAGCATAATGAACAAATGTTGATGTGGGCTATTGTTTGAGCAGGCATTGAGAGAATAGTGTTCCGTGCTCTTTGCCAAATCAACAGTGACTAAACAAGGCACTTGTCCTGAAGACACTCTCCCAACTCTCAAGTGGGAGTGAGCGAGGCTCTGCTGAAATTAGCAGAGAGCCTGTTTTCAAGAGTGGGAGCTCTGTTTATCTCGAAGAGCCGCATGTCTCACAGGCAAAAGATTTCTGAGTGTGTGTGTGTGACTTTTAAGGAAGAATCCATAGGCACTAAGTTCTCTCCAAAAAGACTGTGTTTGTGCTCACACATACTCACAGTGAGAGGCTTTGACTGCAGAGAAAGGTAATTAAACTTGACTGGGTTATCACACGAATCTGTGGGGTAAAGTGAGGTTAAAGAGTGAGCTGTGCAACACTACTACTTTTTGACCCTGGTTTGTCCACAAGAACCCAAGCGAAATTTGTCCACAACACTGCAGAACAAATAGCTATAGGTCGATAAAGATTTGGAGCAACGACAACCAGTCATGGCGAAATCATTGTAGGCCTACACTTGAAGTGAAGTGACCCAGGAAAAATCAATAATGAAATCAGATAAGAATGAGCTAGATCAGTCTCGCTAATGTCCACACATTATGAGAAAAGTCACTGATGATGATTTCAATTACACTGGAAATTTAGACTGACAGTCACATGTAACCTTGATTGTTGTTCACAGAATAGACATTCAATATATATATATATATATACCCTATAAAAATAGGGTACCCTATACTCTATTTACCCCTGCCTTATAATAGGCATATATATAAATATAGGCATATATATATATATAAGTATATAGTTTATTTACTTATCATATATAAAATAATAATAATATAGCTTATATAAGTATACATAAGCTATATATGCAGGGTGGAACAGTGATAACCAAATTAAACAAGTAAATGACAGGAATATAATATGTCTAATAATGATTGTCATAGTGAATTACAGTAGCTAGTGAATTAAATAGTGAGTAGTGCAATAGTGAATTAAATGGCAAGAATTTTTAATCACAAAGGAATTTATCAGTTTCATTATTCATTGATCAGGTGTCAGTTGAACTGAAACCTTGAGAGAATCGTTTCACATAAAGGCTTGAATGACCTGCAGTCGATATCAGTAGGCTATACGTTTACATACATTTGCCTGCCTAAATAATTTTGATTCATACTAGAAAGTGAGACTGAGATTGTGTTTGTTATGTAAAACTGCCGTACAGCCGCGTCACTGCGACACCCTCAGTAGTTATCATTTATCGAAATAATACTACATCTCCACTGGACGCGACGCGACCGTACCCGCACGCGTTTTCTCCCACATAGGCTAGGTTAATTATAATGGCAGCGTTTTTGTCGCGTCGCGTCGGAATTACGTGTTGTTTATTCTTACAGATCTGCTGCTGTTCTTCATGCAGGTAAAAATTTGAGGGAAAAAAAAATCTCACCTTGACTGCGAAAACAGACGATTGTCTGAAAGAACGATATCCTGAGTGAAAAAAAATCCCAGCTTATTCCTTCTTCACGAGGTTATACTGCGGCTCTTTCAGTTCATATTCCTCTTTCTGCTCACGTTTTCCACGGAGCAATCACGAACTCCTGTTATATGCCTGCCTTCTGGAGCCAACCACAATATTCCTCAACTCACTTGAGCTGCTGGTCTGACATCCTACTGACATCCAATATCTGAGGGGCTTCAGTAGCTGTTGGACTCCACACTATTAGAGATAACAATGATTTGTCAGTGCTGCATGAAGCTGCATCAATTGATCTTACTATAAAATCGGTCCATCATCAGTAGTCATCAGGTGTGGCAGCATTCCTGTGCATCTGTGGATCTCCTCCAGCAGTGGTAACATGGTAGCTATTGCACAGGTAACGTGTTTAGAACAGGGTGGAGTGCAGATGGTATGGACTGGTTTATTGGACAACTTATGTCTTGATGCAGGCTGAAAACACACTCGAACACCCCTACACATCATGATGTCCTGTTTGCTGTAATCTTACAAACGGTTTCCCTTTTAGCCGTGTTAGGGACCACAGAATAAGCAGAATAAGCCAAATTACAATTAGCCTGTGGATTGCATGTGTTATATTACTTTAATTGAATGAATATGGATTTAAGAATGTACACAGTTAAAAATGGTGGGTTGTTTTTTTTAACCCAACCGTTGGGTTACACATATTGGGTCACTATGTTGGGTTATTTTTTTTCAAAAACGTTGGGTCATTTCTAGAAATAACCCAACTGTTGGGTTAAATACATATGCTTGTATGTACACTTGTGTATTTTGAATTTATGTAGGCTTACACAGTTATGTATATTTACATTAAATTCTAGACTCCCCGATATTTAATTTGTAATTTTTTATATATAAATGTGGAGACATATTTATTGTTTTATACAAATAAGTAATCTGTATTGAAAACTAAGTGTATTTATTAATGTAATAAATACAAATAAATAGTTAACTTAACTGTTGGGTTACTTTTAACCCAACTGGCTTTTAACCAAATGCATAGTTGTCATTTTCATGCATTCATTTTATATGCATTATAGTTCAGAGGTGACTCAATAAAATACTTGTGATTCATGCAGTATTTATTTTGGCAATATAATAATGTGATTATATAAAAGCTGCGGACCCCCATTTAAAAAGCCAAATGGTCTTGGTAACATATAATTTGCATCTTTCATTAATAACATTAACAAACACTTTCCTCAATAACACCTATCATACATTTATAAATACATTTTAATATAGAAGATATACTACCATTCAAAAGTTTGGGGTTGGTAAAATTAAAATATATATATATATTGATATATATATATATATATATATATATATATATATATATATATATATTGATTGATATATATATATACTTTTCTGTTAAAATATTCTAAAACATTTAATTCTTATTTATTTTCTTATCATTTATTTATTATTTTATTTCTGTGATGGTAAAGCTGAATTTTCAGCATCATTACTCTAGTCTTCAGTGTCACACGATCCTTCAGAAATCATTCTAATATGATGATTTGGTGCTTAAGAAACAAAATAAATAATTGTGCTGCTTAGTATTTTTGTGGATTTTTTGATGAATGAAAAGCTCAAAATAAAATCATTTATTTGAAATAGAAATCTTTTGTAACATTATAAACGGTTTTACTGTCACGTTTGATCAATTTAATGCCTCTTTGCTAAATAAAAGTATTGATTTAAAAAAAAAAACTCTCTATAATTTGATTTTAAATTACCTTTAGGGCATCAGTGATTTTGAGATTTTTTTTTTTTTGCTTGCTTCCAGATGGTCTGAATATGGGGACGAACTCTGGTTGCATTGAGGAAAAAGTGTGAACCCTCAGCAAGCTGCTGCCACTGAAGGCCTGGAGAGATGCCCGATGGCCCTCTGGTCATACCTCTGCTGAGCGTCCCGTGCTGGGATGACCTCTTGAGTCAGAGCCAAAGCACAGTAGCTGGCTGTCACAGTTCTCCTCTTCATGTCCCATTTATTCCCATGGTCAAATCCTCATAATGTCCCTACACTGTAACCAATTGCCAGGAATTTACAGGATTAAAGAGTATTATTTTACAATAAGTAGAAATTGTACAGTGAAATTAATGCATGCTGGGTCATTTTCTTACAAATTACTGTTCATCTACAGCAGAATGATGCTGATATCACAGTAATATACTGCTCTTGTTTTACTGTAAACAGTTTTACTGTTTAACCATGACACTGTAAGAAATTATATTGTTTAGTACTGTAATTGTTTTGATTAATGTTCCATTTGCTTGGGATCTTGGACCTTGTATATTCATATTCAAATGTGTGATCTAGCCAAGTCAGAAGTGTGACAAATGAAACCATTTGTTTAAACAATGCAAAGCTAGAATATAAAATAAGTTATTTGGATGATTTTAAGTTAGTCAAACTATTCTTAGCATTTCGCTTTAGCATTAAGATCTTATTTAAAATTCATAACAGTGCATTGATCTTTCACAGTAGTGAAGCAACTGTCTTTGAAAGGTGTGACATCATCTTGAAGCACAATACTTTTTTTTTATTAGCTTCACCTATGCACATACATCAATACTACAAAACACGACAATGGTGACAAATAATAATAATAATAAAAAAAAGCAGCAGATAAAACCAACAGGAATCAAGAAACTCCACAGCATAATCTATTCATGCCACACTGCATTCTGGGTACTTTCATAGTACATATGCACTGTAGAAATACAATATGATATTCTTTGTTTACAGTAATTTTTTGAGATTGCAGTTATACAAGAGAAGTCCTACTGTGAAAGTAATGCAATTATTAACCTGGAATATACTGTAATTTCACACTAATTTTTTTAAGTGTACAGTTAAATAGTGCTGTTACTGAAGTGGCTGTCTACACTTAAGTGATCATTCTAATAGTCTGTTGTGGGCAGAATCAGTAGGGCATCTTTTGGATCTACTGATGTAACACATGATGCTAATTTGTCTATGAATAAATAAGCATGATGAATATTTAACATGACTGTGTTTGTCAGGTTTAGCACCACCCAATGGTTGTCAGATGACAGACAATTCTACAATTGATATTTCTGAAAAGAAGAATTATCGTTTTAAAATGTTCATTAATACAAATCAGAAGGCAAATCTATTTTATTTATTACAAAAATGTTTATTACATACTACAACATTACAAAAAAAAAATGACATGGTTTCATATTTACAACATCAAAAAAATAAGATATTATTCACTCTCTCCAGCAGACATTGTGGCTGGGAGAACGTCTTGTAGGACATGTTTTCAAGAAAATAAAGATTGCTTCGTTGCACAGATCTATAGGTTAGTTTACAATGAGCTTTAACATTTCCTCACATTTCCAGACGGTGTGGTTCTTATGTTAGTGTGGAGGGGATTCTTCTCCAGAGACCTCCACACAGACAGTTCTTGATCCAGCGCTGCTCCCACTGTCTCATGGCGTTGGTTTTATTTGGGGATCTCAGCATGGTGACACAGCCACACCTAAACAGACCGAAAAGACAAGAGCTCATTGAAGAGTGGTGCTAAATATAGAGTTTGTGAAGGCAGAATCATCATCATATGAGGAGATAAAAGATTTACAGGCCCAACTACCCACAAAAAGCATAGCACATCATAGTCTGTTTACAAGTATTATTATTTTTTGTATCAAAAGTAATTTAAATGGAATTTGTCTTTATTATTCCATCAAACTCTTTTTAGAAGTCAGAAGTTCATATATATATATATATAAATAAATTTAAAGGTACACTATGTAACTTTTGGCTCTCTAGTGGTTAATAAACAAAAATGCATGCATCTTGCGGAAGAACATTGTTGCCGGAGCTACTTCTCTCTGTTAATGTACTGTATATGAGGAGTCACACAGATACTGAGCTACTCCACAGCGGTTGTCGTCCAGCTTGGTCTAAAATAGTGTCAATATAAACACTCCTTATAGGCGTACTGTAGTGATTCAGGCATTTTAAAATATGGCACAAATGGCATTTTTAAATATGAAACTGTTTTTGTTACTAATTTGAATTAATTTTAAATTATAATAAAATTTAACAATATTACAGTATTTTTAATCAAATAAATGCCACCTTGGTGAGCATAAGAGACTTTCAAAAACATCAACTTCAACATCAACTATCAACATCAAACAACAACTAGCACATATATATTCATTTCAGAAGACAAAATAACAATATATACGTTAATTCATATAATAAAATATGTGACATCATAATAATAATTCACAATATAAAATAATTCACATAAATAAATATATATACAGTGGTGGGCAAAATTATTAGAACACTTGGCATATTTAAGAGGTTTCAATTGTTATTTTCCAAGAGGACAATGACCCTAAACATTCTTCTAACTATTGCAGGAACTGCGACAAAAGGAATCTGCTGAAACATTGAAAATGATGGACTGGCCCCGTCAAAGTCCGGACCTCAACCCCATTGAGCAAATTTGGGGTGCGTTGGGAAAAAAAAAACTGGACAGATCTTTTTGTACATTCAAAGGAAAGCCTTTGGCTTCAGTTGCAGAAGGCATGGGATAACAATAGTGTTGAAGTTCTCAGGAAATATATAGACACTATGCCAGAGAGATGTGCTGCTGTAATTGCTGCAAAAGGTAGACATACCAAATATTAAAGTTAAAAGAGGATAAAAACAGTACGACTCACTTCATCTGATATTTGTTGTGCTCAGAGCAACTATCTGGATGTTTCATGAACATTATGAAATTAAATCATGTTTCATGATGATCATTTGTTTCAGGAGGCAAACAAAATGTCAATATCTTCAGATGTTCTAATCATTTTAGCCACCACTGTGTATGTGTATGTATATATATATACACACACACACATACATACATTCATGTGAAAAAGAAAGGACACTTTCTTCTTTAGAATTATTTGTTTTTACGTATTATAATAAAAATCTCCTGGTCGTTAGCAGAGGGTTGTTCCATAAAAGACGCTAAGAAAAGCGGGGATAAACTCCAACACCTGACTTGAATGAACCTAACAAATAAGTTTGGGCTAAAGCGGTTTTATAAAAGATAATTGAAGTTCACGCAATCCCACTAATTTGATCCAGGTTTATCTAGTCTAGATAATTGCGTGTGTACGCGTTTCTGAAGCAGCCCTAGAGGTCGATCGTGGATCAAATCGATCCACCACCAAACAGCATATATTTTGTGCTGTTTAATGCGTTTGAGACATGTTTTTTTTTTTTCTCAGTGCAAAACTTACATTTCACATGTATATTCTCCATCTGTAAATGTTAGAACGTCATGCAAATATTTCCATTTTGCTGCTAAACTTCACATTGAACGAGCGCTGCTGCGCACATGCGTGCCAAATAAGGAGCACAATAATTCTGACTAAAATATCAATTTTGCTTGGAGAATTCATATGCAATATTTTATAACACCAGAAATATCTTTTAATTATAATAATTTGTCTTTAGGATGTTGGATAAGTTGCATTGAACTTATATCTCATTACACTCATATATTTTATACTTAAAATAATAAAAAAAAATGTAACAGAAGTAGCATAATTGAGGGAAGAATCTTTTAATAAACCAAATATAATAAAGATACAAAATATAGTTTTGGGTATAGGACCTATGCTCCTTAATAAAGATGACATACTTATTTAGAATGCTGAGAATTACAGCTTTTAATGCAATAATTTATTTTGGAGAAAGCAAGAATCCCCAGTTTTAAATGATTGGTTAGATTTAGTTTCTAAAGTACAATATGGAGAGGATAACATGAAATTAAGAGCAAAAGTATACATTTTGAAAAGATATGTGCAACTCTAAAATCAAAGAATATTCCATAAAATAAAGGAATACATATTAGCCACATTAACTACATTTTTATATAACCCTCCCTCCCTTTTAATTCTAGTTATTTGTTATTTTAGTTATTTACTTATTTAATATTGAATATTTAAATAATATTACTTGAATAACTCATTAAGAATTGTGTGTCATTCTAAGGGTTTGATATAAATATGTGAATGTTTAATTTTTATTAATATTTATTTTTATCAATAAATATTTTGTCGTTTTTCCCTTTTTTCATATGTAAAAGTGTGTAACTGTAGTTATTGGTTATTGTTCTAATTATGTATTTTTTAGGCTATGTGTTGGTGGGTATTATCACAAAAGAAAAAAAGTAGAAGGAAAAATAAGGAATATTAAATATTATGTCTTTAAAGGAACTGTCCATTTGTTGTCCAATTGCGTTAAATGTGTTTGAATTGAAAGACATAATAAAATAAAATATGCGAAAATATTTGTAATTTGGATATTAGATGTGCCTTATTTAGAATTTTAAACCAACAAGTGTATTTTTATGATAGCAATAACTGTAAAGGGACTATTGTAATGGGGTAAATTAAATGCAGGCTAATATACTGTATAGGCCAATTACTAAGCTCAGAGTCATACCAGTTAAAAGGTATACTGTGCTTTTGTATTTTTTATTTTGTGATTTTAACTTCTGCTATAAAAAGCTTTTTTTTTGGATTGTAATTTTCTAATGTTCTTCTAATAACCATAAAAATGTACTACAGCTGCCAAACAAAACCAGAGAGAAATGTACTCCTAAATCCTTAAATTAAATCTTGGGCACAAAACATTCAGCTAGTAAGAAAAGAAAACCTGTAGGATATACATAGGATATATATATATATATATATATGTTAAACAACTTTAACATAAACATTTTATGTACAATATAATTGAAAACTATATTGTCTCATTTATCATTGTAGCCTTAAGTACATTTCCTGTATACTGTATTTATTTATGGACAGATAGTGGTTAATAAAAGTAATTAAGTAATAAAATAATGGTACGAGAGAGTGTCAATGTTAATATCATTGTGTTCCTGATGCTCAGTGTTAGAGGATCTGTGTAACAACTCAGGCTTAGCCTGACAGTTAGCCTGTCTTGGAGCAGGTTAGTTTCCCAGCATAAGTTTCCAGAGTAACTGAGTTTGAACTATTTTAAGTTTGCTTTATGAAACAGAATCAACCGACAATAAGTCTGACTAACCAAAATAAGCCTGGCTTGTATTCTAATCTTGTTTTATGGAACAGCCCTCAGGTCTTAAAATGAGGTAAATACAACCTCAGATGAACAACAACACATGACATCTCGTTGGCCCCTGACAGAGCCTGGTTTCTCCCAAGGTTTTTTTCTCCATTCTGTCACCTGATGGAGTTTTGGTTCCTTGCCACTGTTGCCTTGGGCTTTTGGCTTGCTTAGTCGGGGACATTTAATATTCAACAATATTATTGATCTGCCTGCATTGACACCATTATATGAGAATTGAACTGAGCTGGACGGTGACATCACGGTTTTCTCCAGAGCGGCTATATATATATATATATATATAAAAATATAAATATATAAAATAAAACTTCAAATCTGTGAAAACGCTGACGGCGTGCACATGCATATTACGTATTTAGTCTATAGGCATGCACGTTTGAATATATATGTGCACAGGCGTGCAAGTCTTTTTTTTACAAATTGATCTCACCAAATTACTTGTCTGGCCTTAAAGGAGAACTCCGGGCAATTTTTAAGTTAATCTCGATCGTTACACCTTTGTGTGTACTGTCTATAGAAAAAAAAAAACACGAACCGGATCGGTGCTTGCAACACGGAGCTGTTCCCGCAAATGCCCAGAGCTCCCACTCAGCTAAAACAGCAGTTATGGGGGCATAAACAAAAATAGTGTCTTTGTACCTCTTAACAGACACAAAATGCAATTAAAATGTCTGTCCAACATGAACAGGGGCCTTACGTGTGAACAAGATGCGTTTAGCAACTTAGCCATTGTTTAAATTCACCTAAATAGTGTTTTAGACGGCAAGCTGTAGTCTCGCGCTGAAGTCCCGTGGGAACTCAGTTGTAGCCGGAAAAGGTAAACAGTGTCCAGGTGGGAGGAGCGTGGAGTGTGAAGAGTGATGATCGGAGTTGCTTACAAGTGAAGAAGAAATGGTTCGTGTTTGTGCCTTTCCGAATTGTGGCAACAGAATTCGAAAATATAAAAACTTAAATTTTCATCGTCTTCCTTTCCATGACCTCGAGATTCTGCAGTTGTGGCTAGTTGTACTTCAACTTGATGTGCAAACTACCATACAAGTACTACACGCTAAAGATTACCGCATTTGCAGCGAACACTTAAGGATGACTACACAGACACAACACAGCGGGGCCGGTTGAAGAAAAAAAAACATTCCGTGGACGAAGACGGGTGCAACCACTGTGGAGGTAATGCAAACTTTATTTATCCTTCCATTTGGGCACACGCGGCTTGAGGAGAGATTGTGCAGTAATGTTTTTGTAGACTTATTTGCAAAACTTTAATTATTTCACTAGCTTCTATGACTTGAATTATATTCTCCATAGTTACGTTACTACAAGCTTCTTCACTTGTAAGCAACTCCGATCATGCTCTTCGCGCTCCTCCCACCTGGACACTGTTTACCTTTTCCGGCTACAACTGAGTTCCCACAGGACTTCAGCGCGAGACTACAGCTTGCCGTCTAAAACACTATTTAGGTGAATTTAAACAATGGCTAAGTTGCTAAACGCATCTTGTTCAAGCGTGCCGCACAAGCCCTCAAAAGTGAAGCCAAAACGTCTCGATCGCCCCCCAGTGACCGGTCCTAGTATAGGTCATAAACCCCGCCTCCCCATGTTATTCAACGGGACGTGAGACCAACTAAACAATTAAATTACACTTCACATATCCTTTTTCCAAAGATAGTTTCTGTTATTTACTGTAGTTTCTATCACGTTGATGTAATTTCAAGTGTTTGTTTTTAAAATAAGTTTGTTTTTAATTAGTTATTTGATGCTATAAAAACGGTGCTGTGACATCATGATTGACAGCTGTGATTGACAGGTTCTCTGTGCGAAGTAGTCACTGAAGCACCAACGGACTTTTTTTCATAATGTTGACTATGTGGTTAGTAGTTGTATTTACCTTATTTTAACGAGGTACTGCAATCAGCAGACATCATTGGAGGAGAACGGAGCAGAAAGAGGCCACTTAAGAAAAGTGCAGGGGCGTGTGCTTGCGATTGATTCTGCGAGAGTGAGGGCGGGGCCTTGATTTCACGGCTTTACTTCCTGCTCACGACAGCGCATGTCTGGTCCAGAAAACGCAAGTGCGCAGACTCAAGACCCAAGATGTCAGCGCCATATCGGGACATTGGCGGCTTCAGTTCTCTCCGATGGAAAGAGCGAAGGGGCGTCGTCCATCTTTTTTTACAGTCTATGATCTTGTTCACACGTAAGGCCCCTGTCTATGTTGGACAGACATTTTAATTGCATTTTGTGTCTGCTAAGAGGGACAAAGACACTCTTTTTGTTTATGCCCCCATAACTGCCGTTTTAGCTGAGTGGGAGCTCTGGGCATTTGCGGGAACAGCTCCGTGTTGCAAGCACCGATCCGGTTCGTTTTTTTTTTTCTTTAGACAGTACTCACAAAGGTGTAACGATCGAGATTAACTTAAAAATTGCCCGGAGTTCTCCTTTAAAAATTCATAATACCGATTTTTTTTCAAGGAAAAAACTTTTAAATATGTAATTTTGGAGATCAAAGATGAGTTTCAAGGGAGAAAATTATTGAATACAGGGGGACTTTCACAAGAAAAAATTAAGCCAAAATGGAAACTTTTAGCAGCAATACGTTGAAGGAATCGTTTTCTGTATGACAGTATCAGTCTCTCGCATCGTTCTGGAGGAATTTTGGCCCGCTCTTCTTTATAACGTTGCTTCAGTTCATTGAGGTTTGTTTGTTTATGTACAGCTCTCTCATAGTCCCGCCATAACATTTCAATCAGGGTTGAGGTCTGGACATTGACTGGGCCATTGCAACCTTGATTCTTTTCTTTTTCAGCCATTCTGTTGTAGATTTGCTAATGTGCTTGGGATCTTCGTCCTGTCGCATGACCCAATATCGACCAAGCTTTAGCTGTTGGACAGAAGGCCACACATTTGACTCTAGAATACTTTGGTATACAGAGGCGTTTCATGGTCGACTCAATGACTGCAAGGTGCCCAGGTCCTATGGCTGCAAAACAAGCCAAAAATCATTACCCCTCCACCAGCGTGATGGACAGTTGGTATGAGGTGTTTGTACTGATATGCCGAGTTTGATTTTTGCCAAACTTGGCGCTGTGCATTATGGCCAAACATCTCCACTTTGGTCTCATCTGCCCGAAGGACATTGTTCCAGAAGGCTTATGGTTTGTTCAGATGCAACTTTGCAAACCTAAGCAGTGTTGCTGTGTTCTTTTTAGAGAAAAGAAGCTTTCTCTGTCCCGTCTTTTTCTAATTGTACTGCCATGAACTTTAACATTGAACATGTTAACTGAGGCCTGTAGAGTCCGAGGTGTAGTTCTTGGGTGTTCTGCGATTTCTCTGACCTGAATTTGCTGGGACGTCGACGCCTGGGAAGATTGCCAACTGTCTTGAATGTTTCCCACTTGTGAACAATCTTACTTACTGTAGAATGATTCAAATTGTTTGGAAATGGCCGTGTAACCCTTCTCAAATTGATGGCAGCAACACTTGCTTTAAGACATGATCATTGTTGATGTCGTTCCTCCTTGGGATTATGTTAACACGCACCTGAATGCTCCAGACCAGCAAATTTAGATGCGTGCCGAACGGCACGGTACGGTTTTTACTGAGAACCGTTACACCCCTAATATACAGTGGTGTGAATAAGTTATTACCCCCATGCTAAAGTTGCCTAAAAAGAGGAATAAAAAATCATCTTTTGGAAATTGATCTTAATGCCTTAATTAGAAAAATGAGGAAAAATCCAACCTTTAAGGACACCAATTTTCTTTGTGTATGAATAATGTATCATAAATAAATAAATGTTTTTCCTTAAAATACAGGGTGCATAAGTCAGTTCCCTTGGCCTTTGGAATTAAAATATCCCACATCATCACATTCCCTTCACCATACCTAGAGATTGGCATGGTGTTATTTCAGTTAGCCTAATAGCTGGTTTGATTTGCATTGAAAGATGATCTTATGGAAAGTACCCCATGCCAATCTCTAGGTATGGTGAAGGGAATGTGATGATGTGGGTCTATTTTAATTCCAAAGGCCAAGGGAACTTTATCAGGATGCATATTATCCTGGATCCATGAAATAACTGGCCTTTAAAAATAAAAATCTGCCTGACTATATGGGAATTTAACATAGGGGGGGGCCTGACTTATGCACCCTGTATTTTAAGGAAGAACATTTATTTATTTATGATACATTATTCATACACAAAGAAAATTGGCGTCCTTAAAGGTTGGATTTTTCCTCATTTTTCTAATTAAGGCATTAAGATCAATTTCCAAAAGATGATTTTTTATTCCTCTTTTTAGGCAACTTTAGCATGGGGGTAATAACTTATTCACACCACTGTATATATATATATATATATATATATATATATATGTGCGTGTGTGTGTATATAGAATTTATCCCTTTTTTTCAAAAATACATTTTAAAGGCTTTATAAACTAATTTGTTTATAACATTAACATTTCATGTGAGGAATACTTCTAAAGTGATACCTGGTGCAAGCTTTGCTGTCCTCTGTTGGAGAGATTCCCAAATGTAAACATCTCAGATGGTCCATCCTCTGAGATGCTGGAATCCTGAAAGAACACCATCAAAACATAAATGCACTAACCACTGGCAACAATTAAACCTTTTTATTAGACAATTATCTGTCAATTCAGTTTATCAGAAATCAGACTTGGACTATAGCGCAAAAGTCATACGGACTACTTTTATGCTGCTTTTTTATTAATTTTGAAGCTTGTTTTCCAGTCTTTATTAACTTTCATTATATTTAAAAAGTGGACAGGATATTTTTCAAATTATGCATCTTTTGTTTTCTGATTAAATGATGATAGAATTTTTTGGGTGAAATTTCCTTTAAGAAACCGATAATCGCTCACCTGAACACCTCCACCTGTGCATTGGGGTTGACCCCAGGCAGGGTGTATGGTTTGCCAAACTGAAGTCTGAGCGGGTGTTTGCTCTGGATCTTAGTGATGACACCATCGTTGATGGGCAGCCAGTCCATGCTGGGTACTAGAAGCTGACTGGGCAGCAGACAGCACTCATCAATCAATGTCTCATCGGGGTCCTGCGGGTGACTCTCATCTCGAGCTATCAACCAAAAGAAAACAGCAAAACAGAGTAAAGTTTTTTTGTTTTTTTTTAGATTCTACAGCTTTTTCACTGAACTGAAATTTTGGCCCAAAGAGTGACGGTCTAAGAGGGTCTAACTCACAGCAGAGCCAGAGTTTGGTGAGCAGCCGGAAGAGCAGAAACATGCTGTCCTGGTTGTCAGACGTGGCCGTGTAGATAGGCAAACAGCCTGGTTTCAGCAGGCCCCAGATACGGATCATGACCAGCATCTCTCTGAGCATGCCCAGAGACGCACCATCCCGCAGGAACCCAAACCCTGGACGCACAATGGAGCCCTGAAGAGATATAAAGGGATAACAGCATCATGTAAAACTCAAAATTGGCAGGATAATTTGGCAGAAATTGGCAGTACTCTTAGTAAAGGTCGTCCAGTTGATCTCACCTGGTTGGGCAGGTTGGCCAGCAGGTAAAGAACAAAGTCTCCGACCCACTGAATGAGCTGCTGGAGAGATTGGAGAGGGGGTCCGTCCAGAACAAACTCCTCAGTCTTGAGGTTGATCATCACTTTATCAATGTCTGAACACATTAACCGATCAGAAATCTCCATTAGCGTCAAAACAACAACAAAAGTGGGAAGATGGGAGAATGGAAGTATGGATGCTCTGATGTAGACCTGTATTATCTGTCATACAAATAAAAATTTCATTCTATTTTGTTCATGTCACTTACAGTGTAATGGTGTGTTCAAGTCATGTTGAAAAGATTGTATTTACATGAACTGCTACACAAAGTCATAATTTTGAGTGGGAAAATTTAGCTGAACAATTTGCAGCCACCTTGCTCTGAACAAAGTGACTTGAACGCACCTTCTGTCGTAATTACGACTTCCCAACTCGTAAATATGAGCTTCCCTGACAGCCTGGAGCTCACATCACTGAAAACGTCTAAACAAATTTTCAAATAGGTGCTATGTTTATTTATAAATTGCATATTTGAGGTCTAAACAACTACATTCACACCTAAAAAAACCTCTTAAAACTAAATTATGTTACAGTATTATTTGTAATATTATAGTAGGTTTTCTCCTCTGCCATTTATCTGGCAGAAACAGACGGAGTTATACAAATCGTGAAACGGTTTCCATGTGATATTCTACAAATGACTGAAAAAGGCTCTCAGCCAATCAGATTTGAGAACCAAAATATAATAATATAATATATAAACCCACAAGCCTTCAATTCGTATGAAGGAAGACCTTTGACTTTCTTTGTGTACACCAATGTTTTTTTATTTTTTTATTTCATCTTTATTCTCCACCAGATTAGTCCCCTGCTTCTCCCTACCGAACCGGAAAAGGACATACGAGATTGCGCACTTTTTTAAGCACTTAAATTTCCCATATTTGGATGTCGAAATGTAATTGAAATTTAAACTGCACAATTATCACGGTTATCTCAAATAATTGAGATTAGGTCAAATAACCAAAATCAGACGATTGATCAATAATCACGGCAGGCCTACACTGAAGCATTTTTTGGGTGGTGGGTTATTACCAATGTCAGTGTTTTTGGCACAGATCTCAGACAGTCTGTCTCCGGGACTCTTGTCGGGGGTGTTGAGCACATGAGGTCTCAGTAAAGACTTCAGCGTGGAGCTGATGGCAATAAGGAGCAGTTTAGCGTGGAAGTCACAGGCTCTTGCTGCAGTGGCAGAGGACAGCTTACACAGAGACGCTTTCACTGCCACTATACGGGTGGACAAAACCTTAAAGACAGGAATCACAAGAAAGTCAATTGATAAGTCATGAGGTGGAAGTTTCTATAATAACAGGTTGATCTACCTGCTGCAGTGCTTGGTTTTGTCTCATGTACTCCTCGTGAAGTTTCTCCAGAAGGTTATGCACCATGCCGGGCTGCGCGTGCAGCAGAACGTCCCACCAGTCATATCCCGTCACCATGCAGTACTCAAGGAGGAACAGTAGGTGGCGCAGAAGCGTGTTCATGTCCAACATTTGGCCCATAGACGGGGACACTCGAAGCATGTGCAACTGAAATCATAGGAGGGGAAACATAAAATCTGAGGGTGCTTCTGTCATCGCTAGGTGTCATGACGTCATACCTTGCCATGATTGTCCACGCCCACCAGAGCCAGAGATGTCCAGGAGAACTGAAGGGCTTTGAAGTGCAGCGTCGGGCCGCCAGTCCTCTGGCGTTTAATGGCGGGTTCTTCTCCAACACGCTGGGAGGAACCAGAGGAACCGTAGAACACTCCCATGGTGTGCAGGGAAAGGCGATGGAGAATCTGGATACTGCCGTCATGGAACGCCAGGGCAAGACCTGAGGACAACAAAAAAATAATCAATCTGAGCCATCAAAGCCACGTTCTTTGAAGTAAGAGAAAGGATACAAAGGCTGTACCAAGGCCTGGGAAGAACTTGGTGTCTGAGGCGACTTTGAGATCAGTGTTCGAGATGGAGATGGGAAGTTTAGGCAGAGCGACAGCAGATACACGGTCCAGATCGTTGGTCGCTGAGAGAATACGCCACTTCAGAATCATTGGCTGCTTTTCACCGACTAAAAATGGTGAGAAAACAAATGACAAAGGGTTGACGTCTGATGATATCAGCAACTTAAGTTTCAATCCAGTGATGTAATAAACACATACACTCACACCTACTACTGCAGCTCAGGGAATTTGTTGTGCCCAGGAGTAAAACAAGAAGACATGAACTTTATTTTATTCCACATGCTTTTAAATTGTTTTATAATAACGTACAGGTTTGATTGTATGAAGCCTGATGTATTTCAGGTTTTTCTGTGTATCTGTTTTACTCCACCTGTTTTTTTTTGTTTTTTGTTGTTGTTTTAAATTAGGTACATAAGGTTGTCTTGAGCATGTGTTATGTTTGATTCATTTCAGGGTTTTGTTCTATTAATATCCTGCCTTGTCAAACTCTAAATAAACTAACTAACATATATATATACTGTAGATATTTGAAATCAACCCACACAAACACACCCCCTCCCTTCATTGCTCTGCCCCCAGCATTGCCAGATTGGGTCGACAATTGGGTCCAGCCCAAAACTCTCCAAAACCTGCCCAAAACATTCACTCCCAAAATAATGGGATATAATTCTATTGTCATGACAACCAATGTTTAAAAATAACTCAAAACATGGCAATACGGCAGGAAAATTAGCAAATATAACAGAAATGTTTCTACCCAAAGAGTTAGAAACTATGAAAGCATGTAAAATATTTTCAAACAGCAGTAAAGAAATGAACAGACTTTGTACATGTTTTGAGAGGGTCCCTTATTGCGCTAAAACCCCGCTACACATGAGCCAACACTAGCCGACTCTGCAGTGGGCGTGTGTGTTTAGTGACGTCATGATGACTGATTGGATAGAGTACATGCACACTTGGGTTCTGTTTGTTAACTAATTAGCCTATAAAATTTAAACCACCAAACTGATTCCAAACCAGCCCAAATCAATTAAGCAAAGATGACTAACAAACGACAAGAGCAAAACATGAACATACAATACAAAAGAAAATATACAAGCAGGAGTTTGTTGTTTGTCACCAGCAGCACACCAGCTCCAGACAAATAACGACAAAATCGCTTTGGGGCACAGTATGTATTTTACACTGCTAGAGGTCAGATTTTCAAAACAATAACAAAGCCATAGCTTGATGACACTGGAAGGAGTGTAGAAATGATGGGAGTTGTCGTCTTCACCTCCACAGCCGATGGAAATCAATCCGACAGAACTCACAAATAATGTTCATGGATGAGCTAATGAAATATAGTTTTAACCGTTACGTTTTATGCACCTGATTTTATTTAATTCTAATGAATTATCTGCTAGGGGTTGCACAGACTAGTCAACTTTAATGCTAGTATGCCATGACCAGAGCCATAGAGAGAAAGTTGCGACACGCTTTGATGTCGCCGCGACGGCTGTCACGTGGTTCATGTAAGCCCCAATAGTTCCAAAACACACGCGGGCTGTCATGTTCTTCTATGGACAGACAGCAGCGATTGCATTATCAAACGGTAAATATAAAATAAAACACACACCCAAGTACTTTTTCAGCTGTTATTGCATTTTGTTAATGTCAGTTTTGCATTTGGAGAGGCAGGGTGACAACTTAGATAAGTTTATAGGCTATATTTTTGGAGGTAAACGCTAGTGTTCATGTTCGCATGGGTAGTAGCACTGGCTTTAGCCGCTCTAACTTAACTTTTCCATGTCATTCATCTGATGATGGACGTCTCATGATATTTATTTTAGCACAACTGGGCTGTATTAGGCTATTGATTCCCGTGATCTTGCTTATAAATTCCGCTTCGTGATCACGCGAAGAGGTCTGCGGTCCGTTCAGAATTCCAACCAACATAAAATATAAATAATTACGCTGTGCATGTGCAAATGAATGATTTAGGAGGGAAATAGACTGCTCCAATAACGCAGAAAGCAACGACTATATACAGCAATGTTCGGTAAATATTCAACCGAAAAATATTCTTCATAAAATTAAACCGGAGAGATAGTTGTGAATTAACTATGTTCCTAAATACATATAAGCACATATATGCATAACCCTAACCCATTTAAATAAATGAATTGTGTGTGTGTGTGTATGTATATATAATATTATATATAGGCTATATATATATATATATATATATATATATATATACATATAAAATATTTTTAAAAATATTATATATTATATACATCAGGTTACCGTAAGTTAGCTAACGTTAGTGAAGTGTTGGTCACGTAAGCTATAGCTGCAATTAACCTATTATCTTCCAATAAACATTTACTAAAACTGGCTACATAAAATATAACTACAGACTAGATTCACGAGAGGTCGGCTAATGTGTGTAAAAGTAAAAAAATACAGTAATTTCATTAATTTACCAGCGAGCGTACTTCGGAAGCACTGAAAATGAATGGGGTTCAATGGGGGAACTATCAGTGTTTGGAACTATTGGCTGCTCCACGACACGCGTTACTGTACTTCCGCATTCCAAAGTTCCTATGGCGGTCTATGGGAGTGTCGCAACGCTTTCTCTCTATGGCTCTGGCCATGACGCTTTAAGCTTGATGTCGACTAGTCGCTGATCATGGCCTATAGAGGGCGCAACAGGATAAGAAAGAAGTCGAGGGGCGCTGCCGAGCATCAATGGAGTAGGACGTGAGTTTGTTAGCTCCTGCCGATTTCAGTTAATATTGTTATTTTTCTGCGCTTTTTCGTTACATATTTAGTATAGTCTCACTCCGCAACATTTTTTACTAAAAAGTCTAACTCCGGACTGCATAAGATGGCTGGAAAGAATTCTAAAACTCGCAAAACTATTCAGACACAACTGCGGCCTGGTCTGCAAGTTGCGACCGCGTCTTCGAGCGGTTCATCTGTTACCTCAGAGGTCGAGGGCGCCTCGACGGATGCCAACCTTGACATCGCTGCACTCAAGCTCGAGTTATTGGCCTCGGTGAGGAAAGATATTGCTGATATTTTTAAAAAGGAACTCCAGGATACTCTCGGGGATGCTTTGCCTACTATTAAGCTCGACCTGCAAGCGGTGAAGTCACAGCTGGCGAATGATAAAGCTGCTACCGATGCTACCATGTCTGAGCTAAAAGGTACGGTCGGAGAGATGGAGCATGCACTCACCGAGTGCTCAGATGACATCGCCGAGATGAAAACAACTATCGAGCGCCTCACAGCTAACATAGCCATGCTGGAAAATAAATGTGAAGACTTGGAGTCCAGATCACGGCGTAACAACATCAGGATAGTGGGAGTACCGGAGGGCCCTGACACCTGTACCACGGCTGCTGTGGCCGCCTTACTGAAGGAAGCGTTCAATTTGGAAAAGGAGCCGCTTTTGGACCGGTCCCACCGGACCCTCCAACCCAAACCCAAGCCGGGTGATCGTCCACGAGCCATTGTGTGCAGATTTCATTATTACAGTGGCTGTGTTGACATTCTGCGCCGCGCGAGAGAGCTCCGACAGATTAAAGTCAGAGACGTGACCGTCTCAGTTTTCCCTGACCACACTGTCAAGATAGCTCGGGCTCGGGCTGCATTCAACGAGGTCAGACGTCAACTTCGTGGCATTGACGGTGCTCGATATGGTCTGTTTCATCCAGCGCGTCTTCGCATCACATACAACGGTGTTGAGAAGGATTTCGTTTCTGCGGAGGAAGCCAGCGACTTTGTCAAAACTTTGGTTCCTGGGTGAGCTCCAACTGCGTATCTGATCTATGTTCTATTAGGCCTATTCCTTAGAGGTTGTGAATACACCAGTCTTAATTTGTTTAGTATTAGGTGGTTTTCTAGCTTGCTGCACTTACTAGATCTGATCAACATTACCTCATTTTATGCTTTCTGCATCTATTTGCACAGGACTGAGGGCCCACTGTTATTATTTGTATTTTCGCGTGCTTTACTGTATTCATGCGCATATGTTTAAATAGTGTTGAGATCGGCGGGAGTTTTTTCTCTCTCTCTCTCTCTCTCTCTCTCTCTCTCTCTCTCTCTCTCTCTCTCTCTCTCTCTCTCTCTCTCTCTCTCTCTCTCTCTCTCTCTCTCTCTCTCTCTCTCTCTCTCTCTCTCTCTCTCTCTCTCTCTCTCTCTCTCTCTCTCTCTCTCTCTCTCTCTCTCTCTCTCTCTCTCTCTCTCTCTCTTTTTTTCTTCTCTTACTTTTGTTTGGTTTGCATGGCCTCCGAGTTGTTCAACGGTGTTGTGGACAACTTTTGTTTACTGTGGGAAGCACTGCTGTCTCCTTTGTTCTGTGGTTATATGGGGACTTTGGGTGCATCTGTGTTTAGGGGTATGTTGGGAGGGGAGGGGGGCCCACCTCGGCTCTATATGATCATTTTCAAAAATAAATTCTTCTTTTTTTTTTCAAATGGTTAATGGCAATATAGATCCCAGCATTGCTGGGTCAGGCACACCTCTCAGATTCATCAGTTGGAATATCAGAGGTATGGGTAATCCTGTTAAGAGATCTAAGGTTTTTGCACACTTGAAACGTTTAAACTCTGATTTAGTTTTTTTGCAGGAGACTCATCTTCGTGTTAAAGACCATGTTAGGTTACATTGCCCTTGGGTAGGTCAAGTCTTTCACTCAAACTTTAATTCAAAAGCTAGGGGAGTCGCTATTTTAATTAACAAAAAAGTCCAGTTCTCATCCACTGACGTTATTGCTGATAGGAATGGCAGATACCTCATGGTTGCTGGTACCCTGATGCAAAAAAAGGTTTTGTTGGTGAATGTATATGCCCCGAACTTCGATGATGTTGAATTCGCTAACAGATTGCTGAGTAACATCCCCTTCTTGAATACACACCTGCTGATTTTCGGTGGGGATTTAAATTGTGTTTTCGACCAATCTTAGATCGGTCTAATCCTCGAAATCTATCTCAATCTGCTATGTCTAAAACATTCTCTGATTTTATGGAACAGTATGGTCTTATTGATCCATGGAGATCTCGTAACCCCTCTATTAAAAAATTCTCTTTCTTTTCCCAGGTGCACCATTCATATTCTAGGATTGATTATTTTTTTATTGACAGTACGCTTAATTCATGTGTTAATTCTTCGGACTATTTAGGTATTGTAATCTCCGACCATTCACCTTTACTATTAGATATTCAACTTTCTACCTATAAACGTAGCCCACCACTTTGGAGATTTAACTCTCTCCTTTTGGCAGACCAAGAATTCTGCAAATTCATTTCAAACTCTATTGATGAGTTCTTGTCTTTCAATCATAATGACTCATCTTCATATTCATTGCTGTGGGAGACACTTAAATGTTACCTGAGAGGTCAAATTATTTCTTATTCTGCTCTTTCTAATAAAAAGATTAATGCCAGGCTTAATGCACTTACATCTGTGATTGGGGACCTTGATCAAAGATTCGCGCTGAACCCTTCTCCAGAACTTCTTAAGCAGCGTCTCGATCTGCAAGCAGAATTTGATCTCATCTCAACTAAAGAGGCAGAGCGCCTGCTATTACGCAGCCGTGGCTCATACTACGAATATGGCGACAAGGCAAGTCGTTTACTGGCACATCAGTTACGACGGCAGGCCACTTCCCGTTTGATACCTGCTATTAAAAACACGCATGACACTATTACTACAGACCCCTTGGAAATTAATGCTATTTTTAAATCATTTTACTCTTTATTATATAAATCTGAATTTCCTACTGACAACACTAAAATGAATACATTTCTTCAGAATCTTTCGAACCCTGTCATTGGTACAAATACTGCCACGCAAATGGACTCTCCACTCTCTCTTGAAGAAGTATTAATAGCAATTAATGCTATGCAATCTAATAAAGCCCCAGGCCCCGATGGGTTTCCGATTGAATTTTTTAAAACATTCATTGGCAAATTGGCACCGTTACTTTTATCCGTATTCAATGAATCCCTAGAAAGTGGTTCATTACCACCAACCTTGACACAAGCCACTATTGCTCTCCTTCTCAAAAAGGACAAAGATTCGACCTCCTGTGGGTCTTACAGACCATTGTCTTTGCTTAATGCTGACGTCAAGGTATTGGCTAAAGTAATTGCATCCCGCTTAGAGAATGTGCTTCCTCATATTATATCTGATGAGCAAAATGGTTTTATAAAGGGACGTCAACTGTTTTTTAATACCCGTACACTTTTCAATATAATTTACTCAAAACACTCGGCTGAACTTCCTGAGCTTGTGATTTCTTTAGACGCCGAAAAGGCATTCGATAGGGTAGAGTGGGAATACTTGTTTGCAGTTCTGAAAAAATTTGGATTTGGTGAAAAATTTATTTCTTGGATTCGCCTCCTTTACTCATCCCCCAAGGCTAGTGTTCATACTAATGATGTTTATTCTGATTATTTTGCCCTTGGACGTGGAACTCGCCAAGGTTGTCCTTTATCACCTTTGCTCTTTGCTATTGCTATCGAGCCTCTGTCAATTACATTAAGATCTTCCCCTTTATTCAAAGGTATCACCCGTAATGGATTCGAATCTAAATTATCACTTTATGCGGATGATTTGTTATTGTATATAACTGATCCTACACTTTCCATCCCTGTGGTTTTGGGTATTCTGGAGAACTTTTTTTCTCCAGCGCCTTTTCAGGTTACAAATTAAATTTGGAGAAAAGTGAGTGTTTTCCCATTAATACTGCAGCATGTCAGTTGCAACAGTCAGATTTGCCTTTTCGTTTTAGTCCATCAGGGTTCAAATACCTTGGTGTTAACGTGACTCGTTCTTTATCTAGCCTTGCGTCTGCGAATTTCACTCCCCTTATCTCTAGGATTACATCCAATATTCAAAGATGGGGTAACCTCCCCCTTTCACTAATCGGCAAGATCAATGTTGTTAAAATGAATATTTTACCGAAATTTCTTTTTTTATTCCAGTCAATTACTCTTTTTCTGCCAAAACATTTCTTTGACTCATTTTATAAGATAATTTGTTCTTTTATTTGGGGCGGAAAATCACCTAGGATTCGTAAAACTCTACTGCAGAGATGCAGACTTAATGGAGGACTGGCATTACCTAATTTTTTAACTTACTATTGGGCGGCTCACATCCATAAACTTTGCTACTGGTTAAAATCCCCTGGATCCTCTTGGTGTAAATTAGAACTATCATCCTGTAGGGGATCTTCTATACCTGCTCTACTTTATTCCTCTTTACCTACGAAACCTTCTCTATACACTGATAATCAAGTGGTTCTTAACACACTCAAAATCTGGTATCAATTTAGACGACACTTTAAATTTGTAGATGCATCTTCCTTGGGTCCTATCAATAACAACCATTTATTTCCTCCATCACTTTCGGACTCGACATTTTCACTGTGGTATGACAAGGGTGTTTTGCAATTTAGAGATTTATATGTAGATGGTGTCTTTGATAGCTTTACCAATCTGTCATCTCGCTTTGAAATCCCTGTTACTCATCTGTTTCGCTATTTTCAAACTCGCAACTTTGTGGCTAAGTGTTTCCCTAATTTCCCTTCTTTACCTCCAGTGCATCGGTGGGAAACCATGCTTTCATTTGTCCCTCATCACAGGGGAATCATTTCAAAGCTATATGACATTATCTTAGCTTTTAGCGACCATTCAAATGCCAAACTTAAGGGTACATGGGAAAGGGAACTGGGAATACAAATACAGGAGGAGTCTTGGGAACAGGCCATATAGAGGATACGTTCTACCACCTCTTGTGCTCGTCTTGGACTTATTCAATTCCAATTCAATTCAATTGTGGAAGACAAATGTGATAAATGCCATGGCTCCCCCTGTCATCTTAGCCACATGTTTTTTTTTTGTCCTGATTTGGTAGATTTCTGTAGCCTGGATGCCAGCCCGAACCCCGCCCACAACATTTTTTGATCGGGAAGTTCGGTCTGGACTCGCTCCATTGAGGAGTAATTATGATCGGTTCAGAAATCGTCGGGCCAATCAAATTGCCAGGGCGGGCTTTATACGATGATGGACAGATGATCTGCAGGGACGTAATCCTCACGTTATCAAAGAGCGCTTGGGTTGAACTGGTTTCCCTCACAGATGACTGCCGCTGGAGAACTGAGATATAGAGATTCAGCTATCGCGTCCGTTGTAAAAGAAATCGACAGCGCATTCATTTTAAAAGACGAACATAGAACTGCAATCAAGGCATTTGTCGATCGGAAAGATGTGTTTGCCGTCCTTCCTATGGGATTCGGCAAAAGTTCAATTTATCAGCTGGCTCCGATGGTAACTAAGAAGATGGGACGCAATGAAAACCCTGTGGTCGTTGTGGTTTCTCCTTTGGTCGCACTCATAGAGGGGCAAGTAAAAGAAGCAACACTCGTTATTTTACTTCTTCCAGCGTGCGTGCATTTGAGTTCTGTAGTTGACAACTGTGCTATGCAAAGTAGTTGACTTACTGCGTTGCTCTCATTGGTTGTAGGTCTATCCAATTGAGTGCAGAGTTTTTTTTTTTTTTCTGGTTCGGTTAAGACACGCCTCATAATCAAAGCCCTATGAAGCAGTATCAGACTCACATTCTGACTAGAATATGAGTATGACGAAGTCAGGCTAAGATTTCTGGGTGGCTTATTTTAATATTATGTCCTCTGTTCTTGGGGTAAATCTCCAACCTTGTCCTTTGATTGCTATATTTGGGATTCCTGACCCCTCAATGGCACTTAACCGTACACAAAAGGACATCATAGCTTTCACATCCTTACTAGCAAGACGCTCCTTATTGCTACATTGGAAGTCTGCTAAATATCCTTCTATCTCCCGTTGGCTCAGAGACATCATGTATTTTTTTAAACTTGAGAAAATTAAATATACATTGAGAGGATGTACAGTCAAATTTTTCCATAAATGGCAACCCTTTATTTCCTATTTCACAAATTTAAAGGTACTACCCAATTGAATGTGTGCCTGTTATTATTGTACTGTTTGTATTGCATAGTTAACCAGTAATTTGTGTGTTGGTCATGGTGAGCTGAGTGGGTGGGGGGTTGTTTATTATTTCTAACACGACACTCTGTGATCTAATTTACTTATTTCTAATAATTCTTATTAGAGTGTTGTGTTTTTGTTTTTTTTGGGTTCCTTTTTTTTTTTTTTTTTTTTTTTTATTATTATCTTCAATGTGTATATGTGTCCGGGTACATGTACATATATGTTTAAAAAGTGTGAGGAAAAAACAAAAAAGGGGGGAAAGAATAAATTGTATCTGTGAATGGAAATTCTGTATTGTTTGTTATTGTTGTATTGTTTTTCCTTTTTCCTTCAATAAAAAAAAGAAGAAAAAAAAAAAGAAAGAAAGAAGTCCACATTCAACAGTTAAAATGACAAATAAATGTCATAATCAGAGAGCGAGAAAAACGAAAAACATATCTCCGCAAGATATGTTTGATTACACCATCTGGATGCTCAAAATTGAATGGGTGAATGCACGTTTTAAACAGCTTATTGTACATGTAAGTTAATCGCCGTTCTAACCTAATGCACTGCTACATTGTGACGCACACACATACAGACAATAGCTTGCACATCACGATCAGAAACATTCAGAAGCGCAGAATTGTATTGTCAACACTGTTCTGTGATTTAGCAAAAATCTTGTGCCTTTAAATAATGTAAAAAAAAAGTTAAATGTTAATATAGCATAGCAGTATTTGTTGTACTGCCTTTAAAAACATTGAATTAAACATCAGCATGTAAAAGTAAAACATCAGTGTAATACTGTAACAAAACTCTTTTCCAAATCTGGATTTATGTAACTTACCCACAGGTGATCGATGTTGAAAGATATTATTAACTGGGAGACCCTCCTTCCGCAAGGACCAGCACTCTACAATGCTGCCCATCTGACTGGACGCACAGAGCAGCACCTTCAGAAACACAGCAATCACAAAAAACACGTTAAGATATAATAACCAGAAAACAGCATGGAAATCAACATTCATATCAGCCAAGAATTATACTAAATCTATACTATATTAAGAAATAATATTATATACACTGCCGTTCAAAAGTTTCAGATCAGTAAGATTTTTAATGTTTTGAAAAGAAGTCTCTTCTGCTCATCAAGGCTACATTTATTTGATTAAATATACACACACACACACACACACACACAAAAAAGTAATATTGTTAAATATTATGACAATTTAAAATAACGGTTTTCTATTTTAATATATTTTAAAATGTAATTTATTCCTGTGATCAAAGCTGAATTTTCAGCATCATTACTCTAGTCTTCAGTGTCACATGATCCTTCAGAAATCATTCTAATATGCTGATTTGATGCTCAAAAAACATTCATTAATTATTATTATTATCAATGTTGAAAACAGTTGTGTACATTTTTTTTTCAGTATTCTTTGATGAATAGGAAGTTCAAAAGAACAGCATTTATTTAAAATATAATCTTTTGTATCATTATAAATGTCTTTACTGTAACTTTTGATCAATTGAATTCATCCTTGATGAATAAAAGTATTGATTTCTTTTCATTCTTTTCCCCCCAAAAATAAAATAACATTTCTTACTGACCCCAAACTTTTGAACGGTAGTGTTTAATGTTATAAAAGCTTTCGATTTCAGACAAATGTTGATAATAATGAGAAATGTTTCTTGAGCATCAATTCAGCATATTAGAATGATCATGTGACACTGAAGACTGGAGTAATGATGCTGAAAATTCAGCTTTGATCACAGGAATAAATTACATTTTAAAATAATTAAAATAGAAAACAGTTATTTTAAATTGTCATTTTTTTGTATTTTTAATCAAATAAATGCAGCCTTGGTGAACAGAAGAGACTTCTTTTAAAAACATATACAATCTTACCGATCCAAAACTTTTGAACGGCAGTGTACACTACCATTCAAAAGTTTGGGGTCGTAAGATTTAGTTTGAAAGAAATTAATACTGAAGATGAAAATAATCATTTCCTTCCATTTTAATATTTACATCTTAAACATTTAAAAATGAATAACTAGTATGAATAACTAAGTCATTTTAGGTATGAAAGATGAATTTTCTGACGTACCTGTTCTGAGTTTTCACGTGTCAGGAATTTAAGGTGTGTGACGGCGGGGTACTTGTCCCTCCGCACCGGGTCAGTGGTGCAGCGCATGAATAGCGAGGGCAGTAGCTCAGTGTCGATGCGGCACTTCTCATTCACTACGCTCACGCACACTTTATAGAACTGCACTGGAGAAGAACTGCTGCCATCGGTGGCCGCCACCACGATATTCCCACCGCCCGTGAAGGCGATGTCAGCCAGGGCCACGCGACCCCTCAGCCTGCACAGGCTCTCGCTGGCCGTCAGAAGAGTCCCGTTCGGCTTTAACAATGACACTGTCACCAGACCGCTTACTGTCACTGCAAGCCAACCCTCCATGGGTTTCCCGCCAAACAACGTGAGGGAGGGGGAGAACTTAACCCGGGAAAACTTCTCTCCAAAGTTCGTAGAGCCAGACTGAAGAGCAACAAAGACATCAGGGTGTTAGTTTGGATTTTTTAACCCTTAGTTAGTAGGCGGTAATGAGGTTTCCTTGCCTTTTCAACATGCAGGGCGAGTTTAACGCCATTGTGTAACCATGAGAGGGACACGATCGGGTCTCCGTCCACTGAGCTGCTCTGTGTGCACTCCCAGCTGTTCACCAGGTGCTCCGTCATGCCCCAACACTTAATATGACCATCACCATCAGCAGACAACAGCTTCGAGCCTGGCGGACCACAACACACACAAACAAGTGGTGATAATGGTGAGGAGATTTTTAAATCTGTAGGCGAATCTCAAGAAACCTTTCAAGAACATGTCTGGCTTACAGTTAACACGAAGTTTAAAATAAAAAATATATAAATCATTTTATTTATTATCATAATAAATAAATTTTATAATATCAAAAATAAAGCTTATTTCTTGCATTGTGACATTCATATGACAATACAGCATATTATGTATTGATTTAATTATGGCAATATAAATCGGTACATTTAATACATACATCTCATTGAGTTACACATATATATATATATATAACTATTTTATTAATAGTTTTAATTAGCTTTAATTTGTATATTTTCATTTTTCTTGTTATTTTTATGAGGGTTTTAAAATTAATTTTACTATTTAGGTTTGATTGCTCTTTTTTTTTCGGTTTTAGTTCAGTTTTAGTTCATTATTTCCAGTTAGTAATTTTAGTGCTTATTTAAGTTACTTCAGTTGGCAAGGAAACTTTTCTAATTTTCATTTTTCCTCTAATATTTTGTTTTAGCTCTGTTTCAATTAACAAGTCAAGTCACCTTTATTTATAAAGCGCTTTTTACAATACAGATTGTTTCGAAAGCAGCTTTACAGTGATAGTGGGATAGTGATAGTGGTCCTTCTTTGCAAAGTGACATTGCCAATTTCTTGTCTGGCATGCACAATGCAGCATTTTTAGTCGTTTTCGCTGATCGATGTTGAATGGGAATCATTTTGATAATGTTGTCGTACAGAGGAAAAAAGGTTTCTATTTTTAGTATATCGTTGTCAAGTAAAGATCCTTAGTTAATTTATCGTTAGTGTAAGACATCACTGTTTTCTCTGGAGAAAACAGTGATGTCAACGTCCAGCTCAGTTCAGTTTGTAACAGTTTTAGGTAATGATAATAACCATGATTTGCAGTATTTTGGATCTACATTTTACATTTTCCCTCCCCAGATGATAAATTATGAAATGATGATATTAATTATTTTTCTCATCATTTGTAAGTTGCTTTGGATAAAAGCTTCTTCTAAATGATTAAATGTTGAAACTTTTTATACATTACAGTAGCATCTATTGTTCTGTCTCTAATTTATGCTGATTTAACTAAAATTATCACATTACCGTAACACTTTTTAAAATTACTCCATCACAAAAGTGAGAATACCCATTTAGAACAAGGAGAACTGAACACTTCAGCGCCGGTGAACACATCATCAAAGATGCAAGAGTGAGAGGAAGATACTTTGATTAAAGATTACAAGGGCACATGAAAAAATATATATATATATAGATCCTATTTCTCATTTTAATTGTTATTATTACCTGGACATGTTTCCAGAGGTTTCACACATTTCATGATCCATAAATTAATCATGATGACTGACCTGACTGGTCCCATTCCAGGCAGGAAATGACCTCAGTGTGACCAGAGTTGATTGAGTACACATCCCAGGGGTGATCAGTGTCAATGATGTGTATCATATGACTCAGATCTACAGCAGAAAAAGACATCCGTTCATAAATGAATTATCCCCTCATTCTTGTTATTGTTGTTGGTAGTACAGTATCTCATCAAAAACACTGATGCTCTGGGCATCTCCAATTCAGAAACAATTAAAAGTGTATGCTTTTCCTCATCACCCAGTTATAACTCACCAACGGGTCTGATAATATTGGTAATAAAGGCATTGTCCAGACCTTTGTCATCCTCCTCATTCTTCAGATCAGTGGTGAAGGCGATGAGGTTTCTACATGACCAGGCGCACACCAGAGGGATTGAGGGACAGTGGTTGCTCTTGGGTCTCTTCTCCCACTCGCAAACATATGCGATCTCCATTATATAATGAATTAAACTGAAGGTCAACAGCACATATACCTTTACTGAAGACCTTTACATATATAAACAATCACTGTGTGAGTAAAAAAAAAGCAAACACTTAACAGTTAGCATCCCTGCTAGTGTAGGTTACAGAAAGAAACAGAACAGACCGATGGAAATAACAGTTATAAAACTGCATGCTCCTGCTTTTGAGATAGAAAAGAGAGAAATGTGTTAAAGTATAATTGTCCTGTCATTACGAAAACTATTTAATTTCTTCTTCTTCTTTTTGTAAACTATTTCATTTCTAATACTTTTATCGGCATATTAAAGCGGCACATCACTGAGCGTCTATGTTCGTCTATTCTTTCCGTGTTTAGAGACTCAACTAAGACGTGCTGCCCCCTATTGGACTGGAGGACTGTATGTATTCTTTCTTTCTTTCTTTCTTTCTTTCTTTCTTTCTTTCTTTCTTTCTTTCTTTCTTTCTTTCTTTCTTTCTTTCTTTCTTTCTTTCTTTCTTTCTTTCTTTCTTTCTTTCTTTCTTTCTTTAAAGTGGACTTAATGTATAGGCTACGTATCTTTATTTTCTTCTTTATTCTGCCATTGTAAAATAAATATCTTATGTTGTGTTTTTACCTGTAGTCATCCCACCACAACTAGGCGCTATACTGTGCAAGTGGTACTTCCACTGAATGAAATGCTCCGTAGCTGCTGCGCTGACTAGCCCTTCCACTCTCCAATAACATACCCTTCTTTAAGTATCGTAAACCATTAATTGAGTTAAAAAGTAAATTCTTATTTTTTTATGGAATATTGCAGTATTCATCATAAATGATTTTTATATTAATTCATGTGCCCAAAAGATACAAAAAAAGTATCTTTTTTTTTTTAATCAAAGTATCTTCCTCTCCCTCTTGCATCTTTGATGACGTGTTCACAGGCCCTAGGGTGGAACAACCTGTCACTCACATGAGATCGCAACAATCCCTGTCTGCGTCCGAAAACCTGTCTATGCCGAAAATTGATAAATGCCGCCTTCGGAGGACGCATTTCAAGGACGGAAGGTATCAGGGCACGTCCGAAGATTGCAATGTTTCACTTCCCGTAAGATACCTTCATCAGATCGATGTTTGAAGGCAGCATGTATCCTTCGCTGCCTTTGATATCCCACAATCCTGTGCGTTCCATTCCGTAATGAGCTTGAAAAAAAACAAAATGCCTATTATGACATTTCTAGCGAGAAATTACTATTGTAGTCATTAAACATTCTTTTAGTTTCCACCAAAGCTCTCTCTATTTTGCTGTGGATCATAAACCCGTTATGCTGCCTCAGAAGTTTGTCCGAAATCAGTTTCGTGAGGTACATTCGTGCGCAGACGCTGCCTGCAAAGTCATTGCCTGATAGGGCAGCGAGACAACAAGTCAGCTACCTAAGTTTTCGGACGCAGAAAAGTGTTAACTTATTTCCTGCCAAACTAGAGTAAATATTCGGTACTTATAAACCATGCGCTATTTAACTTGTACTGACACAAACTGAAAAAAATCATTGCAATTTAGTGAAATTATAAATTACAGAAAAAATATAAATATATTATTAAAGTATTGTACATGATATGAAGTTAAATTATGTGGAATCGTTTAGATTTTTGCGTCTTCAAAAATCACGTGACTCGATGTCGCGTGACTAAACGCGGAAGCGAGCCCAGAGTGGAAACGCTTCCCTCATTAAAAGCTTCTTGGCTGCTGCTCCCAAGTCCTCTCAGCTCTCGAAAATGGTTGTGTAAACAGATGGTCTGTAAGACACGTTGACGTCGCTACCATCGGATAGTTCTGGCGGGATATCATCACGTATCTAAGGCCTTAATTAACCGAAGAGTGTCAGTGTTATACGAGGAGGTGTTTGTTAAAAAGTAAACCGAACATACGGGTTCTTCAGAGGAAGCTCGGCTAATTTGTTAGCTTACCACTATTAGCAGACGTGCTGTGTGATATTCCACTTTTCTTTGCTTTTAAACACTCCGCTACATAGTCTGGGACAGATTTCACTTCCAAACCAGAGTAAATATGATTAATTTAGCTGGTGTGAGTTAGCAAGTTTAGTTATTTTGGTTGGGGTGACAGTGGGTGCAGGAGGCCTGAGTCACACTTGCAGGACAAATTGAGCCTAAAACACAATTTAACAGTCTGACATGCTCCTCTGGTCTCACGGTATATATATATGATCCACAGGGGCGTCAAAGGCATTGAAGCTTTAGTAGTTTGTTAGATCGCTAGGCTATGACATGGTAGGAGTGGAAGCAGCCTTGCCCACCAACATCCTTTCAAAATTCAGAATCTGTTGGGGTGTTTTGTGGTGATTCTCTGAAGGTCAGTCCTGTTTTGGTGAACCAGGACCATCATCAGTGTGTGCTGATGTTGTGTTGCTGGCCTGCTCAACTGGATCTGCGCAAGTTTCTTTCTGCCTGACCTCAGTTGGTCTTTTTCCTTATCAAGTTACTGAACAACGACCACCATGTCCGACAACCAGGGCAATCTGAACAACAACGTCCCACTGAACAACAACAATAACGGTGGGCCGAACCGGATCCGGAACCCCGCGATGAACCAGAACCCCCTGATCAACGTGAGAGACAGACTCTTCCACGCCTTATTCTTTAAGATGGCAGTGACATATGCCAGGCTCTTCCCACCATCCTTCAGACGAATATTCGAGTTCTTGGTCTTGTTAAAGGTGAGATTTGACATTTTTAATGTGCGTTGAATCTGTCGATCACTTCCAGAAGCCCTAAACTGACACCCTAAGACTGATGTCTTTTTGAATGTTTATCTGTTGGGATGCAGTGCCAAGCTCACTAAACATCAGGGTGGATGCTGGTCATCAGCATAATTTATTTTCCAATTAACCCATGGCTTTAGGTCTTACCTTTAGGTCTATTCCTGTATATGCAATGTACTTTGAACGAGGCATTAAATCAAAATGGCTAATGGCAAAATTGCTAATGCATGTTCCTGCACTGAATCATCATTGGACGTCATAACAAACTTTGTCATTTTTCATCGAATGTTATTATTATTATAAATATAATCTCTGAAATGACTTCACAGAGACAGTCCCCCTTTACCTTTTTGTTCTTGTGTCCTGTATTATTTGAAAATAACCCATTTTACTTTCATAATATGCAGTATTAATGTTTCATGTATATTTAATGCGTTACAAATTAAATAAATGTGTATACACTAATGTTCAAAAGTTTGGGGTCGGTAAAATTTAATAAAAGTTATTTGGGAAGTTTTTAAGTTCACCCAGGCTACATTTAATCAAAAATCCAGTAAAACGGTAATATTGTAAAATAACTTAAAAAAAATGTTTATTGTGAAATATTATAATTTAAAATATCTGTTTGAATATATTTTATAATTTAATTTATTACTGTGATGGCAAGCTGAATTTTAAGCAGTCTTTGTGATCCTTCAGAAATAATTCAAAAATCCCGATATGGTGCTGCTCAAGAAACATTTTGTTATCAAAAACAACATTTGTTATCAATTTTGAAAAGAGTTGTTCTGATTAATATTTTTATTATAGATATATTTTTTATAAAAAGCATTTATTTTTATCTTTCTATTCATCACAGAACACAAATAAATTTTATATATGTAATGTTTTTTAATAAAAAAATATGTGTATATATATATATGAAATGTTTTTTAACAAAAAAAGTAATTTTTATCACTGAACCCAAACTTTTTAACATTGTAAATAAATATAAATAAAATGTAAAATATTTACTCAATTCTCAAATTATTTTAGTTTCACAAAATGTTTAATATCCATTGACAAGGCTGTCATCAGAC
Organism: Rhinichthys klamathensis goyatoka; assembly: GCF_029890125.1. NCBI lineage: Eukaryota > Metazoa > Chordata > Actinopteri > Cypriniformes > Leuciscidae > Rhinichthys > Rhinichthys klamathensis. The sequence goes on from NW_026606637.1 coordinate 3,300,312, forward strand.
TTTGGAACTGACACAAGATGCCACAACAAGGTTAGTTGGCCAAGTGTCATGGTTATCAGCCAATGCAGATAATCTTAAAACAGACAGCTATTGGATGATTAATAAGCCTGAACTGTAGAACAGCGTATTTAATATTCAAGCGTCTACCTGATCATCTTGGGGGGGGGGAAACCCCCACAGGAAACTCAATCATAAACTCAGAAATCACTGTAACAGGTGCACACAGAAATGATTTTATTCAAATGTTGTTGGCATGTAGATCTGCTTCAAGAATTACCTGTTAAGTTAGTGAGGCACTCGTGTCTCTCAGCTAACCACAAAATTTTGTCGCAGTTCATAATCTTGCTAAATTATAAAGCTGTGAAACAATTACTGTACATAAATTGTAAGAGATTTTTTTTTTTTGGCTGACAAGGAAAAGTATCCTAAAGGTGTTTAAAATGTTTGACATTATCCAACAAAATGATGAAATTATAAAAATTGTTGCATTCATAAATGTATATTAATTATCTTATTTGACAAAAAACTAAATCGTGTTTGAAGAACATGTAAAAAAATGTGTGGCATATTAAAAATTGTAATTGAAACAAATGTATTAATGCACATTTGCTGTTTCCAAATGTTTTTAGTGAATTTTGAGTAAATATTGCATGCATAATCTATTGACAACACCTTGGTAGATTCTGGATCTGAGCTAACCCACTTTTGCTGTAAAATGGCAGTCACAATTAATTAAGCAGATTTTGCCCTACTTTCTGCAATAAACTAAATATAAACAAGCATTAGAACTGACTATGATGAAATAATTTACATAATCTCAATTTCAGTTTAAGTGAAGAACTTTCAAAGGAGTGTTTTTTTTATACATATATCATATATGCCATCCATGTTATGGAAGTGCTATGTTTAGGTAATGCTTTGTTGCCTAAACTGGTTTGTGTGCACATTTGAGTTTATCTTGACTTTAATTTCATGGCATTTGATTGGCAGGCATTGTTTATGCTCTTCATCCTGGCCTACATCCACATTGCGTTCTCCCGCTCTCCAATCAACTGCCTGGAGCATGTGCGGGAGAAATGGCCCCGCGATGGCATCCTGCGTGTGGAGATCCAGCGCAACTCCAGCCGCGCACCCATCTTTCTTCAGTTCTACGAGACGGAGGGAATCCAGGGGCTCGTGAAGGAATCGGAGGACGACGGAAGTGAAACCAGACAGCCAATGGTGCCGGCAGACGCTGAAGAGGAGGAAGAGATGACCATGGAGATGTTTGACAACAGCACAGTACGGGTGAGTTTAACAGGAAACCAAGGATTGAGAGCCAAGCATTAAAAGGAAAAAAATCAATAAAAAATTGAACATTTATTTGACTTATCGTTTCCTAACTAATTTTTTGTCATGTTTTCTGTGAAACACTAGAGGAAGAGCTCTTTTCTATACAATGAAATATAATTAATTAATGTGAAAATAAGAGAATATAGCATGCAATATACCAAACAGTGAAATAACAATCATTTCTAATTTAATTAAATATTTATATTAATTGAAATTATTGTATGTTATTGTAGTTGTAATTTAAATAATATATTATAATGTGTCACTTTTATTATTATTATTTATATAACATTAACTCCAAATAACAATAACTTAAACTGAAATAATTAGTTAAAATAATATAATATCAGGGTGGCCGCGGGTCCTTAAAAAGTCTTAAAATGTCTTAAATAAAGTTTTCCTAATAAAAAGCCTTAAAAAGTATTAAAATGTCTTAAATTCAGATTCGATGGGTCTTAAATATTTCTGGTCACATTACCGCTAAAATTTCTCCTGTCTGACGGACCCAATGTCCGTCAAATAACCAGCGAAGCATCGAATCGCGAGAATGATTCTGATTTTATTACATAAACAGCGATTGATAATGATTGTGTATTTCTGGTAGCGCTGTTGAGACTCGCCTGTCTTTGTGAGAGATTTTATAGTGATAAATTAAAACAAACGAGCATAACAGCACAATGAAAAAACTCACTGAAGAAACATACTGAGGTAAAAATTCACATATGATATAGTAACATAACATGACGGGAGCTATTTTGCTGAATATTCTCACGATTGCAAATGTAACATTGATTTTAGTTCATTAAACAAGTAGTTAATATTAAATTACTTAGGTCAGGCTAAACATTAAATTAGGGCTGTCAAATGATTAATCACGATTAATCACATCCAAAATAAAAGTTTTTTTTACATAATATATGTGGGTGCACTGTGTATAATTATTTTGTATATATATAAATACACACACATGCATGTATATTTAAGTAAAAAATATTATTTATATATAAAATATTTATATTTATATATAATATAAATTATATATAAATCTATATACAGTATATACATGAAAATATTTCTTAAATATATACAAGCATGTGTGTGTATTTATATATATAAAATAATTATACACAGTGCACCTACATATATTATGTAAAAAAAACTTTTATTTTGGATGTGATTAATCACGATTAATCATTTGACAGCCCTACATGTAAGCAATAAGGTACGAGAGGCTGTGCTGTATCGTGAATAAGTAACGGCTGAAGGGCGTTGTTAGGCACGACGCGAAGCGGAGTGCCTGCAACCCCTTCAGCCGTTACTTATTCACGATACAGCACTTGCCTCGAGTACCTTATTGCTTTTATAAAACGGTTACCACACAATATTAAAGAAAAAAAAAATTATTAGTGGAAATTTCATGGAAGTTAAATCAATAAAAGCATTAAAAGCATTCCTTCCGCTAGAAAAAAAATAGTCCCTGACCGTGAACAACAACGTTCCAATGTGTAATATGCATGAAAGCTCAAATAAAAACAACAAACCGTTCTCAAACTTGTCTCATTCTTTTTATTTTTTACAACACAATATTTGTGAAATTTCCTCACACAAATAGGCATAGCTTATCTCTCAGCATGAGAAAACGTTTACTTTTTTGTTTATTCCGTTATTTTCTCTCTGCACTAAACTAAATATTTACATAGCCTATAAATAAAAACACAAGGGCACATATTTTGATAGATAACAGTTAGGTCTTTAATCTATTTTATTAATGTTATCAATTCAGTTATTAAAATGCTGCCTAACAAGAGATTCTTTTTTATTGTTGTTTATTTAAATTTATTTGAACATCTCCGTTAATTGTGCACGCATTAAATATTTGTCTCATTTCAATCGGCTCCACTGTGGTGATATTTAACGCGGTTCTCTTTAGTTGGGGCTCAGCACTGTCAGCAGTGTTTTCTGTTGCAGCAAGAATGTCGCTCCAGTGCTTTCTTTGTTTTAAGTTTGGCCTCCAGTAGCTCTGTAGTGAACTTTCACACTTATGTCCACTCACAGACATAATTTCCCTCGATTCGAGACCAGCATCGGACAATCTCTGCACCATGGTGCTGCGAAGGCAGTGATTTGTGTAAACCTTTGAGGTGCCTGCTGCTTTACAAATTCTCTGCAACATTGTTGCGAGGTAGTTCACACCCATAGGCTCTCTTGTGTACCTGCAACAGTCAAAAACGAGAAAAAACTTTAACACAACAAGATTTAACACAAATTATAAATAGCTAATATGATTTATGTGCCGCTGCGTGATCTACGTACCAAACACATTTAGAGAGGTTTTGCTTTTTGGGGTGAAGGTAAAAAGCAGGGGGGTTAGATGGCAGAAGAGAAACGTACTTCTCTAGAGAGGCAACGGGACAAAGCGGGTTCCCAGTTTGTTGGAACATGAAGCCACGCCTGCTCTCCTTATTTCTGTCATGTGGGTCCTTATGGTTTTTTGTGTCTTCATTGAAGCTCATTGTGACATACTTTACACCATTTTCGTTTGTTAAAATGCGGAATGAGTCTGGAATGAGTTCTCGGTTCCCCTCTTTTCCTCTACGTCCGAAGTGTAACTGCACGTCAAACCAGACTTTGTTAACGAGTCCTTCAGGTGTGTTAGGATTAAGCGCATCGGACAGTTTTATGGTGCTGAAATCTTTCGTAGAAATCGATGTGTGATGCTCCGTTTTATCACGACCCTCTCTTCTCATTGTCTTTACGACTCCAACGAAAACATTATTGGATGAGGTGAATTCGCTGTCTCTCATCAGACACCAGGACAAACTCAAAGGTGGATCATTCAGGAATCTGTTCACACCCGCACGTAACGCTACATAGCTACTGATCCCATATTTTTCGCCTTTGGAGCTTCTGACAGTTCCGTAGAAGTCACGGAGAAGTGCGTTGAGTTCCGTCTTGGTGATTTGTTTAAAATCAATGCTGCAACCCTTTTCACTACACCAGTCACCGAAGCATTTCACTGCCCATCGGGTTTGCTGCACGGTATTTTTTTCATTACGAGTCTTCTCGAATGTATCAATGTTACATTTCAGCACTTCAGCATGACGGTTCATATTTGTAGAAGTCTCTACAAATTGTTCCTCAAACCACTTATCCATCGTCATGCCACCTAATAAATCGAAATTTACTTTAAACATTTTAGCCTTTTTAATTCTTACGTTTTTTGTCTGTTTATGTTGATACGTGTGGTTGCTAAGGGTGTTGCTAAGGGCGCAGTGATAAATAGAACCGTTGGGTGAAGCGGTCATAGCCGTGTTTTATCGTGAATAAAGCACAGCTATTGACCAATCAGAATCAAGGATTGTAACTAACCGTTTTATAATAAATATTAGCCTACATATACGTTTGTAATATAATGTGTATTTCCATCACAGGTTTGGTCTTAAATTTGCTTAAAAAAGCTTATGTGAACGCTGTCATGGGACCCGGGTGCGCGCTGGGGTACCGAACCCGAGACTACCTGGAGGAGGTGGTCTGAGTTCGGTTGCTCCCGTGCCGCGGTTCTCGTGAATGTGAAAGCAGCACGGACTCGGGTGCGCACTTATTCAGGAAGTAAAGTGACCTGCGGATGCGTTTTAGCTTATTGTGATGTATTCAGTTAAATAAAAAACTTGTAAGGGATGATAGTGTTGATTATTTACCTTGGATACGAGCGAGAGTGAGCCTGCAGTGTATCCGTGCATTGCGCGTGAAATCAGGGCACCACATTTGGAAATCCTCTGTCTCCTCAAAAGAGTCCGTTTGCAAGGAGCAGAGGGCCACCTTATGGCCTCGTTTACACTGCAGGTCTTGATGCCCAATTCTGATTTGTTGCCTATATCCGATTTTTTTACCGTCCGTTTACACGTTCTTTAAATTGTGAACCATATCCGAGTCATGTGTTTACACTTGACTGAAACATCGCGCATGTTTAAAGGGTTCTTCTTGCTCAGATGGACGAACGTGCAGCGATATCTCAGGACAGGTGGGAACATACAACACGATCTCATAAAAGTGAGTATCTATAGCACAAATTTTATTTCTCATGCCATTTATATGCCAAAAATAGTTTTTGCTTGTATATGATACGCACTGTAAACGTGCGTATTAAACGCCATAAAGTGCGTATCATGCACGCAAAAACTATTTTTGGCGTAAATGCCACGTGAAAAAAAAATCGTGCAATAAACGCACTTTCATGAGATCGTGGCGGGCTTTAACGAGGAGCAGTGGGTCCAAAATATTAGGATGTGCAAGCCAACCTTTGATATGTTGTGTCAACGTGTGTCCACATTCCTCTCCTACGACGACATGTTTCGTCGGGCCATCCGTCCCTTTGCAGATGCGCGTCGGGGTTTCTCTCGTCATTAAACCGTGGAGACGTAGCCTAATGCCTCGGAAAATCCGATCTGCCTGTTCACATGACAGTCGCATTGGCACATATCCGATTTACATCTGATTTATTTCCACATATGAACGAGGCCTGAAACCGATCTCGAAATATCCGAATGCATGCGTTTTTTTCCTGTTTACACTGTCATAGAACACATCCGATCTGTGTCGCATACGAGTAAAAAATCGGAATTGGGTCACATTTCACTGACAGTGTAAACGAGGCCTATGTGACACACTCACAGTAATCCTGTATTGTTCACTCAACTGCGCATAATAGCAGCGAATTAATAAAAAAACACAATATTGACCCGCGTTCTGTTTTCTATCATGCGGCGTGCACGTTTGCGATGACGTAAAATGCACGCGTCGCGAACGCACCAGGGTTCGATCAAGCGTGCCGCACAAGCCCTCAAAAGTGAAGCCAAAACGTCTCGATCGCCCCCCGGTGACCGGTCCTAGTATAGCTCATAAACCCCGCCTCCCCATGTTATTCAACGGGACGTGAGACCAAGAAAATAATTAAATTACACTTCACATATCTTTTTTCTAAAGATAGTTTCTGTCATTTACTGTAGTTTCTATCACGTTGATGTAATTTCAAGTGTTTGTTTTTAAAATAAGTTAGTTTTTAGTTAGTTATTTGATGCTATAAAAACGGTGCTGTGACATCATGATTGACAGCTGTGATTGACAGGTTCTCTGTGTGAAGTAGTCACTGAAGCACGCACAGACTTTTTTTCATAATGTTGACTATGTGTTCAGTGGTTGTATTTACCTTATTTTAACGAGGTACTGCAATCGGCAGACATTATTGGAGAGGAACGGAGCAGACAAGGCCACTTAAGAAAAGTGCAGGGCGTGTGCTTGCGATTGATTCAACGAGCGTGAGGGCGGGGCTTTGATTTCGCGGCTTTACTTCCTGCTCACGACTGCGCATGACTGGTCCCGAAAACGCTACCGCGCAGACTCAAGTTCCAATATGTCAGCGACATATCGGGACACTGGCGGCTTCAGTTCTCTCCAATGGAAAAGAGCGAAGGGGCGTCGTCCATCTTTTTTTACAGTCTATGGGTTCGATAGAATCAAGTTGAGTGTGAAACCAGACCAACGCTGCGGGGGGCGCCGGGAACAAACGCGCTCGGGCTCGGACCGCAGCAAACGAGCCCAGTGTAAAAGCCCCCTTAATGGATGAGGATTGTAACGATTGCAGTGATGTAAAGCAGTTGTGCAGTAAGCTGCATGATGCGGCAGTCCGTTATATTGATGCGGAAACAAACCATTTATGCTTATGTGCTTATTCTGAATGTGTGGGGAAACAACGACACATTTCACGTTTACGTTTACTTTCATTAAGATATAACCGTCTATGTTTACCAGAATAGTCCCCAAGATGAAGTTTTTACATAATTTTGAATTCATCTGTTCAAGCGCATTAAATTCAATTTGCGTGCTGTCTACACGGTTTTCTGGCGCACGCTTCTGATGTTTGTATTCATGAAAATTCTTGACCTGCAAAGGTCCTGTAATTTAAGGAACCACTCATTATACATAAATAAACGAAACAGTTCATGTTTTATGTACATGTACGAGTGAACAATCAGCAACCAAGAGCATGCAACAGAAGTGCTCTCTCTCTCTCTCTCTCTCTCTCTCTCTCTCTCTCTCTCTCTCTCTCTCTCTCTCTCTCTCTCTCTCTCTCTCTCTCTCTCTCTCTCTCTCTCTCTCTCTCTCTCTCTCTCTCTCTCTCTCTCTCTCTCTCTCTGTCTCTCCCATCAGTTAACGTTAATAATACATGCTTCGTTTTACTTTCTTTGCCATTGACATATCTGACAGAACTACAAACTTTCTACTGATGTCTGTGAAAAAGGGATGCGCTTGACAAGCTTGCGTGTCTGTGCCCCTGCCTGCTTAATCCACTGCGCGTTTTCCACGTATCAGCTCATGTACCAAAGCTATATAGATATTGCTATCATTTGTATAATGTTCCACTAATTAGATCCATTTACTTAGACGGCCTTCTCTTTTCTCTCCATTATACTCTCTGTTGTCAGTGTTTCTTTGCCTGGACACAAACACTGTGCACACACACTGCGTGGTATCGGTTGTTGGTATACGAGTACACGAGCACAGTATCAGGCCGATACTAGTATGGGTATCGGTGCATCCCTACTTTGCTGGATATAGAAAATGATGACAATGAACGTGTTAAACAAGATAAATGGTGTATGCATAATTTCACGATTATTTCACGATAAGTGTGCAATTAACTGCGATTAATCACAGAAAAGGGTGAATAAAAAAAAAAATCTATTTTTAATAAATATAATGTATAGTAAATAAATCACTTTTATTATTATTTTATAAAATGTATTTTGTATATATATATATATATATATATATATATATATAATATTAACTGTATCAATTTAAATAATCCTCAAACAAGTTAAATGGACTCATGGTGTTTTTTTTGTTTTTTTTTTTACTTCACAGATCTCTATAAACTGTCTTTTTATAGAAAAGTTGCATGAATATTCTAAAATATTTTTGTTTAAGCTCTTTTCTATAAAATTATGTAGAATTAATTCATGTGAAAGTAATAGAATAGCATGCAGTTGCCTAACAGTAAATTAATATTATTTTTTTATTTGTATATTATTTAATTAAATAATTGTAATTTTATTAGTTCTAATGATATATTATATATACTACATCTGCTACTACTAATAATAATTATAACCACGTATTATTATTATTATTATTATTTTAACTACCAAGTTATATAGTTTGTGTGTGTCCTGACATTAAGCACTTTGGTCAACTGTGGTTGTTTTTAAATGTGCTATGATATAATAGCACTTGATATAAATTATATAGAATGTATTATATATAATTTTAATTACACAATTTCAGTTTGGTCCTCATACAAGGTAGTAATTACATGAATATTCTTGAAAAAGCATTATGGGTGCTCCTTGGTAAAGAATTGCTTGGAATGTCATGATGGTCAGTAAATTATACAATATAATTTTTTGTGAATCATTCCATTAAAAAGGCCACCCTTCTTCAGATCTTTCTGACAGTGCCCTCTCTCTCTCTCGCTCTCTCTATCGCTCTCTCTATCGCTCTCTTTATCGCTCTCTCTATCGCTCACACACAAATGCAGTTTGAGCTGGACATCGAGCCGCGGCTGAATCCATCGATGAGCAGCGGTGTTCATGGCTCCAGCCTGAATGAATCCCAGGATCTGTCCTTCAGCCAGGCCCCCTCTAAAGGTATGCAGCCGCTGAGGGAGACTGTCTCCGAGATTGAGATGCTAACTCGAGCAGGTAAACATCTCAAATACGCCCCACTCCGTAGCCATCTGGTCCTTCTCCTCTTCCTCCTGTGTGAATTCATTCCCTCTCCTCCCTCCATCCAGTGCAGCCCTCCTCGCTTCCCCTGGTCAGATTTCCTTTCTATTCCCACATTCCTTTATGACCTTACCCTTTTATAAGGCCACATGTGCTGCGTCACACACCAATGACTGTAGTAAGATATAATATATAAGTGTCTCTAATTCAGTACAGTACAAATGAGTTATTTTTTTGTTAAATTGAATTTCTTTCTTCTGTTGAACGCAAAGGAATATATTTTGAAGAACCAAGTAATATATTTTGTAACCAAGCAGTTGTGGGCACCATTGACTTCCATATTATGGAAAAAAAAATATTATGGAAGTCAATGGTGCCCCACAACTGTTTGGTTACCCATTTTCTTCAAAATATCTTCTTTTGTGTTCAACAGTAAAAGGAACTCGTACTGGTTTGGAACAACTTGGGGTGAGTAAATGATGACAGAATTTATTTTGGGGTGAACTATCCCTTTAAAAGGACATTTATGAAACATTTTTATTTTGCATATTTAATATTTTTCTGTAACTAGAAAAGATTGATGACAATATAATCAGTGTATATATTTTTTTGTTTTAATACAAAAACTTTATAACATTCTACCATTGGTGTGAAGTGACGGATTTTAAGATTAATGGTAGAACTTCTGAATTCAGTGAAATGTTGTCAGCGTTGATCAGTTTTTGTTTTTGTGCAGTGTGGCCCCAAGAAGAGTATATTGTGGAATATTCTCTGGAATATGGTTTCCTTCGGCTGTCCCAGGCCACACGTCAGCGACTCAACATCCCTGTTATGGTGGTGACCCTGGGTGAGTACATCACACCTTCCAGGACATCAACAGAAAACCTGCCCATACCCACAATCCTCTTTTTCCACAAAATAGAATATTCTTGGTAATGTTCACCCACAAAATTTAAATTGTAGTTGTTTACTGACCTTCATGCTGTTTGAGGGATAGTCCACCCAAAAATTTCTAGTCGACTAGTAGTCGTTCATTTAAGCGATTAGTCGACTAATCACATGTTTATATTATCAATTGACTTCCATTGTGTGGACTAAAAATACAGTGGAAGTCAATGGGAACTGAGCATTCTTCAAAACATTATATTTTGTGTTCCGCTTTAGAAAGTAAGCCATACAGGTTTGGAACAACATGGGTCAGTAAATGATGCTCGAATTGTTTTTTGTTTTGTTTTTCCAGTGGACTATCCCTTTTAACACCCCAGTCCTCATTGCATTTCATAGTATTGAATAGGGTTGCAGGATGATATTCTTCAGAAAGTCACTTTTGTTTTTCATGAAAAGGTCATACAAGTTTTCAATGATATGAGAGTGAGTAAAAAAAAATGCCATAACAATTAATTTTTTTGGTGAACTGTTCGAATAAGACAGACATACAGGGGTTGGACAATGAAACTGAAACACCTGGTTTTAGACCACAATCATTTATTAGTATGGTGGAGGGCCTCCTTTTGCGGCCAATACAGCATTAATTCGTCTTGGGAATGACAGATACAAGTCCTTCACATTGGCCAGAGGGATTTTGAGCCATTCCTCTTCCAGAACAGTGGCCAGGTCACTGATGCTGGTGGAGGAAAATGTTTTCTGACTTGCTCAGTCCATTGCAGCCCAAAACATCATTGATCCACCCCCGTGCTCACTCTGGGCAGCAACAATCCGGGTGTGAAGCCTCATTGGGGCTCTTCCACACCGTAACTCTCACGGATGTGGAAAAGACAGTGAAGGTGGACTCATCAGAGAACAATACATGTTTCACATTGTCCACAGCCCAAGATTTGCTCTGTTGGCACCAATAAAACCAACATTTGGCATTGCCACGAGTGACCAAAGGTTTGACTATAGCAGCTCGACCATGAAAAGTCTCTGTGGAGCTTTAGACGAACAGTTTTGGTTGAAACAAGAGAGTCGAGTTCCGCATTTAATTCTGCAGTGAGTTGGACAGTTGTGGTTTTATGTTTTTTGGATACAATCAGGGTTAGTTCCTCGATATCCCTTTCAGACAGATTCCTGTTGCGTCAACACAGTTACTCCTGTTGGATGTGGTTCGTCTTATGTGGTGGTATGCCATCATTACTCTGGATACCATAGCTTTCGATACACCGCAAAGACCTGCTGTCCATGTTACAGATCAGCCAGCAAGACGCACACCAAAACTTTATCCTCTTTTGAACTCTGTCTCCCATTATGTTGTGGGGATTGCAATATTTTATGTACAGCTGTGCTATTGCTCTGCTGATTCAACCTTTAAACTTCTGCAGTTTTATTGTCCAACCCCTGTATTTAACTTTTTTTTTTTTTAAGAAATGCAGTGCCAGTTAGTACTGTTGTGTTAGTAACCAGAATCTCTCTCGGTCTGTCTGCAGACCCCATGAAGGATCAGTGCTTTGGAGATGGTTTCAGTCGCTTCCTCCTAGACGAATGCCTGGGTTATGACGATATCCTGATGTCCAGTGTGAAGGCTTTAGCAGAGAATGAGGAAAACAAAGGTAAATTAGAAGTTCTCTCTCTCAGAAAATTTTTTTCTTTTGATGAAGGTATAACTATGACATGAGAATGTGATTTGCTTGTTTTTAGGGTTCTTGAGAAATGTGGTCTCTGGAGAACACTACCGTTTTGTCAGTATGTGGATGGCTCGTACCTCGTACCTAGCAGCCTTTGTAATCATGGTTATCTTTGTGAGTACTTTACTTTAACTGCCTCTGCATTACAGACTAGAGTGCTTGTTAGTGATTGGATTGTAGGTGTGATGTCATCACATTAGTTCAGTTTCTGCATTTAGGTAATTAGTCCTCAATTTGTTCATTCTCATGACTTTTTGTGAGTGGAACATTAGGTGAAATTTTAACAATGTTCTAGTTACTTTTCCCCCCACGCAATTACAATGAATGTTCACTAAAATATCCTAAAAACTAAAATATCCTAAAAAGTGACCCACGTGCAATATTCTGAATTTTCTGTTATATGATTGCTTTAAGATAGAAGCTTGTGACATAATCATTAGTGAGTTTGGGGAAAGAATGATTAATTCACGAACGTGCAGTACAGTAAATAACCAAAATTTTGATCTGTTTTTCACTTGACTCACATTATCATATAACTTCAGAAAAGTCACATGGACAACATTTAACATGAAATGTGTTTAATGCTTTTTGGAGCTTGATAGTCCAGTGTTGTAATTCACTTTCATAATCTAAAAAAAAAAATGATCAGGATATTCTTCAGAAATTGACTTTTTTAGGATTCATTAAATATAGAAAGTCATATGGGTGGGTAAATGATGACAGACCTGTCATTTTTGTGTGGACTATTCTTTTGAGTCACTTGGACCATGGAGAGATGAGTCTTCAATGTTAATACGACACTGAATCAAATGCAAAATTCCATCATCCACAAGTCTTTTTTGTTTCTCTTTCAGACCCTGTCCGTTTCCATGCTGCTGCGGTACTCACACCACCAGATTTTTGTCTTTATAGGTAGGCTCCCATCAGCCTCTCAGATCTTTACCACTGCATCAGCATCTATGATCATGTTCCAAGATGAAGTTCATAAAAAAGCCAATTTTTAAAAGGTCCATCTCTCTGATTTCCTCTGTCTCAGTGGACCTTCTCCAGATGTTGGAGATGAATATGACCATTGCCTTCCCTGCCGCCCCTCTTCTCACTGTCATCCTAGCTCTTGTGGGTAGGTAGAGATCACTGCTGAGGTTTTGGAAAAATGTTCTCATATCTGTTTGTGTCTCCTATCAACTTGATGCCTGATCTGTTAATTTATTGACATCATACTATAATCACATGATAGTTTCTTATCAAAACATTTTATGAAGGTTGTTTGGAATTAAATGCCTCTTTTTGATCCTGTCTGTAGGGATGGAGGCCATAATGTCTGAGTTTTTCAATGACACAACCACTGCCTTCTACATCATCCTCATTGTTTGGTTGGCGGACCAATATGATGCCATCTGCTGTCACACCAACACAAGCAAGCGCCACTGGCTTAGGTATGTTACCTCACCAACACAGGTAAATGCCAATGGTAGGGCTGGGTATCGTAACAAAATGTTCGATACCGATACCGATACCGATACCTTGACTTCGATACCGGTTCCTGAACGATACTTTTTTCGATACCAATTTTGTGTAACCAGTTTTAACAATATAACATTACCTAATTTTTTTTCTTTTTCAGTTTGTTTACTTTTTTACACTCATATTTTGGCTTTGAAACGATATCTATTGTGAAAAATGCTATACAAATAAATGTGAATTAAATTAAATATAGGCTACTGGGGGGCGGGATACTGTAGCCTATATGCCTCGCGCTCAGCACGTGAAGCTTGCCGCAAAGCACTGGCAAAAGTAGCCTAATGATTATGGATGTGGAAACAATAGCAAGGAGATATTTTAATTATTTATTAATGAACAAGTGTTTACTAATGGTTTGTTCACACCGAAAGCGAATTTAATTATTTGTGCGAGTAGATTACATACAAAGTCAATGCAAAGACGTGAATAGACGCATCATTCGCGCCGGGCGTCGCGAATGATGCGTTTGCCGCGAACGTCTTCCGCGCAAGTTGAACAATTTGAACTCGAGCGGAAGATTTAAGCGTCTGACTAGACGCGATATACGCGTATTTGACGCTCTATTCGCGTTCGGTGTGAACACACCATTACTCTCAAGTGTATTCTGTGCGCTTCTAACACACACACACACACACACACACACACACACTACAGCCTCACGTGCGACGAGCCGCGTCTCTGGGCAGCCGCGTAAACTAGTGTTTTTTCCGCCACAGCCAATCATACTGAATGCTTATTGTTTCACTGACGTTGACGAGATTAACCACTTAGGTACCGAAATTTGGTACCGAAAAACAAGACATGTTTCGATACTCGGTAGTATCGAGGCAATTCGGTCGGTACCTAAAAAGTACCGAACTCGGTACCCAGCCCTAGCCAATGGCTCAGACTGTTCTGATGTTTTACATTCATTTTGCATTTACATTTATGCATGTGGCAGACGTGTTTATACAAAGCGTCTTGTATTGCATTGAAGATATACATTTTATCAGTTCATGCATTCCCTGGGCAAGGGACCGTGGCAATGCTAGCTCCATTCTCTACTGTTTGAGCTAAGGAAAGCTGCAGAAGGTTTACAGCTTGATTAGTTTCACACAGACTTGAATTCATTGTGCTTAGTAGGGCCCTATAAACTTCTGATTTATTTTTGCCCAAATTTCATTTAACTTTTTTCAATTTAATGGTTGAATTAAATGTAAAATAAATTGTTGTTAAATTGTTGATTTCAATTAATTAGACATGACTTTTATTAAGTTCAACAAAAAAAGTAATTTTTAGGACCCTATGAATACGAAGTTCAGTTTTATTTTTCCCAAATTGTGTTTATGAATCAAAAAGAATGTCTAATTAATTGAATTCATACAACTTTAACAACTTAATTCATACAATTCTTTTTTTAACACTAATAGGGCACTATGAAGCGTTTACATTTATTATTTTTTTTAGAGGAAATAATTTTAGAGGAGGTTTTAATTTTCCTGGATTTATGATTTAATACAAATTTATCAAAAACAGTGATAATCAAATGAAGGCATAACAGATTTTTAAAAAGATTATATAAATTTGTAATGTAATCAAATGAAAATTAAACAATGCCTTTTTTGGCAAACAAAATGCTGTACAACAGTGGTTCACTGTTCAAATTAAAACATGGAAGAAAAATTATTCCTTAAAGTTTTCTTAATTGTATTATTATTATATAATTACTTTGAGAGGTACATTCTACTGTACAATAGCAATATACATTGTGCTCCAAATTATAATGCAAGTGACATATCACTGTGATTTCACTACAATACACATTCAGTTTGTTTTATTTCTAATATCTTTTTAGATAACTGGAATCAATCTCAGGCAGGTTCGTTAAATAGTTTGCCAGGTCTTCTTGGGTAAATGGAAATCCTTCTTAAAGAGGTCATTCCACATTATTAAGCAAGTCACAGTTCTCATGCAACATGGAAGAAAGAAATTTCTTAAGATTAAATGCTTCAATGTCTTGTAAAAGGCATGAAAACAACTGATATTTTGTGAAAACTGAATAGAGTCAAAAGATTTGTCAGTGATTTAGAGCACAGAACTCGGTCAGATAAAGACTTAAGTAAAGTTTTTGTCTAACTAATTAATTGTATTAATAGGGCAGCTATTAAAAAAACCCACTGTTGAGCAGGAAACGGGTATTTGAAGCCACTGGTGTCTCTGGAGTCCCAAGAACTCCATGCAGGCTGACAGTTGTGTATAAAGTTGCATTTCAGCCACCCCTGACCAAAGCTCACAAAGAGAAACATTTACATTGTGTTTTGAATAAGGTTGTGTAAGAATGTTCAATCTGTAATTATTATTCGAATTTTGCTTCATATGCTGCTTTGCTGTCCGTAAATGCAGTGATATCCTAAGTACGCAAACTAAAACTCACAGTTATAACTGAATACACTGGATGGCGCTGTGGAGCTTGTTAACAAGTTGATTATATTTGATCACAGAATGTCATCATCTGCCTCTAGGCACAGCAAAGTATGGAATTACATTGATCAAAATGATTACTTTTGATCAAATGGATCAACATTGTGTGATACTGAGTTATCATAAATATCACCATCATGAAATCCAAACACCAGTCGAATGAGGAAAGACAGCTGTCCATCACTGCATTCACGAGTAGATTATATGATAGCAAAATGATCTCGAGACATATGCTTCCTTTAAGTTTCGACGGAGGAGACGGGTTTAAGGACAGAAAACACAAAGCACTGTAAGAAACTTTGCTTGGCACACTATCTTTGTGTCCCTGCAACGTTTGTCAGCGGAGCCCATTTTCTCTGCACCCGGCCTTATTGTTTTCAGGCTGAGGAGCCAACTTTCACCCGATCATGTGGATATTCTTTTTTTTTCTCAACATGAACATGTAAAACAATATAAACACGATAACCATTTGCTGACTCAAGTGTATACTGTATGTATACAGTCTGCCTTATTAGCTTTATTTTACTTTTGCTTTAGCTTAAATGCTTTTGTTCTGTTTTTTTGTTTACACACATTGTTTAATGTTTTCAACTAAAAGAAAATCTCAAGATATAATGTAAGCTTGTGTATATTTGCTAATCATAAGCTTGTTCAGAAATGGTGACAAAAACGTAATGATAAAAAAAAAAGTCTTAAACCTCATTCAAATAAGCATATATTCAAATATTTGTTGTTTTTTTTAGGAGGCCAAATATTTGAATACAATATATTTTGAAAAATGCCCATCCCTAGTTTTGAAATATATGAAGACTCATTTTAAAATGGTTTTAATCACTGACTAATGCCGTACTACAATGGATGGTCTAGATCAGGGATGGTCCTGCAAAGTTCACCTCCAACCAAGTGTAAACTCTGCAGGACAGTGGCAATTTAGGATCGACGTTGCCTATCCCTGGTCTAAATGGATAAATGGATTTCTGGATGATTGGTGAATGGCCACCCGGTTCCAACAATACTGTGACTTCAGCAAGGGTGATGATTTGGGCTGGAATATTGGGAAGTGAGATGGAAGGTCCCTTTAGGGTGTCAAAATGACTTCTGCAATATACTTATGTGGAGTTTATAGCTGACCATTTTCTGCTGTGGTATAAAAAGAAGAATAGTGTCTGTCTTCAGAAATAAAAGGATTTTCATGCAGGACAACGCACTATCCCATACTGCAAAAAACATTTTGGTTAGGGGTGGCAGAGGCCAAATAGCTGTTTGCTGCTCAACAGTGGCTTTTTTATTATAGCTCCCCTTTTAATACAATTCATTTGTTTGGCAGACACTTTCCTTAAGTCTGACCGAGGTCTGCTGTGCTCTAAATCACTGACAAATCTTTTGATAGTTCTCTATTCAGATTTCACAAAATATTAGTTTTTATGCCTTTTGCAAGACATTGCACTAGTGCTGCACGATTAATCAGATCGCAATCGCGATGTCAAGCCTATGTGATTATATGACGCAAAATGACGCTGCGATTTTTAAATAAAAGGGCTATTAAAGGTGAACTAAGTAACTTTTTTACCTTAACCGAACAGCTTTGGAGTCATTGTAATGTTTATATTACTGATTTCGTGTTGAATGGTGGTCGTCTCGCACCCCCCTGGTGCCTGTGAGCCGCAAAACCACCCTTGCAACTGGGCCGGCGGACCGCCGGCGGGCCGCCGGCCTCAGTGTTAGGAAGTATCGTGTGATATCAGGTCTCGCGAGGTAACGAATTGCTTTACGGCAAAAAACAGATCTGATAAAATTCTGATAAAATGAGCATCAAACAGAAATAACCCGGCGCCGTATACATGTGGTGTTGGGCGCGCGCTGCTCTTAAAGGGGCCATACCTTATTTCCACTCGTTACAGCGTCCATCCTACTGAACAGGTACCGGTGTACAGGGGGAGGGGATCCGGCCGTGAGTGCGAGCCATCTCTGCGTGAGTGCTATTCACGACAGTACAAGTACTCCACAGCGACTCTAGGGGTCGCTTTTTGACAAAAACGGAATTCCTACTTAGTGCTGCTTTAACGCAGCATCTGTTATTTTTTTGTCATCCTTTGGCTAGTGTTCCATGATCCCGCTCTTATTCATGCGAATGCTTTAAACCATTCATGCGCGACAAGTCAAAAGAGAGCACGCTGCCTGTGAATGTTTTTGACGACTCGCACGGAAAGACGCGCGCCAGTATCATGCGCATGCACAGACCGCGCGCCAGAATACAGTTCTCTTTCGCGCTTGAACGAACAATAACACACACAATTATGCCAAAATGTCATTTGTTGAGTGTCTTCATAACACAAGAGCAGTCTTATGATGGACGTAAAGTGTTGTGAGAGAATGAGGCGCGTGTGAGATCAGCGTCTCTGTCAGCAACGGCTGCCCTTAAAGGGCAAGGAGCCAATACAACTTTCTGTCAGTAAAGTTAATCAAAGAACAAGGGGAACAGAGAAAATTACTCACTGCTCTTGACTAAAGAACTTGCGTTTAATAAGGATTAGTCTATATATCATTTAGAATTTGTGCAGACTGTTTGATAACTTAATTTAATTTCTGTATATGTCCTACCTGTTAGACAGGAAGGGCACAGGTAAATATGACATTTATTATGGGTTTATGTGAGGACTGTTTTAAGTTCACTTAAATTAAAAGCTGTTATTTTTTGAAGCATGATTAATGTTTAAAAAAAATTGATAGCTTTCAATTTTAATGACGGAATCATTGGATGGCTATAATTAATGTTTAAAATGGGGGGAGGGGGTCATTTTTATCCAGACATCAATGGCTTATTGATCATTATAGATCAGATCGGTTCAGATATACTGAAATGCGTCCACATTGCAGACACGTTGCTTCAGACAAGCACGTGCAGGTCGCGGTTTCTGTTTGCGTCATCACAACACGTATTGTTTCGGTGATAAAAGTCTTTCGGTGGCCGAATATTCGGTGCATCCCTACAGCATACTCCTTTCCACATACACTCCATGCTCCCCACAGCTCCTGTACTACTATCCTTTGGAAATGATCTGTTGCTTGTTGTTAATCGGAGATAGGGAAATGGGGACTGTAGGTTGACTCTACTCGGATCAGCCTATTAAAAACTCAACTGAAGTGGTGTATATTGTCTCTGTTCCAAAACTTAGTGAGCTCCCTACCTATACAGCAGGAATGCAGTTGATAAATAAGACAAGTTAGCTTTTTTGTTTGATAAATAAAATAATCTGAATGGTTCTTTGGCATAAACTACAGTAGTCAACATTTGAAGTGGATCAAAACCTTTCCTCAGAGTTATACGTGAATTTTGAACAATACCCGTTCTTGTCTTGGGACAACTTTGATTAACTTTTTTGATTGAGTTTTAAAAATCCTTGTCCGGTAGTCATAGAAGTTTATTGGTCGAAGAGAGTGGGACCAAATTCTTTATGCCTTGAAAGTATAATGTTGTTAACTTAACAAGTGGATAGAGGGTGACGTTAGAGTCGCAACGTAAGGAATATTGTTTCCGGGTCCACGCCTCTACTGTCCAAGCATAAAAAGAGGTTTATGAGCACGATTTATTCACATCACACATTTAAGCTGAACATTTAAACCCTCATATAAAGCATCTCTTGTGCTGTTTTGCAGGTTTTTTTATCTGTATCACTTTGCCTTCTATGCGTATCATTACCGCTTTAACGGCCAGTACAGCAGCTTGGCTCTGGTCACTTCCTGGCTCTTCATTCAGGTATCGTATTTCAGTTTTTTTATTTATGTAATTGGGAAATCTGTGGATTTGGATGGAATTGTTTGTAGCTCATGGGCTTTTTCGTTTTTGTCTTCCACAGCACTCAATGATCTATTTTTTCCACCACTATGAGTTGCCAGCCATCCTGCAACAGATCCGGATCCAGGAGATGCTGCTTCAGAACCAGCAGGTGGGCCAAGGAAACCAGACTGCATTGCAGGACAATCTTAACAACAACACTAGCAATGCTGCGCCCGCCGGCCAGGGTAACGCAGCCGCTAATGCGAACGTTAACGGCCAGGACCGGCAAGCTGCTCAGGATCAACCTCAGCTTGAAACCCACAACGGATTGGTGGTAAATCCCGGTCTGCCCATCGACCCATCCAGTTCTGACCTCGACTGGATGGCTGAGATTGCCATTGGCCCAGACGTTCTGTCTGTTACACACCTGGGCGAGACTCTTTTGGAGCCGGGAGGGATCCAGCAGCCAATGTCAGGTGTAACAGAGCTGTACAGTCTTAACACAGCAGGAGAGAACCAAGACGGAAACATTAGCGCAGCCAATGCTCCTGCGGTTGACATAAAGGGGCGGGGTTGCGCTCAGGGTCTGGGGCCCCCTGGTGGCGGAGGTGGGCAGGTGGAATCTGAAACGAATCCCACTTCCTCCACAATGACCTCACACACAGACTGCAGAGTTGCAGAAATGTGCATGGGTGCCACAGACTGGGACGACAAGGCAAAGAACAAAAGCGAGAGCTCGGACTCTCACTCCGCCCCAGCTTGAGTTGGGCACTCGGTCTCCACCATTCGGAACAAATGAATCCACGCTCTGCAGTCGCCACCCCTCTCTGTAAATTAATCCAGAAGGCATCAAGAGGAGAAGCTGTGATGGAGCTTTATTTAATTATTTAATAACATCCTGGAAACCTCCAACGTGAACATGAGGAGGGCAGAGGCAGACTTCCGCCATCTAGTCATATTCTTAAGAGTAAATACGCAGTGAATTGTCAAAATGATGCCATGTTGTGAGGGTGTGATAATTTGGAGACTTTACATGTGAATTATTTTTTCTTTTTCTTTTTTTCTTTTTATTTCTTTTAATACAGGGAGTATTCAGTCTGAAACGTGATGTATCGCTCAATTATGGTACTTTTTGTGGCTCCTGATTATGGAGCTACAGGTGTCAGCAGGCCGCATGAGCGGCAATCTTGCTTTAAATCCAAATACACATCACACTTTGCACATCTTGTGCGAGGGTTATTTTTGGCTCTCTTTCCATTCCTCTAATGATAACATTAACGCTGCGTACTTACAGCAGTAAAAATTCATTTAGAATGACGTTTTGGCCCCTACTACTTTCGTTCACTACAGCAAGCCACCAAAATGTTCCTTATCTAGCTCATGCCGGTGTGTTCAGGTATGCTATTATCATATGCATGGAGCAGTTTGACCACTGAATTTGATGCTATTCATGGTCAGAGTGCTCTGATGTTGATATATAGGTTGGACTGCCAGTCAAAGAAGTGGACAGGTGACGACAGAATCCTTATACTCAGAATAAGTCCTCCTTCAACATGATCCTCTTTGAAAACTGTCATGGGGTCATTTCTGTGTTTTCTAATCCTCATCAAGAGACATTTGTTCTTGTGATTAGTTTAGGCAGACGTTTTCGTCTTTTGCACGATCTCATCAGAGTCTTTGGTTTTTCTTCAGGTCAAGTCTGGCTTTGAGAGAGCAGGTGTATAGATTATTGCCTTATGCTTCTAAAACCGAACATTAACCTTGTATTTCCATCTTTAGGAAGTACATTGGTGTCGATAGCCTTACCAGAGGCTTCAAAGCCAGTAGAGAAAAAAGTCATGGGACAGGACAACTGAAGCAAGAGTAAACTTGTCGTTACTTTTAACAGATATTATTTAGAATTAGACGTAAGCAGTGAATGTCAGACTGTTATATTCACAGCTTTGCGGCCCTTCAGCTAAAGTCACTGATCCATAAGTCCATTGTCTTTTCATATTCTGCTTTTGTTGTGGTTTGTCCATGTGTTTGACTTGAGAAGATCGGTGGCTGTCCAATGACAGGACAAGTTTGTTGATCTACATGACCATGTGTACAATCTTTACTAAAAGCAAGAGAACAAATAAAGAAATATCTTGTGTTGTGACTGTGGATGGGGGAAGGTCATTTAAAGGCTATGCAACAATATGGCAGGCTTCCAGGCTCTGGAATTTTTCTTTTTTCTTTTTTTTTTTTTCAATTCAAATTGTGCAATATTTTGTGAGGCTCAGATCCATAAAGGATTCCAGGTCTAAAAGAGTGATTTATGGTTTTATGATCAGTTCCTCATTATTATATATTTTTTCCTGTGCCTATTTGCCATTGTCAGAGGAAGCGGATGATTGTAGTGTTTAGATTGTGTAGGATGTCTAGACAGAATCTGGAATTAAAAATTCGCAGTTCTGTGATAAACTCGATTCCATGTCATTCAAATGTATTTAACTGTAATGTTTAAAATAACTGCATAAAGAGACAAAATTAATTTCCATTTTGAACCTTTTGTTTGTGGTTATTTTTTATATCTTTCAGGCATGTTCTATAAATAGGGTACATATTAATTGTTTTAAACGCAAATTGTCTGTACCCGCCGGAGGTCAAATTAATTGTTGGATCAGGAAAAAATAAAACCATTTAAAATATTTATTAATATTAATTCAAATATTTATTGTTACTGCATATTGAAATATTTACTGTTATTGCAGAAACCTCATTGTGACGTTTTCCACAACATGGTGAGATGACAAGTGAATAAGGATACTACACATATTTTAGCATTGATTAAATTTCATCAGTTACTACAAACCAACATTTGGCTTTTTGATTTTACTTTTGTAACCTATTCATGGAAAGTACCTTCCTCCTTTGCTTAAGAAACTGCAACATAATGCTTAAAGCTCACAGAAAGTGTCATGCGATGTATTTTTCAAAGTTGCGGTTCTGTATCATATACTTGAGAGGTATTGTAAGCACAAATAAAACTACTTTTTCAAATAACGGGAAATTTTACAAACCAACATTTGACTTCAGTTGAAATTTATTTAGGCTTTTAAATTTGCAACTCTGTTACCTCCATTTTAAAGTGATATCTATATAAACTAAATGGACAAAAGTATTGGGACACCTCTTCATTATAGAATTCAATCGGACCCATTGCCAAGGGTGTATAAAATCAAGCTTCTAGTCATGGAAACTGCGTTTACAAACATCTGTGAAAAAAATGGGCCCTCCTGAGGAGCTCAGTGAATTCATATCAAGACATTTTGGACAATGCTAGGCTTTTAACTTTGTGGGAACAGTCTGGAGAAGGCCATTTTCTATTCCAGTAGGACTGTGACCCATTGCACAAACCAAGGTCCATAAAGACATGGTTGGATGAGTTTAGTGTGGAAGATCTTGACTGGCCCAAAGATAGCCCTGACCCAAATCTCATTGAACACCTTTAGGATGAACTGAAATGGAGATTGCGAGCCAAGCCTTGTCTTCCATCTTCAGTGTCTGACCTCACATATGTTCTACTGGATGAAAATCCCACAGAAACACTCCAGAAATCTAATGGAAAGCCTTCCCAAAAGAGTGGAAGCTGTTATAGCTATAGGGGGGACACTAACAGTTTTAAGGCGGTAGACAATTAAGTGAAGTGAAGTGACAAGACATGAAGGCCAAGTATGGTAATCTGTACTCAGAATTTGTCCTCTGCATTAAACCCATCTGACTGCAGATATCTATATATACACTGAACAAAATTATAAATGCAACACTTGTTTTTGCCCCCATTTTTCATGAGCTGAACTCAAAGATCTAAGACTTTTTCTATGTACACAAAAGGCCAATGTTTGACATGTCCGGTGAGTATGCTGGCAATGCAAGAACTGGGATGTTTTCGGCCTTCAGGAATTGTGTACAGATCCTTGCAACATGGGGCCGAGCCTTATCATGCTGCAACATGAGGTGATGGTCGTGGATCAATGGCACAACAATCGGCCTCAGGATCTCGTCACTGTTTCTCTGTGCATTCAAAATGCCATCAATAAAATGCATCTGTTTGTTGTCCATAACATACGCCTGCCCATACCATAACCCCACCGCCACTAGGGGCTACTCGATCCACAACGTTGACATCAGGAAACCTGCTGTGGTGTGGCGTCACGCTGGTGTGGTTACACGTGGTCTGCGGTTGTGAGGCCGGTTGGATGTACTGCCAAATTCTCTGAAACGCCTTTAGAGACGGCTTATGGTAGAGAAATGAACATTCAATTCACGGGCAACAGCTCTGGTGGACATTCCTGCAGTCAGCATGCCAATTGCACGCTCCCTCAAAACTTGCAACATCTGTGGCATTGTGCTGTGTGATAAAACTGCACATTTTAGAGTGGCCTTTTATTGTGGCCAGCCTAAGGCACACTTGTGCAATAATCATGCTTTCTTATCAGCATCTTGATATGGCACACCTGTGAGGTGGATGGATTATCTCGGCAAAGGATAAGTGCTCACTAACACAGATTTAGACAGATTTGTGAACAATATTTGAGAGAAATAGCCTTTTGTGTACATAGAAAAAGTCTTAGATCTTTGAGTTCAGCTCATGAAAAATGGGGGCAAAAACAAAAGTGTTGCGTTTATAAGATTGCTTTATTAATAATCTTCCTGATCAGTTTCATCATCTCAACATCCCGGATAGCTTAGAAGAACTTGATATTGCAACAGAAACTTGTAACTCTCTCTTTCCCAGCACTTTAGACACAGTTGCTCCGTTGCGCTTAAAGAAGATTAAAGAAAACAGTCCAATGCCGTGGTACAACGAGCACACCCGGGCCCTTAAAGGGATACTCCACTTTTTTTGGAAATAGGCTCATTTTACAACTCCCCCAGAGTTAAACTGTTGAGTTTTACCGTTTTTGAATCCATTCAGCCGATCTCCGGTTCTGGCGGTACCACTTTTAGCATAGCTTAGCATACATCATTGAAGTGGACAAGACCATTAGCATTTCTCAAAAAAAAATGACCAAAGGGTTTCGATATTTTTCCTATTTAAAACTTGACTCTTCTGTAGTTACATCGTGCACTAAGACCGACGGAAAATGTAAAGTTGCGATTTTCTAGGCTGATATGGCTAGGAACTATACTCTCATTCCTGCGTAATAATCAAGAAACTTTACTGCCGTACCATGAGTGCAGCAGGCGTAATGATATGACGCAGCGCCTGAAAATAGGCTACCTTCCGTCAACACCATAGAGGTCAACACAACGGAACTATTTTCAGGCGCTGCGTCATATCATTACGCCTGCTGCTCTCATGGTACGGCAGTAAAGTTTCCCATAATACAGCGAGGGAGAAGAACCACATGAAACTATGCAACTATATATTTTTTCTAACAGGGTAGTAAAAGTTTAGCTGGCTAAATATGAGCTGTTACTGTGGCTGAGCTGGTTAAAGTGTAAAGCCTTGTTTAAACTCGACGCGTCCGCATGAGCCCAAAGGTGCGTGCGGCAAAAATGACATGATTGTAACAGCGCGCGCGCCTCCGCATCCCCTAGACACCACTTACTACACACAATAGGCTTTTTTTCTCTGATTTTGAAAACTCTTCGCGATCGACTTAAAATGCTTCCAAGATCGACTTGTCGACCGCAATCGACGGATTGGTGATTCCTGTAACATACTGTTTTACGGTCAATGACAAGAGTACTAATCAGCTGTCTCACGAACGTAACCAGCACATTTATCCCCACATAGCAAAGCCATAACACAACGAGGGAGAAGAACTAAGTTACATGAAACAATCCAACTACATATTTTACACCACTGACAAGGGAAAAGTCACTACTCACGGCGTCTATGGCTAGCTTCTAGCTTTCTGCGGCTTCTCTTTCAAGGTAGTGACGAAACGCGCTCAGTAGCGCTGTGTGTTCGCGTTCGGCTACGGTAGAAACACAATACGGTAGAAACGTCACAATATGTCGACCTTCATAGGGGGTGCCCACGGTTATGAAGATATAAATGTCTCATTCTAAGGTAATAAAAACATTACGGTTTATTAAGTAAGTTCTTTATACACCACTGAAAACATAGTTATGGATGTCATATTGCATTTCTGTTAATAGATACTCAAAATTTTTACACACTGCACCTTTAAGAGAGCAGCCAGAAAAATGGAGCGCAACTGGAAGAAAACTAAACTAGAGGTATTTCGGATTTCATGGAAGGAGAGCTCGATTGCTTACAGAGAGGCTTTAAAAGCTGCTAGATCTGCTTATTTTTCAACCCTATTAGAAGAAAATAAACATAATCCTAGGTATTTATTTGAACAAGTGGCTAAACTAATGAAAAATAAAGCTTCTAGCCCAGAAGTTTCTAAGCAACACAGCAGTAATGACTTTATGAACTTCTTCACTTATAAGATGGATAATATCAGGGACAAAATTATAACTATGCAACCATCTACTACAGTATTGCATCAGGGAGTGCATTGTAGTTTCCCTGAGGAAAAATTTTATTCATTTGTTGCTATAGGAGAGGAAGACTTTTGCAAACTCGTTAAATCATCTAAATCGACAACTTGTATGTTAGACCCTATACCAACTAAGCTACTGAAAGAGATGCTTCCAGATGTCATAGATCCTCTTCTTAATATTATTAATTCGTCTTTGTCTCCAGGATACGTACCAAAAACCTTTAAGCTGGCTATGATTAAACCGCCTGTTAAAAAAACGCAATTTGATCATACTAAATTAGTCAATTACAGGCCAATCTCGAATCTGCCTTTTCTGTCAAAGATATTAGAAAAAGCAGTATCCTCACAACTGTGTTCCTTTCTTGAAATAAATGATATCTGCGAGGATTTTCAGTCCGGATTTAGACCGTACCATAGTACTGAGACAGCTCTCATCAGAGTCTCAAATGATTTGCTCTTATCATCCGATCGTGGTTGTATCTCTCTATTAGTGTTAAGGCCTGTTCACACCGGGACGAATTTCGCGCGTGATATTCGCCGACGTTTAACGCCTCGTGACTAAACAAAGGGCGCCAATGTGAGTGTGCACACCGATACGAAAAACACCTCGGGTTCGTTTTTTTATTTTGAAAAAAACTCATCTGACCAATGAGATTGGCGCTTTTGCTCATGTGTCTGGAGCTTCTGAAGTTACAGTAAAACACAATTTGGGGGCGCTCAAACACAAAACGGTCTTGCCGAGCACACATACGTAACGGCGAAGAAGATATACGCCAAGTAGCGTCTACACTGCCGGGAAGAAATAAGACGAGGAAGATGCAAGGCAAGATGAATGTAGAGCTGCTGGTCTCGTTGGTGTCGGAACATAAAGAACTATATGACAAACGCGACAGCGACAACACAAATCTTGATAAAAGAGAATGTTAATGGAGTGGTATTGCAGAGCAAATGGGCGCCATCTAATGTCAGGGAATGAATTTGCATGTTCACTCGGCTCATCGCCAGCGAAAATCGCTTGGGTGTGAACACAAAAAACGCGTTGAAAAACGCTGCCGAATAAGGCGCGCCGATCTTTAATTAGAATTACGATTTGGTTAATTCTTTAATTAGAATTACGATTTGGTTAGGTTAATTCTTTAATTAGAATTACGATTTGGTTAATTCTTTAATTAGAATTACGATTTGGGTAGTTCTTTAAGTAGAATAATTGGTTTGAGAAAATTGGATTGGATTATTATTTGGGTAAAATAAGTTGGGGAGTGTCATATAAAAGGATTTGTTTTGTTTATTTATTTTGATTAGTGTTTTTTGGACTGGAGAGAGAGAGATAAAACCAACCGACAGTCGCACTAAATTGCTCAGATTTTGCGGTTTAGACTGCAATAAGCCATATAACTCTGTGTTAGGCTGAAGAGCGCTTAACGCTTTTTTTATTTTAGTTTCTTGTGTTTGGTGCGTCGGACGCGGGTAGACTGGTTAGCAGCTGAGCTGCATGTGGGCGTACTGAAGACTAGGTTGAGGATAATTAGTTGTTTATGTATTAGATAGATATGGGGTGGCTTTTCTTCTTGCAGTTGAAGTGTGATCTGATGAGTTATCTATTTGTTTGTTCAAATGTTCTTTTAGTAACAACAAAATAAGGCAAAAAATGGAATTGTTACAGGATTTTTTAATTGCTCCTACGATGGGAAAATTAGGGTGTCTTTCAAAAGAGCACTTATTTAAAGTAGCTGAACATTTTGATCTTGAATTAGCTTTAACAAAAAGTACTAAACCTCTCCGAGAGGCTGTAGAGGAGAAATTAAGAGAGATGTTAATTTTAACTTCAGTTTTTTAACTTCTTCCTGAAGAAGAGTTGACACCTGCAGGTATTTCGACGCCTCGTGCGTTGTTAGCGCCTATCGGGTTAACATTCGAGCAACAGTTGGAAATCCTTAGTATACAAAATAAAGAACGTGAATTGGATAGACAACTTGAATTACAGAAATTGAAAATCCAAGAGCGAGAACAAGAACGAAAATTTTAAACATTTAGAATGCTACAAAAAATGGAAGAAGCTAAATTAGAACAGGATGCAGAACGGTTAAGATTGATCGGACAAGGAAAGCTTTCTGGTGGTAATGTTGATTCCTTAAATGAGCAGGAACTTGTGGGGGCGAGTGGAAATCGAATGACAGGTTTAGTACAGATGATTAAACTCTTGCCTAAATTCAATGACCGGGATCCGGATGTGTTTTTTTTTTCTCTGTTGGAAAGCTTGGCTGAGGATAGGGGTTGGAACGATGCTGAACGTACACTCTTACTACAAAGTGTTTTGGAAGGTAAAGCTCAAGAAGCCTTCATCTCACTTTCTTCTGAAAATCGAAAGAACTATAAGGTAGTAAAAGAGTCTGTGTTAAAAGCATATGAACTTGTCCCTGAAGCGTATCGGCGACGTTTTAGGGGATGGAAAAAAGACGAGCGTAAAAGTGGCAAGGGAATTGGCAAGTCTTTTTAATCGTTGGCGTACATCATTGTGTTAGTACATTTGAAAAGCTTTCTAATCTAATAGTTTTGGAGCAGTTTAAAAACATTATCCCAGAGCGTGTCACGATGTATGTAAATGAACATAAGGTGACAACGGCTGCTGAGGCTGCCATTCTTGCGGACGAATATGTACTAATTCATAAAAGCGCCGGTGATTATTTTTTATAAAAAGCCAAATAACAGCGGAAATACAGTGAGGATGAGTCCGAACAAATCAGAGCATGCTAGAAAAGTGGATCCAGATTCGAGTTGCAGGTATTGTTTGGAAAAGGGTCATTGGAAAAAAGAGTGCCCTATATTAAGAAATAAGTTCAAGTCCGTGCTTCCAAAAGCTGTTGGTCTCGTGTCTACTAACGGATTGAGTTTAAAATCAGATGCAGGAGAAGTAAAGACTTATGGAAGGAGTAAGGATCTTTTGCAAGCAGGATACGAACCGTTCATAACTATGGGGACTGTGTCTTTGAAAGATTTGATGAAGATCTGTTAAGATATTACGTGACACGGGATCTTCTGAATCTTTCTTATTGGATTCGAAACTGCCGTTTTCTTCTGAAACATATACGAGTAAAAGCGTTCTAATTCAAGGAATAGGATTAGACATATTTTCGGCTCCTCTGCATCGAGTTCAGCTAGATTCTGTGGTTGTGAAAAGGAGAGGTAGAAATTGCATTGAGATCAGTTTTGCCTATCGAGGGGGTGGATTTGATTTTGGGAAATAATCTGTCTGGGAGTAAAATATGGGGTACGGATGTGTTTCCCGTTGCTAAAACCACTAAAACCATAACACGAGAGATGAGTAAGAACAATGATATGATAATGATATGAGCATGAATACCTAGAGGAATCTTCTAATGATCTTTCTAAGAATTTGTCTTGGCTTGTTCCGTCGATTTTCCCGGCAGGATTTGATTGTAGAGCAAACAAATTATGCGCAGCTAAAGACACTGTTTGAATCTGTTTACTACGAGATGAAAAGTTTGGCTAGTGGATATTTCACGCAGAATGGATTATTACTTCGTAAATGGACGCCGTGTTATGATAAGAATCTGGGTGAACCGGTGTTTCAAATAGTGATACCGAAGGGATTGTGGGAGTTAATTTTGAAAACTGCTCACGGTGACATAGCTGGTCATTTT
Source organism: Rhinichthys klamathensis goyatoka (assembly GCF_029890125.1). Lineage (NCBI taxonomy): Eukaryota > Metazoa > Chordata > Actinopteri > Cypriniformes > Leuciscidae > Rhinichthys > Rhinichthys klamathensis. The sequence goes on from NW_026606637.1 coordinate 3,329,958, forward strand.
GGAGTGAAGAAAACCTATCACAGCGTAATGCATTATTTATTTTGGCCTCGATTAAAGAGAGACGTGGCTGCTTTTATAAAAACTTGTCATGTTTGTCAGTTGGTCGGAAAGCCGAACGAAGTGATCTCTCCTGCTCCGTTGTATCCTATACCTGTGGTGAAAAATCCCTTTGAGCATCTAACTATTGTGTGGGGCCATTACCTCCTTCTAAAACCGGTTCCATCTATATATTGACAGTGATGTGCCAAACTACGCGATACCCTGCTGCCTGTCCGTTGCGAAATATTACTAGAAAGTCTGTAGTGAAAGCTTTGACTCAATTTATTTCCATATTTGGAATTCCTCTAGTTATTCAGTCTGACAGGGGAACAAATTTCACATCTCGTATGTTTGCCCAAATTTTAAAACAGCTGCGTGTAGATCATCAAAAAAGCAGTGCTTACCATCCTGAGAGTCAGGGTGCCCTCGAGCGCTTTCATCAAACACTAAAACAGTTGAGAACGTACTGTACTGAGTTGATGAAAGACTGGGAGGAGGGACTACCTTGGTTGATGCTCGCTGCTCGCGAGGTCACTCAAGAAAGTTTGGGTTTCAGCCCCAACGATCTAGTATTTGGACATAAAGTAAGAGGACCGCTCTCGCTTTTGCGTGATGATTTATTGGAAACTGAACCGCCTGTAAATCTTTTGGATTACGTAAACGGGTTACGTAAAAGCCCGTGAAAATCTGGGTAAGGCGCAATCTAAAATGAAAGCCTGGTTTGATCAAAAGGCAGAAAACAGGGAATTCAATTCTGGAGATCAGGTTTTGGTGATGCTTCCAATGACTGGTTTCACTTTTGCTGCATTATTGCAGAAGGATGACAACGGCATTGATTGACCAATTGGCTTCTTTTCTAAGAAGTTTAATTTGTGTCAGAGAAATTATTCAACCATTGAAAAGGAGTTGTTGGCATTAATTTGGGCTTTACAACATTTCGATGTGTATGTGGGGGGAGGTTCTGTCTCTCTGGTAGTAGTTACAGACCACAACCCGCTTACTTTCTTACAGTCCTTGCATAGTCCAAATCAACGACTTATTCGCTGGGCTTTATTCTTGCAGTCTTACAGCTTGGATATTCGTCATATTAGAGGGGTAGATAATATTATGGCGGATACCTTGTCACGAGCTCCATTGAACTAGTGCTCTATTACATTTTTGTTGATTCTTCTCTTTATCTTTCACCTCATCTTCGTGTTCTCAAAGCGCCTGAGAGCATTAGGAGGTGGAGTAATAAGGGGTAGGTGGAACCAATAATTTTGTTTGATTTCTAAATCTGGTTAAATCTTATTCTGTGATATATCTGTTCTTTGTATGTGTTTTTTTTTCTGTATTATGTTTACAGAGTACCTTTGTATAAGGGCCTCTGTCTTTAGGAGGGAGGTGTGATGGATCACGGGGTGTAGTATTTTATTTTTTTCCAGTAGGTGTCTCTGGGTAACACCATTTGTGTCCTCAGGTTAATTGCTGTGAAACAGGTGTGGAGAATTGACGGTGATTAACCATGCTGCTCATAAGAAGCTGGAGAATAGCTGCTGGGGGGCTAGGAGCTTGGTCTTGCTGTTTGGTTGTCCTGTTGACTTTCTCACCCTCTCCAGTCCAAGGCTTGATGTTGTTGTTTTTGTATTTTTATATTTTATCTTATACTTTAAAGGGGTCATATAATGCCATTTTTGTACAAGCTAATATGATTCTTTAGGGTCTAAATTAAAAGTTTGTAATATACTTTAATTAAAAATTCTCATTAGTATTGTAAGAAAACACTTATTTTACCTGGTCAAAAACAGCTCTGTTTCCAGCACGCCGTTTCAGTGCATATGACTTTAAATGATAATGAGCTTTGCTCACCCCGCCTCTCTGTTCTGCGCATACACCGTTTGTAACACAATAACACAATAGCCATAACGCGTTGTTCATTATAAACGTGGGATTATGAATTATATTGAGAACGTTGTACATAGAAAACATGCTGTAATGTACCCTGAGTGTAAACCGACGCATTCATCGTGAAGCGTGCAGCTGGCGATTTGCAAAGATTAATATAAAGATTAATAAAACGTTACACTCACTTTAGTTCTTCTGAAGGTTCAGCAGGAACACGAATAGGTTCCGATCCTTTATTCAGGTGCAGCTTCTCAGCAAAACCAGCTTTACACTGATCCTCGTTTATAAAGCAGTCCACTGAGAAATGATTCGGCAAACATGAGAGCATTGACGTTGCTCGTGGGGAATATTCCCTTCGAAAACAAACTCAGCCACTGCGTCTTCAGCGGTTCGGATTTAGGAACATTAAAATGACTGCTGTGTTCGTTATTGCACCCAAGAACAGAACACCACAATCGCTTAGACGCCATTCTGCTCATAGACAGTGCTCCAGCTTATAAACAATGACCGCGCCGATCCGCGCAGACTATGATTGACAGGACGAGCGAGGGCGGGTCTGTGTTGAATCACTGCTGTCAATCAACAATCGCGGGAGGGGCGTCCGTTTTATTGACGTCACACGGTCGAACGGCTCAATTTGAGGCAGGGGAAAACATATAAGGAGATTAAAACAAAAACACTGGATGGATTTTTATCATTATATGATGGTTGTGTACAGGCACTGCCAACACACATTTCAGTACAATCAACTTGTAAAAGTGCATGTACCATTATATGACCCCTTTAATGTAGTTATGTTTGTTTTCCTGATTAAATACACATTTGTGCAAATTTGATTATGTTGTATGGCCTCTCCATTCATGTTGCTACTCCTTGAGCCAAGGGGTCGTAACAGTAGCAGTAAATGAAGAGATGTCTTATCGATCACAAGTTCAGTATGGCGTACCACAAGGCTCAGTACTAGGACCGCTGCTGTTCACTCTGTACATGCTACCATTAGGAGATATCATTAGGAAACATGGAATTAGCTTTCACTGCTATGCCGATGATACTCAGCTGTATATTTCTTCAAAACCTAACGAAACTTCCCAATTCACAAAATTAACGGAATGCATAGCTGATATAAAAAAAATTGGATGACTAGTAATTTCCTACTACTAAATTCAGAAAAAAAAACAGATTCTAATTATTGGACAAAAAAACTTCCTCACGTAATAACCTAGAATATATGTTATTCGATCTGCGTCATTAATGTTTGCGGCGGCCATATTGTTGACATTGAAACCACAGTAACTGTCAGTCTGTCAATTGACAAGCGAGGCAGCGTCGGTATTATCCATGGTATTATCACTGTATTTTTTTTTTTTACAGCGTGATGGTGTGTTGTGTAATACACGGCTGTTCTAACAACAGCAATAAGAACCCCGGAGTTAGTTTTTATGCGATAAGTTACCGACTGTCAGAAAACGTGAAGGGAAGGAGACAGAGTTGAGCCAGCGCAGGAGAGGCTAGCTAGGATAAATAGGCTAAACTTTCAGCCAACTCTCCACAGAAAAGTCTGTTCCCATCATTTTACCACAGGTTTCACACATAATCTGTGTGCAATGTGTGTGCGGTGCGTATACGGTACAGAAGCAGGACGCGCTATAGTGCTTTATATGCTGCGTTTGCGGTGCGTAACTGATCCTCGGCTGTACCACAAACACCCCGGTGCTCTCTATTTTTATTTTAACACATACTCACTATTTTAACAACATAAGCCAATTATTCCATGCATTACTTCTATATATTAAGTTGCTCAAGCAAGTGATCAAATATGTAACCATGTACTTATATTAAAATCGCAAACATTTTAAATTAAAACTTAAAATTGACAAAAACAACCGACTCTCATGCCTTTTCTTTTGCATATACATTTTAATACAACAAATCTTGCATGTCACAAAGAACTTGTTTTTCCACCTCCACGAATGAGACGAGTGTCGTTCATTATGTTGCCTTGTTGAGGTAAATTGTAGTTTGTATACGGATACTGTATGAACGAGATAAGTTAGTTATAAATATCCGGATAAGTTACGGCTGGCAATAAGGACAGATCTTTTCTTAATGCTATTGGGTCTATCAGTGGCGGTTCTAGAGGGGGGGCCAGGGGGGCCCGTGCCCCTGTGACAAAAAGCTTGGCCCCCCTTGTGGCCCCCCTAAATGTGGAGTTTGAAATAATTTTTACAAAACTGTTTTTTGCTATCGTATGCGTATTATTTTTTATTTTTCTATCTTTGTGGATTTGCATTTTCACGTGACAATTCGCATCACATTCGCGGGAATCGCGGCAGAATAACGCCTGTCTCCTCCACGCGAGAGAGGAGAGAAGAAGAAAGTTGGGAAATGTCAGTTCAGTTGTAAGTTCATTCTTTATGTGCGTATGGGGTGTGCGATGTGTATTGTCTATTATGATATTGTAATCATTGTTTTAACTATGTACGAGGCACTGTGAGCTGACATAGCATTTGTCTATCGTTTCACTGCTGTGTGCAGTTCATATAGGCTATGTCCCCAAATTATTTTTTGTCTTATATTTATATCATATTATGTTCTTATATTAGAATATCACATCAGCAAGAGTGCCGTTTTCCGTGCACAATTGCAACTGTGATATTTATGTTATACAACAGTTAATTAACAATAAGTTAACATTGGGAGTTACTTTTTAGACACAATATTGTCAATATTGTTTGTTTTCCCTTTATTTCGCCGACTAGAATTTCATAATGAAACCGTAGTGAGTCTCAATGCAACACAGCGATGATTTATTGACTGAAATCCGCGTTTTGAACGAATCACTTGCTTCTTTCCCGAATAAATCAGCCGTTTGAACAAATCGTTTGAATGAATGAATCCCTCTTACAGGGACTTGCCGCCGCCTACTGGCGGTTTTAGTTTCATATTTAAAGTATCCTTTAATTAAAACGTTAAAATTAGAAATAATTTCATTTTTAAATATTGATTTAAAAAAAATCTCATAGCTTTATTTATGCAATTGTAAATGGAGTGTAAATATATTAATGCCACTTCTGTGTCACCTCTGCACTGCAAAGATGGATTTTGATTGAATTCATTAATTTGACTGGTAACAGTGGTACTGTATAATTATTGCATAATTAAGTATTATTGTATAAATAAGTATAATTACTGTATAATTTGAATGTTAGTATTTGACATAAAAGGTGATGCATAACTCTAAATAAGTTTAGAAAAAATGTCCATATATAGGTGAAAATGCCCCTGGAAATCAATTTAAGGTGGCAAATATTGCCTCTTAATTAAAAAATGTATTTCTGTCACTGCTGTGAACTGACCACTGCATAGAATATGAAAAATATTAATATCTTCGTGAGTCAGCTGTCAACAACAGGCCTAAACCAGCCATGGCACCAGCACAAAAACACAATCAGTAAAATATTATCTAATTATTAACAAAATGTTGAAAATATTGAAATATATTTTTGTCAATATTGCACACCCCTAATGTATGGTATTAATTTTGATTTCTTTAGGTCTTAAAAAGCCTTAAATTTGACTTTAAAAAGTGTGCAGGAACCCTGTAAACGGTTAGACATATCAAGTCAGTTATTTTCAGTAAATGAATTAATAAGCTTCTTGGTCCCCATTGCTTTTGCTCTATAGTTCTCAAAATGAAGAGAAAGAAGGATTAGAAGGATGTAATAGACAGTAACTGTCTATTACAGTTACTGTGACTAATACTGAATATGTAATGCAAATGTAAAAATATAATGGAAATGCAAATACATTGTTGAATGATTATAAACACAGTATTTTGCCTGTTAATGCCTGCAGTGCAGTGCAGAAAATGATATGACAACAATAAGGTCTAAATGTAACTGGCCCCTCTAACAGTACAACTGGCCCCAGCTTGGCCCCCCCAGTTGAAATGGGCTAGAACCGCCACTGGGGTCTATTTCATGTGGGTCCACACCAATCAAGCTTATCTTCTCTTGATACCGACGAGATGAAGCCATTAGGCTACTGCTCCCCTCAACTCAAATCTGCGCGCGGCTAGGGGCAGCAGGACAGATGTCATGTCAACAATATGGCCGCGGTTAGCTACTTCCGGTGTTTGCGAATAAGGTCTATACTGTCTAACACTTGATGGCTTCTCTGTTAAGTCTTCGTTGTCAGTTAGGAACCTGGGTGTGCTCTTTGATACCAATCTTTCATTTGAAAGTCACGTGTCTAGTATCTGTAAAACCGCATTTTTCCATCTTAAAAATATATCTAAATTATGCCATATGCTCTCATTGACAAATGTGGAACAATTAGTTCATGACCTCAAGGCTAGATTATTGTAATGCTCTACTACTGGGTGGTTGCCCTGCACGCTTAATAAACAAACTGCAGCTAGTTCAAAATGCTGCAGCTCGAGTTCTTACCAGAACCAGGAAGTATGACCATATTAGCCCGGTTCTATCAACACTGTATGAACGAGATAATGCGTTCATGCGCATTATCAATTAGTTAATGCGTTCATGACCTCAAGGCTAGATTATTGTAATGCTCTACTACTGGGTGGTTGCCCTGCACGCTTAATAAACAAACTACAGCTAGTTCAAAATGCTGCAGCTCGAGTTCTTACCAGAACCAGGAAGTATGACCATATTAGCCCGGTTCTATCAACACTGCATTGGCTGCCTATTAAACATTGTATACATTTCAAAATATTGCTGATTACTTACAAAGCATTAAATGGTTTAGCTCCGCAGTACTTGAGCAAGCTCTTAACGCATTATAGTCCTTCACGTCTATTGCGATCTCAAAATTCCGGCCAGTTAATAATACCTAGAATATCAAAATCGACTGCTGGCGGTAGATCCTTTTCCTATTTAGCACCAAAACTTTGGAACAGTCTTCCTACCATTGTCCGGGAAGCAGACACACTCTGTCAGTTCAAAGCTAGACTAAAAACACATCTCTTTGACCTATAGCATTCACATAATACATTATAGACTTCTATAATTCAATGTTAGGCTGCATAGATTAGGTCAGCCGGAACTGGGAACACTTCCCTTAAATCCTGATGTACTCGTTACATCATAAGAAGAATGGGATCTACGCTAATTTTAGTGTCTTTGTTTATCCCGAGGTTTTCCCGCAGCCTGCCGTTTCCAGATCTGACGAAGGACCTTCGCCTGGACCCGATGCCAATGTAGTGCTGAAGTGCCAACTTGCCTCTCCCTATGGAGGATCCCTATTCAACTCTACAGATAAAGCGTTGTGGAAATTAGGGTTCACGTACCAACCCCGAAGTGATAAAATAAAATAAAATAAAATTCTGTATCAAAATGTATAGGCAAGACAAGTAGTTTGTTTAGGCATGGTTTGTTTAGGCATGGATTCAAACGCACATAACTATAGAATCAATTTTTAATGCGCATGTGAACGCCATCAGCGTTTATCACAGGTTCGCGTTTAAAGTCTGTTTAGTGAGAACGGTGTCATCTTAGCGGCCCCTAATTTAATAACAAATGATCATTTCAACGGAAGTGAATCAATCAAAACTAACTTTAGCTGGAAAATAACATTATTCAAGAACAGTTATAAAACCAAACCAATCTCTGTTACCTTAAATTATATTATTTCTTAAATTATGTTTATCTCTGTAAAGCTGCTTTGATACAGTCTACATTGTTAAAAGCGCTATATAAATGAAGATGACTTAACTTGACTTATTTTGTTCAGTGTACATACATCCTCTCACTTTCAACTGTTGTGTGTGTGTGTGTGTGTGTGTGTGTTTGTAAATATTTTAATTTCTTTAACAACCATGTAGGAAGACACATGGCCATTTTCCAGAGGATGATAATGTCAAGACTCATCAGGCTCAAATTGTGAAAGGATGGTCGTGAGGAAGCATGAATAATTGGCACCTCTGTGTCCTTTTGAGTCTTTGGCATGTGCTGGAGTAGACTTTACAGAATGCTGGACTCTTGCATTGTGTGCCTCTTGGTGGAAATAAATGCTGTGGTGTTATTTCCAAAAAGAAGGAACGTGCGAGGGCTAATTTCTATAAAGACCCATTCAAATTCGTAAAGAAGTTATTCACCAGTGAGAAGAATGGCACTTTAAAAACATCTAGGATTGAGCTAGAGAGATATTTGGAGGACACGCATACAGATGCAAAAAGGCATGAGCCTATGTCAATTCCATCAGACATACCACCTATCAACCCACCAGAATACCAAATGGAGGTCTGTGCACCTAAGTGGAAAGAGGTAGAGCAGGCTGTGAGAAAGGCAAGGGCTTCATCATCTCCAGGGCCTAATGGAGTTCCGTACAGAGTGTACAAGAGTGCTTCAGGAGTTCTGCGAATTCTGTGGAAATTGATAAAGGTGGCATGGGAAAAACAGGTTGTACCTAGAGCATGGCGCAGAGCAGGTGGAGTCTTTATACCTAAAGAAAAAGATGCTACAAGCATCAGTCAGTTTCGTCCTATTTCACTATTAAACGTTGAGGGTAAGATTTTCTTCAGCATTATTGCCCAGAGATTGTCCACCTACCTGTTAAAGAATGGCTTCATTGACACCTCAGTTCAAAAAGCGGGTATTCCAGGGTTCTCAGGATGCTTAGAACACATCAATGTTATCTGGCAACGAATTCAGTCAGCTAAAAAGGAGAGGAAGGAGCTCCATGTGACATTCCTGGATTTGGCTAATGCATATGGTTCAGTGCCACATGAGCTTCTTTGGGCAGCATTTGATTTTTTCAGAGTACCAATGTCAATAACAAATTTAGTGAAAGCCTATTTTGGAGATTTGCAATTCAGTTTCTCAACTCCAAAATTCAGCACTGCATGGCAATGCCTAGAGGTTGGAATAATGGCAGGATGCACCATTTCTCCACTGGCTTTTACCATGGGGATGGAAGTAATCATGAGGGCATCAAGATGGGTAGTAGGAGGAGAGCGCTTGGCTTCTGGGATGCGACTACCACCAATCAGAGCATACATGGATGACATGACAACCATGACTACAACAGTAGCCTGCACTAATCGGTTATTGGGGAAGTTAACAGATAATATTGAATGGGCACGAATGAAATTTAAGCCCTCTAAATCAAGGAGCATCTCGATAGTTAAAGGAAAGGTAGTAGATAAAACATTCTTCATTAATGGTGAGGCAATACCAACAGTTTCTGAGAAGCCAGTGAAGAGTCTTGGGAGATGGTACGATGGGGATCTAAAGGACACAGTTCGGGTGGGAGAAGTTAGACGACAAGCAGTGGAAGGGTTGAAGAGCATAAACACCTGTGCTCTACCTGGTAAACTAAAACTCTGGTGCTTTCAGTTTGGTCTACTGCCGAGGTTGCTGTGGCCACTGACCGTGTACGAGGTTTCTTTGACAACAGTGGAGAAGCTGGAAGCGTTGGTAAGTTCATACATCAGGAAATGGTTGGGAGTTCCACGCTGCCTCAGCAGAGTAGGACTTTATAGTAAAGGAATATTGCAGCTGCCAGTCTCTGCTTTAACCGAGGAGTTCAAGTGTGCCAAGGTCAGACTGGAAATGACCTTAGTAGAGTCACGCGACAAATGTGTAAGGGAGGCAGCCCCTGTTTTAAAAACTGGTAGAAAGTGGTCAGCAAAGAAATCTGTAGTAGAGGCAAAGGCTGCCCTTCAAATTAGGGATATCGTGGGACAGGTACAGCATGGAAGAGGGGGTTTTGGGCTCAGTTTAGCTCCTCCTAAATGGCACAAGGCAGGCCCAGCTCAAAGGAGGAAGCTGGTAGTCAACGAGGTGCGACAGCAGGAGGAGAGGATGAGGTGTATAAAGGCCATTTCACAGGCCAAGCAGGGAGAGTGGATGAGATGGGAGAGTGTGGAACAACGTAAGATGGGCTGGCAAGACCTTTGGTCAATGGAAGAGAGTAGGATCAGTTTCCTTATTAGGTCAACATATGATGTTCTCCCATCATCACAGAACCTAAACCTCTGGGTAGGAGAGGATCCCTCTTGTCCTTTGTGTTCATCACCTGCCACATTAAGGCACATTTTGACAGGATGTAAGGTGGCTCTTAGCCAAGGTCGGTTTACTTGGCGCCATGACCAAGTACTGCGATGTTTGGCTTTAGCATTAGAAGGCAAGCGTAACATGACCAATAAGTTGCCACCTGTTCTAGCAAAACATTACACGCAGAAGACAATATTCATCCGCCCAGGCGAGCAACCACCAAGAAAAGGTGTTAACACCAATTCTCGCCCAGGACAACTGGAAGCCGCTAGGGACTGGAAGATGCTGGCTGATCTTGACCAACGGCTTATTTTTCCACCTGAGATTGCCACCACTAACCTACGACCAGATATTGTTTTGTGGTCTGGATCAGCACGCATTGTTCAACTGATAGAGTTAACAGTGCCATGGGTGGATGCGGTAGATGAGGCATATGAGAGGAAGAAACTGCGGTATGCTCATTTGGCCACTGAAGCAGAACAGCGAGGATGGAGAGTCCAGGTTTATCCAGTGGAAGTGGGTTGTCGAGGTTTTGTGGCACACTCTACAACCCGGTTCCTCAGAGACGTCGGATTCAGTGGCCAAGAGTTGCGTCGCACAGTAAAGAACTTATCTGAAGCAGCAGAAAGGAGCAGCAACTGGCTGTTGGTTGAGACGGAAAGATTCTAGCTGGCTGTGTACAGGCCGCCACGCTACGGTTTCGTAGAGTTCTTGAAAACTTGAAGAGTCTGTTGGTTTGTTTGTATACGTTCCTGTGGATATTGCGTGAATGACGGGTGGTTGGGTAGATATTGTATTTTGCGGTAGGTGGTATGCCATACGGAACCGTTGTCCACTGAAACATATTAACGCACCAGTGGGGCTCGACAGCCTTAGTCAACGGGTTGGCGCGTATGGTTGGGTCGCGGAGAGATTGTGATATTGTGGTTAGGTCTCAGCAGCAGGAGGGATGTAGAGGTCAGTAAGCTGGGCTGAGTTGAGTGGGGGACGGAGGGGGGTGACTCTGGGACGCCAGAGTCACTGTCGAGCCCTCTTGAGGTGTCGTGGGCTAGTCGACGAAACACTGAGGACGGAAGGTGCCCACTTGAAGACCCTAGAGATGTCCCCTACTCGGTTCAATCCAGACGGTTGTCGTGCTGGTCCTGTAGTTGCAGCCGTCGCGTGCGCTAACGCGGCAAGTACACTGCTGCCGTTAACGCCGGACAGAAGGGGAGTCACACTACCTTATGGAAAGAAGCGTAAATGGATGGAGAAGCATAGTTTACTGTAAAGCTTCGTCTTAGTTTTGCTTATCTTGGCGAAAGCCGAGTACAAATCAGCATGAAGTTTTTAACATCTACTCTCGTGTAATGGAAATCAATCCATCAAGAGGTTCATCCATTTATATATGTACACACACACACAATTGTGTGACCTATTTATGGACAGTATCTTCCTCACTGGTCAAATAACTGCAATGTAATGCTAAAATATAATGCAAAAAAGGTAATCAGATGTGAGTTTTTTGTTAAATATACTGGGAATTTACTTGAAGATTTTTTGTAGGAAATTCATGATCATCAAAAACATCAACATCAAGGTGGATATCCTTAGCAACTTAAATGACAAAGCAGAAACATCATGCTGACTGTGCATCAGGTGGAAGTATTTCTGAACTATAGTTGTAAATATTGTATAATTATGATTTATAATGCCGTGTTCTTCAAAAAAACAGCCTTTCTATTTAAATTATCCAAGTAACTCTCTGAGCTGGAATTTTTCAAGTAGGCTAAGATATCTAAGATATTTATGACAATATCACATTTATTTAATTAACATCAAACTCAATTCAAACAGGTAACCTGGCCATTCATATGTCCATATGACTTTATGGAGGGGAAAAAAAGTTCAATAACAATAGCAGTTTTGAGATCAGACACAACCAAGCTATAAAATAATTGGTAAAGCAGTCAAGTCAATATTCTGTTCTACCTCTGACTCCATGATGAGACCTCAGGTGCAACAGGGGTTTATTCTGATTCTTATTCACAGATGGGCAGAGGGAAAGGTCCTCCTGGGATATGAATAAACAAAGCTCTGAGAAAAAAGCATGGACTTGCTTGGTGCTTTAAACTTTATAATGTTTCTTCTTCAGGTTTCACCTGCATAAGTCTGAATGACTCAAAGAAAAAAATCCCCAACCTGCCAGCAGCACCAGCTTTAACAGCAATTGTGGAGTGATGCTTTAGAAAATAAGCCACATGAGGCCCTATAGCATTATCATTAGCAAAACGGTACCAAGGATCAATGTTCCCTCAGCATGATGATTTTAAAAGAGTCCTGGTGTATATGAAAGTTATTTTTGGAGGAGAAAGATAGAAAAACATGTCCACTGTTCATTTCAGACATTGTGAGCATCACCTTTTTAAATCTGCTGGCTCTTTGGTGAGTGCGGGGCAAATGGTGGCCGTGACTGTGGGCGGAACTACTGTGGTCGCCGTGGCGACAGCCGCTCGTTCTTTAGCCAGTGTAGTCTGAAGCTCCGCCCTACGAGCCAGAGCGGCTTTCAAATGCCCACGGATTTCCTCGATCTTCACCTGGAGTTCTTCAAGCTCGCCGTCTCTTGAGGGGCTCAAGGATCTCACAGAGGAAGTAGGCTGCTGAATGGGCCCTCCGTTTTCACACACTCTCGCCAATAAACTCCCAGTCCCAGAGCTCAACGCGGATGAGGAGCTGGCCTGACCCCCCTCCGTCATGACACGGGTGAGGAGTCGGCGTGTGTTGAGAGTTTCCAGGTTGAAATGGACTCTCTTGTTGTCTTTGGGCTCCTCTTCTGCCTTGGTGCTTTCGTTGTTCCATCTGGCAAAGGATCCGAGGGGAGCAGCTGGAGGAGGCGGATGCGGTTGGGCTTTCTGGATGTTACAACTGGGAAGAGAGATGCAAGAAATGGGATTTTGTTAAATAGACCACCCAGAAATTAACATTCTGTCATCATTTCTTGAATGTTTGCAATAACCCTGAAAGTTCACTCTTTTATAATGAAAGTTAAAGTGGACTGGGGCTCTGAAGCTCCAAAATGACAACAACCTCAAAACAAAAAAACAGCATAAAAGTATCATAAAAGTTATCTATTTGACTTGTGTGCTATATTCCAACTCTTTTTGAGTCATATGGACTACTTTTATGGTACTTTAATGGTGCATTTAGAACTTGACAGCTCCAGTCTCCATCCACTTTTCAGTATACTGAAAAGAGCAGCCAAAATATGATTTAAAAAAGTTACCATATGTGACTCCGGAAGAGAGAAAGTCATGGAATTATGGATGAGTGTGGAATAACATGAGAAAAAGTATATGACAGAATTTTCATTATTGGGTAAACTATCTCTTTAAAAAAGATACACCATTGTCCATCATTATATGATCCTCAGGTTGCTGTAATAAGAATAACAACCCTGTACTGCTGAAGTTAACTTATATATATAAATAATAGCAGAAATAATATATAAATATTAGATGAAAAAATAAAATAATTTTTTTAAATGTATAGAAATGTTGCCTTGGCAAGTAACTCAAATAAGTTTTAAGTACTAAAATGACTAAAATAAAAATAAATTAAATTAAAACTATGCACCTAATTAATAACATAAAATTACTAAAAATTTAAATTATAGTAAAATGAAAACTGAAAAAAATAAAAATAAAAGCTAATTCAAAATATTCATGACTATTATTTATTTTTTGGTAAACTATCCCTAAAAAGAGCTTTATCAAGCTTGCTGTGATAAAATTAGCAACATTCTAAGTAAAAAACAATAAAACAAACATAAACCCAAGTGCATCTTTTGACATTTAAAGTGGAGAGCTATGAAACAAGTTGTGATAAGCACAATCCTGCTGTTATTAAAATGGAAAATAGATTAATAAAACAAAGGCAACACCTTTTCTCTGTGTTCGCCCGCTGCCGTTTCACATCCTCATAAGTCATGTTCAATGCTCTGTGGATCTTCTGCAAAAAAGAAAGAAAGAAAAGAAAAAAGGATTTGTCTCAGCTTGAGATGAATGAGAGAGATCAACATCATGCTTTTGATTTTAAAAATCAATATTCCAGAGATGGCAATTACAGACTCGGCTTGGCAGTAATCCCTCCCCACCACTCAGAGAAAGTAGCTTATAAAACCCTGAGAGATCAAGCACGGCTCATTTACAGAGTCAAAGCTTTGCCCCATGAATATCAGAGCTGTGCCATTCGTAGTCTTAGTTATCAGCTGAGGGAAGAAAGGAAACATTTTGACGAAATAATAAACTGACAACAGCTAAATCAAATTTAGCAAGAAACAGCCCAGTCAATAGGAAACATCATGAGCATTAAAGGGACAGTTCAGTCAACTATAAAAATGTGGCCATTTACTCACCCTCACTATCAAAACATGTGGGGGAGAGGAGGGTAAGTTGTCACACTGTTCATAACTCCAACACTAGAGGCTCTATCTCAAAAATCAAATCTTCTTCTATATTCAACTTCCTGTTCACATGTGGTCACTATCACTCTAATCTGAGGTTAGCACAATTTTCTTATTTTTCTGCAAGGCAGCTAAAAGAAGAAAAATCAAACAAGACTCATCATCAGGTGATGAAGAGTGCTTCTGCCCCGTCTGTGTAGAGCCATTTTCAAACAGTCGTCCAAAGGAGATCTGGGTAAAATGTGTAAAATGCAACGATTGGGCCCATGATGCTTGAACCTCAGGCCAGGCAATTTATGTGTGCCAGAATTGTGGAGATGGTCTTCACTGCAGAACACGAAATCCAGGGGGAGGAGTTGGATCCAGATCTCCCACCTTACATATACCTAAACCTACCCATCTCCACCCCCTGATCCCTAACCCCACCCCTAATCCTACCCATCTCCGCCCCCTGTTCCCTAACCCCACCCATAATCCTACCCATCTCCAACCCCTGATCCCTAACCCCACCCCTAATCCTACCCATCTCCACCCCTTAGATCTGGATCCAACTCTGCCCCCTGGATCTCGTGTACTGCAATGAGGTGCTACTGAAATTGTGACTGAAGATGAGTCTGATTAGTCAGATACAGGGCATCTGTTTTGTTCAGAGGTTAAACATTTTAAGTTAAGCGAGTTATCTACAGCATTCCAGTCAGTTCTCATGGATCTATGTGCAAGCCAGAGAACGTTTGAGTTTAAAGTTCAAAGTAAAGTCCACTTAACCTCCGTAATAAGATAAGATATGAAGATGTTATAAATACAACATATGTGCCCAAGACTTCCTTCTTTCATTTGGTATGACATTTATACCAGTGTGATATATGGTGCTCAGTAAATGTTAGACAGTGTAAAAAGTGTGACAACATACCCCGCTCTCTAATTTGACCATTTACACACCCTCACTATCAAAACATGTAGCCTATGTTGGGTTTAAAGCAGCACTAAGTAGGAATTACGTTTTTGTCAAACAGCGACCCCTAGAGTCGCTGTGGAGTACTTGTACTGTCGTGAATAGCACTCACGCAGAGATGGCTCGCACTCACGGCCGGATCCCCTCCCCCTGTACACCGGTACCTGTTCAGTAGGATGGACGCTGTAACGAGTGGAAATAAGGTATGGCCCCTTTAACTGTTTAACTGTCGGCAGTCTGTATTGTATGTGCGCCTCGAACACCACATGTATACGGCGCCGGGTTATTTCTGTTTGATGCTCATTTTATCAGAATTTTATCAGATCTGTTTTTTGCCGTAAAGCAATTCGTTACCTCGCGAGACCTGATATCACACGATACTTCCTAACACTGAGGCCGGCGGCCCGCCAGCCCAAAGTTGCAAGGGTGGTTTTGCGGCTCACAGGCACCAGGGGGGTGCGAGACGACCACCATTCAACACGAAATCATTAATATAAACATTACACTGACTCCAAAGCTGTTCGGTTAAGGTAAAAAAGTTACTTAGTTCACCTTTAATGGAACACAAAAGATATTTAACAAAATGACAAACTCCAAACATGACAGAAAGCACCATAAACATACCCCAACATTAGTCTAAAACTATCAGATGTGGTAACCATTCACTTTTTTATAGTTATGAAAAGAGCAGCTTGGACATTCTGTGAAACATCTCTTTTTGTATTCCACGGGAGAAACAAAGTCAAACTGGTTTGGAAGGGGTGAGTAAAGCATGACGGAGTGTTTTTTTTTTTCTTCGGGTGAACTGTCCCTTTAAATTAGCCTAATGGCTCACCTGACTGGTGTGAAGCCAGTATTTGAACTTCTGTTTGCGGCGGATATGTGGCAGAACCAGGCGATAGAAGGCATGTTCTCCAGCCAGAGTGAGTAAGGCCCCGGTCACACCCACACAAAGCAACAAAAACAACCCTGAGAAGTGACGAATGCCCATCTGCAGCGTCTGGAAAGAGAGAGAACAAACATAGAAGAAATGATACACTGCAGATTTAATGACCAAATGGGTGTGACGCAGTACTTGTACACAGGGGGGCAGTATAATCATTCTGACTGATATTTCATTAGTCTGAGAGAAGAGCATACCCTTCCCGCAGTGCCTTTGATGGAAAAGTCAAAAGGATACATACCAACTTGAACTAATTGACATTAAAAATCATCTTTAAACCAAAGCAGGAGCCACATCAATATTATACGGGGAGAACTGATCTGTATGTACCTCTAGATTGTTAGAGCTAACCACAGACCTTAGACACAAAAATCAATCAAATCAAACAGCTGTAATTTATTTTTTTAATCATAAATCTGCTGGGTTTTTTTGAAACTGCAGAAAGAGTTTCCACACTGTATAAAATCATGCCTCTGAAATGCTAAAACTTAAAGGTACAGTAGAGTGTGTAATTTTGTTTAGGTTAAAAAACATTTTCTATCCTGTGTTGACATATTTTTGTACCTGAATGTTTAGTCAGACATATTAAAGGGCTCATTTTCTTTTTTGTGTGTGAAAATTAATAGTCGGTTGCAGACACCATTATGGGCGGGAAAAATATATGGATAATAGTTAATTTTCCTGTAAAAAAATAACTAAATTTTAAATTAGAAAATAGGACACTTTATCAGTAGAATAGAATATACATTAAAAGTTGGAGGTTGGTAAGATTTTTTGGTAACACTTTATTTTAAGGTGCTTGTAATAAGCAGTAATTAACAGTTAATAAGACACTTATAAGACCTTATAAGATGCATATAAGATGCATATAAGCATTAACTAATGATAATAAATAAATAAAATTAAATAATAAATTTCTCAAGTATCAATACATTGCACTTTTAGAACAGCCGAACAAACATAAATGGTAACACAAACTCCCAGGCCCTTAAAAATTGACCTTCCCAAGAGGGAGTAGTTTCCCTGATCTCTTCAGGGCCTGGACCTTTAATTAACCCTTATATGAAGTAGTTAATGCTTATATGCATCTTATATGCATCTTATAAGGTCTTATAAGTGTCTTATAAGGTCTTATAAGTGTCTTATTAACTGTTAATTACTGCTTATTACAAGCACCTTAAAATAAAGTGTTACCGATTTTTTTAATGTTTATGAAAGAGGTCTCTTATGCTCACCAAGGCTGTATGTATTTGATCCAAAAACATTTATTATTTTTATCAATGTTGAAGGCAGTTCTGCTTAATAATGTTGTGGAAACGTGATCCTTTTTTTTTTTTTTTGCAGAGTCAACTTTTAAGTGAACTATCTAAAGGTTTATTTCCCTGAAATGCTAGAAATGAGACGGTCTTATAAGTGTGCATGGCTACGTCACCCACGTTTCAGCCCCTGTGGTCACGGCACGAAAATACTATTAAAAATTAATTTTGGTTATAAAATATAATATTTATATTACCTCCCTGTGTCTTACATTATTGGCAGTTTAGTGTTAGTGAATAATTTTCAGCAAAACAAAAGATAACACCAACACGGTCATGTCCGAAAACATAATTTGTGTCTTACATTTCATATTAAACTCAGACAAGCTCAGTACCGACTCGTTTTCTGTCTGTTTATTTTCGTGAATTGGAATGTGTGCAAAGGACTGTGGGGGATTTAAAGCCACGAAGGACACATCCGATGCATCCTTCAAAACAGGACGCGAAGTGAAGGCTGCCTTCCAAGGATCCTTAAATTGAGATGGCCTTCAGCGACATTTGATGACGTGGCCACCGAGATATGCAGCATTTGTAGGATGCAGCCTTCCGTTTGAGAAACACCCTAAGACTCAAAACAACCTCTGTTTGTTTGAGCTTCCTGCAGCCCGACATATCAACAGTGGCTCTGCCAATGGAGTGAGTTTGGGGCGGAGCTATATGTTTGTCAATCAAGGAAAGATGGGAGGAGTGTTCTGGGAAACCTTTTTGAAAACAGTCACTAGTTTTTCACTTTTGTTTGATGCAGATATTGCACAACTGAAACAGAGACTACAGAAAAGAAAAGAAAACTACATGAATTACCTTACAAGTCTTTGATCTGTGTGTTTTGACCGCAGGGCATGAGGCCTGTGTCTTGCCAGAGAAACTTTTCATCTGCTCTATTATCTCTAGCGAACTCTTTTTTTTTTTTTTTTTTGGGTACCTTGTGTTCTCAAAACCAATGAAAAAGCAGGTGAAGTCAGGTTCACTGTGTATTTTACTTATCCACAAGTACAAATTCAATCCTGTAAATCTTGTGAGGCCACCACGTACTGCCAATCAAGCAGCTTTCTGGGAATTAACACATCCTATTAGCTCTCTCTCAAACATGTTCACTTGTCGGATCGATTCAAAACCGAATGTATCTTGCGTAGGTTTTAACCAGCACACAATGCTTTGTCCTCATGTTCTCATACTTCAGTGAGCCTCTGATGCCATAAGAGCACAGAGATTTGAAATGGAAATGAGGAATAATCTTTTCTGCTCAGGCAATGGTAATTCCCCCCCCTGAAATTAAGAGATGGAAAAAAAACATGCCCTGCTCCAAGCTTAAAGTATTCGTCAGCACTGAGAAATCTGTGTTGTAGAAGAGAGGGATAGTTCAGCCTTTATTTCTTCCTCTGCATGTCAGTCGTCAGCCGATCAGCACGCTCCAAAAGTGTCATTTACTCTGAAATCTTCTGAGGTTTCGAGCAGATCTAACGCACACCTCTGTCAGCACCGGAGATAATGACACAAGATAAGTTAGTGAAGGTACTGAGCCAAATCAATATGTAAGAACTGAAGCCCCTCTGCCACTGATCGCTAAAGCAAATATCACTTACTCACATCAGCCTGTCAGACTTAAAGGGGCTCAGTGGAAATGATAAACATTTGAGCTCTCTATTGGCTCTTTCATATGAAGAATGACAGGATGGTGTCACCACTATGATCTCAGGAGCTTTGTTTGATTTGATAATGCATCATCAAGTAATTAATTAAAGAAAAATGTAATTTGGTAGTATGACAGGCAGGTATGGAGGTTTGATTGATTGGCACAAATATTTTATGACTGAGCTTTAAGAAGGACCTCATGAAATGGCGTTGAACGCAGTTTTATTATCTATTTTTTGAAACAGGAAGCTGGGATATTTCAAAGTCAGTAAACCATGATTTCCTACTTGCTAGTCAGAGGCAGGTGGAATAACAGATTGTTATTCTAGAGAATAACAGAATTAGGACACACCCATGAGTGCAAGAAGATGTCACCATTTTTTTTGTCCTGTTCCCCTGAAAGATTTTAAATATAACGTCATTGCATAGGAAAAGTATCAATGGCCCCCCGCTATTATCCATATAAAACCGTCATTTACAGACAAAGTGTTCAGATAATGGCGTTAAAGGTAGGGTATAGGCATTTTTTTAATAAACACTTTTTTTATACTGGTTGAAAAACTCTCTTCACATTCTGATTGCAATCAATACAAGAAGTGGTCTAAATATTAAAACATATCTTCTGTGGAAGTCTCAGGACCAAAAACTGTTCGTCCAATCATTGCATTTGGTCTGAATGTCCTGATGTCCCACCTGCCTGTACAATATCCAACACTGTACAATATCCAACACAATATCCAAACAAGCTATTTCTACAGGATGATTACTTAAATTTATTTTTTATGATGAGGTGGATGTTTTAATCTATGAAACTTGCAGGATGTTTTAAAGACCTCTTATATGTCAACAGATCAAGGACAATTAGATTTATCATTTTATGTATGTCAGCTGAACTTAATTATTTATTTTCCCACTTATTTATTTATTTATTTATTTATCTGATATTTATTTAGCCATGTGTGAGATAATGTGCAGTTTCATTACTGAAAAATACATTCATTTGTCTTTCTATATTATGCCTTATTCATTTGCTGTATCACTTAATAATCTCCATTTACCAACAATATAACTGTATCTAAAAACATCTAGGTGAAATCTAAATGTAACATTCAAACACAAAATCAAATCAACACATTTACATTTACATGGCATGGATAACACCATCAAACAGCTCAAATGTATGAGATCGGAAAGTGACACTGTCAACTATGAATTCATTACATGCTTCTAATCTGGTAAAAAGGATTTAACTGATATAGGAATTATATAAATACATATTTATTAATTTGTTAATCATAAAACCAAATGACCCAGTTCTGTTTTGGGCCACCTCTGAAGATTTCTTGCACTATGCATGCACCCTGGTTCATTTTTCTTTTCACTTTCAATTAGACTGAAACCTGCTCACCTCTGTAACAGCAAAGACTCTCTTTCCGCACGGCACAACCTTGTACCACTTGTCATG
This sequence comes from Rhinichthys klamathensis goyatoka, assembly GCF_029890125.1. NCBI lineage: Eukaryota > Metazoa > Chordata > Actinopteri > Cypriniformes > Leuciscidae > Rhinichthys > Rhinichthys klamathensis. The sequence continues at coordinate 3,350,648 of NW_026606637.1, forward strand.
CAGCATGTCCATGTAGCCATCTGACTTGTAACGGCTGATGAATTCAGATATGTTGGAGGTGAGTGGCGAGTTTTGGGGCAGTCCAATACCATAACCTGAAGGAGAAACAAAACCACTTAGCTCATCCAATTCATCAAAACACCACCAGAACAAATAGAATAGGCTACAAAGGTTCATTAAACTGCCTGTTTAATGATCACAAATTTCATGTTTTGACAAGTTGAGTCAATAAATGACACCTGAATAATGCTTAGCACAGTTAGCACAACACGCTACTCTACACTTTTTCACCAAGCCTCCCCCCGACTGAGCCTGGGTTCTCAGGTTCTCAGAAAAAACGTTTTTTTTTTCTCCATTCTGCCCTGATGGAGTTTTGGTTCCTTGCAACAGTAGCCTTTTTCCACCTTTGTTGACATTGGCTTGGCTTGCTTAGTTGGGGACATTAAATTTAACATTAAATTTAATATTCAACAATAATATTGATCTGCCTGCATTGACACTATTATACAAGAACTGAACTGGACGATGACATATATATAATATACATATATAAATCAACTAAATTAATAACTTTTTTTTAAACAAAAATGAAACATCACTGAACTTACTTAAGCTGCACTGTGATGCAATTTTCTTCTGGAAACAAACTTTTTTGCATTATTTTCCTGTTATCTTTGTAAAGCTGCTTTGAAACAATCTGTATTGTAAAAAGCGCTATATAAATAAATGTGACTTGACAATGATGCAAGATTGTTGATGAACGCATATTGAGAAACAGCGAAAGTCTGGAAGGTATTTTTAGAGGTGAACCGATAGTGGATTTTATCAATATCAATAACTTGGACCACACTGGCCGATTACCGATTAATCAACCTATTCAATTTAAATTGGATACTGAATAAAACAACCAAAACACTGCAAGTAAAATTGTGCTAAACTTTACTACAAAAATAAAAGACAGTACTGAACCATGAAAATGTTCTGTACTTTTTAAATGAAATACATTTATAAATACTAATCACTGAAGAATACAGACTACACTCAAAAAAATGGTTTTGTGGCTCTGTTATTTTTACCCAAGTATGTTTTGTTAAAGTAACACACATATATTTCTTTTACCACCAAAACACTATTGTATTGCATTTAATTATCTTAACCTGTCACTCAAAAAAATGACTCTTTAAACTTACTCAATTTAATTATGGACAGTGGTTCCACACAAGCACATTATTTTTTATTAACATTAATGGAATTTGTTGAATCTATGTAAGCTCCTTGTGTTGTGACAACACAACTGAATCAGAAAGAATCTATGTGAAATAGTAATGTCCAAACAAATCAATGGAATTGCTTCCCTGTAACTGATACAGACTTAACTGAACCGATATAGACTTTCATCGAACCTTCGTACAAGGTTAAAAACTAGTTCAAATGTGGCCATTGTGGACATATTTTCAACATAATTTATGGTCTCATTTAGACAGAATTACTTTGACTATTGCTGTCAGATGATCTTAGTGAGAATTAGCAGAAGTTTAGATATTTAGATTATTAGATATTTAGATATTTGTTTCATTTGAAGTGTCACCATTGTGGTGATCAGTGTTTGCTTTAGTTGGGCTCTTGGTCCCTGTAGATTTTACTTTAAATTTTCATTGGCTGCTGTAACTGTGTGTTTGAGAAAGCCAAGAAAAAGTTAGATCAGGTGTTATCAGCTCAATGTTGATGATGAAATAATCATCACAAATCAAGTTTCAAATGTTTAGTTTAAAATTGTATTTATGTTTGGCATTACCAACCTTGTGGAAGAGCAATATTGGTGCCAATAGAATAAAAAATATTTTTAAAATATAAATAGCATGTGCACATGATGTTTTGAGCAAATGTATTATGTAGTCACACACAGACATCATGATTTTGGATATGAATCACAACAACGGTGACAATCAAAACAAAAAAGCTTGGGAATCAATGATGAGTTTTGAACTATGAAAGCTACCCATCATGCATTGCTGCATTACCATTTTTTTTATTGTCACCATTGTTGTGAATCATATGCAAAATCTTGATGTCTGTGTGTGACATGATATGTTTGCTCTGAACATCGTATGCACATAATTTTTATCAACCTCTAAATAAGTGATCATAAAAATGCTATTGGTGCCAGTATTGCAGATCCACATGGTGGCGGCTAGAAATGCGAAAGTGTCTGACAACATTAGATGCATATTTTGTGAAGCTTTCATCATCATCATCAACATGAAGCTGATAACACACCTGATCTTACTTAATCTTGACTTTCTTTGCAACATAGACTGTGTTATAGAAACACACAGTTACAGCAGCCAAAGAAAAGCTAAAGTAAAAATCAAGGGGACCAAGAGCCCAACTAAAGCAAACACTGATCACCACAATGGTGACACCTCAAATGAAACATCAACATCTAAACTTCTGTTAATTCTCACTAAGATCATCTGACAGCAATAGTCAAAGTAATTCTGTCTAAATGAGACCATAAATGATGTTGAAAATATGTCCACAATGACCACATTTGAACTAGTTTTTAACCTTGTACAAAGGTTCGATGAAAGTCTATATCGGTTCAGTTAAGTCTGTATCAGTTACAGGGAAGCAATTCCATTGATTTGTTTGGACATTACTATTTCACATAGATTCTTTCTGATTCAGTTGTGTTGTCACAACACAAGGAGCTTACATAGATTCAACAAATTCCATTAATGTTAATAAAAGATAATTTGCTTGTGTGGAACCACTGTCCATAATTTAATTGAGTAAGTTTAAAGAGTCATTTTTTTGAGTGGAAAAAAATTGTGTGGCTTTAATATATATATTAAAGCCACAGAAAAACAAATGTTTTGCTGAAAAATGCTCAATGCACAATATTCCAGCCTAGGGTAAAGTCATAATGCACATTAACAACGATTTGGGACAAATATTACAAAATTTAATGGAAAACTATGTGAGTGGAGCACTGTGGTGCAGCAGAATTTTGAACATCCACATAGTCGTAGCTGGGCATTGTCGGTGTGTGTATACTAAAAAAAAAGTGGGTAACGCTTCCTTTTACAGTCCTGTTACCCATGTACTTACTATGTACTTATTATAGTAACTATAATTACTGGGTAATAACTAGGTACTAACCCTGAACATACCCCTAAACCTACCCCTAACCCATGTACTTACCTTATATTAGCCAGTACTTTCTAGGTAAGTACACTGTAAGTACACGTAAGTACTGTACTGTAAAAGGAAGCGTTACCAAAAAGTGTTTGAATTTTGTTTTAAATTCGTATCAGAAGAGTCCATTTTTGTGCAGCTCATAGTCTCCCGTGTCAAAACAAACTCCACGAGGTATCAGTAATTTTGCCTCTAGAGACAGCTCTCGGCAAAACCGATCAATCGGTTGACCTCTAGGTATTATATTACTTTCTCTCAATTCCATGAATTCTTTAAATTCGCTAGTAAAACATGCAAATTAGGCTTCATGAATAAAATGACATTTTTGACTAAATTAAATCACAGTTTTTATAAGGGCCAGTTGACCAAAAATGTTATATATTTACTCACCCCTCATGTCAAAATCAAAAATCACAGCTGACAGTTTGGACTGACATGCTGCAGACATGAACTTCGGAAATGTGGACAAAAAATGTGAGAGCAAGGATATATGATGTAGTGACAGGAGGGGTATGTCATTCTGGGCCGTCTCACAGGTGAGCTATGATGTGGTTGGGGCTTAAGAGTACTATCATGCATATCTCATTGATAGACCTGTGTTCCTAGTGGAAGACAGGCATGAATCTCATTCAATCAGCACACACATGGGAGAAGAATTGAAATAAGATATTGGATGACAGGCATATGGTAATTAGCACAGTCAGGAGTCCTGCACAGCCCAGAAGGATCTGATTAAACATAACATACTATTTTAGCCCAGACAGCCAAGGGAGGGTCAGGCCTGGAAATGGAGAAATTACAGATATGACAAAATATAGGGAAATATCAACAAAAAGGAGCAAATATATAGAACAAGTCGGTGGGCTGTTTTCCCTCAAGCTCTCTGCAGTAAATCTGTCACTCGACAGGCCCCACTGGCCCCTAAGTGGCTCACAGATCACAGATATTCAAATGTTGACATCTACACATTTTATCACTGCCAAGCTGCAACATGTACACACACTAACACAGCGGCAAATTCACTAAATAGTTGCGCTGCTGTAGCTGCATTTCAGTCTTTAACCATTCATTAACAAACCAGGTTATGTAATTAAGAATTGCATCATATGTAATTAAGAATTGCCGGCCCTACCTAATAAGTGACATAAGTGGTTGCATATAGGGCCCTCGTGGCATGCACCAGGGATTCAACATTAATGCTTGGTAATAATTACTTTGATAAAGTTTGCTTGTGTCTATGGAAGCTTGTGTCCACCACTGAATAAAAACAATAAAAAAGGTAATTGCGAGATCTCACATTTAACTTGCAATTCTGACAATTCTGACAAATTTTACAAGAGATATAGGCCCTAACTCACAACTGCGAAAAGTTCAAACTGGGAGATTCTGAATTGTGACTTTGATTCTCAGAATTTTGCATATATAAACTCGCAATTCTACTTTTTTCTCATAAAAAGTCAGAATTATGAGATATAAACTTGCAACTGCAAGAGAAAAAAGAAAGAAAGAAAGAATTGCAAGACAACCTTGCAATTGCTAGGAAAAAAATTCAATTGCGAGTTTATATCTTGCAATTCTGAGAAAAAAGTCAGAAAACTCATTAGCTTGGAATTGGGATCTCGTCTGAGAGCCCAATCACCTTTGAGTGTAAACTAAACGAGCGAAATTTGCATTATGCACCTCGCCCCATGAAGCGGTATAAGGAAGAGCATGTGTAATCGCTAGGGTTGGGAATCGTAAGACATTTTTCGGTTCCAGTTCCGATTCTGGTTCCGCCAAACGATTCCGGTTCCGGTTCCCATTCAATAAAAATTATTAAAACAACTAATACAAATAGTAGTACGGGGAAAATACACTATCCTTTTTGTGTTTTATTTCTGATACTTGTCAAATGAGTTTAACAGACTGGCAATGTCAACAAATGCAACATATTATTTAGCAATAATTTTTTCTGAAGGAAAATAAAAAATGTTGCATTCTCAAAGATAATTTGGGACCTCTCGTCCTCTCCTATATCTTATTGTATCTCCAGCAGTGGAATACTCTCTCAGAAGGGGTAGAATATGCTTGAACACACATGTAAGATCCAGACAGGTGAAACATAATATTTTTAAAATCGGTTTAAATGATTGATTCATAAAAACTTCACTTGTTTCCTTGCTGGATTAAAGTTAATACACAGAAATGCATGCGTCTTGCGGAAGAACATTGTAGCCGGAGCTACTTCTCTATGTTTATGTCTATGACGCGGGTGAGTCATGCAGGCACTGGGATACTCCGCAGCAGTGCCGAACCGACCAGTGTAAAGTAGTCCGAGTCTAAACGCTTATTACAGCCTTACCATAGTGATTCAGGATAAGACAAAAACACGTTTTGACAAAAGGCATTCATGATGTAATCGCTCATTATATACATTTTGTAAATTCTGAAGCGAATTTTCGTTATTTGAAGCGACTTTCAAAAGGTGATTAACTGTTTTGGTTGTTACAGTAGACATCAGTGTTTATTCTCGAACTATAAACTTTTATCTCAGTACTTCTGTGATCATTTGAATATTTTTAACTTTAAATGATCGATATTTATTTTTATTTAAATATCGATACTGTGTTGTTGAAAAGACTGAAAGTAAAGCTAGCTGTTTCATGTATCAGCGACAGCGCAAACAGATTTGAATGTCCCGGTGTGAAGTTTTTGTCATTTAGGAATAAGATCGCGTGGGTGTTTGAATCGAGATCGTTTAAAGATTAATGGTGCAGCTCTACTGTCTTTATTCTCTCTCTCTCTCTGCGTTGGCAAAATAAATGTTTAACTTGTTATACGAATAGCGCGAGGTACAGTGCATTCATTACAATTTTAATATTCATGTGGTGAGACGTCGCTATTAAAGGATAAGCTCCCAGCACTTCGTCCAAACATCGCATCAGAACCGTTTTCGGAACCGAAACTCAGGAATTTCGCACGGTTCCGGTATTTTTGAAAAAACACTACCAGTTCTGCATAAGAACCGGTTCTCGGTTCCCAACCCTAGTAATCGCACATTCAAGCTTTCGCTTCGGAGCTGAGTGGTTGTTGCTGTTCTGCTCTACAATCATCAACGAGTGTGCTACGAGTTGAAAGAAGCTCTTTAGTCAAGTGTTGGTGTGACTGTGACGGCATGTCAGCGGCGGTCGCTTCAAGAGCATTTCGTACTGTTCTAAAACAGCATTGCTGCACATTGCAGACTTAAATATAGGTCTTGCAAGTTGTGCTGCGACCATTTCCCTGTGCGCTTCAGCACTTTCAAAGAGCTAATTTGTCTAAAAGAGCAAGCACGGGTGTGACACTGCATCTTTTAAAAGAAATCATTCCCCCCGTGTGTTTCTGGATTGCGTAGTTTCCTGGCTCCGTCTGACAGTCAAGATCGCTGCCTTGCGTTTCTGGCCTTAAAGCACTCTGAGGGGGCTTTCATGGATGAGTAATGTACCCATTGAGGGAACATGACCATCTCGATGCTGCGGTCGAGATGTTTCCTTGAACACAAGGACCTGGTGCTCCGGCAGGGAAAAGAGCAAACTCTCCCTTGTGCAGAGGATCTCTTTTCTATGGAGCTGGATTCAATCAACATGACAGCACGTCTCACGAACGGGCGTGCTCAGTCAGTGCTCAACTGCCTGAATTCATTCAGGCAGTTCCACTGAAACTATTTCAGAGGCTCCTGGGGCATATGGCATCCGCAGCCGCAGTCACACCGCTCGGGTTGCTTCATATGAGAGTGCTTCAGCACTGGCTTCACGGCAGAGTCCCGATATGGGCATGGCAACGCGGCATGCACCGGGTGTCAATCACCTCGGCCTGTCGCCCAACCTTCAGCCCGTGGTCAGTAGTTCCCCAAGAACAAGTGTCCAGGCATGTTGTTGTCTCAACAGATGCCTCCACCACTGGCTGGGTTGCCATGTGGAACGGGCATGTAGCACCGGGCTCCTGGACAGGACCTTGACTGCAGTGGCACATCAACTGCCTCGAGTTGCTAGCAATACACCTTGCGCTGTGCCGCTTCAAAATCGCTGCTACATGGCAAGCATGTACTGGTCCGGATGGACAAAACTGCGGCCGTTGCGTACATCAACCATCAGGGTGGTCTATGCTCCCTGTTGCAACTCACCCGCCATCTCCTCCTCTGGAGTCAGAAGCATCTGAGGTCGCTTCGCACCATTCACATTCTGGGAGAGCTCAATAGTGCAGCTGACGAGCCCTAGCGACAGCCCACGCTCCCGAGAGAATGGCGACTCCACCCCCAGATGGTCCAGCTGATTAGAAAATGCTTTGACGCCACATAGGTAGACCTGTTTGCCTTTCCGGACACCTATACACTTATACGTGGACCGAACACAGAGCTTCAGGACCTCAAACCAGCTCTTCATCTGCTATGGAGGCCAGCAGAAGCCAGTAACACTGAGGACCCCCTCGGTGCCTCGCTTGCAGCGCCATTCCCCTTTTAAGGACCGGATATGTGCGCTTATCCTGCTCCCCAGGTGAACTCCCCAACTGGCGAACTAGTTCCTCCAGCACCCTCGGCAGTCAGATGTGGTGGAGACATCTTATGCTAGTCAAGTCAAGTCATCTTCATTTATATAGCGCTTTTAACAATATAGATTGTTCCAAAGCTGCTTCACAGTGATAATAGGAAATTAAAGTAACAGAGATTGTTTTGGCTTTATGACAGCTCTAGAATAAAGTTATTTTCCAGCTAAAGTTAGTTTTAATTGATTCACTTCCGTCGCAATGATCATTAGTTATTAACTTAGGGGCTGCTAACACGACATCGTTTTAACTGAAAACTTTTAAGTTCTCTCTACGCAAACTTTAAAAATGCGAACCTGTGAGAACGCTGATGGCGTGCACATGCGTATTAAGAGTTCATTCTATAGGTATATTGGGGGATGAGGGGTGATTAGGTGAAACTGCAGCTTTTGAAAATCTGCTTAAGGTCCACAAAAGGTGCTGACTGAGTGCCGACTGAGTCTGATTTACAATAGTCAGAGCTATGTGTCTGTTGCAATTAACGCTTTGTGAAAAGAAGTGTACTTAATTGTATTGAATGTGCACTTGTAGTGCACTTCAAATTTAAAAACAATGTACAGATAATTTAATATTAATGAAATATATGACCACTTAAGTGTAAAGAGTAAGAAAGTTCACTTTCTTACCAGTTTCTTAACACACTTTTTAAAAAGTGCATTTTTGTAATAATATCTAATTAACACACTGCATGAAAAGAGGTGTACCCGGACTAGTAAACTCATGCATACACCACTGATTTTTGGAAGTATCGACAAGTACTCCTGTCCGTATACAGTATATCAAAATCCACCAGTCCGAATTCTTCCGTAATGATACCAATTCGGACGTATGTTGCTGAGGCATACTACTATACAACAGCCATTTGTTGTCATGGCAAGTAATCCCATCAAGGTTTTTGTCAAGGGACATTTTCACATCTAAACCAGACAGCTATATAATTTATCCCACCCAAAACCCTAACAGCAAAGTGACTTTATTGGTTACATTTAAAATATATCCCTCCCAAAACCTTTAAGGTGAATGATTTGATTGGTTTTGTTAAAAATATATCCCTCCCAAAACCCATACAGGTGAGTGATTTGATTGGTTGCACGCCAGGTGGGCAGATATAAAAAAAATATATAGTTTAACCAATAATTGATTGTTTGTCTTTATTAGGAAAAAATAGTAAATAGTAGGCCTATCTAAAACATAAAATCAGTCAGAAAACAACATTGGAAAATACAACATCTACTTTGAATTAGAGATTTCAAACAAAGGCAGTAAATAACACATGAGAGGATGTGTCCCAGCAGACTCCAGTCTTCACTGTAGCTCCTGCATGAATTCACATCAACAATATCTTCCTCCTCTTACATTGAGCTCCACCATTTCTGTCTTTCACAGTGCTCTTTCTCCATTTGTCTCTGTTGACCTTGTCTCCAGCAACTGCAAAATAACAGTAATGTAACCCCTGACAATATTCACTACTGCCTATTTAAAAAGAGTTGCATCATGTCAATTTCTAAACTAACTGTTGTCTCTCTTTGGCTTTTTTTTGCCACAATCGTGATTGAGTCGGGCTAGCTGGGCCTTTCCGGAATAAAATTATGAATGCTTCTTACTCATAGCCTCATTATACATCTTTTGGGATACACTGTAAGAAACTGACTGTGAAATTCACAGTAATTAACTGGCAGCAAGTGACAAGTAGCTTACAGTAAAAGTATTTACAGTAATTAACTGGTGGCAATTGTCAAGTAACTTACTAGAAATAACCATATTTTCTCAGTTTTCATTTAAAGTAGTAACCATGTAACTGTAAAGTAAAACTCGCTAATTTGCAAGTACTGCTTTTTTCTTTTGCTTATTAAACAGGACAGTGTAGCGATTGACAGAAAAGTCAATCAGGGATCAGCAAAGGACCTCGAGGTAGGAATTGAACTCAGGTCACTGGAGGCACAATTGCACTATATGTCAGTGTGCTAATCATTAGCCTATAAACACCGACTAGTTCTTAATGTTTAAAGGTGCTCTACGTAACTTTTAGCGGCCTCTAGTGGTGATGTTTCAGATTGCAACCAAATTTTACAAGAGCGCTCGGGCTCGAACTCATAGACAATACCGTCTATTACGCAAATATCTCGGCAAATACTTGACGGATTCGGCGAGCACCGAGCTCGTTGGGACCATCTAGTCGAGCTGAAAAGAACCATATAAGTTCCATAGTTTTTGGTGGTGTTTTCGCGGAGATATTAGCAGAAAACCATCGGGCACGCTGCAAAATTGCGGACGCCGGTGACGTCACGATCTCAGAAGAAAATCGCTCGTATCTCTGGAACGCAAAGACCCAGAGAGCTCAAATTCGGGGGAGGAGGTCCCAGGGGAACCCTTGCCCGAACGCTAGAGTGGCGGGCCTCGGGGATGCCCCCTACCGGATCGTCGTTCGCTGGGACCCCCGATTTTGAACGGCTATAACTCGGGGAGCTGGGCGAGTTGGACCTCGGGGGTGGGCTCGTTCGAAAGGCCCCGTCCAGCACTACGAACGATTAGAGTCTTGGGAATATTGATCAAAGATTGACTGAGATATAAGCCGAAAAACGTGCGCCTTTAACCGGACGTAACTCCCTGACCGTCTACAATAGACTGTATATAGGAGAGAGGCTCTGGAGCGCGCATGCACGTCACATCCGTTGGATTTCGCGGTAAATCCGACCCGGAGACTTCACTTAGAAATAGGAATACTGGCCTTCAGAGGTAATAGCAAAACTCGACAAGTGGATCATTTTAATGTGTGATTACAACCCCTTCACACACAGGCAATAAAAAAAAGGATTCATTTTAGTAGAAAAGTTACATAGAGCACCTTTAAGTGCTATTTAGTTATATTGTTTCAGCCAAAATAAATACATAAATAAAATAAGTAATGCATATTGCATGATTTGAATATGAATATCCATTTATCAACAGTAAACAGCTCATCATTATGACAAGCTTCATTTTTCATTCTTCACTTATTGCTAGATGTGTTGAAAACAATAATCATCTCTGTGACCTTCTGGTGATTTTTTATTAAAGACAATATTTGCTTCCTGTATTCTCTATTCAGAGTGAAAATGTAATTGAATTACAATGATTTTTAACATTGTTAGTTACTGTGATTTTCTACAGTACATAATTGATTATTGAGTTTTCTACAACATTGGTAATTACTGTGAATTTTTCTGTACATAACTGGTTATTGCGTTTTCTACAGTGCATTGGTAATTACTGTGATTTTATACAGGAAATTGCTCTCACAGTAATTCTGTCATTACTGCCATTTTTGACTGAATCTACAGTATTCTACTGTGAACTTGTATATAGTAATTTCCTGTGCACAAACATGCATGTGGTTTTACAGTGTACCCGAAAGCTATAAAATTGAGCGTCAGCGTCAGTTCTGGCAGGCCAGGTAGTCAAGACGCTGCTAATGCTTTGCTATCAACACTGTCCCGTCAGCTGATCTGCTCCAGCTGAGCTGCATTAGCTGATTAACTCCCCTCGCTGCTCAATGGCCAAAGCTCAAACAAGGCGCCCTATTTAAAGCTCATTCACCTTGCTCATACATGCTTGCTGCTCGCTCTGCTGGCTCGCTGCTCGCTTCTGCTGTTCTGTACGCTGGTAAAACACTCATGTTGTTAAACGCAAAAGTACTGCTTCTATTCACCCTAGTGTCGGCTATGACTTCCGCCGCTGTCGAGGAAGATTGGCGAGACTCTTCTGAGGAAACCCGGCCATCACCATTCCAATCGGATCAGGTGCAGGATGCCTGCCCGGAAGATAACGCTACCGCTCGTAGGAGTTCTCGGCGGTTGGCGAATAAATCCTCGTCCCAACCATGCATCGGCGATTGGCCCGCGGCAAAAATACTGGAAACCCTATTTTTAAATGACATTCAGCCTCCGCGTGGCGCCTCTCACGAGGACCTATTTGTCCTCCTCTGCGATTCTCTAATAATCCCAGTCGTTGAATCTCCGCCGGTGCCTCCTCCTCAGTCCTCCGGAAAAAAGCACACCTCGAAGCGCAAAAATCCCGAGACAGCCAGCAAAGCCCCAGCACAAAAACGGGTCAGCTGCTCTGTTCGTCCGGGCCCAAGTACTTTTTCAGCAGATGATCCAGTGCTCATGGCACTTTCTGACATCCAATCTTCTCTCCTCGGCATGTCCGCTAGGATATCAACACTGGAAGACGGCTCCATTTCCAGACCTTCCTCGACCATCTTCCCTGCTTCAACCGCCGCTGTTGTCTCCGACCCGCATCACCATCCGCGCCAGCCTCAAAGTGATGACGTCACCACGGAATTTTCACCTAAAAGGACCCTAACAACCGCCGTACCTCTTTCCACTGGCTCGCCTTTTTTCCCACCAGCTGCTGCCATCTCTCATCAGCTGAGGGGACAGATATTGGCAGGTAATGACATTAACCTCGTTAAACTCCTGCTGGGTTCCGAGCTGTGTGAACGGTGTATAGTAGACTGTGGTGACGTGCATGTCGAGCTAAAAGATGGGGACCCTAGACTTTCAAAAATTCTAACTTTTCCCGAGTTCGTTACCGCATTTGGAGTTTATAGGGATGTTATCTGTGAGGTCCATCCAGCGCGCAGAGCCGAACTAGATACCTATCTGGCCATAATTTCTGACCTAGCTCTCTCTTACGGTGGGGTTCTGTTCTACGAGTATCACAAGTCTTTTTCTGCAAAGGCAGCCATGTTCATTCAACGCTTTAATCAAAGACTAGACTGGTCCGTGGTCGATCTCGCGCTCATAAGTAGACACTTCACAGGTCACCAAATCCTGTCCTGCTCCGTTTGCGGCTCTCTTTCGCATTCTACTAATTTATGCTCTAAATCTAAGCCTATTTCCTCCATGTCTCATCCTGGCCCGAGCCATAAAGCCGGCCCCCAGGTGAATAACTTTGGTACTCCTATTTGCTTCAATTTCAATTAAAATATTTGTAGGATGCATAATTGTAAATATTTTCATGTTTGTAGCTACTGTGGGAACGCCCACCCAAAGTCCGTGTGCCCGAGGAGAACACGCTTCATAAAAATGGAGCGAAAGAAATAAAACCTTCAACTCCCATAAACGTTCCCAAGCTGGGACGGGCGTTGAGAAAGCATCCTGACGGCTGTTTTGTGGATTATTTACTGACTGGTCTCGTTCAGGGTTTTTTTGCTGGCCTGCTGCATTTTCCTGCTGTATCTTTTCATTGCCATAACCTACTGTCCGCGTCTCAGGAGCCGGAAACCGTGGATACCTTGCTCGAGAAAGAGGTTAAGAAAGGATTCATGATAGGCCCATTTGATTATTCTCCTTTCCCGATTTTTAGGATAAGTCCTATAGGAGTAGCCACTCGAAAATATTCGGGTAAAAAACGTTTAATTATCGACCTTTCTGCTCCCCACAATGGTTTGGCTGACAGCATCAATAGCCTTATTCCTTTTGCCCCATTTTCTCTGTTTTACAACACTGTCGATGATGCCATCAATTTCATAAAAAAGGCAGGACGTGGAGCTTGGCTTGCAAAGGCAGATATTTCCGATGCTTTTAAAGTTATGCCATTGCATCCCTCGCAGTGGCATTTGTTCGGCGTCCAGTGGAGGAAAAAATTGTATTTTGCGGTTAGACTCACTTTTGGCTGTCGTAGCAGTCCAAAAATATTCGATATATTGTCGGAGGCTTTGTGCTGGATTCTTCTTAATAACGAGAAATTATCATTCGTCCTTCATCTTTTAGATGATTTTCTCCTAGTAGATTTTCCTTCCAAAAAATCAGACTTCTCTATCTCAACTCTCAAACGCACCTTTTCTGAATTAGGCGTTCCTCTCTCGGAGGAAAAGACCGTGGGTCCAGTCAAAGTCATCGAATTCCTAGGCATTTCTCTCGATTCAAATCGCATGCAAGCTTCACTCCCCCTCGAGAAATTATCCCGGATAAGACAAGTTATGAAAGTCGCAAAAAATTCAAAATCTTTTTCAAAAAGGGACTTGCTCTCTCTTTTGGGTCACCTTAATTTCGCTATGAGAGTAATTCCTCAAGGCAGATCATTTATTTCCAGGCTTCTTGACCTTTCTAAATCTGCAAAAGCTCTCAGTGATATAGTTTCTTTAGACGCAGGATGTAGATCTGAGCTAAAATTTTGGTCTCTGCTTCTAGATAAATGGAATGGCATTTCCTTTTTTCTTAATGATTTCATGGAATCATCTTTAGCTCTTAATCTGTATACTGATGCTGCACCTTCCGTAGGGTTCGGGGGGATTTTCAAAAACGAATGGTTTGCGTCTGCATGGCCGGAAGAATTGCGTTCCGCACCTGCCGGTGATTCCTCGACAGCCCTATTAGAATTGTATCCGATCGTCGTCGCATGCATTCTGTGGGGTAAACACTGGGCTAGGAAACAAATTATGTTTTTCTGCGACAACGAAGCTGCGGTTAATATAATTAACAAGAGGCGTTCATCCATTCCATTTATCAACAGGTTCATGAGACGTCTTACATGGCTGTCAGTTACGGGGAACTATCATTTTCGTGCAGAACATATTCCCGGTTTGAATAACCAAGTGGCCGATTCTTTGTCTCGTTTCAATTTTCAGAAATTTCATCTCCTGTGTCCAGCTGCAGCACAATCAAGCCTGGAATGCCCGCCTTTCAGCCAAACCATTCTAGATTGAATAACCCTCTTCAATTCTATATGCATTCTGCTGCACAGTACATGCGGGGGGGGGTTTGGCTAGTTCTACATTAAAATCGTATGACTCTGCATGGTCTTATTTCATCAGTTTTTGTGCTTCTTTATCTGTAGCTGCTCTGCCTGTCAATATATCATATATTAGTGCGTTTATAGTCCACTGCTTCGAGAATCGGAAACTGCAGCCTTCTTCCATCAAAAGTATGGTCGCTGGCATTCAATTCCACATGCGCTGCTTGGATCCATCTGCCTCCAGTATTTTGGAAAATCCTTCCATTCGCCTTTTGCTGAACGGGATAAAAAGACAATCTCCACAAGGCAATGATAAACGTCTCCCTTTTACTCTACCTTTGGTTAAACAAGTCATATCAAAATTACGGGATGGGTGTTTTGGGCCGTACACCGATCAGTTGTTAGAAACAGTCATTCTCACAGCTTTTTTTTTGGTTTTCTAAGGGGTGGTGAAATTTCTTATTCATTTGACCCAAATCTCAATCTAACAATTTCTGATGTCTCAATTCATGATCACCATTTCACACTATTTTTAAAACATTCCAAAACTGATAAAAATCGTAAAGGCGTAATCGTGTACATTTCTGAGTCTAACACTGTTTTTTGTCCTCTAATTTCCATGCTGTTCTATTTGAGGTACCGCCCTAGTGCCGATCCGCAGGAGCCGCTGTTCGTCACGCAGGCAGGGAAAACAATGTCCAGAACCTGGTTTTCTTGTCACCTACGCCTCCTTTGCCAATTCTGTGGACTGCCCCCGGACCGCTATACTGTTCATTCTCTGCGCATCGGTGCAGCAACAACAGCGGCAGCTTCCGCTCCGGTTTCAACCCTCAAAGCTATGGGGCGGTGGTCTTCTGCTGCTTACGAACGATACCTCCGTCCCGATGTTCGGGCTATTCTTGATGCCCAGAAAGCCATGAGCTCAAGTCTCTGATTTGTTTCGCAATAAATACATTTGATAACTATTTTGCTCGCGCTCTGCTCAGTATAAATGCCCCTGAATGCGCTATCAGCTGTTAATTTTTCATCTAGCCCGTTTCTCAGAGGTAGATCTCTTCAGAGCTTACACTGTAGACCGTCAAACAGTTTAAGTCAGATTATCTAGATAACAGCATGTTTTAGCTATTGCGATCTTGATTAGTCATTACAGTAAATAATTAATAATTTTACCATTATTATAAATCGCTAAATTAGGGCGCCTCAGTCATCACCGTTTGAGACACTCAATTTTGTTTTGGGGGGAATAGAAAATTTCTAGTCAATTAATCATCCTCTGTATCACAGAGGATTGCCAGGTGTGGTTTTGTTTGGGGGGATATTCTAGCTCTCACAGTCTAAAACTGTGTGAGCGTTCCCTAATGCTGCTGCTGCTGTCCTCTGACTCTCTGCTATTTCATGGTGCTCATGAAAGGTCAGAGGACTCCCTGAACAGAGCCATACCGCCAAATTTTAATTCAGGAACATCAACTTGTTTGCAATCTATTCAATAAAAATTCTTAAATTATTTTTTTGTCTGTGTGTTCTTGACTTAATGGACCTGACAGAAATATGTTTAGTAACAGAAAAGATTTAATTGGATAGGTAAAACAATACAAAAATGTATATTAAAAGATTGTAACAACCTTCTGAACTTCTGTTACTGTTTATAATCTCAGAAGATGAGTTGACCCAGTCTTATGTGTAGGATACTGTGAAAAAGAGGAAACGTATTCTGAGAAAAATGCAGTATAATAAATATAGTTTTGACATTAAATATATTATTTTTTACACAATATAGATAATCAGTCTTAACTGTTTTGTGCATGATGTTGAAGTGGATTCTTCTCAGAACTGTGCAGATTACAGTGTTTCAGTCTGTAACTGTAAGTGTTTAAAACAACTCCTCACCGACCGTAGATCAGCTAAAACAGGGGATGGGGTGTATGTGTGTGTGTGGTTGTGTGTACTGTGTTGGGAGGGGATTATTTATGTAGAGTTAGATATATGGGAAACCAAAGCTGTTTGACACACCTTTTACATAAAATATTTCTCCGGGGAGGTATATTTTGAAAGTAGGATTGTTTATTTATTTGTAGTTTATAATTTTCAGATATAAATACTATTTTCTAATTTTGACTAAATATAGCTATTGTACAGTTCCACTGTTATTGCCCAAAGATACAAGTCATAACACACGTTGACTTTTTGGGGGGCATTAATCAATATTATAGGAATACTGCTAGAAACTACAATTGTCCCTCTACACCAGTAAAGGACCGGTCTTAATTTCTGTGAAATAATATGGAAAGAAGAATTAAGTTGGGAAGAGAGGATAGCCTACCTTCAAATTATAAATCATATATGTTCTCTAATGGCACTGTTAAAAATGATAAAGCATTAGACTATTTTGAGGCTGTTTTGTGAAACTTCCCTGGCTCACCCCCCTCCCTCCATCTGAGAACACAGCAAGCCAGTCATTAACATATGAAAGGTCTTCACACCTGACAGCCATCAGTGTTTCAGCTGTAAATGTCCATGAAATTTCATGGATTCCTTTATATGTCTGTGTACGCCAAGTATCTGGGTATTTCTGAAAATGTACTGTTCTGTGTAACTTGGCTTAGGTATTTTCCGCATGCATCCGGCAAACCTGAAATTACATGGTTTACCATAGCCAGATTTTACCAGATATGACCCTTTACATACAGTGACACTTTTACTTTAAAGTGCATTTTAAATCATTATGTTTTAATCTTTTGTGATGCTTTAAAGAAGTACACTTATTTTAAAGTTTTGACTAACAAAATAAAGCACATGTAAAGTACTTGATTATAATTTGAACTGTAGTGTGTTACTCAATATTTAAGGTTTATATATTTTAAATGTAAAAATTTGCAACTTCATCATTGCAAATGTGTAATTAAAAATACATGTTACACATGACATACATGGGTCATTCCATGTCAAATCAACCAAATTTTGAAAACTTCCTTAGCTTAAATTTGAGATTTTCTTTAAAAAACAATTGTGAAGAAAGACAAACATAAATAGGTCTCTTAATTGTAAAGACCCATACGGTTCAATCCCAGAGATATAGAGATTTTAATGCTGTTCCATGAGTAAATTGGTAAATTGTACACATTGTCAGTGTCCAAAAACCAAATGAGTCATTTTGCCTATAGCGGGTCCTTTTTTCTTTTCTTTTTCTTTTTCCTGATCTTCTGGACAAGTCCAGTGACTGCTGTGAAAGGGCAGCTGACAACATGGGAAAGTCCGTGTGACAGCTTGGAGAGACAGCTGACAGGAGGGAAGAGACCCCACTGGGGCTGTCAGGGGCTCATGGCAGCAGTCCCCAATGCTAGTTCAGTCAGTTGGAGACACCCGCTAAATGCTACAAAAAGTCCACCAAAGAAAATACCCCTAGAGCCTGAGAGAGCAGGGGTGCAAGAAGGCTCACTGATTGATAACACGGTTACAGACTCAGGGGCGCACGTCCAGGGGGCCCAATTATAATGAGAAGAAATAATATATGTTTTAATTATTATTATTATTAATTCCCTCTAATGCTAAAACTATGCGAGACAATTACTTTATAAATTAATACAATTTAAAATAATCGTTATTTTTAACATAAATCATTACTATGGTCACCCTTTACCTCTGTCTGTGGGTTTTGCAATATTTAACCAATGTAACTCCATTGCCTCCTCAAACTGTCAGTCAAACCTCATAACATCTCTTTCCTGAATTGAATAGAATAAATCTTTATTGTCCACCGGGGTGGAAATTTTTCTTTGGCTCACCGCAACATACAGTACAAAAACAGATAAAACATACAAATGTCTCAGACATAATGAAGAAACATTTCTAGACTAATAAAATAAAATAAAAACACATCTTAAGAATAAATATACTTATACATTAAAATAGCAGCTCATTTGTTATTGTTACTTTGTTTGGTTAAGGTTACTAATGGCATTTGGAATGAAAGATTTTCACAAGCAATTTGGAGTGTCCCTGCTTTTTTACGGTAAATACTAGGGGTGGGGGAAAAAATCGATTCTTAGATGCATCGCGATGCGGATGTGGACGATTCTGAATCAATTCACAATTGTCAAAAATCGATTTTCAAAAAAAAAAAAAAAATTAGATATATATTTATAATAACGTAATATTGACGGAACGCGAAAGACGGAACTCTGAAGCGCGGAAGTGCAGTGGCCGGACCGTCTGTGGCGTGCACATAACAGACGCGGACGCGATGGCTGAGCGCCAAATCCAAACACCCTCCTCGTTAAAAGCTGACGTGTGGAAATATTTTGGCTTCTGAAGTTGAAGGGGGAAAGGAGCTGGACAAGAGCCACACTAGTTGTAAGCTTTGTAGAGTAAAACTAAAATATTTCGGAAACAAGACACATATGAGAAGCCATATGACACGTTTCCAGCCAGAGGAGGAAAAACACTCGGCTGTAACGTTACCGGTCGTTGTTATATTATTAATTTACTACAAATATGCTGCTGCTAGTTCAGACACACATGTATTTTCCTGTTGGTTCTTTGCAATGTTAATAAAATATATTGTACGTTAATTCTTTATGGGTCATTACTTTGTACTTTTAAAGCAAAGTATTTATAGTCACACACACACAAAAAAAAGATTCTGATAATCGATTTAGCATCGAATCGCAGCCCTCTGAATCGTAATCGAATCGAATCGTGAGGTGCCTAGAGATTCCCACCCCTAGTAAATACAGAATTGGATATTTGAATAAGTACACAGTATAGCGGCTGTAGACAACGAAAAACAAAATTTGCAGCCGCGAGGGACTAAACACTGAGAGACTGAAAACACTGCGACGCGCAAAAACTCAGTTCCACTCAACGATCCAAGTTCACTCATTTATTACTTCCACACGTAAAAATACAACTGGTACTGCAGTTACCAAGTCATAAAAGTGCTGTGTGAGTGCGAAAGTGCGGTCAACAGAAAGTGTTCGCTGCCAGGCTCACTCCCTCTCTCTGTCAAAGCCCCATTGAACTCAGGTGAACAGGTGTAGCAAACAAATAGACCACTATCACTTCCGCCCAAACCCCGGTGGACACGCCCACCACCTACAATCCGAGTGCAGTGAATATTATGAATGAGACCATAAACATAGAACACATGGGAGACTACAGGTGGCTCTTACAACAGTTTTCTTTACCTAAAGGGGTCATATAATGGTACATGCACTTTTTCAAGTTGATTGTACTGAAAGGTGTGTTGGCAGTGCTTTTACACAACCATCATATAAAGATAAAAATCTATCCAGTGCTTTTGTTTTAATCTCCTTATATGTTGTCCCCTGCTTCAAATTGAGCCGTTCGATTTAAATCAGTCACTAAATCGGACGCCCCTCCCACGATTGTTGATTGACAGCAGCGTTTCAACACATCCCCGCCCTGAGCGAGCTGTCATCATAGTCCGTCATTGTTGATACACTGGAGCAGAATGGCATCTAAGCGATTGTGGTGTTCTGTTCTTGGGTGTAATAACGAACACAGCAGTCATTTTGATGTTCCTAAATCCGAACCGCTGAAGACGCAGTGGCTGAGTTTTGTTTTCGAAGGGAATATTCCCCACGAGCAACGTCAATGATTTCATGTTTGCGGGATTCATTTCTCACCAGACTGCTTTATAAACGAGGGTCAGTATAAAGCTGGTTTTGCTAAGAAGCTGCTCCTGAAAAAAGAATCGGTACCAACTATTCATGTTCCTGCTGCACCTCCAGAAGAAGTTTGTGTAAAATTGTATTAACCTTTATATTAATCTTCGCAAATCGCTTGCACGTGTCACCGGGGTTAAGGCCAAGGGTTTATTTCACCACACAGGAGCAGACACCAAGAGGCAGACAACCACAGTGACTTTAAGGTAAGTTTTTATTCAGTTTAAACAGGGTAAAAGCAGGGACAGGAACGTTCGTGGCTCTGTGCGTCGTCAGACTCGTCGATTAGGCTCGTGGGACAGACAGTGACTCCTCTCGTCGTCAGGCTCGTCGATTAGGCTCGTGGGACAGACAGTGACTCAAAAGCTCACTCCACCAGCAATGCTGCATACTTCCAGAGTCAGACCATAAGTGGAAAGGTAAGGATTCTTCACAGTACATATTACTGTGCACCGACGAAGAGTACTGAGACAGTGGTTTAAAAGCTTACTTCACCAGCGTTGCTGCATACTTCCAAACTCAGACAGTGAGTAGAAAGGTAAGGATTCTTCACAGTACAAAGTACTTTTCAGCTCAGCTGTAGCACTCTAGGCTTCTGATGGAGAACAGATATTAACAACTTTCCACAAACGTGTTCGCATGGGTTGGGGCCACTTCTCAGCAAAAGCACACCACACTCGTGTTCACTTCAATTCCACAGCCATGAATCAATGTGTATCAAAAAGGCAAAAGCACTGCAATTCACTCACACGATAAGGCTGTTCAGAGGCGTCAATCCGTTTGTTACACTCACGTGGGGGACATTAAATCTTCCGTTCTTGCTCAACACACTCTGAAACACATAGCTTCTCCAACAGTCAGATCCACACTCACTGCATCCTCTTCAAGCTGTTTGAATGTTCGTAAGATGAAATCAATTCACTTATCTTTCTCCTTCTCTTCATAGTGCAGGTTCAATCGATAACTCAGTCCAGTAGATTTCCCACAGACGATCACTCTGATCCAGCAAACTTCAATGGGGCGGCTTCCACACCCAGACAATTTTCCAGAGGAAGCACTGAGACAACCACTTCTCCTGGGACAACCAGCTTTTAACACGCCAACCAGCTTTTTCTCTTTTCCCTTTATACTCATTTTTCCCGGGCAGGTGGTTCAATGAAGCACTACTCATTGGCTTCAGCTGGTGATCATTATGGTCGGTGGCCATGATGTGTAAACCCAGAGCCGGCCTGGTGTTACATCGGCATTTCTTCCCCCTGGAAACGAGTCAAAAAATTTTTTGGTTCCTAGTTTGTTCACCCGGTGACACACGCTTCACGATGAATGCGGCTAAGGTTTACACTCAGGTTAAGATACATTACGGCATGTTTTCTATGTACGACGTTCTCAATATAATTCATTATCCCACGTTTATAATGAACAATGTGTTATGGTTATTGTGTTATTACAAACTGAGTACGTATACATCAGTAAACACATAGCGTTCGTACATCTCACTAAGTTACTCTACCCTGCCAGTACACAAAGATAGATCAAAGTGACATTACGTTAACCAACCATTCAGAGACGTCCTGTTCGAGCCTTAATTGACGAACTTCTTTGCGGCCGTCATCTTGTTCTGGGTGCGACTCCGGTTCAAATTGATACGGTTGCACAGATGTGTCCTCAGAAACTCCCGCTGCCATTCTTTCTCCAAAATATACCCTCAACTGTTGTCAAGGCAACACTCCACGTGCATTGTGTCAAAGCGCCCGCAGAACAGAGGGGCGGAGTGAGCGAAGCTCATTATAATTTAAAGGCATATGCACTGAAATGGCGTGCTGAAAACAGAGCTGTTTTTGACCAGGTAAAATTTGTGTTTTCTTACAATACTAATGAGAATTTTTAATTAAAGCATATTACAAACTTTTCATTTAGACCCTAAAAAATCAAATTAACTTGTATGAAAATGGCATTATATGACCCCTTTAAGTAACACTTTATATATAAAGGGTAATCTTTTATGTATTTGAGGAGCGGAGAAGAGCTTCTTGCATTGGTCCGCGAGTCACAGTCAAAATAGCCTGCGCATAGCGCTTCATTATAATGTGAGATTTTGGCCAAATGAAAAAAAAAACGTCTCCTGTTACTATCGTAACCTCGGTTCCCTAACGCAATGTCTCGTTCCCGCCTCTCAGGGAACCGAGGTTACGATAGTAACCAGAGACGTTCCCTTTCGAGAGCGGTAACTCTACATTGCGTAGCTATGCTGCGGTAACTGTATTAAAGGGGTCATATAATGGTACATGCACTTTTTCAAGTTGGTTGTACTGAAATGTGTGTTGACAGTGCCTGTAAACAACCATCATATAATGTTAAAAATCCATCCAGTGTTTTTGTTTTAATCTCCTTATATGTTTTCCCCTGCCTCAAATCGAGCCGTTCGACCGTGTGACGTCACACGGTCGGACGCCCCTCCCGCGATTGTTGATTGACAGCCGGGTTTCAACACAGAACCGCCCTCGCTCATGAGCCAGCTGTCAATCATAGTCTGCGCGGACCGGCGCGGTCATTGTTGTTATGCTGGAGCACTGTCTATGAGCAGAATGGCGTCTAAGCGATTGTGGTGTTCTGTTCTTGGGTGTAATAACGAACACAGCAGTCATTTTAATGTTCCCAAATCCGAACCGCTGAAGACGCAGTGGCTGAGTTTGTTTTCGAAGGGAATATTCCCCACGAGCAACGTCAATGCTTTCATGTTTGCGCGAATCATTTCTCACCAGACTGCTTTATAAACGAGGGTCAGTATAAAGCTGGTTTTGCTAAGAAGCTTCCTGAATAAAGGATCGGTACCAGCTATTCGTGTTCCTGCTGAACCTCTAGAACAACTGAAGTGAGTTTAACGTTTTATTATCCTTTATATTAATATTTATATCTTTGCAAATCGCTTGCACGCTTCACGATGAATGAGTCTAAGGTTTACACTCAGGGTACATTACGACATGTTTTCTATGTACGACGTTCTCAATATAATTCATAATCCCACGTTTATAATGAACAACGCGTTATGGTTATTGTGTTACAAACGTGTACGCACAGAACAGAGGGGCGGAGTGAGCAAAGCTCATGATCATTTAAAGTCATATGCACTGAAACGGCGTGCTGAAAACAGAGCTGTTTTTGACCAGGTAAAATAACTGTTTTCTTACAATACTAATGAGAATTTTTAATTAAAGTATATTACAAACTTTTAATTTAGACCCTACAGAATCATATTAGCTTGTACAAAAATGGCATTATATGACCCCTTTAAAGCTCGCTGTGAGAGTAGTGAAGATAAGCCCGGGGAAAGCGGGGCCAAGCTACACCAGCCACGGAAGAGACAGTCAGCCAATAGGCGTGCCGCTAGGAGTGCTTGCATCTGATCGGCGTAAAGACCAATGAGACATCATTCCTGACCCTATCAAAATTTGCATATACAAACGCAATGAAAGAGAAGGCTGCACTGATCCAGGGCAGACACAACACAATAAGCACTCAAGCATGAAAGAAAACACAGTGTCAACTAGGGGTGGAGCCGAACCCGAATACGGTATTCGGAAAGGTACAAATAACGTGTTTTTTACGAATAGTTATTTCGAACAAATACTTGAAAAAATATTTGTATTCGGGAACAAGAAAAACTTTATATCAAAAAGCTGCGTTTCCTCACGAGACCGCAGTGCGTCCACGGATGAGTGAGTTAGAGTGAGTGAGTGAGGTTCAGGAAGAAGTGACTGACACAGGCTGCTCCACACAGCAACAGAGTGGGCTCGGCTGAGCGAAAAAACACTTAACTGCATCACTATTTTTGTTGAATAGATTTTTGTACCTTAACTGGGTTCCGGAGGCAGTTTATAACTTTCGGGAAGCGGAGTTTGATCAGGAGATTATTCCATTACGCTGCATTATTGACGTCTGCAGTCGGATGCTCTCATGTTCGCTCTGTTTACGTAGCTCTGTTAGCTCGGTAATTTAGACAATAGGCTGTTGACAGAGTAACGTTAACGTTCGGTTAAAAAGGTTAAAAAATGCTTGTGTAGTTGTGTCGAATTGTATGCACTTGTGGGAGTTATATGGTACGCAGACATCCCAAGTCTCTATTGATAGCGGCTCCCTAAAATTAGTTAAAATCTCCCGGAATCTAAGGCCCTGTCCACACGGACACGGGTATTTTTATAACCGTGACTTTTTTTACGCGGTTCGGCCGTTCGTCCACACGAAAACGCACTGAAACCGAACATTTTTGAAAACCCCTGCCAGGGTGAGGATTTTCAGAAACGCCGGTTACAGTGTTGTCGTGTAGACAGTGAAACCGGGGTTTTTGCCTTGCGACGTCAGAGTGTGCGCCGTTATCAGCTGTGTTTGACGTCAGATTTGCGCTTCTGATTGGCCAACGTGGCTTTAGGGTTAAGGTTTATATCGCCGCCTGCTGGCGTGGCATGCTCTTGACCGCGCTTGATTGCGTGTTTTTACGTTTTCATGTAGACGGAGACCGAGCATGTGTGGACGGGATTTTTTTTTAAACGCTGTAGGAAAAACTCCGGTTATAAAAATACCCGTGTCCGTGTGGACATGACCTAACGCGCATGCGAGAGAGAACATACTGTGCTCCAAACCGTGTAGCGCGCACACGGCAGAGAGAGGGAGAGAGCAAAACCGGACAGCAAGGGATTACATATCACAAGATTGTGAAATTTTGTAAAAATTTTTTAATTTCTCTGGACTCTATAATAATTACATGTCTGACCGTTGGAACGAACCAAAACAACTAGAAAATCGCATTCATGACGATTTATGGTGATTTTATTTCCGTTAGACCTTTTCCTACATTGACGCTGATGAGGGGTTCCCCTGTTTCAAGATGGCGGCTCTATTGACGCATTCGTTCCAATGAACTGCCGTAGCCAAGGCGACATCTAGTGTTTATATCTATGTATTAAACACTAGTAGCCATATACAAAGAGTCAACAGCATAACGGTAGCCACTGTGTACAACTAGAGCAGTTCACAATACATGAGTCAGGAATTTAACTCACTGAAAGCACTTGAGACGCCACAGACGGTACATCCATCTTGTGAAATCTGGCGAAAGGTGTTCTGAGAAGACCAGCCAGCAGCAAAACATAAATCCTGGATAGACATAGCTCTAGACCAGGCCCACAAAGAGGCAACAACCCTCGTTGAATGAGCTCATATGTTAGGGGGGACAACCTTCCCCTGGCACACGTAAGCCAGCGCGACAGCATCCACAATCCAGTGAGAAAGTCTCTGTTTTGAGACAGTTGACGTCTTTCCCTTAGTACTAGGGATGCACGATGATATCGGGACAACATCGGTATCGCCCGATAAAAGCTTAAAATGACCATCATCGGCATCGGCCGATATGAATATTTCTGCCGATGAGCCTTGCCGACAGGGTGGCGTGTTTCCTATGCGCACGTGACGCGAACGAAGCATGAGCGCCAGCAACTTAAACTTCCAACTAGGGGTGTGCGTCTCACGGTTTTTGATCGTGGACGATTAAAATGTCTCCACGATCTGCTTTTGAAGAAAAATCATAGTATCGTGCATTCTATCAGTTCAATTCTGGCGCCTTCATCTCAACATACTGTACAACGCGACGTACATTCACATCACATCACATGTATGCAGAGGTAGAGTTACACTCACGGGACACCGCAATTCAAAAAAGTTCATTATTTGCATGTGTGTCAAAGTCTTGCTAGGTAAACATATATTATTCACGTGCTGATGCGCTGTTCTAACATCCGCTTTTCTGAGCGCGTTACACCCGACGCTCACAGGAACTAAAAGCCTGTCACAGCGCCTGCATACTGGACTAATCTTTCGAGTCTTATTGCGCTGATACTGTCAAATACACACAAGGTTTACATAAACAAAGTTGGTTATGTCTAAAGTGAAAGCAAACAGAGAAAATCTGCTTGTCAAATGCGTGTATATTAGACGCGTCGCGTGCAGTTCTTAAAGAGACAGTAATAATATGCTGCCGCTTGTCCTTAAAGAGATACTGCACCCAGAAATAAAAATTAAAAGGGGTAGGGCTCATTATTTACTCACTCTAATGTTGTTCCAAACCTGTATTCATTTCTTTCTTGTGCTTAAATATACTATGGAAGTCACTGAAGTACAGCAACTGTTTGGTTAGCCACATTCTTCCAAATAACTTTTATAATTTCAACAGAAGAAAGAAACTTGAGAGAGTAAATGATGACAATTTAAATTTTTGGGAGAACTATCCCGTTAATGTTAATAAAACAACAAAACACAAAGAGGAAATCACTCACTGCTCTTGACTGAGAACTTTAATAGAAGCTTTAATGAGCAATATTACAGTTACTGGAAGAAATCAAAGATGACATCGAATCTCCGACTCAGCGTTCACATTCCATTTCAGCAGTTGTTAAACTACTCGCTACATTACAATTATTGGCATCAGGATAATTTCAAACAGTACAGGACAACATAATGCCATAAACACATATCAGTATACATAAGCACACCGTCAGGAGCCGAAGCGGCAACGACTGCGCAAACCCGTAGTCAAGACGCAAGACTAGGAGATAATTGAGGATAATCACTCACCGAAAGCACTGTTCTGTAAAGATCAGCCGGTTGCAAAACATACAACCCTAAAGAAGCGCCTACATGGCCCATGAAGAGGCGATAGACCTTGACGAGTGAGCTCACATGTTAAGGGGGGGTCTTTCACCTGATCATGCACTAGTGAAGTGCTCGGTTGATGGGTCTCGGGTCCAGTATCAGATGGAGTCCTCCATCCCTCTTGAACACCACGAAATAGCGTCTGTGCCTCAAAACGCCCCATTCTGAGAATGGAAGTGCAAAGTCAGTGACGGACCCACGCCTGACGCGGGGTGGTCTGCGTCTGGACTGAAGAGAATACCTGTGTTGAATTACCCCAGCCAGGCTGGCTGCCGATCGGGCATGAGCGGTGTCGTGCACGGCGGGTGAACATTGGCACTCTCGCGTTTTTCCATCGGGAGTCCACTAGGCACGGACTGCGACTCCGCGCTGCTCTGGGGCAGGGCGAGTGACACAGTGATGAGTGACACAGTGACACTCTCCATGGTCCGTGATGCTACATTCCCAGTCCCGCCCACTGCATACGGCGAACAGGGGGGCTTTTTCCTACGTCACAATATGAGGTAAATCCGGCCCTGTACAGACCCAAGTAAGGAAACAACTATGGACAAGGAGAGCACATCACACAAAACATCCACGATGACAGCTCCAGGTGTGCATTTGTGGTTGGGAGAAATAACATCAGAGAAGGGCTTGAGGATCCACCAAGGGAAAAAAAGGTTCTTGACAGAGCAGAGACAAGGGCCTCGTATTGACCAGTACTTCTTACAAGGTAACTGGTCACATAAGTCAAGTGAAGCACAGTGACAGGACACAAACCAAAGTTTGCAGAGCATCAGCACCCCTGTTACTGGAGAGAGAGCTACTAGCAAAGAAATGTCGGTTCGAGGAGCCAACGCAACCACAAAGACCTCCGAGGGAAAAAAAAGATTGATGGCAGCAAACCTGGTGTGAAGTGTCCCAAAGCTGTTAACAAAAAAGAATGAGAAACAATTAAAAATCCAAATCTTGGAGCAACAAGTAGGCACAGCAGTGGCAGCTTGGAAGTGGAACCTATGGAGATGAGCACTTCGGAGTGGCTAAAGGGAGAAGTGGAAAGAAACTACCACACCACCCAAATCCAGAAGGCAGCAAGAGATTGAGAGGCTAGTCAAAGAGAGGAGACAGAAGAAAAAACTGTGGAAAAGAGCCTCTGACGCTGAGAGGTTGATGTTGAGCAACTCTGCAAAAGGCAGAGAACTTGATGAAATGGCGCAAGAAGAAAGAACAAGCAAACACCTTGTTGTAAATACCCTTTCAAGTTCGTCAAAGACCTCTTCGCAAAGGAAAAAAGTGGAACTCTGAAAACATCAAGGCAGGAATTGAACACCTGGAAAACGTCCACCATGACACAAAAAGGCATGAGCAGATAGTCATCCAACCTAAAATACCGCCGATTCAACAACCTGATTTCCACCTGGACACTAGCGCTCCTAAATGGAAAGAGGTAGAAAACACGGTCTGACGAGCAAAAGCAGCATCGGCTCTGAGGTCTAACGGAGTACCATACAAGCTCTACAATAATGCACTGGACATCCTACGCTTTCTGTGGACCCTCATGAGTAGTATGGCAGAAGCAAAGAATACCCAAGGCTTGGCAAAGAGCTTGCAGCATGCTAATACCAAAAGAAAAGGGTGCATCAGACATCAGGCAATTTTGGGCCAATCTGCCTTTTCAACGTCGAGGGCAAAATATTTTTTCGCATAGTAGCACCGATGCTGTATGCCTTTCTGGAAAGAAACAAGTACATGCATCTGTACAGAAAGCAGAAATTCCAGGATTCTCTGGCTGCTTAGAGCATACAAGCATGATCTGGCAGCATCTCCGTAGTCAAAGGGGTGCTTAGAGGGACGACCCAATACCTGAGCAGCCTGTCTAAAGCCTAGGCAGATGGTACAACTCAAGCCTTAAGGTCAGAGAGCAGGTGCAACAACCAAGCAAAAGACATTGTTAATGGCCTGGACAACATCAACAAGAAATGGGGAAATTGAATCTCTGTTACCAACAGTTCGGACTCCTCCCCTGGACAATGTGGCCACTAGGTCTATGAAGTCCCATTAACAACCGTGGCGAAGATGGAGCGAACCATCACTTCATACGCAAAAAAGCGGCTCAGTGTCTCATGATGTTTAACTAACATCAGCTTCTATGGCAAAGGGGTCCTGGAACTACCTCTCACTAGTCTAACCGAAGAATACAAGTGTTCTAAAGTAAGTAGTGTTTCATTGGTGCTTGTCATTGCATTCAGCAGTGCATTTTAACCATATTTAAAGACAGTAGTAATTATGAAATTATATATAAAGATTTACTTAAGTCCTACTTCTGTCGGCCAAAAGCGCTCAAAGCGCTTAAATGTAAACTTAAAATTTGAATTTAAATGAATACATTTTCATTTAACATGCGTGTCCGAATCCATTACATTCAGTTCACACTGAAGAATACACTTTAAAATATATTTTATTTATTAAACTATTAAATGAGTATTATATGAAATATTAATGAGTTGTGACTGAAATAAATGCATCTTGTTTTTAGTATGTTTATTTATTGTAACTATAGAAAACAAGACAATAATACTGATTAAGAAAATAATTTTTTGCAGTGTATATAAGATTAAGTCCCGGTTTCACAGACAGAGCTTAGACTAAGCCAGGATTAGGCCTTAGTTCAATTAGGGTTTTTAAATAGCTTTTATAAATGTGCCCGAGAAAAAAACATTACTGGTGTGCATCTTGAGACAAAACAGTGGTACTGGTCAGTGTTACTTTCAGTTAAAACAGCTCAAACTTGCATTTTTGTCTGGGACTAGCTTAAATCTTTTTCGTGAAACAAGGGGGAAATGATTTATATTCTGTGCCTCTCTGCAATCATAAATTCTGAGAAAATAACATTACTGGTGTGCATCTTGAGACAAAACAGTGGTACTGGTCAGTGTTACTTTCAGTTAAAACAGCTCAAACTTGCATTTTTGTCTGGGACTAGCTTAAATCTTTTTCGTGAAACAAGGGGGAAATGATTTATATTCTGTGCCTCTCTGCAATCATAAATTCTGAGCAATTTCACGACTATGACAAATAATTTTGCACCATTTAAGGGCAGAACTGAAGGGCAAGACCACTCTGTTAAATTATGGCTGATGCATGAGCCCATGCTTATTAATCCATTAAAAACATGCATAACATTGTCCAGCACGTTTACAGAGGTATTAATCGGGCCGAGTGAGAATGACCAGGCACAAGACCTGAGACAACAGGCATATGCTAATTAACACGACTCGAGCGGGGCATGAGCTCAATTAGCCCAGACACCCAGCTGAGGAAATGAAAAAATTACAAACTGGACCACAACTTTACCCAACGTTCTCTCTTTCCTACAGCACACCTTTCAGTGCCTCCTCCTAGAAAGAGCTGTGCTTCCTGTATAGGCAGCTCAGGAAAACAACCCAGGTTTGCATTTAAATTGGCTTCTCCACTAAAATGCATGACAGCAGGAGAGATCTGTGCCAAGTTGACTTCTTACTTTTTTCTTCCCTTGTCAGTTGGGGATTTGTTAAAATATGCAAATGTAAGTTTGAATATTTCTGCCCAATTTGTCTCTGTTCTCTTTATTTCCCTCAAGCACAGCATCTACCCCCTGATGGCAGTCCATATTTATAATTACACCCATTTTGCTCAGAGAATGACATTACATAGCAGATTTCGTCATGTCCATGTCAGGGTTCTGTCACTTCGGTCTGTTTATTCTTGGTTTGGTGATAGAGCTCTGACACTCCTATTGTCTTTCTTGGTGAGCATGTGGTTTCGAGTTCGCTCAGGCCGTACACTCTTCTGTCCGCGTGCGTTTTGTGTTCGGTGTCGCACGCGGTTTGTGTTTATTTCGGCCGTGTGTTTTCATGTCATGTACTGTATGTCTTGTGCTGTGTGGACACGCAGGCATGTTCGTGTCAAGTTTGGGCACATGGCTTGTGATTGTGTTCATGCTCTTGTTTTGTTTTTTGGGGGGGGGGGGGTTGTCATTGTAGAGGAAATTTTAATCTTACAGTGATCAGTAGTTAATGTGACTAGATGGATTTTGAGCCATGTGGCTCCTGATGATTTTGATGACATAAACTGAAATGTCTGTGTACGTGCATGGGGTGATGCTCAGGAGCAGATGGGAGGAGACCTTTTGACCTTAGGGACTGGTCAGTGTTTGACTAGTGCATTTCTGTATTAAGTTAAGGCCTGAGAGGGACTGAGGCAGCCTGAGAGGCGCCTGGAAGATGCAGTCATGCCCTTAAAAGACACAACAACCTTTATCATAGTGTAAACTTAGAAGGAAAAGGTCCTTGAAAATGCTATAAGAACCCCCCTTCTGCTCATCCGTGTGTGTCACTCCTCGCACAGATTGAACTTCTGTGTGTTTAGGACTGAACCTATTCTTGCAAGAATAAAATACTTCTTTTTATTAATTTGACTCTGAGTGTCTCTTACGCAGTGATGATGTTTAACAGAAGTTTTGCCACAAAATCATGTTTGGTGTGAGCACATGACTTGTCATGTTTGTTTCTTTGTGCCATGTGCTCCCCTGTCTATTGTCTAACCCCACTCCTCTTGTTATCTGATTATTGGTTCATTTGCCACACCTGTCCTCCCTTATTACCTGCTTTGTTTGCTCTCCCTATTTATTTTCCTTGTGCTTTCAGTCTTGTGCCAGTTCATTGTCTTATGTACCATTTGTGTCCTGCCTGATCCTGTAACCATGTCCAATCCTGCCTTTTCCAGATGCTGGTCTTGTTCTCCCCCATGCAGTACTTTTGTTTTGTCAAAAAAAAAAAAAAAAGCCAGTTCTTTTGCATCTCCGAGTTCTCGCCTCATCTCACAACCCCTACCTTTGACAGTTTAGGGTAAATAATATGGTATTCCAATTGATCTTTTTCTGGCCTTTACATATATTGATAAAATATGAATGGTTTAATGTAAAAATCAAAAATCTAAACTTATGATTTATAAAAGGTGCATTACGTTTTCTAATTACAACAGTGGCATTTTGTTCAGCTCATAGGACTTGATGTTAATATCCCTAGTAATCAGCACTTCCTTGTTTTAAGTGGGGAGAGGGGTAAGAACGTCATTAGGGTCTTCAGGTGGGCACCCTCCTTCACCGGTGTTTCGTTGATAAACCCACGACACCTCCAAAGGACTCAACGGCAACACCTGGCGTCCCAGGTGAGCCCCCTTCTGCTTTTACCCCTCTTTATTGTTCTTTGCAGCCCAGTTGGTGTCCTTCCTCTTTATCCAGGTCCATCTGCTGCTATGCTCTGCTGCCTCCGACAGTGATCTGATGGCTTTCCTGAAGGCCTGTCCCCGAACTCCCACCCCCTTCAGGAGTCTGGTTATGAATGTGGCCACAAATCCTCTGCACCCTACCTCTACCGGAAATACCTGTGTACTCCAGCCTTGTTGTTTTGCCTCAACAGCTATATCAGAGTACTTCAGCTTTTTCCGTTCATACGCTTCTCCCACAGCAGCCTCCCATGGTACAGTTAGTTCCACGATGAACAGGGACTTCTGTGAAGTAGACCACAAAACAAGATCCGGCCTGAGATTGGTGTTTAAAATCTCTGGTGGAAACTTGAGTTGCTGATCTAAATCCACTTGCATTTTCCAGTCCCGGTCCAGTCCAAGAGGGTGCTATCCACTCTTGCAGCTGTTTTCACTGGGCACTGCCCTGCTCTCACGAAGGGGATATTGGATGAGTGTCCGGCTGTTGGGTGAGGGAGGGCATTGATGGACGATCGCCGTCCTTCCAGAATGACAGCCAGTTGGCGTAGGACTTGGTTGTGCCTCCAGGTGTACCGCCCTTGGGACAGGCTGGTTTTGCAGCCGGTGAGGATGTGCCTGAGAGTTGCCGGGGTTTGGCAGAGAGGGCATGCTGGATCATCTCCAAACCACTGTTTAAGATTCTTGGGTGTAGGAAGAACATCATAGGTGGCCCTGATGATGAAGCTGATTTGGCTTCCTTCCATCTCCCACAGATCTCTCCAAGTGAGCTTACGGTGCTCCAGGTTTTCCCAGGTAGTCCACTGGCCCTGCTTGGCCTGTGACACTGCCTTTGCGCATATCTCTGCTTCCTGTTGGTGCTGGACCTCAGCTACTACCAGCTTTCTTCTCTCTGCAGGTATTGCCTTGTGCCATGTAGGTCGACTTGTCCCAAGTCCAAACCCATATCTTCCTTGCTGCACATGTCCCAGTATGTCTCCATACTGGGACATGTCTGAGAGCGGATTGTGCTTGCTCTACCGCCTCAGCTGGGGTCCACTTCCTCCCAGTTGCCAATCTGGGAGGAGCTGTATGTATGGCTGCATCTTGAGACTCTGCCAGGGTCATGCTCAGTCTCACTTTGGTGCACTTATATTCTTCGCTGAGGCTAGAGATAGGCAGTTCCAGTGCACCGTGTCCGTACAACCCGATGTTACTGAGGCAGCGCGGGAGTCCCAGCCACTTCTTGACGTATGCACTGACTGTCCTCTCCAGCTTCTCAACTTTGGAAATGGGAAACTCGTACACCGTTAGAGGCCACATTAGGCGGGGGAGCAACCCAAACTGCAGACACCACAGTTTCAACTTGCCCGGAAGTGAAGTCTTATCAATACTGACAAGGCCTTTGATGGTTTCCTCCCTCAGTTGGTTACCCTGCTCTGTGTCTTTGAGACTTGCATTGTACCACCGTCCTTGGCTCTTGACGGGCTGCTCTGATACCAATGTTGTTTTCGTCAGCGATGACGATAACGAAATGATTTCGTTGACGCACTTTTTTTTATGATGATAACGCGACGATGACTAGCTAAAAATGGCTCCAAGGTGACTAAAACATGACGAGACGTTTTCGAGTTTTCGTTGACAAGACGAGACGGAACGAAAATGACTATAAGTCTGACGTTCGCAATGCATGTCATTTCTGCCTATTTTGCGTGAAATCTGTCTGTTTTGAGCTAAAAAAGTATCAGCAATGCTGCCGCTTCCTATCATTGTTTTTGGTGCCCATGCCGCGCGCGCACCAGATTCCACACAACAACACACCTGCGGCTGTGGCTAGTCACTCACCACACATCTTCGAAGGACCATGGCGGCGAAGCCAATAAACGGGCTTGGTGGTCGGAAACGACGAGATGATTTATGGACATACTTTCAGTTTCAGTATAATCCAGCGGTTCTCAAAGTGTGGGGTGCGCCCCACTGGCGTGACAGGTCTCCTCCAAAACGGGAGGAAATTTTCTGTTTTATGCCTTTTTATCTTTATTCGTTCATGGTGAGTCCGCATCGTCAAATTCATCTTTGCAGCGACACCGAAAACACCAGTTTATTAATAAACAATTAAATGTCTCCTTGCTATTTTTTACACATTCATAATCATTACTTTTGCCGGTTCTTTGTGGCAAGCTTTATGCGTGCGGTCGTGCACTTGAGTGCGGCTATAACGCTCAATATCCCGTATAGCCTATTTAAGTAATTAAATTAATATAAAGGGGCGATTTGTCCCTTAAATGAACAACTACTAGTCGACTAAAATAAAAACTTTAGTCGGAGGCAGCTCTTATTCCACATATTCTCGAACCAGCAGGCCATTCTGTGTTGAGCGCGCGACCCTGAGCTGAATGAGCGAGCGGGGAATGTGAATTCGCTTCCGAATAAGATTGAAGAGCTGTCCGCGCTGAACAACCAGCGGATTTACTGTGAGATCAGTTTGTTTATCTTAACGGAGACATGGTTAAACCACCTTGTACCAGATGCTAACGTGGACCTGCTTGGATTCACTGCCGTGAGAGCCGATAGAGACACACAGGCAAGTGGAAAAAGCAAAGGTGGAGGACTCATTATGTATGTCAACAATCGCTGGTGTAACCCAGGATATGTTTCCGTAAAGACAGCCTCATGTTGCCGGGACCTCGAGCTGCTAGCTGTTAGCCTGCGGTCATACTATCTGCCGAGGGAGTTCAGCCATGTGATCGCGCTCTGTGTTTACATCCCTCCGAGAGCGGACGCAGACGCTGCCTGTGAGAAGATCCATTCCGTCACAGCAGCGCTGCAGACACAGCACCCTGAGGCTTTTATGATCATCTTGGGGGGATTTTAATCATGTAACTTTGGACTCTACTTTGGCCGTTTTTTACCAGGTTGTAGATTGTCCTACAAGAAACAACAGGACAATTGATCTCCTGTATGCTAATGTGAGGGATGCATACAGAGCGACTCCCCTCCCCCACTGGGGAAATCTGATCACAACCTGGTTTACCTACAGCCACTGTACACTCCCCTGGTCCAAAAACAACCAGTGACAATTCGCACCAGCAGGAGGTGGTCCCCTGAGATGGAAAGTGCCCTGAGAGACTGCTATAACACCACAGTCTGGGATTTGCTGATCGACCCGCATGGTGAGGACATAGAGGGGATGACACATTGTCTGACGGACTACCTGAACTTCTGTGCAGATATGGTCTGCCCCATCAAGACTGTTCGCTGTTACCCTAATAACAAGCCATGGGTAACAAGGGAGGTCAAGGCTGTCCTCAACAGGAAGAAGGCTGCCTTCAGGAGTAGGGACAGGGAGGCCATGAAGGCAGCACAGCGGGAAGTGAAACAATGTGTGAGGGAAGCTAAGGACAACTACAGGAGGAAAGTGGAGGAGAAGCTGAGGGAGAACAACATGAGGGAGGTCTGGGATGGCGTGAGGACCATCACTGGTCATAACACAGAGACAAGAGCTACAAGGGGGACAATGGAGATGGCCAATGAGCTGAATGAATTTTTCAATAGGTTTAATCAGCCCTTGTCACCCCAACCCTCACCCACACCCACACCCCCACTGCAGCAATGTCTCCTTCCCCCCACACACCTCCCCTCTGACACCACCATACCCCAGTCTACCCATCACCCCCCCCGACTTTGCAATGCCCCCCTCTATATACTTTTCCCCTAACACCACAGTACCCCCTCCTCCTCAATACAAGCCCCGCCCCTCATCACTACAGACCAGGTCAGAGAACAGCTGAGAAGGCTCCGGCCGGGGAAGGCAGCGGGCCCGGATAAAGTGTGTCCGAGACTGCTGAAGACCTGCGCTGCAGAGCTGGGGGAGCCGCTCCAACGGATCTTCAACCTTAGCTTGCAGCTAGGGAGAGTGCCCACCCTCTGGAAGACATCCTGCATCGTTCCAGTTCCCAAGAAGAACAGGCCCAGCGAGCTGAATGACTTTCGACCAGTGGCACTCACTTCACACCTGATGAAGACGTTGGAGCGGCTCCTCCTCAGCCTCCTCAGACCCCAGGTGCAGCACGCCGAGGACCGCCTGCAGTTTGCGTACCAGCCAGATGTTGGTGTGGAGGATGCCATCCTCTACATGTTGCACCGGGTCCACTCCCATCTGGATAAGGGGAACGGCACAGTGAGGATACTCTTTTTGGACTTCTCCACCGCCTTCAATACCATCCGCCCCCCCATACTCCAGGACAAACTGATCAGGATGGGAGTGGACCCCTCTCTGGTGGACTGGATCCGAGATTACCTCACGGACAGGCCACAGCACGTCAGGATGAAGGACATCATGTATGACACTGTGGTCAGCAGCACTGGAGCTCCTCAGGGCACAGTGCTGGCCCCTCTTCTCTTCAACCTGTACACCTCGGACTTCTGTTATAACTCGGAGCTGTCTCATGTACAGAAGTACGCGGATGACACAGCCATCGTTGGGTGTATTGGGGGTGATGGGGAGGAGGAGTATCGGAGTCTGGTGTGGGACTTTGCTATCTGGTGTCGCACTAACGGCCTACAGCTCAACACCTCTAAGACAAAGGAGATGGTCGTTAACTTTGGGAGGACCAGATCAAGACCGCAACCGGTCCTGTTGGAGGGAATTGAGGTGGAGGCAGTCAAATCATACAAATACCTCGGACTGTGGCTGGATAACAAACTGGACTGGACAACACACACAAGCCACCTGTACAAGAAGACACAGAGCAGGCTGTACTTCCTGAGGAGACTGCGTTCTTTTAACATCTGCAGCAAACTGCTGTTCATGTTTTACCAGTCTGTGGTCACCAGTGTCCTCTTCTATACTGTGGTGTGCTGGGGGGGCAGCATATCCAAGAAGGACATCAACAGGCTGGATAAACTGATCAGGCGGGCCGGCTCTGTGATCGGTATAAAGCTGGACTTACTGGTGATGGTGGCAGAGAGGAGGACACTGGACAAACTACTGGACATTATTGATAATGCCAACCACCCTCTGCACACCATCATCAGCACTCAGAGGAGCCGGTTCAGTGGAAGGCTGCTCCTTCCCAGGTGCCGGACTAATAGACTCAAGGACTCCCTTTTCCCTCATGCCATCAGACTCTACAACTCCTCACTTGGGGGGGAGGAGGAAATAGGGCAGAGAGGACAATACATATACATACATACACATACATACACACATACATACACACCTGGACTTACATTATACCTGGTCACTATATCACTATAACAGTGGACTTAACATTGACAATTTTTTAAATAATTTATGGTTGTTGATATTCTGGTTAATGTTATTATTATTATTGTACTGTTGTATTGAATTCTCTCCTTTTCTCTGCTACTCTCTTTTTCCTTTGCTAAAACTGCTGCTGGAATTGTCAATTTCCTTGCAGGAGTCTTCCTAAAAGGATTAATAAAGATAAGTCTAAGTCTAAGTCTAAGTCTATATCACATTTTCAAGTAGGCTAAAGGCAGAGAGCTGTGTGCATTCTTCTTCCCTTCGCCACATCATATCTCTGTCTGTGAGATGGGCTTTTCAGCTGTTTCAGTTTCACTGAAAACAAAATACAGATCTCAGCTGAACATTGAGCATGACTTTTGAGAAATTGTGCAATTCAAAACAGGCTCATTGCAGCCACTAATGCAGGGATAAATAGACCTGTCTTGCCAAATGGATTTCTATTCTTTTCTTTTTTTTAACAGATTGCAAAGTGGCACTTTTATTTCTTTTCTATTTTTGAACTTGATACCAATTTTGACACAGCCACATTTTATTTTCTCTATTTTTTAAAGACTATTTATTTTATTTTTTTTTTTACTAAAATTG
Organism: Rhinichthys klamathensis goyatoka; assembly: GCF_029890125.1. NCBI lineage: Eukaryota > Metazoa > Chordata > Actinopteri > Cypriniformes > Leuciscidae > Rhinichthys > Rhinichthys klamathensis. The sequence continues at coordinate 3,388,589 of NW_026606637.1, forward strand.
ACCAAAACTTGATTAAAACCTTTTTGCGTTTTCGTCGACTAAAACTTGACCAAAACTATGAAGTTTTTAAGTGACTAAAATGTGACTAAAACTAAAAAGCATTTTCGTCCAAAAGACTAAGACTAAGACTAAAACTAAAAGGGCTGCCAAAAACAACACTGTCTGATACCAATGGAATGGGTGTTTCATTGATATTGAACCTCTGGTCTGTAAGCTTTCCTTTGATGATGGATATGCTCCTGGATTTACTGGGTTTCAACTTCATCCTTGCCCATGTTATGTTGGAATGAAGCTTCACTAACAGGCGTTTGGTACAGGCGATGGTTGAGGTCAAGGTGGTCATGTCGTCCATATAGGCGCAAATCGGAGGTAGCCGCTGTCCAGCCTGCTGACGCTCCCCTCCGACTACCCATCTAGATGCCCTGATAATCACCTCCATTGCCATGGTGAAGGCTAGAGGAGATATGGTGCACCCTGCCATGATACCCACTTCCAATGGTTGCCATGATGTTGTGTATTCTGCGGTTGTTATGCAGAATTGCAAATCTTTGAAGTAGTTTCTGACCAAATTTGTGATGGTTTCAGGCACATGAAAGAAGTTGAAGGCTGCCCAGATGACAGAATGGGAGACGGAACCAAAAGCATTGGCCAGGTCGAGGAATATCCCCTCTACTTTTTATAACAGTCTGCAAACGTCTGGGGACGTAGGAGACAAGTTGCTCAAGTGTAGGAATAGGAATGTTGTCCCATTCTTGTCACAGGCTTTTAGTTGCTCAACTGTCTTAGGTCTTCTTTGTCGCATCTTCCTCTTTATGATGCGCCAAATGTTTTCTATGGGTGAAAGATCTGGACTGCAGGCTGGCCATTTCAGTAGCTACCCGGATCCTTCTTCTACGCAGCCATGATATTGTAATTGATGCAGTATCTGGTCTGGCATTGTCATGTTGGAAAATGCAAGGTCTTCCCTGAAAGAGACGACATCTGGATGGGAGCATATGTTGTTCTAGAACTTGGATATACCTTTCAGCATTGATGGTGCCTTTCCAGATGTGTAAGGTGCCCATGCCACACGCACTCATGCAACCCCATACCATCAGAGATGCAGGCTTCTGAACCGAGCGCTGATAACAACTTGGGTTGTCCTTGTCCTCTTTAGTCCGGATGACATGGTGTCCCAGTTTTCCAAAAAGAACTTCAAATTTTGATTTGTCTGACCACAGAACAGTTTTCCACTTTGCCACAGTCCATTTTAAATTAGGCTTGGCCCAGAGAAAACGCCTGCGCTTCTGGATCCTGTTTAGATATGGCTTCTTTTTTAACCTATAGAGTTTTAGCCGGCAACGGCAAATGGCAAGGTGGATTGTGTTCACAACAATTTTTTCTGGAAGTATTCCTGAGCCCATGTTGTGATTTCCATTACCATTCCTGTATGTGATGCAGTGCCGTCTAAGGGCCCGAAGATCACGGGCATCCAGTATGGTTTTCCGGCCTTGACCCTTTGATTGTAGATTGTTCCAGATTCTCTGAATCTTTGGATGATATTATGCACTGTAGATGATGATAACTTCAAACTCTTTCCAATTTTTCTCTTAGAAACTCCTTTCTGATATTGCTCCACTATTTTTCACCGCAGCATTGAGGGAATTGGTGATCCTCTGCCCATCTTGACTTCTGAGAGACACTGCCACTCTGAGAGGTTCTTTTTATACCCAATCATGTTGCCAATTGACCTAATAAGTTGCAAATTGGTCCTCTAGATGTTCCTTATATGTACATTTAACTTTTCCGGCCTCTTATTGCTACCTGTCCCAACTTTTTGGGAATGTGTAGCTCTCATGAAATCCAAAATGAGCCAATATTTGGCATGACATTTCAAAATGTCTCACTTTCAACATTTGATATGTTATCTATATTCTATTGTGAATAAAATATAAGTTTATGAGATTTGTAAATTACCCTCTACTCCTGACATCATATCAGTTGACAGAATACACGCAGTCCAACCTGCATCATCATCACATGAGACAGCGCCTAACAGAGCAGACTAACTGGAAGATTATCATGCATAAATGGCATTTCTGTGTGCAACGAACAGTTAGGCTAATCATTTGATGACTGACTGTAATTTGCGAGTGAGTTGTTTACCCATCTTCAGTCTAGCTCGCTATAATAAACAATAATTACGTGTCATCATTAAAACGTAATTACAATGCCTAGTAATCTGTCGAGTTACAGACAGCAGTCAATAAGGCAATAGCAACATTAGCGAATAGCACAGACGACACTTGCCAAAGGTTGCAGCCCAGAAACGTTCCAAGCACAGCAATAGAATTATAAAATAAGAAAATACAGGCAAAAGACAATATCTGCATCTATCTCATACTCTCTTGAAGAGGTACTTTTGAATAAGTAATTACTTCACAACTGCTAAAAAAGGTACGTTCTATATAGTATGAATATGTGTATTATGAATGCAATCCGGACGTTCAACATTAGCCCAAGCGGCAACCTTCCGGTCTCTTTCTTGAATCCAACACGGAAGTGACTTCAACTGCAATTCATCGACTGGCCGCTAGAGACAGGCTGCAAAAGTGAGTCAATATACCCCCCATGTTAACTTTAATAACTTTACAGCAGAACAAAATAGGTTTACAGCCTGGTACAAAAAGCGGTTTTGGTCTATATAGCTAATTTTTCCCTTCATGACAACTGTGAGGGGAGAATTATTTTTTTCATAACTTATTCGTTTAAATTATATTAAGCCTTAAAGTTCTGCATAATTAAGGGGATGGCCACTTGAGTGACAGGTGGATTGTCGCTGTTGTCACTACTAGCCGTTTGTCTGCTGTCTGTTATCCATCACGTCACCTCAGCTAATCCTGCCTCTTTGCCCAGTTTTGGTTATCCGGGAGTGACGCGCGGCCAAGACGGCGATGGCCGGCTCTGCCCACTTTGGGCTTTAAAAATGCTCTTCAGAAACCTACAGGTGACGTCAGGGACACTACGTCCATATTTTTTTACAGTCTATGGATTAGCCATGTTGTCTTTATCATGTGACCTACCAGCATCAGTTGCGTCACTTCAATGCCATTCACAAATCCTCTTCCGTGGCTAATGGGATAGTAAAGTGTCCATCGTATGCGCACTCAGAATTTCGCTGGAAGTAATAGGTCATTCAGGTACTTTTTGCCTACTCCTTTATCAGTACTGTGAATTCGGACATACTTCTTTTGTCACATAGTCTGTTTATATAGTAGGGAAGTTTGCTATTTCTGATGCAACTAAGGTCTTTGTAGACACAAACACCACCACACACTTCTAGTGGATCATAAGTAATGATTGAGAGGGATTATTTTTGTATGAGCCTATACTTTGTTTTTTATAAAACATCCTGCATATTCCACCCTTTAAACAGCAGACTGGCTGAATGAAAATGCAAATTCACTATCTGACAGTAGGTGGCACTTATGGAACAGAAGAAATACAACTGAAACCCTGATAACCCCTGTATACAAAGCTGTTGAACGTATTAGAATGGCGATGAGTTTGCTGGTGATATAAACACCATAATGTAAACAATGTCATAATTCATCAACAGTAGATCCTAAGCAGTCGACAATTGCCTGGCACAAATCTGTGGCATTCATTGATTGCGAACTACTCTGAAACCATGAGCCTTTACAACGTGCAACAGTGTCATGTATTTACTTTGAAACGTGCAGCGTTCCCATTTAAAGGTACAATATGTAGGAATTTTTTGCCAGAAGAGGGCGCAGTTTAGCCTGGTTCTACCAGACTCTCGTACATTTCATTTGTACAGAGAGTCTGGCCTCGCTCCATTGAGAAACGTTTACTTCCTTGTAGGCGGGTTCTCTGTTAAAGTTCAAAACTATTGGATCTGCCCAGCGTCACTCAGGATCTGCCATAGCCAATCGCTAACGTGTGGTCGTGACGTATGTCATGCGCCGAAACCGGCTGGAAACAACAAGTCCGAATTCCATATTCATAAATCTAAATATCTAAATGCTAAACCTCTCTTTCTTATATTTGTGAAAGAATTGTAAAAATACCTCTTTTCAATTAAGTTGTCTGAGAACAAAAAAAGCCTTAAAAACATTATGTTTGTAATTATTTTCCTTTTTTCAGTGTCATGTAATTCTCTTAACTTGTTCATGTTTATTTTATATTATCCCCCTACTGTTTTATTTTTGTTTTTATTATTATTTTTTGTTTGTTTTTGTATTATGTTTTCTGTTATTACTTGTGTATTGTTTTAAGCAATAAAAAAAAACAAGTCCGAATGATCAGAGGATTATGTTTAGAATAAGATGTTTAGAATAGAATTTAAGAGTTCAAGGAACAATTCTAAATTCTAAATGTATATTTGACACTAATGACAGTGATGTATTCAGTCAACTGTCGAAGCTGGGTGTAATCATTAACAATACGCCGCTGCGGTCGTTTCGGATCTGCCGCAAAATGCTGTACAGTGATCATCGTGCACGCCGAGCTGCCCAGCACCAACTCCTAACCTCTCTGCCTCCCTCACTTGGTCCTCCATTAGTGCAACAAGAGGAGACGACAACAACTATAGGCTTTGCATCCTATCGTTCGCCTTAGCTAACTCATTCACCACTAGCGGAGTGAGCTGGAAAATTAAACTTTTCCCGAACCCCGTGGGGAGGAGGGCCACAACATCATGGCCACCAACAACACTTAGCAAAACATTGATCTTGCTCCGGCTTTAACTTCTGGATATTCGGCAGTTTTGCAACTGAACTCCAACTCAAACTGACGCGCTACATCAACGTCATCGTTCTCAGCCACTCCCTCTGTTCGCTGATTGGACCGGTAAAAGAATTATTTCTGGAAACCAAAGTCTACAGCACAATCCCAGACGTAGTACTGAAGGAAAATAAAATTGAGCGGAAGTGCGTAGGAGGGCGGAGCCAGGCTAGGCGCAGTTACCAACAATAACAAAGGCGAAGCTTGATGACGCTATGAGGGAGAGTTGAACGATGGGAGATGTCGTTTTCACCATCCAGAGATGTTATGGAATTAATGAATCATGATCACGGATGAGGTAATTTATTTGTTTTTGTATTACCTGTACGTCTAATCACAATATTTTATGTCACCAAAATGAATTAACTGCAAGGAACGCGAAATGTTATGCTATATTATCCTGTTACAGCTATTTGTCAAATGATTTGTTGGGTTAATGCAGCGCAGTTTTACGTGTTTATGGTTAATGCCGTGTTGTTTTATGTGTTCAAACCAATTGTACTCAAAGTAAATTTGAACAGACATGTGCAAGTAATGGCTAAATATTGTTTAACAACACATATCCGATTGTATTTAATTGCACTGCCATAATCTCGGTCAAAACACAAGTGATAAAAAGCATTACCAAAGTACAAAGAGCAATATAACTGTGAATTTTCATCAGCATAACGATCACTTGATAGTTTTTGAGGTGAATCAACATATGCATAATGATTGATCTGTCACGTCATATAGGCCTATGTATCTCGCATTGTTTAAGTGATATTATTGACAGTTCACTTGCGTTGCAAGGAAAAACAGATACATCCTTTTGTTTTATGTACATTTGCTCACCTGTCTAAAAGTATATGCAAGTGCGGTGTTGCTCCAAGTTAGTCGCGAACGTGGAGCTCTCGGCATCTCGAAAACGCCACGCCGATATTGATCCTCATTTTAGTTCTCCTTTTTTGTCTCAAAGTCTGCTTGCCATGGTCCATAATGGTTGAACGAAACAACAACAGCGTGCAGCTAAACGTTACGCACTACACAGTTGTCCACGTCTGTCGCCATGGTTACGTCATGGCTATGGCAGTACGAGCGGAAACTGAGGAAAGCGCGGATATTGCGTCATTGACAGGTGACATTTTTTTCCGGGACGGCCACTTATTTAAAATTGGAATTTCTCTGAAATAAAAAATCTTTGGAGACTTTTGGGATATTGTAAGTACACAACTGCAGGAAATATTTCACACTGTGCAAGTGATTTTTGGATATTTTATTACAAAATTCCTACATATTGTACCTTTAATTAAATCATAGCCTTTTGAAGTTTAATAATCAATCACATTAGGGCATTTCACTTTTCCTGTTTTTCTGTCCCAAATTTAAGACCTCTTGAAATTATAATAAATGTATAAACTTTTCGTATTCAATTTAAGCCATTTAAGACTTTTTTATGGCTTTAAACTTGATAAAACTGAATTTAAAGGACCCGCGGCAACCCTGCCGCCTTGAATGAATCTTTAAAAAGATATTTTGAAGAATGTTGTAACTGTTTTTCATATAGTTGAATGTCAATAGGGTCCAAAGCAACACTGAGAAAGAAAGGTTTGGAACAACATGAAGGTGAGTAGGGTGAACTATCTCTTTAATGTTACACACTAAACTGCCCAATGTGTCCAGTAAAAGAGTTTGATAGTACATTCTGCTTACCTTCAATAGCAAAGGGTTTACCAACTGTCAGCAGCTTGCAGTCGGCATCAATGGACACCTCATAGTCCAGCAGGGCTTTGTCCATGATAAAAGCATCAAGTTGAGGCGGATCTGTCCTTCACAACATAAAAAGAGGGGGGGCTACAAAACTACACACACAGGCAAGCACACACTCTCATTAAACATTCACAGTATGATTCCGGTGCAAATGGAACACAGACATCATTTGTCTGAGCTAAATGTTCTTAAACTCCAGTGGCGGCCATAAATCAGCAGCTATACGCTAAACCACATGCAAGCTGAATAGAGCCCGAAAATGACTTTTAATGGATTGTGACACCTTAAGGGCAGCGGTCCACCCTTACTTAATTTAATGATTAAGAAAAAGATGTCATTTATCAAAAAGTTCAGCCAGCAGCAAATTTGAAATTAAACATATTTAGTAGCACTTTTGGTTGATAAGAACATTTCTTTTCCCACACATTTTATCCCAATCTGTGTTATCCCAATCTGGCTAATCAAAATGCTTATTGACAAATGAAAACTTTTAACATTTTACCACTAGTATATTCTTTTAAATATGATTTTTTCTAAATCTAGAGTACAAATAATACTGCATATAAACACCATCAAAGGGCAAAAACAGACATACTGTGGCATAAATTTGAAAATCAAATATTTCAGAAATGAATTGCTTTGCTGGTTCATTGCGATACATATGGTCACTGATACCTCTGATCCTCTTCTCAAAATGAAAAAAAAAAGGATTAAAGTGTTTCCAGCCAATTTAAATACTTCATGGATCTTTGACTCTTTTGAAGACGTTTGTCTCTTTTAAGTTTTTCTTCCAATTACATTCCGAATGATACATCCAAATATTAAATGAAGCAACTTCTATGCCATGATTTCAGGCTTAATTCTGCCATCTGTCATACAGACTCAAACCTTTACTAAGGAATTATGGAAGGAAGTGAGATGCGCTGACTCTCAAAATGTTAATATTTCTGCTGTTCTAAATTCATCTCTAGTGTGAGTGCAAACTAGGCTAGAAAAAAAAATCCATTTATGTCGTTGCTTTCAAACTTGTTAATTAGGCTTTAGATAAAAATCACATAAGAATTTTTAATTCTCCTCCTTTTTTCCATCATAGTTCTCCTCTATTTTTTTATATAGCCCAAAAATAAATCAATATTTAAATAAATAAACAAAAAAAAGCACACTCTTCAGAATTTGGTATGTGTGAGACAGACTGTGTCACTGCATCTGGCAGGAAACAACAAACCGCTCGCCTGGCGAGCAGCCGTGAGAGGGAATCTCAGAACTTAGACTCAAATATGCTGAGAGGAAAAAAATGCTTCAGGCAAACACCTCATTTTAATGACAGCATTTTTCAAAAAATGAAATTTTTTGGCCGAGGTATTGACACCTCTAGTATTGTCAACCAGTCACTAGGGAGGATTGATATAGAAAAGACTTGAGATTCAGCATTTGCATTGTAATGAACAAGGGCGCAACTGCTGTTTGAATTATTGATAACTATGCACAGTTTTTTTTCTCCATGTGTTGTACATTTCTCTATGTACTAATAGTGTTTGGCAGTATGACTACACCAGGAGCACTAACTGCCATCTGCTAGCTGAGTGTATTCTGTTGGGTGAATTGGTCTCTTACTTGAGAGTGGCGACCCCTTCAGGTGTGGTGGGCTCATTGAATTTCCGCATATACTCGTGCATCTCAGGAAAACTCTTTTTCATGTAATCCTCTGCACTGCTTTCCCGAACAGTGCCAAATCGGAATCCCTGAGATGGGTGATGAAGCTGAAAAACAGCTAAGTCTCAGATTATAGTGCACTGTTTTAGCTTGCTCTACAGGGTGATATCATGATAAATGCAATTTTACTTTATTTACATTAAATCAATTAATTTGTCAGACAGTGATTTAAATTGTACTCAAAGTATCCATTTTATCAGTTCATGCATTCCCAGGGAATAGCACCCATGACATTAGCATTGTCAGCGCCATGCTCTACTGATTGAGCTACTGTATGCTCTTTGATAACTTTGATTTAACAGTTTTATGTATAATGTAAGCATAGAGTATGTTTCAGAACCCAAAAATGTATCAGTCCAAAAAAGTTTTTTTTAAACTGAGACCACCCATAAATGTCAACACTCATTAGTTTTTCAGCAACTTGACATGCCAGGCACTATGAAGTAGACAGAAGCACTGTAGGACTAGACTTCAGGATAGACGTTATGTTTACACTAGTCTTTAAAGGTGCTGTATGCAATTTTTTCACTGTACTAAAGCATAAAAATACCATAATATGTTTGCAGATATTTAGGAAACATGCTAAGTTCACATACTCGTTTTTCTGAAAAACAACGCAACAGCCAGTTATTCTACTTTGTAATGTGCATTCCTTGTCGGAATGTGTGTTTTTGTTTTGTTCTGTGCGATACGGCACGTTGCCAATTACCCAATAGTATTTCGACAACCCAGGTTGCCAGTTGGCAAAAACACAGCGTATTGCAGCCATGGAGACCAATCAAACTGGGTCAGAGATCCAGTTTGACTGTTTCAGAAGCCTCAGCATCCTTCTAAAAATCTCCATGAATGGGAGCATATTAAAACGCGGATAAATCAACTCATAAACTTACAAGTCTGCTCGCCTTCCATTTTCAATTGCGCTCGATCCTTTTGCTTTTCCTCAAACTGGCAACCAGCATGACCATTGATTCTGGCGGGGGAAACAACTCTCTCCAATATTTAGAATTAGAAATTAGAAAAACCGCAGTACCCATTTCGCCAACTAGCTGTCAATATTACATACTGCACATTTAACGTAGAGGACCTTGTCTTAAAAAAAAAAAAAAAACTATGACATGACCTGTTCAAAGATAGACTAAATTATAGCAACATTGTTTTATGGAGGTTATAAATACAGTATGCACTAGAGCTGAGCGATTAATTGTTAAAAGTTTGTGATCCCGATTCAAACACCCACACAATCTTATTTCTAAATGACAACGATTCGGCTGTGTCTAAGTACGCTCATAGCGAATATTAAAATCTGCTTTGGCCCTGCCGCTGACCCAGAGAGAGCAGTTATCATGTGTAGGTATGAAATAGCTTCACAAAAAGTATTTTTAACCACACAGTATCAAAATGTCTGTGTTACAATAATTCATATTATCATTGAAGTACTGGGATACAAGTTTATAGTTCGGATATAAACACTGATGTCTACGGTAGCGAACTTGAAGCTTCAAATAAAGATTGTATTGATTACATCATTACACCAGAAGGTGGCGACAAATGACTGTTAAAAAAATTATTTGTCATTGAATGATTCATTCATGAGATTTGTTCAAATACCCTGAATCATCCAGCAAGTAAACAAGTAACTCTTTATGCGCAAGTTATGCCGAGTTCAGACTGCACGATTTTAGCCCCGATTTTGGCTCGCCGACAGGTTTTGAGAAATCGCCGACAAATGCCCGAAATCACAGGCAAATCGGTGCTCGTTCACGCGAGTGACAATCACGCAGTGTGAATGAGCAAAGACGCGATCTGAGAGAATCGCCGACGAGTCGCCGACGCCCGTGAGATATTTGGCATGCTAAATATCTGGAGCTGTCGGCGATTCATAATCCTGCTGTGTGAATGTGTTCTGACTGAAAACTACATCGGCGATGACCGACAGCCAATGAGAGAGCAAGATAAAGGACAGCGGGATGTTCGGGGAGGAGTTATAGACCAGAATATCAATATTTTAATAGATAGGCCTATATTTACAATTATATCAAACAGAAACAAAGCACAAACATTTGCATGACCAGCAGCAACAGCAGGACATTTGCAAATGTATTTATTTACCCCCAACTCTCTTTGCAAAACACAGTCCTTGCTCCCCTCGTCTTCCCAACCATTTTCTGCATAAACTGTTTATTATTTTTTTTCATTTTCGCTACAAATCAGTGCACAGACAATTTGTAGGCTATCATTTTTAATAACAAATTCAGTGTCGCGCGAGAACTCCGGTCTCACGCACGCGTGATCTTCCGTTATTTCCTATCACTTCTTGCGTTTGTTTGGTTGTGAAACGTAGTTTGCGGACCAGGCAGAAGTTGTCGGCGATTCTTTCTTTTGTAAAGTCATGCAGTGTGAAACCTCCTGTCGCCGATCCATCGTGCAGTGTGAACACAGCAGCAACTGAATGTTACCCCAGATAGTCATGCAGAGTGAAAACAACAGTGACCCGATTATTTTGAAAATCGTGCAGTCTGAACTCGGCATTAGTGAAGCATTCAGTCAAACCGCTAAAAAAATTATATTTTCTAAATATACTGCAGCAATTAACATTTTGTCAGAACCTCTAGTACATTACATGTTATTTGTTATTTGTTTAAACAAATAAAGCATGAATCTCAAAAAATCCAGAATCGTGCATCTCTACTATATACCGAAGTGTCTCAAAAGATCTTACCTTGGCATCATGTATTCCAGAGAGCTCTTCAAAAGTCTTTTCCCCAACCATGACTGCAGCCAGGTTTGCTGTGTAACTTGACAAAACCAGCAGGCAAAATATGGCCCACAGGTTCATCAGGAAACGTCCAGTCCAACACTTGGGCGTCTTACTAGAGACTGTTCGGCCAAAGAGGATGGCGTAGCAGAGGTTGAGGGCTGAGGAATAGGAGAAGACCTTCACACGGTTACGTCCATGAGGCGTCATGCCAAAGGGACTCTTCCATTCGTAGAGGGTGAGGAAGAGCGCTGTAATATGCAGTGCTACAAAGATGCCCATCCACATGGACCAGTGCAATGGCCACATGAATGCTCCAATAGGTGCAGCTGTGTCTTTACTGCGCACCAGTATTCCCAAACTTGTTGAAAAAAATGGACTGGTAAAGTCAATCACTTTACTGCGAGCCGAGTTGATGCTGAAGCTGGTAACAGCCATATCGGCCACCCCACTCAGCAGGTCGCCCACCAACCCCGTCCACTGCCCACCCTTGACTGCACCATATTTTCCGTCCCCAACTATGTACAGGTCAAACTTGAAGTTCATGTCTTCTGCCAGCTTCTCCAGTAGATCAATACAGTATCCATAGCAACACTTGCTGTAATCCGGTGGCAAGAAGCTGCTGTTGCCTTGAGCCCGCTCGGAATACAAGTGGTCCAGGGTTCCCGAGCTGTTTGTCCCTGCATCCAGACAGTATTGCCCAGCGGGACAGTTCCCATCCTCATCTACCTCTCGAGTGAACACGAACGGGTGCTCCACCAGAGTGACCACACGCACACGACTCCCCAACACAGGAAAGCCAGCCCGCCATCTACGACCTTCCCTGCCCAACTGGCCCTCAGTGCGCTGCCGAGGGGACGAGCCCTGCCACAATCCCTGCTCCTCTATATCCAACCTACCGCCTTCCCAGCTGCCTACAGTCACCCACGTGGGCTGACCGATGGCATCACGCCGCAGACTCCAAATGTGGACCCTCTGAGAGGTGTGTACACGAGAAAGGTTGCGTTGAACGCTGACAGGGCCAGTCAACCCTACAAAGGACGTATTAGAGAGGAACCTGAGGGGGAAAGAATACAAGTGTCAAATTATGATCGGAAGAGGCCTATATTATTTGGAGAACACTATTTGTTAGCATTCCTATTTATGCCGAGTTGCTCGGCTGCAGCAGAACCCTCTGGAAGTATGTAACCTGAAAGCTACCATCTTTGCTCATGGGAACCTTTCGAGTCTGAATTGTAAGTTTAAATGGCCATCAGTAAACAAAAATGCTTATGATGTAGCTATGATACCAGCACGAGCTAATGGGCCCAAGCTAATCAGGCCTGAAAAATTACTCAGGGGGATCCCAGACAAAGACTCTGGTTCACAACTAGACATGTGGGAGTAAGTAACAGGATCGGACACAGGTTAAGCTTGCTTTATCCTCTCCAACAGCAAAGCAGACAGTAAATATAACTGCGGCAGAGGGGGGAAGGCCTGGGAGAGGGATTGGCTAGCTGGATGACTGACACGGTCTGGCATCCGTCACACCATAAACTACAGATGTTGCTTTCAAAGAGCAATATATTTGATTGAGAAACCCCCTCCCACTCTTCAGAATTACAGCCGCTCAGTCGGCAGCTGCTGCTCTGGTGCACAAGTCGGGTCACTTAAGGAAATGTCTTGACATTGAGCTTGTAGATTAATGTCTGGAGTCATAAATAATAGATATGACATTTGACAAATGCTGTGCTGGTTAATGAAAAACTGAGGAGAAAAGCTTAATATATAATTTGGCTCCAAACATTTATCCATAGTTCTACCTGTCACAGAAAGCAAATGGCCCATCTTAGTCTGCCAATGACTGACAGTGTGTATCTAAAGGACATCTAAGTTACAGCATGTGTGTTTCAGCTCAATTAAGAGAACATGTTGTTAAATACTTAAAAGCTTTCTTTGTCTCTGCTCTTACTTTTCTGATCTTTTATATATTGAGAAGAGAGGGGCTATTGTAAGGTGAGATGGGAAAAGATATTGGAACTGATAGAGAAATATTACTTCTATTAATCCAAGCGTTCATTGTAGGTGAAGCTACTTAGAAAATGTTGCTAAATTATGTTTTATTCAGTAGGAACACGTTCAAATGATCTATCCATTCAGAACAAGAGGAGGCCCATATACGTAGCTGACTCACCTATGTTCCTCGACAATTTTCTGCATCCCTCCGCCACCCCCGACTCGCAACTCTCCGCTGCTTCCTATCCCTCTGGGTTTGGGCCAAATTCTGAGCTCGGAGCCCTCCCCTCGGACAGCACGCTAAATACGCCTACTCTTTTACTCTATCCGGTTATTTGTATGTGTGAACTTGTGAATCAATTTAAAGTAGTTAATCTAAAGTCAAGCTACTTTTTTGGGACAAATATCTACACAAGCTACTAACAAAAGGTTGCTCACTACGAGTAACATACCTCTGTTATGTGATTATATTAATAAACAGCACCATTTAAATAAATATTTGACTATAAAAAGAAGACCTAAAATGCAGCACAGAACTTCTGTGAAGCAAAGCCTGTGAAATATTTCTAGAATTGGTTCATTTACATGAACAATCTGAACTGATTCACTAGAATTAATAAGAAATTTCAACATTACACATGAATATTAGTTTTAATCTACTACCCAATGCTTTGTATATAATGGGTATTGACCAATATGGCAATTTAGCAAAATATAGGATGATTTTTCGATCTAATCGTTATTTCACAGTAAAGTAAAACTCCTTAAAAAGAACAGAATTTCGATTTTACAATAGTCATTCACAGGACTCGGGTACTGTCCTATGCGGGATAATGCCACAGTTTGACTAATAACTATCTTCTCCCTCACTAAACTCCTCAATGTAAGAAAAATGCATGCAAATGCAAAATATTGATAAAAAAATGAAAGTTATTTACTTTTATTGTATTACAATGTGGCCAAAATCTTGCACGAGCTGCTGAGCTATGTATCACACTCCTGCAGCTATACCCTCGCAATTGTCCGGTATTATGCAGCATGTTTGGGTCTGGTTGGCAGATTTTCAGCCTTATCCTGTTGTGATGAGAGACCCAGGCTTCCTACACAGCCACATTTCACTTCTGTTTGTTGTGAGAGATATAGTGGTGTGTGGCAGAGTGCTGGCATGATCCACACAAAATGACGGGCCTGCATGGTAGGCATGTGCCAGAGCTTTTGATAAGAGTGATCCCTCCTCAGGGAAAGGCAACTGAGGGGAAGTCATAAATAAAGCTTAAAGCTCTAAAGCATGTCTGCATTCCAGCTGAGTGTCTGGGCAAACACCAGTAATTTGCCGCAGCAAGAGAAAATGGCCGTGCGCCTGTCCTTAAGCATGACACTAGCTGTCTGGAACATCTCATCCAGATGGTAGGATGTTCTACTGATGAGTGTTCAGAATAAAACATCAAAGCCATTTATTCTCTAAAAATATGTTACATGTAATAAAGTGTCAAATGCGGCAGTTTTATTCCTGTTTATCAATTATTGATGACTTTTTGAAGAATCAAATTTCTCAATTCAATTATTTATGTATGAAATACCAATCTATTTTTCTAAGAGCAGTTAATTTAACACATAAATAGGTGTCTGTAGGGGTGGGTGGGGCACAACCTATCACAGGGCTAGTTATAACACACATGGTTTAAAGGTTTCCACACATGCCAGCATGACAAAAATCATATTTACTAGTTGCCATTTCAAAAATATATAGAGAAAAAAATTGCACCAAAATTCAAAGATCTTTGGAAGATATCACTGAATATTTATTTAACCAAAGCAAAAGTACATTTCCTCCTGATGTTACTTTTTCATCTCAGTTTTTAGTGTTTATAAAAAATGACACAAATCTGCTATTATTTTAATCTCCAATCTGTTATTTAACAAAATAACACTTTAGCACTTTGTTTCGGCCCAATTATGTTCGAAATAATGCCACACCAGTTCATTCTTCGATTTAGTTTGAAGTATATCAGGGCCTTAATTGTTTCTGTAATTATTTAGTTTCAGCTCTATGCTACATTAAAAACTGTTTTTATATTTGCCACTTTGATGTGGCTTCTTTGAAGAATTAAATCACTTCTAATTTAATTGTAAAAAATAAGAAGGCCCCTGCAATACTGTTGTGCTGTACACTGATGCATACACCCTGGTTCTAAATCAATACAAAAGCTAAACAGACTTTATTGGAACATACCATTTCACAAAATATAATTCATTTTTTATCTTGGGGGTTCAGGGTGCTCTGTTGGAAAAAACTGAAGAGCTTGCTGTCCTTTCTGCCAGGGTACATTTGCTATGGCTGTTGAAATGTACATTTTTACAAGCATGTTTCAAAAAACATTCTGTAATGTATGCATAAAGCATGTAACACTATACTTACAAGATTTATGGCAACTTTTCTCAAGAATAAATAATAAATAGATTAATTTATATTGTGGTCTCAGATGGTGCTACTTTGGTGCTAGTCTACAGTAGCTGGTGGACAAGCCTCGCCATGCTGTTCACAAGGTGCATCCCATTTGACACACTATTCTACACCAGCTCTTCAACTGAAACTACAAAGTTGGATACTTTATGGATACTTTGGAGTAAAGTACATAAAGTTTAGGAATTCAACGGTCACAGCTTTGGGCTAAACATGCTAAAGTGACACTAATAAAACATATCAGGTGCATTTGAAAAGCCATTCACCTTCAAATGGAAAATGACAAATTCATCAAATGTTAAGTGTATCATACACTTTATGGCATGACAATTTACTTTATGGGATATTTTTGGAACATTTTTTGGAACATTTGGAACTCAACTGTGATGAAACTGGTTAGCTGCTATATACAGACTACTAGAAGTTTGTTGGGGACCTGCACCCAAAACACCTTTTTAACAGGTTACATACTGAACTGACTGATAAACTGAGAGAATATGGATTTACCTGGCAATGTACTGTCCTGATGAGGGCAGCTCGTGTTTGTTGGGTTTGTCAAAACAGTTTACCATATTTTGGATGAGGGCTAGATCAGGCCGTACGACCGTTGCTGCACTAACAGCTCGGTTGACCAACTGCAGGGCATCATGAATGTAGAGGTCTAGTGGTTTGCGGTCGACCTCTCCATAAGCCAGCAGTCCTAAAGGCAGGCCAATAGAATGAAGGGTGTCTGGGCTTAAAGGATGTCCCATAATCCAATGTACAGTGGGCAATGTCAACCCCAGGTCATGCGCACTGCGCAGAACAGAAGAGGCACACTCCGGGTCGGCCCCAAAAAGCAGGACAGAGGCAGGAGGAGGATGGTCCTGGTTAAAGTGTTCAGAGAGGAAGTCAGAAATGTTGGCAATGTGAGGTATGCTGTGGGAGAGGTTCAGGGCGGATCGAAGTTGCCAGTGTGAGGGTCCCCAGCCAGAGCGGCTTTGGAGTTCCAGGAGATCCAGAAGACCAGCGTCCTCCCAGCCTTGGCAAAGCACTGCCATACTCTCTTCCCAGCCACTGCGCTGCAGAACATCTAGAAGCAGCTCCACCAGTACTGAAGGGGACATACGAGTTGTCATCTGCAAGTGGAAGCGATTCTGAAAACAGAACAAGCACAGAAAGACAATATGGTCATCAAATAATTAGTTCTTAATGTGACTTAATTGCAACTTTATTTCTCATAATTGTGACTTTAGATCTCAAAATACTTTTTTATTATTTTTATTTCTCATAGTTGCGAATTTAGGTCTCCCAATTGTGACTTTTTATCTTTATTTCTTGCAATTGACCGTTCGCAAAGACCCGCCCCCCTTAGTTACTGTCGCTATGTCCGACAAGCTACGCTGCTCTCTCACACACATCATGTTCTCACGCAGTGAAAAATACATCGCGGACTGACAACACGCTGACAGACAGGACAGACCAGGTTACTTTTCGGTTACTTTTGATATTAAACATATTAAACAAAGTCTCACCTTTCAAAAACATTTTTAAAGAAATTTAAACAATAAATACCGTTTTGTGGCTCTTTAATGTGTCGTGACAGATCACTGTAGAGCATCAGTTAAAACTGCTCGTGATCCGATCATCTCTTCCTTCTAGTTCATTTATAGCATCAAATAAACATGAATGAACATAAGAAGTAATGTTGTTTTAACCGCAGAAAGGCATCAGTACATTCCGTTTTTCAAGTTCAAATCCTCTACTAACTAACTAACTCTCCTGACTGCTTTGTCGGACAAAATGGCGGATGGCGAAGTATGATTGGTCAGATCACCTGTCAATCAAGGTTCCTGCGAAGGGTCAATTGCAACTCTATTTCTTGTAATTGCAACTTTAGGTCTCACAATTGTGAATTTTTGTCTTTATTATTCGCAATTACGACTTTGAATATCGCAGTTGTGACTTTTTATCTTTATTTCCTATTGCCAGTCTATCTCTCATAATTGCAACTTTAGATCTCACAGTTGAGACTCTAAATCTTTATTTCTCATAATTGTAACTCTATTTCTCATAAATTGTGATGTTAGGTCTCAAAATTGTCACTTTTTATTTCTCGCAATTGCAACTTTATTTAATTATAGTTATTTATAATTTGTTACATTTATATAGCGCTTCTCTCTGCACTCAAACCCCCGGTTTCACATACAAGGCTTAAGATAGTCCTAGACTAAATTGCATGTTTGAGCTGTTTTAACTGAAAGCAACTTGCACTGAAATATCTTAAAATATGCCGGTGCTATTGTTTTGTCTCAAGATGCACACCAGTAATGTTTTGTCAAAAAAAGCTACTAAATGTCCAAATTTAACTAAGGCCTAGTCCAGGCTTCATCTAAGCCCTGTCTGTGAAACTGGGCCAAAGTGCTTTACATCTCCTCAACCACCACCAATGTGCAGCATCTTAAGCATTTTAAGATTGTAAATACTGAAACTATCATTTAAATACCATTATACATTTCAGAATATTAAGGGTTACCAGTCTCAATTTATCTTCAATGCCCAGCATTGTATATGCAGCACATTTTCCAAACACACTAGAATTAGAGAAGTGTATGTTTAGTATAAGAGATACATACTTACTTACCAAAAGTAGCACTAGTGTATACCAGTACTTCATTGTTATTGCATAACCTTTTTTTTTGTTTAGCATTGAAAATGTTGTCTTGTGCATTTCATTTTGCATGTAAATATAGGTCATGATTTTCTCTATTAAATCATCGTGCAACAATGTCTACACTAAACAACTTCAAATATGACAATGCATGTATTGTGTTTGACTGAAATGGTGTGGATGAATGAGATTGAAGCTACCCAGAGTGAATAAAATAAAATAAAAGTCATCTCTTTCACATCTCAGATGTTTCTGCTAGATATAAATGAGGTTACATCAACATCAAATGGAGACTTTTGTTTGAGTCGCTTCTCACACTTTTCTTCTGAGACAAAAACAATTCTAACACTCTCACAATAGTCTCCTTTAAAGTTTTAGAAAATATCTCAACAGCATCACACACTGTGCTCAGAGTTTTATCCTAAACTAAAGACTCAGGGGTCTTACATTTGTCTCCTCTAAAGTTTAGAAGAGATCTCAACAACTTTACAAATCAAAAGGTCTCAGTATGAACTCAAAGATTGCTACCATATAATATATATGAATAATCAAATTGGTCAAGGATTGAGTCGTGAGACATTTAATGTGCCTTTTAGAAAAGTAAGCTCCAGGGTTACTGTTCCTTTAGTAAGACCTCTGCAATTAAGTTTTACAAAGGCATCAGGTACATTACTATTTCCAAGAACAAATAATGTGCCCTATGCACATAAACTGTACAGCTCTATTCTCCTATTGTGTGTCAGCAATTAAGATTAACGTTAATCTTATTTCTGCATAACTCACTCAGCTTAAACTCTGCAGGTGCCTTTGAAGTACTTGACTTGGTGGACAATTTGTAAAGTTGTTGAGATTTCTTCGACACTTTAAAAGAGACAAATGTGAGAGCTCCTCTAGCTGAGAAAAATCTGAGCCTATGTACTGTATGATGTTGTTTAGATCTTGTCTAAAACTTTGGAGGACACAAATATGAGATCACCGGCGTCTCTAGATGCGGAGAAAAATCTGAGCACATGTGTGTGATGTTGTTGAGATCTCTTCTAAATCTTTAGAGAAGACACATGTGAGCGATCCAAAGTCTCTATAGCTAAGGAGAAAAATCTAAACGCAGTGTGATGTTGTTGAGATCTCTTCTAAATCTTTAGAGGAGACAAATGTGAGTCCAGCAGAGTCTCTTGGTAAGGAGAAAAATCTGAGCACAGTGTGTGATGATGATGAGATCTCTTCTAAAACTTTAAAGGAGAGACCGTTGTGAGAGTGTTTTTGTAGGAGACAAGTGTGAGAAGGAGGAAACTCAAGCAAAAGTCTCCATTTGATGTTGAAGTGACCTCATTTTTGTCTAGAAGAAACATTTGAGATGTTAAAGAGATCACTTTTATATTTTCGTTCCCCAGGGCTCCTTCCTCCTCAGTATGCTGCTCACATGAAATAACCCCACATGTCCTGCCATCTTGTATTCTTGGCCACAGTTTCTGCATGTCCTTCCACAATATTGCTAGTTGCTCTATTGATTTTGTACTGTAAAACCAAAGGCCACAAGAAATTTACTCTCTCTGCCATGCTCTTGACAGACAGTGCTACACCAGCAGTTTTAATGCCATACAGAAACAACTGATCACAGCTCTTCACCAACTTATATACCGTTAAACACAGATCATTGCACACTCTCGGGATGTGCATCTCGGGATTGACTCATCTTGATCGACAATCTGATTCAAAAGGCCAACGTTTATTCATTGACCTGTCTGACGAGTTAATGTGGCAGCTCGGCTCTCCGTGGTCCACACATCAGAGAGAGACTACTGTCCATGAAGAGTCATGAAGAACCACTTTCCAAGTTTCTCAATACAACTGGATAAAATCAAGGTTGTGAAATCAGTGCAACAGATGATGCAATGCATTTCAACCAGATTTATTGAACCAAAGATCCGATCCAAGGCCAGGAGGACCTTCATGAAGAGTTTAGAGGGTATACTGGGAATACTGTAAAATGTAAAACATACATAGAGAATGAAGACATACTGTATAGAGCAGTGCAAGGTAAATAAGTTAATCTGCAATTTGTCAATATAAAACCATGAAAATTATTTGGCTAAAACGTGATTTGACAGGGTAAGTTGGGTCAGTGACTAAACTAATGTGGGGATCTACTCAGGCAGGCATACAACACAGCTGCAGCACATTCACTCAACACCCGGGATCATATGATCTGTTGTAAGGTCACATGACTAATCAGGAAGTGATAAATGTTTGCTGCCTGCAAGGCAGACTTTTTTTGTGTTGATGCTATGTTGTGTGAGTTGGGCTCCCTTTTTTATGCAGAAGCGCGTGTCTACTCTTCACGGAGGACACAGGCTTCTGTCTGGGGGTTTAACCTTTATGCGATCACCCCCAATGTGACTCGAGCTGCTGGGCTGCACTGCAACGGAACGTTCACCTTTTCTCTGCATGTGTTAATGTGCTGTGGGACAGTTGAGCATACTGAAAAGGACCAGGCCAGCCACTGTTTTCATGTGACTGCTAAGCATTTCTTTAGTGTTTCCTGTTGTTGTTTGGTTAATTTTGTCTCTCATGTGCCACATTCCAACACATTCTCATCCTTTGGCGTCATATAGGTGACGCCATATGACATTTCGTCGAAATCTTACGCACATGGCATCCTTTAGCGTCAATATAACACGCACTGTTATGGGTAGGTTTAGGTCTGGGGTAGGGTTCCGGTTATGATGCCTTGGGATCTGCGTCTCATATTGACGCTAAAGGATGCCATGTGCGTCGGATTTAGACGAAATGTCAAAAGCGTCACATGTATGACGCCTTGGGATGAGAACGGGCTGCACATTCATAGTGGCATTTTTTATTTTATTTTTCTTGACTAAGTGTTGCCATTTATGCTGGTGGTTCTCCTCCCTAACTATGTTTTCTGCGTAGGTTATCCTTGTACAAGGTCGGATCTATACTGATGCTTTGCCCCTTCTCTTCAGGGGACCACACTGGGAGAGACACTGTATTGGTGTGTACTTATAACTACAACACGGTGTGATATTTTGTAGTGGTATCTAAAGATCTTAAGTGTGTAGAGCTTGCTGTGTTGCATGCTTCGACTGGTGCTGGGTTGCTGTCTCCTGTTTCTGTCTCCCCAGGGGCCTCCCGTTTTAATAACTTTTCTACGTCTTTTTGCACTAAAATATATAATACATTTGGAATACATTAACATATTTGCCTCTTGTTGACTGTCCCTTTGCGGGGATAAACATATTATTAGCCACACTACATTCACGGGAAGATTTGTGGTTCCTCCTGCCCATCATCAGGAATAAGGTAGGGCAGGTAATAATAATAGTAAGCTTTGCCTCCAAATGCAAGACATACTATTACAAATACTATTACAGTAAATGCATATGGAGTCATAAAATAAAACTGGTGTAACAAAATAGCCTTTCAAATTATTTTACCCTTATCAAAGCTTCTGCAAAGTGATTTATTATGCCAGTTACACAAAGGAATATGTACACTGATTCAATGAAATTACCCAACTCTCACATGTACTAATTTAATGCACATAACGTACATATACAATTGCTTTATGATTGAAGCACAGAAACCAAAGCACCTGTCTCTGGATGATGAGGAGAAATCACTGTAGTGTCTAATGCAGTCTCTGCACATGCAGCTGAATTGATGGGACCCAAATCAACTCACTCCAAGTCCCTGCAGCTGTTGCGTTTAGTCACCAGGGGCTTGAGACTCATCAGCATTATCATCCTCAAAACACACGGACACACACATCTTATGACACCCGGTGCAGTGTGTGCATATATACATGCAGAAGAAACCCCATACAGTTGTTTAATGTCTTACTGGTCATGATGAGAATTTGTTTGCTGAAAATTATTCATTTTTTTGACCATACACTCAAGTCAATTGGGTTCAGTGTTGTTTCGGGCTCCATTGAGTTACACTACTAAAACATTCTTCAAAATATCTTCTTTTGTTTCCTCAGAAGAAAGAAAGCTATAATATATAAATGTATAGCTTCATGGATTGATTGCCAATTACTGTTATTACACAACAGAACAAATTACAACAGTCTAGAGATATTTTATAAAGATCTCTAGTAATTCCCTGATGAAAAGAAAACGGCTTAATCCAGCCTAAAATGGTTTGCTGGTTTTAACTGGTTTCAGATGGTCTCCCAGCCAGGCTAAGATGGCCAGTGGACTAAGACCAGCAAACCAGGTTAGGCTTAAAGTTTTCTGTATTGTAAGTTTACAAAATATACTAACCATTTATGCAGGTATTGTCCAAAACCTCAGTTTGCCTAGGGCGTTTCTTAACTTTCGGAGACCACTTTATATATTATAAATATTATAGCATATTATTGTTTCAAAGAGCTTAGGTTTCAGGATACTCTCTTGGGAGGAACTTTACTGCTATCTGTCTTATTCTGTCAGAATACATTTCACTGCTGCCATGTCATGTACGTCTGAAAAGCATGTTTCAAGAAGATTCTCCCATGTACTGTATGAATAAAGCATGTAGCACTGGCCTAACAGCATGTATGGAACAGGAGGCAGCTTTTCTCAATACAATATTCACTACTGTTGGAATTGATTGATCTCTTCTGAAAATAAAAGCATTGATCTTCATGATGTTTTTTTCTCGCTTGTCTTATGGCTCGTCTGTCTCGTGGTTGTTTGCCTCTCTGATTTATTTTGTTAAATCCGTTAGTTAACTTTATTAATTTGTTTCATGACTACATCATTTTAACCATTCATCTGACTCACATCAGAAACTTTTCAGACCCATGTGAGGAGGGACATGCTAACATGTCACGTGACTTCCATTATAAATCATGTAGTTTGCTAGGTATACTATGGAAGCTTGTTTCCGCCACAGAATTAAACATTTTAAAAGATTGTTGTGTCTTTTTCCCTCAGAATTGTGTGTTTATATCTCACAATTCTGACTTTATTACACGCAATTGTGACTATGTCATGCAATTCTGAATTTGTATCTCCCAATTGCGTGTTATAATGTCAGAATTGCGAGTTCTGAGAAAATCATCTGGTCAATTCTGATGTTTATTTCTTGCAATTGCGAGTTTATATCTCACAATTCTGACTTTATATCACACAATTCTGACTTTATAACTCGCAACGTTATATCATGCAATTGTGAGATAAAAAGTCAGAATTGCAAGATGTAAACTCGCAAATGTGAGAAAAAGTCAGAATTGTGAAATAAAAAGTCGCAATTACCTTTTTTTTTTTTTTTTTTTTCTGTGCTGGAAACAAGTTTTCATAGTATACAGCCCGGCCCCATGGGGAAATATTTAAAAACTACTTAAAAAAAATATTGCAACATTTCCAAATGTATTCAAGCTGCTATTTTAAGTTCCTCTTTAAACTCATGCAAAGTGCAAAAAATAATTTGTCTTTTGCAGCACTTAACTTAAAAGAATGATTCACCACTGAATACTTTTGAGATGGCTGTTTAGCAGATGCTTTTCAGTTAGGTGTTTATTGGAGGCGAGTCATTAGTCTTAAAGGAGACAGGAATCCAAAATAAATGTAACATCACAAACCACCAATTTCAATTTCTCCTGTGTCAGACACCTGCATTATTCTGAAGACGTCTATCGTTGTGGCTAGCTAAATGCAGCAGTAATGTAAAGTAAGATGATGTGTGTGATCTCATTGAGAAAAATTACAATAGACTGCTACAGGAACAAATTCAGAGCATTCGAGTTTTGATGGATAAATATAAACATAAGAGATGACAGGATGTTTACTTTCAATTCATAGCTGCTCGGGTAGACATTTGTTTTCTGAGATGAATATGGTGCTGGTCTCAATAATGATCATTGATATATTATACACTAAAAACACATCTGAGGTTATCAAAACTCATTCTGCTCATTTGCTCTCTCCCCTTTCTCACATAAAAAGTGATATATTCAGCCAGAGCCGGAGCAGTTCCCTGAGGATCTCCTTATAAATGTTTGAAATCACTAATGTCCACATAGATACTTTCAAGAGCCATATTACACAACTATTTCACATGCAATTCAGCTCAAAAGGGGCAGCAAAAATTGTGGCTGCATCAGTCAAACCTGCTTGCAATTCAGTGAACATAAGCAAAAACGTCCTCTTTTTGTAATGTGAGATTACTACGGTAATGGACAGAGAAAGAGGAATATTTTAATACTGCAGACTGCCATCACAATGCAAAGTACTGGCATCATAATGGCAGCTAATCAACATTTATGAAGCATTACGGTTAATGCCGTCTCTGTATAAGAGGAACATTTCTTCTTGTCCCATATCCCTAGGAAGTGAAAGCATAAATTGTCTCTAAACTTCCATAAAACTCTGTTTTAAAATTCATAACATGCTGAAAGCAGCCACAAGATTGAACAATATGCTTTTGTATATTGATTATCAAAAGGATGATATATTGCAGAAGTTTTCCTTCACGGAGCAGAATATTGAGTCAATACATATGCATAGTTATTATATGTATGCATACAAAATCAACTGTGGTTTGTCTCTTCAGATTTGATATCAGCCAGATTGACTCTTCCTGTCTAAGTGTGTTCTTGGCAAGAATACGCTGCAGTGTGAAAGAGACTTTTTGCCATTCAGTCAAACCTATGCAAGACTAAGTAGTTTTGATTAAGTAGGGGTTTTTTTGTAAGTGTTTGCCAGTAACATAAATGTGAATGTGAATGTAAATGTAAATGATTTTCTCTCTGCCAATTCAGACTTCTCAATGCATCATTGTGATTATAAGAATGCAACCCCAGGTAGAAAAGTTTAATCAGCAAATACACTTGGATCAAATATTTCCAGTCTTGAGCTGATTGAGCATGTCATGAAAATACATTATTTGGAACACAATATCTGGAACACGAGATTCTTGAGTGAAGTACAAGTACAAAACAGTTGAAAAGCTCAAGCTTAACTGCTAAGTAATAAGGTGCTATTGTTATGCTACATTTAATTACTGCAGAAAACACAAAAGCCTCTTATTCTCCCACTCAACAACTCAGCTCAACATCACCATTCAGTTAGCCTCACAAACACATACTTTCCAAGACAGCCCGGAAGACGGAGTTATCCTTGACAACCAATTTATTTATAAAGACTTTATGCTTTATGAAGCCTACTGTACCTTGTCATTCAGATGAATGCAAAATCAGAAAAATCAAAAGACCGGCTGCAAAATAGTTATATATATTTCTATCTGGGCAGCAGTAGTAGTTTGTAAAAGACAAAAAAAAATTGTTTTTCTAAAAAGTCAAAATAGCCATCAAAGAGGATAACGGGTCCCGAGAACCAAAGCAGTGGCATCTGATAATTTAAAAAAAAATCAATGTTTCATGCACAATGGGATATGAATAGTAAAAGGTAAGATTAGATGTTCTATCAGGCTATTATTATTTTTACATTTAGAAACATATGTACAGTGGAAAAGGTTTATTTAGATTAATTGAATGTTCTTCACACCAAGAAGAAGTGGTTCATCACTGTAAAAGCCTCCTTTTGAAACCTTTATTTTTAAGAGCTTATACTCTTACAATGTACTGTACATGTAGTTTGTTGACTCTGTGTATTAAAAAGAGTGTCTGCAAGCATCTTTCATGCTATAAATGCCCAGGGTCCAAAATCAACACTTACCAAGCATCAAATTCAAATGTTGCACTTTCATATAGAGACACAAAAATATGTTTTTAAATAAAATCGATGCTAAATAATAATTAATAAATTAATATAACCAGAAAGTTTTTGGAAGTTAGTCTGTATACCTTCCTCCCTGCAGCCCAAATGTTCACAAGTGAAACCCCTCCCATGCTTAACAGACGGCTGAGACGTTGCATCCTGTGGATTTCATTCTTAGTTCATGATACGTAAAGTGTGCAGTGAGGACTCAGGGTGACAGGAGGCAGAGGGCACCTGATCTCCAGAGACTTCTAATGATTGCCACGATGACTCTGGAGCTGGCGTGCTCCACGGCCCTGACCGGCACTGATTGAATTCTTTTGATCTCTGCTCAGTTCAGGCTCAGCTGAGTGCATCCGTGAGACAGTGTTACTGGAGTCAGGAATGAAGTATTGATCAAGGTGTGTGCTTCTCTTTCTGTTCTCTACTGACTGAGATGCTCATGTTCCTGTTTGTGCAAGTCATTCATTTCATTTTGAGAAAATAATTACTAAATGGCCATGACTGACAACTTGACTTTGTTCGGTGCAATGCTGTAAAAACACACAGAAAGAGTGAAAAAATGAGAAATAATCACACTTTTATTTTATGTGGCAAGCTTCGACATCAAAGTGCAAGAAATATGGACCTAGAGTTTTCTGATGTTTCAGAAAGGAAAAATATCACCTCCTGTATTCTGTGTCTGAACTCTGTCTTTGTAAATTGTCTACAATAGGTAATCTTACATCTTGTCAATCTGGCTGAAACTCCACGGATTTTAGTGAACCCTAGCAGCTAAAAAAACCTACAACCTATTACCCTCCTCCCAACACAATATATAATATATTCTAGTTCTGTATTCTTTATAATCTTAATCTCTATTATAATCTTTATAAATATATAATACAATTAAAAATAAACTATTTTTGGGAGATTCAATCAATTATTTTATATTTGTATAAATACATACATTATATAAACAAACAATTAAGAAATTTTACATTACAAATTTTTTTTTAATTACAATAACATTTTGCCATCAACAGAGGACTAAAGTAATGTGAAAGCAGTAATTGTATTGGGCTACAGCCCAGTTATTCCTTTCAGCAAATCAGGATTAGGTCAGTGTTACATCACCTAATTAATATTAATTAGCAAAATTGATAAGATTTATAATGCGCCTAGCCCAGACGCCCCGCCACCGCCCAAGGGTGCCAGCACTTTTAGCTCACTCTGACAATGTTATTAAAATATCCACCTCTTCTGGCTCACATTAAAAACACTTCTTATACAGGCTAAATTATGCAATGATTTTATTGATATTAATGATTTAATGATATTATTCAAAACAGGTTACCCTAACAGGTATTTGTACCTTTTTTGCTTTGAAGATCCAAGCCGACTAAACCTACTAAATTCTGAATCAATGTCATAACTACATCAGCTAATTAATATTCATATCCACAGGCTTCTCCATGCAGTGACATCATAACCCACCAATGTTTGTCCCCTGTCCACTCTGAAACTTCCTCCAGCACTACTGCCCACACACACTTTCAGATCATTCTTATGTCCCTGTCGCACATGCTTCTGCAACACTGAGGTGGTTTGAGAGGCCTACAACATTTCCTTATTCACCCTGTTTCTCCTCAATAATTACCTGCCATTCTCTACTCTATGCTAAGTAAAAAGAAGCAAATCACAAAATAAAAAAGTTAACACACACACACACACACACACACACACACACACACACCAGAGCTCATCTAAAGTCACAGAAAAGAATGAGACAGCCTGCCGCAGAGACGGTGGACCTGTCCCCCCATAACTCCCTCGGTATCTCCAGCATCACAGCGTTATTTGGTCCCTGACAGATTGTTTGTGACCAACCACCTGCCATTGGCGCAGATGTCCTACTGAAAATGTTAAAAATACAAAGAGAATAATAAAGAACACCTCTCCATCCTGACTAAATATGAGATGAATTTCCGAAGTGTCAGTTTTACTGGTGAAGCTCCTCTGTTGTGCTCACATTATTTCTTGTATTTTTCTTGTATTAAGAAACTTAAAGGTGCATTGCACAACATTTCATGTTAAAAATACCCGTTTTTCTAACCCATAGGAAACAATTGCCTGATGGGCTGAATGAGCCCTTCTCTGATCACTGCGATTGCCTCTATAATCCTGTACAGTCAAATAAATAAGAGGGATTCGGGCCGGAACGTGAGACTGGGCGTGACGTCATGCGCGTTCACGCTCACCTGGCTATGTCTGGTAGGTTTGTGTATTCACCGCCATTCTCCGTATTAGCGAAGACAACTCAGGCGACAAAACTTTCGACAAAAGTACAAGGTGGATTCAAAGAGACTGGCTTGTAGTTCATAAACCCCAACGCAAACTCCACGTAAGACAAAGACTGTAAGGCAGTTTCGCTTGTCGCCAGAGGGGGCATAGTTCTGCAAAAACTCAGAGAGGTGCGCAATGCACCTTTAAGAACATGAGACTCAGTCATCGATGCCCATCTTGAGGGAGAATACAAGTAAAGTTAAAGAGACATCTGTTGAATAAACATGGAGCAATATGGAAGAATGGAAGTTGTATAAATATGGAAACACAGACAGAAGAACAAAATGTCATCAGATTGCACACAGATTGTCACGCTTGTTGGCTATAATGAACAGACAAGGACGAGAAATAAATCAACAGACTTTTAATAATAATCTGATAAAAGAGAACGTGCAGGAGAGCAAAGTAACATACCACTTATCTAAAGACAGCCATGGAACAATGAAGTGAAGGAACTAAGGCTGCATCCGAAATCGTATACTTCCCGACCCTATAGTAGGCGAAAAACAGTATATGACGAAAGAAGTTTCACAGCACTCATGAAAGTGTAGGCAAAAGGTACTCGGATGACCTACTACTATACCGGCGAGATTCTGAAGTGTGCATACGATGGACACTCTACTATCCATTAGGATAGCCACGGGAATGGATTTATGAATGGCAGTGAAGCGACACAACTGATGCTGGTAGGTCACATGATAGTGATGTCCGGATTATATTCATTCTACAAGCATTCATACTATATAGAACATACTTTTTTAGTACGCAAAGTAATTACTTATTCAAAATAAGTACCTACTCAAGAGAGTATGCGATTTCAGCCTATATGGGTATATAAAAACATAGAGAGGTAATTAATTAACAAGAACAGAAACACAGGTCTAACTATAATTTAGATACATAGAAATTAATGCCAGCGAAATAGGCAAAGGGAAACGAATGAAAACAAAACCAAAACAGAATGAGACCGTTACACTAAATTACTTTTTACAACAGAATAGATGAAAACAAAACGGTAATTACTACACTATTACTGAAAAATAAAGAGTACCCCCCTCTATTACCTCATTACAGATACAGTAATGTGATTACTGTAATGCATTACACCCAACAGCACAGTTCAGCATCAGTTCTATGCTCTTATCTAATACATTGTTACACATAAAATTGACTAAAAGTAAATAAAAATAATAGTATAATTTAAAATAGTAATTAAAACATACATGATAAAATTGTATTTAATAATAATAAAATATGTTTTATTGCATCTATGAGAATGATGCTTCACATCTGACTTCTACAACAACTGGAATAAACACTGACAAGCGCATAAACAATGAGAACTGGAGCCAAATGCGTTACAGATGATTCATTTTATATAATGATTTCTTATCTGGCAAAACAAAGCATAACAATCCTGTCAGTGTGATCTAGGAGAAGAGTTAAAAATTTGAAGGGCAAATAGAATAATGCATTTCACTAAACTGATGGATATTTGCCTCATGCATTAGTGGGAGAAAATCTCTTTAGTCAGGGACACAATTTGACTTTCCATCCAAGAATCTAACTAGACGCATAAACCAATGATTGCGCAAGAGATTAACATAAAGGACAAGCTCTTAAGGTTGGAGAAGAGCGCATACTTTGGATGCTATACTGTAAGTCTCAGAGTGGGTAACTCTAAGTTCACACTTAATAAGATCATTAGCTCAGCTTTGTTGTTCTCACAGTTATTGGGG
Source organism: Rhinichthys klamathensis goyatoka (assembly GCF_029890125.1). Classification (NCBI taxonomy): domain Eukaryota; kingdom Metazoa; phylum Chordata; class Actinopteri; order Cypriniformes; family Leuciscidae; genus Rhinichthys; species Rhinichthys klamathensis. The sequence continues at coordinate 3,418,485 of NW_026606637.1, forward strand.
CTAAATGACAATTTTATTATGCTTAAAATCATTTGCTGTTAGTTAGTCAGACAATGTTTTTTGCAGTACCAGTGATTTCAGTCAGAACTCAGAACAGTATATCATAAACCTGAATTGTTAATAACAGCAGTTTTAGCGCTGACTAAAGACAGTACAATTAAAGTGCCAATAAATATGTGTATTGCAATGACTTGTACAAATACAAGTGATCATAATAAAGAAAAGGAATAATCTATAGTTTAAAACATTGTATTCATGTTGGTTTTACATCATTTTGAAAATAGAGAAAAATAACAATCAAGAATTATAATATATATAATATTTATAATATATAGGCAGGGCCTAAAACCCTTTTCCACACCTGCTAATGGCCAGTGAAAATATATTTTACCAGCCATTAAACCATTTTTGCAAAAACAAAGCTCGAGCTTCGGATGTGTACGCACACTAAACTTCCCACACAGCGTGTGAGTAAAGAATCGAGTTCCTCTTTGCGTCTTCTTGCTCTGGAATATTTAAATTGGCAAAGCTTGAACTTTTGTGACAATGCAGTGCTGGCCCGTCTGTCTGGCCCGTCTGTCCAGAGCGTTGTTCATGTTCTCACAACATTGCACTTAGAATTCACGTTAGAATTCATTAAAAAAGTTACTGGCCAACTGCTGAATGACACCATTTCATATACGCACCAACACTGTTTTTTACTCGCAGTGTTAATTTTAGGCCCTGTATATAGGTGTCACAGCGGGGTCAGGCAAAAAGATGGGGCAAGGCAAGGCGGATCTAACTGCAGCACTTTAATATACAAAAGCAAGACAATAATCCAACAAGAAGATAATTCAAAAAGCAAAATCACCAATTAAAAACCATGTAAAAGATGAGTAGGAAAACTGGGAACAAAGGAAAAAGGAAACAATGAAAAACAAACTTAAAGTACATTAAAATGAACCTGAAAAAATAACAGAATGTGACAATAGGCATATGGGGAAAAAAATAAACATCACTTTTAAATTCAAATCAAAATCTTCTTACCTCTAAACAATTAAAATTGAAATAAAAGAGAGAATGTAAATTAAGATTAAGGACAATAATAACATTAAGGAAAATATAGAAGAAATAATAATAACCTTATTATAAGTTATTATAATATGTTTTTTTTTAAACTAAATATCATAAATTATTCATTTCTAAATGTCATTCAGGGTCACAGTACATGATCATTTACAAACTGAACATACTGAACAAACTGAACATATCTGTTATTTAAAGATACTTATTGACCTTGACACAGTTGTATGTGTGTGTGATTGTACAAGATATGTGCAATCTTAAAATGGTTCATTATTGCTGATTCAGTGAGTTCATTATTGCTTTTTGCAGGGGATGACACTCTGTGTGCACACGACAGTCATCCGACTGTGTTTGTGGTGTTTGTTGGAGTTCGGTGTGTGAATTAGCCTTTAAATGCCGTTCAATAAGTCTAATTTGATATCTAAATGATCATTTGTGATTATTATATTTTGTGTTCAAAACACCAGAGAGAGTTAAAAAAAAAACATCCAACTTGGATCTGATGTGGATTCCGATCACAGAAGAAATAGCTTGAATGAAGCACGTTTGCTTCTAGATAAAAATATCAGAGTATTTACCATAGATGACCCTGATCACTCGGTAGTGCGTACTGCTTGTTTTGATGCGCTGCTCACTTTAAACTGTAGAAATGGTAAAATGGTGCTAATGTTGGCATTATGTCTCGTGGTCCGGTAGGAACCAAACAAGGGTCCGGAACTGGATGGCGATCCGCTATTTGAGGACATCTGCCATAAATCGTAAAGATAGTCAGTTCTTCATCATTTGATCCTCATTTGATGAATTACTGCCATGGTCAATAGATCAGACATCCCTTTCAAATAACTCTGTTTAGCAGATGCTTTCTGTTGGCAGTAAAAGACAAACATTCATTACAGGAGGCAAATACAGCTGTGAGTGGATTCAACTGGCTTGAGCTGCCTATTATACAATATAGACTTTGGACACGGCAGAACAACTTTTGTCTGATTATCAGGGAGAGAAATCCAGAGGACTACATAAATGTAATGAAATGTATGTGGGCAAATTTTGTCTAAATTTCAAAGCCATTTATATCCTTGCAAAAAAGAAGTATAGCCTACTTCAAGTGAAGTATACTTAAGTAAAGTTCTAGTATATTTTTAAGTATACTTTATGTTGTACGTATACTTATATCAATGTACCAGTAGTAAACTTGTAAGTGTACTATTTCAATTCAATTCTGCTTGGTACTAAATTGGCCCACGTTTCAGTATATTAAGTATACGTTTAAGTATACTATAAGTGTAACAGTAGTAAACTTTAAGTGCACAACTTGTTAACAAATACGTTCCTCATTTGTACTGCATCTGTACTACAAGTGAAATTATAATTATACTAGTTCTTTAATACTTGTAGTACATTCTTTTGAGTTTATGAAAGAACACTTTGATGTGTGCCCTTAGTAAACTACTTGTATAGTAGTTCTATACTGCAAGTCAAGTCATCTTCTATATAGCGCTTTTAACAATGGATTGTTTCAAAGCAGCTTTACAGAGATAAACATATCATTTAAGGTAACAGAGATTGTTTTTGTTACGTGGATGCAGATTGACGAACCCAAAAGCAGACTGAATGCTCTTCACACAATTTATTGAAGACAAAAAGGGGAAAACAAAGCCCACGAGGGGGCAAAACAAGACAGGACTCTGGTGACTAACTAGACAACGACACTGACAAAATACTAGAAAACAAACACTTCGAGAGATACTAACAATGACAAGACTTTTACAAGATACTCACAAGTAACATTCGGCAATGAACCGACACAAGACAGCAAACACAAGGGGATTAAATAAGGAGACTAATCAAGACATAACAGGTGACATGAGTGAAGCAATAAAGACTGAATCAGGATAACAAGGGGGCGGGGTTAAGAGACGAGACAACACAAGCACATGGCCTTGACAATTGGCCATGCGCTTGTACACAAAACATTGGTTCTGTCATGATCCTGCCACAAGACCAGGAATAATCAATAACATGATGGCAGAATCATGACAGAACCCCCACTTTAAGGAGCGGCTACCAGACGCTCCTCAAAGGGACACTAAGCACAAGACAAGACGGAACGAGACATTGACAAAAACCAACAAAACATGGAAAACACTAAAAGCGGCATACATGAATAAACAATAACAGGGTTAGGGTGAAACATCAAAAACAACATACAAGGCAAAGGAGGTGGAGGAAACACAGAGTTCATGGGGGGTGGTCCAGGGTGGATGGGAGGACTGGGGGTCTTGGGTCCATGGGATGAGGGCTGAGGACAAGAACTCAGGGCAGGTCTGGCGGAAGACACACGAGGACAAGACTTGGGCGGAACAGTCCGGGGTTTCGTGGTGACGGGGGGAACAGTCCGGGGACTAGTGACGACAGGGACAAACGGGGAAACAGTCCGGGGGCTGGTGGAGACAGGGACGAACGGGGAAACAGTCGGGGATGCTGCAGCAACAGACTCAGACACAGGGGACACAGAGGACACGGAGGATGAGGTAACGGGACTTCTGACGGGGGACATGGCAGGTGACGGGGAAGGACTGGGTGCGGCGCTCACGGCGACCGGCTCGGGTGCAGCGCTCACAGGGACAGGCTTGGATGCGGAGGACAAGGCAGGACAGACAGGGGGTTCAAGAATCGCGACAAGACGGGACAGATAATTAGAAAGGGCCTTGGCCGCAATGATGACCGGCATCTCCTGATAAGCAGAAACAGCTTGCAGAACATCTTTAGCGGCTAGATCGGCCGCAACTCTCTCCGCAGATCCTGGAACAGCGCTTGCAGGGGCGGGCTCTGGGACAGCGCTTGCAGGGGCGGGCTCTGGGACAGCGCTTGCAGGGGCGGGCTCTGGGACAGCGCTTGCAGGGGCGGGCTCTGGGACAGCGCTTGCAGGGGCGGGCTCTGGGACAGCGCTTGCAGGGGCGGGCTCTGGGACAGCGCTTGCAGGGGCGGGCTCTGGGACAGCGCTTGCAGGGGCGGGCTCTGGGACAGCGCTTGCAGGGGCGGGCTCTGGGACAGCGCTTGCAGGGGCGGGCTCTGGGACAGCGCTTGCAGGAGCGGGCTCTGGGACAGCGCTTGCAGGAGCGGGCTCTGGGACAGCGCTTGCAGGAGCGGGCTCTGGGACAGCGCTTGCAGGAGCGGGCTCTGGGACAGCGCTTGCAGGAGCGGGCTCTGGGACAGCGCTTGCAGGAGCGGGCTCTGGAAGAGACGGAGGGCAAGAGACTCCCCTCTTCCTTTTCTTCTTCCTGGGTCGCGGAGCAGAGGCCGTAGCCGGGCTTGTGACCAGTTGAGGCTGTACAGCAGGGACTGCAGTCTCAGCGGAAGAGGACTCCGAAGTCGACTCCCACGACAGCCGTCTCTCTCGTTTGCCACGGAGATCAGCGGGTGCAGATGATGCCTCGGGTGTCGAAGTGGGACGAGTCTGGTCTCCAAGCGTCACGACGCCTAACATACGACCCTCCGGGATCACCGGCAGACAGGCAGGAGGTGAAGACACGATGGGACCCTGCGGCTCCTTACGAGACAAACAGTCCACCATGTCCCGGAACGGGCGGTGGACCAGCCTCTCCCGTTCAGCCAGAGGAGGCGGAGCGTTGAGACCCGCCATGAGGTAACGGTTGACAAGGATCTCAGGCAAGAAAAACCTCCTTGCTTCCACGGCCTGAGCATATCTCCTCAGAGACCTCTCTCCCTGGGGAGGGAAAGGAAGCTTGCCCAACTTGCTGTCGGTGATAGCTGACTGCCACCATAATTCCTGGTCAGCTGACTGTCGCTTAAGCAGGAAGGACATACTGTCTGCTGGGTTCAGTTCTGGTCGGTTCATTCTGTTACGTGGATGCAGATTGACGAACCCAAAAGCAGACTGAATGCTCTTCACACAATTTATTGAAGACAAAAAGGGGAAAACAAAGCCCACGAGGGGGCAAAACAAGACAGGACTCTGGTGACTAACTAGACAACGACACTGACAAAATACTAGAAAACAAACAACACTTCGAGAGATACTAACAATGACTAGACCTACAATGACTTTCAATGACAAGACTTTCACAAGATACTCACAAGTAACATTCGGCAATGAACCGACACAAGACAGCAAACACAAGGGGATTAAATAAGGAGACTAATCAAGACATAACAGGTGACACGAGTGAAGCAATAAAGACTGAATCAGGATAACAAGGGGGCGGGGTTAAGAGACGAGACAACACAAGCACATGGCCTTGACAATTGGCCATGCGCTTGTACACAAAACATTGGTTCTGTCATGATCCTGCCACAAGACCAGGAATAATCAATAACATGATGGCAGAATTATGACAGTTTTGGCTTTATAGCGGCTCTTGAATAATGTTATTTCCAGCTAAAGTTAGTTTTGATTGATTCACCTCCGTTAAAATGATCATTTGTAATTAAATTAGGGGCCGCTAAGACGACGCCGTTCTCTCTAAACAGACTTTAAACGCGAACCTGTGATTAACGCTGACAGCGTTCACATGCACATTAAGAATTGATTCTATAGTTATGTGCTTTTGAAAATATGTGCGCAGGTTTGTAATTCCATACAACCCATGCCTAACAAACTACTTGTCTTGCCTATAAATTTTGATACAGAATTTTGTTTTATTTTATCACTTCGGGGTACGCGAACCGAAATTCACAACGCTTTATCTGTTGAGTGGGAAAGGGATCCTCCATAGGGAGAGGATAGTTGACACTTCAGCACTGCATTGTCATCGGGTCCAGGCGAATCTCCTTCGTCAGATCTGGATACAGCCTGGATCCGGTAGGCTGCGGGAAAACCTCGGGATAAACAACGACACTAAAGTTAGCGTAGATGCCATTCTTCTTATGATGTAACGAGTACATCTGGATTTAAGGGAAGTGTTCCCAGTTCCGGCTGACCTAATCTATGCAGCCTAACATTGAATTATAGAAGTCTATAATGTATTATGTGTATGCTAGGTCAAAGAGATGTGTTTTTAGTCTAGCTTTGAACTGACAGAGTGTGTCTGCTTCCCGGACAATGGTAGGAAGACTGTTCCAAAGTTTTGGTGCTAAATAGGAAAAGGATCTACCGCCAGCAGTCGATTTTGATATTTTAGGTATTATCAACTGGCCGGAATTTTGAGATCGCAATAGACGTGAAGGACTATAATGCGTTAAGAGCTCGCTCAAGTACTGCGGAGCTAAACCATTTAGTGCTTTGTAAGTAATCAACAATATTTTAAAATGTATACGATGTTTAATAGGCAGCCAATGCAGTGTTGACAGAACCGGGCTAATATGGTCATCCTTCCCGGTTCTGGTAAGAACTCAAGCTGCTGCGTTTTGAACTAGCTGTAGTTTATTTATTAAGCGTGCAGGGAAACCACCCAGTAGAGCATTACAATAATCTAGCTTTGAGGTCATGAACGCATGAACTAATTGTTGGCAAGTATACTTGTAAGTTCCCTTCAGTCGGTCAGGTTCAACGTTACGTCGACATGCCGACATAATTGGAATCACTTCAGGGAGCCCTATCATCTTCGAGTATCTACAGAACGAGCCAATGAACGTTGGCGTGCGTGAATCGCCTCACGCACCCCGCCGCGTGGGTATAAACACGGAAGCGGACGCATGCACCTTTGTCTTTAACTTCATAGCCGAGCATCCTGTTTGTCTTCAGTATAGACTCAACTGCATCTGAGACTCTCTCTCTCTCTCTCTCTCTCTCTCTCTCTCTCTCTCTCTCTCTCTCTCTCTCTCTCTCTCTCTCTCTCTCTCTCTCTCTCTCTCTCTCACACACATCTGTTATAGTGTTGGTGTGAGGGTGCGAGCAGCGAGTGGCCGCGAACTATAAACATCTCAACAAACTGCTGTTTTCACAGCACACAAATTTCTGTGTCGGTTCGGTGGGCGTTTCCCTCAGATTGCAGAGCAGCCTGCACTATATCTCCTGTGCACTGCGGCCATTCCCTGGGTGCCTCAGCACTATTTGAGAGATTGAAAAAGAGTACTTTTCCTCACAAAAGAGCAACACATTCGAGCAGACGTTTCTGGGTGCAGGGCCGTCCATAAGGGGGGGATAAAGGGGAACGTTTTCTGGGGCCCAGCCGCTAGGGGGGGCCCATGCAGTCCAGCAATAATTATGTTCATCCTAAATATCAGGTTACCATATTTTATGTTGAACCAAAAAAGCACCATTAATTGTTGAAAATGCATTTTATTTAATGCTGCTTGACTAAAATGTAGCCAGTGCCATAATGAAACACCGATCCAGGAAAATGGCCCGAAAGACTTAACAATGTAGAGAGAGACAACATTGTTAGAGCACTGACAGGTGTTGACAGCATTACTTTGTTACAAGGTATGTCAGTTAAAGATTCTGCAGGCCTTTCCCAGAGTATTTTTCATACTCTAAAGCAACGAAGTGGCAAAAACTCTACAGTAAATTACCAGAGCATGAAAAAACCAGCCCACATAAACACTGCTACTGGAAGTGGCGAAATCTACAACATTCCCTGATGCATGGCACAGGAGTTGATGGCCAGTTTCAAAAGGAGTTCCAAACGCAAGTGGAAAAAAACAGGGCTTTGTTGGAGAGATTATTAGATGTAACGCTCTTTTTGGCATCTAGAAATTTAGCTTTCAGAGGGGAGACCAGTGAGCTTGATGATGTTCATAATGGAATTTTTTTAGGGTTACTCGAGCTGATTGCAAAATATGATTCTGTCATGCGAGAGCATCTAGAAAAAGTCAAAGAATATCGACAGAGAGGGAAATGGCTACCAGCGCTCTATCTCTCAGGACGCTCGCAGAATGAATTCATTGAACTGTGTGGAATCCCGTTCTCAACAACATTCTCGGGGAAAGACTCCAGTCAATATATTTTTAGATCATTTGTGATGCAACCCCAGATATATCACATGTTGAGCAGAATGTTCTGCTTCTGAGATACGTGTGTAACGATAATGCACATGGCAAAGGATGGACAATAAACGAACGTTTTATTGAGTTTGTGGATTTTGAAAAAAAGACAGGAAAAGAAATCGCCAGCATAATAGAGGAGTCTCTCCAAAGGCATGGAATCGACCTCACTGATTGCCGTGGACAAGGGTATATAACGGAAGTAATATGTCGGGAAAAGTTAAGGGTGTGCAAGCCCAAATTATCAAAGTAAATCCTTTGGCCACATTTTCCCCCTGCGCATCGCATACACTGAATCTAGTAGGTGTACATGCTGTCCAGTCATGTAAGGAAATATCAATATCAACTATTATTTCGGATGTGTCAATCGCCTTTACACACTTTTTAGCGCGAGTCCAGACCGGTGGTCTGTGTTAAAGGAAAAGATGGGATGTTCACTCCACCGACTGAGTGACACACGATGGAGTGGCCGAATTGACGCGGTAAGACCTATAATGCTCACCACCTCCCCAGTGTGATTGAAGCAATCGATTGCATAATATCGTCCTGTAAATTATCTAATGAGGCCTTATCAGATGCGCAAGGACTGAGAGAATATTTCATGTCATTTACAGCAGTTGTCATGTGCACTGTCTGGCTAAAAATACTACAACATATCGAAGATAGGAATTTGCTTCTGCAGAGTGGCAGCCTATCTTTGGATCAGGAAGCAGCAAACATTGAAGCTTTACAGCAGGAAATAATTTCTTTGAGAAATAAGTGGGACTTAATCCTTGCTGAATCTCAAAATATAGCGGATGCAATGGGTATCCCACCTGAGTTCCCCCACAGCAGGCAAAGAAAGCGCCAGCGCCCTGAAGAAAGGTCAGATGCACAGGTTACTCCTGATATAACATTTAGGAATTCTGTGTATTATATTGCACTGGATACTGTCATTGCACAGCTGACGTCCAGATTTCAGTCAATTAGAGACATCTGCAATGATTTCAAGGGAATACTCAAGTTCCAGCAGTTGAGTGAGGAGGATCTTAAGTCATCTTGTAGACATTTGATAACTAAATATTCCATAGATCTATCTGAAGATTTGGAAAAACAAATGCTCCATCTGAAAAGGATTTACAGTGCCACATTCGCAGGATCATCAACACCCCTGGAGTTGCTCAACAGGATTTATGACTTGAAGCTTGAGAGCATTTATGGTGACGTTTGCATTGCACTAAGGATATTTTGCACTTTACCTGTTACTGTGGCCGGAGGAGAGAGATCCTTCAGTAAACTGAAAATAATAAAGAATTGTCTGTGCTCCACAATGAGCCAAGAGAGACTCAATAACCTGGCAAAACTTGCCATTGAGTGTGAACTGGCTAAACAGGTGGACTTTAAAGACATTATAAAGGACTTTGCATCCAGAAAGACAAGGAAGATGGCTATATAAGAGGCAAAGATTCATTTCCTTCTGAGAAATCCTGACACTCAAAATAAAAATTGCTTAAATTAAACTAATTAGTTCAGTCAAATTAACTTTTATTAGAGTATTTAGTTCACAGAACTGATATATTTTAAGTAAACTGAACTGTTTCATTGTACTGAGTTTTATGAAATTTATTTTAATTAAGAAAAAATTAAGTTTAACTGAAGCGGCTGGTATGTCTATTTCCCAGCATGCTTTGCTGATGGCACTCGAGAGTAAATGCTAAAATGAAGTGTAATATAATGTTGTTGTTTTTTGTGCAAGATTAATGTTAACTGGGAGATTTGTTCTAATTGAGATCACATGAAGGTTTTAAGTAAATGTATGAATTAGTGTACTCATAAATCTTAAGTACCTTGAAATGTTTAAGTACAAAATAGGGATGCACGATGATATCGGGACAACATCGGTATCGGCCGATAAAAGCTTAAAATGACCATCATCGGCATCGGCCGATATGAATATTTCTGCCGATGAGCCTTGCCGATAGGGTGGCGTGTTTCCTATGCGCACGTGACGACCGTGAACGAAGCATGAGCGCCAGCAACTTAAACTTCCAACTAGGGGTGTGCGTCTCACGCGTTTTTTGATCGTGGACGATTAAAATATCTCTTCACGATCTGCTTTTGAAGAAAAATCATAGTATCGTGCATTCTATCAGTTCAATTCTGGCGCCTTCATCTCAACATACTGTACAACGCGACGTACATTCACATCACATCACATGTAAACGCAGAGGTAGAGTTACACTCACGGGACACTGCAATTCACAAAAGTTCATTATTTGCATGTGCGTCAAAGTCTTGCTAGGTAAACATGTCATTCACGTGCTGATGCGCTGTTCTAACATCCGCTTTTCTGAGCGCGTACACCTGACACTCACAGGAACTAAAAGCCTGTCACAGCGCCTGCATACTGGACTAATCTTTCGAGTCTTATTGCGCTGATACTGTCAAATACACACAAGGTTTACATAAACAAAGTTGGTTATGTCTAAAGTGAAAGCAAACAGAGAAAATCTGCTTATCAAATGCGTGTATATTATGCCGCGTTCCAGGCAACCTGTAACCCGTGTTTTTCCAATCTTATACCCGTGAAAGTGCACTGGAACGGCAGTCAAACCCGTGACTTCCCACCCGTGAACTCGTACTAGATCGATGTACTCCCAGTTACGAGTTCTGACGTCACATAGCCCGCAAAACCATACAAAACAACAATGGCAGCCCCTACGGATGCAGTGTTTCTGCAGGCGGTACACAGTGAGAATACACTTTGGACAATATAACGTTGCAGTCAAATTAATAATAATATAATAATAATGATAATAATACACACAAGATTATCTATTACAATGTTATGTGTCTGAAACAATAAGTATGTATATACACACACGATTATGTATTACAATGTTATGTGTCTGAAAAAATAAGTATGTATATTGCGCTCAGGTAGTTTGGCGTGACTGGCCTGGAATGCTACAAAGTCGTGAGTCGTGGTTTGAAGTCGTGATTTACGTGCTCAAAAACCTGCCTGGAACGCAGCATTAGACGCGTCGCGTGCAGTTCTTAAAGAGACAGTAATAATATGGTGCCGCTTGTCCTTAAAGGGTTAGTTCGCCCATTTAAGACATGAAGTTGTATGCAATCCTTACCAGCACTATAGGTCATACACACTGACCCACTCTGTTGTCACCTCCCTGGTCAGAGTTCTGGCCGCTGGAAGTTTTTCAATAAAGTACTCCCGGTTATTTTCCGGGGCCACAAAACTGTGCGTTTTTACGTGAAAAAATGATTTGCGTTTCAAAGCTTGATTAATTTACCACACAAAAAACACGCCGGTCAAAATTCATACCTCAGTTTTAATCGGCACTATTTTCTATCCATTTCTATCGATCCGCGCTGCTGTCAACGTCAACAGTGCGCACGTTCCGATCAGCTGTTCCATAGTGTTTACACAATCGATTGACAACGACGTAAAAAGTATTAAATTAACAATGGTGCGAACTTGTAAATTCACAGGCTGTGACCACAAGGACGTGCCGGGATTCCATCGTTTTCCTGTTTCGAATATAACTATGAGACAGCTTTGGCTGGTTGCCATCGGCTACTCTGCGGGAGCTAAAATATCCATAATAAAGGATTTTCGTGTGTGTAGTGCTCACTTCAGCGAAGACGATTACATCCCCAACCAAGGAGGAAAAGGAGAATTAAAGAGTTTTGCTGTAGTACCACGGGTAAGCTCTATTTACTGACTTTATGATCCCATGTCTAAACTGTACGGTAAACAAGCTGATGTTTAGACTCCATTATAAAACACGTGAAAAGATGTCTAAAATAAAAACAGTATATAGGGATATTGGTACAATTTGCTGAGAAAACTATTTGATTGAACACACACACACACAATTGAGGTTTTGTGTTGCAATCAATAACATTGTCGTTGTGCTAAAATTACTTTCATCATCTGATCCGTCTGACATTGTGCTAAAATTGGTTTCATCATCAGAAGTTTCGCAGTCAGACATGTTGTCAGCGAGTCGCGCTATCAACAGCTGATCGGAACGTGCGCACTGTTGACGTTGACAGCAGCGCGGATCGATAGAAATGGATAGAAAATAGTGCCGATTAAAACTGAGGTATGAATTTTGACCGGCGTGTTTTTTGTGTGGTAAATTACTCAAGCTTTGAAACGCAAATCATTGTTTCACGTAAAAACGCACAGTTTTGTGGCCCCGGAAAATAACCGGGAGTACTTTATTGAAAAACTTCCAGCGGCCAGAACTCTGACCAGGGAGGTGACAACAGAGTGGGTCAGTGTGTATGCACTATAGTGCTGGTAAGGATTGCATACAACTTCATGTCTTAAATGGGCGAACTAACCCTTTAAAGAGATACTGCACCCAGAAATAAAAATTCTGTCATTATTTACTCACTCTAATGTTGTTCCAAACCTGTATTCAGGGCTTAATTTGAGCCAGAACACGCCGGAACATGTTCCTGCACCTCCGACGTTGGATCCGGAACCTTTTTTATTGGATCTGGCACCTCCTGTGTCACTATGGCAAATTAATCATTTCTGTTTGTGTAAGGTTTAATGTTGTTATCTGTCTTGTTAGTCTTTATTCCCCATTGAAGTTCCACAAAAATCTTGTGTTTGCAGTTTCGATGCGTTTTTGAGGTGAATTTTCAGGGTAAAGTGGGTCGCACACCGGACAAGAAGCGCAGCGCCACGTCTTTAAAATTCGAACACATTATTCTCTATGTACACACACCGGCAGCACCATTCGGCGTTGTTAATGTAAAAACTGTCTGACTTCACCCTGTGCTGCATGCAATATACATTTAGTTTTACATTCATTTGCAGAAATCAGTTGCTTGAATGAAAATTGCTGATGTTATCGGATTTTCAGGTGAGATTCTCAATTCATTCAGTTAACGGACACTCTGAGGTGAAGTGTTCAGAGTCTGCAGACTAGCAACGATTGTACAGTACAATCATAACATAATACAGACATTATCTTAATTCCATAATGTCCTTAAACATAACAATATTGCTGGCCATAAACTGAGAAAGTGCGCGTCTGATGTGCGATACCTCGAGTTGTCCTAGACGCAACGCGGCGCTTCTCGTCCGGTGTGCGACCCCCTTGCTGCTTGTGAAAACGTTGTTTTTTTTTACATTTTGCACCCATGTAGTGCATGTTCTGAAATTAAAATAAACATTGCCCTGATACACACACAGTGTTGTTAAGGGTTTTTTTTAGTCAAAAGCTACATAGCTTTTTTTTCTTTTTTTTTCGTTACCTCCAACACCCGTTTTGAGTCGCCGGATCCACCCCCCCTCTGCGCTCCGGGACCTCCCACTTTACAAATTAAGCACTGCCTGTATTCATTTCTTTCTTGTGCTTAAATATACTATGGAAGTCACTGGAGTACAGCAACTGTTTGGTTAGCCACATTCTTCCAAATAACTTTTATTTTCAACAGAAGAAAGAAACTTGAGAGAGTAAATGATGACAATTTAAATTTTTGGGAGAACTATCCCTTTAATGTTAATAAAACAACAAAACACAGAGGAAATCACTCACTGCTCTTGACTGAGAACTTTAATAGAAGCTTTAATAAGCTTTTTTTGCACTTAAAAAAATACAAATATATCGGCATCGGGCAAAATTAGTTAGAAAATATCGGCATATCGAATATTGGCCAAAATCCAATATCGTGCATCCCTAGTACAAAATAAAATTTGCCAGTTCTGCTTAATTAAACTTTGAATTTCATTGAGGCAATCGATTGCCTTAAAGGGGTGGTAAATCACTTTTTTTCGAAGGCTTGATTGTGTTTGTGGGGTGCACTGTAACATGTGTTCACGCTTCATTTGTAACTTTACAGATGTTGTTTATGCTCAAACAGCAACATTACACACTAACTAAAGTTAGAAAAGTGAAATCATATTCAACCACCCCTTTTGACATCTAAGAGGTCATCAAATTATAAGAATATCCTGTAAGTTTCAGAACTGAAAACGTCCTTGTTAGTCCAATAAAAGCTTTTATTGACACCAGGCTCAGCAAACGACTCGTTTTTCAAAGTGGGGAACTATGACGACAAAGAGGATAAAACACCAGCCCCGCAGAAGAAGATCAACGCCTACTTCAACACGGCCAGGTTTAGCCCCGCCCACCGATTTGCGCATTACACGAAACTCATTATAATATGCAAAACTGTTATCCACTCACAGCAGTGGGCGTTTACTTCCAAGTCTTCAACGTGAGACGCCCATAAAAACCGAGCGTTTTTGAGCTAGGCTCAAAACTAGGGTAGAAAATAGCCTATTACTTATTCATTTTGATGTTTTTGAATGTAAAAACCAAGCGAATGTCATAAGTTGACCTCAGACAACAATATAAAACAATTTAAAAAGCCAGGTCATGACCCCTTTAAATGTTTTGAGTTTTGCCAACTTATTCGGGTTTACAGTGCAGATCGTTTGAGAGTCAAGTCTCTCTGTTAAATGTATGTTAATGTGTGTGTGTGTGTGTGTGTGTGTGTGTGTGAGAGAGAGAGAGAGAGAGAGAGAGAGAGAGAGAGAGAGAGAGAGAGAGAGAGAGAGAGAGAGAGAGAGAGAGAGAGAGAGAGAGAGAGAGAGAGAGAGAGAGAGAGAGAGAGAACACGCATGATATGAGTAGCCTAGCAGATTTGGGGAGGGCCCATTCACTGGACCTTTTCAGGGGCCCAGTCATTTCTGTGGTGCGGTCGTTCCCTGGCGCCAGCAGACGGCCACAATAGTTGCCTCTCGTGTTTGGGCATTAAGCACGCGGAGGCTGCTTTTGTGCATAGTACATGTTCTCAGTGCGGGAACATGACTATTGCTGTGTTAAGATCGAGACTCGCTTACCTCAAGGGAGGTGCAGTCCCCTCTTCACCGATCTAGTGCTTATTCTGGTCCCCAGAATAAGGCTACTTCGGCGCTTAGCCAGGGTGATCTGAGGCTTCCCCGCCGAGGCAATCTCGGTGGGCCCCTCACGCCTCACAACTACAGCAGCCGATGAAGCCTCAAACGGAGCGCGCTGATCCTTCACATGGAAGACCAGTCGTTTCCATTGGGGCTCCAGCTGATGACCAAATGTTGGTCGCAGCATCGGAGGGGGAGCTTCAGTCCTCTGGAGATGAGGACTCGGATACGTTACTTCCTTCAGGGAGTATAGCGTTGCCCGAGTCAGATCCAGAATGGGCAGCTATGCTTTCCCGGGCCGCAGAGAAGGTAGGGCTTGTGTGGAACCCTCCACCACGTACCGAACTGTCTCGATTGGACGATTAGTTTCTAGGGGCGGGCCGCGCTGGTTCTCAGCGTTCCGCCCCGGTGCCATTCTTCCCGGAGGTGCATGAGGAGCTCACTTGGACATGGAAGGCGCCGTATAGTGCCAGAAGCCGTCGCGATGCAACTGTGTCCGGCGTCCGTTCCTCTTGGACGGGAGGCGGGGTAATCCACGCCTGTACGTTTACATCCGTTCTAACGGCGAAGGCTTACAAAGCCTGTGGACAGGCTGCTTCCGCCCTCCATGACATGGCACTCCTGCAGGTCCACCAGGCCCAGGCGCTCATGGACATGCACAAGGGGGGTTCTGACCCAGGCGACGAAGGAGAATGCACGTTCAGTTGGTCAGGCGATGTCCACCTTGGTCGTCCAGGAATGCCACCTCTGGCTCAACCTGGTGGATATGAGGGAGACCGATAAATATCGGTTCCTGGACTCCCCCCTCTCCCAGGTAGGGTTATTCGGACCACTGTGGCCTCCACCCGTCCGCCTGCTGTAGACCCTCCATCTGCTCTTCGCCGAGGTCGACCTCCTGCGGTGTCCTCTGCTACCGCTAAGCTGCAGCAGCAGCCACCAACCAGGCCTCAGCGTGGAGCCAGCCGTAGGAAGTCGACCCCGCCCGTCCAGGCCGCTGCCAAACCAGGTGGCAAGTGGAGGTGCAAACGCCCGGGCGACCCGGAGGTGGATCAGACTGCTCTTCAGGAGACAGTGAACACGCCCGGAGGAGGGCCGGGTGGAAAGTCTTTTGTTTCCTTTTCTTTTTGTACCGCCACTAGCCCCCGGGTCGGAGTCCGATCTCTGCATTCCGCCGCGCTGCCCCACCGCGGGTATGACATTCCCACTTGCACTGTTCCTGGGAACCTTGCTAGCGCTTCCCAGCGCGTCTCGCTGGCTCATCCGTACCATCAGACTCGGCTATACGATTCAGTTCGCCCGGCGCCCCCAGTCCTTCTGGCGAAGGACGCGATCGAGCCGGTCCCTCTTCTACAGCCCGTACTTCATTGTACCCAAGAAAGGCGGTGGGTTACGACCAATCTTGGCCCTGCGTGTCCCGAACCGGTCTCTTCACAGGCTGCCATTCAAGATGCTTACGCAGAAATGCATTTTCAAGTACATCCGTCCCCAAGATTGGTTTGCAGCGATTGACCTGAAGTACTTTCATGTCTCGATTCTCCCTTGACACAGACCGTTTCTTCCCTTTGCGTTCGAGGGGTGGGCATATCAGTACAAAGTCTTACCCTTCGGGCTGGCCCTGTTGCCCCATGTCTGAACGAAAGTCACGGAGGTGGCCATTGCTCCCATGTGCGAGCGTGGTGTTCGCATTCTCAACTACCTAAGAGACATGGTGCTCAGTCACCTCAGCCACCTAGGGCTTCGAGTCAACTGGAAAAAGAGCAAACTCACCCCCAGGCAGAGGATCTCTTTCCTCGGTATGGAGCTGGACTCGATCAACCTGACAGCGCGAGGCCTCACGGAGGCCCGCGTCCAGTCAGTGTTGAACTGCGTGAGCTTTCTCAGACGCAGGACAGCGGCACCACTGAAACTATTTCAGAGGCTCCTGGGGCATATGGCATCTGCAGCCGTGGTGACGCCGCTCGGATTGCTTCATATGAGGCCGCTTCAACACTGGCTCCAGGGTCGAGTCCCGAGATGGGCGTGGCAGCGCGGCATGCAGCTTCAGGTCTGTGGACGGGGCCTCAACTGCATTGGCACATCAACTACCTTGAGCTGTTACCAGTACACCTTGCACTGGGCCGCTTCAAAAAGCTGCTACTAGGCAAGCATGTACTGGTCCGTACGGACAGCACATCGGCCGTTGTGTACATCAACCGCCAGGGTGGTCTACGCTTCTGCCGCATATCACAACTCGCCCGCCATCTCTTCCTTTGGAGTCAGAAGTATCTGAGGTTGCGTCGTGCCATTCATATGCCGGGCCTGCTCAACCGTGCAGCCGACTAGCTCTCACAGCAGCAGGTGCTACCGGGAGAATGGAGACTCCATCCCCAGGTGGTCCAGCTGATTTGGAGGCGCTTTGGGACCGGACAGGTAGATCTGTTTGCCGCCCCGGACACGTCCCACTGCCAGCTGTTCTACTCGGCACGGATGCTCTGGCACACAGCTGGCCCCGGGGCCTATGTAAGTATGTGTCTCCCCCAGTGAGCCTTCTTACACAGACACTGTGCAAAGTCAGGGAGGGCGGGTCGCGTGACGCGATTCACGCACGCCAACGTTCATTGGCTTTTTCTGTAGATACTCCCTGAAGTGATCCCAATTACATCGGAATCTCGACGTAACGTCTCCCGCTCCCTCCTTCAGAGAACGAGGGTTACATATATGTAACCTAGACGTTTTCTTTAAGTGAACATAACATTATACTTATAGTTTACTATTTATAGGCCTATATTATTTTTGCACTTTAAGTATACCACTATGTTCCTATTTAGGTATTATTTTTTTTAATTTTTGGAATATACCTTTAACTGTACCTTTAACTCTTTCCATTTTAAAAACATTTTATTCTAGCTTCATGCATCCATTTTTTTCAACACTTGAACGTGGGTAAGTTTCATTCATTTTAAACAAAAAGCTGAGAAATCGCATTTTTTTCAAAGACTACATCCTGATCGGATTCAGAACAATGATCAAAACATAGATGGAGTAGATTGAGTCCATCAACACCCCTAAAGCTTCACAGTCCTATAGCTTGTCCTGGGTCAACATTTCATTAGGTAACATTTGGCAGTTTTGATTTATATGCTGTTTAATGTTGATGATCGCATACTTTTTCCATGTTATTTATCGCTGCTTCTTCTTCCCCCTGTGTTTTGATCCGGAGATTGTGTACTCTTTCAGAAGATACATTATAGCACCTCCTACCGTATAACAGTAAAAACATGGATAACCGGAAAATTCAGTCAGTGGCGGGTAAAGAGTAAAGTAGATTTGAAGTAAATTCCTTTGGACGCTACCAGTGAACTAGCCTACACAATATTCGGATACTCAGAATTAGTAACATATCTGTTTCCTTTGTAAATCAATGTTTTCAAACAATGTAAGTTTATACAGTATGCAAAAATTTGTGAAAAAAGTATTTAATAGGCTACTCAATCAAAAGAGTAAACACAACTACAAGCCAAGTGTACTTAGAATACTTAGTTATATATATACTTAATCAAAAGATTGAGTACATGTATAGTCCAAATATACTTGGACCTTTCTGTCAGTATAAGTCAAGTATATACTAAAGTGCTATTTATATTTCTGAGAAGTACATAAAAAGTGGACTGAAAGTACACTATTAGTTTTAAAAAAAGTATACCAATAGGAAACTTGAATAAACTTCTTTTTCGTAAGGGTAGGCATGGACTGAACAAGCACCTGCAGCCTCTCCTACCTGGTGGAAAGGTATGTTGGACTTAGACGTCTTTAACTTTGCATTGAGCTCAGATCCTATTAATTCAGTTCTTCCTACTTCCACGTCCCACGCTGAATCCTAAATCTATGGTCCCCACTTTCAGTCTGCTATCATCTGGTAGATCATGCATTCTCTCACCACAGGCAACACCCTGCATACTCTTGCTCTACTTTTCAAAAGAAATGAACTTCTGGTGATGTGCTACATATGTAATTCCTGGATGGTTGCATCACATCTCTTCCTGTTACATCACTTAATTTTATTCATTATATGAGTTTAAACGCACATAAAAATATCATGGAACATTTACTGATCCATGTTCATGCTATGCTATTTCTGGAAGACACATTGTTAATTTAAAAGTAAAGCAGATATAAAAAAAACGTGAATAATGTGTTTGACAGTGATTTGTATCATAAAATATTTGAGTCCTGTTTTTTCATTTGTTCTGTCATTTGTTGCATGATATATTTGAAAAGTGACTAGTAAACTCAAAATATAGCAAAAATAATTATTTTCTAATTGTTTGAGTTATTATTCTAATTTATTTATTTGTAAATGTATTTGTGACGAATACACAGGGCAGGGCTGCAGTAAGTAATTCTTTCCTAGTTTAATTTAAATAACTTGAAATTGCAAGAGAGAATGTAAATGAAGATAGAAATTAAGGACAGAAAATACTGTGCAGAGCATTAGTTTTATATTGAGTAAAGCACCACTTTTCTCTTATAGGATCAGAGTTACCATTGGCTCTGGAACAATGGATATGCATTCCATAGTGTGGATGGTGAGACTTTACATGGTAAATAGCTGAGTGAGATTTTAGAGGAACCTAAATCCCAGAGGATGTGGATTACTGGCACTGGCAACTTAAATCACAGTTATAGGAAATGCATAGAAAGACAAGGAGCACAGGAAGAGAGTTTGAGAGACCAGCAGAGACAGACGAGAAAACGGTTGATCTGTTGTAGACTGGGGAGGTTTTGCAGGTTGTTCTCTGTATTCAGCCTGTCATATTTTACAGTCCCACTATGGGCTCAAACACCCAACAGCTGCACACACTCTGAAATATGTCATAGCAAGGAATTCCAACACACAACATGGGCACTGCCAAACTACCCCGTTGCGCTTTTGACTTAATTATGACATATAATAACAATACTAATAATAAACCAAGAAAATAATGATAAATACATTTATAAGAATAGACAAATGAATATTTTTATTATTAGTTATTTATTTTCTATCATTCCATATTATAACAATAATGAAGAGAAGAGAAGCTGAAGAGAGAATAAGTGTGTTTTTAAGAGGTTTTGGAAAAAAAGAAGAGAGGATGCTTGACGGATGTCTTGGGGTAGAGTATTCCCCATCCTGGGAGCCACACCACTAAAAGACTTGGCACTCATAGTGACCATACTAAAATTAGGAGTCATTAACAATTCTGTTATAGCGTCTGGACCAATCAGACACACACTAATTATTCATTTATATTTAATGAATAATCCAGCAAACTCACTCTCCCAACAAAGGTCTATGAAACTTCCCCCAAAACTAACATCACAAATGAAGCCAACACTGGCAGAACCCATTGTTCTGTTACAGGACACCTTAAGACTGATAAGAGTTTACGACCCCAAAAGGGAATGTGCAGAGGGCTGTGACACTCACTTAATTCTTACTGAGAAAGAGAAATAAACCCTGTTAATCCTATATATTCCATATATATAACCACTTGAGAAATGTATAAACATGTATCTAATTTTCCCATCTCATGATTTTCCTTTTATGTAGTTTGGCCTTGTCTTTCCATTCACCAAAGATCCTCTGACTCCCACTGGTTCTCTCTCATCAAGACCACATCAGCAAAGATCAACTGGAGCCTCAACAAATTGCATCAGGACAGTTTAATTCAAATGGGCGAGACATGCAAGTATCAAACTTAGTCTCATTATTTGATATAAGTATCCTTACCCCTTTTAAAGAAGGGCGTGTTGGAACTAAACTGATGGTTTGCTCAAGGCTGTTGATCTGCTGAATTTCAAACAATGCTATAAATTCTTGCTTTCCTGTATTCTGCTTCTGCTCTCTTTGCCTTGGTAAACTGTATGCATGTATGTTTGTGTATGTTAGAGTAGTTTAAGTGTTTAGTCTAGTTAATAAAATCTTGTTCATGTCACACGTAAAGTTGTCCATGTCTCAAGCTCACATACTGGAGTCACTAATCATAGATTTCTGGCTACAGGCTCTGAATAGTACTGTACAGTAAAAAAGACATTTCCCATACCCTGGAAATGTACATTTCTTTAGAATTAATAACCAATATTGAGTGTTCACAGGATGAACCGAGTAATTGGTTGTAATGTTAATGTAGCTACATCAAGTTAACCCGATTAACTGATCCAAATATTCATAATCAATTATAACAAGTTATGATTGATTATTAATATTTCATAGAGCTAATTTGCTACTAGAAGATCTTAAAGGCACAATACGTAAGATTTTTGGATGAAAATATTATAATAACATTGTTATTTTATTTATTTTTTGGCTTATGTACAGTATCCCAAATATTTTCAAATTTTTAAATCCAGATAAATCGGCAATTTTAACCCGTGTAACGGCCCATATCATTGGGTCGCCTGTCAATGCATCACATGAAATCACACCCTCGATTTCCGGTTTTACTTCCATAGAATCCATGGAAACAACAAAGGCACTTTATTATGTTGTTTTAGGAGACAGCAGAACAACTGTTTGGATACCTTCATCGATAGAAAACTAATCATAGTTATATATATTATGTAACATTATAACATTTCATTGTATTTTAATTTTAATTTGTCAAATAAAGTGACCTGTATGAGTAGTAATTCAACACTTGCGGCTATTTCCTTAGAATGAAATAAAATAAACTGAATTTAAGGGATCAAACGTTACTGTAACAAATTCCAAGTTCAGGGAAGAAGGAGGCGGGTTCCGGCAAATGTTAAACTCAACACTCAAGTCTTTTTTGTCAGTTAGGAACCTGGGTGACCTCAAGGCTTCATGACCTCAAGGCCAGATT
The DNA here is from genome assembly GCF_029890125.1 of Rhinichthys klamathensis goyatoka. Lineage (NCBI taxonomy): Eukaryota > Metazoa > Chordata > Actinopteri > Cypriniformes > Leuciscidae > Rhinichthys > Rhinichthys klamathensis. The sequence continues at coordinate 3,440,268 of NW_026606637.1, forward strand.
ATTATAATGCTCTACTACTGGGTGGTTGCCCTGTATGCTTAATAAGCAAACTCCAGCTAGTCCAAAATTCAGCAGTTAGAGTTCTTACTAGAAGCAGGACGGATGACCATATTAGCCCGGTTCTGTCAACACTCCACTAAAAACACATCTCTTTAACCTGGCACACACATAACACATTATCAATTTCTATAATTCAAATAATGTAAAATGATTGTTAGGCTACATAAATTAGGATCCGGAATCACTTCTTATAACACCTGATGTACATGTTACATCATATGAAGAATGGCATCTACACTAATATTAGTCTCTCTGTTTATCCCGAGGTTAAACCGTAGTCAGCCGGATCCGCGCGGGCTGTATCCGGATCAGATGAAGGACCTGCGCCTGGACACGACCACAACGCAATCCTGAAGTGTCAGCAGGGACCGTGTCAACTAGGGCCTCGTTTACACTGCAGGTCTTGATGCCCAATTCTGATTTGTTGCCTATATCCGATTTTTTTTACCGTCCGTTTACACGTTCTTTAAATTGTGACCCATATCCGAGTCATGTGTTTACACTTGACTGAAACATCGCGCATGTTTAAAGGGTTCTTCTTGCTCAGATGGACGTACGCGCAGCGAGATCTCAGGACAGGTGGGAACATACAACACGATCTCATAAAAGTAAGTATCTATAGCACAAATTTTATTTCTCATGCCATTTATACGCCAAAAATAGTTTTTGCTTGCATATGATACGCACTGTAAACGTGCGTATTAAACGCCATAAAGTGCGTATCATGCACGCAAAAACTATTTTTGGCGTAAATGCCACATGAAAAAAAATCGTGCAATAAACGCACTTTCATGAAATCGTGGCGGGCTTTAACGAGGAGCAGTGGGTCCGAAATTTTAGGATGAGCAAGCCAACCTTTGATATGTTGTGTCAACGTGTCCACATTCCTCTCCTACGACGACACAATGTTTCGTCGGGCCATCCGTCCATCCGCAGATGCGCGTCGGGGTTTCTCTCGTCACTAAACCGTGGAGACAGCCTAATGCCTCAGAAAATCCGATCTGCCTGTTTACATGACAGTCGCATTGGCACATATCCGATTTACATCTGATTTATTTCCACATATGAACGAGGCCTGAAACCGATCTCGAAATATCCGAATGCATGCGTTTTTTTCCTGTTTACACTGTCATAGAACACATCCGATCTGTGTCGCATACGAGTAAAAAATCGGAATTGGGTCACATTTCACTGACAGTGTAAACGAGGCCCTAGACTATCCACTGCGAAGGTCTCATCAACACGACAAAGTTTTTTCTCTGTACAGATAAAAATGTTATCAAAATGATTCCCATTCACACGGATTCACGGAAACGACTAAAACCGTTGCATTATGTATGCCAGACAAGTAATTGGTGATGTCACTTTGTAAAGAAAGACTACGAGCCTGTGCACATACGCATTCAAACACGCTCACCTATAGACTAAACACATAATAGGCATGTGCATGCCTTCACCGTTTTCACAGATTCACATTTGTGAAGTTTACATGGAGATGATAACCTATTTCAAAGTTTGCGTTCTCAGGCCACCAAAATGCATTTGTCGTGTAAATGAACGGCCAGAACTCATTAAAAGTTTTCTGTGAAACTTTTTCAGAAAAAACGGTGTCATGTCAGCAGCGCCTAAGTTGATAACTAATCATTTTTACAATGGAAATTAATCAATCAAAAACTTACTTAAGCTTACAGTACTTAAGACAATGACTTTCTTGCAGAGCTGCTGTACAGCCAAAACAATCTTTGTTGCATTAATTTCCTATTATCACTGTAAAGCTGCTTTGAAACGATCTGTATTGTGAAAAGCGCTATATGAAGGTGACTTGACTTGTTAATTACAGTGACAATGAATGAATAACTCACAATTTGAATTTATTCCATTAATGTTAATAAACTATTGATTAACTATAAACTAATAGTTTTCGAGTCATTTACAAGTGCTTTGTTACTGTATACTTATTATAAAGTGTTACCAAGCTGTCCTTACCACTCTACCAATGTGAGCATTAAATGAAAGAGTGAAATCGAGAAGAAGATTTCAAACTGTCCTAGAGGGCATAATCAGGTCACCCTCCAGATCTATCAGTTGTCCAGATAGTTTAAACACAACAGATTTAGAACCAATCAGAATCACCGCAGTTAAGTTTGAAGTTAAATTTAAGGTGATTTGCCTCCAGCCAAAGCTTTAGTTCCTTTATGCAATATGGTTACATTAAAATGATAATATTGATATTGGTAATATTAATTTCAATGTTTAATTGATATGTATCTTCTAAATATTCAGAAATATTATTGATTTGTCTGCCCTGACACTTTTGAATGAGAACTGAACTGAGCTGGATGATGTTATCTCCAGAGGTGCTTTATAGCTGAATTGAACTCATTTCATAATTGTTGAACTTTACACAATTATTGAACGGAACTGAATCAACATTGATCTGACTTCAGCTAAACAATGACACTATTGTCATTTTTTAGAGCTGCTTTAAACAACCTGTATTGTATAAGCACTATGTAAATAAAGGTGACTTGACTTCTCTTTTGTATGGAAAAACAATTCTGGTATCCTGTTGGGTTGTCACTTGATGTCCAATGTAAAATTTGGTCCTGAAGCAAACCTAGTTGAGTGTCCAAAATTCAAAAATAAACCTGTCGGTGAAGTCGGCCGTTTCTAGACCCTGTTCCACCAAACAAAGGCAAGTTCATTAGCGGCTGCCGTTCCAGTCAGAAAAGCGGATCAGTGGTGAATGCTATCTGCCCTCTGTCTGCTGCAGCTGCCGAATCAAAACACGCTGAGATTAGTGTGTCTGTTCCACGGCTCTGAGAAACCATCATTTAGAGAACATTCGTCACAGGCCCACAGAGCCACCATAATGATAATGAAAATTACACCTTTTTTCAGGCTTAAACAATTCATGGAAGACTCCACCAGTGGGTTTTAAAACTAGATTTCCATACAGTATGTCTGACAGGAAACCCCAAACTTGAATATTACTTGAACATTCCTGTGTGTTGAAGAAACAAACCCCTCAAAACGAATGTCAGTTACTACTCATCCTACAGGTACAGTAGCAAAACTAATGAAAATGGGACTAGTGAAAAATGACATAAAAGACCTGTGAAATAGTCAGTAATTAGTATGATTACAGTATACCAGTAAAGGTATTTGATTGATATGACTTTAATTAAAAAGTATAAGCACCTCACAGTCACAGAGTCCATTTTCTGGAAAACAGAATAAAGGGAAAATGCTCAATATATAGTACATGAACCAAGACTTACATTTCATCACATAATGGTGTAATTTGTCACAGAATTTGCTGTCATGCTGTGAAAAATTACCAATTCATAATTTATGAGATTAAATGACATTCAAAAAAATAACCTGTGGTGATGTACAGCACCAATAGCAATCAAGGTAAAACCTAAATGACAAATAGAACAGACGATACTGTACCGGCTCTATAGAGTTCAAGCTGAACGACATGCTTCTTCCATTGGATCCCAATGTTACGAATGAGAAGGTGATGTTTAATTTAAACATGAACTATGATCATTTAGATTGATCTTAACCGTCTGTGCAGCACTTTTCATTGCAGATTGCTTTGTGAAGGAAGTGAAGGAGGCATTTCTTAAAGGAATTCACCCCAAAAATGAAAATTATGTCATAATTAATTCACCTTTAAGTTGTTCCAAACCTGTATGAAAACCAAACAGTTGATGGGCCCCATTGACTTCCATAGTATTTATTTTTGTCATACTAAGTCAATGGGGTTCATCAACTGTTTGGTTACCCTTTTTCTTCAAAATATCTTCTTTTGTGTTCAGCAGAAGAAATAAATTCATACAAGTTTGGAACAACTTGAGGGTGAGTAAATGATGACCGAATATTTATTTTTTGTGTGAACTATACCTTTAAATATAGTAGTCAACCGATGTATCGCCAAAATAGTTTCAATCTAATTGTCTGCAAGAGGATGGAAAAAATGGCAACACTTTACAATAAAATCTCATTTGATAACATAAATGCATTGATTAACATGAACTAACAATAAGCAATATATTTTTTTAAGGTAATTATTAACCTTTGTTAGATTATACAATGTTAATACAGATACAGTCCGACAAATTTTGATTTTAAAAATGTATTTGTTGAGATTAACCAATGTAAAGGGTATTTTTACATAGTTAATTCATGTTAAATAATGTAGCTAACTATTGTTTACAAATTAAACCTTATTGTAAAGTGTCACCAAAAATATAATAGTAAATAAATAAAAGGGAAAATTAAGAGCCACTTTAACCTTCTACATTATATTTAAGCTCTCAACAGATATTTTCCTACCAAAGTGATTTAGCAGTGTATCCAGTGTGTTAATAAAGTAAATTGATGGGGCATATTTGAAAAATACACTCATGACCAAACACAACTATTTAAAATCTCATTGAGATCTTATACACGTCTGTCCACATCAAACAATCAAAGGCTGCAGTGCGTCACAAATTAAGATGAGTCATTTGAGGCTCTTTCTTCCTTTCTCAAGTACACCTCAGCTGAGACTGACTTTAAAAACCCTCCCATCGTGCAGAGTGAGCAGGACATGGACAGATTGAGACGATTACTTTTTTCTTTCTCTCTTTTCTTAAATTTATCTTTTCTCAGATTGGGCGCACTCATCCCTCAATGCCAGCACTGACATTCTGGGAGATAAAAGAGATTTAATGGAAGATTCCACACCTTTTTCTCCCTCTTCTTTTTTTAATAAGAATGACTATGCTGAAGTGTAAATCCTTTGATATTCCCACAGACGCTGAACACAGGGGTTCAAGGACAGAAGGGCGAGAAAAAGAAATAGAGGCTTAAAGCCCTGAACGCAAATACTGGATCCACAGAAAGCCGCAAACACAGCAGAGAAGAATAAAGAGTTTTACTGGATTATAGATGAGGTGTGTGTGTTTGTTTGTGTGTTGTTATGGATTATGATAAGTGTTCTGGATATCTCAGTCAGGATGACATGAAGTGAAGAGGAAACATTTTTTAAGCATTTTTAGTTGTTAAACCAAAAAAGCACCAAGACCAAAAGAGCACAATTGAAAAACAAACCTAAAAATCATTCCATATACATTTACAAATTACATTCCATGTACATATACAAACTGTCATGATTCTGCCTTAGTATCCTTGATTTTCCTAGTCGTGAGGCAGGATCATGACAGAATCATGTTTTGTGTACAAGCGCATGGCCAATTGTTTGGACCATGTGCTTGTGTTGTCTCGTTACGTTACCCCGCCCCCTTGTTATCCTCGTCTCGTCATTTTTGTCAAGTCAGTTTCACCTGTCCTTGTCATTAGTGTTCCCTTTATCATCCCTTTGTGTTTGCTGTCCTGTGTTGGGTCATTGTTTGACATTGTCATACGTTGTGTGAGTCTTGCCGTGAGTAATCTGTTGAGAGTCTTGTCATCTAGAAGTTCTGTTCCTGTCGTAGTTGTTAGTTTACTGTGAGTATTTGCCTCTCCCTGTCTTGTTTTGCCCCATCGTGGGCTTTTGTTTTTGTCCTTTACTAAATCCTGTGAAAGTCATTTGCTGTATGCGCTTGGGTTCATCCGCCATCCACATAACACAAACTTATTGAGCTACCTATTTAGACATCTAGCATTTTAAGACATGATAATGGCAATATTATGCTGTCTTCTAACATAGTTTGGGGTAAAAACAATCCCAAAATGCATTCCAATGAGATGAATTCAATACTGATAAAACAGTTCAATCTATAAATCTGCATTCAATACTTATATTCAATATATGAATATAATACTTATATCATTATTGTAATGCTTTCAATGCTTATATTCAATATATATATATATATATATTATTTAATATCTATATATATTAAATATAAATATATGTAATTCATTTTTACCAATTTATTAATTAATTTCAATATTAATATTCGATTTTTTATATTTAATTTAAAATAAACAATACACATTTTAATGTATTAATAAATTAGAAAATAATTGACAGTACAAAAATAAAACAATAAATGAACAAATATAAAATAAGATCAAATAGTGTGTAACATTTCCATTTATCCAAATCAAAACTGTCCAGAAATTACAGCAGTAGATCATGTTTCACAAAGGACAGACTGATCTCATTAAATGGCGTATGTATGACATGCCACTTCGTATTTCCATTTTTGGCGTGCTATCAACACGCATAATCGCTTTTCAGCGTGTTTATCAACGCCGTTGACTTACGTTACATTACTGTATAAATATATGACCTACCCCGTCCCTAAACCTACCCGTCACTGGGGTTAATACCATTTATTAGTGTTCCCCTACCATCCTAGGAAAAAAAATATCGCTCCCCAGATGTAGATCTACATTTTGCTTCGTTTCGCTCGGACATTTAACGGAGTGTACATACACTCGGAATCACTCGGACATTTAACGGCGTAGACATACACCCAAAAGATGACAGTTCGTTTCGGCGTGGACATACACGCGGATAGCTCAAAATGCGTATAGATAACACGCCACTTGACTTGAAAGTGGCGTGTATGTTTACGCAAAGTCATGATGCCATGTTGCAAAGGAGGTAGCAGCTCTATTCCTCCCTTGAATGGGTAAAACTAGTGGCAATGGACAGAAAAACATCTCAGGTTACGACTGTAACAATAGTTCCCTGAGAAGGGAATGAGACGCTGTGTCGATGACGCTTGGGGAACGCCTCTGCATAATTACGTCTGAAGCATGTGTGTAAACTAGTCCAATTGTGAGACAGAACGTCACGGGTGGGTAACGTCATGACCAATAAAGCATAAAAGCACATCCAGAATGATCGGCGTTAGCTACAATTAGTCGAAGCAAGTCGATCACAGCGATGAAGGAAGTATGGCAGGGTGACGCAGCGTCTCGTTCTCAGGGAACTATGTTTACAGTCGTAACCTGAGACGTTCCCTTTCGAGGGAACTCGCCCTGCGTCAATGATGCTTTGGGAATGATAATGCCCCAAAGCCATACAAGTGCCTGTCTGTGTGAAAACTGTGAGCTTAACTAAGACATGAGCACCAGTGAACCTGGGGCAGTGTCCAGGACCAGGTTGTAGAACCTTACAAATGTGAGCAGATAGCCCGCCGCATCACAAACATCTTGAAGGGAGACCCCCGAAATTAATGCCTTGGAGGCAGCTCCTAGTAGAGTGAGCTCTTACAGCCAAAGGGGATGGCTGACCAGAGACCTCATAAGCAAGAGAAATAGCCTCGACTATCCACTTGCTGACTGTCTGTTTTGATGGGGAGAGCCCCTTTTTAGGCGATCCAAAACAGACAAACAGCTGATCTGTTTTCCTCCACAGGGCGCTTCTGTTGACATAAGTATCCAGCGCTTTAACTGGACACACAAGGTTCAGCTTTTCCTGGTCCTGATCTTTGAAAGGAGGAGGGCAGAAGGCTTGCAAAACTATAGCCCGAGGTACGTTGGTCGGCATCCCTGGTGCGAACTCAAGGCACGTGGGGGATACCGACAGGGCCTGAAGATCTCCTACTCTCTTTAGAGAAGATATGGCTAGAAGGAATACTGTTTTTAAGGTCAGAAACTTTTTATGGGACCGTATCAAGGGGCTCGAAGGGAGCCCCAGATAAGCCTTCTAGAACAATAGCCAGGTCCCAAGCAGGAACCCTGGTACGAATTGCAGGCCTCAGCCTCAAAGTGCCACAAAGAAAACATCCATTTCCTAGGAGGCGAGGTTGGCAGAACGGCCTGGTGGCGTGGACTAGAGGTCTTCACGGGTCCAAAAATTCATGCCCGAACCGGAAGAGACCCGTAATGTGCTACACCGAACCGACCCGGACCCGTCTATTATTTCAAAAGTTGGACCCGGACCCGTGCAGACCCGAGAAATGCCTTAAATGTACTGCCCGGACCCGACCTGGACCCGTCTATTATTTGAAAACTGGACCCGAACCCGGCGGGAAGACACAAACCCGACTGGACCCGATTGTCATATTATTTCACACAAGTTGCGAAAAATTAAACTTTTTGTCTTACCTAATTTTAGTAGCCGTCGTCTCACTTCCTTGAAACGTTAACGTTACCAGACTGACTGTGATTGTGATGCATTACAATCCACCGACAAGAAAGTTCTATCCATGTTATTTCTCTCGTTATTCCAAGCTTAATCCACTCATTATTTCAGCTTTAAAAGTCCACTTGATGTCACGGTGATGGATGACAAATGCAACTTTGCACATGTACATTCTGACTCGAGTTAACTCGCATAATAATTTTAACTGTTTGCCCTTTTGAACAATAACGAATGCTCGTTCAGTGCCATGGCCGCTGACGTTATTTATTTGCTATCATATCTGTGCTCTTTGCTCTGCATTGAGTCTGAATCTGACCACCAAAACTTTAAGATTAAACAAGACGGTTTATTTATATTATTATAAAAATGGGAGAAAATGTAAAGCGCGGTTTGGCGGAAGCTCTGGTTGCAATAGAAACATGACACGGGCTTGAGACTGCGCGCTCTGCTTCTAATGGCAGAGAGAGAGAGTGATATCGCTCTTTTTTTCGGCTCACACTTTCTTTACCTAATTTTACAAGTTGCAAAAAAACACAAGCAGTGCTGACTGACTCATTCTGACTCTGATCGAGTCCGATGACTCCGATCGCACGGGTACACACAATGTTAAACAGACCCGGGACCCGAAGTAATAGATTCGGACCCGACCCGCGGGGGCCGGAACAGCGGGGGCCGGAACCATAGGGAACGCGAGTTTCAACACTCTCCTCGAAGAGGGACAGACGGGAGCGGAGCGTGCGAAACAACAACTTCACACAATGCTAACAGTCAGCCCCCTCGAAGGCTGACATAACACATCCCCAAACAAATAACACACAAGTCATGTGTATCCCCACCCGTAAGGAAACAAGGGCAGGGAGAAGCACACAACTTGAATGTCTGCTTATTCACCATTCTTTTTCTTTGTTTCTGTACTGCACTATATCGGGACAGACAACAATAAATAAGACAAACAGCTTTGACACAGAGATCTTGCGGGGACACAGAAGCTAACGCCGGTCATTCCAGCTTTCCTGTTTGTGATGTCACCCGCCCGTGACATTCCGTCTCGCCATTGGACATGTTGACACACGTGCTTTAGACGCAATCACGCAAAGGCGTTCCCAAAGTGTCATTGACGCAGCGTGAGCACCCTCGAAAGGGAACATAAAATACACAGCTCACCCACTCAGATATCTACAGAGCCCAGCACATGACATATAGAAGAAAAAATATATGTCGTGGCTACAAATGAAGAATTTGTTCCCTCAATTTAGTTAAATCAAGACTGTGTGGTATTAATTATTTCCTTCATTTTTATTTAGTCAAACAGTGGCCACAATTTAAAGTCCCCCTGCAGTCAATTATTTCATCCCTTATCAAAACTCATCTTTGATAATCAAAATTATATACATGTTTTTTTTCTCTGTGAAAATAGTTTGAATGTAACTCTGTACCCTTACTTCAATCAGTATACGTGGAATCATGAATATGTAAATTAGTCCCCGCCCCTACTCAATCACACCAGCTTGGACTACCGGATCCACTCGGTCAAATGCAGTAAACGCTATGGCAAGTGGAAATATTGGTTTACACATAACGGTAATTGATATGATAAGCCTTTGGCTTGACTATGTTATCAAACAGCTAATAATGTGTTGCTAATGTTACACAAACCTTGTTTCGTTCACCATCTAGACAGCTGCCTTCTTAAAATCAACATCCTTAGAAACGCTTTGAACACCATAGAAAGTCCGTGGAGAAAAACCCCGCCCCGCACATTGACGGGATTGGTTACATGTTCGTGACGGCAGGAAACGGGTGGTTTAAAACAGCGTTTTTGAGACTGCCTTTTGTAAATTGCAGTTTTAAGGGGAAAAAATACTCGCAATGGTGTTGAGTGATACATTTGCACATGGTTTGTCTTAAAGCATTTTAAAAACAACACATTACATATACAGTACACAACATTAAAAACGTAATTTTCACCACACGGGCTCTTTAACTAAGACAAGAGATCAGATAGTTTGATGTTTTTTCCCCAAATATAAGGAATGAAAATAAAGTTTACCTCAACACTGCTCAATCGTATATTTAATTAACCCACTTTCTAGACATTAATGATTAAACAGGTGAAAACAGCAGCCACGGTTTACAGGCCAGTTATCAACAAACTAATATTTGACCCAATGACCTGGAAAGATAAAGAGCAGGCAAGAGCCAGCTTCCCAAAAAACAATCTTACGCTACAACGGCATCTGTCAGTGATGCTGCTAATTCAAGGTGAAGGTTAATGACCACAGAAGTTTAGCAAAACTTTATCATTGAAGTGTGTAGCGGAAGAGCAGTTTTACACTGCAGGAGATGACAGTTTGGACAGGATAACATACACTTTGAATATCCCAGCATGCCAAAGTCACATCTTTGGTGAGGCTTATTTGATCTATAATGGTTTTTTTTTTTATCAGTTACCAACATGTATAAAAAGTTTTGATTTTCAGCTGACAAAACGTAAAAAATTTGTCAATGAAAATAACGATAAAGGAAAAATCTTTGAAAACGTCTATTTTAAAACACGTGTTTCAAAAATATATATTAAAAAAACATAAATATCATTAACATAACAACACACCACATACATTTTACAACCTGAACTAACCTTGCTTTGCCATAAAAACATAAAATTATCTAATATTTTAAATTAAAGGTGTCATGATGTATTTTCAAATAGCTTTTTTTGTGTATTGGGTGTATTATGTTAACATTCTTTAATATTCAAAAAATAAATAATTTTTCACATACTGTACATTATTGTAGATCCTTTATGCTTCTATGCTTACGAGCCCGCGTCAGATTTAGGAAGGACATCAAAGACCGCTCAGACCAGGAACTTGATCTGCTGGGCATCTGCCTGCCAGATCTCGGTCCAGGAGATCTTCTTCTCCAGTGTGCCCTTCCACCTCGTCCATGCTCTCTGCTGCTGCATACCCACCATCCTGCAGGTCCTTTTCTCTTCAGCACCAGCCTGCACCTCCTCCAGGACCAGCTGGCTGCGGTCCCTATCGTGGACCTTGTTTTAACAGGGTTATGGGTTGGCTCCTGACTCTGCCCGGCCTGTAGCTACCGTGCCAACCAAAGCCCTGTGTCTCAGCAATCTCCAGGCCTTCCTGTGCTCTCTACTTCCTACCTGTGATGCCTGCTGATGCAACTCTCAAGTCCTTGGAGTCCCGATAGAGTAGTGCACCTCTGGTGCGGGAGCCCTTGAACTCCTTGTCGAGGCTGCTCAACAGGAGCTGGAGCTTGCTTCTCTTTCCATAGAGTGCTGCACTGCTCACGCTCTGTGGAAGTCCCAGCCACCTGCGAGGGTAGCCACTGACCTTCTTCTGCATGGTCTCCACTCTTGATTAGGTTACAACAGCAGAGGCCAGAGGACTCGAGGTAAGATGCCACGTTGGTATATCCAGGCCTTAAATCCTGGTAGGCCAGACTTCTTGACTGTGGTGAGCCGAGATTTAAGCTCCCTGATGGTGGCTTGGATGGCCGTTGCATCCCTGAGGCTGCAATCAAATACCTTGCCAAGGCTCCTGCCAGGCTTCTCAGTGATGGATGGGATTACAATGCCACCCACCTGGTGGCATGATTTGGAGGCCAAAAAAAAAATGTGTGACTTTTATTATAAAAATTTAGATGTGACTATTATTATTATTATTTAAAATAAAAAAAAACCTCAAGGTTTGCTGTGCTTGTTTGTAAGTCTGCGATTTCAATTACAATTTCACCCAAAACTTTTGCGATTATATACTGTATTAATATGACTACACATTACAGGTTTTCTTTCAATTCGACACATTTCTCCAAACTCAGGTCACTGTTCTCAAAACAATTAACACAGTAATCTGAACGCTTTGTAATTGTCCTAAACAGGTTGTAAATTACCCTTCAGTTCATGCTAATTACAAATCACACGCATCATTTTCTCAAATGTTTTCACAGTAGTTCATACAGCCAATCAACACTTTAATATATGAGGAAAATACAATTGCAGCTCTTTTTATTTGTTTTACAAAAATCACAATCATTTGTGCACCATTTTTCCAAACACAACAAAACCACAAATGTATATATATCTGCTGAGTTAATAATATACACAACACAGGAAATGCAAATGTCCTAATGTTTACCCAGCTATCTCAATTACAAAAACAATAAAAGGGGAAAAGAAAAAAAAGAAGAAGAATGGGAAAAGGGAGAGGTGTAAGAGTTAGTGGTTTTTGGAGAAGATAGAATGGTAATATTGAGAGGGAGAGGAACAGTGGAAGAGGCAGAAAGAGATGAGGGGAAAGAAATAGATGGTATAGTTAGAGGAGATGGCGCAAGAAGAGTTGAGGATTTAGGAGAAGCAAGAAGAGCTGAGACTAATGTAGAAAGAGGAGTAAAGGGAGAAGAGATGGCAGAGTGGAATGCAATGGTATTAGTGGAAAGAGCTAGAGAAGAAAATATAAGAAGACATTTTTGATAAATGCATTGCTAGAATAAAATGCAGTGAATATTGAACTGTTTCGCCAACATAAGAGTGTGGTTAGTTTGCTGTGTTAATTGCTTTGAGAGCAACCACATTTATTTGGAGAAATGTGTCAAATCGATTGAGAAAACCTGTAATATTAAAATAATAGTAATAATTGTTATTATTATTATTATATTATTATTAATGTATTACATATTTTATTATTATTAAATAAAATTGTTACGCAAAAATAAGAAATATTACTATTGCAATAGTTTACTTTGAAATTAATTAATTGTGTAATTTGATATAATAATATAACTTTTTGTTTTATACGTAACTAAAGTAAATTATTGACCTTAATGAGGGCCAGCAGGGGCTCTTTGTGATGTCATTTCCTGTTTTGTTTTGAACTAATTAGGCCTTTTTTCACCCTGACATTTCTGCGATGCTGGTGTCGTTCTTTGCCGTGGTTCTGTGTTCTAGTCTCCACGAAGACTGTGCACAGATCATGTCACTGTTGACACTGATTGATGAGACCAAAGATGAACCCCTGCAGCCCAATGCTTCATTAGACAAAAGGAGAATCAATCATGACAGACGCAAGCCCTCTGCCACAGTGGAATGAGAAAGAACCATGTCAAAATCTGATGTAAAGTTTGTCTTAATCAAAGTTCAGTTCAAAGAAGTGAATGATGATTCTGACTTGTGGAGAATAAAAAATTCACTGATTAGTGTAAGAATCTGCCAGAATCCATGAAGCTCAGATATATTACATTTGCTGTCATCACTGGTATGGCCTTGACTTGTGTCACAAAGTAGAAATAACATGCATTCAATGGACAAGCAAGCCGGGAAGAAGAAGAGGAGTAAGGATGTGTGGAGGCAAAACAGAAGTGTGTTTCTGATGAAATAAGGACCACTATTGTAGACCATGTTCCCAATCATGACCTTACTGGCTGAGGTGGGTCGAAAGGTGCAGTCGAATGTTTGGAGAACAATGTTTCCTCAATCATCCAAGCATTTCGTAGAATGAACAGGAATGTGTTTCAACAATGTGCACTGTGCTCAATTACTGTATACTTACTGTAATGCTTTATATTACGGTAGCATTTTACACCTACAGTAGCATATTGCTTTTTTACAGTATATAGTAAATACACTTAAATACAGATGCATACTATTGTAAATACAGATGCATACTATATCACACAAATACACATACACACATATACATATTACAGAGTATGTATTTACTAAAGCAACAGAGAAAAACTCTAATCTTATCTAATTTAGTTAAAATCCACAGCTATAGAACATTTTAAATGTAACTAATTTAGCATGAATATTTTATGAACAAGTGCGATACTTGTCGTTTATAGAATCAATGTATTGTTTACCTTCATGTACATTACAGAATCTCTTTTAAATGTCAAACATAACTGCATTAAACATGAACAGGTCTTTCCTTTTTGACTAAAAAAACCCCCATAAAATAACATGTAAACTGAAAATTCACAGTTGCTTGTTCATTTTTACACTCTATATGTCTTCCCCTAACGCCACCGCCACCACACATTCTTGCATATCTTCCTACAATACAAATGTATTCATACCGTATGCTGTAGCTGCTGCTGTTTAGGGTTGTGGCGTTCCTCCATGTTCAAAACTGCTATGATTGTGCTGGGCAAACTATTTATGCATCCAAAATTGATTGGTTGATTGGTAAGATTGTGATTCTTATTTCATATTCATCCATTTGCCAATTTAGCAGTCATTATAAACATTCCATGTCAGAAATGTATGGAATATACGTGCTTGTCTGACAGATTTTGATAATTGAATGGATAATTTTGCATGCGATTGCTCACACGATGAAAGAATGTGAAGAAGCTGTAAAGAGTTTGCCAATTTCACTGAGAATCAGCTCATCAGTTTTGATTATAAACTACATTTGAAAACAGATATTTTAAATTGTAGTAATATTTCACAATATGACCATATTTCACAATATTTCACTTCTTTTTTTAAATGATCAAATAAATGCAGCCTTGGCGAGCATATAAAAACATTTATGAAAAAAACTACCCCAAACTTTTGAACAGTATAGCGTACATAAACGTTAATTAGGATAAAATAATAAAGGGTCTCGTACAATAATTTCAGTCATTTTCATGCAGGTTAATTTTATATGTTAGATAATAGTTTATCTAATAGTTCTCGCACAAGACTGAGAGATCACTGTTCATCACAAACGCATCCAGAAGACAAAAGTAAACCAGACAGAGAAGTGTTTCCGTTGTCAGATGATTCAGTCTGTTGACACAAGAAGAGATTCTGCTAAACGAATTACTGAAAAAAGTTATGAATTAATTCATTTATCTTAGGTATTTTCAAAAAAAAAAAAAACATTGAATACTTTCTAAATATAGGTCAAGCAAGTTCAAAAAGGATTTGACGTCATTCACATTTATTTCTTCTTAGCTGAATGCCTTCCCGTGGCAGAACTAACTGTTTGAGAGGTCATTTGAATCATTTGTGCTAAAGGTTTCAGCATCTTTATCGAGGAGTTCTATAATATCTGGAGAAAGTTATCCATTAGCTTTCACATTGATCTCACGGCAGTTGTTCGGCTGGCACAGACCGCCTTTATATGAAGAAAGTCTATAACAGTCAGGCAGGGGTGCATGACTGTTTCAGGGGTTGGAGGGTCAGTGAGAAGTCAGTCGCACTAGTCTAATAAAGAGAACTAAAGAGCAAATTAGGAGCTATTTGTTGGAAGATCTGGATTTTCTTGGCTTCAGCTTTCATGTCTCGCTGTGTGTTAATAATAAACCCTGTTTAAATGAGACGAGTCTGTGTTCAGCATCATTATGTGGGCTCTGAGGATATAGATGTGGTACCAGAGGACTGCTGGCTCTGATGTGCTTTCATTATCATTGCTGTTGGGCCTTTGAGTAAATCCCTGTCTGCTCCAGAGCTGCTGCAACATGGCCGTATCTGTGTTTCCCTCGACCTCTCCTATTTGGCCACGGTACAGTGTGGTCTTTGCAAAGAGCTTAAAGAGGGCTTGTAGAATAAGAGCGCTAGAATAGACCCTGTTATTTTTTTTTTAATGTTTTTTAACGATATACAAATAAAAAATAATTCTAGTTAAATCTTACTTTTATTTTAAAAAAAAATATATATATATATATATATATATATATACGTATATAATACACTACTGTTATGTCACTACTGTTACACTTTCATGACACATTGAATTGATCAAAAGTGATAGTAAAGACTTCTACATTTATTACAAAAAAATTGATTTCACAAATAAATGCCATTCTTTTGAACTTCATAGTCATTGAAGAATCTTTAAAAAATTATATCATGGTTTTCACAAAAATATACTGTTTTCAACATTGATAATAATAAGAAATGTTTCTGGAGCACCAAATAAGCATATTAGAATGATTTCTGAAGAATCATGTGACACTGAAGACTAGATAAATGACTTCTAAAAAAAAATATGAGCTTTCCATCACAGGAATAAATTACATTTTGTTACTGTTTTTGTATTTGTCAACTGAACACAGGCTTGGTGAGCATAAGAGAAGTCTTTCAAAAACGAACAACCGCACAAACAAAACAAACAAAAAAATGTACAGACCCTGAAAAGTTCAGTACATGTGTGTGTGATACAATTTAAGGAAAAACTGAATTTCTGCTCAACCCATTTTTACTGCCATTTCCCTCTTTAAAAATAATGGTATACTATTGTGTAATATATTGACCTTCAAATAACAAATTTGTATTGAAAGAGAAATGTAATGGATTAACTGTGTACTGTATGATACATTACAAAACTAATCATGTTATTTTCAGTGCGTTTGTCACTGACAAAACCATATTTATTGACCACTGATCTGTATATTGCAAGATGGGCATGTGCCCCATGGTGCCCTAATGTCTGTTGTAGTCCTGACCCTGTTACTTTGGGCTTGGACCCGGAAAACATGATCTGTTTAATCAAGTTTAATCATTCTTCTGTTAATCATCTAAGCTGGCATGTTCATCAGAGGATGCCAATAATCGCCAAATATTTTCTGATTACTCGGATTATATTATATTCTGATTACTCGGATTATATTATAATTATATTTTCTGATTATAACCAATGTATTTCTGTTTTGTGTAGTATCTGACTTTGTTGGTGAATCTGCTCGTTTTATTTAGGTGTTTACTTAATTAGCTTGGCAATGAGAAGGAGGAGACCCCAGATAAATTTGCTTTGAATAAAGCCTGTGGTCTAGTCAGGAGAGCTAAAAAATACTCATTGCCATGAACCTTTCATTAAAAACCATAATAAACAGTTATAAAGCAATAAAGAAAAAACTGTTGTAGCGCCACAGAGCGCAACTCTCAATAAACATCTCATCACTGAATGGCTCCATCTTCTAAATTAGAAGTTATATATCACTTTACAGTAACAGTACACACCACACTATACCACAGTAAATTGAACCATAGTGACTGAGTGTTATTAGTCCAAAAGAAAATAATCAGGGTTTTCCCAGAGCCTTCTCTCCCCAGCTTGCACCATGGAATTTGTTTGTTGTTGTTGTTGTTTTGCTGTTAATTTAGTTTAAGACTCTTTGAGGTAACAGGTTTAGGCTTAATTAAAATAATCGACTATCTGAAAGTTCCTTTTAGGACTTCCATTTAAGGTTGAAACACTTTGCCGCAATGCAGTTGTGTAGTCACAAAAACTTTGCAATATTCCATTACTATCTAGACTGGAGGGTTGGGCTTGCATTATAGGAATATTCTAGATTCAATATCAAACTTAGTTAACAGCTGAACTTGTGTAATGAACGGTGCAATGTTGATTACCACAAAAAAAAATTATTTGACTTTTTCCTTTAAAAGAAAGCAAAAATTTGTAAGTTTCAGTGAAGCACTAAAATAGTGGAAATCCGTATATGTTAAAATACTCACTGCTTCAAAATCATAACCGGAAGATATGAACAAAATATTTTAAAACATTATTTTAGTAATTGAAAATTACTTATTAACCTGTGTAAATTAATTTTTGTAAAGTAATATTCAATTTTACAACTTTGTTGGCCTTAAAATGAAACGGAAAAAAACCCTAAAAGCCAAAAAGGATTATGATTTACAGCTTTTTAGCTCAAAATATATACAAATTTCTTTACATTTATATACTCAAACCATCCAAAAATGGACTTCCAATGTAAGTGTAAAGAGCCACTATAAAGGACATTGTGATGGGGGGAAAATTAGTATTTTTAGAAATTGTATTTCAGTCACACAAGGAGCTGAATTCAAGGCAGGCGTTCAAGTACAACAACGTTCAACAAAACAATAAACACGAGAACTGGAAACCAGGGAACACAGGCAACTGAAACAAGAACCATCTAAAGAAGACATCCAGAGTAAACATCGACAGGCAAGGAACAAGGGAAACACAAGGGGGAAAATCAGGGAACTAATCAACATGACAAACTACAAGGGACTACAAACATGGCACAGAAATCCATTTTCTTTCCCATCTCATATTTTTCCCATCACCATGTCCCTTTAGAAACGCTCTATATAAAGTTGGGGTCATTTCTGCAAGATGTTCGGGGCAAAAGAAAAAAGGTCCAGTGTCAATAGTGTAGCGATTTATGAATCAGCTCAGTCAATTTCAAACCAAGCAGCTTTGGTCAACGTGGTGAATTTATATAACCACCTTGAACATATACGGAATAAGCATGTTAAACGTTTCGCATTAACTCGAAACTTCTCGAAGATTCTTACTGATTTGAAATTACTTTATTTCGCCAACAAAAAATTGCTGAACCCCACCTAAAGTGTCTCACCATAACTTTTTTTTAAAGAAAACAAGGGATGAGTATATTGTATTGAACTAGCAATGCTATAATTAAACTTCTATTTTAAAGTGTTTGCTAAACCAGTGGCATTTTATAGTTAAAATTGTTTAAGGGGGTCCTTGACAGATGCATACCTTTGCCTGGTGTTAAGTCCATCCCTGCTGTTACATCGGTCAGTGAAAAGTGCCTTGTTGAAATGCTCGTCACATAAGCATCCGTCATCAGCTCCTTTATCCTGACAGTCTATTACAGCAACTGGGTCAGAGCTGCCCCAGTTTAGCACAGCCTCTGTCAAGACCCCTGGCAGACAACTGCCGAAGACACGCAGGCGACCCAGACTTTGACGCATCAGAACAGAAAATGGCGGTCACGACCCAAACATTAGGAGCACAACATGACAAAGAGTTGGATAATATCAGAGCGCTGTGTTGGGAGACAAGGCTTTGGCAGGCTCCTCTGCCCTGCTGGAATCCAATGAGTCTGTCGCCTGCCAAAAGATGGTTTGCAGTCTGAGTGAAAAACAAAGGATTAGTTTTAAAGGAGGGCCCATCTCACGCTTCAACCTGCCAAAGCCTACTCAGCTGAACTCATTCATAGAGAGAGCAGAAAAGTAGATGAATAAGAAAGAGAAGCAATGAGTAATAGAGTGGATGAACAGAGAAAAAGAAGAGTACATGAATGGGGGGATAAGAAAAGGCAGAACAGAGGAACTGAAAATGACAAAAAAAGAAAATTCACGGGATTTAAAAAAATCAAAGCAGGGTTAAGTTGCCGTTACAGATAAAGGATTAGTATGCAGGTTTGATACTAAAAAAGGGGAGTCTCACACAAACACCGATTATCAAATAATTTTATAAAAATAATTATTAGTCTGTGCAATGAAAGCCACCTGGATTCAATATTGTTTTGGAGTTCACTGATTTTCATTGTATTCATATCATATCAAATTCATTTCAATTTGGAACGACAGGGTGAGAAAAGCATGATACTGTGTTCCTTTTTAGGTGAATTATTATAACATATACCATATAAATATATTAAGTATTTATTTGTTGGGTCACTTGCTTTTATTATAATTGTTAATCAGTTACTAAAACTCAAGAAACTCCAAGCCCATCCAAGTATAGAGGGTATGCGTGTGACGTCACCGTCGGCTGGAGTGACTGCGGTTACGCCCACTGAGTGGCAAAAAGACTTAATGGCAGCATTGGTTTTCAGCGTGAATGCTGCGAAAAACACACTAAACACATCTAAAACAGAAAACAGCTTTGATTGTACAAATAGATTTGACAAGAAATCTGAAGTATATTTTTACAGACTGCTGAAAGCTACAGAATAGAGAAGCAAATGATCACTGCAATTCACAGAAACAACTGGACTCCAGGCAGCGAAACGTGTCAATATGTTGAATTTTTGGGGTAAAATCATACCCTATACATTGTTTTGTTATATATTGTACTGACAACTCATCAATTAAATATTTACCATCTTATATTCTGCATTCACGAGTTCACAGTTTCATACAATTGAGGGGGGTAAAGTTTAATGCGTATTTGGCGTGCTGGCCCGAACCCAGAGTACTCCCCCCTATGTAAGTAGTTAGGACTAGAAGTGTGGAGAAGGGGCGGTGGAGGGGTGCTCCTAAACTGTCAATGGATTGAGGTGAGACTGCTGAGTCTATATATACGCCTCTTATCATTGATTGTTGAGTGCTCTCCACCCGTGTTAATTATCTGAACGTGCTCCTCCCAAACTTTGTTAATAAAACATCATTAATTGGCTGTTTTTCAAATAAAGACGGACAAAAACGGCTCCACTCTTAAAAATAAAGGTTCTTCAAAGGTGCTTTGTATGTTGTTTACTATGGGTGTCATAAAAAACCTTTTCATAAATGGTTCTACAAAGAACCTAATAAAGTGACATGAAGAACTGTTATAGGTTATTTAAAGAACCTTCGAGAAGGGTTCTTTGCAGTACTGAAAAAGGTTCTTTGTGGCACTTAGAAAAAATAGGTTCTTTCAGAGAACGGTTGTTTGGGGATCCAAAAAAAGGTTCTTCCTGGCACCTTTATTTTTAAGAGTGTGGACGATATGATGATATGTAAAACATTGATATAAGTAATGACCCAGATTTAGACCTACTTATATTGTATTTTTATATAGCGTTCATTTTATGTATTTCCCCAGCGTCGAAATCAGGCAAATATGAATGTCAGGAAACACGCACGATTCCTGGCTGCATGTCAATATCCATGGATCACTGGATCTTTTGTAAGTTGTAAGGAACCCTAGATCGAGTCCAACCTTTAGTTTAAACTGATAATCATTTGTTTTACTCACATTTTCACAGATTCCCCTATTGAATCCAGTCATGCAGCAGCTCTTTTGCCACTCAGTCCGGCTTAAGGGTGCGTGTTCCGGCGGGAAAGTGACGTCAATGCATACCCTCTATTGTAAATCACTGCTTCACTTAAAGAACAGCTGTAATTGATAAACATTTTCTCTCTCGTGACAAGACACTTCAAATTGATTCTAGTGCTTAATCTGAGCAAAAAAAGCATTGTGGTAGATAAATGCTTCTCTTGCTCTTGGGTCTTTTAAGGACATTATCAAGACTAAGTATCAAGCTTGTAGACAGCAGTGGGTAAGCGGCCAAATTACTTTTTTTCTCTCATTTAGTACGTAGGTAATATATCCTGGTCATTACAAGCCACTTTGATGCCAGAAGTGGAACCAATTTAAACCCCAAGAAATATCAAGTCAGCAGTGAGCAGGTAACCAATTGACAAATTTCTCAAAACAACACAAAATGGAGGAGGATCTTAAAGGAATATTCCAAAATCAGTACTTAATTGTCATCATTTACTAGCCTGCATGGTTAAAACCAGACCATTCTCAGTTGTAACTGAGTTATGGTCTGGCAAAGCGTCATAGACAAATCATTTCCAGAGGGGCGTCACCAACGGACGTCGCGGATAGACCTAAAACCAATCAGAGCGATGAAGGAGATGACGTATGCAGAGCGGCGGAGACACATCTCCGAGTGTTGTTCTTTGCTCGGTTTTTAACAAAAAGGAAACGTTCAAATCGCTTAAAACAGACGTGATTGCTGATTCGAACGAGTGATGTTTGACGGGGGCATCCATCTTTGTAATGTAGGCTACAAAATCTGCTTCAAAATCCCAGCGCTGTCGTCATCTTGTAAAGCCCGCCCCAACGTTTCTGATTGGTGCCGTGATTTCGGCGGATTGGAAATGAGCTTGAATGAGCTCTTTGCCAGACTAACTTTCAGAGCAAATCTAAATTTGCTGGAAGTTGTCTGGGTTTTCCCAGGCTAATCATTTACACTTCCATTAAAACATCCTGCAAATTTCATATCTTAAAACGTCCTCCTCATTACAAAACAAAGCATTTATTTAATCAAGCTCTAAGAATGGCTCATTTTGATATTGCAGGATCTGTGAGATCACATAGGCAAATACATTTGCACGTGACTGCCTCCAGAGCAAGACATCGACGAATCATCGCACCATAATGCTCTGCCCACTGGCATTCAGTCGCTTAACTCTTGACATTTGCCTGCACTGGATGTGAGCGTTGCGTCGCGTCAATAGCAAATAGTACCCATTATAATCAGAAATGGTGTCTAGATACAGTATACAGATGCGTGCTCAGTTTCTGACATACTTGAGCCCTTGAGTCTGTCGACAACAGGACAAATGGAAGAGAGAAAGAACGTTTACTTTGACGTGTCCAGTTCAAACAGCTCTTTTGCGTCTCTGTACAGATTTTAGAAGGATCACAGCATCGGAAGCAAGGGGGTGGTTAATTTAATTGCGTCAGAGGATTATATGTTTGTTCTGAGAAATTGACTGCAGATTGTTTTGTAAGTGATGCACAGTGTAATGGAGAGTTTACAAAAAAAAATGTGTTGAAAGACGAAGCAGCCAACTGTATCGCAAACCGTAGGTAAACAATTTCATAATGCGTTGTCTGTAAATGATGGATTTATGTGGATAATGTTTTCAAAACACTTACTCTCGTGCAATAGCGAGTGGCCGTTGATACTGTTTGCAATCCAATGCCGTTAGCCAATCATAACAGTGACCATTTACTGACAAGCCTTAAAGGAGCCGCCCATTAAAAACGGATCATTTTAGAAAGAGGATCAGAATGAAGGTTGACAAAAAAAAACAAAAAAAAAACATACATGGATGATTCGTTCACAACAAGATACAAAACATGCATTTGCAATATAGATAAGATGAATTTTCATTTCATGTCGACGTTAACTTGAATTAAACCCGGAATAAATCTAAGTTGTTGATGGTTAAATGTGCAAGATGAAATCTGAATTTCTCAGTCGTCTGCTTTTGTTCACCCAAGAGGGAATGGTTCTTTTGATAAGGCAAACATTTAACAAGCACATGTTCTGACAAAGATTCATGCTAATTTTCACATGTGCTAGGGGAGTTAAAGGAAATCGCTGTTAAACTGGCCCTTTGGGTTCTCTCACATTGCCAGTATAAAATTAGCACAGGCCAGAACATTCCCACAGAGGCCACACTGTCACTTCCAAACGTCAGGGGTGAAAATCTCCCGGAGAAGTCTTGTACCCAGGAGGCAAGGCTGCCTATCACTGTCTCACACCTGTGCACTGTTATAACTTATCTCTCTACGCCTCTACAGCCTCCTTTTCTGGGACTCCTTCAATTTTTTACTTATCAAGTCACTGCTCATCAAGTCTGCCTCGCTCCGACACAGCAAGCCGTCTCCACAGATCCAGACAGTAGACAGAGCGTCAGGTAGAGGGGAATTACACAACTGCAACAGTGTGGGAATGTCAAGGGCACGGGCTGTAATTCGAAGGCCAGTGTTGTACGTCTAGGACCGTTACAGAAGCCTGTCTCAGTCTGCTAATGTTAAATCTGTATTTCTATCACCATTTACTCATTAATATTATTCCTAACAATGTTTTTTTTTTTTCAACACACACACACACACACATGAAAGCACCGTATGTTCAATCCAATTTTTAATTATGATCTGACTGATAAAGTATAATTTTACAAAATATATTTTATGGCTGTCAAAGTTAACATAAAATACACTAATTTGTTATTATCAATGTTTCAAATTTATTTCAGAGGACTTTAACAGTAAGAAATCAAAAAAATTGCATATTGTTGGTGGAAAACCTTTAAATCTTTCTGAACTATTTTCTTCCGGGGGTTTTTTTTTCTTTGAATTTTATAAGATACTTTTGGGACATTATTTGACAAATAATGTTAAAACAAATACAGTTTAATAAGGCTTGAGTATTATACAGAAAATAGATATTAATTTCATATTTTAATAAGTTGATTTGTCCAAGTACAGTGACAATATAAAAGGTAACTATTTAAATTTGTAAACAACATCTTATGTGAATAATAAGAGGCTTATTTAATTTCCTCTCACAGCATAAATGGGGCTCACACAAAAAAATATTTAGTGCTGAAGGGATGATGTATTTTTGTAGGCCAAAACCCAGAAATGAGTTCCGGTTCCATCGTCCTGACTTTTTTTAGTTTTTGGTTAAATACCTGAAATAAAGTCTGTTAAAATCCCCCTGTAGTCAATAATTTGATCCCTTAAAGCTCATGTCATGCATTTGTCATGCCTTAAAATAGCTTGAATGTAACTCTACACCCTAGCCTCATTTAGTATACCTGGTTTTATGAATATGCAAACTAGCCCCGCCTCCACTCACTCACACCAGCTCAGAGATCCAGTCGTCGACAATCACACGTTGACCTGATTGGTTACAAGGTAGTTTGTGACGTCAGAAACACCAGCGATTTCAAACCGTGTTTTTGAGACTGTCTTTGGTTCACTGCAGTTTTAAGGAGAAAATACTAGCAATGGTGTTGACATATTATAAAAACACCACATAGACATATAAACAACATTAAAAGCTTGATTTTCACCACAGGGGGACTTTAACAAAATCCCACAACTGTAAGATATTTTCACATTTTATTCTAGAACATAAAATACATTAGTAATACCCACTTGTGATGTTTTTTTTGTTTTTTTTTTTTTGTCTTGAAAAAGGTGGTGGCTAACAAGTGGCTAAATGGGACTACAGAGTTTGCAGGGGCAGTAAACATCCTCATACCGAACAGGTAAACTCATCTACTATTTTTGCAGTGTTTCGTCAGCAGAACAATCCAGAAACACATAAAATTTTAGTACCACCCACTGAAGAGATGTATGTCTATCCCTTACAGCCTCAAAGATGGCGCTGCTTTGAATAAGGTTTATTGACTGCTATCTTTAACTCGACAGCATTGCAATTATGTTTTTATGATGAAACGTAATCATTGTTTATTAGCGAGCTAGACTGCACGTAAAAACGATATAAATTGCGTATGAATTGCACAATAAATACAATGCGTGCTATAGAGACGCATTTCATGAGATAGGGTTGTAGGTGTAACTGTTCATTCATATACATAAAAAAAGGCTATTTATGCATGATAAACACAATATTTGCAAAATGGCTCACCACTCATCTTCCCGCAAGTAGTTTCTTGAGTCGGTTGGGCTGCGTGTGCAACTGATATCATATCAGGGGAGAGGGCGTATGTTTAGCAGTGTTCCGCCCACGAGGAGGAGCCAAATTTAAATGTTGCGTTTACAAACAGTAAAAATCCTGCATAGTGCATCTTTAAAAACTTTCAAAGTTTGAAAACCCCTGGTCCTTATGACTGTAATACATTCCAAGTTTTCTGTCTTCTGCTGTTCTCTGTTTCTCCATAGCCATTCATTAGCCATGTATTATTGTGACGACATAAAACCACATAAATCAAAAATTCATTATATCACATATTTCACCAGTGTACAATTTTCCAGGGTTTTAAAAGCATGAAATAGACTTTACTTTTCCCTGTCTGCTGCCTTTTCACATCACAGCTGACACATTAGCCTGGAGCGAGAGTTCTAATACACTGCTAGTGAAGAACTCAAGAGTGTGTTCTCATGGTGCCATCAACCAGCCATCACACCATTGTGATCAGTCACATGGCATGTAGATCATGTGGGCTACTCCCATGCCTGAATAAGAATGCTAACGGGTAGCTCTCTCCTGGTATTTTAGACCTTTGATCAATTTCTTGTCAAGGTTTAAGTACAGCCGTGGATGAGGGAGGATGGACGTAAACATACTTGAAAGAGTATGAACATCTTTGACAGTAGATGATCTCTGAAGGATTGATGTAGTTCTTGCTGGTTCTCTGACTGCAGTGCTGAGATACAGGTATGGTTTGTTCACTTTACACTGAGTGCTGAGGTCGTGGAGTGTGTGTATCCCACACTCTCTTCAACACACGGTATCATCCTGCCTAATAACTGGCTCCTGGAATTTTGATTACATTCATATTGATTTTAGTGATATTCTGATCTCTGACTCAAATGACTCCTGAAGTTATTGCAACATATTTTGAAATTGGAGAGTCATTTAAAAA
Organism: Rhinichthys klamathensis goyatoka; assembly: GCF_029890125.1. Classification (NCBI taxonomy): domain Eukaryota; kingdom Metazoa; phylum Chordata; class Actinopteri; order Cypriniformes; family Leuciscidae; genus Rhinichthys; species Rhinichthys klamathensis. The sequence continues at coordinate 3,466,301 of NW_026606637.1, forward strand.
ACATAATTCAGTTACAAATCAGAAGCATTCAAGTTTGATGATGTTTTGCTTTCAGAGCAAACAGAGCAAACTTTTTCTGCTCTCACTTGAACAATTTAAACATTATGAAAAAAAATCTCTAAAGCCAGCATATGAACAGTTTGAAAATACTTAAAAGCCAAAAAGTTAAATAAAAAGCCAAATGCTTGTAAGTAAAAATTCTACTTGTGTTAAGGCAGAACAAGTAACATTACATCAAATCATCAGCTGAGTAGACTTTATAGAGTGCTTGACTCTTGCATTGTCAATACAAGATCTTGACCAAAAATGTATGCACCTCTAGATGGAAATAAATGTTGTGGTGTTATTTCCATCAAGAGGCGCATACATTTTTGGTCAAGATCTTATATTGACCAAAAGTCCAGCACTCTGTAAAGTTTCCTCCAGCACAATCCCAAAGACTTTCAATGAATTTAAGGTCTGGACTCAGAGCCACTTCATGTGTGAAAATGATTCTTCATGCTCCCTCAAAACCATTCTTTCACAATTTGAGCCTGATGAATCTTGACATTGTCGTGCTGTATTACGGCCATGATGTGTTTTCCTACATGGTTGTTTAGGAAATAAAAAGCTACACACTCCATCAATTAAGGTTAGAAGAACCGTTGCCAAACATATAACATGCTAGAAACATAATAATCACTGGAATAATGATCCAATCATAGACTCTTATTTGCCTATTTAAATCCAAACAGAAACTTTCTCTTTTTTTTTTGGTCTTGGCAGTGTATAACTAGCCTGGTAATACCAGACTCTGCTACTTCACTTTGCTTCGTAGACAGAGTCTGGAATGGCATAATAGAGAAGTGTTTTCTATCTCGCTAGGGGGCGCTTGTCTGAAGTTTAAAATCATTGGTTACCCGTAAGCCAATCAGATAAGTTTATATATGACATATGTTATGCGCCGACACAGCCGCATGGAACCACAGACATCATGCATCGAACTCAAATCTATGATCGAACTTCCACTGTAAACCTGCTGTAAACACTTGATGATGCGAGCGAAATACCGGAGTGAACATGGCTGTAAACGACTTTTGCAGATTATGCGAAGTTAATCTACGCATCCACGGTACAATCAGGGCCTCTAAACTGATATTTGACAGTAGAGAGAAACAAAAAAATATTTGCAGCCAACTGTCAAAGTTAGGATTAGTTCTGTTAAAGACAGCTCTTTGTTCATCTCGAGTCTGTTGGAAATGCTGCAACTTAATTGCAAGATTACAGCATGTCATGGCAATATTTAAGACCTGGAAAAGAAAGGAGACACTGACCTGTCAAAAGGCTCCCCAGTTTCTCGCTGACGATCGATAATAGTTGATAAATTAAACTTTTCCCAAAGGGAGTAGGGCCACAACATCACCTCCATTCAAAATGTTTAATACACACTCTTCTTGTTCGGGCTTCAGTTTGCTAATGCCGGGAATATTCTCCACAACAGATTGAATTGCATCCGCGTCTCCATATCCGTGGTTGTTTTCGATTTCCCTAACCTAATCTTAAACTCGGCGCTTAGCGACTACGTCACGGCTTTCAGCCCGCCCTCTGTTCGTTGATTGGCCCGGCTGTTTTCAGGCCGGAGGAAAACGGATAGATAGGCCGCTGTCTCAGACTGAGTACAGAAGCGAAATGAAATTGAGCGGAAGTACAAAGTCTGACGTAGTCAGGCTAGTGTATAACACACATAAGAAGAAACTTAGTCTTGAGAAATGGGAGGTAAAAAACAGAATCAAACATCCCTCTAGAATTAAAGAACAACATTAACTATTATCGTAACATAATGATAAGCAACATTACTTTTATCTAAAAGGCTCCACAGTACAGCGATCACATGGGTCAGTCCCTCAAGTTAAGTGCTTTGTTCAAGGTCACAATAATGGAAAGATTGTGATCTCAGTAATTACAGTAGTTACTGTAGGTAGCTCATGGGATTCACCTCTGCCTGGGATTGATTCGTATTAACAGCCCTGATTTTTATCCACCAAGTTACCAGGCTATACATGGAGGTTATTATTTGGAATGGGGAAGTTTAGTAAATGCAGTGAGAAAGACAAAACAACATAGTTTGAAACCTGGTTTCACAGACAGGGCTTGGATTAAGCAAGGAGTGGTCTTAGTTAAATTAGGACATTTAAGTAGCTTTTATAAACGTGCCTTAGAAAAATAACATTATGGTGTGAATCTTGAGACAAAAAAATGGTACTGATGTATATGTCAGTGCAAGTTGCTTTCAGTTAAGACAGCTCAAACATGCATTTTAGTCTAGGACTAGCTTAAGCCTTGTCTATGAAACCGGGCATTTGAATATTAAGTTCAATAGTAGTGATTTGTATGGATTTTTCACATCAAACAATTGTGAATTGTTTCAACAAGATGTGAGAACAGCAGGAGCCTGCAACTTTAAGCTCCTGGGACAGGATACCATTGTATCCACCACTAGTGTATATGTACTTAATGTTCACCTTGCAATTTTGCTGTTAACATAAAAACTATTTTATAATAATAAATGACCACTAGATTGTATAAATTGCTGATTTTTTTTTATGTTTAACCAACAATCAGCAAAAGACGAAGCACAATGTTTTGCGCTTACTGGCCATTTGTGTCAAGTAAAGTTCCTTTAACTGTTCAGCAACCAAAACTCCTTGAACAGCATACTTTTTCTTATTAAATGACTTGGAATCCTTTGCAATTTCTGCTTCGATTTTGTGCTGTTTTAGGTACCTGGATTCTATGAACTTTAAATTCATGGAGCAAGTAATAGTCTTGAGTTTTGCCCGAGGGTGACCTTTAAAATCTCACATTTCATGTTAAGCAAACTATACATGGGACCTTTCATACACACATTAAGAATTGGGCTTCAGTTTAATAATCTTTGCTGATGTGCAGAGACAGTTTCTAATCAAATACAATTGAGTACTGGCATTTAGCAACTGCCAGTTAACAATTCTCGTATAGGATTGTGTTTAAATTTATGGTGCTGTGATAAACTGTGATAAAATAAAGCGACACTTTTATGAGCTCTGCAACAGTCAGTGCAAGCTCTATGGAAGTCTTTATAGAATACTTCCACAGCATGACAGTGCTAGCTATAAAGGTATAGACTCTAAAGAGCTTTGGGTTTTGGGTCTGCGCGCTGGGTTTCTCTTTCATTTTATAGCATCCCCTCTGGTGTTTTTTTTTCTACTGCAAATTAGAGACAAGAAGGAACATTTGTTGTTTTAATCGAGTTCATGCAAGCAGAGCTTGGATGTTAGTCCAGATGGGACAGAGAACAAATATACAGTATCTCTACAATAATAATAAATAATAAAAATGTCCTTGGACCGTGGAAGCTTGTTAATCGCGTATGTGGGTGTGTGAGTGTGTGTGTGTGTACTACCAGTCAAAAGTTTGGAATAATTACGTTTTTTTTTTACTTTAACCCCTTCAGACCCTGAGGTCATTGAAATAGACATCACATGGTTTTTAGTTTAAACCAATACAATTGTATGTTTGTATAATATGAGTACTGCCTGGTCTCTGATTGGTCTCCAGTCACAATGAAAATATAACCACAATATAACATAAGACATTTATTTGCTAATTTATGTTGGTATAACCATCAACTTGCAATTGTAATAATCTTAATAGTATCAACTGATAATATTCAAAGTTAATTTGAAGATCTTTCAGAGCTGTAGATCACAGGAATTGTTTTAATCGCAATAGGCATCAGGTCTTGAAGGATATCAGCAGGAACCTCATAACATAGTTGTGTGCCAGGTTGTAAAATTTGTGCAAGCATTTCAAAACAAATTCTAATGTTAAAGGTACAATATGTAGGAATTTTGTAATAAAATATCCACAAATCACTTGCACAGTGTGATATATTTCCTGCAGTTGTGTAGTTACAATATCCCAAAAGTCTCCAAAGATTTTTTATTTCAGAGAAATTCCAATTTTAAAAAAGTGGCTGTCCCGGAAAAAAATTGCCGCCTGTCAATGACGCAATATCCGCGCTTTCCTCGGTTTCCGCTCGTACTGCCATAGCCATGACGTAACCATGGCGACAGACGTGGACAACTGTGTAGTGCGTAACGTTTAGCTGCACGCTGTTGTTGTTTCGTTCAATCATTATGGACCATGGCAAGCAGACTTTGGGACAAAAAAGGAGAACTAAAATGAGGATCAATATCGGCGTGGCATTTTCGAGATGCCGAGAGCTCCACGTCCGCGACTAATTTGGAGCAACACCGCTCTTGCATATACTTTATTAGACAGGTGAGCAAATGTACATAAAACAAAAGGATGTATCTGTGTTTCCTTGCAACACATGCAACTGTCAATAATATCACTTATAAACAATGCGAGAAGGCCTATATGACGTGACAGATCAATCATTATGCATATGTTGATTCACCTCAAAAACTATCAAGTGATCGTTATGCTGATGAAAATTCACAGTTATATTGCTCTTGCTCTGGTAATGCTTTTTATCACTTGTGTTTTGACCGAGATTATGGCAGTGCAATTAAATACAATCGGATATGTGTTGTTAAACAATATTTAGCCATTACTTGCAAATGTTCGTTCAAATTTACTTTGAGTACGATTGGTTTGAACACGTAAAACAACACGGCATTAACCATAAACACGTAAAACTGCGCTGCATTAACCCAACAAATCATTTGACAAATAGCTGTAACAGGATAATATAGCATAACATTTCGCGTTCCTTGCAGTTAATTCATTATGGTGACATAAAAATTAGACGTACAGGTAATACAAAAACAAATAAATCACCTCATCCGTGATCATGATTCATTAATTCCATAACATCTCATAACGATCTCCCATCGTTCAACTCTCCCTCATAGCGTCATTAAGCTTCGCCTTTGTTATTGTTGGTAACTGCGCCCTCTTATGGCGAAAAACTTCTACATATTGTACCTTTAATGTTTTATGAACTTTAATGTTTATTAATTAATAATATTATTAATATGATATATTAATAATGTTATAATATGATAATATATGTCTTCAATGGTGTGACCTTAAACTGCCATTCCGTTTTTCATTAGTTTTAATGAAAAACAGCAACAGTAAATGTGAAATGAGTAAATGCACACACACACACTACTCACACTGATGCCAACAAAAAGAATCAAACAAGTTTTTTTAGACTATTCTATCACACCTTTTTTTCTATATTCTTATTGCATTACCGTTTGTTACAGTATATGTTCTTTTCAAAATCTTAAATACTAGTTCACATACTGTGTTTTAAATCTCCTCAACCACCACCAATGTGCAGCATCCATCTGGACGATGCGACGGCAGCCATATTGCGCCAGAACACCCACCACACACCAGCTTATTGGTGGAGAGGACTGGAGACAGAGTGATAAAGCCAATCAGTATATATATAGCCTATATATATTTGGTTATATATCAGATTATGGACAGAGGCCAATGGCAAATTTGCTTAAGCCTGCTTAGCTTCAGTGGGCAACCAGCCTTGGGCTACAGGGTGATATGGCTGCTGGCAATAGAAATCACATTTAGATTGTTTTAATATTTCACAATATTACAGTTTTTACTATATTTTTGTTCAAAAACGGTCGGCGAGCATCTCTCGGGTTAGTTTTTGCGGAGTGTTCCACACGTATTTGGGCTTCCGTCGGCGGGAGTTTACCAGAATCAGCGTGTTGAATCGCCTGAACTATGGTCACAGATTCTGTTGAATTATGTTAGTAATGACAGTACGTGGCTCTGGGAAACGCACCCCAGTTAGTGGCGAGAATAAAAGCGAAAGTGATGAAAGTGAGCAAAGAACAGAAAAAAAGGCTGTTATAATACCTTTCCTGAACATTAGATTACATGAATTTCACGAGTTCCTTTATATAATCTTTAAGCTAATAGCGTTAAGTGTATTTGGCTTGCTGTCCGCAATGGAGGGGCTTAAGGAAGCAGCTTCAACTCGAGCTTAGATGTGGGACTACTAATGCTTGGATGATGAGTATGGTAGCAAGATGCCTAAATTATGTTTGTGGAGTTGGGGAGGTGGAGGGATGCCAAAACGGCTGATGCAAGAGCAAGGTGAGTGGCTGCTTATATGCTCCGGCAGTTAATTGAAAGATTAGATTGGTTCACTCCTCCCGAAATTACGTTGTGAACTTCACATTTTCATAATAACATGAGCCGCCTGGAATGAAGAAAGTAATCAGTATGATTGATTTTAAAAACGATAAATAAGCGCTGCTTTGTTTACTGTTTGTATATCTGCCGTCCTGGTTTTGGTTTCCCTTTTTGAATGACGAATATAGATTATTGATACCCGCTGATATAGACAGTTGTTTCGTTACACGCAGACTCAGAATGCAAGCACTAGCTGACAGTCGCCTGTAGTCTTTGCAGTGTGTTCAAGTGCAGCTTTTTGGCCGAGACGCAGCCGATGTGAGGCGACAACACAGTCAGCTTTCATTGCCACTAGTTCTTTAACTGCTTGTTGTTTTGCGGTTGCCATTTGCGGTTGCCATTGTCTCCTTGTAGACTTGTCTCTCATTGGCTATTGTGGAAATGAAAGCTTTAGCCTAAGTTCTGCCAGGAAGACTCAATTGTTACGTCACTTATTACCTTCACATCTAACCAATCGTGTTCTAATACTTGGAGTATAAAAGATCGGTACTTACACATGTCTGAGTTCGCAGATGCTGATGCCAACATTCACCTCTGTCCTCCCCACCACCACCACCAGGATGGTCCCTGCCCATACCTCCCAGGGGGTCGACTGCGCCCCTGCCTTCGTCTTCAGACAGGAAATGCAGGTTCCGTTACCCTCGGATTGTGGCCTATGCCAAAGAACTTTATAACACGATACTTGCTTGCTGGGCTGTTAATAAATGAATGCTTTGTTAATGTCATTTTGCCTCCCGAGTCTTTCTGGTGGAACTACTGACGTAATCCTAGTCGGAATCATCCCGATTTAAAATCCTAAATATCAAACATGTTTGATATTGTCGGGGTGGCCCCAATGTGTCCGCGAGCAGATCGGGAGGTTTAAGATTACACATAAAATTGCCTCACCTTACCAAATAATGTGGGCCGAACATCGGAACCGACCGATGCCCTGGACGTGATTTTTTTCTCTGAATGTTGGGAGGGGTAAATAAGGCAAATATCGGCCTGAACCTCCTATAGACTGAGCCCGATTTTGGGCCCAATTCTTCCTTTCCGACAATCCTAGGTGAAGTCTCAATTATCTTGATGGTTCTCAGATTATCTTATCAGATTTCCCTGTGGTGTGAGGTCTGTTAAGAGTGATTGAATACGCTCTGAAGTACGCCGGGGCCGCACCAATCTCAAATCATAGATATTCAACAAGTTGGATATTTACAGCAAGATCAGAAATCCCGACACACTCGCATTCTGTAGATTGTCACGTGGAATGAAACGATACCAAATCAGAAAGTGAGCTGATGGAAGCATATAACACGACTTCATCAAGGTCAATAAGTGTCTTAAAAGATCATTTGACCTTTTCATGACAAGCCAGTGTTAGTTCCGGTTGTAGAATGTCATGTGGTGTGACTTTCCAAATGTTTAATGATATTTATGAATAATTGTTATTCATAATATTTGTAAAAAAAAAAATATAATAATAATATGAAAACATATGTTATAAAACATTTTTGAAAATAATAATTAAGATGTATTCATTTAAATGTATGCAAGGTGTAAGGGAAAACATGTTTTTACTTGTTTACTTGGTGGTTACACCACATTTTTAGAGGTATAAAAATCTGTATTTATTACATTAAACAATGTTGAATTGCAATGCTGAATCTACCACTGATTAACTTCTTATTTTACTGTATTTTTTTTATTTTATATATATATAGGCCAACTTGTCTGATCTAATTGAAACCCATTAGGCTGAGATAACTGAAGCTTTTGGGTTTGTTGTATTATTACGAAGTAGACATGTTATAAAAGCCATTGTCAGCCACCACTATAGTTACATTGTTTCTGTTTGGGGTCAATTAAAAAGACCCTGGGGCCTTAAGGACCTCTACCATGAGAACACCAGAGTTTAAGCTTTAAAGTTGCTAGAACCGCATCATCCTTCACAAATCAAACTGTAAGGAATAAAACAATGAGAGAGGAAAAAAAACTTGCACTACATCACTGCCCAGTGCGCCTCGCTCTAACAATTGATGAACAAAACACAAGGCAAAGGCCAGCCTGCTGAAAAACACACGTTTCTCCTCAACCAGCAAGATTAGCAGATCAAGTGAAGGAGGATCCAAGCGGCTCGGAGCTCCAGAGTGTCCCATAAGCATTACAGCATAGCCAGTTCACAAGCCCTATTATCACTCTGCCTTTATTTTTGCCTGAGCGATGTCGCACACTAGAGCAGAGCGTCGTGAGCTTTTACACTGATTGGCAGATCCCAGAAGGACATAGACATAGGAGGTTTACAGCCTCTGTCATTGTCTGATCTATCTGTGACGGTTGTTCGATGTCAGCATCATGACTCAAGCGTGTAATAATCATTCAACAGTGGACCGCACCGTGTTAATGCCGCAACATCATCTGGACTGGAGTTCCTGCTTTAATCTAAGACAGTGTCCTTCCTTGGCGAGATCAAAGTCTTTCTATTTAAAAGGAAAGACTTGATGTGCAGATTTTCATTGGACCACATATTTGTAGGGTTAAGAAGCCCCCGAAGTTATTTTAATGGATGGATATTAAATAAGACAAATGTATGCGTTGCCCAAGCTGCCTGTAAGATTTACAGTATTTTTGCCCTCTTTTAATTTCTTAAAGTACCTTGTGATGTAAGCACTTTTCAGCCAGTGGCGCATGCCAAATACACCAGCACATGAAGCTTCCTTCTGCAGACAGGTGCACAATATTCAATATGCTCAACGGAACTTCACAATATATCATTATGTATGCCAAGAATTCAGAATCAAACATGACAATGAACAAATGAGAGAAATACAATCAAATTCATACAGTGCAGCTGCTTCATGCAAATGTCATTATGCATCTAATGTGTTCTAGGGCATATCATTAACTCCAGCGTTTTAGCAGAACATTTAATTTGACACTGATGTCTGGGAAACCGTCTCAGCGTATGACATACCTGACTGAGTGTAATGCAATGTGGCATATATTTCTGCTCGAGAGAACACACCTGTCAGAGAAATATTTTCTCATATAGAGCAGGTGCATCATAACAGTCCGAACACAAAGCTAGCACACAAGCTGAAGAGATCTGTTGTGACCCTGAGGGAAAGATCAGCTAGTCCACGTAAAGCTGCCATCTCAGAGCGAAGCCAAAATCTCCACAAAAACGAATCTCCGTTGACATCAAAGAGAGTGAGAAGAAGAAGAAAAAAAACTCTGAATCGTATGAGCCATTTCGGGTAGCACATAAATTGAGGGCATGGTGGTTAATTAGTTGGTCTTATATAAACTGTTTTACACCTTGATTTGGAGATTAGCTATATTAAAACTGGAATATTTGGAAATTTGTCTTGTGTGTTGTCTATCTAACATCATCTAGATTTGTATTATTAATATTTGAACTATTATAGATGATCCAAGGTGACATTTGCATTGTCAAGGACATTGTCAATCATCTGCATTGTGCCATCTCATGCTAAATTTAAACATTTTAACACGTTAAGATTAAGTTATGCCTTTAAAAACATAACAGGGTTGACAGTAACAAGGTAAGGAATTACAAAGGTAATTTAGCCATTACTAGCCTTTTGTTCAAGGTCATGACAAGAATGTGCTTATTAGGCCTACAATGAATTAAATCTTATATCTATTTTTCTTATTTTTATAATCAGTTGTTTACTGCACAAAATCATGGTAACATGCTTAACTATTTAAGATTGTCCCCTACTGACAAACCTAAGAAAATATACAATAAAGTGATGAAAAAGAGGGAAAACTTACATGTGTCCTTCAAGAATTTTACTTTTTTTACTATGTGTATTTATGTAATTGTCCACTGTTTTGTTAACAACTAGGCTGTAACAACTTTAGACAACTACTTTAAAAACGTTATAAATCAAACACTTACGTATTTTTTTTTTTTTTTTTTTTGTGAACATCTTCAATAAAGTTATATAATGCCCGTACATGGCACTGTCCAATAGTAATCTTAATGGAAAGTGTTCGAGCTGTGAACTGTTGCTATGGTTACCTCCTTTTGACAACTTTTTTGATTAGGCTACTGAAACGTAGTTTGAAATAATTGTTGAAGTGCATATGTTAAGTTAAAAAAAATAAAAAAAAAGAGAAAACATACACACCCACAGGGTGTTTTGATTTGAATATTTTTGGTAGGGTCAAGCATTAATTAGGGGGCATTCAAGCCTTAATTAGCCCTTGCCTCCAAACGCCACATAACTCACACAGATTCATGTGCTTTTAAAACCAGTCAACAGATGAATGAAAGTCGTGTGTGTATAAGGTTTGCGCATAAAACGCATCACAAATGTAAGTTGCAAATAGCCCTACGCGTTAAAAAGTCAACAAATCATCACATGATTAAAAAGAGAAGCAGCTTTGTTGCTTAAATGAAACGCGTTACCTGAGTTTTGATGGGTTCTCCGTGCTCAATGATGCTTATAAAAGGAATTTCCAAAAAAGAGGACATAAATTCCATTTGTACTATTTCCTCCTGCGTCTGAGGGAAGGCGAGCACAGCCGAGACCCCCTGGATCACTATATCCTGACACACACACCTGAAGAGCGACTCGGGGTCTCCGCTCGGGGCTTCCCGAGCCACCACGTCCAGGCTCAAGTTGTACGGAAGAAAGTTGTTGCCGCTTTCGGCGAGACCGCTGAGGGCGCGGTGGAGAGCCGCCCGCACCCGGACCGACTGACGGGAAGGCAGGAGGGCACCCAGGCGCACGGTGTGTCCTATCCGCGCTAGGATGTGGCAGGGCTGCGGGTGAGAATGAGCGGGCTGGACGAGCAGGGTATGGAGAAGGAATATTTGCGATGCCAAATAAAAGTATGCCAAGAATATGTAGAAGATAAAATTCATCCTGCTTCACTCTCAAAGGTGGTGATGAGGCATTGTCAGAAGATAGCATTGCTCGCCTTGTTGTCTGGTCTTTTCTTTAACGTCCTTTTTTTGTTTTTTTTGTTTTTTGTTTTTTTTTGTGCAGGATGGTGTATGAGGAGTGATCTATGGAGTTACTGTGTGAATGTGATACTCTGCTCAGGAGAGGTGGGGGTTTCTCGAAAGGCGGGGATGTCGTTGCGTTCACACCCAAAGAAGCGCTGGAGAGGCGTAATGTATCATTAGGAGAACAGCGCGAGAGAGAACGACTCTGTTATTAACACCTCTTTTTGCCCAAAGTAATGTTTTTTACACTTCAATCCTCATGTTGTTTGCGGTTTTAGAGAGGTAGTTACATGACTTTTCCTACCATGAAACTGATTATAAACAAGAACTTATTTAACTAAAAGTCTTTTCTTTTTTTTTCTTTTTTCTTTTTTTGTATGAAAAAAGATGCAGGATAGGCTACAGCAAGGGCACACACACTTAAAAAAAAATTATTCATCATTAAACTGAAAGCTTTCCCCTCCACTGCAGCTCTCAAATATCAGTCTTTTCAAACTAATGGCTTCCCATACAAGAACCAATGGTATTAATTTAATGCCTGACATTTTGATTTATTTGTCACACAAAACTATCTCATCGTATAGAATTTAGAAGACTTGGAAAATAGCCCACAACTTGTAAGTGTTTTGTTCTTCTTTTTCTTTTCTTTTTTGGAGCTTGGCAGATTGTGGTCATTCTTTGGTTAGCCTACTGTTTACTGTGGAAGTATGGCATACAGATCTGTTAAAAGTTCTCAAAAAAATGCTTTGAAATGACCTGGAACAAAAAGAGGGTGAGTAGAAATAATGAATTATCAAAGCATTGGGTAAATTATGTCTCCTCCCAAAATTGTCCTATAGGTGTAAAACCCTCAATGCATTTTCACATGCTAAGACACTCAAATATGATTAATTCATGTAATATTTCACAAATATTACAACATTCAAATTTACAACATCAAATTATCAAATCTGCAGTTATAGAAAAAAAAACAAGATGGAGGGATAGAAGCGCTTAAATTAACATGAAAAATAGAAGAGAGAGATCACAGAAGGCAGGTGATGGTAAGTGGGTCACTGTTTTGGACCCATGTATCAGAGATTCGATACGGGCCAGTCATGCGGTAAAATCGAATCTGATAGAAGTGGACTGAAGCCTCGACCAATCATACTCTCTTTTATACGCTATTTAGAACTAGAGTAGCATGGAATGTGAGACTAATGTTGAATTCCCCTTAATTAGGCCTATAATATTAAGCACTAAAAGCTGAATTGAACAACAACAACAAAAAGTCACCATACATCGATGCTGGTTATTCCTTAGGTGTGGTGAATGAAACGTCAGAATATAATCTTTGGATTTAAAGTAACAACAAAAAAAAAACTGTCAGCAAATATGCTCAATTGTTTGAAGCTGACCCTTCATATTTCTGAGTTTGATGCGCTGAAGTAAACAATAGCAGGGTAAATACAGCTGGTAGAGGAATATTTTTCTCCAACAGTAAGAAAAAAATCTATTAAGATTCTATAACTTTCCCACAGAAAGGAAAAAGTATGAAATATGGATTAAATCACTCATAGGAAGAGGAAGGTGCAAATTTACTGTCACTCCCTCGTCGGCTTTATTTAAAACTGTAAAGGCCGTGTAGTTGAAGGTATGTAATCACTATGCAATGCAGTTAATACTTGTCAGCACTATGGAATGCTACAATTAGCATATTGCATTTCTCACAGAACATTAAAATAAGACTGCTGATTCATTTTTTCAGGAAACATAAAACATAAATAACACTGAAGAGATAAATTCATAATAACAGGCTTTTCATTTAAAAAAAAAAATCCTTATCCTTCTTTAATCAACAAGAAAGCATAAAACATTAGGTCTACAAGCCAACAAATAAAAGAAAAAATGACTGGGGCAGTCTTGGCCTAATGGTTAGAGAGTCAGACTGGTAACCTGCAGATTCAATTCTCAATACCAGCAGGAAATGACTGATGTGCCCTTGAGCAAGACACCTAACCCCCAATCGATCCCCTGGGCGCATGTTTTGGTTGAACAAAACTTGATGTGAGCTACAAGAACACGAGAAACTCCTGGAAAGTGATAATGCACAAACTCATAGCTATTACAGCTTGTTTTGTTTTTTTCAATAAGGCCTCCCTGAAGTATATAATTGGGTTGGTTTGCAACATCACCCAGCTTGCACGAACACTCAGCCTCATTAGGAACCCCTCAGTCACAGCTGTCATGCAGCTGAACCTTTTTCTGTAATACAACTACCCCAGCCAATTTCCTCGAGACCGTATATTGATCAGCGTGCGCGATCAACTGATCTGAGCTGGGTAATACACAGCAGAGAGGTATCCTCGTCTCTAAAGGTGTTCTGATAATAGGTGAACATCCACTGTCCTTTCAACTGCAGAGGAAATGAGATGAGATTAACAGGGAGACTGTGATACAAAAGCCAACATAGGACAACACCAATTAAATGAAAGACTTTATCTCTCCAAGATGAACAAAAAAAGCCAGGGCAAATATGCAGACTTTGTCATTGTTTAAATAATGTCTGAACCTAACAGATAACTCCCTGGCTGTAGTGTGTGCCCTTGTTCTGTGTCAATTTCACAAACATTTGATACTAAGCAGAAAACACAAGCAGTCTCAAGATGGAGGGGGGAGGGGGGAGGGGGAGGGGGGGGGGGGGGGGGGTATGGGGGGGATTCCTAAAAGAAAACCTAGTACGTTGACAAAGAAAACCTTAAGAATGTAACTTTCAGAAGGTGAAACAAGAATGCGGATGAAATGTGTAAATAGGGTTGATTAAAAATAAGTGTCGAAAATAGAAAGGAAAATCTTTACTTTAAAAAAAAACCGTCAAGTTCTAAGAAATGTACTCTTTGAATTTATTTTTGTGTCAGATTGTTCCGAAAAACTTTTACTCTATTTCTAAGAAAAGTTTCAACTGAATGACCATCAAGTAAAAAGTAATAATATATTTTCCTTACACACTGAATTATTATTTTTTTTAAATGGGGCGTTTATTTACACAAAGTGCAAATAGAGTGGTGCAGGTATGACGTCAGAACCCAGAAGAGTAATTCCTTCCTCCGCTGGTTCCTTCGAGATTTTCCTATGGGGTTTTATAATGGGTTTTTTCCATCCATCTTTAACCGCTTATCCAGGTTGGGTCGCAGGGGCAGCAGCTCCAGCAGGGGACCCCAAACATCCCTTTCTCGAGCCACATTACCTAGCTCTAACTGGGGGATCCCGAGGCATTCCCAGGCCAATGTGGAGATATAATCTCTCCACCTAATCCTCTTCGGTCTTCCCGAGGCCTCCTTCCAGCTGGACGTGCCTGGAACACCTCCCTAGAAAGGCGCCCAAGGGGCATCCTTACCAGATGTCCAAACCACCTCAACTGGCTTGACGATAACTTGACGATACTTTGACTTGATCTCCTCCACGCTCTCTCCCGCCTTCACTAACTGCAAGTAAATCAATAACTAATTGTGATTGGAGGGTAGTTTTGTTCTCCAAAATATACTATGATGAGATTGGCTACCTTTGATTAGGCTATTCTCGCATGACGGAAGACTACTACTTGCTTCTATGATCACCTTCAAAAACATGATTTTTTAATAATAAGTTGGGACACTAAAAATAGAGCTGTCCCTGCACAGTTTAGTACATTTGTCAACCAATCAGATTCAAGCATTCAACAACTCCGTCTGGTATAATTGTTATTATTGCATACTGTTTTATAACATACTACAATACATTGAGGTGCAAATAGTATCTGCCACTATTTGTGCTAAGTATAAATATCTAACAACTATGTACACAGTGCAATGAAAATACTATTTTCACTAGTGCAAATAGCCGCTGCCTTTTTAAAAAATATATTTTTCAAGGTTCAAGGATCCACATCTGCTGCACACCTCACCTACCCTCATTGTCTGGTCTACTTTATGAGAAAAGGACTACTTACCGTTCCAAAGCTCTGACGTTTCTCTAGTGTGTTTCCATCTCCTTCGTTTCTCCATCGCCAGTGTTGTCTACCAGTGCCCCTCAAAATACCAGTCTACTCACCCCAGTCCACATCAACGATCTTCTTCATCACCTGCAAAGACAGTAAACCCAAGTTATTTCCTGGTGAACAGCCTGGTGAACTGAGGCAGAAAAATGGTCCATCTTATTGGGCAAGACTGACTTAGGGGGAGCGAGCAGCCCACCCTGGGTGGGGTTAAGCTGCCTAGCAATGGATGGCTCGATAGCGGGGGGGTCACCCATGCCAAGAGCCGCCATATCCTTCACCTCAAAGCCCGTGAGACCATGCTTGAGATCGAGCGGGTCGCTCCAGCTGTGCCTCATGTGCTTAGCGCCCGCTGGAAGGACGGGGAAGAGTTGTTTCCTCGAACCGGGAGGGGGTCCCAGCACTTTCCCATCGTAAATGTCCCTCTCCTGGTCGGTGGCGCTCTGTGGAGCCGGCCACTCGATGTTGAACCGAGTGGCCGCTCGCTCACACACTTCCAGAAGAATAGACTGAGGCAAAGCCGCGAGGGCGTAGGCCTGGGAAACGCCAGAGGGCGAGATGGCCTCCTCGTCCTCTGAGATCCCAAGAAGGGCCGCGTCATCCTCATCCTCATCGCCGGAACCGGCCGGTTCGTCGATGAGCGGGAGGTTGCCCACGAAGATGTCATCTTCGGGAAACGCAGGATTGGGCTGGTCAGCCGAGATAAGTGAAGTGGCGCCCCGGGAGGCCCCCTGTAGTGCGTCGGCGTCAACCTGTACCGCATCCCAGTCAGAAAGGCCGAGCATGGCGCACTGGGTTGCTGCGACTTTTATTTGGCGTCGCAAAAGCTTTTTGGGAAAGGTAAGGCACTGACTGCAATTCTTCGGGTTCTCCAAGGCTTCTTGAGCGTGTTTGAGGCCAAAGCAGACCACGCAGAAAGAGTGAAGGTCCTTTGCGGCGATCAGCGCACCACACGCGGCCGGGCAGGCCTGTGATAGGCTGTTCCCCCGAAAAAGCGGCAGATTTAGACAGCGACATACCGGTGAAAAACTCCGAAAAATCCGTGGCGGGCAGCCGTGGAAGGAGGAGCAGGTGAGAACGGCGAGAGCGTGAGCGGCTCCGGATGCAAAACACAGCTAATCAGGCTGAATAAACGACTGTCACGTCTGGCGCAGGCCTATCTGGCGATATGTCCTACTAAAGACACGCAAGTGAGTAGTGAAAATCCAACCAAACTGTGTAAGTGCAGAGATCGCGAGAAGCGAATGTCGACTGGAGAACAGTAGCGCTTCCAGGCGTTATATGCCCCTTGGTAAGCGGGTGGGCCTTACCTGGCATTGGCTGAGCGCTTCTGTCTGTCTAGCCAGACTTGGTGCAATTGGATGCTACTGCAGAGGTCAGGTACGGATGCCCTTCCCATAGGTGGATCTCGAACAAGAGATGATGAAAGAGAACTCGGATTTGCTTTCCTGCATTTCCCATTGCTGTGATAAAAAATCTAAGTTTCTCCACTAACCACCTGTTTTGAGTCCGTGATTCTGTCACAGAAAGAGGTTCTTGAGATTAGTAAAAAAAAAAAAAAAAAAAAAAAATTAATAAACTGTTAACTGAAAAGTTCTTTGGGTCAACCAAAATGATTATTCTATGGCATTGCGGTGAAAACATTTTTATTTGAATTTTAGTTCTACAAAAAAATCATCATCTGTAGGTGACAGAAATAAATTACCAGGATCTAAAGGTTGGATGGTCAGTCACCTTTGTAAGAAGACCCCATTTCATGAGTTCCCTTTTTGAGATGAAGAAGAACCTTGTCTTATCCTTCTGTTTTCTGTCAGAGAATCGTGACAATGCAATAAGGCGGTCAGCTTTTTTAAATGTCATGGTGCCGTTTCAACATTCCTGAGACGTCCGTGGTTCCACATGAGCGTGAAATGTAACAGGGGATGAAGGAGGGTGCTTTGTACACTCTCCGAGCCAGGTGACTAAAGCAAGGAGAATCACATATCTTCAAAGCTTATGAAAATAAAGGGGATTTTCCACAAATGCCACAAAATTACCCGAGCTTTCTTTAGGGGGGATGTAGATGATGGTTTTAAATAAGTTGACAGAGAAATACCCTTCTCATCACTTATCATTTATCACTGGTATCCTATCAAACTGTGAAATGTCAAGGTCAATTTATCATTAATAATGTACAAAATACAGTACCGGATGTCAATATTGTCATATATACCTCTGTAAGAAGAAAACACATTGCTTTTGCTGAATCGCCCTATGCCAGATGAGCGTCGCTCGCAGCCTATTCATTATCCTCTCAGATTCAGATAACAGTGAATGTTTCTTTCTCTCTCTGTTTAAAAAACTCTCATTCACTCTGCATCTGTCAGATTCTTCCATCCTTAATAAACAAGCTGTCAGATGGTTGAACCACCTCAGGTATTTGCCTTGAGAATTTGGCAAGCAATCATGAATATTCTATAACCTACAATCTGAGTTATTCAGTATCAGCATATGGTTTGCTCCTGAAAATGCCTTGAAATTTGTTCAGAGAACTAAAAAAAAACATGAATGTGATTGTGTTATGTATTATATGTTTTTTAGTTAAAGACACGAGAGGCAGGAGTAACCGTAAACCAGTGCTTGCCGTTTATTCTTTTACACTCGAACTCTACGGTGTTTACGTAGAACAATCACGTAACATAGAAGGGTATAAGGAAACACAGAAAGGTCAAGTTGCATTTCGTAAATACACAACATATTCCTCCCTCCTAAATTTGTAGTAGGAAAAAAAAACAATATTACTTCAACAGTAACAATTTCTTTTAACATCAGATACATACAATATTTTTTTATTTTTTTTTATTTTAGAAGATAATATATATTTTCTTTTTCTTCTTCTTTTTTTAGTAACTAGGGAAAGAGGGTAGACTACCTCTATTCCCAGACATAACCCTGGGGATTATTCTGCCCCATTGTTGTGGGTTTGTCACTAACTAGAATGTCAGTCTATTTGGAGGACGACGTTCTCTTTTAGGATATTTCCGAACAGTAGGTACATTCACAGTTACAGTCTCTTTTGCAGGGATTTGGTTTGACAGGGGCACTGACTGACTTGTACCTGGAACAGTCTCTTTCGCCGGACTTGGTAGAGCCTCAGTCTGTGCATTCTCGAGGGTTGGTGTGGAAGAACTCTCAGACAGATCATGGTATTCTGGAGCAATTTCCAGGTAAGGATCTATTGTCACCTGTCCTCCCGAGTTGTCACATGAATTTGCAGCTAATAATTGGTCTACATGCCTTTTCCAGATGAGATGACCATCAGCCAGCTCAACCGTGTAAGACACTGGCCCTGTTTGTGCAATCACTACTGCTGGTAGCCATTTTACACCTTTCCCATAGTTACGAGCTAGCACTTTGTCTCCAGGTCTAAAACAACGATGTTTTGCTTTTAGACGTCGTTCCATCTGAAGATGTTGTTGCGCTTGAACAGTCTGTTTTGTTTTCAGGGGTTTCAACAAATCCAGACGTGTGCGAAGTTGTCTTTTGAACATAGCGGTGGCAGGAGACACTTTGGTGGTGGAATGGGGGGTGTTTCTGTATGAAAGTAGAAAAGTGTTGAGGCGCTGATTCAGTGATCCTTTACCCTGTGTCGACTTAAGAGCTTGCTTCATTGTCTGGACAAACCACTCAGCAAGACCGTTAGTGGACGGGTGATAAGGTGCTGATCGAATGTGTTGAATCCCGTTGGTCTTCATAAAAGCCTCAAACTCCTCCGAGACCAGCTGAGGCCCATTGTCACTGACAAGTTGCTGTGGCAAGCCAAACCGACCAAAGATTGAACGAAGGGCTTCCACAGTTTTCATTGATGACGTGCATTTCATTACCTCAACCTCTGGCCATTTGCTGTGGGCATCAAGAAGAACTAAAAACATATGGTCTTCCAATGGCCCTGCAAAATCACTATGGACTCTCACCCACGGTTCCTCGGGCCATTGCCAGGGGTGTAACGGGGCTGGTTGAGGGGTATTTCTCAGCTTTTGACATGCACTGCACATTTTTGCTTTTTCTTCAATCTCAGAGTCCAAACCTGGCCACCAAAGGTAGCTACGGGCAATCTCCTTCATCCGAACAACTCCACAGTGTCCAGAATGAAGTTCCTCCAGTACTCGTTGTCTCAATGGTGGTGGAATAATGACCCTTGAGCCCCACAGTAGACATCCAGATTCAACTGTAAGCTCATTTCTCCTGATCACATAAGGCCTTAGGAAAGGAGACATTTCTCCCACTTCCCCTCTGAGCACAAGATCCAATACCTTGGACATCACTGGGTCAGTACGTGTGTGCTTTTTTACCTGAGCTGCCGTTACAGGGGAATTAACTACCTCTTTGAAGTAGAAAATTTCCGCCTTTGTTGGTTCTGGATGTGTAGTGGGCAATGGCAGTCGGGAGAGCCCGTCAGCATTAGCATGATGTTCCGATCTTCTGTACTTGATATCATACTGATGCGCAGACAGAAGAAGGGCCCAACGCTGCATTCTTGCAGCAGCAAGTGAAGGAATACCTGAATGTGGGCCAAAGATGGAGGTGAGAGGTCTGTGATCAGTTAGGAGCGTGAATCTTCTGCCAAACAAGAATTGATGAAATTTCTTCACCCCAAAGACAATAGCAAGTGCCTCACGTTCAATTTGGGCATAGTTACATTCTGCCTTGCTCAAAGTTCGTGAAGCAAAAGCGATGGGTTTTTCCTCACCCGATGGCATGATGTGTGACACCACAGCCCCGATGCCATAGGGCGATGCGTCACATGCCAGCTGCACTGGCAGAGCGGGGTTGAAATGAGTGAGAGCTTCAGACTTGGCTAAGGCTGTTTTCACCTCATTGAAAGACTCTTCACATTGTTTAGTCCATTCCCACTTTTTGGATTTGTTCAGTAGCTCGTGCAACGGTTTCAGCCTGTTAGCTAAATTTGGCACAAATTTCCCATAATAAGTCAACAACCCCAAAAAAGACCGAAGCTGACTGACGTTTTGTGGAGCTGGCGCTTCCACTATTGCCTTCACTTTCGAGGGTGCCTTATGAAGTCCCGAACTATCAATCACGTGGCCCAAATACTCAACAGATTGTATTAGACAAAATATCAAAACAAATGGAGTTATTGGGAAAAAAGACAGATGTATTTAACAAATACGGGCAATTTGTGGTTGTCAAACGCAGTGCTGGGTAGTAACTGATTACATGTAATCTGGATTACGTAATCAGATTCCAAAAATTAAGTCATTGTAATTAGATTATTATTATTACGGTTAAAATCAGATAATCTAAGGCCTGGTTTCATAGATTTAGACCACTTTTGCTTGTGATGCTGCTTAAATATGTCACATATTTCAATCCTCAGAGTTGCTTACTGTAGTCATATCCAATTTTATTAACCAATCCATCTTGAATATGTCTTTCCATGATCAGAACTCTAATATCTCCTTATAGTTGAGGTAATTTCAGAAAAGCCTTCTTGTTTGTGTTGATGCAGTATCTGATTTATAAGTTCACTGTGCCTGCTCCCTTCGGCCATTTATTAAAAAGCAATTGTGAGACACAATATTTCTCGTCCTTTGGGAATACGCTTCATTTAGTCACCAAAACCTTTTACCCTTAAAAAAATAAAGTTCCCCTCTCTCACTCTTGTGTTTCCATCCAATCACCTAAAAATCGGATTTCAGTGCTCAGTGAAACTGGATCAGGGCCAGAGGTGCTTGAGGCAGATCTCGGTAATGCAAACTTGATGCCAAGTCTTTCCTTCCTAATTCTCTGCCTCATTACATGGGAGACTAACAAGACAAAAACCATGAGACCAAAAAGGTCTAGACACCTGGACACTCGTGACTGGGTTGAGACCTTATACTGTCTTTATGATGTTTCTACATTAATTTGGAGATTGACTGTGAAATGATTACATTATAAAATATATAAAAAAACATAAAAATAGTTTTTAATTACGATTAATCGCGATTAATCACAGAAAAAAATTAATCGATCGACAGCACTAGATCTGAGACCTCTATTCCAAATGTTACAGTGGGCATTTATTTTTCACTTCCTTTATTTTAGGCTCTTTCTACTTTCATCTTCCTTTTTATATAACACTACGGCGCTCTTTTGATTTTCATTTCTCTAATTCATTGGGTTTATCTTTGCTTTGTAGGAAAGACTTCAGTTCATAAGCAAAATATTTAAGTATATGGAGTCTATAATTGGTTTGATGAAAGGCGCAGTATTTCTGTAATTTCACTCATGCAGGAGTGCACCGTCCCAGCAACTACAAGAACAGAAAAACATGTCACATGACCCATTGAATAAAATATTTGTCTACAGAAATGTTTATAGCCAAACTTGTGGTCTTTTGGAAATATCATGCAAAAAAAAAAAAACCCTACAAGTACGCTTAAAACATTCACATATACAAAAAGATTCTTACAGACATATTCCACTCACTTCCTGTGCTTTGACATGCATAAAAAAATGTGATAAATCTGATCAGCAACGAAACCACATTCACTCTCTTCACCGGCCTCTTAAATGTCACAGTCAGGATCCAGGCTGTAGAAATCTCATCACGGTCAGGCCACGCTGTATGAAACTGAACCAAGCGAAGTAGGTGGATTTGTTACTTTTGTGTGAGCTCTAGAGAATTCTGGATTAACCCCTTTATTATATATTCACACACCACTGCTTTGCCCAACCAGCTGAATGACAGAGTAAAATTACCATGCATTGAAATTCCTCCAGTGTACACACACATGGAGAACACCACAGCTCATTCCACATACAATTATATTCTTTTAATTTATTGTCCATCCAAAGCTCTCTCTCTCTCTCTCTCTCTCTCTCTCTCTCTCTCTCTCTCTCTCTCTCTCTCTCTCTCTCTCTCTCTCTCTCTCTGTGTGTGTATATACGGTTGGTAAAAGAATTGTAATCATATTTTCGAAAGCCTCTTCAAATCAAATATATAGTATTAATAGTAATATTGTGAAATATTATTAAAATTTTTTATTTTAATATATTTTAAAATGTAATTTATTCTTATGATTGCAACGCTGAATTTTCCCTTTTCTCACATTTCCCTTCAGAAATCATTCCAAGACACTGATTTGGTCCTCAAGAAACATTTCTCATTATTATCAGTGTTGAAAAAAAAATAATAATAATTGTGCTGCTTAATATGTTTGTGGAAACTTTTTTTCTGGGTTCTTTGGATTTGTTGTATATTCACTGACAACAAGGAGAGATTGTTGAGAAGTGCAAGCATGGCCCTGACTCCTGTATGTATTAAATACCTGACTACACTTATAAAAGAGACCATCAAGTTTTATATCTGCTATTTGATGGTATCTGTGAGTTTACAGCTTTCCAAAAGCCTTTAGTTTTAACAACAAGAGTCTCAGATGCATCATGAGACCATTAGCCAAGCCTCGTGGGAAGTTTGGTCCACACCAGCTATGCATTATCCAGTATATGTACGGGTTTTTTTTTTAAAGTTCCCCTGTAGTCAATAATTTTATCCCTTAAAGGGGTCATATAATGGTACATGCACTTTTACAAGTTGATTGTACTGAAATGTGTGTTGGCAGTGCCTGTACACAACCATCATATAATGATAAAAATCCATCCAGTGTTTTTGTTTTAATCTCCTTATGTTTTCCCCTGCCTCAAATCAAGCCGTTCGACCTTGTGACGTCACACGGTCGGAAGCCCCTCCCACGATTGTTGATTGACAGGAGCGTTTCAACACAGACCCTCGTGAGGGAGCTGTCAATCATAGTCCGCGCGGACAGGCGCGGTCATTGTTGATATGCTGGAGCACTGTCTATGAGCAGAATGGCGTCTAAGCGATTGTGGTGTTCTGTTCTTGGGTGCAATAACGAACACAGCAGTCATTTTAATGTTCCTAAATCCGAACCGCTGAAGACGCAGTGGCTGAGTTTGTTTTCGAAGGGAATATTCCCCACGAGCAACGTCAATGCTCTCATGTTTGCGCAAATCATTTCACACACCAGACTGCTTTATAAACGAGGATCAGTATAAAGCTGGATTTGCTAAGAAGCTGCTCAAAAAAGGATCGGTACCAGCTATTCGTGTTCCTGCTGAATCTCCAGAAGAATGGAAGTGAGTGTAACGTTTTATTAAACTTTATATTAATATATTAATCTTTGCAAATCGCTAGCTGCACGCTTCACAATGAATGCGTCTAAGCCAAGGTTTACACTTAGGGTACATTACGGCATGTTTTCTATGTATGACGTTCTCAATATAATTCATAATCCCACGTTTATACTGAACAACGCGTTATGGTTATTGTGTTATTGTGTTCAAACGGTGTACACAGAACAGAGGGGCGGGGTGAGCAAAGCTCATTATCATTTAAAGTCATATGCACTGAAACGGCATGCTGAAAACAGAGCTGTTTTTGACCAAGTAAAATAAGTGTTTTCTTACAATACTAATGAGAATTTTTAATTAAAGTATATTACAAACTTTTAATTTAGACCCTAAAGAATCATATTAGCTTGTACAAAAATGGCATTATATGACCCCTTTAAAACTCATCTTTGTTCACCAAAATTACGTATTTACGTGTTTTTTCCTTAAAAACATCTTCATGTCTTAAAATAGCTTGAATGTAACTCTATACCCTTGAGGGTTCTATGAATATGCAGATTAGCCCCGCCTTCACTCACTCCAGATGACGCGTTGTTGTGATTGGTTACAGGGTATTTGTCACGTCAGAAACACCAGCGATTTTCGATTTTTGAGACTGTCTTTGGTTCACTGCAGTTTTAAGGAGAAAATACTCAGCAATGGTGTTGACTTGTGAATTTGCACATGGTGTGTCTTAAAGCATATTAAAAACACCACAGGGGGACTTTAATTCAATTTTAAGAGTCAGAAATAAGACACAGACATCTGAAATTCTGTGATAAAATATTCCCCTGAAATATCCCTATAAATGCCTGGAGGAAAAGAAAAAAAGATCAGAGACCGACGGGACAGTATGCGGGTGCTCCTCTGCTGCTGACTGTATTTTATTATGCATCCTAAGGAATATTGTCCATAACTGATGAACATTAATGAGTACCTCCACTTATTGGCAAATGAAAGAAAAACAAGGCCAATAGCAGGGTCTCTCAAACTAAACACCCTTCATAAGCCTAAACTGTTCATAGACTGTTACTTTAATCCATTGACTTTTAGCAAATTGTTTTTTTTGCCACTGATATACAGTATATATATATGCAATGTTTTATGGGAATAGTAGTTCCTTCCCTTATGTTGCGGGTCAATTTGACCCGTTTCGATTTTCTAGTTGTTGGAAATACTGGTTAACCTTTGTTTTTTTTCTTGATATTTTGTGACTTTTTCTCATTTTTCATGATGAACATGCATGCAAAGTTTCAACATGCTGATGTGTTTTGACATATACAAACAAAATTACTATTACGTTCGTGATGTTCGCGGGTCAATTTGACCCTCATAGGCAGCCATTCAAAAGCAACTGTACAGACACAAAATAAAAACATTTATTTTCTGTATGTAAGGACACTTCAACTCCAGTTCTAACGTGCAAGTGTATCTAAAAGTGATCTAACTAAACACACTTGAAAAAGCTAAAATCACAGTGTTTAGAATTATTTGCAAATTACAGATGAAAATCTTTGTCAGACACAGATAGTAAAATAAGCTCTCATTTCAATAGTCAAATTATCTAAAATACCAAGCTTTTACCAAAACTTTTATGTAGGATTTTCAAAGGCAGCTTCACAGAGCCAAAAAATGAATAAAAAACATTTATTTGATGTATGTTTTTGTTATGTTTGGATTCTCACTTCACTGTGAGTTAATAACTAGGTCTTAGGAAATTAGGGAAAGTTAACTTAGGAAAATTAAAAAATTTCATTATACAGCAAAATTTTATTGTTCAGTTACGATGTTCAAAGCATAAAATGTTAAAAAAAAAAAAAAAAAAAAGGAAAAAAAAATTATATGCAAAAAAAGTCAGTATACTGTTTATTTTCCAATTTTGTCAAAAATTGGTTTAAAAACATTTTTATAAATCATATTTTCAGATATAATGTTTTTGTAATGTTTGACAAATGTTGATATTAAAAGTTTACAGTATGTATCTAAATCTTTGTTGTTTTATAGTGTGATTTTTGAGGAATTGTATTGAATCCAATTAGGGTCAATTTGACCCGCTCCATAAAGGGTGTACACAGAATTCGAACAGTGCAGGGTTAAAGGATATTAAATCTTTGTATACCTTTGCATTTTGTTCCTTTTGCTTTGAATCAAATGTTACAATGTTATGGTTATTTGGATGGATTTGATGGTTTGGTTCAAGGCTTTAAACTTATTTGAAGAAAATCAATGAAAAGTACTTGCAGAACGGGTAAAGTGAAGTACATTAAAAGCAGCAAGCATGATTAGTCCCACATTTCTAATTATATTTGACGTATCAAAATGTGAGGGTATGAAAAATGTTTTAGCAAGACTTAAAAATGAAAGAATAAATGCCCACATTCATTGATAACCTGTAATTATTTGCTGCATGAGGACCCAGCCCTTAGCAATTGACATTTAAAAGTAAGCTAACTAAAAAAAGCACATCGGATCCATTACCTTTTTTGCTCATTTGTTTCCCAGAAAACATGGATATATGGATTTTGAGACTACATGACATTTAGTGTTTCAAAGAAAGAGCACGAGACAGAATTCTGCTGAACACATGGCAGTAAATCCGCTAAATCTCTTGACATTAAATAAGCAAAGTTGTAAATAAGAAGACGTGCTGGCATTGAAATGAGAGTTCTGCTTGAAAGGGAAACAGCTCTCAGTGGTAAACACAAGCGCTGGCTGTTTGCGCATCGCACAGTCTTCAGCCTTCATACGCTGCTGTGACAAATTTCCCAGCAGCCCAGATGGGTCATCTCATGGCAACATTAGCAGTTTAACAGAGACCATTTCAATTATTCACATCCTTCTTGAGAACGTGTTGAAATTCGAGGGCTATATTTGCATAGGACATTCAGAAAACATTTGATTTGGTCAGCGTGCAGAAACCAGTGGAGACTTTTAAGTAGGCTATATTCTGCAGCGCTGATGACAAAAACATCCAAATGGCAGCTGCATGGAGCGCCACGGAAATCAACACAGATTTAATGTTTGAGCGATATTGTAATCAAGACTTTGAGTTTCCCTGCATACTGCTCTTTTAATTTCAATAATCACTGGCTCATGTATAAAGCCACTAAAAACAGACATGTCAAACAGACAGCAATAAGGATGTTCCAACTGTTTTTACCTAACAAGTAAATGGGGTCCATATGGGCGTCAATATTTTTCAAAATATTTTGTGCTCCAAAGAATAAGAAAGTCGTGCTTAGAATGGCTCGCAGGTTATAATTGATGTCAGATGTCATTTTTTGGTGAAATATCCATTTAATACTACTTAAAGAAATTTGCCTCAGAGCACCTTTCAAGCTATTAAAAATTCACATCTGATGAATTTAAAGTCAGCCAACTGAATATTCAGGGAGAAATTAAAATGTACATTTGTAGAAATCGATCAAATATGCTGCTTTAAACTGCTCTATAAAATGCCAATTACATTTTTTCAAGAAGCCAATCCACACACAGAGGATTGTGGGATATCATAGGATATATGCTGCCACTGAAAATCACCATGTGTACTTGATTTCCAAAGAGTCAGTGAAGTGCATGCTTGATATGAGACATAATGTGTGAAAAAAAAAATTCAAGGCAAATATAGTAAAAAAAATATATATAAAAAAATGCTGATAATTTTTTTTTACATTTTAGTAGATTTGTAATTATAGGCTATATATATATATATATATATATATATATATATATATATATATATATATATATATAAATCCTACAAGTTTGATTAAACCATCAAAATATGAGGACAATATCTTATATATTTTTTTATATTTCAAACATGAGAAAGAGCAAAACACTAAACTTGGTACAAATACACAGAAAAACAAAAAGCTCAATGGAAAAAGCATACACTGACTACAACATAATTCAGTTATTAATATTTAGTTGGTTCTTGCTTGTTTATGCATGTGATCATTTCTTTGTATGTCAGCCTTGCCAAAAATTATGTCTGCACAATTTGGCTTCACATTGCATTATCAAACAATTGATTCCAAGCATCGCGTATATGCTTACAAAATCTTAAACAAATTTGTAATATTTGAATAAAGGGTACATTTTCCTCGAAACATCTCTTTCGGCCACAACTGTATTATATATATATATATATATATATATGTATGTATATCACATTTGTAAAGCATTTAAATGCATTACATTGATCAAAAGCGTAAAGACATAATTGTTACGAAAAGATTATATTCCCAAAAATTCTGTACTTTTGAACTATTCATCAGAGTTTTGATTAAATGTATTATGTTTCCAACAAAAATATAAAGCAGCACAACCGTTTTCAGCATTGTTAATAAGTGCATCACTTGATATGTGATGGAAATTACACTAAGTGTAGTAGAAATGGTCATAACATTTTGGAAAAAAATGTTTTGAAAAAGTTCTCCTGATATATATAATGCTTGGGAGAGGGTTAAAAAAAGTGTGTTTCTAAGAGTCAACAGGTCAAAAAAAAAAAAAAAAAAAAAAACCTTGTTGAAAAAAAAAGACCCATACAGCCATGGGACCAGGTGTTTCAAGTCTCACTCTCAAAGCACACCATCCCTTTCAGCCAGTGAAACAAAATAAGCCCTTAAGAAGCTGTTCCTCCATGTTCCCAGTCTCGAACAGCTCGCTTACAATGCTTCCCACAGCTGAGGGCTACAGAATGACTGTCAAGGTGAGGGAATGAGTTTCCATACGATGATTGGAGTGTGTGTGTGTGTGTGTGTGTGTGCGTTGGTGCGACCGGATTATGAGGACAAAAACCATGGATACATACCGACTCTATGAGGACATACCGTAACTACGAGGACAGCACTAGTGTCCTCATAAGTCGAGCAGTGTAGAAAGGCTTATCAGGCTGCGCCTAACCACCTCCCGCTTTTTCTCAATATGTCCTTATAAATCCGTTGTACCCGTTTTTCAGTGTGTGCCAGAGTATGCTCAGAGTGTATAATCTCCCTCTATGTGAAATTCGACGCTACTGCAGTATCATACACATTTCATACACCCAGACCACGCCCAAGCGCGATTCATTGGTGGAACGCTGGAATCCTCGTCAGTGATTGGCTGCTGGAATCCTCGTCAGTGATTGGCTGCATTTCACATCCGTCAAAGTCAGCGCGCCTGCGCCTCTGATCTTCTATCGCAGACGTGTGGTGTGACCGTGTGATTAATCAGAAGATTAATCATCATCATGAAAGATTAATTAGCAGAATTCGAGCGAAGTTGACGAGCTACAGTGGGAGATTTTCACTTTATCACGAGGAAGGTAAGTGCGTTTATTTATATATTCTACCTTTATGGAGTTAAGTGTCATGAGTCAGACAGTTTTTAATAACGTTAGTTACATTACTTTAAACGTGGCCACTAAACGTGCTAATATAAATCCATAAGCAGTTGGATACTACAGTATTAGTATTAGTTGATGAAAGATACATCTCCATGGATGCTTGAGAGAATTAATTTACATTTTGAAATAAATCAAATCTATGTTGTCATCGTGATGACTGGTAAAGTTGAGTGGATGAATTTACAGTTTAATACAGTAAGATACAGAAATATATTAAATAAACAGAAACGAGACTAATGTAAAAGTATACTTTCATTAATGTAACGTTACTGTCATTAGAATGACTTGCCAAAATTATCTGGTTGATTCATTTTAGGGCTGGATATTAGCAGACATTTTATGATTCCATTCAATTTTAATTCACGTGCTTTCGATTCTATTTCCAATTCGATTTTACATTTATTATTTTAATGTAAATCAGGTGTAATACATGTAACATTTTCTAAAACTTTCTCTCTATAGTTAATTTTTCTAAGTAACGAGTTTAGCTTCATTTGATCTGAGGCGCCACATTAAAGAGTGATAAAATGGTATTAAAATGGACTGAATTTGAAATCGGAGACTGTTTCTTATCAAAAGTAACAAGCCTCAAAAGTTACCTCACTGATCAACTATTTCTGTGTAAAATGTTGTATTTATTGATATAGACTACAGTCTGACAATAATGTACTGTATATAAAGCATATCTATCTATCTATCTATCTATCTATCTGTCTATATATATATATATATAGGCCTATATATTTATATATTTATAAATACATACTAATTATGTTGTCTGGAATGTTTTCAGTCAACATGTTAAGAAAGAAGAGAATAAAACCTGAGCAGGATGCAAAAGAACACATATTGTCGGGCAAAGACAAAGCCTTCATTGAGGGACGACAAATCAACACATTCAAAGGTAAATTGTGCACCACAAGGCAATTTGACTATGTTCAGACTGCAGGCAAATCAAATCATAAAGTAGGCATGCACTTGTAAGAATGAAAAGTAGGCCTATTGCTGGCAGTCTGGACATGATCTTTCACATTCACACATTTTACCCTTGGGTAAGCCGCTCATTTTCATAAAGGTTAAGAGATGAAAAAAAAAACTTTAAACAATTTTTTTATAATTATTATTTTAAAATAAATACATAAAACTATGTATACAGAGAATAGTGTAACCAAAATCAACTAGTAGGCTATATCACAGTGAAAGCCAATGCTTGATTATTTTTTTTATTTCCTGCACCTCATATTACATTACACAGTTTTACAGGATTTAACTCTTTAAAAGGATAGGTTGGTTAGCTGTGTAACATATAGGTGCACTTGGATTCATGTTTTATTTGTATTATTAGCCTATATATTATTTTGCCCTTTCAGGGAGAGGTGTGTTTGCACTTGAGCACATTGAACCATCCACCTTTGTTGTTGAATACCGTGGGATTCTCTCTCAAAGTAAACATGTTAAAGATGTTCAAGGCAACTACTTGTTTGACTTCACATGGAATGGAACACGTTATTGGTAAGCTGGCTGTTTCTTTTTTGGTTTATTTATTTTTGGTTCATATTCAGAGCAAACTAGTTGCATGTCATTCTAATAAAAACAGTTATAATTATGATTTATTATTATTACTATTATTATTACAATATAGGGCTGCACGATTTGGGGAAAATGTCATTCTGATTATTGAGGTCAATATTGCAATTGGAATATGCGATTGCGATATAATAAACAAATGGTTTCATGAGTCAACTTGCTTGGTTCTAAAGCAAAATGCACACACAGATTAGTGATAATTCTGAAATGTGTATTTCTCAACTCAAACTAGCAACAACAACTAAATGATTGATAACATCTAAGCCATTGATGTCTGGATAAAAATTAATCCACCCCCATTTAAAACATTAATTATAGCCATCCAACATTACAGTGATTCCATCATTACAATTGAAAGCTATAATTTTTTTAAAAACATTTATTAGACGTCAAAAAATATAACAGCTTTTAATTTAAGTGAACTTCAAATAATCCTCACATAAACCCATTATAAATGACATGTCATATTTACCTGTGCCCTTCCTGTCTAACAGGTATGCAGAAATTTAATAAAGTTATCAAACAGTCTGCGACTCTGCGCTGCATAAATAATAAATAGACTAATCCTTATTAAAGCTACATAAGTTCTTTAGTCAAGAGCAGTGAGTAATTTTCTCTGTCCCCTTTGTTCTGTGATTAACTTTACTGACAGAAAGCTTTGGCTGCTGGCCCTTTAAGAGCAGCCGCTGCTGACAGAGACACGGATCTCACATGCGCCTCATCCTCTCACAACTCTATACGTCCATCATAAGACTGCTCTTATGTTATGAAGATACTCGACAAACGACATTTTGGCATAATTGTGTGTGTTGTTGTTCGTTCAAGCGCGAAAGAGAACTGTATTCTGGCGCGTCTTTCTGTGAGTCACAGTCGGACATTCAGCGCGCTCTCTTTTGACTTGTCTCGCATGAATGGTTTTAAGCAATCGCATGAGAGCATTATCATGTAACACTAGCCAAAGGATGACAAATAATAACAGATGCTGCGTTAATTGCGTTAACAGCCCATTGTTTATTTTACATAAAATCGCAGCATTTTGCGCCATATAATCGCACAGGCTTGACATCGCGATTGCGATTGCGATAAGATTAATCGTGCCGCACTATTACAATAGCAGATTTGCTAGGGTTCTCATAACATTAGGAACTTATTAGTTAGTGATAATCAATAACATGGTTATTGTTCAACTGGGGTATTATTTTTTTACCTTAAGTGGATCATCTGACCTATTAAATTCTTAGGAAGTCAAGTTAACTTTCACAATGTGTATTTGAATATAGGTTAAATAGGCCAAGGTTAGCCTAACCCAAATGTTCAGTTAGAACCGTATGTTTCAGTGTGTGTCTATGTTTTAAGTTTCTTACTGCACTATTTTTATCACAGCATAGATGCAACAAAAGAGGACGGTGGAGGAATGATGATGACAAAAATCCAAATTGCAAAGTCAAGACAATCATTGTTGACGGAAGGCCACACCTGTGTCTGTTTAGTATAAGACATATCTTTCCAGATGAGGAGGTCACATACAACTATGGGGATTCCTCTTGGCCTTCGCGTTTAAGGGTGAGTCTCTTAAAGACTTTATCACTGAAAGTCAACCATGTTCTGTATTTCATGAATGTTAGTTTTTTATATGATGCAGATTATTAAAAAAAATTCTGCACGTCTGCTTTGTGCATGACGGAGCCATGAAAGGGACACTAGATATTTAGTCTTTGGTTGATACTAGAATTAGTTGCGGTGACCGATTGGCAAGCATCCTTGCCTCAGTGTTGTACCTGTCTTTCTCATAATTACAGGAATTGTGTGACGAGACATCAGTGGCTGTGACTGAATGCAGTGTGAATCCTTCCTCATCAGTGAAAGAGAAAGTAAGTGAGCGCATGTTCCTTCATTGTTTTCTTCTCTTTGACACAGGCAATGTTAAGTGTAGGATGGTTGGGCATCATGCTAGACTGGTTGACGTGGACTGTCGTCTTAAAGACGCTGTTGTGACGTCTCAAATTCGAGTAAAATGTACATTGCTCGGTTCATTCATTTTCATAACTCGTGCGTTGGGGGATGGGCATGACACTGACCTGAAATATAAGGACAGTTCTCCACTACGAGGACCATCATGTCAGGGTTAGGGTTTGTGGAAAAGATGTTGCTTTGGGTACAGTTGGTACTCAAGAATAATACTTTTACCGCCGCCGCCCCCGCGGCGGTAAAATTCGGATGTGTATTTGCTGCCTTTTACCGCTAAGAGGCGCTACAATCAAGGTGTCAGTTTATTCTCTCTATTGCGTAATCTACCGCCGCGCCGCGACTCATTCAGAGCGATTGAAAGCTGGTAACAGATGAATTCAAGTGAAACATTGTAGTTAAACGAATTCATAATCACAATACTGAAATTAAATTGAATAAATAGTGAAAACATTACAACATAAAACATTGCAACAGAAATATATTAGGCTATCAATGAGGGTCTGGAAGAGCATAAGACGTAATTTAATAGCGTTCAGACGGTAGCTCAGTGGTTAACGCAACAACATGAGCCTCACGGAGCTTCAAGCGATCCGAGATCGAATCTCAATGTAGCCAACTCATCTCAATGTTGGCCGACTTCATTTATGTTTTACCGTTCTTGATGCTTAAATAGGTAACTGTTTATTAGCGAGTTCATTAACTGTTTATTTATTTAAAGTCAAGCGTTTTGTTTAATTATCAATGCCACATTAACGTAAATTTGCTACATTCCATGTCCGCTGCACGACAAAGCTGATGAGGGAAATGAAAATAAATAAAAAAAGAAAGCTGATCGTGTCAGAAAATGAAAATAATGAAGCTCGTCTTTCATCTGCTAAATTATTGTTTTGTGAATCATTCACGAAATTGAGTTGACTGACAGTGATACCTGGCCATAGCAACGGGAGAAATTTTTCAAAACAGATCCATACATTGAACAAATCAGAAAAGACTGATTTTGTTGACTTGACAGACTAACTAAATAGTATTACTTTCAATATAAAAACAAATGAAAATGTAAAAGAACACTACAATTAATTAAGTTTGAAACCCATCGCAAATTTTGAAGAATGTAAGAAACACAGAATCTTATTCTTGCAACATTTTAAATTTGTATTGTCAAAGGAATTTCAGCTAAATTAAACAATTAAAACAGTACAAAACGAAAATAGTCCAAAGCCACATAAATTAAGAACATGCGTTTTTCTTTGCCTGTCTCTCGCGCTGGATCTCTTTTTAGCAAGTTTATTTTGTCTCCCTCCCTCCCTCCAAAAAAAAAAAAAACTGTAACAAATTATTTAGCCTTTGTTGCTTCAAAGACAAAGCATGCCTTGTTGAATTCACCTTACAATAAAACGAGGTTGATCGCGAATTAAAGAGCTCTGTATCTGCTGTGGCATGAATGTGTTTAGTCAACAGTTAATGTTTAGATAATGCCAGATTGTTGACAATCATACACAGTGCTCAAACATTCTAAAACTTGAATTTTAGAATGTTGAAACAACTGGATTGAACACTTTAATTTAAATTTTGTGTGAAAACTTTAAATACAAAAAATAAACTACAATATTTATAATTTAATAAGATATAGGGCCTACATTTGGACACACGAGAGATTTATAAGAATTTAGCCTTTGCCTGCAGGCTGGCTATCCGACATCTCCATATGAAAGAGGAACATTAACACCTATTGTGCCGATAAAGCCACTGTCCCTCCAACCCCCCCACAGGCTCTCTGAGACTGACTTACAACAAAAAGAAGTCGCAATTCACACTTAAACCGCTATTCTAGCATTAGACTATTAAAGTGTTGATAATGAAGGAATTAAATAATGTAAGCTACATGTAGTGATATTTTTTGTCATGAAACTTTATTACTAAATATTTCATTTCAATAATTCATTCAAATTCAATAAGTTGTTCTTTTTTATTCAAATAAACCTCGAACCACAGTGCTTCGTTGTGCTGCTGTTAAACTAAATAACATTTATAGAATAATTATGAACTTAAATGAAACAATATAGCAACATTTCGACAAAAAATTATTTGATTTGCTTTTACATTTTAATTCAGGGCGATTTAGCCTACATTTAATTAGAGCGAGATTTTCCCCCTTGCCTTGTCCTTTCCTCGTTGGGAAGCGCTCACATCATAGCTAAACATGTTTGAGTAGATCATCTGTACCTCTCAGTTTCAGATGGATTACAAAATCAGATAACATTTATTAAATATTTAGACAATTAAAGGCTTTAGACATAGCCGATTTCTTATCGTGACTGAGCTGAGGCAAGTGGCTATCGGTTCATTTTTGTGACGCGCAGTTCCCGGAGACAGAGACGAGACGACAGCTAAAATGTTGTTAGCCTAATATGAATAGAAGTTTACAGTTTTGAACGATGTAGGCAAAAAATACGGAGTAGCCTATTAAGCTATTTTAGCTGTTATGAGAAAAATAAATCCAAATGAACGCGCCGCCGCGTTTGTCGAACTCTAATTCAACATGCCAGAATAAAACCCGACTTTAGAACAATAGCGCCACTCGGCGTGGTGTGCCAAAACACTTAATTATAAACTTCAATATTTCATTCAAAATAATCTCAAAACGCTTTGTGACCTTTTGGAAAAGCCGTGCATAGGGCCTACATTAAGGCCACTGGAACTAATGAACAACTGAAACGCTGGTTTTGATTTTATTGTTTGTCGTTTAAACGTGCCTGTTGCATATTTCTATTTTATATATTGTATATGGTATATTGGTGAAGTAGCCTATAACCTATAGGGAATCCCAAAAATTTATATAGGCTATAGCTATTTATAAATTACGATTGGTATTATTATACAGATGTAAAGTCATTCTGTTGGATACTATTTGTTCCAGTGTAAAATGGAAATGCTTGGCAATTTTATTTTATAAATATAAGCAAAAACTATATGGTGTAACAGAGTTTTAGAACTAGACAAATCTCTCTGCATTAATAATCGGATATAAAATGCATTAATAGGCTAATATAAAATTTACAAAAGTACCAAGTTTGTTCGGGATTTGAACCCGTGTCATCTAAATGATCGAACCGTAAGTTCTTCCACTCGGCCATGATTTTACTCTTTGTGAAATGACCAAACGTTTGTTTCTCCAGTGTGTTCGTTCACATGAGCGAGAAAACGTTTTATCGTTAGCATATTGTAGACCTTTTACAGTTTAAAAAAAGATGATATCTTATCTGTATGACCAAAAATTACGGAGTAGGCTAGCCTTTTAAGTTATTTTAGCTGTAATGAGAAAAAAATTAATTCAAGTGAAAGCGCCGCCGCGTTTGTCGAACTCTAGTTCAACATGCCAGAATAAAACCCAATTTTAGAACAATGCTTAGCGCCACTCGGTGTGCCAAAACACTTAATTATAAACAATCAATATTTCGTTCAAAAACATCTCAAAACGCTTTGTGACATTCTGAAAAGCCGTGAATGTATTAAGGCCACTGGAACCAGGATCGTAGCTGAAACGCGCTGCATGTTATCTCTCAATACAGGAGCAGAAGCGCCAGTTCAGATTGTATCGTTTGTTGTTTAAACGTGCGTGTTGCATATTTTTAAAAATATATAATATATGTGATATGGTCTATTGGTAAATTAGGCTATAGCATTGATTACTGTGGAGGGGGGAAATCCCCCACCAGCAAATCGCACCTTGTTACACAACCATGTTTTTAAAAACTCTTTCTGTAGCCTATATGGAACCCCATGAAGTTTTTTTTTCTATTTTTTTTAACATAACTGCTTTTGAAATTACGATTGGAATTATACAGATTGATATAAATTAAGTCAATCTGTTGGATAATATTTGTTCCTTTGTGTAAAATGGAATCGGTTCATTCATTTTCATAACTCGTGCGTTGGGGGATGGGCATGACACTGACCTGAAATATAAGGACAGTTCTCCACTACGAGGACCATCATGTCAGGGTTAGGGTTTGTGGAAAAGATGTTGCTTTGGGTATGTGTCGGCTGCTTCTTTATTGTGGGTAAGCTGTAGACCCAATATGCACTCTTTTCAATCTGGATATGCTTTGTGACTTTCAGTCACAGAGACGTAAACTGTTAAGGCCCATTCACACCACACTCTGGAATGAAAGTTGTGCTATGTTCAATATATGTTGATTTAATAAATAATTTTTGTTATAGTGCCACCATGAAGTTCACAGTGCTGTTATTTCCAGTTTGGATTCTTGTGAAGATTGCAGTGGACCTGTGTC
The DNA here is from genome assembly GCF_029890125.1 of Rhinichthys klamathensis goyatoka. Taxonomy (NCBI): domain Eukaryota; kingdom Metazoa; phylum Chordata; class Actinopteri; order Cypriniformes; family Leuciscidae; genus Rhinichthys; species Rhinichthys klamathensis. The sequence continues at coordinate 3,502,900 of NW_026606637.1, forward strand.
AAGTCGAAAATGGCTTGGCCTTACATGCAAATGTCAGTATCTGCATCATTGTTAGAAACCCAGTCATACTATTGAATGGTCGTGCAACACTCTCTCTCATTTTCCCCTGAGACGAGAGAAATCCGCTATTTACCCTTTTCACTTCCTCCTAAAATCGTCATTTTACGTCATTGTAGGAGGAAGTGTAAGAGGGGGGGATTTCTGTAAAGACTACAAGCTCTAGTTCCCACCCTTTCAAACCCGCCCATAGGGGGTTGGACCTAATGCGCTAAAGCCTAGTTCACACTACATGATTTTAAAACGTCGGGCTGAACTGTGCGGTTCACACTACATGACTTGCTCTCTGTGAAATCAGGAGTGTTCAAGTTGTTGAGCTGTTCACACCACACGACACAACGTGATTGATCCGCAACAGGAGGTAACGCACTACACGAGTTGACAACAACTCTGTCACCCAACGATTCAATCTTGTCTACAAACCACGTTTTGTCACAAAAAATCACGCGATAAAACGAACCGGAAATGACGCGAAATATCACGCGCGCTAATACCCAGCGAAGAAGACGAAAACCCATGCCTTGCTCTGATTGGAGCAACCCATGCCTTGCTCTGATTGGAGCAACCCATGCCTTGCTCTGATTGGAGCAACCCATGCCTTGCTCTGATTGGAGCAACCCATGCCTTGCTCTGATTGGCTGTAGCTAATGACATCACTGAGGTTGAGTCGGGCGACAGCTCTGGATATCTAGCATGCTAAATATTTTTCTGGGCTCGGCGACGCGTCTGCGAGGCGTCAGCGAGCGTCTTTGATGCGTTGTTGGCTCTTTCATACTAACAGATTGGCGAGCGTCCATCGTCCGCTAATCCCCCGCGATTTGCACGCGATAACACCCTGACCTGTCGGCGAGCTCAACGATTTGCAAATCGGGCTTAAATCGGGCTTATAATCCTGTAGTGTGAACTAGGCTTAACAGACACATCACAGATCAGTGCCGTGCGTTTGATTTCACCGGCAGAAACTTTTTCATTCCAGCGGTGCCAATTTCTACTGTACGATATCGAGATAAAAGCCGGAAGGAGGAAACTTTCACGGTGAAACTAAGTCGTAGCTTTCCTTGCTGTGCTGTGGATCGTTAATCGAAACCTAGAGGACTATGGGCGCGCGCGCCGCTGTGTGAGAAATAAATAAATAAAAGTGGAACGCAGTGTGTGTGTTAAGCTCACCCTACGGTTTTGATATTTGCACTAATAAAGTGTGTAAACATTCGCTCGTTATGGATGAACAAGACAGTGAAAAACGGACGGTAAAAATGACTGAGAAAGCTGTGGAAGAACACAAGTCCAGACAACTTCATGCACGCAGGTATAAGCTATCTCAGCTAACGAGCATGATAAAGCAAATAATTAGTTCGCAAAGTAACTCTTCACTAGAAATTGTGTGAAATGATTTCCAGGCGGTAGGTAGTGGGAGTGGCCTGCGGAGCTGAGCATTGCAATGCATTATGGGGATTGTTGTCTACAATCCACAAGCACTAAAAAGTCATTTTCTGCCTTTTATCGGCCAAGAAGGACCCAAATTAGAAATGTATGCTACTATTCTACTACATATATGACCCACTTTCAATACATATTCATGTCTCAACCGGTGGAATTACCCTTTAAACAGAAAAAAGAAGAAAAAAAACACCATTATTAACCAGTTAATGGTCATTTCAAGTAATCGTTTCTGGTTTTTCCCCAGTTTTTGTTTTCATTCTTTGAACTGGTTCAGAGCCCTCATATTTACATAATAATAATAATAATAATAATTATATATATATTATATATACCTGTTTGCTGTGTAGAGAAGATGAATAGTGTGTTGCTTTTTTTCCCTTAGAAAAAACAAAAATGGGCCTGGGTGAGGCTGACAGCTCCACAGGTATGTGTATGCGCATATATTTTAGATATTTATTTGAGAAAAAGGATACATGTTGATTTTATTTTTTATCTTCCACAGTAATTCAGTGTAAAGTGGTCCTTTTCATGTTACACAGGACCAGAGACTAGTTTTCCCTGTGTGCTTATCTGCTGATATTTCACATGGTCCGAAACTGTTTGGATCGTAGGGCTGGAATACATTTTAATTCTTGCTTTTTACCCCTCAGGAAAAAGCCAAATGAATCAGGATGAAACTGAGAACTCCATAGGTATTTAAACATTTGGGTATATTAAAGTTATTCCATGTATATACATATAGGTGTATAGGTATACATATGTGTATGTATATGTTTGTTTGTTTGTTTGTTTGTTTGTTTTACAGGGACCAAATTGAGGAGAATTGCGAAAAGGCCATGGAGCCCAAATGAAGTGAATGCTGTCATGAAACATTTCAGAGTCCATATTTCTAAGGGACACCTTGCAACAAAGGCAGAGTGTGAGCAGTGCAAGACTGCAGAGGACCCTGTTCTGAGAGAAAGAATGGCCCAAAATATAAGGGATTTCGTGAGGAACCGAGGTTTGATGTTGAAAAAGAAATCTTCTTAGAGTTCTTCGAGAGATCAGTGTCGCCTTCCATTAAAGGTTGTATCAGCGATTTCAGGCCCAAAAAAGGCCCAAATATAAATGATCACATTCATCTAATTTTTCCTAACGATCCGCTAGCTGCCCGCTCCATAAGCATGCCGTCCAAAAACCGTGTCTCTGTAGGCAGCCTAGGCTCTGAGATCTGCACACAAAAGGTGGGGGTGTTGTGGTTTGAGATTTTGCGGTGATTGGTTGGAACTGTCGGTGATTGGTTGGAACACTGTTTATTTTGGTTTTGAGTGGTTGGTGAAACCCATTGTTTTTGTGTGCAGATCTCAGAGCCTAGGCTGCCTACAGAGATGCGTTTTTTGGACGGCATGCTTATGGAGCGGGCAGCTAGTGGATCGTTAGGAAAAATTAGATGAATGTGATCATTTATATTTGGGCCTGAAATCGCTGATACAACCTTTAATGTCTGTGGGTTTTGTTCTCTAAAGTGTTGTTGGGCCAGAAGAGTGTTCAAGACATCCTTTTATTTACTTTTATTAAAACACTGTTTTGAAAGAAATGTACAAATACATGCATTTACTGGAAGGCAATTTAATTTGGTTTTATTTCCAGTGTGTTGCTGCGGTCATTTTGAGGCACACTCCCTCATGCACTTTAGTCCCATAATGGTTAGAGATGCGCCAATTACAATTTTCTAGGCCGATTCCGATTTTTCCGAGTTTGACCTGCCGATACCGATTTTAGCCGATTCCGATTTCATTTTTTCTAACCACTTTACAGCACACACAAATATTTATTTTCTATTTTTTTATTTTTATAAAACACCATATACTTCTACCCAAACTGAATAATAAAAACAAGTTTAAATGGGTGAATTTTCTATAAATATTTTTGAGTCTTCTTCATTTTCTTTTCTGACATAGCCTACTCCAGTTCTTGTTAAAACACACTAGACATGCAAATTCTGTGCATTTTGGGCACTTTTTGTGTGAAATCATATTTATTTTGCCCATCAAAAAAAGTGTGCTTTCACTTTAATTGAGTGTGAGCAGCGCAGCAAAAATAGACTCTGTGCCGAAACCGCTTCACTGCTGCTCACGCGACGCTCCTGCTTGACGCTCTGCTCCCGCTCCCAGTGTGATGCATTCACTGGTTAACATGCACGCCGAAAAAAATACACGCCTCTCACGCTTGCGGTGTGAAACGGACGTAATTCACGAGGTTTTCTACATGTGCGTTCCGTGTGCACGTGTGATGCTGATGTTAATCATGCGGCGCCCGAGTGCGTTTGACCGGTATAAAATCGGCATATGTCAGACTGACCGGCCGATCACGTGAAAATCGCCCAATTCCGGTCCCAAGCCGATCAATCTGTGCATCTCTAATAATGGCCTTATTAGATCTCAGTTGTTGAGCCTTTTTTTACCATTTGCAAAATAAAAATTGCCCTTTCAGTTTAATTTTGTTAGTTTTTATTGGCTGTCTAGTTGCATTTCTTCATCTAATTGCCCTTTAACTAGTCTTCTATGAAGTGTAAAACTTGCTGATTTTTGATCACTGAATTTTCTCCAACCAGGTTCATTTTGCACCACATGTGTATATGTTGGTTGATATAGCAACAGCACATTGTAGCACTATTTCCTTAGGTGTGCGTATTACTTTTACAGGTTTAGTGGCAGCAAAAAGATGCACAATAATTTGTGAATTCACTCTTTAATGTAGAATAGTTGATTTGGTTTAGTATGGTTAACTCTAATACAGGTACTCCTGCTATGTGTGGAGTTAATAGTGATGTCCATTTAAACCCAGTTTGTCCTCATAATCAAGGGTTAGTTAGGTGTTTGTGTGTGTTTGAGAGTGTGTGAGTGAGGTCCAGTTAAACCCAGTTTGTCCTCCATAATCAAGGGTTAGTTAGGTGTTTGTGTGTGTTTGAGAGTGTGTGTGAGTGAGGTCCAGTTAAACCCAAAATGTCCTCATAATCAAGGGTTAGTTAGGTGTTTGAGAGTGTGTGTTTGAGTGAGGTCCAGTTAAACCCAAAATGTCCTCATAATCCAGGGTTAGTTAGGTGTTTGTGTGTGTTTGAGAGTGTGTGTGAGTGAGGTCCAGTTAAACCCAAAATGTCCTCATAATCAAGGGTTAGTTAGGTGTTTGTGTGTGTTTGAGAGTGTGTGTGAGTGAGGTCCAGTTAAACCCAAAATGTCCTCATAATCCAGGGTTAGTTAGGTGTTTGTGTGTGTTTGAGAGTGTGTGTGAGTGAGGTCCAGTTAAACCCAAAATGTCCTCATAATCAAGGGTTAGTTAGGTGTTTGTGTGTGTTTGAGAGTGTGTGTGAGTGAGGTCCAGTTAAACCCAAAATGTCCTCATAATCAAGGGTTAGTTAGGTGTTTGTGTGTGTTTGAGAGTGTGTGTGAGTGAGGTCCAGTTAAACCCAAAATGTCCTCATAATCAAGGGTTAGTTAGGTGTTTGTGTGTGTTTGAGAGTGTGTGTGAGTGAGGTCCAGTTAAACCCAAAATGTCCTCATAATCAAGGGTTAGTTAGGGTTGTGTGTGTTTGAGAGTGTGTGTGAGTGAGGTCCAGTTAAACCCAAAATGTCCTCATAATCAAGGGTTAGTTAGGTGTTTGTGTGTGTTTGAGAGTGTGTGTGAGTGAGGTCCAGTTAAACCCAAAATGTCCTCATAATCAAGGGTTAGTTAGGTGTTTGTGTGTGTTTGAGAGTGTGTGTGTGTGAGTGAGGTCCAGTTAAACCCAAAATGTCCTCATAATCCAGGGTTAGTTAGGGTTGTGTGTGTTTGAGAGTGTGTGTGAGTGAGGTCCAGTTAAACCCAAAATGTCCCCATAATCAAGGGTTTGGTAGGGTTGTGTGTGTGTGTATGCATGATTCATATGGTTACTGATGTCCAGTTAAACCCAAATGGTCAGGAATGTTCATTTAGATACTAATAACAAGTCTTGAACAATCTTCTCTTTTTACATTAAAGGTGCCCTTGAATGTTTTGTATTATTATTTTATAATGTTTCCTGGGTTACCCTTATAATGTTAGTATGTTTTTTTTAGATAAAAAATAATCATAATTTAGAAATAAATGGCATTTTTCCTAGCCTGCTTTTAGCCTCTGATTTGAACGCTCTGTTTGAAGGGGCGTGTCTCTGTTGGATTCAGTGTAACCGCGGCCACTGCTGTGATTGGCTGTGGGATTCAGTGTAACCGCGGCCACTGCTGTGATTGGCTGCTGTGGGATTCAGTGTAACCGCGGCCACTGCTGTGATTGGCTGCTGTGGGATTCAGTGTAACCGCGGCCACTGCTGTGATTGGCTGTGGGATTCAGTGTAACCGCGGCCACTGCTGTGATTGGCTGTGGGATTCAGTGTAACCGCGGCCACTGCTGTGATTGGCTGTGGGATTCAGTGTAACCGCGGCCACTGCTGTGATTGGCTGTGGGATTCAGTGTAACCGCGGCCACTGCTGTGATTGGCTGCTGTGGGATTCAGTGTAACCGCGGCCACTGCTGTGATTGGCTGTGGGATTCAGTGTAACCGCGGCCACTGCTGTGATTGGCTGTGGGATTCAGTGTAACCGCGGCCACTGCTGTGATTGGCTGCTGTGGGATTCAGTGTAACCGCGGCCACTGCTGTGATTGGCTGCTGTGGGATTCAGTGTAACCGCGGCCACTGCTGTGATTGGCTGACATGCTTGCATATGAAATAGCAACGCATTACATGTGAAACTCTCTCCCGAATACTTTTACTACTGCTATTATACGTTTTTACTATAACAGCTATCGAGATTAACGAATCGTGAGATGTTTTTAAAGTATTTAGATCTATTCCCATCACATAAAATGTTGCCGTGATGAGCATTGAGCAGATGACTGTGTGTTGATCGCGAGAATGAAGATCTTATCATTGCAAAGCAGTTCCTGCACTCTCTCTAATGCTTTCACCAATGCAAACATGATGATGTAAATACAGTAAGAGCTTCGTTGTGCAGTGTAACGTGCTTCATTGATTTCATAACGAGTTTGGCAAGTGTCCAGATAAACTCACGCTGTGTGGAAAGAGTGTTCTTTGATCGCTTTCTGTATATAATTTGTTCACAATTTAAAAACGATTATTTTCATCCTACTAAAAGAAACGATGTGAAGCTGATATTTTAGTCACTGGCTTGACTTACTGATGCATAAACAGTATTGAACGATTTTGAGAGAAAGATTACCTGTCTGAACTTGAACAATTACACATCAGAAAGTGTTGCTTGGTAGCTCGATCCGAGGCCAGCTCTGTATTGGCCCAAGTTGAGGAAACAGTCGGTGAAATGTTTGGAAATTTCCAGACAAAATAAAATTAACCCATTGTTTCTTCAGAGGCTCAGATGAAGGAACTAAAAAATACTTTTGTGTTCATGTGTTTACCACACTGAGCAACTGCCATGCTTCGGCTGCGCAGTTCCGCCTGGCATTGAGGGCTGGCATTATGCAAATATTTGGAGGCGTACATATTAATGATCCCGACTATTGCGTCACAGTCGGTATTGTGTGGAGAACCGACCGTTTTTCAGGGGTGTTTTTCATAAACGTGAATTAAATGAGAACGCGAAAACAGTCCAGTTTGAGATTCACTCTATGTCATGTCCATGCACTGAACTCTTGTTATTTGACTATACCAAGGTAAATTCAATTTTGAATTATAGGTCACCTTTAACAAAACCCAAACCCAATCAACTGGAAATATTTAGCTTTATTCAAAACTATCTTTAGACAAAACTTCTTAATCTAATGAATAAATTAAGACTGACATTCAAGGTTCAATTATGAAAAATATTTGTGGGTGAATGCATTTGTCAGTGATGGTTAAATAGTAAACTCTCCTTTTGGTTTTTTAATTTCTTAATTTTTAAAGCTAAAATATTTCCGTATTTCACTTTCCTTCTTCTCTCTTTGCTCTTCACTCACTTCACACCTGCTAAATCTCACATTACAAACTCAGGTTAGTTTTCTGAAATCTCTCTTAAAGTTTAAGCCAGGTTGAACAATTGCTGATAATTTCTTGTTTTGTTTTTCTATATGCTGGTATTGAAACAAACTTAAGTGATGCGGCACTCTCATGGGTAAAGTTAGTCCAGGTTATACCAGGTTAGTCCTCATAATTAAGGGTTAGGTGTGTGTGTGTATGTGTGAGATGTCCAGATAAACCAGGGTTGTCCTCATAATTAAGGGTCAGGTGTGTGTGTGTGTATGTATGTGAGTGATGTCCAGATAAACCAGGGTAGTCCTCATAAATCATAATTAAATCAGGAAACGCCCACTCCTGCCCTGTCCTTACAGTGCTTTAGTTTGTCAGGTCTTCATATTACCAGACTGTTTCATTAGAATTAAATTCTGAGCAGTCAGCTTTTTACCCCATGCCATAAGGAGCAGTTTAATATTTATTATTAATCTCTATGACAAAGGGAAAGGTGGGTCCCCATAAACCAGGATGGAACTTTTTAGGGGAAAAAGTCTTTATAAACCACCCGTACCAGTATGTGTGTGTGTGTGTGTGTGTGTGTGTGTGTGTGTGTGTGTGTGTGTGAGGAACTGTTTCTACCTCTTGTGAGCAGGAACAGCTGAAGTAGAACAATCTTCAAAGAGGAAGTGCTGAGAGGTAGTTGTAATTGTTATCAGTGATTCCTCTCTCTCTCTCTCTCTCTCTCTCTCTCTCTCTCTCTCTCTCTCTCTCTCCATCCTGAGATGATGATACTCAGATGGGTCTTATCTGCATCACATGGTCTAAATGAGTTAACTAGATAGAAATCAAGCATTCTCTGCATTCGCAACAGTATGCCAGTGGAATACTGATGATTCTTTTTTTTTGGTTGATTCATTTATTTGAGTTTTTAAAGGCTATAATGTTTCCTCTTTAAGATTCTGTGGATGTTTCCAGAATGTTAAATCCTGCGAGACGTCTGTGAGGGTCACAGCGAGGGCAGCTTTAGTCTCCTGTAACAAGGAATGAAAATAAGCCGCTGTGCAGGGGAAAGGTGTTTATAAAGTTTTAGATTGCACTGGAAAGCAGAAGGGAGGCAGGGAGTGAGATGGAGAGCGTCATTTTAGCAAGTAGCCTATATGGTGTGAGGCTGTATGAACACGGCTAATCTGGTCAGCTTCAAATTACAGGACAATAACCTTGCTGACAGCTGCTGGATGTACAGCTGGGCACACTTAACTGAGAATGACCCATGTTTGGTAACAGGTTGGACGATAAAACAACATCACAGATTGTGTTTTCTGATGACGAAGTCTATGGGAATCTGAATTTTCATAGTATGTGCTTCCATCACTTAATACTGATTAATGAACAGGATACTACTGAACTTGTTCACGTTATTTCATACATTTATTTCGTGCAGGAAAAAGTAAATAAAATAAAATATAATAAATTATAATTTAAAAAAAATCTAATCTAATAAAATAAAATACTACTAAAAAAAATAATAATAATAATACAAATAAAAAAAATAAATTTTAAAATAAAATAAATATATCGGACAATTTGTATGCTCCCATTTATCACCATTAAATTCAAATTGGTTATATACTTTATGGTTATGTATATATATATACAGTGGGGAGAACAAGTATTTGATACACTGCCGATTTTGCAGGTTTTCCCACTTACAAAGCAAGTAGAAGTCTGTCATTTTTATCATAGGTACTTTTCAACTGTGAGTGACAAAAATCCAGAAAATCACATTGTATGATATTTAAGTAATTCATTTGCATTTTATTGCATGACATAAGTATTTGATCACCTACCAACCAGTAAGAATTCCGGCTCTCTCAGACCTGTTAGTTTCTCTTTAAGAAGCCCTCCTGTTCTTCACTCATTACCTGTATTAACTGCACCTGTTTGAACCCGTTACCTGTATAAAAGACACCTGTCCACACACTCACCATCAAATAGACTTCAACCTCTTCACGATAGGGGATTATCATGCTGATACGTAGTACTTCCGCATTCAGTGATCTTTGTGCACTGCCACTTCCGTTGAATCACCGATCACTCTGGCGAACTGATGACGGACTACACTAAGTTTATTTATACGGCATCCCTGGTAAATTAGTCTGATTCACTAAAGTGCCGGCTACAAACAAACGTGCTACCTTGTTTTATTTTAAAGTTTGGACCTTAATCCCGGCGAACCGCTTTAATCCACTTCTTCCTTATACTCAATTCAGTCGGGAATCCATGAGAACTTAAGTAGGGTTAGCGTTGTTGGTTAGATTTACAAAGTGGAACAGAGCAGTGACATCTAGCCTTCGTTTCAGCCATTGTTGAACTGCGTCGGAAGTGGACATGCACAAAGTTGACAAATCCCGCCCATGAAACCCGGAAGCGTGATAATCCCCTATGGCCAAGACCAGAGAGCTGTGTAAGGACATCAGGGATAAAATTGTAGACCTGCACAAGGCTGGGATGGGCTACAGGACAATAGGCAAGCAGCTTGGTGAGAAGGCAACAACAGTTGGCGCAATCATTAGAAAATGGAAGAAGTTCAAGATGACGGTCAATCTCCCTCGGTCTGGGGCTCCATGCAAGATCTCACCTCGTCCCATCAATGATCATGAGGAAGGTGAGGGATCAGCCCAGAACTACTCGGACCTGGTCAATGACCTGAAGAGAGCTGGGACCACAGTCTCAAAGAAAACCATTAGTAACACACTTCGCCGTCATGGATTAAAATCCTGCAGCGCACAAAAGGTCCCCCTGCTCAAGCCAGCGCATGTCCAGGCCCGTCTGAAGTTTGCCAATGACCATCTGGATGATCCAGAGGAGGAATGGGAGAAGGTCATGTGGTCTGATGAGACAAAAATAGAGCTTTTTGGTCTAAACTCCACTCGCAGTGTTTGGAGGAAGAAGGATGAGAACAAACCCATGAACACCATCCCAACCGTGAAGCATGGAGGTGGAAACATTATTCTTTGGGGATGCTTTTCTGCAAAGGGGAAATGATGACTGCACCGTATTGAGGGGAGGATGGATAGGGCCATGTATCGCGAGATCTTGGCCAACAACCTCCTTCCCTCAGTAAATCTTCCAGCATGACAACGACCCGAAACACACAGCCAGGGCAACTAAGGAGTGGCTCCGTAAGAAGCATCTCAAGGTCCTGGAGTGGCCTAGCCAGTCTCCAGACCTGAACCCAATAGAAAATCTTTGGAGGGAGCTGAAAGTCCGTATTGCCCAGCGACAGTCCCGAAACCTGAAGGATCTGGAGAAGGTCTGTATGGAGGAGTGGGCCAAAATCCCTGCTGCAGTGTGTGCAAACCTGGTCAAGAACTACAGGAAACGTATGATCTCTGTAATTGCAAAGGTCTGCTTTTCTGATGTATCAAATACTTATGTCATACAATAAAATGCATATTAATTACTTGAAGAGTACCTATGATAAAGTACCTATGACTTCTACATGCTTTGTAAGTGGGAAAACCTGCTAAATCGGCAGTGTATCAAATACTTGTTCTCCCCACTGTATGTATATACAGTATATATATATATATATATTTTTTTTTTTACATGCTTCATGCAGTTTGTAAAAAATATTGGTCAGGTTATACTGACATTTTCCTTTATATAATGTGGGATTTACATTTAACAAAGCACACCAAAACTGAGCGATACTGCAGTTATCCCTCAAATTATAGTATATCATTTATATAAAGTCTATAAGTTTCAAATTTACCATTATGGGGTTGAATTAAAGTAGCACTTAACGGTTAGTAACAACAATTAATATATAAACTAACAATTTTCTAACAAATTGCAAGTTTATTTGTCTTTGTTCAACCCTGTTATGCTCTGACATTTCCTCCTTTAATAATAAGATAAATGTTATTGGATATTATATAATGTGTAATTGACATTTTACAAAGCAAACCAAAACTGAGTGACACTGCAGTTATCAATCAAATTATAAGCATATATTTTCCTTAATTTCCTTAACATTAAGTTTCCTTAACTTAATGTGATGGGGTTGAACTACAGTAGCACATAAAGGTTAGTAACTAAATAATAATAAAAAAGTATTTTAGAAATTCTTAATTTGTCTTTGTTCAACCCTGTTGTGCTTTGACATTTTCCCTTTTAAAAATAAGAGAAATGTTAATGGATATAATTATATATAATAATAAACAGAGCAATTCAAAGAGGGTCCTAAATTCCCTAAATGTCTTTATTAAAATTAAATAAGAAAAAAAAAATTCTCTACATAGATTATTCAGACTTTATTTTATTTTAAGATCTGTGCCTTAAGTGATGATTGGAATGGACAGTATTTAGAAACCTAACAAAGAGGCTGAAAAACTTTTTTTAATAAAGTGTACAGGTCAAAATCTTTTATAACATAAACAGCAAATATTTCAAGTTCAGACTCTTTTATAGGCCTACAATAATTCAGAAAAGGTAAATGTCATCAAACAAACACACTACAAATATAAGTCCGGTCCGTGAGCTTGTGTTGAGATTGATGCGGAAAACAAATTTTGCCCTTAGAACATAAAAATAGGGCAGGAAAGAACAGTTGGCATTTTTCAGTCCATTGCAAAGAGTTACAAATTTTTAAATGCATTTCCCCATCCTGTTGTTCTCAAACTGGCACGGTTGTTCTGTTGGAGGACCTCTGCAGCTGAACGCTCTTCTAGTTGGGTTTGGTCAGGAGCTGAGAGGAGAACTCATACAGATCTTTATTGATCTTCTTCAGGGTCCTCATCTCCTCCTCTAGTTCAGACACTCGTACCTTAGTGTTCTCCCCATCACCAAACATGCTCTGGCAGCACCACACAGAGAGAGACAGAGAGAGAGAGAGAGAGAGAGAGAGAGAGAGAGAGAGAGAGAGAGAGAGAGAGAGAGAGAGAGAGAGAGAGAGAGAGAGAGAGAGAGAGAGAGAGAGAGAGAGAGAGAGAGAGAGAGAGAGAGAGAGAGAGAGAGAGAGAGAGAGAGAGAGAGAGAGAGAGAGAGAGAGAAAACAGAGTTATCATGACATATCTTTTTGACAGACTGAGCTCCAACACTTTTTTTTTTTTTAACAATGACTTTTCATGACTTGTACATGACCTTTCTAGCCGTTCACAATTACAGAAGAAGGATTTTGATAGATTATTTTGTTAGCGACTGTTGGGGCGGACATTCATTTGTATGTGAGGCACTAATCCTCAGAATGAATAGGTTTAAACAAACATATTATTGTTCAAATGTCTCCAATAGCACACTCAGCAGACAAATTGATGTTATCACGGTGGGGTATAGGCAAGTTTGACTGTAAAATATCACTCAAGCATCATTTTAGGGCAGAATTTTAGAGCAAAATTAGGTAATTTTGTTGTGTTGTGTTGGTGACTGCAATAACCACAACTCATTATTGCGCGGTGTGTTTGGGATCATAATCATGTTGGAAAATACACATTTGATCTCCAAACATTTCTTCCATACATTGTGTTCAGAAGGATTCCCAATTATTGGTCCATTTCAAGTGCCAAATTCATGTCTGATTATTTTTTTATGTGGCAAGTAGCTGTGTAATAAGCAGGATAATAAATCCAGAAGGTTGTTATCGCAGAATAAACCCCTTCAGGGTGATGCAAGACCCCTCTGCTTCGCGTCAGGGTCCCGATCTCCCTGTCTGGGCTTATTCTACGATAACAACCTGCTGAATGTACATTATCCCTTACGTATTGGACTGCAGAACACGGCTCCAATCTTCCACACTACACTCCTTATGCTCTATGGCAAAGGCAAGTTGTTTTTTTGCACAACCTCTCAATCCAGCCTTTTGGTTTTTTTTGCTTAAAGTTCAAGATGAAATTGGAGGTTTCGTCCAGGTCTTTAGAAGCTGTTTTGAGGTGGTTCCAACATTTTCATCTTCCTGTCAAAATGCTGACTAGTGTTCCTTGACCAGCCACAGCACTTTACATTCTGCATGGTAGTGCTCTGTCGGCGCTTCAAAATAATTATGTGGACATCATGACCATTCACATCCAGCACATGAGCAATATCTAAAACCGATTGACCATATTTAGTCTTTTTTTTTTTTTTATAAATATCCTCCTTGGTTGCAGAGGACAGCTCCTTCCATCTGGCAATTTCCACACAAAAAAACCCAAAATAACATCTAATAATATAGCTAAATCACTATATGGCAGGTCTACCTAGTAATTTACTGAATTATAGGCTGGGAATAATAAGTGCCAGCTTAGTATGAACACTTGGCTGAAAATTACATCTTCACAATTTGGTATATTTTATTGCTTCATGACAAATGATACAACTGGAAAGTGGAACACGTACATTCGTTTTTCACTCCAGGCACAACTTCACAACATGCATACAAAATATATAAAACATATATAATAAAAAGTTAGAAGCAGCCAATTTTCCTTAGTCGGACATTCCTTTTGGACACTACTGTATATAATATAATATAATAATAGATCTTCGACTGTGAGTGCATTACAATAAACCGATTTGTGTTTGTTTTTAATATCTAGGTGAAGAGTTTTTTTTTTTTTTGTGGTTATCGACGAAATGTCACAGAAGTCAATTGCGCTTAACTTATATTGAACCCGAAACATTCCTTTAATCTAAAAGAGCTAAATCGCAAGCATATAACAAGCCAGAAGATGAACTGTGTGTAAATGAGGAGGTGAGCTTTTTTTCATGTCAAAAATAAAAACCCTGCACCTGGGTTTAGGATTCAAGTTCCATCATAGATTTTCGCTGAGGTCATCAAATCCCGTTTTAGAACATCCCTAATCTGGCGTAGAAAATATTGACATTCCCTTTGTGCTTGATTCCCCCGTGCAGGCGAGCGCCGAGTGACAGCGATGCACATTTCACCCAGATTAAGTGGGTGGGGGAGGGCTGGTGGGAGGTTAAAAAAAAAACACTCTTGCTCTCCAGTTATTTATTTATTTACATACATCTCCTGAATAAACAGCGGGCTCTGAGCTTGCCGGCGGGATCCAACTCCCTTTTGAGTGAGTGAAACTAATCCACTTAATGGTCCTGCCAGAGCCGGACTCAGTTTAAAAGCGTCAGGAGATCCATGAGGATGAGGAAACAACCTCTATGGTGACCTGAACGTGTTCATAGATGGATAATGGCAACAAACCCCAAAACACCCCTCAGTCCCTCCAGATGGACGGGACTGCGGGGACCATCTGGACTCACTGTACTTTGACATTTTAAAGAGCCTAAAATAATGTATTTGGACAGAGTTATGAGGAACGCAGCCTGTGCTTTGCTTGCAGCTCGCTGTAACTAATTCCCTAAACAACTGACGTTCAATAGGCCGAAAGTATGCCGAAACCCTCTTCTAATTAAGGGGGTGCATAAAAAAACAACAAGTTGACAGCAATTCAGTCTCACATTTTCAGTAGAATGAGGTACCAAAGACCCCACCTCTACTCTAAAGGCTTCCTTTTTATGAGTGTTGAGATCAATAAAAATAAACTCTAGGCTTTATGTGTTAATCAGTTCAGCTTCAAGCCCAGTCTGATCGTGTTCTCCTCCGCTGGCTGTCAAACAGCTCTTGACTACACTTTCAACATCCCATGGAGAGAGTCCGAACCCTCGGATAAGAGCGGCCCAGTGGAGCTGCTCTATCAGCAGTATAAATCAGACTCTGACAGAGGTGTGCAAGTGGCTCATTTCCTGTAGAAGGAAGTGAGTGAGATGCTCTATATAAAAGATTATAGTATTGAATCGATCACCTCTGTAAATCACAGCATGCTCCGGTCAAATATTTTGTATAATTGACTGTTGACGCATGCAACCCATTCCTAAATCTCTGCAGTTCCTTCTCACATAATGAATTAATTTCAAGTCATTATTCATTCATTTTACATTACATTACATTATATACAACAGTTCGTTCTGGTTCTCGATACTTACTGGCTGAGAGCCTTTTCTAGCCGTGCGATATTCTACCAGTATCACCACGGGAACAGTTTCATCATTTGTATCACTCCGCTTTGCAGGATTTCTCTCAAAGCGAGTGTCATGGCGGACGAGCAAACACCATTTTACAAAGAATGTTGTTGTTATTGTGTCACAGAATGTAGAGTTTTTTTAAGCTAGTTAGTTATTTAGACCTCAAATAAGCAACTTATATATGTATATATATAGCACCTATTTGAAAATGTGTTTAGAAGTTTTCAGAGATTGAGCTCCAGACCACCAGCGGCCGTTCAGCGCTCGTGTACCCGCAGAGAAAAGCTTTATCTTGGCTAGTCCTTCAGGAATTTGCCACTGGCTCTTATGTAGATAGTGTTTAAACACAAGGTATAATTAATTTTGTGCTTATCAAACGGGCAATCTTTGGTCTTATTAATCTATTACTCGTTTCAGAGCAAATCAATTTGGCTAAGGGCAAAGGTTTTTCATAACTTTATTTTTTAACTGAAATCATGTACTATTAACTAGCGCTGCTTCAAATAACATGCCATATTTGGTATTGGGAAAAGGTCTGTTAGTGATTGTGATTTCAACTTAAGCTACATTATTACAACATTTAGATGTCAGCAAAGACTCTTATATTTATATTTTATATATCCTCTAGATTGTTAAAAGGAAAAAAGACAAAATATATCGCTTTCCTCAGCGGACATTCAAAATGATTTTGTGATTATGAATATAAGATTGACCTGAAGAATAAGCTTCAATGAAGCCACTCAGCGTTCCTTCGTTGCTAGTTCTAAAGCGACGTTTTAGAATTAGTAATGGAGGCTTGTTAAACTGTTAAAGTGTCAACTTGAGATTTGAATCAGTGGCAGAAGGAAGTAGTTCTGCACAAAATAGGGTTTTTATTTATTTACAAACGTGTGCCCTCGAACTGTTGTATAAATGCAATATCACACTCGTAGCCATGAGATATGGCTCTATATCAGCATGGCTGTGTTTCACGTTTCTGCAATTAATGACTTTCTGGCATCCTTTGGCTGGCATTACAGTAGAGTTGTCAAAAAAACAACGGTACCAAGTCGGTACTGAAATTTAAACAAAGTGACGCTTTGAGCGCTGTTGAGTGGAATCGTAAACATGATCAGCACTTCAAAAACATGTAAATATACATCAATGTCGCTCTTCACCGAGCGCTTGCACAGACACAGACGGGAGTGTTTGAAAGCGGGCGTCTATCAGCGGACCGCTGCCGTTTTTTAAAACACTTTAAAACACTTCCGTGTGCTCTCAAACGCTCCCATGCGTTGATCATTGTAGCCAATCACAGACATATCCGATGAGCGCGTGAACACAATGGCCAATCAGAGGTGTTTACGATTCCGCTCAACGCGTCACAATTTAAAAATTTCAGTACCGACTTGGTACCGAAGTCGGTACTTTTTGACAACTCTACATTACAGTATATGATCTGGGCCCGCTCACCAACTTGTGACCTCAGATTGAACCCATACATATGTCAGCCAAGTTTGGTGGAAATATCTCATTCCATTTAAGAGTTTATATACATTTAAGTGAAATTTGCCGCAACCACTTTAAACGTTTTGTTTACCACTATGGTTTCGGACACCACTACAAATGGCTGTCCCATTGTATGGGACTGTATAGGGGGCGATTTCGGATTCAGACACAGTGATGGTTGCCTTAAAAAAAGAACCCTTATTATAGCGAATTAAATTGGAGCTAAATTAAAATAAAAAACATAAATTGCTAAACATTTAATTTAAGCAATGTTTTATCAAAATCCATAAAAAAAAAAAAAAGTAGTTCTGTTAATTACCCAGGATTGGCAAAATTATTAGCCATCTTAAAATGGCAATTATGGGTTGATTACTCTGCAAAGCCAAGCACTAGTCAACACTACTTGTGACGATTGCTCTGTCTCCTCTCTCTTCATGCGGATCATTACAAGAATCAAAGCCAACAGGCTATAAACTGTCTCCGCCTTGAAAGCCTTGCTTAAATTCAGCTCACAGCAATGAGTGAATGGTACGCTTCCCTGCTTACCTTGTCTGTGACGGCACACATCAGAGAGTAGAGCTCGTCTGCTTTCTCCAAATACGTCCCCTCCGGCTCCTGAGAGAGTGAAAAGACAAAGAGAAACACTTTAAACATCATCACAATAGTATGTTAGGCTACAACAATGATTGAGTGTGCCAATAAGGTATTTGCGTGTAGGCATTTCCCATGACGTAAGTGTCCTGAAGAGGCTGTGCCAACTGTGAGGGTCAGTTACAAACAAGGTCTAATCATGGCTGTCTCAAGGAGGCTGATCACTACTGACAGTGAGTAAGTGGCCGGGGGTTTGTGGAGAGCATGACGTTGTTCCAAGGGTCCAACGAGATTATTAAGGCTGACAATGAAAATCCTAGCAAGGTCAATCTCTTTTTAACAGCCCTTCTCAGATTCTGCCATCTAACTCTTCTGATTTACAGACCATCAGTGCATGTCTGCGGAAATTTACTATTCCTGCCTCGATGGATACAGTGAGTCTGCTGATTTCACAGGAAGATGAGTAAACCTGGTGCTGTATTTTGATTCTGCTCTCAATGGATTCCCACAACGCTCACAAATTTGAAATATTGTACTCCTAACATTGTAATGGTACATCATTTCTCAATGTGGAGGCTAGGTTGATTTTTTTAACGTTTACAATACTGATCAAACTTATGGGGCCAGTAGGGGTGTGACGGTTATTATATAACCGTTAGACCGACGGTTAGAGTTGAACACCGTCATTAGAACTCTATAACCGCCAAAACCGTGCTATTAAAATATTTTTTACAAACATTTTTTTATCATAGAGAATGCTTAAATACTAATATCAGCTTACGAGGCAAACGGAGGCGGAGTTGGTGCTTCGGAGGCTGCTAACTGGAGATGATTCGGGAGAGGACTGTGGCTGTGCCCCTTTACCGATCAGAGCGCGCGCTGACACGGAGTAAAGCCTTGTTTACTCGACGCGTCCGCACGAGTGCGAAGGTGCGCGTGGCAAAGATGACGCGTTGGGTGCGCAAGACCGGCAAGACCCCATTTCGCTTGGCTGTGTGCACGGCTTTTTTTGTAACAGCGCGCGCGACGCCGCATCCGAGGATGAACGACTTATGGTGTGTTCACACCGAACGCGAATTTAATTATTTGCGCGAGTAGATTACATACAAAGTCAATGCAAAGACGCGAATAGACGCATCATTCGCGCCGGGCGTTGCGAATGACGCGAATTGGGCGACGCGTTTGCCGCGAATGTCTTCCGCGCAAGTTGAAAAATTTGAACTCGAGCGAATGTTCAAGCGTCTAACTAAATGCGATAGACGCGTATTTGACGCTCTATTCGCGTTCGGTGTGAACACATCATTAAAGCCGAATCTGCCCGAGCATGTACGTCTCACTGCACCGGCACGCAGTTTGCGCGTCTAAATTGCAAGGTTCATCGTTAAGGTTTTGTTTGCTGTGTGTGATTCATTTAATGGAAAGCACATTCACTTCTAGTTGTCTTGCTGTTCATTTTAAATACACGTAGAGCGAGTAGCTAATCAGTGTCTGCTTGTTCAAACTAAGTTGTCCTATAACAGACGAACAGTTATTCAACTTTGGTGGAAATTATCCCGGAAATTTGCTGCATTTTTTTTTAATCAAAAGTAGTTAATGTACGTGGTTATACCAATATTAAGCAATAAAGAAATCAAGAAATATCAAGGTTAATATTACTGCATCATTTCCAACAAAGCTGTAGTTTTATTTAAAAGTGTAAAACAGTTATTGGTGTGTATGTGTATGTAGGATAAAATGTGAAATCAGTCGACAATTTTATTGCAAATATGTTCAAAATGTAATTTCCATTAACCAACATTTCCACCACAGAATGCTACTAAACACAAAACATCATTTGAGATGAGGGGGAAATGACACTGTGGTGGTTCATTGTTAGTGGACAAATTAAATAAACGTATCAGAGTCAGTGTGACAAGTGTGTTTTCTAAATGTCCAGGGGCCAAAAGTGCCCAAGAAACATCCAATCACATAAAAGGAAGTGAATTACAACTGAGTTCAAGTGCAACCAAAAAAGCCTCAGAATTCGCTATGAAAGCCAAGCGGTCAACCTCTGCAGAACCCCCAACAACAGCCTTTAGTCCACCACCATGATCTGCCTAATTCAGGTCCAAATAATAGATTTCCAATATTTATGAATAGTTAAGGGTAATAATAACAATCCATTGATCCTCAAGCTTAACTCCATTAGCACATAGCGGAGCAGACCTAAGCTCAACTGATGGCAACTGATCTGATGAAATCATTCTGCTTGACCTCCATCAGAATTTAGTCAGCCAGGCTGTTAATAGACACCCACACCCCACAGGTCACGATTATTTAGAGGGTCACATGGTTTAATTCATGAGTTTTGCAGGGTGCCCCCCCCCCACACACAGCAGGGTCGTTGTTTCCCCTTCCAAGTGGATAACGGAAACAATTCGGAAAGAGAAATTAATTTTCTCAGAGCAGGTTTAATTTACACGCTGTGTGGCACGCCAGTCACACCGAATGTGTGATGTTGGGCGCAGCCTCTGGGTCGCAGTTGGAACGTATTATTTTGGGTCGTGGTAGAAGTATTAATGCACTTATCAAAACATTTGTTTTAGGTTCCCTCTCGCTGTGCAGAGGTGAAAGAAGCGTGTTTTCCAGATAGGATGTGCTCTCCCAGAGGCTGGAAGATTAGCCGCTCGGTAAACAAGCTGAGGGGGGAGGGGAGGAAGAGGAAAACAGCAGATATCCAGAAAGAAGGAAAGATAAATAAAAAAAAAGGCAAAGGTTGGAGCCACAGAGCAGGTGGTGGGCAAATTTAAGACTTTGTATTAGCATTTCATTTATGTGTCTATAATTGATTTTGACATGGGAGGAATTACGTTCAGGTGCTAACAGCTGTAAACATTCATCATGTTTGAAAACTGCTGGTGGTGAGGAGACCAATCCATATGTGCAACTTGCTTTAAACATCTTTGACCCAATCATTTCACCCACACGCAGCTGTTACACCTTACAGTATATGAGTGTCAGTGGAACTAAACCATCTGATCTAAAGAAAAAGAGCATCCACTTACACTTTTGAGGATGGTGGATGACACTGAATATCCTTGATTGATTAACAATGTTTTTGTTGCCAATTTTTATTTTTTGTATTTGCATTTACATTTAGTAGATGTATTTAAAGTGAGTCTTCTAAAGAGTGTGTCATTAGGCTAGCATTGAACTCTTTTGAAAAGAAATAGGAAATAGAAAAGGACTAAGTTGGATTCATTGGTTGTTGATTGGATGAAGTCGGTCCTGCTGTATGAAAGGAGCAGGGTTTAAGCAGACTAAATGATTGGAAAAGTCTGGCATACATTAGGTATACACACGATTCATCAGAATTTTGAGGTTTTGACAAATGAAACATACGCATGGTTGAATAATTCGCAATAAGATTGATAACCGGCATTTACAAAATGTGAGTTTTTATTCCATACCGACTTTAAGATGAATGGTCTCTGATTTAAACTTCAGCAGCAAAAATAAATAAATAATTTGTTCATTTTCAAACTGCTTCAGTGATTTGACTCAAAACAATATATAGGTAAATTCTGCTGCAAATAATTTATAAATCTTGCTTGTGTTTATTTAGTGAAGAAAAGTGCAAGAAAAAAAAACCTTATTTATTTCAAACCAGATTATCACAGAATTTACTTTGTGCATTTAAGTAAACTTGTCAAATTGGCATAAAAAAATAAAGAATAACCCTTTAAAACAATTAAAAAATAAATCAATATCAAGATATACTGTGTGTAAAAAATATCTCATACGAGATAGATAATAGATAATATTATATACTATAGGAATGAATATAATTTTCTTTAAAAATTTGTTACAGCATCTTTAAGACTGTTATTTGTAAATGACCTCTGGGTAAACTTTTGCAAGTGACCTTTTGCATTTATGAGGGTAGATCAAGTTGCTGCATACTGAATCCCAATTGATAAGTAAATGTAATAACATTGCTCTAAATGGCAATTCTGCCATCTCATAACTAGTCTCAGTGGACCTAATCTTATTTTTTGATTACATCTATCCCCAGATGTTACCTGTGTGTTGGCTCCCAGTCTCAGACACATGCCTCCGGTGCCCGTGCCGTCACCCTGCTCGGACGGGTTCAGGTGGCGACTGAACCGTGGCAGTGGGACGGCTGGACGACTGTCAGAAAGGAACATGTTGGCAGGTGCTGGTATGATAGCAGCATTGGTCACAGGACCTGTTGAGGAGACAAGGTGGAAAAAATATCAGTTCTCTCTGAAAACTGTAGCAGTTTAGTAAAGGTTTGTGAATACTGAAATTCTCAAATAAAAATGATCCATTTTAACACCAAGCATTTTCTCAGTCACCCCTGAAAACAATGAAATATGCAAGAACATAGTGTTGTGAAAGAGCTAAACACATATCTCTGCAAATATTATGCATCTCTTACTGTACATGTGTTCACACAATCAAAAGTTGTAAAAGGAGGCTACGGTTTATATTTTTGATGACAAAATAAAATATATACAAACTTCCAAAGTAATATATATTTTTAATAACGTTATCACATTACAAACGATTTCTATTCCAAATAAAAAAAATGCTGTTTTTGCTGCTGTGAACTGCTGTTCCTCAAAAAATATATCATGGTTTCCCCCCAAAAAAATAAAAAAATAAAGCAGCAATAAAAGGAAATGTTTTTTTGAGCTCAAAATCATCATAGAATAATTTGCAAGGAATCTGCGGAAAATTCAGCCTTGCCAAAACAGGAATAATTTACATTTTAAAATACATTTAAATAGAAAACAGTTATATTAAATTGTAATAATATTTCACAATATTACGTTTTTTACTGTTTTTTTTTTTTTAAATGCAGCCTTGGTGAACATAAGGGACTTCTTTCAAAAACATTTAAAAAAAAAAAAAAAAAAAAAAAAAAAAAAAACTTACAGACCCAAATTCAAAAGGTTAAAAGTAAAAAAAAATCCATTGACAAAGATTATTATTGATATTTATGATATAAAAAAAAATGTAATTGCGATTAATCAAGTTCATTTTGTCATCATTAAAACTTCAGAATTCACAGTGTATAGTATGTGTATTATGCAACAGCAAAGAGCTTGTTTACATTTTAAACAAGTCAAGTGACAGAACAGGACAACGACTCCTGTACGTCACCCCAATCGTCTTTACCTTGATTGCAATCCTCATTCATCAAAACTTCACTAGTGAGACGCTGGTTTGCTTTATCCAGCTGAGAAACGTAGTTTGCGTATCATCTGCCCATACAGTGGAGGGATGTCTGACAAGGGTTTAAATAGAAATTTCCGCCTACCAGGGTTAGAACTTCGATATATAGATATATATAAGTTCTAACCCTGGTGGAATATATATATATGCATATGTGTGTTTTTTGGGGCGACAAGTCGACTATCCAGACTATCTAAATCCAGAAAATCTCAAAGTTATGAATTTCATGATTTTTTTCCCACATCAGTTCTTCCCCCTACTTGGATTGGAAACTGAGGAGATAAAACCGGCAGATAATCTTTTACAACTCCAGCACTCTGAAATACAGAGCCTTTTACCTCCTGCTTACAATGTCGGACATTTTTATTTGCCCATTACTGTCAGTGTAGAACAAACTAGCACCAAATCACTGAAACCATCTGTCTGTCTGAAACCTCTTTCATACTGAACAAGACACAGTGGCAGGAGAGCGTTCGTTTTTGTTTTTATCGAGTTGACGCAGTGTCTACAACACTCTCAGGAATGAAACCATGTTCCTGCGGTTCACCTGAGATTAATTAACAACAACCAGGTCCAACTGAGCTTCTGGCATCTGCTGTCTACTGTCCTCCTTACAAGAGCTAAACACAAATCATCTGCACCAGTGAGAACTGTGGCAGACTCAACTGAACTACATTAGCTTGTGTACTAAAACATCCCTCCAAAGCAGATTGAAGGATTCAAACCAAAGCTAGTGTAAAGCAGATGAGCATGTTCTCCAGCATTATTTGAGAATGATCTAAATAGCATCAATGCTTCAATGGAAGCAAGAACATCTGACCCTCTGTACAAATTAATTCATATCACCAGTGTCACATATTTACTCATTTGATTAGTAAATAAAAATAAAATATTTAAATATAATTTTAAAAAATGATACGCTACTGTTCAAAAGTTGTTCAAATACACTGGAAATAAATCCATTTATTCAGCAAGCACACATTAAATTGATCAAAAATGTCAGTAAAGGCAATTCAAATGTTATAAAGATTTTTTCAACATTGACAATGACAAGAAATGTTTTTTTTTTAGCACCAAATCAGCATATCAGAATGATTTCTGATGGATCATGTCATGTGACACTTAAGATTAATAGTTATTTAAATAAACTGTAATAATATCTCACAAAATTAAAGTTTTAACTGTATTTTAGGGCAAATAAATACATCATTGGTTGGATAGTGTATATTTTATTATACGGTATTACATATTATACAGTAATAAATATATATATATATAAAAAACTATGTATTTTTTTTTATTTATGAAATAAAT
Source organism: Rhinichthys klamathensis goyatoka (assembly GCF_029890125.1). Lineage (NCBI taxonomy): Eukaryota > Metazoa > Chordata > Actinopteri > Cypriniformes > Leuciscidae > Rhinichthys > Rhinichthys klamathensis. The sequence continues at coordinate 3,527,012 of NW_026606637.1, forward strand.
AAAATATGGAAAATCCAAAATAGAAGCATTAGAAACATTTTAGTGCCAAATCCTAAAATGACTTCCAGAACTCGCAGGTCTACATTAGATTGTGAATCCCAGATTTACAATATGGCCTTTTGGAGCCAATTTAAGGAAAATAAGATGCTTTATTTAAATGCTGCATTAAAGTCGGAAACACATTTTGGACCAATATATCAGTCTAAAATTATTAAGAATAAAAAAACGGAATCATGCCACCATAAGATCAGACATGCACCATCAAGAGCTCAGACATTTCCATAAAAGCCCAGAAAATGCCAGTGATTTTCCATCAAAAACAGATGAAACCCCAGCAAACATAATTAAGGTAAGTATCCACACTTCAAAGACGCTGTGGAGTAACTGTTTTCAACAGCACAATTTTGTCCTGTCAGCCTGATATTCTCTAAAGATTAATCATTGAATAATTTCACAGAAAGACACAGAGTGAGAAGATCTATCACACAGAACAGTCTGGTGGCAGATTAGATTAGACTCATAAACTGTGTTGGCGTTTTATAGAAAAATTAAAAAATGAGCTCCATCACTCACATGGTCTGAGATATTCCAGACGCCGATGACATCAAAAGTTAAAACTGGCCACACGGGAAGTATCTCTCCAGACTGGAATTGTTTGTTAAGGGGTTTTCATTTCCCCTGGCAAAAGTTGCAAGACATCATTAGATTAAAATAAGATAATAAAATATGATAATAATTAAAGAAATATGAGTGTGTGCCCATGTGGTCTAATTAAAAGCAGGGTTCTGCTGTAACCATAAAACAAAAACGATTTTTGTTTTGAAGCCATTCAAAAAATGGCTATTTTCTCTCAAGCCTTTCGATTTAGAATTGTTGATTTATTGAGGCCAGTCAAATTAACACAAAGGCACTTTCACAATCTGAGCTTCCAAAAGCTCCCTGTGCTTTCCGCAAAAGACGGTGATAAATAGGCTTTTTGCAAAGCAGTGGCTCAGTGAACTGTGTGTACATTAATCCCTGTTTCTGAACGATGCCAAAACAATTATGATAAAACAGGTAAGCAGTGATGCAGCGGCAGACGCCCGGAGGACGCGCTGGTCTCTCGGCAGTGCGGATTTGGCGGGAGAAACAAGCCGCTCCTCTTCAAATGCAATTAAATTATACGGGTCTTTTCATCAATTCAACCAGAGAGGATGCAGAGCCCACGTTTTACATAAGCCCTCTTTCAGGCCTACAATACCAACATCTTGCTTGTGTAACTAATGTTTCCAGTAACTAGGCCCTGATGAAATCGGCAGACTTGCTTTTGCAATTTCTGCCCTTTTTTGGGATATTATGTGGAATGGATTTACCCAAGTTAGAATGTGTTAAACAGAGTGCATGCTACACTGAAATTGTTATGCTGACATAGAGCTGCTCGATAAAAAACCTAAAGCACTATTTATTATATCACCCACCCATTATGGGTGGTATTCACAATGGTATTCAGATAAGTAATAGCCTGCAACAGAAATTGAATAATGTAATCAAATGTAAAATAACACTGCTGTATACATTAAATATAGACTAATCCTTATTAAAACTACAGTTTATTCATTCAAGAGTAGTGAATGATTTTGTCTTTGTCTTTTGTTGTTTGATTAACAATGATGACTGCATTAGGTTTATTAGGCTGCTGTCACTTTAAAAGCCAACGCATGGACCCGATATACTGTTACACACGCGCTCTTTCTCAGTATTTACATTAACTTAAGACATAATCAACTGTAGACTGCATTTTACATCACTCACTTATTCGGCAGATTTGGATTTTAAGTTTGGCTAAGGGAGGAACGAAAGTGAAGGAAAGGAAAGTGCGCTGGACGAATGCGGCAGCGGCGCAATAATCGTTTTACCTCGATTATGCTGTTTTCATAATCGCTGGGAGCCAAAATCGAAATACAATTAAATCGCACAGCCCTATGCTGACAATAATAATTTGATATCTATAAAAGAAACTTACCAAACAATTTTTTATATATATTTTACTATATAAAAGTAAAATATTTAAAACTATATTTCAATTATAAATAATATTATCAGTATATATATATATATATATATATATATATATATATATATATATATATATATAATTTTATACTGATAATATTATTTGTATATATATATATATATATATATATATATACACACACAAATTAAAACAATTACTTCAGTATAGGATACATGTATAATCATGTATAATTCGAGAGAGAGAGAGAGAGAGAGAGAGAGAGAGAGAGAGAGAGAGAGAGAGAGAGAGAGAGAGAGAGAGAGAGAGAGAGAGAGAGAGAGAGAGAGAGAGAGAGAGAGAGAGAGAGAGAGAGAGAGAGAGAGAGAGAGAGAGAGAGAGAGAATGTGTGTGTATAGATTTATTTATAACCTAGATATATTTTTTTGTCACTACAGATTATATTATCTAATAAGAACTAGACATAAATTATATGATTACTATGAATAATGGAATTCAAACTAGATGAAAATTTGTGGGTGCAAATTCCATGTCAGTCTGCTAGCAAGTACATAACAAATGAATGCAATGAATTTCACTAGTTGACAGAAATTCCAAAGATGATGCACATAATGTGCTGTGAGTTTGATGTAATGATAGCAGTCATCCCAAATTTAATGATGACAAACATTTTATATCAAGCAAATCCCCTTTGAAAGACCCCTGTGAAAAAGTTTGGCGTATTTTGAACGTACTGGAATACAGTGAAGCTCCATGATTGTTTGGTTTTTCAGACTAGCAGAAACGCACAAGAATATTTTGTTCAGATGGGATTTGGGAAATGATTGATTCCCTTCAAATTTTAATTATTCATTTGTTTGAGACTTTGATTTATATTTAGTACGCTTCCCGGTTTGCATCTCTTGTGTGGTTGAGTAATCAGAAGGGGAAAATGTGATGACCTCCAAAAAGCTTTTCTGAGTGACTGAAAATTTATTTTATTTTTTTTAAAATCCAAAAACCAAGAATTATCATTTTTTTAATCACTGACACTTATTACAAAACATAAGAAAGCAAACACGGGTTTAATCGCACACACAATGAAAGAAATATTACAGTATGTATGTGTTTGGCACATTAGTGCACTGAACAGGAGTACAATCAAATAAGTGTGAGAGAGAAAGTCATGATCTAAAGACGAAATGAACGATTTTCAGCTAGGGATTTTGCTGGCAGGTTCAATTAGCATTGGATTAATATTTATAAAAAAAAATATATAAAAAAATACTAGAGATGAAAAAGATTGTTTGGTGCATCCAACATCGTGTGTCATGCTGAATTAGGTTTAATATCACTCTTCTGGATCAAGGCTTAAAGATAACATACATGGAGAGGACCTTTTTAACCAAGCACAGGGTGAGCCTGGCTGATACATTATGTATGCGGGAGGCATAACATGAATGTTAATGAAGGTTTTAAGACCTGTAGTAAAATTAAGGATGCCTGCGGGTGGATTCACAGCACTCAACACATGGAAACGGTGAGGGAACTCCTCACATCGTACTTTGGCACAATTCCAGTTTTCTTTTTTTTTTTTTTATCAGAATCATTTTATTTGACCAGCGCATAGACTGTACCAGGGGTGCCCAATCCTGCTCCTGCACAGTTCATCTCCAACCCTAATCAAACACACCTGAAGCAACCAATTAAGGTCTTTAGGATCACTTGAAAATGAAAGGCAGGTGTGTTTGATTAGGGTTGGAGATGAACTGGTCAGGACATTCGATTGGCAGGAGCAGGATTGGGCACCACCCCTGGCATAAACAGTGCGTGGCTGCGTGCAATTTATTTATTAAGCAAGTCAATATTGCGATCTTTTTTTTTTTTTTTTAAAGCACATTTTACCAATTCCAAACCACATCAAGAGAGAGACATCAAACAGTCAGAGCTAAACTGTACTGAGGGCGAGTAAATTCTGTCATCATTTACTCACCCTCATGTTCCAAACATACGGGCCTGTTTACACCTGGTCACTTCATGCCTTTTTACTGATCGTATTGATATCCGATTTGTTAAATCTGTTCCATTTACACCTGGCCACACAAATGTGTCTCCGCAAAACGAATATAATTTTCAATTCCCGCGCTACAAGCAAATTCATGTCAACCAAATTGTATATATTTAGACTGCAATAGAAGAGAAAGCAGCATCAGACACTGGTAATGAAGATGATTGTGTGTTAAGTTCAGTATGCAATGCTGAAATTTCAGTTTCATTTGTGGCAGTTTGATGCTTGATGAAGAGGTACTCAGCAACTCATCTGCGGAGGGCCATATCTGTGGCATTGCATCTTGCAGTAAAGCTGTCATATATGGCTACCAGGAGCCGGTATACTGTAACACGCTCTGACACATTTATTTATTTTTAAACTATTTTGGGAGGAGTCAAATTTACATATGTGGCTTTCAACAACCAAACGTGCTTTGAAGTGGTTTGAGTGATTGGATTTAAATCCGTCTTGAAATCACTTCGGAGGGAATTTACACCTGGTCTTTTCAGGAACAGCTATCCAATCACAGAAAAAGCAATGAAGTGTCCAGGTGTAAATAGACCCTATATGGCTTTGTGGAACATAACACATTTTTTTTAAGGATGTAGAGAATCAGTCGCACTTTTCCAAACAATGAACCTGGAGTTTAACTCTCTGGGGTCGGCAGTCTCGCCGGCGATACCAGCTCACTTTTTTCCTTATCAGTGCAAAAGAGACTCAAATTACTCTGTTAATTTTGATCTTACATATAAGTGTTGTACATCATTCGATCCTGTTAAGTTTGTATTTTTTTTGTGGAACCTCATAATAAAAACAAAGTGTTGTGCTTTTCGCCTAATAAAGAAAAATAAACATGATGCGCGTTCTGCGTTCTCTCTGTCAGTGAAGTCCATTCTGAAACGTGTCCGAAAAATCATCTGTAACTCTGCAAATACTCAGTCAAACAGGTATACAGGCACACAGGCATGAAGCCTGAATTATCTTCTTTTAAATGAAGTAATTTATATAAAAAAATTGTTTTCTCATTTTATGTAATCTGTACGAAAAGAGAGAGATGATAGTCGTTCTCGTCTCAGCTCATTAAAGTTAATTTGACCACGCCCACGGAGCGCGCGCTCTATTCAAACACAAATGCTCTGAGGCGATCCACGCCCACATCAGCTGGATAACCCACCGAAAGAGACTCATATTACAATGCTGTGAGGAATAATAGTACTATCTTAATAATAATCCTGGAAAAAATTACCTCAGAAGTAGGCTACAGGTAGTTTCATTTGGAGGAGCAACGGATCCAGCCGAGGAAATAGGTACATTCTTTATTTTCAAGTGCTTTGTGCTAATCGCGATATGGAATAGTGTCTGTAAACAAAAAGACTGTTTGAATCGCGTTTTTGTGTGTGAATGAATGAACAGCTTTTACCTGACTATATTCCAATACTGAGATGAGTAAAAATCGACTGAAATATGTTGAAATAAAATATTTTTGTATAAGCAACGTATTAAACTGCAAATTAACATTTATATGTCCTAATCATAAAAACGATATGTTACATATGAAAGACAAGATGTCGTTTTTACTGTAAAATACTGCCACATCAAATAAGCTTGTTGCTAAGATGTTATTATAGTGTTTGTTCGATTGTAAGCTATATTCAAACTAATTAATCCGCAACTGTGAAATATGTATGATAAAATGTATACTTTAGTATATAATACAAAGAAAGATTACATTTGAAATATAGTTAAAATTTTAATTGTTGTTGTAATTGTAACCTTTTTATTAAAATAGCAAAAATATATGTAGGCTACATATAAATAAATCTTAGGTAAATCTTAAAAGCTCAATATAAGCCTCCTCTTTAAATTATTTGTATTGTGTTTTATTAGTGACACATTTGGGATACATTCCCAAACTTTCTGTAAAAACAGTATGATAATTAACTGCACAATTACTAGAAATTTTTACATTTGATATTATACAATTTGCAAGCACAATTTGAAAAATAAATAAATAATTGGAACTGTGAACCAATTTTGTATTATATAGGCATATTATATATATATATATATATATATATATATATATATATGTATTGTCATTGCATTCTTGTGGCTCAGTGACACACCTGAATGAAAGGGTCATTAGTATGCAGCCCCATTATGCGCTCATTATGCGGGCCCATTGTCTTCTCAGGTGTGAATCACAGCAGGTCACACCCCTGCGCATATCGCCTTTCCAAACAAAAAGTGTCATTTTTAAATTTAAACCAATCTATTGTTTTATGTGAATGATAAGGCAGGATGATTTTCAGATCATTTTGAAGAAAAAACTCTAGGCGACAACATCCATTAGTCAAAAGTCTTGTGGACAGATATTTAGTATGTGTTTTGTGGCCTTATTTCAGAAACTTTAAGTTTTAGTTTTTTCAACAACCACGCATAAACAATATTCTCTCAAAAATACAAAAATGTACATACATGTTGATAACACATTATGGTAGCCCTGTGTGTGCTAAATAGAGTGTAATTACACCTTTGCCAGTAATATGTTTATAAGCAACTGAAAAAAGCACAAATGTCAGAGCATGTCAAAACATCTCAAGGACCCCAAAAACACCTTGGACCCCAGAGGGTTAAGTTTTAGAAAAGACCTAGGTTTATTGTAATTTAGAAAGTGAAATCTTATTAGAATTTTCTTGTTTTTAATGTTATTGTTAGTTTTTTAAGAGTGTTCTAGATTAAGTTTATTTACTTTTTATTTTAGTTTTTGGTTTTATTTATTTACTATTTTAGAGTTACCAATGTTAATGCACTAACTGAAATTGAAAAATTTAAAAACGGTTATTGCTATCTAGTGGCTTTTTTTTTAACTTTTACAAATGTAACATTTACCCAAAACTAAAATGATTTCAGTTAACACAAATGTTTTCATTAAATATTATGTTAATGATTATGATGCAAAAACACTACATACAGTACAATTATCTTACTAGATTAAGATATTTATAATAATTTGTAAACAGCAAACCACTCAAACTCACTGATTGATCCAATTAATCCCTCAATAGAGAAAAAGATTATCAGTGAATATGGTATAAATATATGACTCTAGTATAATGGTATAAATAATATGGTTGGTATAATATTATAATAAAGTCATATGGTATAAATATAGGACTGTTATTTGATTTATACCATATTAATCTTGTTCTCTATTAACTGGATCAATCAGTGAGTTGAGCGTTTTGTGGACGAATCATTCCGAATTTTTAGCTTTACTTTAAGACAATGAGGCGGCAGCATAAAGAGCAGCATCGCAGCAGGGGTCTGAACACGTCAATTACCTCAGACCCATTTATGAAGCATTTTGTGAATTATACACACCACTGAAACCATGATGGCAACGTCTGGTGATGGCCTTGTAATAATGCATTGCATTATGTTACTAGCCATTCAGCTGTGCAGTCTGCACAATCCCATTTGCTCGAATACAGCGTGAAATGCCTTTTAAGAAAAACACCTGGAAGCAGGTTGGCTGAACAAAATGTGGCATGGCTACTTTGCACGTAGTGCCTTAAATGTCTGTCTTGGGGAAAGTACCAGACTGGAAGTGACATTTCAAAGATTCTTCAAAGGATGCTATTCAGCAAAATGAGAGAGAAATATATCACTACTATAAAAGCATGAATGCTTTTATATTATTTTAAACCCCATCAGACGGCGACCAGTGAAAAGTGTGCAACTTCCACAAAACTGATTATGGCCGCCAGATCTGAAGAATCAAGATAAATGTGCCAATTTCTGTTTGTTTTTTTGTTGTTGTTTTTTTTGGGAGGGGGGGGGGGGGGGGGGTGACAAGGGAATGGAATAATGCATCCAAATCAGGATGTTTTTGTTTGTGAAAAGAGAGGAAAAAGAGGCAGAGAAAATGAAAATTAAGCACATATGTGCACATCTAATATGCTTCGATCAGTCTGGCACAAAGGTTGTATTTGTTGTGCTAATAAATGCAATCTGCTAAGACAAAAAAAGTATTTGAAGAACAAATAGCTAATGAATAATCATGAACTTTCTCATGAGAGAAAGTAGCTCTGTTCCAAATAAGAATAAATGCACACTTAACACAAATTTAGTCCGTTTTTAAATATTTTAAAACATATTTTTACAGATAAATGTCTATATTGAATGAATTATTTAATAACATTTGTAACATTATCTCACTTTATTTGGGATTTGTTTTACTTTGTCTAAGTGCATTCTGGGATTTCCTTCCCTGTAAAGAATCCATGGTGCTTTAGAATTCACAGACACAAATAGATAAAAGAGATAAATTCAAGATGGTGGACAAGATGACAAATACATATTTGGGAGGCCCAATCACCTCTGATACTAGGAGAAAAGGCCAATGTAAATTGGCGAGTGGAATTGGCATATGCCATTCCCCTGAACACACAGGTATAGAAGGAGCTGGCATGCATCCACTCATTCAGATTTGTTCTTCGGAGCCGAGTGAAGAGTCGTCTATACACAAGCTCATTCCATTCGCCTTGTTTGAGAAGGATTGTGTTACATATGTCCACTGTAGGCGAGATGAACTTGAGTGAAGTTTATTGAAACAAAGTGACATAAAATATAATCCAAAACAGGCTTGACTTGACTATGGCTTGATACAGACGTGACATAAGACTTGGCATGAAGTATAAATACACTCACCAACAGTAAGTTACAACATCAACCTCACTGCGAGAACATGACCATTGCAATGCTGCGATCGTGACTGTCTTTTCTAGTAAAAAGGAGTTACTGCATCTGCTCCTCGTTCCAGTCCTTCTGAAATGCACAAGGTTGTGGCGGTTAGCGCTCAGGGCGATCTGAAGGCAAAAATGGGAAGTTTTCGCCAGGTAAATCTCCACAGACCTCCCATATCTCATCTTGCATGCTGTGCCCAGTGGTGTTCCCGTATGAGTACGACATTGCAGTCGAAGTCGCAAAGGCTGCCCATGCCAAGTTAAGGGTAGTGGCCATTTACATTCTCAACTAGCTGATCTCTCTAGCTCACTAGCTCAAGATTTGTTGTGTAAACACAGGGACCTGGTGCTCAGACAAGCTCTACCCAATGCAGAGCATCTCTTTTCTTGGAATAGAGTTGGATTCAGTCACTATGACAGCGTGTCTCCCCGAAGACCTTCAGGGAAAAAAAATAACGGTTCCAGTGAAAAAATTTCAGAGGATCCTGGGGTATATGGCATCCTCTGCCGCAGTTATGTCGCTCAGGTTGATGAATATGAGACACGGCACACATCGCGTGGCCATCAAGCCAAATTTATCGTTGCTTATTCAGCACTTTGACAGACCTTGCATTTCTACGAGCAGGGGTTCCCCTAGAACAAGTGTCCAGGCATGTTGTTGTCAAAACAGACGTGTCCAAAACTGGCTGGGTTGCCGTGTGCAATGGTCAAACAGCATCGGGATTTTGGACAGGACCTTGACTGCAGTGGCACATCAACTGCCTCGAGTTTCTGGCAATATTGCTGGCCCTGCAGAGGTTTCGACCATTGATGCAGGGCAAGCATGCGTCAGTCCGGACAGACAACACAGTGGGATTAACGTATATAAACTGCCAAGGTGGTTTACGCATACGACACATCCCAAATCGCCCCCGCCATCTCCTCTGGAGTCAGCAGCGAATTATGTCACTGCGGGACACTCAAATCCCAGGTTAACTCAATCGCGCAGCATATGCACTCTTTAAAGCATACTCAAAGAAAGGTCTCTGAAGCACATTTGTACATTCACAGGAAAAGTCAATCTGGTAAAGTTGCGGCAATTTATGGTAAATAAACAAAAATGTTATATGTTCACAGTAGTTAATGCACCATGGACTAACAATAAAGAATACTTCTACAGCATTTATTAATCTTAATTAATTTGAACATTTACTAATACTACATTTAAAATCAAAACTTTGTGTTAAAATTAGTGAATGCACTATGAACTTACATTAACAATGAATTCAATGAGATTTTAATCAAACATTAATAATGGATTAATACATGCTGTAACAAATATACTGCTCATTATTTCATGTTTGCATTAACTAATGTCAACAAATTACCTTACTACAAATTGTTACCATACAATCTAACTTAAAATAATCTTTTACCCAATGTGTGTGTACAATGCATCAGTATCATGTTATCAGCATGCTAATGCTAAACTTCACCTGAGCAGCATAATTTGTTCCAAATCAGTGACTTAATTTCTTTGTCAGTTAGAATGTTGCCTTAAAAGGCAGCTCACTACGTTTTGGAGCAATAAACACTCTCAAATTAAACTTCACTGAGTCATGAAATGTAGTTTGTGTGCAGCGTACTTAGGCGCAAGTATTGTTCTTTGTTGTGGGCAATCAGGCCTGGATAATTATCTCCCACTCAATCATGGGAATTGATTCACGGGATACTGGCTCCACTCCTAGAATTCCACTAATGGTGCAGGCTACTCCGACACGCGGTCATAAATCCTGTGTGCAGGCTTCCCGGGTCACATAACGCGGGGTTTGGGAGTGACAGGGAGAGGCGCAAGGAGGTGGGTAACATGCACGCTCTGCCAGCTCACTGCAGAGTCTCCTGGCATGACGACACCCTAGAGGGAATGAGGTGGAATGGATGTAAAATTCTGTAATTCTGCAAACTGTCCAAAAGGTCTCCCTCCCAAAGGCTTTTTCTGTACTCTTACTTTGGACTCAACCTGATTTTAATGGCACTTTTCAAACTGCATTTCTATTACTATAGCAGCCCTTTTCCAATGGAAAATTTCATGTTAGAAGTAGGGAAATAGCACCAAAGGAATAACAAAAAGCGACAATAAGGACTGCCCGATGGCCCGGGGCCAGTTTGAACAGCGCTCGAGAAAGGACAGTTGACGGAATTGTCACTTACCTTATCGTGACAGTTTTTGCATGTGTTTTAAAGCATTGCCAATTTAAATATTCAAGCACAAGATGACGTGAAAGAGAACTCAATTCGGTAATGGAGCACTGTACGAAAACTTTTCTGTGCGCACATATCCGAAGCACTCACACAGAAAGCGCTTGAACTTACAAATTCACAAAAAAATATTTAAAAATTGGCGAGTATCCCAATAAACAAAAATAAAGTCAGTTATCAAGTAGTGAGCGTAAAGAATCAAGAAAGACAACGCATGTGTATCAGTATATTGGATCCGTGCATTCGCTCTTAAAAGGACAACAGCCTAATATTTCAGCGTCTGTCTGTTTTTAATGTTAATCAAAAGACAAAGAAAAATCACTTACTGTTTTGTAACTTTAATAAAGATTAATCTACATTTAATTTATACAGTGAAGACCACAGTGGTATTTTGCATGTGATTACTTTATTTAGTGTCTGTACCAGAAAAGTGAAATGTCGCTGGTATCTAAGAACAAAAACAATAACTATTTAATTCGATTTATTTATGTGGTGGGGCCAGTGAAAACTTTGGCAGGGCAAATGTTGACAGATTTATTGAAACACAAAGAGAACAGGGGCCTATATCATGAAGCCGGTTTGGGTGGCTGGCATACCCGTCAACACTCACGTTTTTCCCGGGATTCTCCCGTATTTCACACCCATCCCGTTTTGTTATTTCTCCCAGGAAACTCCCGTAATTTGTATGGCCCAAACCTCTTTATATGAATAATCACATCAATATATTATTCCAAGGTTGCCCAGTTGCCAGATATTGTTTAAAACGCATCCTATCAACAATCAACACATCATATGTCCATTTTGTCAAATATCCTCATAAGAGCAGTCTTAAATGAGTTAAATAACATCTCAAATGAATGAACATAAAGAGTTGTGAGAAAATGAGATGCGTGTGAGATCTATGTCTCTGTCAGCAGTGACTGGTCTTAAAGTGACAGCGGCCACTAATGCTGTCTGTCATTAATGTTAATCAAAGAACAGAGGGGACATAGAAAATCACTCACTGCTCTTGACTTAGGAACTTTTGTAGCTTTAATAAGAATTAAACTATATACTATAAACTATATAATTTTTGCTGTGCAAACTGTTTGATAACTTTATAAAATTTCTGTATATTTCCTACCTGTTAGACAGGTAGGAAGGGCACAGGTAAATATGACATTTATTATAATGGGTTTATGTGAGGATTGTTTTTAAGTTCACTTAAATTAAAAGTTGTTATTTTTTGAAGCCTAATAAATATTAATTCATTTCATTGAAGTGTCGATGAAATGTTATTTCATTGAGACATCAGTATCTGTATTAGTATCAGTGATACTGGCCTTCATTCATAAAAATATGCCATTATAAGTCTTATTCATGTTTATTTTTATTGAATATTATTTGTTTATTTATGTTGATATCTGTGCAATTTATGTATATTTGCCTCTGCCATCCAGCACCCCCCATAAAAGTAACAAAGCTTATTGTGATTACTGGATGGGAGGCATGCTAATGGGAGGAATGTCTAGTGAAGTTTTGTTTCAACTGGAAACAGAATAGACTAACAGATCTCAGTAAAAATAAGATAAAAGCAATTATTTTCACTCTTTTCACTTTAAAAAACGATGATCAGGGCAGATTATATTCTGTCAATCAAAAGGGAGTAGGAAAACCGTGTCAGACTGCAACTCATACTGTGTGTGAAGAAAATCTCTCTTGTATCGAATGTAGGGCTGTCGAAGTTAACGTGACAAAGCATTAACAGTTAAAAAAATAGTGACGTTAAAGCAGGCTCTATTTGACCCTGTGAATCACCCATAGTTCAAGCCAGGGTTGCCAAGTCCACGTTTTTTTTCCTACACAAAACATTATTTGTAGCTCGCCTCCCATCCAACAATAGCAAAGAGCTTTGTGCTTAGTTACTTCTGATAAGAAACAAAGTCTCAGCTTTCAAATTTTGTCCATTTTATCACAAATTTGACACTCTTAAATGTGACGTGACAGATCACTGTAGCTTCTCAGTTCAAGCCGCAGCGCGAGCCATATATATGTATACATACACACTTATACATACATACATACTAGAATAATATCAGCAGGTCAGGAAACATGAACTCAATTTGAGGCCATGTCTAATAAATTTGATAATCCAGTGGCAGGCAGACGGCCAGAGAGCAGGAGACGGGATGGGAATGGAGCTGTTCTGACATCTCCAGTTGGTTTTTAGCCGTCTGAATGTTCTCTAAACCCTCCTTTCTTTCAGAGTGCTCTTGTGTTTGGGTCAGATGGGATTAAGAGATTAGATGAGTAGTAGCTAATTGCAAGTGCTGTGTAATTAACACAGGGGTAAAAAAACCTGACCTCTTCTGCATGTCACAACAACATTTGAACTAATCAATCGATGCCCGGGGAGTAACTAACTAAAACGTAACTTTCGCGTGACATTTCAAAATAGTTTTTTCTAGCTACTATTTACAACAAAGTGGTGTAGTATGACAAAACACTAAATTCACATGAGGTTTGTATGCAACACATGATGTTTGTCGAGCAAAGACACTCTCCAAAACTGTCCTTCTCTCTCTCATAAAACTGTAGCGATTCGAGTCCCTGCATAGCATTTCAATCTAGTTAAAACCTATGGTTGTTTGTCATTTTATGATAGTAAAAATCACTACTTGGATTACCATTCAAAAATGTGTGGTTGAAGTTTGTTTTATGTTTTTGAAAGAAGTCTCTTATGATCAAAACATTAATATTGTAAAATACAATTTAAAATAACTCAATTCTATTTTAATATACTGTAAATTTACACAGCAAAGCTGAATTTTTTGGCAGCCATTACCCCAGTCTTCGGTGTCACATGATACTTCAGAAATCATTCTAATATGCTGATTTAGTGCTCATGTAACACTTAATTTTATTCAATGTTGTAAACAGCTGTGCTGCTTAATGTTTGTGAAAACCATAACACGTTTTTTTTTTCAGGATTCTTTGAGGAATAGAAAGCAGCATTTGTTACTTGGCCCTGAAGAAGACCACTTGTGGGTCGAAACATGTTGGCTTGTGACTTTTCTATAATGAAATAAGCCACATCTAATAAAGGCTTTTTAACCTTCTCCTTCACCTCATTATCTACTTATTGAGTGCCTGGGACTTGCATATTATTTCATTGGATCCTTTCCCTACCCTAAGAGCACCTATCACGGATATACTTCACCTGAGCGCCTGGTTGAATCTCTTTTAGAAAGCAGCATTTATTTGAAATATAAATTTTACTCTAAATGTCTTCACTGTCACTTAATGAACTCTTGTTGAATAAAAGTATTAATTAAAAAAATGGTAAGACAATAAGGTTCCATTTGTTAACATTAGTTAAATACATGCATACAACATTATGGAACTAACAATGAAAAATACTTCGAAAGCATTTATTAATCTTAGTTTATTTTAATATGTACTGCTACATTATTAAAATCAAAACGTTTTATCTAATAATAATATTTAATGGACCTGAGCTAGCATGAACTATGAACTTTTGCATTTCAAATTAACATTAAGAAACATTAAGTTAACCTTATTTAAACATTAAGAAAGATAAATTATACTTGAACAAATGTATTGCTCATTGTTCGTTCATGTTAGTTATTGCATTAACTGACATAAGGTCAAAAACAAACTTTTGAACGGTAGTGGGGGAAAAACAGATGGTGAGTAGACGCAGAAGAAGAAAAAAAGTGTACTACCCAAGTTGTCCAATGCATAAGAGCACTAAATACTTCAAATGAAGTCATAAGCAAAGAGTTTCATGTGCTAGAATTGTTGTGTCAAGTTGTTAAGACAGATTGCTAGCACTGTTTAATGAGGTTGAGAGCAATTTATCGGCAGGACACTAAATTTTGCTGTAAGTGATAGAATATCAAAGCAATGTGAGCGTTTCCATTATGCAAAACAGCAAAACTTAACAGCAAGTGAGTGATTAAATGTTGTAGCCTTCTTCAAGAAATCAAAACTCCTTGAAGCCAGTAAGCAGGCAAAGCTTGGCAAATCCAGTAATTATTTGACTCTTGCAAACACAACATTGTTTCACGGAGGACTGAAAAAAAGCCCTGTCACTCTTACTCTCAAGAATTATGCAAAATCAGCCAATCATGGTCTAGCCAGAGTGTGTTCAGCAATATGCATCAGACAGTCAGTTAATAGACTTTGGGTGCCAAACCAAACGATTCCTGTCTCATTCTGTTGAAGCAATTTTCACAATAGAACGTTTCCAATAACTTATTACAGGGAAAAGCCCCATGAAGCAACCTCAGATAAGTGCCTTGCTCAATGGCACAACAGTGAGCCTCATGGCTCGCTCCTCGCAGGTATCGAACCAGCAGCCCTTTTTAATTACCTCCTGCGTCTTCTTAACCACTATAACATCCCACAAAAATAAAACATTCCTGTATGTTACAAAAAAAAACAAAAAAATTGTTGTCCATTTTTGATAAAGTAAACTGTACAATTATGCCCTTCAGCCTTCTGCACATGAAATGTCTGAAAATGACAGTTCAGTTCTAGCAGTTTTGGCTAAGGCGTTTGTTTGGGTCGCTCTCTTTTCGCTCTGTCGTTTGACAGGCCGCCTGCTGGCTTTAATGAAGACAGATAAAAGGAGGAGTGGGGTATCATCTGCGTCTAGGGATGAGGCGTGAAACTGGGTTTAATTGCCTCCATGATGAAGAGCCTTGAGGAAAAATTCATTGCCCCCTCGTCCAGCTACTGCGAGTACACAACACCCATTTCGAGACTCGTCTCCTTGTGAAGTTCAGTCGACATGCTTGGACCCTGTCCTGGACGCTAACAGACCCAGGAGAGTGGATTTCGGTCACAAACTCAAATAAAGAGTCATGACGTGTAAGACTAAAATGTAACTGGTTTGACCTACATTTTTTTTACAGATATTAACACTGCTGAATGGTGGCATCTTTTAAATCTATAATACCATTATTCCTCGTAATTGTTCTTAAGGTTCTTAAATATTAAGTTTAAGGTTCTTAAATATTAAGTTTGCCCATTAATTATACCATTTAAAGTGTGCATCACATTAGTACACAGTAGAGGTAGACGATATCGATTTGTCGACTTTGTTACCGATATAAACGTTTTTTTTTTTTATCTGTTTTCAGTATTTACTCTTAAATTTTAGGTTGGTTCTTAAATATTGGGTTTACCCATAAATGGTGCTAAAACAATGTTTCAAATTCATACACATTAGTAAAGAGATAATGATAATCGACTTTTTTTTGTGATATTACAACTTTTCGGCATAACTGGTTATCGTTTCTTAAATACTTGGTGCCACCAAAAACAGTGCTTCAAATTAATGCACAATAGCAGATATTTTGCCTTTTGTTTACTGATATGTGGTGCCAATTTCACCAATTAAGTGTTTCAAATTTATACACAGTACAAATGGACTAAAAATATGTATAGGTTAACTGATAAATGGTGCTATCTGGTAAGGCCGAATGCACCATTTACAACTGTTGCTGGATTCCAATGGGACATGCTTATACAAGACACTGTTCAACAACAGAACTACTAGAACTACTAGATTGGACAACTCCTCTATTAGTCGACCATCATGAACCACCCCAAGTAAGGATTTGGGTAGATTAATAACAAAATGCACAAAACCCTTGAAGATTGTCTATTTCTCAGTGAAAAGCTTTTTTTAACCACACAAAAGTCTTAGAATCTGAGAGTCAGTCTGACACATAGCACATTGGTTATTAACTAAAACCTTTAAACCTCTCAGAGATGTTTAATTACAGCAGGTATTTGATCAAAGGCCCTCAAAGTCAACGGGTTAATTTGCATCAATCTGAGAATACATGCACAAAATCTGCAGTAACCCCACAGCGCAATTCTCTCTCTCTCTCTCTCTCTCTCTCTCTCTCTCTCTCTCTCTCTCTCTCTCTCTCTCTCTCTCTCTCTCTCTCTCTCTCTCTCTCTCTCTCTCTCTCTCTCTCTCTCTCTCTCTCTCTAAGTTGAGAGGACAGATAATGAACTAGAGGCTAAGGGTTATCACAATAATTTGGTGCTAATTTGTTCATTTCAAGAGAACTTAATGGCCTTTAAAATGCTCTAGCTTGCTCAAAGGGATCTGACATCTGTGGTCCTTTAGCCCTCATTGACCACCAGGGCAACAATGGCTAGAATGAAAACTAATTCATCAGCTTGATTTTTCTCACTGCAATACCGCTTGCCCTTCACCTCTACATTTGACAAATTACCTTAGAGTTTTCCAGCGATAGATTTTTTCCTTCAACCAAAATAAGTTATCAAGTAAAGAAAAGCACAGAGCATGAAACAATTGTGTTCCAAAACAGCTCGATATCAACAGTGGAAATTAGAGATGCACCCACCATAAATCAGAAACTCCTGGTTTTTAGTTTTATTTTGGCCGATCTCTATTCTGGACTTGCACACACATGCCATTTGTGTGGAAATATTACGTCTGTAAACAGGACATTAACACAGGCCAGAGACTGGACACGCTGAAGATCGACGCAAAGAAGAAAACACGGATGCCAACAGAGAAAATACTTTACCAGGCACAGCAAGCTCACTGTTCGCAATGCTCGAAATACAGGACGAAAAACAGAAATATTGATTTGGGGTGGAGGTTTATATGACTGCATCTCTGATAGGAACTGACGGTCTTCAGAAAAGTTTCAATGGCATTTTCTTTTCATATTACCTCTGTATAAAGTAGTGTTTATAAGCGTAGCGCTGCTTTTTGTACAGCGGTACCCAAAGAAACCGCTGCTGTTCCATAAGCGCCACCTACTGTCAGAGAGTGAATTTGCATATTCATTCAGCCCGCCTGCTGTTTTTGTTTTGTGCAAGTGTATGCTTACATAGGATAATTTCACAAATCTAAAGTCTGATGATTCTGTTTTTGCTCATGCTACATGTGAGTAGCATATTTGTTTCGATCATGATTAAAATGCAGTGATTTTCTCTAATTTCAAATGGCTACAGAATACAGATTTTTTTTTTTTTTTGGTTTAAGGCCAGTTTGCCTGTTATAGAGCAAATAAACAACAAATACATTGGCTTAACACCGGTATCGGAATAGTGCATGAAAAAACATGATCTGTGCATTACTACCGTGAATAACTGGTGTTGAGGACTGGTGGCCATGCAATGTAATCTGGCAATGTTAGTTTCTCCGGAGTCTCCCGGAATGAAATTAATGGAAAAATTCTTTCATCCTCCAGCACGTAACCCAGGACGACCAAAGCTCATCTGTATGTTGAAAGAGTGAAGCGAGCTAATTAGGGATTTTTTACCTCACGGGAGAAAAATGAGAGAGAATGCAGTAGTCCATCAGAACTGCCAAGGTCTTCACACTGACTCATTCAAAGGCTGAAGGATATTTGGAGTACTGGAGGCTTGTTATTGATAGAGTATCAGGAATACAGATTCACACAATTATTCAGTTATTTAAGTCAAAAATGAAATTCAAAGGAAAATAAAAGAATTTAGTCAACATGAAATAGCTTTTGCAACATTTTACTTTTCGTAAAATGATATTTCTTAGTGACCTGGGTATTAAGCAAAACAACAACAACTGTAGAGCGGGACTTCTGTTTGTTTTGCCAGTGCCCAAGTTTTTGTGTTATATTCAATTCAAAACATTGAATATAACATGAGCATAAGGTTAAATGACATGATAAATATTTTTGTACATATTTGTTAATTTAAAAATATATATTAAAGCAACACCAAGTGACTTTTCCTCTGCGGTCGCCCTACAGGTTGGAAGCGGAATTGTCCATACTTTAGCCTACCGCAGCCTACTGTCGCACGCGCAGGTCGCGCACGCACATGCTCTCTGTTTATCCAGCACCGGCTTTGGAATCAACAATGGCCACAGACAAGGTAGAGTATGATGCATGATTTTATGAAAGTGTAGTTGTAGTCTATCGGCAATTGTAACGCTTGCCGTAAAGCAAGTCAAATTTGTAGTTTTCTTAGGTCTCATTCGCACTACAGAAACGCGACCCGATCTGGCAATCTTAAATAGCGTGGATATATCAGATAAAAGACCGCAAAGCGGTGGCATAAGTGCATTTCACCATGTCACTACTTGATGAACCACTGAAACGATTTTGAAAACATTATTTTAAGGTAACAATTCTTACTTAGTGTTGCTTTAATAAGGAAATTCACACATACAATTACTACACCTGTTCAATGGTGAATATCTTGTTCTGAATTAAAAAATAACTGACGTTTTGGGAGCATAAATTCAAAGTCAGGGTGATACAACTGTCCTGATATCATAATGAAACCAAAGAGAAATGAAAAAATGTCTTTTCATTAATCTTGTATACTTTTATATGTCACTGACCTATTAAAAAATGCCTATTTCCTGGAGGCTTACCAACAGTGCACATTTTGGATGTCTCCCTTATCTGACCCATCTATGCCTGGTCTTGGAATCTCTGCTAACAGGCTGATGAATCAGGTGTGATTGATTAGGAAGAGATCGAAAATGTAGCGTCTCCAGGAACAGGGTTGGGAAACACTGGTCTACTGGGCATTAGCCAAATATCAGCTGATAAGAAACATCATCTTAGGGAAAGAAGTTTGTTTTTCATTTGGAAAAAAAATAATGTGCACTGGTGAATTGTGAACATGAGTAAAGAAAGTTAGCAGGATCACATTGTGAATTCAAGTTAAATTTTAAAAATCGCCTAAATTGGTTACACAAGTGTCCTAGAATTCTTCCATATTCCATTTGTTGCACTGTTTCCATAACTGAGGAAGAAGAGAGAGAAAAATCTAACCCAGGAAACCCATGCGGTTGTTTTGTGTTCTGTGGAGGGTGAACTACTGTCAAACCCGAGCGGTGCTGACAGAACGTATTTACGGATCAGAACCACAACAGTGCACGCTGTGTCACTATCACTGCAGAATCTCATCATTCCTGCGCTACTGCCAGTGATCAGACACCTAGACTGAAGAAGACGCAGATGTCTAATGGCACGTCAGCTTGGAGCGGGCTAGAAGAAGACTGGTCAAGCTGCCAGGGAGGAAAGAAGTGTCAGCAAGCCTGGCTGAGCACTGAAGGATGCTGGGATGGTTGAGAGGTGATTGTACATAGGAGCAGATATTGTCTGTACACAAGGAAATCAAGCTGAGAGAAAGAGAGAGAGAGAGTGCTTGTTGCTTACCCTTGTGGTTGATGGACCATATGCACTGCTTGCTCTGAACGTCCCACATCCTGACAGTCTCGTCATTGGAGCCGGACAGCAGGAGTGTGCCGTCCATTGACACAGACAGACATGTCACCAGATTTCTGTCCAGGAGGAGAAAGACTGTTAAAGTGAAAAATTCTAAGTGCAGATTTGGTTTTACCTGCTCTACATAATATATTGTGTTTAAAAAAAAATGCAATCATAGTGTGGTGGTTAACATAAATGCATGACATGGTGCTCATATAGTAGAAGCAGGTTCCAATCCAACACACAAAAAAATATACATATAAATATATAACCATTCAATATGTTATCTCTTATGTTCACCGAGGCTGCATTTATTGGATCCGAAATACATTAAAAACAGTAATATTGTGGAAGAAAAAGATTATTCCTCTGATGGCAAAGCTACATTTTCAGCATCATTTCTCCAGTCTTTAGCGTCACACGATCCTTCAGAAATAATTTTTATATGCTGATTTGGTGCTCAATTATCATCAAATAATACTTGTGCTCAACTATTAATAGTTCTTATTATTAATAATGTTGAAATCAGTTGTGCTGCTTAAAATGTTTGTGGAAAACATGATGAATTTATTTTCAGGATTCTTTGCTGAATAGAAAGTTCAAAAGAAAAGCACTTATTTGAAATAGAAATCGCGTTTGTAACATACATTTCTTATTAATAAAATTTGTTTCAAATACAAACAAACTTTTGAATGGTAGTGTTATCATGGTTTCCACAGAAATATTAAGCAGAATCTTTTTTTTTTCAACATTGATAATAATAAGAAATGTTTCTTAAACACAAAATCAGCATATTAGAATGATTTCGGATCATGCGGTAAGATATATACACTATTGGTCAAAAGTTTTGTAATTATCTTATAAAAGAAACCCCCACCAAAATATGAAAAATAATAATATAGTATAGAGCAGTGGTTTTCAACCGGGGGGCCTTAGGGATCATCCGGGGGGCTGCGAGATAACTTACAATTAATTTAAATATATTAATATAGTTAATTAAATGTATTATTAATACATTAAACAAATAATAAATGAGAGCACCACCTCTCCCATACGTATTCTGTGATTGTTTTGGAGCAGCCCAAGCTGCTTCTCATCAGTTGGATAAAGACAACTGATTCGCGGAATCATGCGAGTTGTCTTCATCTCTACAGCTGGTGGAGAATATGACGGGAGTCGGGCAGAATATTCATATTCATATTCATGGATGACCGGTAATGTATTAAAGATTTATTAACGTTACAAAAGCCATTGGAGCGGTACGAGGCCGTTGGAGCGATTGCTAATGAAAGACGAGTTCGACACGCGGCTCGAGAGCAGTGGAGCTTTTATTATGCCTCAGATAGCTGTGGGGTAACGTAGCGCTGTTTTATCATACTAGATACATTTGAGTGTGTTGAAAATTGTCATAATGCTACTCTGTGCGTTAGCCGCTTGGCGGCTACTATATGAGACACTTGTTGCACACTCCAGTGAGCTAGATCGACATTAGTCATGGTAAATATGGTACGCGCGGTAAATCAAGAATACGACATTTAAACAAAAAGACTAACTGTGTTGAGCTGTATAAAAATTATTAGTTTTCTGTCGATGAATGCATCCAAACAGTTGCTCACCTGTGTAATAAAACACATAATATATTAAAGCGTTTTTGGTGTTTCCATGGTTTCTACAAAATAAAACCGGACATCGAGGTTAATGCTGGTATGATGTCATTGATAGGCGACGCACTGACACGGTCCTTGTCATGGTTAAAACTGCGTATTTCTCTGGATTTAAACATTCTTAGAAACATTTGGGATAATGCAAGTACACAAATCAACAAAATAAATAACATTGTTCTAGTGTTTTTGGGATATTTTGATCCACAAATCTTACATAGTGTGCCTTTAAGTTACTGTATAACTGAGCATAGTAAGTACTTGTAAGTTGTAAAGAATGACTGCAGTGACATTTTTGCAAAGTATGATTGTATTTTTATTTATTTATTTTGTTTAAAAAATAATAACATGGAGTTGAAAAGTAATAACACTAGAATACAAATGTTTTCGTGAATAACAATATTGATTCGGAGAGGAGGGGGGCCTTGGAGTAAAAAAGGTTGAGAACCACTGGTATAGAGTATATAGACTAAGTCAAAGCCACAATAAAATGTTTTTTTCTCAAATAAATGAACATGTGTTTGTTAAAGTAACAAAGTACAAAGCCAAATGACACCCTTTCTGCCACCAGCAGATGCCAATTCTGCAATTCTCGCTGTGTGTAACCTCAAAAACACACAGTAAATGGAGGCTGTGATTACACCTCCTGCCGGCACCGTCTTACAGGCAGAGCTTCAGCACAAAGGACAGAAAGAAGAAATTTAATCCAAAATGAGTAGAAGCCAGAAACTTTCACCTTTCTTCCTTTCATTGATTGAACTTTGTGCTCCAGCGAAAAAAAAAAAAAATTCTGAAGTAATGATGGAGGACAGACACATGGGTCACACCAAAGAGCAAAAAAACCTCACCCGTGTCCTTTGAACACCTGATTGCCGTCGCTGTCCGACTGGAAGGTTTTGTCCCGGCTTAAACTCTGCCAAGCAGGAAAGAAAGAGAGAAAAAGAACAAAGGGGAAAAAAAGAAACATTTATGTTTGAGAGAAAACAATCCATATGCTAACATGGGTCGATAATAACGACAGCCTGCTGGCTTGGGGTCAGTCAGTGTTCGAGTTACGGGTCTCGCTTCATCTTAAACTCGTTGATCATGTACATGTTTTTATGTCAACTGGGGTAGCTGAAAAGAAAAAACCTTTTAGTTGAGCACTGGCTAAGAATTTGTTCCACAAGAGTCAATTAGCCTGGTATACACACAATCACGGTCCATCCTGCAGCCTCCATAAGGTACCAGGGGATTTAGCCCTGACTGTCTCCTAAACGGTCTGATCGATTAACTTAATGGCATTAATTAAGCAAGAGGCTGTGGAAGTATGGTGGCCTGGCCTGGACCATTGCTGACTCAAATCATTACATCACCTCTTTAAAAACTGGCAATAAGGAGCATCAATAATACATGACAGGAAGAGTTAAAGCCAGGAGATCTCTGGGCATTCTGGAAGGAAAAGCACGTCTTTCATATTCAGATTTGCACATTAATACGGACAGACGTCGCACTCGTCCGGAAATAAAATCCATGTGATTAGGAGGAGGAAATAGTTTTGAGAGACCTTGTTGTAATTCAAATAATAGAGCCGTTCAGTGTAGTCCTGAAAGCCAGAAGAGAATTGGCAATTTCAAGCCATGAATTCCCTCTGGAATATATCAAAGGTTTTAAGAATAGCAGTTTTTGATTTCTGATTAAAAGGAGATCTGTGGTTAAAATGACTGACTTTCACGAAGTGTTCAAAGTCAATTAAAAAATATTATACCTTAAACGTTGTACTAAAATATATTTAAGACCACTGTGTACAATAAAACAATTTAAAAAAAAAATAGCTACAAGCTACCACAAGGATTTGAGTTCATGTGCTTAAGAACCGATGTTGTCCATAGCAACTTACACTACCGTTCAAAAGTTTGGGGTCATTCTTTTTTTATGTTTTAGAAAGACTTCTCTTATGCTTACCAAGGCTGCATTGATTTGATCGGAAATACAGTAAAAACTGTAATATTGAGAAATATTTTTAGTTTTAAATAACCATTTTCTATTTGAATATATTTTGAAATGTAATTTATTCCTGTGATGGCAAAGCTGAAATTTTTACTTTTCGTTATTTACAGTATGTACTGAGTAATATTAAAGGGTCACTCCACCCATTTCAACATTAATCTTTATTGAAAGTGGGTTATATATGTAGTCGAAATGTAAAAGAAATTTTAAATTTGGTGCCCTCTTGACCGAGAAAAGACAGAAAATAACTTTGGGGCGCATTTGTATGTAAGACAACAACTCCCACAATGCACCATGTTGCACAGCTCCGCAAGCCACTCCCACTAATCCAGAACAGCGCAAACATCAGAGAAATCGCTCTTCCGTCTACAAGAAGGCTAGCTGCCAAATGAGTTTAAAATTCATTTCACAAAAAATGTCTAGTTAGTTGTGGCGAGCAGGACGAGGGCGAGGGACGTGAGAGGACGACGCGAGTGATAATGAATGGCACCTGTGAGACGCAGCGGTCTCATATCTCTCACGGAGGAGCGGAAGCACAAAAGGAACAGGCCTGATTTTATGTTTTGTTTCTGTTGTGTGTGGCCAGCTGGCTTATACTTTTGTTTTGTATTTGTTTATTTTACTATTAAAACGTTTAAATGTTCGCCGGTTCCAGCCTCCTTCTTCCCACAACAACGAACCCCGTTACATTGGCAAACTCATTAGTGAATTACTCGTTTGTATTTCTTTCTATATGGTGAATTATTGCATGATACCTGCATGTTCAGTCAGGCGAAACTAGGATGGTTCACATCACAACACAAACGTCCGTGTGGTCGTCTGATTCAGAGATTTCGTCCAGGAGAAACTGCCTTGTTGAAATTCTCTGCAGCAGACGGACTCTATCTGTGTCCGTAGCGCACAGCGAGAGCACACGCACCAGCAGTCCGCCCAGCTCAAGCCAGCCCGGGCTCCTCGTCCGCGACAGGCAGCCGCCTCCTGTTCCACCATCAGCCTCAGCTGCTCTTCACTATATTGGGGCTCGTAAAGATAGCCACGAACAGCGGATTCGAGCAGCAGAATTTCAAAATCCTCTTCTTCCATATCATGTTTAGTTTCTTCCGTCATTGTCGTAACTTCCTATATCCACAGCGCTTGTTAGCTTAGCTTATAAACAAGATGGCTGATATTGCTTTCAGTATCTGCAAGTGAAGTCCCACCCACTGATCTGTGATAGCTCTGTTAGCGCATTAGGTCTAACCCCCTATGGGCGGGTTTGAAAGGGTGGGAATTTGTGCTTGTAGTCTATACAGAAATCCCCCCTTTTTACACTTCCTCCTACAATGACGTCAAATGACGATTTTTGCGTCATTGTAGGAGGAAGTGAAAAAGGTAAATAGTAGATTTCTCTCGTCTCAGGGGAAAATGAAAGAATGTTGCACGACCATTCAATAGTATGACTGGTTGTCTAACAATGGACCTCTTAATGCAAATGGGTGGAGTGACCCTTTAATTAACTACAAGTACTTACTATTGGGTTATGGTTAGGATTAGGATTAGTTGCATGCAATTCTGTATAATTTATCAACCTTTTTCCTAACAAGCCTATTAACGTTTAGATTATGAGAGGCACTTCTGGTTTGGGGAAGTTCCACTAAAAAATACTGAAACAGAAAATTTCAAATAAAAAGGTTGCGCAACAAATAATCGTATCAGTCAGTTCGACTGAATGAGCTGTACAATGTCATTCATGTTCTATTTTCAGATGTCAGGAGAACATTTTCAGATGTCAGGAGTGACATGCTACAACAAGAATATCTAAGGCAAGGCTTTTACACTTTTAAATGTCCTTTAAATGTCTTGGTTGAAGAATGTCATATTGTACCCAGTTTTCGAAAATCCTTATTATTGCGTTCATAAAGCGAATCCTTCGCTGACTATTTAACAGAAGTTATTCCCATAATTAGCGCAAAGCATCATGGGACATAAGAAAAAGGTGGATAATTATTATTATAGTAACTACATGTAACGTGTTACAACAAAATACCGACACTTATATGTACGGATCCCCGCACAGAAAATCATGGCCATGAAATAATAAAATGTTCCCACGTCTAATTAATTCATGGTCATGTTTTATTAACTAAAATATAATACCCTGTTCCTTTTATACACTGAAAAAACCAATGAGTAAAATTTACTTAATTTTTCTTTGGCAAGATTTTGCACAAATATTTTTTAAGTAAATTTCACATATGAAATTAAGTAAACTACTTAACTAAGTTAAGTTGAGTAATATCTATTTACTATTTAGTTGAAGTTTCCTTTGCAATACATTTCCCTCATAAATATAACATTGAATCAAACCCCACTTTTAAAGTGTACTTAACTTTACTTAGATACATCTAAGTTATTAATACAATAGATATTATACATTGAAGTAGTCACTCATTATGTGAGCGCAGAGAACTCAATGCTTGGTAGACAATACACAATGATGGTAACATTTGATGGATCGTTTGTGTTCGAATGTGTCATTTTGAGTGGAAAATGAACTCCAAATGTCACAAAATGGCAAGTTACTAATCCTAACAACAAAAGCAATGATGAAACAGTGTAAATACAGCTGGAAAACAGTGAAAAATCAACCTCATTAATTATTCAAGGCCCAGTGCATGATGGGAACACCAGTATAAGAAAAGTTGAGTAATTTTACAACGTTGATATTTACCCTTTCATTTCTACACGCTTGAATTGAGTACTAATATAGAATTTACTTAGTTTTTTAAATTCTTGTCTGAACTAACTTTATGTAAATTACATTGTTTTTTTTCTGTAGTATTTACTTCACCACAAAATCATTTTTATCAGTGTACATATGACACCGCTGTGGTGTTTTTTTTTTTGGTGTTCCACAGAAGAAAGAAAGCCACTTGAGTTTGCAACAACGAGGGTGAGTAAATAACAGGATTCTCATATTGAACTGTTCCTTTAATCTAATCTTGATGGGGAAAATAAACTCTAAAAGCAAGTTAAGAGAGCAGCTGGGATGTTCAGAGCATGAGTTTAAGTTAAACAAATGTCTTTCTGAGGCAGAAAGCTTGACAGGATTAGATTTTAAAAACCTTCAGCAGTAACACACTATTTTTCTCTTAGCGTCTCTTTATTTTCCCTCTATGTCTTTCGCAGGGAACTCTAAGCTTTCCTGTCAGAAAGCCTTTTTCTATCAAAATATGACAAATTCAAGCCTTGTTCATCACTAAAAGACCATCTAAAAAACAAGCGTGAGGAAACTAAGCTGAGGAAGCACTTTTTTAACCTTTTTTTAGCGGGGTGAAGAGGTCAATGAAACTGCTGGACTGAGAAGAGAAGGTTAACAGAACTGTATAAGGTTACAACTGAATAATAAATAATGATTTTTTTTACATGAAATCCAATACACCATTACACCATAAGACACATCCTCAAGCCCTGACAAGAGGAATTTTTTGCTTTCCACAAATTTTACTGGCAAGTGATTGTATTTTGTTCAAAGGAAAACGTCTAACCCAATCAGAGCGAGAAGATTGAGGCCGATGTTTTGGAATGAAGTCAGGATGCCAGATTCAAAGACTCCTAAGACTGCTTATTAGGGACATGCATGAGTTTATTGTGAAATACAGTGAAACTTGGTTTGGTTTAGGGTCAGTTGCATATATTTATGCAAAATTTATAATTATTTTGGTCACACTTTAGTTTAGGGTCCAATTCTCACAATTAACTAACTATTTACAACAACTTTTGCCTCAATAAATTCCTAATTACTGCTTATTAATAGTATGGTAGAAGTGAAATTTAGGTATTGGGTAGGATTAAGGGATGTAGAATATGGTCATGCAGAATAAGGCATTACTATATGCTTTATAAGTATTAATAAACAGCCTAGTAATATGCATGCTAATAAGCAACTAGTTCACAGTGAGAATTGGATCCTAAACTAAAGTGTTAATGTTATTACTATAGTAACTACATGTAACATATGTAACAATGACACCGTGAAATAAAGTGTTACCCAGTATTGTAAGTAATAGAATGTTGTAAATTCGTTGTGCTTAAGTTGCCCATGTTTCAGCTTTGTTGTTATGGGAAAGAGCGAGTCAAGACAAGAACGGTCAAGTTCACGAATGCATTCGCGATGTAAGTTGTAATATGACTTGATATGAAAAATTGACAATAGCCATACCGACTTCTCATATCCCACCAATTAATCTCACTTTGAAACCAACTTTAAGACAGCACACGAAATTATTAAAAGTGCAAAAACCAGCTTTAGAAGTCAAAGATTTTCAAGTCTACCAATAAATAGCCTTTGAACATCTTGAAAGGTTTTAGAGACATGAAAAAAAAAAAAAAAATCAGGAAACCCTGTAGACTACTAAGGCTGGCTGAGATTCCAGACGCGGGGAACAAAATGAAAAACTGAGAGGCTGAAAAAGCACGTCATTACCAGCTAATTAATGCCATGATTAAAGTTTAACAATGATGATGAATGTATCAGGGCAGATTGGGAATGAATCGCACACAGTTTCACCTCACAGTTTAGAAATACATGCTTTCTCTCACAAATACATTGGCTTAAGACATGTATATAGAGCAAAAACACTTAAAACATAAATACTGCCTCAAGAGGAAAATTGTTTATTCATAAAAAATTCTGCCAAGCATCTCCTGTTAGGATTTTCAATATGAGTTTAGGAATACTTTATCATACGGAGAGCACTGTAAGATAAATCTTTTTATTAGCCTAAGTGCTGACTAGGAAAGGATGGGATCATGCTGCCAAGTGTTGGTTCCTCCAAATGTTTCTTTCTTCCATCTACACATCATCTAAGGGAGTATTTCATCCAGTTAAGTTCACAAGGCAAAAATCAAAGGATGTACGATATTTTATTGGTACCATATTGGTTATCGGCCATTATTAGAGTTTTTTTTTTAATTTGTCAGTATCGGATAATATGGGATTTTTAAATATGCAAGCTCATTTCTGTTAAATGTAATTTACAGAAAAAAAGAAAAGAAAAAAGAAACTATTTTGCATACAGTACATTATAATGTGATGCCCTAATTCAGCATTTAAAATGATTTATTAAAATTTTTAAACAAAGTAATTTAAATGTCAACAAAGAAAATAACTAGCGGCTTACTGGCATTGGCCAGTACTGACATTTTAATATCATATTGTAATACATCCCCACACAAATCACAAACAACTCATGAAAAGCCATATATATATGCAAATATAAATGGAATTCGGGAGCTGCAGCAAAGGAGTCTTTATTAGTAAATAAAGACATACATTTCTGTATGTTTCTTTACACAAAACTATCATATGACTTCATAGAATATAGTGAACACGTCATATGGACAACTTTTATGGTGTCTATTGTCACGTTTGAAGCTTGACAGCCACTGGTCACTTACATTACATAGAAAAACAGCAGCATGAACATTCCGCTAAACTCCTTTTATGTTCCACAGAAGAAAGTCATACAGGTTTAGAACAACATGAGGGTTGTAATAATTTCCACAAACCACAAAATTCCCAATACCAATGTTCTCCATAAGCAGATGTTTCTGTTGGTTGAGCTCATACAGGTCCTCAATACCTTCTCAAAGCCAAAAGCACCTGCTGGGGAATAACCTACTCCCAATGATCCAACAATGGGCTTTAAGTGAAACTGACAATGGCCATGACACCTGCATACGTTTCATCTTAAATTCCTTTTGAGAAGAGTCCTCTGGTGTAAAGGTGAAGTGAGGTGAGAATGTGAGAAAACATATTCGTTTCACATCCATTTTTGCCTTCCAGCACAGAGCGCTTTCTCTAAGATGCCCTGACCTGGACTGAAATGGACAACTCAACAAAAAAAAAAAACACTTAAAATCACTCACTTTAGTTCTCAGCAGTGCTGAGGAGACATTTGAAGGATCAGAACAGAGGATCGCAAATCTCAGCATATAAATGTTTAACACCAGAAATTGACTAAGTTTACTCTGAATACTATGCGAAATAAAAGAAACGAAGATTTGACGGAAAATGATTTGACGCTATTTATATCTAATCGCTGCCAAGCAGGAGTCCAGTAAAAATAACTAATCTTCTCCATCTAATGCAGTGAAGATAAGACAGGGTGCATTATTGCTAATGAAACCCCAACAGGCTGCTCGTCAATGTGCCATGGGCCAATTAAATGTCTCATAAACAACTTCACAACGGTGTCAAAAACTCTATTACAAAGGTCTCATTGGATATGCTTTCAGAATAAATGCCAGCGATCAGGAAATGCTGGCGTTTAAAGTGCTTACCGTGCTGCATAGAGACACCTGAAAAATATTGCCGTCACTGCCTCCACAGAATAGGAAATACTCGCAGGGGTCAAAGGTCACTGACATGATGCCAACGTCGAAGAGAACGGACAGGAGCATCTCCCCAGAGGAAATTTCCCAAACCTATGACATGAGGAGAGAGAAAGACATCGGGTCAATAAAAATAAGATTGTCAAAGATCATAAAAACAACAATCTTTTTTGAAACATGTGCCAAGTTCTAAGAATTGTTTTATGTTCCCATTATGTTACTTAAAATGTCAAGTATACATACACAAGCATATACATACTTTTTTTTACAAATATATATATTTTTTTAATCCAAAATATAGCTTTTTATATTAAGTTTACTATAAAAAATGTCACATTTTCTAATATGATACTGGTCACTCCAGTAACTGGGCACAAAATAACCATAAAAGTATTATATGAAAAGTGGACTTTATTCGATTCTGTCGAGTCACAATCACACAACATGTTCTAGGGATACTCTATTACTGATCAGGTCAGCTCTATCACCAACATGTTAACTTTGAAACAAGGTACCTGGTTTACATTAGACCTGGTTTACACAGCTGGGAAAAATGCATATAGGGCTGTCGCTTGCCCCCACCTTGAATACTCAAATCACATCTATGTTAAGCTAATTCCAGCATGCAGACCACTTCTGAAATTGCCAAACCCATTTTACAAAAACAACAAAATAAAAACATCATAGTATGGCCAGAGGATGCTACCACAATGCTCCAGGACTGCTTTCAGGACACAGACTGGAACGTTCAAAGAGGCAGCTACAAACAACAATCAGACAAACCTGCAAAAATACACTAAAACAGTCACTGCCTACATTAAGAAGAGCACTGATAATGTGACAGTCACCAAAACCATCACCACATGTGCCAACCAGAAGCCATGGCTTACAGCAGAGGTCCCTGGACTATTGAAGACCTGAGATGTTGCATTCAGATCAGGAGATAAAGCAGTCATCAAAGAAACAAGAGCCAATCTGTCACATAGCATCAAGGCGGCAAAACAGTTGTATGCACACACACAAAAAATAAAAATAAATCAACAATCACTTCACCGACAGCACACACAGAGCCTGTGGTAAGCCATTCAGACCATTACAGACTACAAGCCCCTGCCACAGGTCTGTGATGATGACACATCCCTCCCAGATGCACTCAACCACTTCTATGCACGGGTTGAAATGCAGAATGACAGACTTGCACGAAAAAGAGCCACACCTCCCAATGACCAGGTGATCTGTCTGTCTTCAATCGACGCAAGGAAGACCCAATCTAGTACTAACCCATGCAAAGCTGGGGGTCCTGACAACATACCTGGCCATGAACTAAGAGACTGTGCAGAACAGCTGACAGATGTCCTAATAGACATCTTTAACACCTCACTGAGACAGGCAGCCACCCCCACGTCTCATCACCACCACCGGTACTAAAGAAGTCATCCATGCCTTCCCATAGCACTGAACCTGATCATGAAGTACTTTGAGAGGTTAGTCATGCATCACATCAAGTGCAGTCTCCATAACAAACTCTATCTGCTCCATGTTGCTTACCATGGAGTAAGTCAGAATCACTAAATCCCTGGAGGTGCACACCTTGACCATCTCTGTTGACAACCTCTACACTACAACATTCTCCAAGAAGGCCAAGCAGTGCCTCGCTTACTCTGCA
The DNA here is from genome assembly GCF_029890125.1 of Rhinichthys klamathensis goyatoka. NCBI lineage: Eukaryota > Metazoa > Chordata > Actinopteri > Cypriniformes > Leuciscidae > Rhinichthys > Rhinichthys klamathensis. The sequence goes on from NW_026606637.1 coordinate 3,558,989, forward strand.
GGCTGAAAAGAGCAAGTCTCCCTCCACCCATCCTCAACACACTCTGCAGGGGCACCACTGAGATTCTGTTGACCAACTGCATCACTGTCCGGTATGGAGACTGCAGCGACACAATACCCTACACTGGACAGTGAATACTGCTGCAAAGATCATTGGTGTCCCAATACTTTCTCTGTCTTTTTCCTCCCTCAGTATATTATGCACTGGACACTTTCAAATCCTTACTGCCATCCAGGCTCACCTGGAAAACACATCTACATACACATCACATTGTCTAAAGCACTTACGTCACTTCTAAGTGTATTTTTTTTTATAATGTGAATCTGTCTCTGTCACATTATGTATACTAAGTATGTATGCTAATCTCCCTATACCCTTAATCCTTTTGCTTCAGTTTGCACTAAATGTTTCTTTTATACAGTGTGCACTTCGTGTTGTTACATTCTGTGAATCAAAATATATGTTTGTATTTTCAGTTAGATTACCTCTTTTTTATAAGTGTAGGGCTGAACGATACATCTAATTTTCATCGTCATCGCGATATGAACATGCGCAATGAACACATCGCAAAAGACTGCCTGACACGATGAATAAGGGAAAAAAGTTTATTACATGCGCCAAGCATTCACACGTTTGACCTATCACGTGTAGCCCTGAAGACATGGTTGGTGCATTCATGCTATTTGGCCAATCAGACGAAGCCCCAGGAAGTGTCAGCTACAGTACGCTCAGCATGGTCACAGTGCCTATAATATGGAGTACCTGAATTATCACTGTGTAAGAATTGTAGTTAATAATAATTATGCAGCCTCTGATATATTACTTTATTACAATAATTAAATAATTATATTATTATTAAATTATTAAATTAAATTAATATTAATTATAAACAATTAAATAATAATTAAATAATTGGCTACAATGATTACTGGTAGTTTGAATAATTTGTAACTATTTATTTCATATCTTCTTTCCAGAAAATGCTGTTAAGGATGACAGCCGCATTGACCGCTGGGCTTTGCAAAAAAGTGGTGGGACATTTTTTCTCACAGCTGGAAGCAGAAGACGGCACTGAAAAAAGCACAACAGGAGCACAACCTCCCTGAGCACTCACTCATCACAGAATGTCCAACTAGGTGGGGCTCAAGGCAAAAGATGATGGAGAGGGTCTTGGAGCAGCAGCGGGCCATTTCTGATGTCCTATCGGCAGACCGGAAAACACGGCATCTGGTTCCCTCCAGGCAGGACCTGGATGTACTTGAGTCTGTAAACCTGGCATTACACCCTTTGCAGGAATTTACTGCTGTCTTTTCCGGGGAAATCTATGTCAGTGTTTCATATGTGAAACCCGTCCTTCATCTTTTAAAGACATCGGTTCTTGCAGAAAAGGAAGATGACACAGATTTAACCAAGTCCATTAAAGTGAAAATCCTGGATTACATGAATACAAAGTATGATGACCCAGGAACAGAAGAACTTTTGGACATCGCATCCTTCATGGACCCCAGGTCCAAGGTCACCTACATCAGCAGTGAAAAAGTTGAGGACATCAAGAGCAGAATCATGTCAGAAATGAAAGACTCCGCACAGAAGGAGGGGACACCTTCTGAGAACACAGAGGCCCAGACCATGGAGCCACCCAGCGAAAAAAAGACAAAGCAATCATTGGGCAGTTTGCTCAAAACAAATCCAAGCCCCACTTCAACAGCATCTTTCATGCATCTGGAGCAAGCTGTTGAAGCTGAACTTAACAGCTACTTGTTCTCCCCCACCATTCACAGTGAAGCAGACCCTTTGGCCTGGTGGAAAGTCCACCAGGTCACCTACCATAAGGGCCCTTTCACACCTACCTTGTTTGGTCCGGACTTTCGGACTTTTCAGTTTGGTCCGAATCAAAATTACAGGTGTGAAACCTCCCCCGGACCACAGTCCGGACCAAACAGATGAAATTTGGTCCGACGAAAAGAGGTAGTCTCGGTCCGGATCAAACTGAACAAAGGTTTGGTTCATTTCTAGTGTGAAAGCATTTCTGTATGGTTCGGACTTTCAGACCTTTTACAGGAAGTTCCGGTGGTTCCCGCATAGCCGAAAAAACAGGTGGCAGGAAAAATGAGCCGTGGTAGCACATGGGGAGAGGAGGAGACGAGGTTTTTACTTGAAGTATGGTCTGATGACATAAGAAGTCAACTGGAAATCCAAATATTTTCAGAGAGGATGAGAGAGAGAGGGTATGAGAGCAATGCCACCTGAAGATAAAGAAACTGCGACAGCAATATACAAAGGCGCGTGATGCCATGAGAAAATTGGTGCTGCTGGTAATTATGCCATAAAAATAACAATATAGTTGCAACGATATGCGTCTGTACATTCATGTTGTCAAAGTTACCCGCCGAATTGACAACACGCTGACGTCAGACGCACGTCCATTTACAAACCAATCAATGCAGAGATGCAGCCCACATAGATGATGACGACAGGACACAAGTATATCACGTAAAGTTCTTTAGTGCGCTCGCGTAATTGCAGTGTGGAACCAAACCAAAACTTTCTGAAAGTATAAAATGTATCAAAACGTGAACTTTGGTTCGGACCTTGGTGCGGACTTTCAGGTGTGAAAACGCCCTAAGCAGACCAAACTTGCTCGGAAGTATCTTTGTATACCTGCGACTAGTTCACCCTCAGAGAGGCTCTTCAGCACTTCAGGGAATGTGGTAACATGTCTACGTATATGTTTGAAACCTAGCAAAGTTAGCATGCTGGTTTTCTTGGCCAAGAACTTGCCCTAAATAGATAACCAAGGCAGTAACTTGCCCTAAGGGGCAGATTTTTTTTTTTTTTTTTGCTGGTTTTATGAGCCCTTATGGGTTGTAGTGAGAGCCATTACAGTTATTTTAAATGGCCATTTTTATTTAATTTCTATTTATTTAATTATAAAAGTTGTTTTCCCCACGTGTTTTATTCAGAGAGAGATGTTTTTGTTGAGTTTACAAGAAAATATTTTAAAAGGAGCAGGGGAAATTGAACATTAATTTCTTATAGTTATAATGCCTATGTGCAATTTGTTCAATAAAAGCATGTCCAAAATGATCTATTTGATTTCTTTATTCAGTGGGAATAAGCTATTCAATGTTTAGGTTCTATGTTCACAAAGAACCTATTAAAACACAAGGGAACAGTATAGCTAACATTCACATTTGAATATTTATCGCAAGTCATATCATCATCGCAATATTGAACAATGTTATCGCACATCACAGCTTTTCCTCATTTCGTGCAGCCCTAGTTATGTGTATTTATATATGCAACAGTGGTCCTGTGATGCACAACATTTCGTTCCTTTGTATGTCTATAAAATACTTGACTATGATGAGTGTGGTCCATAAGACTTGTATGCAACCTTCTGAAGTCTTAAGTTTTATGATAGAAACTTAAAATTTAAGAAAAGCAATTAAAATCTTGACCTTCGTGACAGTTCATGAGAGAAGTCACGATATCTGCTTTGTGAACGAACCATTCTTTTCCGTCAGATCTTTCGATGTGATTCAGCTGGATAAAAACAACTACATAAAATCATTAGGTTTTTGATGTTTGCATTGATCAATCTAGAAATTAATCATGAGAGAGGCAGACAGAGAAAAGAATAAAGAGACACAGATAAGAGTGAATACAAAAGACAAAGACTTAACCATCACTCTGTGTATGTCAGGACTGTGCTTCCCCCAGGATGATATAATCCACAAAGATCTCCAACATCTACACCTTTCCGTTCCAACTTCCAGCGTAACAGTAACACTTTTGCCAAAAAGTCTGATGATCTCTAATTGGTTCAGGGGTAATGCAGTGTTATCGTCTCAGAGAAAGTGCTGAAGTGGACATTAGAAAGCTCAGAAGCTCAGCTTTGGAAAGCTCAAGTTCTCTGCAGTGAGATTGCTGAGCCAACAACACAAACTTTCAGTCCAAGTGAAAGATCTATTCTTGCAGAGCTAGTAGCTAGAGAACAACCATTATTCTTTAATTTACAGCTGCTTTTTAAAGGATCTTTAATCAATGGAAATATAAAATTTAAGTTGAAGTTTCTACTTAGTGCGCAAGAACATACTGTGTGTGAGCTTGTACAATGATCATTTAACAGAGGAGCTCCGACACCCTTCCCTGCACGAGTCCAGCTGGATTGATGTCCCATCATAAAGACGACAAACTGACCGTAAAATAATTTTGACTGAAAAGGATCAATGCCCATGACCCTGTCTTAAAATGTCAAGAGCAAAAGGAAACTGCCTATTATCGAATAGTCACTTTTACTGACTGAGAAAAGATCGGAACAAAAACCATATAATTTAATGTATCGATAGTTTATGTAAATTCTTGAGGAAAAACATGGAGATATCTAGAGAGCAGCAGACAGAGTGGCTGACATTCTATATACTAAGTATAAATCTATAATAACAATAATTGTAATAATTTAATTTAAAATTATATTAAAAATACAATTATATTTCATAATAATTATATTAATTATAAATGTATAAACATGATTAAAATAATAGATTTAGACTTAATTATTAGAAATATAGAATGTAATAATAGCAAATTTGTGAATTTAAATTAATGCTAAGTTTAAACAATATCGACTCAATTAAAATGAAAAACAAATATATAAAATTTAAATACATACACGCATGAATGACAAACTTTGATGATTTAGAATTTTGTTGATTTACATATATATACATACAAATGACAATAGCAAAACTAATATTTTAAGAAAAACTTTAAATAAAAATGAAGATAGAAAACAAAAGTTGATTCAAATTTTTCAAAACACCAAGTAGAATGACTACATCAATTAATCTGCCTACTGGCTTAGTTATAGTCCAATGTTGATTTTCTGAATGGTCAATTATCAGCCAATTAATATGTCCAGCCAGTATTTCAGTCTATGACCTGCACCAGAGATAATTCAAATCTTGAAAACTGTGTGAGCCCTAATGAGAAACCATAGGCATAAAAGATTACGTCTAAACATGTAGGGCAAAGGTCAGGTAATGTTCAACAAAATTAACTGACCATAATAAATCAGGCTGTCCAACGCTCTAGTCAAAGGTCATGCAGTGCATCGGTGTGGGCAGTTCCTGCCTGAACTCTGTTCTAGTTTGTCTTTCCATGCAGACGTCAGATGTTTTTAACCACATCATTAATACCCAAAAGTGATCGGTCTGCAGTCTGACACAGAGACACCTCTCCATCCCTCTTGTGCTAACAAGCCCAGCTCTTTGTGCGACGTGACCTCCCCGAATCCCCTCACGGCAACGACAGACAGAATAATTAATCTATGGTGACTGACGGTCTGTAATCCACTGAAGCTGATGCTATTGAGCTCAGATGACTAATGAACAACAGTGGGACGGATTAAACATCAAAAACTTGACTGATTGCAATCTGATGACGACAACTTTGTCTAAAGGGGACAGAACACAAATGGGGGCGAGTGACTGGAGCCAACAAATATCATGATGAGAGTTCAGAAAAAGAAAAAAATTATTGTTTAGTGGTAGTTCGAGAAGCAGCTAAATATAAAAATAAATAAATAAATGGCTAAACACTAAGCTTTTAATTGTCTTAACTAGGGATGTCAAATTTACATAACTTCCCACAATCGATCGTTGTTTAAATTAAATATCAATTAATCGATTAATTGTTAACCATAACCTCTTAAATTATGGTTATCAAAGTTGTCATGTTACAAAACAACTGCTGTGCTAACACAAATTAGGTATCGTTTAAAGCTGAATATGTGAACAATGTAACAGTGAATATAGGAAAAATGACCATCGCTTAACAAATGCTTTCAAATTTGCTGACATATAAGAACTATAAAAAAAAAAAAAAACTACTTTATATAAAAATGTGATTAGTAAAATCATACTACATAACGATAAACGTGTCATTGAAAAGGTCTCAAATAGCACAACAAAACAAGAATATTTGTTTCAGTCAGACACCAAACTATACCAAGTATTTGTATGGAAAAGTGCTGTCGACGTAAACGGTATCATGACACAGTGTTTTGAAAAGTCACGGGACAGCATTGATCATTATCTGTGATCCTGTTTCTGTGTGTGCAACGCGATTTCCATGTGTGCGAGTGACGTGTGTGTGTGTTATAATATAAAATGTATAATATTTAATAAATTATAAATAAAATAATTTGAAAATGAATTAAAATGAATCTCTAAATTAAAACAGACTTTAGATGGCAACATTGATTCTGTAATCTTTTTTTTCACAAATAAAATTGTTTGGAAAAAATATGGGGGAAAAAACAGTAATCTGGTATGTTTGTGTGCACTGGGAATCATATTTTTTTTTCAAATAAAGACAAACTTACCACTTTTATTACATACAGTACACAGTGAAAATGACATGAATATGACATAGTGGGCAACTGAATATAGCGCAGCATAGTTTGAAATCAAGGGTTCAAAGTTTATTGATCGTGCCATAACTAGACCATAACTAATGAAGATGGAGAATTGGAGCAGTGTGTGCTCAGGCCCTGAAAACGTATCGGCCGATGCCAATTTATATATTTTTTAAAAAGGGCAAATATCGGCCGATATATCGCCAAGGACAATATATCGGTCGACCACTAGTTAGCATCTATAGTCTTACCCACAAATTATTGGTCAGGAAATTAGAAAAACTTAAGCAAATGCACTATTTATAAAGCCATTGCTGTCTCAGAAAAACATCAATGACAGAATAAAGTTTTTGGCAGAATATGGGAAGTTAGATTCAGGGTGGTTGTGAGTTTTGTGGACAGATGAATCACATTGAAACACGAGTTGCATGGTGATGCTCCAGAGCGGTGTCTTTGAAAATCTGTAGAGAAATATAATAATAAATGCATCTCTACGACAGTGAAGCAAGAAGGAAGAGGTGCCATTGTGTTCGGACTCGGAGCCTTTTAGCTACTGGTATATTGGTGAGCTAATTCACTGTGAAAAGTCATTTAAAAAGTCATTTAGTCAATTTACTTTGGAGTACATGTGAATATTGTAGAATGGCTTGTTTTCCACAATTGAAAAGTTGTCATCTAAAGTGGAATGATCAGATGTTATTTTTTAACAAGACAATGCTCCGGCCTCACAATAAACTCAAACTAACTGGGAGACATTTTTCAACAAATCGAACATTTTGAAGCCATAAACATTGTGAAACAACACTGTTTCTTCTTCCTGTATAAAGCTGTCTGCAAGTTTACCCACATGGCTTAAAATGTTTAAAGAAAACAAACGGCAAGGCTATTCCATGCAAAGTTACTACAGTATTTCTGCAATTCTTGCCAATTGCCTGACCAGTGATTTGTGATTTAAATAGTTTTAAAATAATAAAAAAAACACTACATATTTCCCTTTTTTGGCTTGGCCCATTTTTTCCCCCAGGATTGTACATATTTTGTCATTGATAAGTGACGTCTGTGCATCTCCACTCTTGAAAAGCACCAGTTTCCATTGAAATGGGTTTAATTAAAAAGTGCCCATACTTGAAGAAACACCCATAAAGAAACAAAAAGCACATTTACTAGTTGACACATTTAAAAAAAAAAAAAAAGTCCTTTAAATTCTGTCATGACTGCATTTTCAATTCTATTTCCTAAACCTTTCATATAGCTTATTCATTTCACATACCTTTAGGCTCTATGTATTTATATATAAAATGCAATATACTGCAATGACTCTCAGCCCACTATCCATTATAATGAAGATGAAGTCCATTCAAGGCCAGTAGATCTGCAGCTTGAAGAGCTGACTGAAATCAGTTTCTGACCTTATATAAACCTTTATAAAATTCATGAACGGAGAAGGAAGCCAGGGCAGGACTCAGACATTTGACTTGAAAGCAAAACAACTTTGACATTGAATCTGATCAACAAGCTTCACACCATCTCATAGATAGAAATGTAGTGATTTCAGGTTGTTTTACAAACAAGAAAGAGTTGTACAGTATGTCCATTCAGAACTGCAGAAGGAGACAGAAATTTTTATTAGTTAAAGCTTTGAAAACTTTATTTTGCACCATTTTTTAACTAAATTTAACTGGTTTTATTTTATAACTACATATTTTATTTTATGTTAAACATAAAAAAGTCTTTGTAAGACCAGTTCAAGTGCAAAAGAAAACTATCCCAAAATCAAATGAAGGTCTATTGCATTTGAACCTATTCCAGCGAGATTTTGGCTACATTTCAATCTAATTTAAACGGGATCTTCAAAACTCTTTGGTTCAGTTAACAGAAAGGTTTCCCCGTCGTTCAGTAAAGTGGTGGATGGTAAAGCATGCAAACAGGATTAAGTGCAGATAATGACAAAGTTGAGTCCTCTCAACACCTTGCAGCCTTGTGTTGTTGTTTTTGCAATGCTCATCAACTCTCTCAGCACCGATTATCTCACACACTACTGTACTGATTTAACACTGAACTGATTTCAGCTGAATAATGATGAATAATGATACTATTGTCTTAGCTGCTTTACAGCAGAATTGAGTTATGTTTGCATCATTGAATCATTCTCCTGTTTATCACTGTAAAGCTGCTTTGAAACAATCTGTATTGTATAAAGCTCTATCTAAATAAAGATGACTTGACAACTGTAAAGTAATTGTAAAAAAAAACATGAATACATTCTTCATTCATAAGGGTGTAACGATACTGAACTCACGATACAATATTAATGCGATACTCCAAGACATATAGTAAAAGGTTAACAGAAAATGTACTGTTGATTAAAATGCTAAATTTGGTATTACATTGGGGAAGGAAATGAATAGGCTTGGACTTAGTGCAGATGACCCAATGCACAGGACAATAGTGACACCAGAATACAAATACTCATGTTTCTGAAGCTGAAAATACAGAATTATTTTAGACGAACATGCTTGTCACTGGCTAGATATATTTAAAATAATCTGGGCCACTTTTTACTGGTAACAACATAAGTCATTTTGCATTATCAGGACCCACAAATATTCCCCCACTGCATTATTATGCATTATATTCAACATTATATATAATAGTTTAATGTAGTCCTCCTGACACTATAAAACTCACAGAAATTTCACAACTATTTACAATACAGATTGTCACTATCCACGATACATATTGATGCATTTGTTGTGTATTGCGCTATATTGTTACACACCTATTCATTCGCAATGTTGCATAGGTTCATAACAATGTCACTTAAATTAAACAGACAACAAATATTAAACGATGGTCTTCCCCAAAAGATTCACGTTCACATCCAGCTCTCTAGAATAAGACAACGGCTGGCGAATATGCATCGACGTCAAAATCCAGTCGGATAATTCCCCTGCTATCTGCCACAAGTGATGGGAGGCATGAGAGTCAATAAGGATCAGCCTTAAACCAGCCATGACAGCATCTGCACACGAAGCCCATGACAAGCATCACTCAGAACAGCCGAGAGCAGAACGTGTCACAGCCTTGGCCCAATTAAACAGTGCGAGCAGCATTCCCACGGACACCACAAACAAATTTTCAAATCGCTGACTCCTTAGGTATGGGGGTTGATCGATTCTAATATAGATAGGTCCTGGGACCCTGACAGCAGCCACAGCGTTCAAATGGCTTTCAACAGCGTGAGACGAGGCTGATTATACGGGAGCCACGAGCATGTTTTGTCAGGACATTCATTCTTACAACGATCTCGGGGTGTTCGCTGATACTTCCACATCCTGCACCTGCGATGGCGTGGCAGTCACGGTCCGGAGAAAGAGAGGGGTGAGTCACCCTTTGGTAAACTCCCCTTTATTATTACCACAGACAAACACACCTCGTTCTCCCATATCTCCTCACTAGAGATCAGCAATGACAGCAACCGGTCCTGCAAAATCCCCATGGGGGATTGTAGGTAATGAGAGAGTGCACCCAGTGTGACATTGAAGGCCTGTGTACCGCGGTGCCGCGGGCACACCTCGAGCTTAAACAAAGACTAAGCAGAGCCAGTCGTTCATGACAGATCCTCAGAGCATGTAGCCTGTAGATCAGTCATGCCTGTGGCTTCTTTATAATGGGCTTGATTATTGGCGTAATCCTGTCAAAGCAATGTCAATGAAAGCAGGCATAAAGTCTGAACCAAAATCGTACCGGGATATCGTTAGACGTGAAAAATAGATCAGCATTGAGAGCTCAAGTTTCAGGCTTAAAGCGTGAAGGATCAAATAACTACTCCACTTCTTCACAGTGTATCAGCATAAAGTACTGGAAATTATTCATCGCTGAGGTTCAATGATCACACAGGAAACACTTAAAGTGAGTCCACGGGGCGATCTCTGGCTGACCTTGGAGGGATGATGTTGCTGCTACCTCCTTTGATATTTTGATGCTTGAGATTTAGAGTTTCACATTCTTGAGTTTGATCTCAAAAGTGCAGTTTATACTCTGGATTTAATCATAAGAATCTCTGGGAGGGTTCCACCATCCATGTATGATTATTTTAGAAGTTAAAGAGTGATTAATTGGTTGATTCTGAGTAAATATTGGCAATAATAAATTAAAGCTCCAGTACGTAATGTTTTTTTTTGTATTCAAAATTTACAAAACTTATATAATACGCGAGTTCATCATGAATACATTTTCCAAAACGTGTTTTAGTCTTATCCTGAATAACTGCGGTACACCTATCATTATACCTATTAGCATCTGACTCTGGTTCTGTCAATCCTTATTCTCTTGGACCTAAGTGCAGTTTTCGACACCGTCGATCACTTACTACTACTTAGTCGACTTAAATCTGTCTTTGGTGTAACGGAGACTGCTGTGGGGCCTCATTTATAACCGTTGCGTACGCACAAAACAGGTCCTGAAAGAGCCGAACGCCACTTCCGACGCACAAGTTGTGATTTATAAAAACAAACAGCTGAAGTTAAATGGCTTTTTGGTCACTTTTAGAAAATTACACATATACAGCAAGATTAATACAAATAGAATTTCACTCTAGCCTATCACTTGAAGAAAACACCCATCCCTTCTTAAATGTCAGCGCTAGCGAGCGCGTTGGCCCGTTTAGTGAAGCTGATAGTAGCATATATATCTGACGGAAGATGAAGGAAAACATAAATCTTCATTATGAGTCCTAATCATAAATATACTGTGCATGTGCACAAAAACAGTTTAAATAAATAAAATAATGATTTAAACTATCTTTTACATCTGATATACACATTTAGATTAAATTTGACATTCTCATTAATGGAGTTAAGCACTTACATGACATGAAATCATTACTGAGAAGTTACAACATTTTTTATATTCTAATAAATAGTTGTTGTGGATGCGATGCTTTAGAACACTTTTCTTGTGGCATGCTGTGTTTTAATGTTTTAACTACAGCGCAAAATATTTTCGCGCAAATAATGCACAATAAGGCTTCCATCGGTTTCCATTAAAAATATAAATCACTTAAAAATACTATTTGGCCAGTGGAAAAGATTGAGAAAAACTTTCTCTGAAATGTATTTTATACTATTCGATTTATTTATTCAAAAACGAGGCAAGGATAGGCTACTAAATGATTTTTAGCAATTTAATGTGATGGTACGTCCGTATCTCATATTTTCCTAATGTCTTGTACCGTTAAACATGGTATCACGTGGATGAATATGCATATGCAAATGATATGCAGATGAGGATATGCATAATAAAACGAGGCGTTGTAAGCTCCATATTTCGGGGGTAGACGCATGTGCGCACAATCTTCCGCTGACTGGGATTTATTAAGGGAATTCTGCGCAGGGTCTGCATACGCACGGTTTTCATTTTGAGGTGAACTAATCCTTTAATTTGTATATTTATTATCCTATTAACTATCAGTCGACCATAGAACAGGTTTAAACTGGTGTGAACGATCAGATGCGTCTAATATTGTATGGATCTCTGAAATCAACAGTTTTGCTCATAGAGCAGGTGGAACAGTATGTTCTTGCCCATTCTGTCCATCGCGCTGGGCTCCAGCCCTCCCCCAGGGACATCATTCTCTTTGGCATTGATCATCACATTGTCTTCTCAGTCAAATCAAGCATGTCGCCTGAAGCCATCCAGGAGAAACTGCCCTGAGCGGTGAACAGCAGCACAGGGACTACTACTACTACTTGCTGCTTATGCAGTTTGCTTCTTGCCCAGACACTTACTGACCCTATGTCATATTCATTAGCAGGAAAATCACATTTCAGCAAAGTTTCGAACTTGAGGAAGGTGAAGCACACATTATTGTGCGTTTAAAACAAAATTACACCTTTTAAAGTGTTTTAGCTGGAAGACAGGATTACTGTAAATGCCTAACAAGGTCTGTAAAAAGTGCACATCAACAGAGAAAGCGCAAATGGGATGCAAACTTCCCCTGAATGACAACCCAAGGTCTCATCACTGCAAACATTAAAGGGATAGTTCGGCCAAAAATGATATTTAAACCATGCATTACTCACCCTCAAGCCGTTCGAGATGCATATGTCAATCTTGTTTCAGACGAACACATTTTCAGTTATTTTAGAAAATGTCTTAGACCCTTCAGTGGATATAATGTGAAGCAATGGGGTCCACCTCCTTCAAGTCCCAAAATGTGCATATATCCTTCACAAAAGTAATCCAACCGGCTCCAGGGGGATAAACGAAGGCCTTATGAGGGTAATCCGTGCGGTTTTGTCGTAAAAATATACATATTTAAAACTTTATAAATGAAAATATCTGACTTCCGGCAACGATCGACGCGCGTCCACGGGTGATGGAAGTCGGCGTACGAGGTAGGACGTAGCGTCGTGACGTAGAACGAACGCGCCCGCGCAGCCAGAGAGCAGAGCAAAACATCACCCGTGAACGTGCATCGATCGTTGCCGGAAGTCAGAAATTTTCATTTATAAAGTTTTAAATATGTATATTTTTACGACAAAACCGCACGGATTACCCTCATAAGGCCTTCGTTTATCCCCCTGGAGCCGGATGGATGACTTCTGTGAAGGATATATGCACATTTTGGGACTTGAAGGAGGTGGACCCCATTGCTTCACATTATATCCACTGAAGGGTCTAAGACATTTTCTAAAATAACTGAAAATGTGTTCGTCTGAAACAAGATTGACATATGCATCTCGAACGGCTTGAGGGTGAGTAATGCATGGTTTAAATATCATTTTTGGCCGAACTATCCCTTTAATATAAGAGCATCTTCCCACATAAAACAAGGAAGAAAAGACAGCACATCATTAAGCCAAGTACCCCATTCATGACCCGATTTCTTGATGTCATCATGAGAGTTTAGCAAGTTAAATAAGATATAAATTGGATTACAAGTGAGACCGCTTTAGGTGCGTACGACAGAGAAATATGAATTCATAAATATTAATGCTTTTCAAATGATTTTTCAAAAACTGAAAGCTTCCCATATAAAAAAAAAATGTTGGGAGATGACATTACAAAAGCACAAAGATGAGTGAGTGGCACATGCAGACTAGAAGGATGTGGAGATGCATTTTAAAAAGTGGTCTGACATTTAAAGTAAATGTTATTTGGACAAAAAAATTGAAAAACAGATGTATTAAACATCTACAACTATGTTAAGAGGCACAGTGCTGCCTACATTTTATTTAGTTATTGATCTATGATTGATTTATACAGTACCAAAAAAATAAAATTTAGAAAACTTTGCTACACCATTAAATTAAGGCTTTCCCGGAAAAAAAAAGAATTTGTTTCAACAGTCCGCATGCGGATCAGTCAGTGTTTCTTTGACGGAGTCCCTATTTAAACACAGGAAATGGAAATATTTGTAGTACAATTCTTTTTCTTTTTTGGTCATTTAGTGTCAAATCAAACAAATTTCAGAAACTTTTTTCGAACATTGAAAATGGGTCAAATTCAACAATTTGTAAATGGAGCTACATTGACAATTTTACTGAAAGACTGTTGAATACTGAAAGTATTATTTTGGAGCATTTACTCGAGTACAAATTAATCTGAATACTTGTACTACTAATATAGACTTATATTTCCAGAAAAAAAAACAGTACTTTTTACTCCTTCAAATTGTACTTCGACCTGAAAAGTTCCATTTTTGCAGTGGTGTTTCAAGGTTTCACTTATTTTTCTAACATCAAAATCCAGTGGTAACTGTATACTATTAAATGTTTATTTATTAAATTATATAAATTGAATACAAGAACAATTAGCATTTAAATGAACATTTTAATATGGTAAATTGTATTTTGCACTGAGAAAATGATTTCAACAAGAAACTCCTCTCTTATTTTTATTTTTGCAAGGTTACTTCTATTCTTAAGTTCAGTTTTAAAGTTGTACTTTTTTACTTTTCCTTAAGTATGTTTTTGGCCAGGAACTTGAGTAAAATTTTCATTCAGTATCCATACTTTCAACTTAAAGGTGCATTGCGCAAGTCTCTGAGTTTTTGCAGAACTATGCCCCCTCTGGCGACAAGCGAAACTGCAACCAGAGGTGTGCAGGCTCATGGACCACACGCATACGCACGCTTGCACGAGCTGTTCATAACCAAAGGAGCATCAGCCGCACAAATCTTTTGTTTACAGTCATAATGTCCTCAGAGGTAATAAAGTTATAAATCTGCAAGTAATTTTAAATATATGAAAGGAAAGGCATTTGAGTAAATTACACACTTATGTGTGAGGGGAAAACGGGGGTAGTAGAAAACTTCGGTTTTTGTTTCCATCTATCTCCATGTTGAACTGTTTTATGTGTTTACTGTATCCACTTATGATTGTATTATTATGGAAACACGTTCATGAACAATATAAGTTATTACTTTGTAAAAGCCAACTGAGGATCCCGTTTGAGCCCTAGAGCAGACCGGAGATCTCTCCATTTGTTGCAAGCATAATTTTCAATTACTTTTTACACCTCTGCATTTAAGATATTTAAGACATTTTGTAATCTTAAATTTGATAAAACTGAATGTAGGACATTTTAAAACTTTTTAGGAAACCCGGGACCCTGTTATAGGATTATAATTACAATAATATAAACATTAATGTCAGATATCATGATGTATGCGATTTACATCCTTTATGATCATAAGAGGAGAGCGAGAGACCGAACAAAACTCACCTTAACGGTTTGGTCCAGGGATGCAGTGGCAACACGGGCTTGTGGTCCCATCAGGCCACAGTGGATGTCGGTGATGGGGAGGGAGTGGCGGGAAAGAATGTGACGAGGTTCTGGTGTGCGGGACGAATCCAGCTGAACAACACTGAAACACAATACACCATCTTTTATTAACTCGCCATAATGAAGTCTTTATTATAAATGACATGCTCAGGACAACAATAATTAATTATGAGTGTCATCAATCCTATCACATTATGTGTGTGATGAGTTCATTAAATTGATGAATGTGAAATATTAAAATATAATATACTGGGTGCAAGTGTAATAAGATTGATATGGCAAGCTTGTGGTGTGACCTTGCAAGTACTAGTTTATAACCAGTGTTGGGAAGGTTACTTTGGAAATGTAATGGGTTACAGATTACAAGTTTCCCTACTTAACATGTAATAAGTAGTGTAACTATTTCAATTACTTTATTAATGTAATTGATTACATTTCATCAGATTAAATCACTTTTTTTGATTACTTTTCTACATTTCTAACGAATGTTTTCAACTGTTAATCATTTTCAAACAGTTTTCACACAAAAATTTTAACCAGGCAGAGTTAACCTTACAGTACTCAACATTACTGTCAGACTTTCAAAATCCTTCCTCACTTGAATTAAGATAATGATATAATTTTAAAGCACAGCTACCACAAAATCAGACCATAGCAGCTCTTTTTATTTTGAGATCGTTCTGAGATTTAAAATCATAACATGAAATACTATTAGATCTGACATGGTTACCAACCTTTATTCAAGGAGGAAAAACGTTAGCTAGCTATACATTTTCTGTATATATGGAATGCATTTTATCACTCGCCATGGTGGCAACTCTCAGACAGGTTGTAGCCTAAAGCTTTCAGTGGCAATGTGGATTAATGTCAGTGTTTCCGCTACATTCATTCTGCCGTGGCGGGCCGCCACACCTAAAATCATCCCGCCACGGCTGCAGCTTCTCGGTCCGATATTGTGTGTGTCATTGTTAAGCCCCACTAAAGGCATACAAAACATTGTAAAGCACCATAACGTTTTCGCACTATATTCCAAGACTTCTAAAGTCATTCAATAGCATAATGTGAGGTAAAAATGTATATTTAAGTCGTTAAGTTAAAGTTAATGGAAACTCATCTCTCCTCAGTCATTCTCCATTCAGCATTCAAACAGCGCGTCACGTTCGGTTACGACAGTAACACGACGACACTCTCTTCAAGATCAATGTTCCCATTATTTTACTTTATTAGTAGATAAAGGTCTATGGTTTGCATAAAATTACTTTATCTTGCTGGAGTTTATAGCGCTTTCTAAATCATATTCCTTTCTCCCGGGTGTCTGTTACTACAGCACTAGAGTAGAGAGCACAATGAATTGTTCTTCATGCGCACTGTAAGTTAACTGAAATTTAAAACTGTTAAAAGAAAAGGCTCAATAAACTGTTGCATAGATATAATACATTAAACATAGATAGATATAATCTCTTCGCTTTGTGCTTTGAACTTTTCAATGCGAAGCGCTGCGCGCTGTGACTTTGCGTTAGAGTTGTGACGTTCGCGAACGAACCGATTCTTTTGAACGGCTCATAAACATGAACGATGGGAGCCGAGTCGCGGCTGAAGGGGAGCCGTTCTTTCTGTCGTTCTTTTTTCATGCGTGTTTCACACAGATGCACACAAATTAGCTCCTCAGTTATAGGGGAAGGGGCGCACCCAGCGCAGGGGTGCTACTGCCTAACAGCATGATGATAGTTGTGCACGCGCGCGCATCCTTTACGTGAGTACTCCAGTGGGAAAAAACCCTACGTGCTGTCATTGGGTAGGAGCAGAGCCAATGACTTATGCCGTCACATGGTTACTCCAGTAAAAAAAAAAAAAAAAAACCCACTAAAGTAACACTAAGTTCCTTTGTAAATAAATACAAAGGAACTGCTTTGTATTTATTTACATTGCATTTTGTGTTCATGTTATTGTATCTACAGTATATATTTACAACTTTAAATAGTTTTTGTTTTTTATCAAAATGTTCTTGTGGTATTGTATGAATAACATAAGTCAACATAGCTTTACACATACACATACTTTGTACTAAAGGTAAATCCAAAATAGTGATATCACTTTCTAAGCAGAGGGATGTTGTGCAACCCTATGGAATATAGTCCACACATGACAAATGAGGTAATAATCAATATTTCAGAATAATTCAAACTCAGATATTGGTGTGTGATATCTGAGTTTTAATTAATTGACTACAAATCTCACCTCATCATTCCTCCCAGTGATTATTTCCAGGATAAACTGAGATTCCCCCAAGCTGGCTTCTTTAAACTGACTAAATATTTAAAAAGAGCCAAAAGAGCCGTTCTTTTGAACGGCTCTTTGAAAGGAACGGATCGCAAAGATCCGGATCTCCTCAAAGAGCCATAAATCCCATCTCTACTTTGCGTTGCTTCAAGTGCATCATTCTGCGCACGCGATGCGCATAATCGCTTTTGCCGCTCTTATTGACGCCTTTCATGTTATAATGCTTAGGGGAGGTTTAAACACCTGGGATAAGGGGGCGTGGCCAATGGGAATATCACAAAATGGGCCACGCCCCCTCCCCCTGGCGAAATGGGCCTGCCACCACGGCTGGAAAAAATCCTAGAGGAAACACTGAATGTCATTGGCAGATGTCGTGCCACTGCCAAACAAGAGAACCAATCAAAAGCATCAGAATAGCATCGCTTTACTAAACAGCCTTTAAATGGCAGGAGGCATCGTGCACATCAAAAACAGGCAAAGCAACAAAATAATATTATTCAACATATCCTAGATTTTTAAAGAAAATATTCAGGTGTAACCACCTTTGTAATCGTTAACATTTTCTTAAGTAACTAATTTAAGTACACATTTTCTCTCAGTAACTGTAACGGATTACAGTAACATTTATTTTGTAATTAAATTAAATAATGCCATTGCATGTTACTAGTTACTCCCCAACACTGATCGCAAGTGAGCTACTGCAGGGCTTGACGCTGACTTTTCTCAGGAGGAGCATTGAAAAGTTGAAAAATGTAGGAGCACAGAGAGATCTTTAGGGGCGCAATGGAAATCTATTAGTTTTTCCGTAATAAATAATGTGCAATAATCATACTGTCTAATCAGCATCTTGATATGGCACACCTGTGAGGTGGATGGATTATCTCGGCAAAGGAGAAGTGCTCACTAACACAGATTTGTGAACAATATGAGAGAAATAGGCTTTTTGTGTAGCCTACATAGAAAAAGTCTTAGATCTTTCAGTTCAGCTCATGAAAAATGGGGGCAAAAACATAAGTGTTGCGTTTATAATTTTGTTCAGTGTGTGTTGCGTATCTAGCTCGCTGCGTGTTTACTTTTTTACGTTACTTTTTTATTTATTTTTTTATGGTGAAGCGTCTAGGGGCCTGTTTACACCTGGTCACTTCATGCGTTTTTACTGATCAGATAGGCTAGCTTTCTGATTTATCAAAACGATTCCATTTACACCTGGTCACATAAATGTGTATCCGCAAAATGGATATAAATCCGATCTTCAATTCCCGCGCTATATGCAGATTTAATGGAGTTCACGTCACCGAAAGCAACAGATATGAGCTGCATTTTATTGATCATCAGCTAATTTTAAAATCATCGACAAGAGAGAACGACAGCAGCACTGGTTTCGTTTCTTTACTTTTAATGAGGATGATTGTGTGTTGAGCCTCTACGACTTACTTTCACTTGTGGCAGTTTGGCGCGTTGAAATCGCGTGAAAACGCATGAAGTGGCCAAGTGTAAACAGTCCAGAAGGTGCGTTTGTGTTAATTACATGATTATTATTATTTTTTCAACAGACAACATTGGTTGAGCGCAGAGACAGCGTCATTGTTTAAAACACTTTTTTGTTAAAAAAAAAAATTGTATTCGCACACGTGCACCTAAATAGGCTACATTTTACAGTTCGCACACATCTATTTTTAGTCGCAAATGCAAGTGAAATGCTCGCACTGTCGAGCCCTGTGAAATGAGCAAGTTTCAACTTCAGAAAAGCCACACATACGGATCTGGTTATGAGATGCAAACGCCAAATTGTATTAGTTTACAAATGAGGCATTTTGAGGTCAAACATGGTATTGTGCAAGGAATTGCATAAGAATAAGTCTTTATTAATTGATAATTTGCCCCTTTAATCACAATTTAAGGAATACAAGTTGTTGCTGTTTACTACCTCAAATGTTCATTTCAGCTGGAAACTGCTGTGATTTGTATGTTTTGAGTTTTGCAAAACATGTTTCCAATGAGCCTGTGTTGGATTTTTATTTTTTTTTCAAATTCTGATTTTTGTTTCTTGTTTTCTTCTCAGTATTGCTAGATTATTTTTTAAAGTGTCTAATACTCCATTATGCAGGAAGAGTTTGCTTTCTTTAACTGATACTATTTACTTAACTTCACTTTTGCTTTCAAGTTTGCTTTGCAAAAAATAAGGCAAACATTTTTTTCAGTAAACTGAACTTACCGGTATTAGAATGTAGAGTCAAACTGCTAATGACTGTTGAATGTATCTGGTCAAATGTTCAGCTTGAAAAAGATGATGGATTGAATGAAAGAGATGGAGAGAAGGAGATCCAGATGGAAAGAAAAGGACAGATAAAGTGAGATGAGACAGAATTGAACCCCATTCTGTCAGCACCACTGCATGACGCAGCACCGCAGGGTAAGCTCAGGGGCCGACCTGTCTTAAACAACATCTGTGATACACATCTGTGTTTTTATGTGAGAGAGAGTGTGGTTAATAACTGAATGAGTTTCATATTCATGAGTGAGGGTCAATGCCTTCTATCCACAGCTCACTTACGCAGTTTTCACACGAGTTATCATAGCAGTCTAAAGCCCAAAGTATACTTTGCGCACTGTCTGTGTGGTGTAATTTTCGGAAGATGTTGTCATCAAGAGGCCCGAGGACATCCGCGCACACCGTCCTCATGCAGCACAATCTTTGTGTCCAAACAACAGCGCATGTGCAAGTGACTTGAGTGTGAGTGACAGTCCACTAAAAAAATGTATGAAATATGCATGGGCAATTTAAGCAAAAACAATGAAATAATATAATAAAAACAATGAAAACAAAGATGTAAGATACTCTGTTGTGACTTTGGGTTAAAAACTAAAAAAAGAAGAATGAGCGCAACCACTGCAATCACTTTGAGGCTCTGTCCTGCATCTGTCGGTGAGCCCTTGTCCCCTCTCACACTTTAGATTCCCCTCGTTCTTCACAGCGCTTCATTCTTCATGCTGCGCTGTGCTTGCCGTTGTTCGCTCAGCACACAGTCAACACTAACGGCACGGTTCAACTTACAGCAGAAAGCTGAGTGCGGAACAGGGGTGACATTTACGGGCAAACACAATTAAGCGGCTGTCTTAATGAATCAATAAGAGCCTGGTGTGTTGCTAAGGATAAACATGAATGCATCAGGCAAGCAACAAAACGTGATCCCAATGAAGTCATGTAGTTCCAGAGGAGCATGTGCCAACTGAACAACTGCCATTGAGTGGGAGAAGCTTTTTCCAGGTAATAGGGTTATTGTCCACAATAAAGAAAGAGAAAAAACATGTGCCAAGTTCTTCTAAATAATATTAATAATACAAAGCGCTTTACATAGAAGGGGGGAATCTCCTCAACCTATTCCTATTCCTATTCGTGTTTGTTTCCTATTCTGAAAAACTTTTATATAACTCTCAAGAAAGTGTTTAAATGTAATGTCATGTGGTGTAACCAAGTTAAAAAGTAGTAGCACATCTAATCATTTTTTTTTTTAAGATTAAAAATTATCATTACGTTTTTGGATAGTCCACATCAGTGTTATTTTAGTATTCATTTTAGCATTATCATATTATTATTATAATATTTATTAATATGTTGGATTAGCTTTTATTTTTATATTTTCAGTTTTCATTCTAATTTTAGTTTGTTGTTATATATATATATATATATATATATATATATATATATATATATATATATATATATATATATATATATATATATATATATATATATATATATATATATAATGCTTTTTTAGGGTTTTTAATGTTTCTTTTTAGCGTTTAGTTTCTTTATTTTGCGGTTTAGTTTTAAGTTTGTCATCTGATATTTATATTTTTTTATTTAAATGAATGAAAACTGTAATAAGTTTAAGTATTAGTTTTAGTGGTAACACTACAATAAGGTCTCAATTGTTGACATTAGTGAACAGCTACATTATTCTCACAGCATTTATTAACCTTTCATAATGTTAGTAAACAAAAATGTTCATGATAGATCATGTTAACTAATGTAATTAACCAATATTAACTATAGTGAAACCTTATTTTACATTACCCACAGTTTAAATTACCGTTTTAGTTAACAATAGCATCATTGAAAAGCATTTTACAATCTGAACTAACCTTGCCGTGTCATAAGTGTCAAATTGTCTGATTAAAAGACATGACTATGAATAATAAAAGATTATGCCAAACTACTTAAATTCTTGAAAAGAAAATCTTATTAATTCTCTTTTAATAATTCCCAGTATGATATCAGGACAGTTGTATCACCCTTCATTTTTGAGTTGATACCCCTTTAAAATAAGTGAACTGCAATTTAGAAATAAAAACATGCTCATCATAGAAAAGGTATATTCAGGTCACTGTGCAAATGGATTGCTTTTTTGTACTATCTGTGGAAATAAATTAGTATTTAGTCGTCATATGCACGTTCAAAAACGTTCTATGCATTTGTGGGCCCTAAAATGCCATCTAGATAGGCAGCTCAAACAGAGCGCCGTGAACTCACACTTCTGGACCTCTCAGCCGCATGTGAGGGTCAGGGAATGTTGATTATAGTGACGGCTGAGAGGTTATTCTGTCGAGTGATACCGATACAGAATAACAGATGCGCGTCATCTCCTTTCAAAACTCAGAGACAGACGCTGAATTATTCATCCTGGTTTGATGGCTGTGCGGGTCTCTCTTGCCGCCTTCTTTCATATATTGCAGCCCGTGGGCCTGGTTTACCATAGCTAATGCCGTCAAACAAACATGATGTGCTCTCTGGACCGTCATTTAGGATTCCTGAGTGTCTGTTCAAACATTCAGTTCAAAATCAGCAGTTATGTCAGAAAAATACAGCAAGAAGAGTCTTCAAAATAATATCAAAAGTTTGTGCATTCCTCATAAATGATAATGCTCAGAGTGCTTTGAATGAGGTGAATGACTTTGCTTCTCAGTCTCAACTCTTCAGCTTCAAAAGTATGGGTTTTTTTCCAGATCTATAACAATAGCAGCACAGTATAATAGAGATGGACAGATCGGCTGAACAGAGACAGCTTGGACGTTGAATTGCCACAACATCTGAAAGAAGTGAGAATAAACACCTGAGGCTGAAGGAGAACTGCAGGTGTTCGCTGGTTGAAAGTCATGTTTTTCATATGTTTTATATCATTACTCTGGTTGAGATTTTCTTAAAGCGATTTTGAAACAAAGTGGAGATGTATGGTTGTTAATCTAGATTTATTTTACCATTTGCACCTGTTGTAATACATTGAAACCATGGTGCCATCTACTGGCCGTAACGTGGAAGCAATCCGGAGACAGTGAGGATTTATCTGGCTTTCATTTCATTTCAGAAAGCCAGACAAGAAAAATGTAAAGGTCATAAAAAGGCCAAAAAAAAACATTTAATTAATTTTGGGACATTAGGATTTTATTTATTTATTTTTTGTACTGCGATATTTTTCTTTTTGTAAGAATAATTTGTTGTACTGTATTTAAGTGATGTTATTAATATTTATAACGTGGAAATGTAAATTATTAATATGTTAAAAAATAAATCTGTCTCTGGACAGGATTTATTGTGTCTGATTTTCATTACTGTATTAAAGTCGAGAATTGTAAACAAACACAATAGTAAAACACATCACAACAATGATTGAAGATTTTAGGTTAAAAAAAATTAATGTATTTTGACCAGTTCTTGACTTCACTAATTCATTTTAATTTCTGCTCCTGCAGTATGACAATTTTTTATAATACATAATAAATTACTAAATAATTACTTTTTGATTTGATAAATATTATAGATGGAATATAGCATGTCACACTGCAGGAGTCAAGACCAGTTCTTGACTTCACTAATTCATTTTAATTGCTGCTCCTGCAGTATGACCATTTTTTTTTTAATAAATTATAATAAATTACAAAATAATTCGTTTTTGATTTGATAAATATTAAAGATGGAATATAGCATGTCACACTGCAAGACAGAATAACTTCCCAAAGGTTTTTCATTTAAACAGTGACATTTAAAGTATGGTGTGACTGGAAGCCATTAAAATAAACCAGCAGGTCTAAAATACAGCTTAACTGAAATCATTAATCTACAGGGAAATAGTAAGTGTGTGAACAACTGGCCAAAGCACTCATTATCTGATTAATGGTAGTGTATGGGAAGCCATGGCTCATGTACTAACAGTGGTATCCCCACTTTTAAATATTACAGACTAACCTGACCAGACTTACTAACTGAATTGCATTCTCAAATTCAAACATACATATACTCTCACAAACACACACGTTGGGTTTTCTGCTGCAAAGTCTCCAAGATACTTGAAGAAACCTTCCTGAAATGTGAAATGTTGTGCTTTCAAAAATAATGTCATAAATAGATTTTATTAATCAATTAAATTCTATTAACTAAATCAAATCAATATTTGGTGTGACCACCATTTGCATTTAAAACCGCTTTTGTTCTAGATACACCTGGGCATAGTTTTTCAGGTAGCTTGGCAGCTAGGTTTCTTCAAGCATCTTGGAGACGTTGCCACAGTTCTTCTGGATTTAGTCTGTCTCGGTTTTTATCTGTTTCTTCATGTAATCACAGACAGACCGATGATTTTTTTTTTTACAATTGGTGATTCCCTGGAGGTTCCAGATCTAGCTGCTCCATGTCAACTTTCTCGCTCGTTGTGACAACTAACCTATGCCACTCTCACAACTATACACGCATCAGAGTGGCCAGAATCACTTTTCTCTATTTAGAGATATGATGAGACACGCATGGGCGAGTGACGCATGTACGCAAATTCCTACGAAGACCATCCAGACAGGTCTAAAATATAAACACTTATAATATGCTTAACCATAGTGAATCAAGGTAAGACAAAACACGTTTTGATAATATATGATATATTATATTAACATTTAAATGTTGTTAGTTTTCAACAAAAAAAGTTTCAGTGTAGTGTGGTGGAAAAGTTTAACTATATTAAACTAACCATGTTAGACTAACATCTAACCTACAGGTCCTTCTCAAAAAATTAGCATATTGTGATAAAGTTCATTATTTTCCATAATATAATGATAAAAATTAAACTTTCATATATTTTAGAATCATTGCACACCAACTGAAATATTTCAGGTCTTTTATTGTTTTAATACTGATGATTTAGGCATACAGCTCATGAAAACCCAAAATTCCTGTCTCAAAAAAAATAGTATATTTCATCCGACCAATAAAAGAAGTGTTTTTAATACAAAAAAAAAAAGTCAACCTTCAAATAATTATGTTCAGTTATGCACTCAATAGTCAATACTTGGTCGGGAATCCTTTTGCAGAAATGACTGCTTCAATGCGGCGTGGCATGGAGGCAATCAGCCTGTGGCACTGCTGAGGTGTTATGGAGGCCCAGGATGCTTCGATAGCGGCCTTAAGCTCATCCAGAGTGTTGGGTCTTGCGTCTCTCAACTTTCTCTTCACAATATCCCACAGATTCTCTATGGGGTTCAGGTCAGGAGAGCTGGCAGGCCAATTGAGCACAGTAATACCATGGTCAGTAAACCATTTACCAGTGGTTTTGGCACTGTGAGCAGGTGCCAGGTGGTGCTGAAAAATGAAATCTTCATCTCCATAAAGCTTTTCAGCAGATGGAAGCATGAAGTGCTCCAAAATCTCCTGATAGCTAGCTGCATTGACCCTGCCCTTGATAAAACACAGTGCACCAACACCAGCAGCTGACATGGCACCCCAGACCATCACTGACTGTGGGTACTTGACACTGGACTTCAGGCATTTTGGCATTTTCTCCCCAGTCTTCCTCCAGACTTCCACACCTTGATTTCCGAATGACATGCAAAACTGAGCAACAGTCCAGTGCTGCTTCTCTGTAGCCCAGGTCAGGCGCTTCTGCCGCTGTTTCTGGTTCAAAAGTGGCTTGGCCTGGGGAATGCGGCACCTGTAGCCCATTTCCTGCACACGCCTGTGCACGGTGGCTCTGGATGTTTCTACTCCAGACTAGAGGTCTGCTACCCGACCCGAGCCCGACGGGTCCCGAAAAATGTGCGGGTTTCGGGTCGGCTTCGGGTTAATGTTTAATGAACAGCCTCGGGTTCGGGTCGGGTTCGGGTTTAACTAAGAAAAACTAAATAGGCTATATATAGTTTGCGTGCCGTGTGCTTTGCCTGCTTGCTGTGTTGTGGTGACCGGCACGCGAGAGAGAGAGAAAGTATACGTGCGCAGATGTGCAATATGTGCATACACAGTACACAGTCAGACACACAGTCTCTCTCTCTCAAATATAATGATAATGATATATATATATATATATCATTTTTTTAAAATTATTTGTTTTATTTTATCATATCATTTATATCACAAAACTGTTTTGCGCATGTGCTACCGCTCTCGCGCGCTATTTCAGTCACAATACAGACAGACAGCCGACGACAACAAGCAAACCATGAGTCTGATAAAGCAAAAAATTACTTGGTAAGTTTTTTCTCTTAGGCTACTGCTGTGCTGCCTGCTGATAGGGCCGCTGCGCCTACATGTATTTGTTTAATATGTCAAGCAATCATTAAATACAACATAGCATATTGCAAAAATGGTATTTGCTGTGAGAAACAGAATGGACCTCGGGTTCGGGTCGGGTTCGGGCTTAATATGTAAATGTGATTGTCGGGTCGGGTTAAATGATCGCGGGTACGGGCCGGGTTCGGGCTTCAGTTTAAAGCCCGTGCAGACCTCTACTCCAGACTCAGTCCACTGCTTCCGCAGGTCCCCCAAGGTCTGGAATCGGTCCTTCTCCACAATCTTCCTCAGGGTCCGGTCACCTCTTCTCGTTGTGCAGCGTTTTTTGCCACACTTTTTCCTTCCCACAGACTTCCCACTGAGGTGCCTTGATACAGCACTCTGGGAACAGCCTATTTGTTCAGAAATTTCTTTCTGTCTTACCCTCTTGCTTGAGGGTGTCAATGATGGCCTTCTGGACAGCAGTCAGGTCGGCAGTCTTACCCATGATTGCGGTTTTGAGTAATGAAACAGGCTGGGAGTTTTTAAAAGCCTCAGGAATCTTTTGCAGGTGTTTAGAGTTAATTAGTTGATTCAGATGATTAGGTTAATAGCTCGTTTAGAGACCCTTTTCATGATATGCTAATTTTTTGAGACAGGAATTTTGGGTTTTCATGAGCTGTATGCCAAAATTATCAGTATTAAAACAATAAAAGACCTGAAATATTTCAGTTGGTGTGCAATGAATCTAAAATATATGAAAGTTAAATTTTTATCATTACATTATGGAAAATAATGAACTTTATCACAATATGCAAATTTTTTGAGAAGGACCTGTAATTTAACATCTAACATTTGAACAGAATGTACTGTACGAAACCAATGGAAAACTTGTGACTTTGAGTGTGTGCGTGTGTGTGTATAAATAACAAATATGGGAAATGAAACTAGACAGGTGTCTAAATTCGAAACTAAAAACAGAGTTTGGTTACCTTGTAACCAAAGGGCATGTCAAGAACCAATCAAATTAAGTAATGTTTCATGTCAATATGCCATATCTCATTATTCTTTAAAACTGTTGTATTTGTGTTTACTGGTGGGATTCTCAATGGGATTTGTCTGAGATCCACCGGCCATTCTTATTGCTTCTTTTTGGGAGATTCTCTGAGAACTGCTCGAGACTCCCGGCCGTAATAAAGAACATTCAAAGGACAATTACTCAAGTCTGTCTGTCATTAACACTGCGCAGCAAGAGAACAAGTAAGTTAGATTATCGGTTCTGGACGCTGTAGTCGACTGGAGACTCGCTGAAGTATAATTAGGGAGCGGATGCTGTAGTCGACTGGAGACTCGCTGAAATATAGTTAGGGAGCAGATGCTGTAGTCGACTGGAGACTGGCTGAAGTATAGTTAGGGAGCGGATGCTGTAGTCGACTGGAGACTCGCTGAAGTATAGTTAGGGAGCGGATGCTGTAGTCGACTGGAGACTCGCTGAAGTATAGTTAGGGAGCGGATGCTGTAGTCGACTGGAGACTCGCTAAAGTATAGTTAGGGAGCGGATGCTGTAGTCGACTGGAGACTCGCTGAAGTATAGTTAGGGAGCGGATGCTGTAGTCGACTGGAGACTCGCTGAAGTATAGTTAGGGAGCGGATGCTGTAGTCGACTGGAGACTGGCTGAAGTATAGTTAGGGAGCGGATGCTGTGGTCGACTGGAGACTCGCTGAAGTATAGTTAGGGAGCGGATGCTGTAGTCGACTGGAGACTCGCTGAAGTATAGTTAAGGAGCGGATGCTGTAGTCGACTGGAGACTCGCTGAAGTATAGTTAGGGAGCGGATGCTGTAGTCGACTGGAGACTCGCTGAAGTATAGTTAGGGAGCGGATGCTGTAGTCGACTGGAGACTCGCTAAAGTATAGTTAGGGAGCGGATGCTGTAGTCGACTGGAGACTCGCTGAAGTATAGTTAGGGAGCGGATGCTGTAGTCGACTGGAGACTCGCTGAAGTATAGTTAGGGAGCGGATACTGTAGTCGACTGGAGACTCGCTGAAGTATAGTTAGGGAGCGGATGCTGTAGTCGACTGGAGACTCGCTGAAGTATAGTTAGGGAGCGGATGCTGTAGTCGACTGTAGACTCGCTGAAGTATAGTTAGGGAGCGGATGCTGTAGTCGACTGGAGACTCGCTGAAGTATAGTTAGGGAGCGGATGCTGTAGTCGACTGGAGACTCGCTGAAGTATAGTTAGGGAGCGGATGCTGTAGTCGACTGGAGACTCGCTGAAGTATAGTTAGGGAGCGGATGCTGTAGTCGACTGGAGACTCGCTGAAGTATAGTTAGGGAGCGGATGCTGTAGTCGACTGGAGACTCGCTGAAGTATAGTTAGGGAGCGGATGCTGTAGTCGACTGGAGACTCGCTGAAGTATAGTTAGGGAGAGGATTCTGTAGTCGACTGGAGACTCGCTGATGTGTGAACGTAGCTGACGTCAAGTATTTAGACGAGCTAGCGTATAAGTTATACTAGAATAGTTAGTCTTACACCGTGTCCTAACTACACGCGACGCGACAGATCCGCCCACACAGAGATCTCATTGGATGGAAGTTCTGCGTGTCATGAATATTGTTTCATTTGAGTTTGAATATAATTTTCCTTCCATCCATAATAAAGCGACGGGATGGATATGAATTTCCCTATGAACAAGATCGAATAAACTGATTGTCATATGAAGAAATTACACTGGTTATGAGTACACATTATTTATTTTTAGTTAAAAATAGGTCACTGTGCCTGTGTGCCACAAGCGATAATGGATAATTTACCTCAGATTTCGAAAGCATATAATATAGCGTTCAAACTGAATTCTATGCAAACATACAACTGTACTTCATAACAAAATTAGTCAATGAGTATATTTTGTTAATGTTTTGATTTTTAATAATGTTATTTCTTGATTTGATTATGTCCTTACCCATTTCCAATGCGAGTGCGGGCCAGCAGTGCGCTTTCACAGAGAGACTCCGCCCACACGCTGTTCTGAATGGCTGTGATTTTTGATTGACGTGTGGCGTCTCACAGTCGCGTCGCGTCTAGTGTGGACAGACACACTTGCTGTCGCTGGAATTTTATCGCGTCGTGTGTAGTTAGGACACGGTGTCAGGGAGACAAATCTAAAAAAGTTAGGATTGAGGATAGAAAATCCATCACAGTACCTTAAGTCATTTAATAATAATAATAATAATACTAATATAATGTTCTATTTTTATCTTCCATCTAATTATATGAGAAATATTTTGAAGTCTTTTCAAGCCTTTAATTTAAGGAGAAAGCTACTTTGACTCTTCTGAAACCACTTAGTTTGTGTTCCATTCAATTGTGTCGTATTAATATTCTAGTCTCATCTCTCAATATTCCAGAGATCCAGATAGAGTTCCACTACACGCTCCTGCCAAACAATGAATATGAGAAGACAAGCAGCAATTTAACAATGTCACCTCTAAAACTGAGTCTTTAACTAAATGTATGATGACGCTTTAAGGGCTGGTGTATTATGAGAGAATTATAAATATATTTATTAGACTTCTCCCCTTTTCTACCAGTCTGCCAAATATTTGAAAGTGCATTACTCAAGTCGTAAAAACCAAAAAACCCATATCAATATGACCTCCTGCATGTGTAACTGATTTGGTGTTACTTATTGAGGTCAAGACTTCACTCATATCCACAATTAAACAGAGTAAACAAAAGACAAATGATTAGTGAAGCTTTTAACGCACCTGGAGAGATTCCATATGAGAGCAAGATTGTCTTTTCCTCCTGAAACAAAATGACTGCTGTCATCAGTGAAATGGATGCAGCTCAGGTCCTGATAGTGTCGACTCAAAATAGCCAGCAAATTTCCTGTTGACACCTATTAGGAAGTATTAAATGTTAAAGGTGGTGATAAAATATGACTCTTGTAACCAACTTAATATGCAGAGACAACTGTAAGTCACTTGTCACAAGACTCAATGACAAATAAGTGTGTCCACAATGAAAAATAGGAAAAAAATCTAGTTTAAAAGACCAAGTACTAAATGTGCCAAGTTCATAGAAATGTACTCTGACTGACTCTTTGCATTCATGTTGGTTTCATATAGTTTTAAAAGATAACTTTTATGCCATTTTTTTACTTGTCATGTGGAGTAACCATCAAGTAAAAGGTCCATATTTTCCTTAAGTCGTAAATATATGTGAGTGCACACATCTTATTCATTATTTCCAAAAAGGTTTTTATATTTTCAAGGTAAACTTTTTTTTTTACTTTACAACCTGAACTAACATGTCTTAATATTTGATATTTTAAAAGACTCAGTGACCTTGACACACAATCACACAATATTATGATATCAGTTGCACCACCCTGACATTTGTTCAAAAATATTATGTGAATTTTAAGTCAAATTTTGAATGTATTTTTTAATAAATTAACTGAATGAGAATCATCTCAAAACGAAGTAAAATTATGTTATATTCTTTGATAACCAAAACAAATCTCCTCACCTCCCACAGGTATATAGCTTCAGCAATGCCTGCCAGTACATAGAGGCCATTAGGAGATGCACAGAGACACGTAACAATCCCAGGACACACAATCTTCTGCTGAAGCTGGTCCTGAAAGGTAATCATGTGCAGAATCAAAAAGTTATCAGCTTTGTTCTGGGCATTTAGAAGAGTTGTTGCAATATGTTCAATATGAAATTAACAAGGAATGACTGACTAATGACCATCATAGATTGTCATAGATTCAAAGTCACAGCCATTGAAAATTATTTGAGAGCACATATTTCTGGCTGGTACAAGTTTCTATTGTTCATATTTTTGAATGGTCTGACAGGTTCAGTTTTAACTACAACAGCAGAGAGATGGTGATGGCGAAAGAATGAAGTTTGTGTCCAGTGTTCATTTATTAAACCAAACCAGTTAAAACATGTCTACATCTAGCTGTCAAATTTATTGTGCTCATGCACATTTACATTGGATGTAAACACTCTAGGAGTCGAGTCAGAAAGATTTGACTCAGATTAGGGATGTGGGGAAATATAACCTACACCAACTTTGCACATTAGCAACATGTCAAACATAAGTACTTCTTGTATTTAAAAAAGGGTTTAACCAGTCACAACACCATCATCTATAAACAGCGACTTAATTCATCTCTGGTGGCAATGATAACCTAATACACTGTTGTTCTATGACAATTTATTCAATATTTAGGCTACTAATTGTATCATGATCTGATATGTGGCAATAATGCTTATTTAAAAAATAGAAAAACTGGACTTTATATTAGCAGTGATGACTGCAGTGTGACTATTCATCTACTCATCCGTTGCGACCAAAGACTTTCTGCCAGTGATAGAAATTTAGCATGATCATCTCACAGTGTGTTTGCTGCTACGACATAGGCTACATCTACTGACTAGCCAATAAAAATGCAATATAAAAGGCGGTATTGATCAACGCGACATGGCGCTAAAACTTAAAGCTTCTACCTCAAACTCCATTTGCAAAATTGGCATGCCAAAATTTTCCCTAGCCATGATGACAACATCCATATTCTCCTCTTTCGCTTTTACCACTGGCACATGATGAAGACGTTTTATTCTTCTATAGGAACTTGCAAGGTAGCCTACGATTCAATAGTGTCATCACACAGTCTACATACATGTCCTACCCAAGTTTATTAGATCCATGTGATTTGTCTGAAGCAGGTATTAAAGTGACGCAGCCTAATATTCCTGCTGCTCTCTGTTTTTTAAATGTTAATCAAACAACAAAAGACAGAGAAAACATTTCTCACAGCTCTTGACTAGAAAACTTTTGTAACTTCATTAAGGATTAATCTATATTTAATTTATACAGTGAAGACTATGCAGTGATATTTTACATTTGATTACTTTATTCAATTTCTATAGCCTACCTGAAAACTACTTAAACCTACCTGAAAAGTACTGTTTATTTCATTTGTATCTTTGTTCTAGTGTATTTATTTGTGCTATTGCTTGTAATTTGATTGTGTGTTCTTTTTGTACTGTTTAATAATGTTTAAATGTTAGTTAGGCTAGCAGTTTTAGCTGTGGTATCGAAATTGGAATAGGTCATTTTCACTATTTAAAATGTCGGTGTCATTACTGCCTGTTTTAGCAGAAGGCCATTGGGCTAATTTTGGCTGTGATTGGTCTAGTTTTGATTTTTTAATTAGCTATTGGGCGGGTTTTGTTGTTAAGACCTGGCAACCCAGCTTGATGTCAGCTGTTCACACTGTTACACACACAACTCTTTTTAAAATTACACTGAATAACACTTGTTCTGAACAATTCTGCTTTTATTACTTATTTATTGAGTATAATACCAGTGATGTTTGTTTCCAGTGTATGCATCAGCTCTAACGTTACCCACCTTTCTCTGGATCTCCCACACGTTTATGAAGTTCTTGCAGAGTTGAGCTCCTAATATGTATTCTCCGTTCAAGACTGTTAAAGACCTGGAGGAGGTGTTACCTCCGCGATAGGTCAAGAACTCTGCCCCGGAATTAGGGTCGAAAACTGCACAGTTAAACAGCTGACCCGCTGAATCTGCGGATAGAACTATCTCTGCGGGCGCAGACATGTTGGATTAGACAAAGCGCGATTATTTTGCAAGGCGACGAGGGACGGGTCTGTGCAACGTCATTTCC
This sequence comes from Rhinichthys klamathensis goyatoka, assembly GCF_029890125.1. NCBI lineage: Eukaryota > Metazoa > Chordata > Actinopteri > Cypriniformes > Leuciscidae > Rhinichthys > Rhinichthys klamathensis. The sequence goes on from NW_026606637.1 coordinate 3,591,717, forward strand.
GATAAAGTAAGGGACTATGGGTATTGCTGTTTTATCAAAGGCAGAGCCCTAAAAGTCGTGAGTGAAAGGGGATTTTTGAAAGGGGAATACTAGCCTACTTATTTACATAGTTAAGTATTTGAGTTCATGAAAAGTTTGTAAGGATTTGTGTGTTAAAGAAAAAGGTGTGCTACTAATAAAAATGTAGGCTAAATGTCAGTTTCAGGAGTCAAATCCTACTTCAAGTCCCACTTTACTAAAAGCCACACACGTCGGGTTAATGATTATTTTGTTGGAAAGCGATCTCAATAGGTTGTACAATTATGATTTCATAGCATCTCCGTCTCAGATGTTCACGTTTTTTAAAGTGAAGGCAAAAAACAAGTGTAGCAGAAACCAAACCTGTTTTTCTCATGAAGTGAGGTGAGCTTCCCCTGCTGCTCTCGTGTTGTGGTTTGTGGTGATGGGTAGCCTAGTTCTCACTCGATCTGCCCCAGAAAGACACGCGAGTAGATAAAGATTAACCCCCTCGATCGTGTCGATAGTAGATGATTTCCACCCCAACAATTGTTAAGGCGAACTCTGGGTACAAAGATCATCTTGAACTGCCCGTCTATTCACCATTTCTTATGAGTGAGGACCTTTCCGAAAACAAGAATGGGGATAAGAGTGGCTGTGCTTTTGCTTGTTGTTTCTGTCAGTCTGACTGAAGGTATGTTTGGCTCTCACTTTTGTCTGTCATTGCTGATGTTATCAGTGCGAACGGCACATATACATCACCGCAGACAGAGGAAGATGATAGATATTGAGATTAGCTTGATATACTTTACGGAAGTAGCAATATAGATTTCAGAAGATTGTGATGGTGTAATTTATCAGAGCTGTGACCCAGGCAGGCACCATTTGACTAAACCACCATTAAAAAACTAGGATGTAAACAAATGAAAGGAACGGCTCTTTTTTGGTGTAGTTTTTACCTGACTATTACATCCATCTGATTTAAAAAGTCAAATACTTATTGAAATGGAAATACTGTAGATAACTTTGTATGTAGTCAAATGTTTGTGACTTTACTTGGATCCAAGTTTCAAATTTGATGACTTGCAAAGTTGCGACTCAACTCTACATAATCAAAGAAGACATGAGACCTGACTTAGACTTTGACACCAATGACTCAAGACTTAACTCTGTCTTCAGCCCTTTGACTTGGAATGTCTTTATGGCCTACCTTCTCAAACCAAAGATCAGAGTGTAAGCTGATTTTAATTACTTAAAAAGTATTAACGTAAATAGCGGGGACTACCCAGAATCCAATGCCCAAATGACGTATAGTTTCCCAGACTCTATATAACTTGGCCACTGAAAGGTATGATCACACTTGTATGATTAGTGCTGCTTTCACGCTTTGGCTGGCACTAAGTCAACCACATAATGTTCATTTCATGTTTCCAACATTTAAATACAAATAAGTAGCCTAGTAGCAAACAATTTAGTAAGAGCACTTATGATTTGCTAATAGGACTTATAGCTTTAAGCTTAAGGTTGAGGACATGCAACTTGACTTGGACTTGCCTGTCTTGACTCGAGACTTGACTTGGAACTTGTCTGTATTGACTCAGGACTTGACTCGAGACTTGAATGCAAAGACTCGAGTCTTACTGTATATGACTTGCAAAGAAATATCTTGGTCCCACCTCTGGGATGTCTTAATGTTTTTTTCAATGACTCTTGCTCTTACCAAGCTTGCATTTCATCAAACATACAGTAAAACAGTAATATTGTGAAACATAACTTTTCTATTTGAATATATTTAAAAATGTAATTTATTCCTGTGATGGAAAAGCTGAATTTTCAGCATCATTACGCATTACCAACGCATTACTCAGTCTTCAGTGTCACATGATCCTTCTGAAATCATTATGCTGATTTAGTGTAATTATTATCAATTGTTATTGGTTATTGTATTTAATGTTTATTATTATCAATGTTATTAACATTTTTGCTGTTTAATATTTTTGTGAAAATCGTGATTTTTTTTTCAGGATTCTTTGATGAATAGATCATTGTAAAAGAACAACATATATTTGAAATAGAAATGTTGGCCTTTTTTGGCCTGATACTTTTTTTTTATTAGGATTCAATTCTCACAATTAACTATATTAAATTCGTCTGTTGCGTATTCATTTTGCCTAATCACTGCTTATTAATATTTAGTAAGGTAGTTGTCACATTTAGGTTTTGGGTAGGACTAAGGAATGTAGAATAAGGTCATGCAGAATAAGGCATTAATATGTGCTTTATAAGTTCTAATAAACAGCCAATATCCTTGTAATATGCATGCTAATAAGCAACTAGTTAATATTGAGAATTGGACCCCAGACTAAAGTGTTACAGACATTTTTTTATAACATTGTAAATATCTTTACTGTCACTTTTGATCGATTTAATACATCCTTGACTATTTTAATTTTGAAGTAATATTATAGACTATATAATAGACTAATATTACTTCAAAATGAAAATAGACTTGTAATATACATCAACTTGATGCAACCTGGACACATCATCAGTGATGTTACCTGGGTTCACTTAGTGTTTCGGGTATTTCAAGCATCATACACTCTCACCCAGGTGACCCAGCTGGGGTTGATCAGGCTCCAGCTTGTGTCCAGGTAGCCCTACCCCACCCATGGTTCTCCTCTCCTTATCCACAGCCACCTTGAGGCAACCTCTGCTGACTCCATGACCTCCTTGATGGCCCTTCGCTTACTGGCCCCTATGATGGCCAGGATGTTGTAAGCCCTGCAGAGAGACTGGCCACCAATCCCTCTGCATCCCACCTCAATGGACTCACACCACGCTCGCCACCCATTGTTCCGGCACTCCTCCACTAGCTCAGCATATTTTGCCCTCTTCCTCTCATTGGCCTCCTCGATATGGTCCTCCCAGGGTACGGTGAGTTCCAGGAGAACGATCTGCTTAGAGGTCTCTGAGATGAGTAACATGTCAGGCCGCAGCGTTGTAGTGGCGACAGTTTCTGGGAATTTCAGTTGCTTCCCCAGGTCAACTTTCAACTCCCAGTCTCGTGCTGTTGCTAGCAGGCCAGATGAGGCGGCCCTGGCAGCTAAGGGTGGCTTCTCCCCAGCCCGGACGAAAGCAACGGTGTTCTTCACTGGGCGGAGGCGCTTGCAGTGGCCAATTCCACAGCTGATGGTATTCGCTATGGCCTTCAGGACTTGGTCATGGCGCCAACGGTAGCGCCCCTCGCCCAGGGCCTTCGGACAGCAGCTGAGGATGTGCTCCAGGGTCCCCCTCTTCAGGCAGAGGTTGCAGGCTGGTGACTCCACCAATCCCCAGCTGAACAGGTTGGATGGGCTCGGTAGTACATCGTAGACAGCCTGGATCAGGAACCGTATGCGATGGGGTCTGCTTTCCACAGCTCTCCCCATGAGACTCTGCGGTCCACTGCATGCTCACATCTTGTCCAGGCTCCCTGCTGCCGCATTCCAACCATCCTGCTGGCCCTCTCCTCCTCTACTGCTGCCCGCACCTCTTGCTGCACCAGAGATCTCCTGTCCTTCCCCTGCGCCTTGTTACAGCGAGATGTTGTGCCGCTACCCAGGCCAGCTCCTTCCATGAGTCTATGTTTCAATTGTAAAAGTATTTCACAATATTACTGTTTTTACTGTATTTTTGATCAAATAAATGCAGCTTGGTGACCTAACTTATTTAAGAAACTTATTTGGGATCAGGTGAGTTACAACAGTCAAACTTACAGATTTTGTTTTTTTCCATGATGTAAATGTTTTTAAAGCAGCAGGATGTATACCTACAACGAGTCTGCGGTGTTACAAAAATTCTACTTTTCTGGAAGAGGACTTTATTTGTAAATGGGATAAGAGAAACCCTAAGGAGAATCAGACACACACTCTTTTTATATGGTGAGTACAAACAACACATTGAAAGTAACACGTACTGTACAGATCTCATTGTCTTTATAAAAATAATAATATGTTTAATCAAGGACGCTTCACAATAACAGTAAAAAACAAACAATCATTTCATACATAAATGGACAATAGACATTAGCCCAGTCTAAGAAATGACCGATAACAGTTACATACCGCATTGCAATTGGAAAACAAACAGAAACAATAACAGAAACAAAAAACAACACTATTTACAGACAGCATAGAAGGTGGGCAGTTGAAGCAAAGGTCAGATGCAAAAGACTAATGGTACGTAAGGATACATTATGACTGTAAAAGTTATGGAAATTGTTTAAGAAAAACATGTCATGACTGATAATACTGTTTAAACAAATGTGTTTTGAGTTTAGACTTAAATTCTTGCAGCTTGATTGTTGTCCTAAGAGTCAGGGGAAGAGAGTTCCATAGCTTAGGGGCTATAACGGAGAAAGACCTGCCACCCGTAGATGAAAGATGAAATCTCGGCTCACAGAGGAGTTTACAGCCAGAAGATCGGAGAGGTCGAGGGGGAATATAAGGAGAAAGTAAGTCAGAGAGATAGGAAGGAGCAAGACCATTGAGTGACTTAAAGGTAAGCAGAAGAATTGTGTAAGTAATACGAATTGTGTAAGTAATACGAGAAGTTCTCGTATTACTTACACAATTCTTCTGCTTACCTTTAAGTCACTCAATGGTCTTGCTCCTTCAGAGGAGGTTGAACAGAATTGGAGTGATATGAGCAGATCGTTTAGTGTAAGTTAGCAATCTTGCGGCAGAGCTTTGAATATATTGCAAACATGATATAGAGTGTGCTGGTAGTCCAGAAAAAAAGAACATTACAGTAGTCGAGGCGAGATGTGATAAACGCATGTAACAGCGATTCAGCGTCTTTTGGGCTGACATAGTGTTTGGCAATACGGCGGAGTTGAAAAAATGCAGCTTTACAGAGTTGACTAATATAAGCGTCGAAGGTCAGTGAAGGGTCAAGAGTGATACACAAGTTTTTGACAGTGGCAGATGGAATAATTGATGTAGCTTCAAGGTCAAGTGTGGAAGTATTAGTTATATTTTTTGTTAGAGATGGTGGACCAGTAATTAAGATTTCTGTTTTAGTCAGATTCAAACTGAGAAAATTGCAGTTTAGCCAGGTTTTTCATTCATTATTTCATGATGATAGTGATGTAGTCTGGTGAATAGAGTCCAATCGGCAAGCATTATATATCTGAATATCATCGGCATCCAGTGGGCAATTGATGTTGAAAAGACATCAAATTGATGTCAAAATCAACGTCAAGGAACAGGTCAAATATGCAAATCAAATTGACGTCAAAACCAATCCTTGACATTGATTTGATGTAAACTGAATGTCAAACATATTGACCTGCATATACATAAACCAATTTCAGTGTGGGTATTAACTTTCTCTTTTCATCTAATTACCACTGGAAGACATTTTCTTTTCAAACTGACCTTAAAATGATATACAATATCTTGATCAAGTCTTGACCAACTTTTGACGTCAAATTGATATCATGGTGCCCGCTGGTATTGAAAACCGAGACACCACCGACACCTTCTGAGTGGGCATTTACAGTTACGGGCTAAATGGCCCTGCTGACCACAATTAAAACACTCTATCTGGTGAATTTGTTTCAAGCCTCAACTACAGCATCAGACACCTTGCCTATAGTTTGATCACTGTGAGCTTGCAAACGACTCCAACTTACTGCACACCCTTGAAGCAGTGTGTCCCAATCAGGAATGTAAACAGAGCCACTGATAAGCAGTTCTCTGTATTCTTTTTACAGTCCAAAAGTGGCGGATTCAATCACAACAGCCAAATCATAATCTTCATCATTATCATTGGCAGAACATTAATTTTCATAAGCTGCACTGAAACACTCAACATATTCGAAGTTGTTTTCACAAAGTTTCTGTTTACTTTAGTCACACTTGTCCAGGGAAATGATCCCCGATCCATAATTTCCTTTACTTGCTTTTTTGTAAAGCACAGTTATTCATAAATAGTCCCATAAATTCTATCATACATTTTATTTTCATAAAATCATTTCTTCTACTATATTTATTTGTATCTATCAAATGGTTAGTCTGCAGATACAACAAGTATTATCATTATTGTCTCAGTCCCACTTATCTCTACTGTTTTGCAGAAACCAAAATATTATATTACTCATATCTCAATCCCCAAGTCGCACACACAGCATTATAGCTGCTTGCTCCTTCAATCCTTATTATATAAATGTAAGTTCTCTAGACATCTAATGTCATGCATCCATTTACTGGATGAAAAAGTAAAAGCGTTTTGGATGAAAAAGTAAAAGCGTTTTTTTTTTTTTTTTGGCAGTTCAACTTTTTTCTTTTGCACTCTGCCTCCTGTAACCAGCTGTCACGTGTTTAGTTCTGTGTTTGGGTTCATGTTTAGTGGTCATGTGTTTAGTCTTGTGGTTTTGTAATGTTCTTGGTTAATTGTTCCCTGCGTGTTAATACTCTTCCCAGGTGTTTCCCATTGACCACACCCTCTCGTTATGTTAGCTTATTTAAGCCTGTGTGTCTTGGGTAGTCTTTGTGAGTGCTTAATGTTTGTGAGCTGGTTGTTCTGTCCTGACCTTGTTTCTTGTTCCTGAGTTCACGTTTCTGTAGTTAAAGTTTGTATGTTTAATAAATACTGCAAATGGGTCCTACTCTCTTGTTCACTTCAACCGGCCGTGACACCAGCACAGACACCAGCACAATATTGTTGGCTTATGATCCACACACCCACACACAGACACACACACACACACACACACACACACACACACACACACAGACACACACACACACACACACACACAGACACAGACACACACACAGACACACACAGACACACACACACACAGACACACAGACACACACACACACAGACACACACACACAGACACACACACAGACACACACACAGACACACACACAGACACACACACACAACAGGACAACAGTCCTTCTTTTATTCACGTCCCTCTACAACAGGGTCTTTAACTTCTGTCAGCCTAGTGACACTTAAAGTTCCTTCTTTAGAAAAATCATGGTATTTAATCAACCTTTCAATACCCTTCAAACTTTTTTTTCCCATATGCTTTTTTCATCGGACCAAACACCGGTTTATCATTTTTATCTTTTTTGCGCATTTTACTCTGAGATTTCCCCATGATGGTCCCTCTTTTCTGTGTTTTTTTCCGTGGCGCGCCTATATAACTCTAGACGTCTCTAGAGAGATCAATTTTCACCTCAATTGAAAAAGGTGAGCACTCACAACTTGCTCACAAATTTGATCAACCAGACCCTCGGGGTTTCCACCACTACACTACCGTGGATTAACTGAACTCACCAGACTAGTATCCCAGTACTAATCTGGACTGGTAATCTGTACTAGTCACCACAGTGTTCCTTTGACCATCATGAGTCAATCCCCCCAGGTACCTTTTAACAATTTAGACTTTGTCTCATACCAGTCTCAGCTTACGCCACTTCAGTTCTTTTTGTGATTCCAACTAGGGGCTAGTTGTCACACTTTATACTCCAGTGAATATTTCTTAGGGTGAGATTATTTTTGAAAGTTCAAGGGTTATTCACCCAAAAATGAAAAAATGGCCATTAAGTACTCATCCTCATGTCGTTCCAAACCCGTAAGACTTTTGTTGATCTTCAAAACACAAATGAAGATATTTTAAATTAAATCTGAGAGATTTCTGTCCCTCCATTGATAGTCTATGCTATTACTACTTTTACACTTAAAAAAGTTCATAAAGAGATTATAAAACTAATCCATATGAATCGAGAGGTTTAGTCCATATTTTCTGAAGAGACTCGATTGCTTTATATGATGAACAGATTAAATTGAGTTGCCACAATGTGTCTATTGTTGCTCTATGCTAAATAACAGATATAGAGGCTTCATTATGTATGTCAGTCTGCATGAATCTACTCTCAATTCCTGGTGTGTACAGGGACAGTGAAAAGAAAAGGTTTATTATGAGTGCGAACTCTGGCGATCATTCAGAGAGATATATATTCTTGGAGGAACTAGGAATCACAACAAGAAAGACGGACATATGGGTCCAAACACAAGTGGGCAATCTCACCTGCAATTCTAGCAAAATCTCAGTCATCCTTGAATGCTTGGGTAAGAACCAGTCTAAGCGATCCATTTTCTGACAGTTTATATGGTGGGATTCTAAAGTTGTTGCATGTTTCTAATAAATTGGTATATTAAATGGTAAATATGGCATATTATATTATATTATTATTTAAATGTATAGTTAATTTACATATTTTTTAGATAATTAGTTACATTATATATTATACATTTAATTGTAAATAAATAATTATATTATAACATAACATTTTGCATGGCATGTCGCCCCTAACGTGTCACTCTCGTGTTGTCAACAGTCAAATACAGTGCACCTCAGATTACCAGAATAAAAAGGTCTGCTGGAATCCTGTCTCTCAAACTGGACAAACCAAAGGATTACAAAAGTGTTAAATACGAGATCAGATGGAGGGAGAGAGGCTCCGAATGGCAGAATGTAAGACATTTCAGAAAATCTGATATTTTCATATCCTGAAGTGAATCTGTTATTTTGTTAACATGATGTGTTCTGCAATTATAGGCGACATTTGAAACTGAGGACAGCACTAGCCAAGGTTAGACTCCTTACTCTGTTTATAAAGTGTAGAAATAAGGTCGTCTGAATGATACATTGAATTGTCCTTTGCATTTATAAAAAAACAAACAAGTTAATTCAGTGTACTCTGAAAACATTCTGTAATTTTCAGAACTCAAGTTTTAATATTGTTAATAGGGCTGTTGAATGCTTGATTCTGATTGGTTGATGAACATTCTAAAGTGTGCAATTATTTTCCAGTAAACGTACAGCTAAAGTAGTTCCATACAGGCATTGACCGCATTACAGCTCCTTTTGACTTCGTTGAGTTATTTCAAAGGTCCTTACAGCCTACAGCTAGCCTGGCAAGCCGGACCTACATCAAGATGTTAGGTCTGGGAACTCACAATTGGCATACCTCAATCCGAGGGGCGGGATAAACGGCTGTCTTTCAATATCCCTCTGCACGCAATACGATAGCGCTACAACCAACCAGAGCAACGAACGGCTGTGGCTGAGTGAGTCCCATGCGTTTTCCCACCAGCGGAGCTAGTTGATATATTAAACTTTTGCCGTATCCGGTCGTCAAAACTCCAAACACATTTTCCTTTTTTAAGAATGACTTAAGTGACGTTCTCTTAACTCCAAGTCCTCCAGAGTCGCGGCCAAAGCCAATTTGAAAGACCGCTGTTCGCCAGCAGCATCTTGTTTGTTTTCAAGTAGCAGGGAAATCACCTACGGAAATCACGGCGCAGAACCGTCACAACTCTGCCGTCATTGTGTTAAGCCCGCCCACCAACTCTATACACGATGTGACTGGCCTGACCAGAGTTTGGTTTTTCCACTTCGAAAGCCAACGGAGAGTTGCTAGACCACACTGGCTGCAAAATAATTTTTGCTGCCGCTAGGGTGCATCTAGATTTCTAGGCTAGCCTACAGCAGCAAAAGAACCAAAATCCACAAAGACATTGACCAAGCAAAGAGATAAAACTCTCTTTGTTAACTGCCCTGAGACTTTATTAGTAAAATAGTTTTGCACCTGAAAAGCTATGACATTTCTCAGTTGCGAAGTAGTAATGTTGCTGTTCTTGAAGCAGTTAAACTTAAAGCTTCGCTATTATTAGCAAAGCCTATTTTTTAGAGCTTATTTTCTAGTAATTCAACTAAAGGTCAAGTCAAGTGCATTGGATTAAGTAATACATTGGATCATCCACTTCTGTACTGTATACTGCACATTTTGGTATATATAGTATGTAATAGGCCATAGAGATATTCTATTCAGGCAGGAAATAGTCATATGTGCACACTAAATAATGGTATTAAGAATAATATGGCAGCACTGTACGCTATTCCAAACACAGCTCATAAAAAACTAAAGATGAACAGTAAAATGTGGGAAAGTTTGTCAAAGGTGGATTTGTGTAGCACCTTCTACTCTGCAGTCTCTGATCCTTTGAGTCTTTAACACTTTTAGTGAAGTATCTATGACAAATACATTGAGGATGTTTACATCCATTCTTAAAGGTACAGAAACAAACAACGGCTCTAATGGTTATAGAAATGTTGGAAAAAAGTAATGAAAGGCGAAATTACTTTTAGTTATACTAAATACATTGTTATTGGTGTTGGGAAAAAATTATGATTATATATGACCCCTTTAAATGATTAGAGTCCAAAAGATAACAACTGACTGAGATAAATATATATGTCTATAGATTCCTACAAGCTACATCTACAGAAACAGACGATCTACCAAATCCAACTGAGGCGACAGGCCAAACTTCAGCCACGTATATGTAAAGACTCACTACAAACTCTCTGGAGTGACTGGAGCCCAGTGGTGGATGTTCCCTTAGGTTCGATTTCAGCTGTATCTGTCAATGAATGTTTGTAATAAGTGAAAGCATCTGAAAATATTTGGTTAACAGATGTAACACCTTTCTGCAGAAATCCGGCTCCCACTTGTAATATGCTGGTTAGAAAAAAAATGGACGAGTGGGACCAGGCATATTAATCTCACCTGGGATGTAAGTATAAGAAGAACAGAGGACATCAGAAATGTTTCTGTTTTTTGGTGTAAGATGAATTAAATTTGATTTGAATGATGCTCCAATGTGATTTTCTTTAGGAACCATCTGCTGAACAGTCTGTTGGGGGTGTAGAGTACAAGCTGAATGTCATAGTTTGGCCTTGTGAAAAACCCAAGAGAAAGGAAAAGCTAACTTTGAATCAAACCTTTAAAACCTCAATAACATATTCAGAGGCCAGGATTTCCATTATTGCAACTAACAAGGTTGGAAGTTCACCTCCACTGGAGATCGTCATTCCCGCTGTGAAACATCTGAGCAGTAAGTGTGCTGCAAGTGTGAACTGTGAGTGTGTTAGCTTGGGTTTTCATGTACTGTATGTAAATGAACGTCTGAGTGTGTGAGCTTACAGCAGGAAGCAAGTGAAAGGTGTGGGGGTTTTGGTGAAAGGGATCTTAAAGTGTTAAGACAAATTACTCATGTTACAAAAGGTTTGAAAAATCCAAGAAAAACCTTGAGAAAAATAAACTGTAAAATGGAAACTTTGAATTTCCAGATTGTGACAAGCCCTCGAATATCACCCAGGATTATCAAACCTGCTTAGAATGGTACAAGCTGGAAAACGGTGAGACCGGAACCAGTACAGTAAACAGCTCAGGCAAAAAATCATTCAAGGACATTGAAAAAGGTAGAGATAAGTCATTCATCCATTGTAGAGTACTATGTTCATGTTTCATATTAACATGTGCTGCGTATGCTAATTCGTGTCTCTGGTTTTAATCACAGGGGTGGAGAAGTTTGAACGTCATTATTACTTTCTTCATACCATGAGAAACAAACATCTTCATACTGTTGATATGTGTCCTTTTTACTCAGAACAGGGAGGTACGTTCAGACTAAGAATGTGGTGATAAGGTTCTGGGCCCGGTTCCCCGATAACGCTCACTCTTAGCGCGCTAAGAAGACTCGAAAGATATATCTTACCAAAGTTGTTTATGTTCCTAAGTGTGTTCCCCGAAGTGTCCCTTAGGAAGCGTTCGACGTTACAAAGACGCTGTCCCAAGTGAAGGTGCTGAATTAGTTGGCATCGATTGCTCAGGAATCGATTTTCCACTTCACGCGAAGGTGCATTACGGCGTTAAGAAAGACAACACGTTCTATGCAAATGAAACATTCCTCAAATTATTCCTGTAACATTTATTTTAACATAGTTTAAGTTATCAGTAAAATATAGACTTAATTAAATTATCAAATTGTCAGTAATATGTTCACACGATATGTTGTGACGGGTAGACGAACCGGGTATCCCTCACTAATCATCCACCCTCCTTATCCCGTTGTGCCACTTGTGCCGCTTCTTGACATGGGTTTAACGACTTCTAAAAATTATGTAATACACTTTTATATATTAATGGTAAGGTACTTTACAATCAGAATTGATTGGCAAGCAGCTGCAGTTACTTCTGTTTAATGCGGTATTGATTGCCATTGGTTAAAGGCTTAAGGGCTCAAAGCAAAATTCTGCCGCATTAGCCTGGCAAGCGCAGGTCTGAGAAGGTCCAGCTGCTCCATAATGAGTTGTCTTGGAGGCTAATTTTTTTTAATATAGCAACGTCAGGCAAAATGTGCCGAATAAAAAAATTGACATGGACTAAACGGCTCTGCGGCCGGCGCCGTCTTTGATTCAATACAAGGACACGTTGGATCGCTGCCATAGTTGGTCGCTTACTGGACACCACCATGCTTACCCATTTATAGATCTTAGCCATTTAGAGCCAAATTGTTTGCCAGATTTTAATTATCAAAAGTGATTGCCAATTTAAACGCTTTAATGACATTACGAAATAGCCTAGGCTAATTACCACCATATTAGTTCTGATACCAAATAAAGTCAACTTCATAAATAGGCCTGTATCTATTGCGAACATATTTTATTATTAGTCTTAAAATGTCCATAACATAAAATCATTGTTGAGCCACAACATTGTCAACATACCATAGTTTGATTTGTACTGCGCTGCGCTGATTTCTAAAGACTGCTGCACAGTGGCGGCGACTAGCGTCTTCAGCTCAAACAACGCTAAGAGAGAGCTTACGAATGGTCCAGACCAACCTTACGAAAGTGTGACTTACAGAAGATATACTTAGCGTACGAACGTGTCGGGAATTGTGCCATAAAGTTAAGAGAGAGGTTAAGGAATAGGTTAAGAACTACTTAGCGATAAGAACGTTTTGGGGAACCGGGCCCTGTCCATTATCGATAAGCTGATAACTTTTTATGTTATGACCAATAAATGGTCGATATTAAAATTTCGTACTATTTTGTCTAAATAAATTCTTGAAATAAAACACTAAAATATTAAATCAGTAAATGGTTCGAGTAAACCATTATAATGTAAAGTATTTTGAAATTTGATAAAAATTATATTTAACAGTGTGCTGTTAAATCATTAGTGTTTTCAAGATTATTTGAGGAACCCTCAAAAAAAAACTCAAAGGGAAAGGGTGATGGAAAAATTATGAGATAAGAGCGAAAATTATATTTCAATGCTTTTGCATTCGCTCACAAAACCTTCGCGTTCTTTCGCAAAACTTTTGTGTTCCCTTGAGAATCTTTGCGTTCGCTCACAAAACATTTGTTTGTTTGCGAACGCAAAGTTTCTCGAGGGAAAGCGATAGTTTTATGAGCAAACATAAAGATTCTTGGGGGAACGCAAACATTTTGCGAGTGATTGCAAAGTTTCTTGTGGGAACTCAAAACATTTGTGAGAAAACGCAAAAGCGCTGATATAATTTTCCCTCCAATCTCATATTTTTTAATCACCATGTCCCATCAGGGGCTCCGTAAATAACCGATATGGTACTGGTATGTCATGCATCCCTTGTTTAGTCTATTTAGGTTACTGAAACACGAAGACCACAATATAAGATATAATCCAGAATGATCTCTAATTTTCACAATGGAATGTTTGCATTTGTTTCAGCACCTATTAAAGGTCCAGGGAATGTGAATATTTCTAATGTGACGCATGAATCAGCCGTGGTCCGTTGGCTTTCCATTCCTGTGGCGGAGCAGCGAGGATTTCTACTGCATTATCTCATTTGGATTTCAGGACAGGGAAACACGAGTAAGGCGAAAGTTTGTAGTTTTACTGATCATTTATTTGCTATGAAACCTTTATGTCACAACTCTTTTTTTACTGGTATAGGCAACAAAATAATCTATTAAAAAACAAATTGTTTATAACACCGTTCCTCTTGCTTCAGCATTTCATGAAGTCCAAGCAAATGAAACCAGCTTCAAGATCAAGAACCTCCACCCAGGGGCCTCTTACACCGTTTCTATAGCCGGAGAAACAATGGCTGGTAAAGGGCCGAACTCAACGGTGAACTTTGAAACACACTCAGAAGAAATGGGTACTAAAACAGTCATTTCAGAATGAGAAATGATTATGCAGAACGGAAACCTACTGAGCCCCTAAAGGGAAATGGTGGTGGGAAAAATGTGGGATATAAATATTTTTTTTTTAAATCTTTTGCGTTTTCTCGCAAAACTTTTGTGTTCCCCGGAGAAACTTTGCGTTCCCTCGCAAAGATATTTGCGTTTTCTCGAAAGAACGCAAATATATTTGCGAGAGAACACAAAAGTTTTGCGAGAGAACACAAAAGTTTTGCGAGAGAACGCAAATATCTTTGCGAAAGAACACAAAAGTTTTGCGAGAGAACACAAAAGTTTTGCGAGAGAACGCAAATATCTTTGCGAAAGAACACAAAAGTTTTGCGAGAGAACAAAAGTTTTGCGAGAGAAGCAAGTTTTGCGAGAAAACGCAAATATCTTTGCGAGAGAACACAAAACTTTTGCAAGAGAACCAAGTTTTGCGAGAGAACGCAAATATCTTTGCGAGACAACACAAAACTTTTGCAAGAGAACCAAGTTTTGCGAGAGAACGCAAATATCTTTGCGAGACAACACAAAACTTTTGCGAGAGAACCAAGTTTTGCGAGAGAACGCAAATATCTTTGCGAGAGAACACAAAAGTTTTGCGAGAGAACACAAAAGTTTTGCGAGAGAACGCAAATATCTTTGCGAAAGAACACAAAAGTTTTGCGAGAGAACAAAAGTTTTACGAGAGAAGAAAGTTTTGCGAGAAAACGCAAATATCTTTGCGAGAAAACGCAAATATCTTTGCGAGAGAACACAAAACTTTTGCGAGAGAACCAAGTTTTGCGAGAGAACGCAAATATCTTTGCGAGAGAACACAAAAGTTTTGCGAGAGAACCAAGTTTTGCGAGGGAAAGCAAAGTTTCTTGGGGGAACGCAAAAGGTTTGCGAGAGAACACAAAAGTTTTGCGAGAGAACCAAGTTTTGCGAGAGAACCAAGTTTTGCGAGAGAACGCAAATATCTTTGCGAGAGAACACAAAAGTTTTGCGAGAGAACCAAGTGTTGCGAGAGAATGCAAATATATTTGCGAGAGAACACAAAAGGTTTGCGAGAGAACACAAGAGTTTTGCGAGAGAACCAAGTTTTGCGAGAGAACCAAGTTTTGCGAGAGAACCAAGTTTTGCGAGGGAACGCAAATATCTTTGCGAGAGAACACAAAAGTTTTGCGAGAGAATCAAGTTTTGCGAGGGAAAGCAAAGTTTCTTGGGGGAATGCAAAAGGTTTGCGAGAGAACGCAAAATATTTAAAAAATCCCATCCCAAATTTTTTCCACCACCATGTCCCTTAGGGGCTCCGTAGAAACCTTTATCTGCTTGTGTGTGAAGTAAACACAATGAGGTGTGAGAATATACCTGTCAACAGCAAATGTGTTCTGCCCTTTCATTCAGGCTTATCATGGCAGGACCAGACCATCCTGAGCGTCTGTGTGGTTGCCCTCTTGTGTACTATAATCTGCTCTGTTGCTGTCAGGAGGTGAGATTATCACAGATGAACTGACTGACCACCAAGATATGCTATTGTGTTATATTGTACATAACCTGTAGCTTTATTGGTAGAGCATAAAGCTAGCAAAACCAAGTTTGTGGTTTCGGGAGCACTGTTTTTAACTTTTTTTTAATCACGTTGAATCTTGAAATTTTTATAATCACATTGAACTTGAATCACATATTGTTTCGACACTTTTATTGTAATTTTGACTTTGTTCTCAAAATATTACAACTTTATTCTCGTCGTTATACCACGACTTTGACTTTATTCTCAAAATATTACAATTTACAATCTCGCTGCTTTTTTACAGAGGTAACCGGAGAAACGGATATATTTCTGCTGCTCCATAAGTGCCATCCAGAGATTGAATTTGCATTTTTATTCAGCACCTTTTTTTTTGTTCAGACCAATGCGAAGATCGACTAATGTTTTTACACGGCTTACAAGCAGTGTTGTAAAGGTTAACTGGTGGATTGATAAGAAGCTAATGTGCTTTCAAAAAATGTAAAATGATAAGGTATCTTGAATATTAGATATAGCCATATTTTAAATGAAAATGTATAATAGTTTCTAATTTTGACTCCTTCTCTTAAAAAAAATGGCTTAAAGGCTTAAATGTGAGGTTTTTATAAATCATATTTATATATATTTTTATAAAACTTGTTTTTGTCAAAACTTGTACCATATGAACTGTAAAGTAAATTGTCATTTTTATAGTCATTTTATGGTTTAGGATGTTATCGTAAACACTGATCTCCCCTCAATACAGTATTAATTTTATTTGCAGGTATTAAAAAAGTCTTCAAAGCCTTCAAATTTATTTTTAAAACCATGTACCTGTAAAAAAAAAAAAAAAAAACTACCGGTTAACAAATAATTTTAAATATTCTTTTTGCATGCATAACAATTACCTTATTCATATCATTTAATTGAATTGCAAAATTCATGTATTTAGTATTCTTTCTATATTTTCATGTTTTTTTTCAAGTTATGATTCATAAAAATAGAAAACTAAAACCAGTGTGAAATAAATGTTAAAATCAGGAATAAGGAGGCCAACATACTGAGATCACATGAACAGTCAAATATTACTCACTTTATATCTTTATATCACAATTAAATGAAAAATGATATTATTTAAAAAGTATAGCTTTCAGGGGGAAAAAAGTCTAATTTCTAATTTCTATTTTTAATGACAATTTCTAATTTTAATGACAGTTGTCTGATACAAAGTTACCATAGTTTAATGGTTGAGTTTGGAGGTAGATGGTTTTTTTTTTTTTTTTTTTGAAAGTTGTTCTTCTGTGTGTCTCTCTCTCTTGTTCTTTTCCCTCCCTGCTTAGTCAACATGTTCTGGGAGCTCTTTCATCAGATTTGTGTTAAAAAGGTTGACAGACATAGCAATGATGATGGAAAGGATACTCACAATAAAGGCTGTCTTTTATCAAGTCAAAATTAAAGAGTCAACATTGTAAATTTATTCAAAAATAGCTTTCAAAAAGTCCTCGTAAATTCCTTAAAAAAAAAAAAAACAGACAGTGGTAAAACAGTGTGATCAAATTTCCAAATAGCTTTTAACATCAATATCTCATTGCCATATAAGCCTGGTTATTCCAAACAAAAATAAATACAAATCTGAAACATCTATACCATAAAATCCATATATTTTTCCCTAATAAAAAATAACAAAAAAAAAAAGGTTACCACCAATGAAGTACAGCATACATTTGTGGAATAAGGTAAATGCATTTTCCATGTTGTCAACCAATATTTTTTTACGTGGCACCAAAACGTTTTGCAACACAAATACCTTTATTGACTTCATCAATTATCATCAATTTTGCATCTGCACTTTGCATTCCAAATGTAGATTTAAATGTGCTTTAAGTCCAGGGTTACAAGTGCACCTGAGCAGTGTCCTCAGAACAGTGTTGCACCAAAACGTGTACCCAAATAATCCACCATCCAGCCTTCCTCTCGTCTCTGAGAATAAACCAGAGTCTCATTAACACACATGATGCGGTTTCATTATCAACAGACACAGCAGAAATATTCTGAATATGACTCAATTAAACTTACATGGAACCAAAAGCAGACTGAGGCAAACAATCATGGCCAGTGTAACAGTACTTGTGGTGATTCCTTGGGCTCCGTTGTCATTGAGCTCAACATGAACTTGATGCTCATGGGGGTCCACGTCTTTGCACTTCGTGCTGATCAAATGACAAAAGAAAAACAAAAACATTTCAGCAACAAAATGCGGTAGTTTAGTCTCATCAGCACCAATAAATGTGCGGTAATGCAAGATTTTTCCAGGGTATTTTCACACCGCATGCTTTATTCTGATTTAGACATTTAACATGCTTTAATAAAACAAGAACTCTTCCAAGAGTGATGAAATGGAGTTCGAAGCGATGGAAGAGATGCTGTATGACTTACAGTTGCTTCTGTAAATATTGCTTGGTGGTCTCGCAGCCCTGTGTCTGTCTCTCTGCGGCAGTTTGGAGCTGTTTAGAAGCGAGGCGCAAAGCCTCACAAGATGCCAACTCCTGGGCCTTCAGGGTTAAATTGTGCTCCAGGGCTTCAATCTGGTCTGAAACGGTAATGGAAAAACTTGCTTCAGACATTACAACTCATAATGTTTTGTACTCAAATATTTTATGTAATGCCAATATGTAGCCTCTCACAATGTTAGCACTCCTCTTCAAACAATATGCCAAACATTCTTTGAAAAAAAAAAGTCCATTCTCTTATAAGGCAATGTCTAGGCACGGTGTAACTTATCAGTTTGTTTCTTAAAGTGGCCTTGGTGACGTCAGAGCACTATTTTGGACTGTAGCTGGCTGGAGTTGTTCGCTTGCTGCTTTGTCTCAAATTTGACACTGGTGTTAAAATTTGGCCTTGGTGTGAAACGTTCTAGACATCACACCTATCCTGTTTTGTGAAAAGGTTTTCCAAAGTCAACTAATCTTTTCCAGATAATCGCTTTATCAAGCGGGTAAAAGGGGCGAGCTAGGGCGATTTTTATCAGTGCAGTCTCTCTCGCTTTTGTATTCCCTGTTATTTTCATATCTCATGCATCCAGGAGTCGTTTCCTGCAGTTGTTTAGTAGGTCAGGAAATCCTTTAAAAATTAAACAATATTCTGGATTTGAAAATCTCAATATTAATTGTGATAAACAGGACTGTTCCCTGCTGACAAAAACAACCTTAGTTGGTTTTACGGTCTTAACAAATTTGTAATGGTCTAAGCTGGTTTGAGTTGATCTTAGCTTGCTTAAGATGGTCTAAGTTGGTTTATGGTGTTCTTAACTAGTTTAAGACGTTCTCCCAGCCTGGTCACTCTGGTTGTAGATAGTCCCACCCTGGTTTAGCTGGTCTAGATGTTCTACGAGTCAGGCCAAGTGGAGTTTTAGCTGTTTTTACTGGGTAGCCAACTGGTCTCCCAGTCTGACCAGCTAAAAACCACCCAACACATCAGTCTGGCCAGGCTGGGAGACCAGATAAAGCCAAAAAAATCAGCTTAGGCTGGATATAATGATATACCAATAATATCCCAAATAATACTAAAATAATGAGATACAAGGAGCAGCAAAAATCCTTTAAATTCTGTTATCCTGACACAATTGTATTGTAGAATACATGTACCTTTCAAACATTTGGGGCTTGTGATGGTTTTGTTTGTTTGTTTGTTTGTTTGTTTGAAAGAAATTATTATTTGTATTCAGCAATGATTCATTTATTTTAATTGATCAAACGTGACATTAAAGACTTTTACATTTTCACAAAAAAATCTGTTTCAAATAAATGATGTTCTTTTAAACGTTCTATTCATCAAAAAACATTAAGCAGCACAACTTTTGTTCATTATTATTTAACTGATAATAATTAGAAATGTATCTTGAGCACCAAATCAGCACGTTTAGAATAATTTAGACTGCTGCTGAAAATTCAGCTTTGCCATCAATTACATTTTAAAATATGTTAAAGTAGAAAAAGTTATTTATAATATTTCAAAATGACTTTTTTACTCTCTTTTTAATCAAATAAATGCAGTCTGGCCAGCATAAGAGAATTTTATCTTACTGACCCCAAGCCTTAGAAACAGCCGTGTAATTTTTACTTATATTGAACTTGACAACGTTTTCTGTGAATATAATACATAAATGCTCATTTTAACCCTAACGTTCAAAATAATTAATTGGTTTGAGTAGAGCCAACTCAAATTATACAATATTAGTTCCATCAAATTAACTTTTATGAGCATTTAGAACTTTATTTTTCTTTTGAGTTCACAAAACTGACACATTTTAAGTAAATTGAATTGTTTCATTGTTTTGAATTTTATGAACTTGTTTCTTTTAATTTAGATAAACTTAAATTTAACTGAAACTGGGCTGGGATTTCTATTTCCCAGCATGCTTTGCCATGACACTCAAAAGAGAGAGTAAATGCTAAAATTAAGTGTTATATTTTTGTGCCAGATTAATATTAAGTGACAGATTTAGTAGTTTAATGTTTTGTTATGCTAGTTTAGAAGAGTTTGCTGTTGGGTTTTTTGGTAGGTTACCATCATGGTGACGAGTGGAGCATGAGCTTGATTTGAGAACAGTGTATGATAAATGTTTTATATTGCTATGTTACCAATTAGCTAGGTAGTATTTATTTAATTAGCTGGTTAAAGCTAGCCAAGTTTCCACATCTAAAAATATTTAAACTAAAATTATATGATCATTTTAAATTGTGTGTGAATAAGCTTACTCAAATATTTCAAGTTAAGAGCGATTCAAATTTATGAGTATAAAATAAAAAGCTGCAAGTTCTGCTTACTTAAATGTTACATTTCTGAACTTAAGAAAATGTGTGTAACTGATAACCTCAAATTATTTGAGTTTTGAAAACTTATTCGTGTTTACAGTGTGTATATAAAAAGTAATCTGACCAAAAATAGAAGAGTTTTCTTGGAATGAAACCGCTAGTTGGCGCTCTTCATGTTATTATAACAGAATTCCATGTCACAAACAAGTCCTGCCTATTTGTTGTCTCTTCCAAGTTTCTATGGTTACATGGGAAAATTCATCTAAGAATATCGTCAGAGGGAGAGAGCGCTCCTTTCATGGCTCCTCTGATGAGAGGGAAAACTCTGACTTAAATTTTCCTACCTTTCTGCAGGCTGATTTCTGTAGTGAGGTTTCCCTCGATGAGTTTGTATTCCTCAATCTTGCTCTCCAAGATCGTAATGTTTCCATTCAGAATGACCTGTGGAGAAACAGAAGGTTAATTAAACACAAGTCCATAACCGGGGTGAGGTTTGGCCGTGGAGGTTCGCACTAAGACATAAAGGTGTGGCCGTCAGATCTCACGGGTGTGTGAGTGAACGCCACAACCTCCAAAGGTCAAAAACGGCATTTGACAAAACGTAGCCACAAAAAAATCTAGACAGAACCTCTTTTAATACAATACAACGCCCTTAAATAAAAAAAAAAAAAAATTTTGGAAGAAACATAATAGGCCCAGAGACAATGTGAACATTATCAGGAGAGTTTTTCCAGGAAGGGCTATGATTGATATCATGGTCCCACATTGGTTTGATTTGTTAGATATTTGCATAACTATTCAGATTTAACTCGACCTAAACTGTTCACAACTTCCCGTTAGGGCTCGTTATGCAAAGCAAAACCTGTTTCATGTCTGAGTTTCATAAACTGTTCAAAAATGAAACTTAAAGGCATGTTTTTTTTTTTCAGAGTAAAACATATCTGGGTGTCATTACCCGCGATCTGTTATCGTACTGAGGTTTAAGCTAGAAGAAACAGCCTGTGAACCAAAATAAGAAGATGAACTCACATTTTCTTGCAGGCTGACGTTCAAAGAGATATTCAGAATCTGTATTTGCTCCTTGTACTGGTCGATTTGCTTCAGTAGGGCAGTCTGGTTCCTCCATCCCTGTCTCACCAGCTCTTCAAGGGCTTTTCGGTCTTTGCTCCACACGACTCTTGCCCCTTCATGCCTCTCCGTTAGGGCTTGCATCTCCTTGCGACACTGACTGGCTCCTTTCATGTCAGGCGAGGTGGCCCAAACCACAATAATGATAAGCGAGATGATCGACCACAGGGCCAGGCAGGCGATCACAATGTTACGAGTATTCTGAGAAGATTTGGAGCTTGCCATCCTGAGGCACGCAGTCGCTTTCAGGTTGGAGATGTCCGTAAAGAGTGAGCTGGTTGGTGTGAGCCCAGCGAAGACTCTCTGCTGAGTGAAATGAAACTTTTAAAGTGTGGGTTTCCCCTCCAAGCTCAGCTCAGGAAAGGGGAGTGGCTCTGCTCCTCCCGGTGATGGGACCTGCCGTCCAGTTCCTCAGCACTCCAAACACACAGCTTGCTGCAACGGGACATCAGATGGAGGTTATCCTCGCCGTTGGGAAAAACCAAAAGTCTCCTCCCTCCGGTTTTTACTGAAAGAGCGTGTTTCAGTTTCCATTCCTCTGTTCGTGGGAGTGTCTTGGCAGAGCAGGGTTTTTTTTTTGTAAACATTTTTTAAGAGGCTCTGTGCAGGAGCAACTCAGTGTTTCCTGAACTTTTGCCAAGCACGGAGTGTCCATGCCCCTTTTGGTCACACGGACACACACATAGAGCAGCTTTTAGGAGTTAAGTGGGTAGGACTTTATTTTATAGTCCTGTTCCCCATGTACATACTATGTACTTAGTTATTTCAATAACTGGGTAATAACTAGGTATTAACCTTTAACCTACTCTTATAACCTTAACCCATTACCTTATATATTAACCACTTTCTTAGGTAAGAACTCTGTAAGTACACATGAAATCATCTATTTATCTCTAGATAATATCTGTGGCTCACTTCTCTTTATAAAGATATATATGGTAACACTTTACAATAAGGTTTCATTTGTTAATGTATCAACTAACATGAACTTACTATGAGCAATACATTTGTTACTGTATTTGTAAATCTTTGTTAACGTTATACGGCTGTTCACTGCTTGTTCAGGTTAGTTCACAGTGCATTAACTAATGTTAACAAGTACAACTTGATTTTAATAATGTATTAGTAAATGTTGAAATGAACATTAACAAATTAATATGCAGTGTGCTGTAGAAGTGCAGTTTATTATTAGTTCATGTTAACTTATGTAGTTAACTAATGTTAATAATGAAACCTTACTGTAAAGTGTTACCATCTATATATACTGTATATATGTATTGAATCTTCATAGACTGCACATAAGTGTCCTCTGCTCATTAAAGAGCAGTAGTTTTGAGCAGTGCGTGCTGGTTTGAGTTAGAACAGACCTTCGAAATTCTGCTGGTCAATGTTTCCTGCGAGTGATGAGTCATCAGTTGGGGGGTGATTACATAATGCTGAAGGGTGGCGGCTGTTTCCATGGGCCACGGCCCCCCTTGCATTGGATTCCTGTGTTTGAATTATGAACTTTTGCAAGATTCGGGAGCATTTTGAAATAGATTTTGTCAGAAGATTAATAGCATCTGGTGGTTTTGCACAGTTCTGGTGGTGGAAGATTATTTATTGTGTCGTGTCATTCACCCATCCATTTTCCAAACCCCTTGTTATAGGAGGGTCGTGGTTATTCCTTATTTAATTTAATGAAATAAATGTAAACATTTTATAATGTACTAAAGATAAAGTATTAATAGCCTCGTATTTGATACACAAGTTCCTAAAGCCTTATCAACTAAATGTACATTTTTATATCTCTCAATCACTATTGCATTGAATTATAAAGGTTCAATAAACTGCTCCATTTCAAAAAATATATATTTATATTTCATACGGCTTTACAGGGTAAATATATCGAAAGTTGGCAGTCTCTTAACATCCAGCAGGTTTTCCACATTATTCTTTGTCAAGATGTACCGTTTGTCGTGAACCCAGCCAGCAATAACAAAGCTCTCTGACAAGCATTTTGCACCAGTGCTCTGACTCACTCACTAACCTAATGACTTTGAGCTCCAACAGATCTCTAGATCTCCATTTGTGACTATTCTGGGCAGGAAATATCAGGTTCAGATTCCAGATTGAGAAACCAAAAGTTACTTTTATGTACACACAATCTTATTTAATGTTCTGTTAATAATTATTAACTGAGATGATGAGAAATACAACAACTGCTTCATTCACAGTAAGACAGATAAGGCAGAAAGCATGTAACAGTTTTACACTAGTACCAGGTTGTGTGTGTTTGTATCTCTCATTTTTTTAATACTGTTTCTGATCAGTGATCAAATAACTGGTGCCATAAAACTTGACAGACTCTGATATATGTATTGCTAGTATTGTTTATGTAAGGAAATGTCATGGATGATAGAAATGTCCTATAATGTGACTATCAAAATGATCAACTAAATTAACAATATTTAAAATTCTTGAATAATACATTAATGAAATCATATTCATTTAGACACATGGAACATTTGTACTTTTAAAAATTAATTTGTCACATTACAGGACTATTTAAGTGAACTGCAATAAAGCTAAATTATGTATAAGCCGGATCTAAAATGTTGTTGACTTGAAATGATCCAGGCTTAATGTAAATTTGATGTAAACAACAACTGATGATAGTTGATATGTTGACAGCAACAAGGTCGTGCTTGTTTACAGTTGAGAGAGATGCACGTGCTTGTGTGTGTGTGTGTGTGTGTGTGTGTGTGTGTGTGTGTGTGTGTGTGTGTGTGTACCTAATTAACTATATTTTGGGGACAATTTTGTAACCAGAAGTGACCAAAACATGACAAAATCCCTTCGGGGACGTCCTCATTTATAAATCATTGTATAATTATAAAATAATTAAAGTTTTTTTTTTTATGTAAAAATGCAGAAAGTTTGGTGTGATGGGTGTAAGGGGAGAGAAAATACAGTTTGTACAGTAAAAACCATTAAGTCTATTGAATGTACCCATTTTGATGGAAATGTGTGTGTGCACGCATAAATCCTTGTAAATCCTAAATTATGGGGACAATGTAAATAGGCTTATGTGTGTGTGTGGACAGACTCGTAGAAATCCAAACAAACACAAATATGCAGTTGTTGTTGATCGCTTTGGTACTATAATAATAATTAATAATAATAAACTTTTTTCTATACCGCCTTCAAAGGTTACATCAGAAAGTGCTTCACAAAAACTCAAAGTACATTCAGATATACAATACAAAAATGAAAACATGTTATCAAACAATTCAATAAGTAAATCTTAGAGAGAGAAGTAAGAGAGAGAAGTAGTCAAATAAATCAAATAATATACCCTAAATACGTTTTGAGGGAGGATTTAAAAATTCTAAGAGATTTCGCTTTCCTGATCTCAGAGGGCAGAAAGTTCCATAGTGTTTGAGCAAATGAAGAGAAAGTCTTATCACCCATAAATCTTAAACGAGTTGGCGGGACAGTTAAAAGACCAGCTTCAGAGGAGCGGAGATCACGCGTTGGTATGTAGAGGATTAAGAGTTCTGACAAATATTGAGGAGCCAAACCATGCAAAGCCTTGGTAAGTAAGAGAATTTTAAAATCAACACGAAACCTGACAGGGAGCCAGTGTAAGGACTCCAAAATAGGAGTGATATGATCCGTTGTCCTGGTCCTAGTCAGGATTCTGACAGCAGAATTTTTAACAAACTGTAATTTGTTTAGAGTAGCTATTGAAACCCCCGCGAGTAGAGCATTGCAATAATCCATGCGAGAAAATACAAAAATGTTAATTCACTTTTCAGCCACTGGAAATGACAACATAGGATGTAGTCTGGCAATGTTTCTAAGATGAAAAAAAAAAAACATGTTTTGACAGTATTCTGGACATAGGGATCAAATGTTAAATTAGGATCAAATGTTAAATTATCACCCCCAAATATTTTAATTTTCTTTGAAATTCTAAAACAGAGCCATCCACATTTAAATTTATGACCCAACTTTACGTAGGGGGGTTGAACCAATGAGCATGACCTCAAGTCTTGTCACGGTTAAGACAAAGAAAAATTCGAGACACCCATTTTTTTATCTCAGAAATACATTGAGACAGAAAGGCAACAGCCACATTATTATCAGGTTTTGAATGTATGTAAATCTGGGTGTCATCTGCATAAAAATGAAAGACCAAGTGATTTTAAAAGATGACCAAGTGGAAAAATTTAGATGCAAAAGAGTAAAGGGCCCAAAATTGATCCCTGAGGAACACCTGACTGCATCACAGCAGCCTCAGACCTGCAACCACCCATAGCAACAAACTGCTTTCGATCTGAAAGGTAGGACTTAGACCAGTTTAGTGCAGTATCAGAAACTCTGCAAGTTATCAAAAATGTTGGGGGGTTTTTTCAAACATGTAATCACATGTTCAATTGATTAAGAATAACATACAAAATGATACATTAACTTTTTCACCACACCTTATCAATGTGTCATCAAAGAAATACCTTTCATATTAAGTACCTGTTCAGCAACACTGACAATTTCTTTCAACATGGAGCAGGATAGACATCAAGGAATAGGCAAGGCAAGTTTATTTATATAACACATTTCATACACAATGGTAATTCAAAGTGCTTTACATAGAAGAAATTAAAATAATCAAAAGAAATAAAAATAGTTAAAACAGTTTAGAGTAAAAAATTAAATAAAATACAGTACAAACAGTCAGACGAATAGTGGCACAGTGCTCATTCAGTAAATGCATAGCTAAATAGATGTGTTTTGAGTCTGGATTTGAATGTGACTACTGTAGGAGCACATCTGATCTCCTCTGGAAGCTGGTTCCAGCTGCGGCTGGCATAATAGCTAAAAGCAGACTCTCCATGCTTAAAGTGAACCCTTGGTATTTCTAGCTGATATGATCCTAATGATCTGAGTGATCTGTTAGGTTTATATTCAGTGAGCATATCTGCAATATATTGAGGTCCTAGCCCATTGAATAATTTATATACCAGTAATAATACTTTAAAAGCAATCCTAAATGTAACTGGGAACCAGTGTAACACCAGGACTGGTGTGATATGTTCATATTTTCTGGTTCTGCTCAGGATCCTGGCAGCAGCGTTCTGTATGAGCTGCAACTGTCTTATGGTCTTTTTAGGAAGGCCAGTGAGGAGTCCATTACAATCCACCCTGCTGGTGATGAAAGCATGCACAAGTTTCTCTAAGTCTTGACTGGAAACAAAGCATCTAATTCTTGCAATATTTTTCAGATAATAGTATGCTGATTTAGTTATTGCTTTGACATGACTACTGAAACTAAGGTCTGACTCTAGAGACACACCAAGATTCCTGACTTGATTTTTAGTTGTTTGACCCCGTGAGTGAAGGTATGCATTCACCTTGAGAACTTCATCTTTGTTTCCAAACGCAATGACTTCAGGTTTGTCTTTGTTTAACTGAAGAATGTTTTGGCACATCCAACTGTTTACTTCATCAATGCATTGGCACAGGGAGTCAATGTGGCTGTAGTCGTTAGGCCATTATGCTAAGTAGAGCTGTGTGTCGTCTGCTGTGGTAGGCAGTTTGGTTCTTTCTCATTATTTGGCTCATTGGGAGCATATACAGGTTGAACAGGAGTGGCGCAAGAGTAGTACCAGTAATGATAATTTGCCTGTATCAGTATTTAAGCAAATATTGTTTATTATCTTTATGAGTGCTGTCTCTGTGCTGTGATGCGATCGGAAACCAGATTGAAAATTGTCAAAGTATCCATTCGAGCTTAAGAATTTGTTCAGCTGATTGAAGACAACTTTTTCAATGATCTTGCCTATGAAAGGAAGATTTGAGATCGGCCTATAGTTGCTTAATATGGTCTTATCCAGATTGCTCTTTTTCAGGAGGGGCTTGACAACTGCAGTTGAACTAAGCTGTTGAACACACTTTTGAAAAAAGATGTGGGAAGTGCGTCAAGGGCGCAGGTTGATGTTTTAAGGTGATGTACGGTTTCTTCCAAAATTTTGCCATCAATTTCTTCGAAATCAGACATAGTAACAACTTTCTCAGGTTGTGGTCTGATCTGTCTGACCCTAGCGCAACTCAAGGATGAGCTGATCACCATTCTGATATTATTGATTTTCTCAGAGAAGAAAGAAGCAAACTCACTGCACTTGCCGTCTGAGAGCATTTCACTGGGAATCTGGCTTGGGGGGTTTGTCAGACTCTCTACAGTAGCAAAAGGAGTGTGTGTGTTGTTTAAGTTGCTGTTTATAATATTCGAGAAGAAAGTCTGTCTAGCTTTGCCTAGTTCCATATTGAAAGCATGGATGCTGTCTTTGTAGATGCTATAATGGACTACAAGTTTTGTCTTCCGCCACATGCGCTCTGCTTTTCTGCATTGTCTTTTCATATTTTGCACTGAATAGGAAGAGCTAGTGGACAAGGGATCCGTCAGAGAAGTGGGCATGGGCACCAACAGAGAGGTCAGAGAAGTGGGCATGGGTACCAACAGAGAGGTGGGCATGGGATGATGGGGCCAGTCGAAGGGTTGGTCATCAGAGAGAGGGAGGCAGAACTGTTGTCTCTAATGAAGTCCGGGTCATCATCGTTGATCGCGTGGTGAACCGAGGCCTTAGATGGCAGAGGCTTCTAGATTACTTGATCCAAATCTAAAAAGATCAACTGCCAATTCTATAATCCGAACTTTTCCCCAGAAAACTGGTAAGTGTGGAGGATATATACTATGCTTTACCATTACATTTACAGTAAATTGTAATGCATGTACAGTATATTCATCAAACGTTACAGTATTCTTACAGTTTGATCTGTTGACAGTATACTCTGTTCTATGCTTAGAATTGACAGAAAACCCCATAGTGGTGGTTGCCGTGTGCTGACCGACCAGCAGGAGTGGGCAGTGGTGGAAATGGTGAGGGCCAGGAATGATATGAGCTTTTTGGAAATAAAGCAGGCAATCGAGGAGAACACTGACACCTTTGCCAGTATGGCATCCATCAGCCTACCAACAGTTGCACGCCTTTTGAGAGAAACAATGACAGGGTGAAACAACAGAGGGCTGAGATGTTCAGGTACAACACTATATACTGTATTACAGTTACTGTTTGATGCATCTCCTACTTCATTTGTGTATTGGAACTACACTGTAAAAAGAACTAACTGAAATATATTTTTCAGAGGGTGATGGTGCTTGAAGCTGACGTGAACCATGACAAGTACATTTTTGTTGATGAAGTGAGCTTTAACCTGGCCAAATGTGGAGGAAACATCTCTATGTGCACAGCTTTCTCTGAAGATGGTGTGGTAGGACGTAGGCCACTACTTGGCTCCTATAACGCTGCACATCTCATTGAGTTTCTCAATGAAGTTGAGCCGGCCTGTCAAGGTGAAGAGGTCACCTATGTAATTTGTGTGGGGCAATGTCAGGTTCCACCATGCAGAGTTGGTTCAAGCATGGTTTCAGGCCCATCCCCGATTCATGACCCTCTATCTGCCCCCATACTCTCCTTTCCTCAACCCTATTGAGGATTTTTTTTCAGCATGGAGGTGGAAGGTCTATGATCGCCATCCCCTTGAGCGTGCCCCCAACCCCTTGAAATGTGCTATGTATGAAGTGTGTGTTGCAGGAACCCCTGTTGTTAGATGCTGGAACTACACCACCTGACGGCAAAAAGCACGTTCCTCCACAGACATTCAAAAGCAACCTAATATTGTTTCCCAAAAAAAAACAGGAGTTTAGTTACATTATGAAAACCATGACAATATTTCTTATTCATATTTATGTTATTACATCTTGTTTATTTTATACCAAAATAACCTATGATTGGATGCACAACCCTTATTCAAAAGTAAAAGATACTGCATAAGAAGTGTTTATCATCACTTTTAAAAGTTAATAAGCCCATTTATTTGCCTTCAAACTATGCATGATTGTATTGCCTTATTTTTATTTGCATGTATCATTTTGGGGTCATGACCCAGTTGAGAACCACTGCATTAGATAGGCCCTATAAAGGTTTGTGACTCTGTTATGATTTTAATTTGTACGGAGAGATTCACACATCTAACACAAGGCAGATATTGACATGCGCTGAACCTCCCTTCAGCGGGTTCATTTCTCCTGAGAGACTCTTAAGACTGTAAGGACTGAACTCACCATCCTACAGGAAGTGGCATCATACAGACAGCCACATTTCAACAGTTCTCGTCTAACTTCACTTATATATATGATAAAACAATGGATCTTCAAACAAGCAACATAAAGCTGTTTTCACTTCTGTCTCTTGCACTGCACTGTAAGTGTTTCAAGATCCTATCTTCTCCTCAAATATATTTAGTTTGTTATTTCATGTTTAAATAAATATATTGTTTTTTGTTCATTTTGTATTATTTGTGCTGCTCTTTTAATAATTGTACAATGTTAATGAACAAAAAACAATTATTAAAACAATATAACAATATTGAGAACATTCATGCTCATCTAATTGTATTATTTACACTTTGACTATATAAATATTTAAGTGTGCATGTAATTTCAGGCTTTTTCTGGAAGACTTCTTTGAACGTCTCTGTGCTGCAAGGTCAAAATGTCACACTGAGCTGCCCACTGATGCCCAACAGCAGCCAGGGGGTTTTGAGCTGGTACAAACAGACCCCCGGGCAGGGGCCAGAGTTGATCCTCTCCTACAATGTGACCAACACTTCACAGGTGCGCTACGGCACGCGACTGGACCAGAGCAGATATGCCATCTTAACCAGGGAAGGGTTAAAGCTCCGTCACCTCTTACAAATCATCACAACTTTGCGTAATGACACTGGCACTTATTATTGCGGGTTTTCAGACAAAAACCATACGCAAATATTTTACAATTGAACACAAATGCTTGAATATTCAACAATATTATTGATCTGACTGTACTGACGCTGTTGTGTGAGAACTGAGCTGGACAATGACATCTTTTATTTGCAGAACTTTAAAGATTAAATGAACTAATGTAATAATTGATGATCTTTACAACGGAACTGATTCAACACTGAACTGGCTTCAGCTGGCCAACAGCCGAAATGTATTATTTTTCCTGTTATCACTGCTGCTTTGAAACAATCTGTTTTAAATAAAGGTGACTTAACTTGGCTTAAATGCTGTATATTGTATTTTCGATTTTTTATCTTAAATGCATCTCTGTGCAAATTAACTTTACAGTATTTATGGGGGGAAATAAACATGGATTTTTACACTATTTCAGGCATTCTATTTCCATTATGAAAGCTGTCTTTTCAATGCTGAAATATTTCTGGCTTGCATTGCAAAACCTGCTAACTTTGTTCTAATTGGATTAGTTGGATCCCAGGAGATCAGAAGTGCAGAAGCGCTGCTGTGTTGTGATAGAGCATGCATCTGTCTCTGCCAGTAAACCAACGGCTCTTTCCTGTTTTTGTGTCCCTCTTAACCGAATAACAGTCAAATATGTTTTTAACATACAGCTACTCTGCATATCACATCAAAGAAAAAACAATATTCCCATATCAGGTTTACCATGCAAAAAAAGGCTTAATAAAACATAATAGCAAGTGTCCACTATATCTTTTTGCACTTTAGAAAATGTTTACATTTAAGCAAAAAGAACTAATATATACAGTATATGTATATGTATATATATACAGTTGTAATCTAAATTATTCAACCCCCTCCCCATTGCAAATCAAGTTTATTGGCAAAATTTACAGACTTTCAGCTGTTTGCAATGAACAAATCAAATAACAAAAAAAAAGCTCAACACAACAAATGTTTCAAGTGGTTTCACCAAATTCAACTGAAACTTCTTTAACTTGACTTCTGCAGTCTCAAAATTATTCAACCCCTTCATGACAAGCATTTTTAGTACTTAGAACACCCTTTTGCTGTTATGGGTTATGCTGTAAACGAGATGTATAACCAGACAGCAGCTTCTGGCAGCGTTTCTGAGGAATATGGATGAGCAATGGCCTCCAGTTCAGTAATATTCTTGGGTTTGCGTGCTGCAACTGCCTTCTTCAAATCCCACCCGAGATTTTCTATGAGGTTCAAGTCAGGTGAGTGTGATGGCCACTGTAGGATCTTCCAGGACTTCTTCTGCAACCAAGCCTTGATGGAATTTGAGGTATGCTTGGGATCATTGTCCTGAAGGTCCAATGACACCCAAGCTTCAGCTTCCTCACTGTGACGGCATGACGTTTTCTCCTAGGATTTCCTGATACTTCAATGAATCCATCTTGCCTTCCACACACTGCAGGTTTCCAGTGCCAGAGGATGCAAAGCAGCCCCAGAGCATCACCGAGCCCCACCAATCTTAACTGTAGACAGAGTGTACATTTCAGCATATCCTTCATTCTTCTTCCTCCAGACATACCGCTGATCCATAGGGCCAAAAAGTTCCAGTTTTGTTTTTCATCGCTCCCCAGAACAGAATCCAAAAACTTCTGTGGCTTGTTTATATGATTTTGAGCACTTTTCTTGTGCCTTTGGGTCAGTTGTGGTGTACGTCTTGGAGTTCTGGCATGTGTTCAGTACGCGCCTTACTGTGCAGCTGAAACCGCAGTGCCTGTGCCCACCAAGTCTTACTACAGGTCTTTTGCAGTCACTCAAGGGTTTTTCTGAACCTGCCTTCACAGGAACTGGTTGCAGCCGTTGATAGCTTCCTTTTCTACCCCGTCCAGGTAGTGTAACCACTGTTCTTTTAACTTTGAACTTGTGAACTATGCTTCCAACGGTGTCTCTAGGAATATTTGGTGCCTTCGCTATATTTTTTGTATCCTGTTCCTTGTTTGTGAAGGGCAATGATATCTTCTCTTAACTTTTTGGACCATTCTTTTGAGCCATATTTACAACATGCAGTCACACGTGACACTCAACAAATAGCCAGTTCAGATATTTCATGTGTTCTAGCTCAAGCACACCTTGTGCAACTAATGAAGCCCTTGATTAGTTGCATCAGGTGTGCATGAGACAACACCTGTTTTGCAGATTTGTGCTGTTGTGAGGGATTCTATTCAGAGCGTTGAATAATTTTGAGATTGCAAAAGTCATTGCAAGTTGTGGAAACCACTTGAAACATTTGTTGTGTTGAGCTATTTCAATTACTTTTGTTTGATTTGTTCATTGCAAACAGCCGAAAGTCTGTAAATGTTGCCAATAAACATGATTTGCAATGGGTGTTGAATAATTTCAAGAGAAAAAAACTGTGTGTGCACTTGGATCTTTGTACTAACCCTGACACAAGTGGCATGATTGATGAAATATAAATGATTAAGTGTGATTTTCAAAAAGTGAAAGATATGATTGCATAAAATAAAACAGCATAAAATAACATACACTCTAAAAATGCTGGGTTGTTTTAACCCAACTTTGGGTCAAATATGGACAAAACCAAACGTTGGGTTAAAATGTAATTAAAAAATGTAACCCAACAGCTGAGTTTGTCCATAATTGACCCAAAGTTGGGTTAAAAAAACCCAGCATTTTTTAGAGTGTACCCCATAATGGCTATTATTGTTAACTGAAATAAATTTATATCATCCCAGCATGCTAAGGCAACAAAATGAATAAATACTACATAGAAATAAAGTAAGAAGTAAAGTAAGTAATTCCCTGAAACCCAATTCATTTAGCCTGTGAAGAATTCAGCTGTGTAATGGTTGATTGCTTTTAAATGGACCATCTGCACACGACATCTGAGCACATGGGACGTTCTTCCCTCAACCGTCAACCTCTGTGTCAACTTTATAAGAGCCAACACTGAAACAAATCAAGCTTCACTGGCTCTAGCGGGAAATCACACAGCAGCAGCACACAGCAAATATGATACAAAAAGAAACAAATGAAACAAAACAGAAATGAATTTAAATGGAAAGGCATCGGGTGTGATTATCATAATTATCTCTCTTCTTCTGTTACGGTGAGATTTTAAAGGCAAAAATCAATTAAATCGTTCAACGTCTTGATCATGTGGCTCATAGCAGCTTTTCTATTACAGCACTGCCTCAGCCGAGAAGGACGAAATGAACCAGATGTTTAGCAGAGGACTTCGACTTCTTGTGGAGGGTAAGATGTGCTTTCAGCTATTACATATCTAAATGTAGCTTTGCTCCTGGTTGCTCATTTCATTCTAATCATACATCATCTTATTGATATGTGTTTTAGCTCCACATGTCCGTGTTGATCGCCTGGCGACTCCGAAGGTGCTTGTTCTTCTGCCTGCTGGAGTTCAGAAGCAGCGCTCGGAGAGAGTGACACTTGCGTGTGTCATCACCGGGTTACGGTCTAAAGCGGTGAGGATCACGTGGAAGGTGAACGGAGAAACAGGCCTAAAAAAATACGCCAGCTCTCCACAAGTGCACAGAGAGCATGGAGGAACGTTCTCTGCTGTGGGACTGTACACGGTTCTCGCTCATAAATGTCATGAGAATATGTACAGGTGTGAGGTGACATACAAAGGACCATTTTACTATGATAAGGTAGAGTCGTCCCTCTGCAGACCTCTGTAAATTGCATGAGAATGAGATCCATCCGCTGCATATTCCACTGAAATATCAAAAGGGGGAAACGATAATAAAAAATAAAAAAAAATTCTTGAACAAAAAATGTGAAGCCTGTTTTTATATGAATTCAGATTTTCCATTTTGCTTCCAAATTCTCATTATAGCTGATGCATTTGGATGTTTTCCTTGTGTAGTTCACGTTAGGGTAAGACACGTCAGACACATTTTTCTGCTTTTATGTGATGTAAATCATGAAAACTGTATATACCTTTTGTTTTGTTATGCACCTCTTTTTTTGGTTAGATAGACACATTTTTCTGGTTTTATGTGACGCAAACAAAATATGACTGTTTATTATAAAAAATAATTTTCTTTGAACAAATTCATTGTTGTATCCTTTAAATTGCATTTAAAATGCATACATTATTTCTTTCTTTCTTTTTTGCATCTCTTCGTTGGTTAGCCAGACACATTTTTATGCTTTTATGTGATGTAAACAAAATATGACTGTTTATTATAAAATAGAATAAAAGTCTTTAAGCAAATTATTATTATCCTTTAAATTACCATTACAAATGTATATAATTGTTTGGCTTGGTTTTGTTTTGCACCTCTTTGGTTAGCCAAATTTTTTTGCTTTTATGTGATGCAAATCATGCATGAAAACTATATTTGTTTTTTGGTGTTTGGCTTTGTTTGCACCTCTTCTTTTGTTAGCATTTTTTCTGCTTTTAGTTTATTTTAATATGCGAGTTAGACATGAAGCATTTTTTCTGCTTTTATGTGATCCAAACAAAATAGGACTGTTTATATTATATTTATATAGTTTATTATAAAACTAATTTTTTAGAAAATTATTATTAATATTGTTGTTGTTTTTGTATTGTTTTTATGTGATACACACAAAACATGAGTGTTTATTATAGAGTTCAATATTTAAGCATTCAGTCCTACCCATTTATTAATTTGCAGACAACAATGTGACTGAAAAATCACAAGGGGGCGCTAAAGGTTTAAAGTAAGACCTGTTTACTGAAAACCTGAGTAAAGGTCATGAGAAGGGCAGTACAGACAGACACAGACGATTAACTTTCAGTAACAGTTGGCATGACACTTGTTCTGTTCTCTTATTTATTAAAAATGCTGCATGTCTGGAATATTAAAATAAACGAATTAAATAAAAAAATAAACAGGCTTAATCAGTTTTTCTTTTGACTCCAATAGCAAATGGCAAAAATATATATATATATATATAAAGCTGGAAAATTAAACTCGTGCTCAGCGCAATATGTTACAAAAAAACACCTTGTCCCAGCATCAATTTGATAAATGAATGCATCATTGTCTTATACACATGTAGCATATGGGGTTGAGGAATCCCATAGGAATGAATTAAGGCCAAACTTCTCATATCCTATGGAGTTTGATCGGGTGAGTAGGGCGACAGTTCTTCTGAGTATGCAGCTATAGACAGTTCTGCTGACTACACTGAAGTGTGACACGACTCGTGCGCACATGGAGACTTGAGTACCGGGCACTCCACATGAATCATAAACATATGAGTCTATTAAAAGTTGCAAACTTTTTCTTTTACTTTGAGCATGTGGATAAAAGTGAATTAATCTCTACCAAATTTTTTTTTTTTTTTTACATCAGTTACGTGCTGCTGTGTGCACGTGTTTGTTTTTGAGTGTTTTTTACAGTCCACACAGGGAAATCCTTACTGTACAAACTGTACAAACTAGGACATGGTTTAAATATTTGCATGGCCTCAGGAACAATAGCCTACCTTCTGGTACTTGTTTACAGTCTAACTGACTAATCTACAGACCATCAATGGCCTTTCAGAAATGTTGCCTGAGCAGTGGAGACTCAGCAGTGTGTAGCAGAGGTCCTGTTAAACAGGTTCATCTCTCTGAATGAGGGACAGGCCTCAACGTGCCTCGCAGGTGAAACCTGGTTAACCAACAGATTCAATCTGACCTAGTTACACCAAATCATTCTTTATTTCAACATCACCATGTCAAACAGAAACATGTTTAGAAATGGAATGACAAAAACATGATTTTTCGAATCATGCGAACCAGCAATACACTGCAAAAGTGGCTGTTTAATATTTATTTTATACACAGACTCAAATCTCAAGTTGACAGTTTAACAGTTGAGCCCAAGCCTCCGTTACTAAAACGTCACTTTAGAACTAGTAACGAAGGAAAGGAACGTTGAATCGCTTTGACGCTTATGTAAAGTAAAGTTGAGTTATGTTATTATGAGAGAGGGATTGACTAAACGACTGTATTACCTGCATCTGATATGGCATTCATTCTTCAGGTCGATGCCAGCGTGACATTACTGTATGACATGGTTGTGAGGACGTCGTGGGAAAGTTCCATTGTTTTAGAATCTTGGCTAACGTTCCAGAAACGTCGTGGGCACGTCCTCAAAAGAAGTCGCTAGTTTATCCCAATGAGAACGTTGTAGAGACGTGGTCCACTGGTCTCCAGATAACTTTCCAGAAAATTGCATTACAAGTATTATCTTTGTGATATATATGCCATTTGGATATTATATGGGAATGGGAATGGGCTATATTGCGTGTGAGGATGCTGGAGGTGGAGATTTATAGCCTTTTCTCACAGCACTTGATATAATTAAACTTATTAATTTGATGGCGGATCCAGAAAAGTTCAAACGACAATCACCAGTGACAACTGGAGACTCACCCGCTGTAAAATGCAAAAGACTTTGGACTGAGAGTTTGGAAAAAGAGACTGCAACCGGACCCATGCGAAAAAAAGGATAAATATCTGAAGGGCTTTAAATGTAGTCACGTAATGCTGATGTTGTTAACATTAACAATTTTAGAACAAAGTATAATTTGCACGGTTTAACGTGATTTGATAAACGATCGTTAGATTTAATCAGCGCGATTTACTGCAATGTTTTTTTTTTCAGTAAGTTGGTCAGAAGAACAAAAGTGGATGATACTTACTTGTTCAGATTTTAGGGTGAAAATTCTTATGTTGGTCATACTTCCAAAAAGAATAATCGATGATTCTGAATGCCAGTATCCACACCGGTGCAGTGACTGACAGCTGCACACTCTCCTCAAAACATTGGATGCATCCGCGCTGTGCCGTGCCGAGGTACAACTCACGTAAAGTTGATAATTCCGCGAATGACTGCAATTGCAGATTTCGAACAGAGATGGCGACAAAGAGGAAAAACTGCGGACTGCAGCTTTAATTCATCAAAGATTTCATTAAGTTGTCTGGAGACAATGTTCTTACTCACTCATAAAGACTGCCATCTAACGGCGTAATAATGTAACTGTCACTGAAGTCCATATCACGATCACTAACAAACCATTTCTCAATACCAAATATGGCATATTATTTATATAAAATATTTATTGACCAACGATATTTAAATTAACAACAATAGCCATTATAAAAGACAACAGGAAATAAACACAAGCAAACAATTCAGTTAAAATGTACAAAAGCAGCACTTTGGTACAGGATTAAGTTAAATTTAGCCTAAATATAAAGTTATGAAACTTAATTTTCCACTTAACCCAACGTTTGTCCCGTTTCATATACCCAAAATTAATTGTATCTCATGTTTAACCCCTATCTACATACAGTAAGAGCCAGCGGCAAATTCCCATAGGACTGGCCAAGGTGAAGCTGTTCAAGGCCTGGGGCTCGTATCTGTAGTGTCTAAAAAAATGGTAAAATAAGTGCTATGTTTAAATATGAGTCACATATTTGAGGTCTAAATAACTTCATTCTTGCCTAAAAAAAAAAAACTCTTAAAACTAAAATTTCATGACACAACAACAGTAGTATTTTTTTTTAAATTGGTGTATTTGCTCGACCGCCATGATAGTTGCCGCAAGAGGAGCCAGATTCGATATTGGAACACCATACTAATACTGTGTTTGACCCCCTTTCGCCTTCAGAACTGCCTTAATTCTATGTGGCATTGATTCAACAAGGTGCTGAAAGAATTCTTTAGAAATGTTGGCCCATATTGATAGGATAGCATCTTGCAGTTGATGGAGATTTGTGGGATGCACATCCAGGGCACCAAGCTCCCGTTCCACCACATCCCAAAGATGCTCTATTGGGTTGAGATCTGGTGACTGTGGGGGCCATTTTACTACAGTGAACTCATTGTCATGTTCAAGAAACCAATTTGAAATGATTCGAGCTTTGTGACATGGTGCATTATCCTGCTGGAAGTAGCCATCAGAGGATGGGTACATGGTGGCCATAAAGGGATGGACATGGTCAGAAACATTGCTCAGGTAGGCCGTGGCATTTAAACGATGCCCAATTGGCACTAAGGGGCCTAAAGTGTGCCAAGAAAACATCCCCCACACCATTACACCACCAGCCTGCACAGTGGTAACAAGGCATGATGGATCCATGTTCTCATTCTGTTTACGCCAAATTCTGACTCTACCATCTGCATGTCTCAACAGAAATCGAGACTCATCAGACCAGGCAACATTTTTTTCCAGTCTTCAACTGTCCAATTTTGGTGAGCTCTCGCAAATTGTAGCCTCTTTTTCCTATTTCTAGTGGAGATGAGTGGTACCCGGTGGGGTCTTCTGCTGTTGTAGCCCATCCGCCTCAAGGTTTTTATGTGTGTATGTATGCAATTATATGGATACTGAAGCTTTCAATATTTAAGAAGGATGCAAACATGCCACAAGTAGCATAAATATAGTGTTGCCCACACATACTGTATTGTGTCCACCTTAAAGGTGCATTGCGCAAGTCTCTGAGTTTTTGCAGAACTATGCCCCCTCTGGCGACAAGCGAAACTGCAACCAGAGGTGTGCAGGCTCATGGACCACACGCATACGCACGCTTGCACGAGCTGTTCATAACCAAAAGAGCATCAGCCGCACAAATCTTTTATTTACAGTCATAATGTCTTCAGAGGTAATAAAGTTATAAATCTGCAAGTAATTTTAAATATATGAAAGGAAAGGCATTTGAGTAAATTACACACTTATGTGTGAGGGGAAAACGGGGGTAGTAGAAAACTTCGGTTTTTGTTTCCATCTATCTCCATGTTGAACTGTTTTATGTGTTTACTGTATCCACTTATGATTGTATTATTATGGAAACACGTTCATGAACAATTTAAGTTATTACTTTGTAAAAGCCAACTGAGGATCCCGTTTGAGCCCTAGAGCAGACCGGAGATCTCTCCATTTGTTAAAAGCCTTCCCGATGTTGACTCTCGTCTTATAGACGCCTGTCTGACTCCAATTTGGCCCTTTTGGTGGCACTAGACAAAAGTTTTCTTTTCTTTGTCTTACGTGGAGTTTGTGTTGGGGTTTGAAATGAACTACAAGCCGGTCTCTTAGAATCCATCTTGTACTTTTGTCGAAAGTTGACTAAAGTTTTGTCGCTCGAGTTGTCTTCGCTGATACGGAGAATGGCGGCGAATACACAAACCTGCGAGACATAGCCAGGTGAGCGTGAACGCCCAGTCTCAAATTCCATCCCGAATACCTCTTATTTATTTTACTGTACAGGATTATAGAGGCAATCGCAGTGATCAGAGAAGGGCTTATTCAGCCCATCAGGAAATTGTTTAAGCATGTATGGGTTAGAAAAACGGGTATTTTTAACATGAAATGTTGTGCAATGCACCTTTAACACAATACTGTCAAAAAGTCCCAATGATTTCATAGTATGCCTATCTGATTCTAAAGTATCCTTTCAGTTTGAAAATCAAGTTTTCTTTGAAAAATTTTTTTTAAAAATAAAAAGGAAAGGAAAGGAAAAAGAAAAGGAAAGGAAGGAAGGAAAAGGAAAAGCTATAATAGATCAAATCGGTTCTCTGGGAAGTGTCAGGCCGCACACACTCACTTCCTCTCTCCTCTCTCTCTTGCCCATAAGAGAGAATGGTGAGTAATGTTGGCAGATTTCCAAGCCGCTATTTACTCGTCTGCACTGTGGAAGAGAAACCGGTCTGAACCAGTGCATACCGACTTTCAGGGCCTTTCCAGAAGTCTGTTCACTCTCTCTCTCTCTCTCTCTCTCTCTCTCTCTCTCTCTCTCTCTCTCTCTCTCTCTCTCTCTGTGTGTCATTGATTCAGATGTAGGGCCGCATGAACTTCCTTCCCTCAAGCGCACTGGTGACATTCCGTCTTCTGGAAGGGTCTATGGAACAGATTACTAGGAAGTGTAAGAGGACCCCCATTTAGCTGACCGAGGGGTTGCAGAGTCCAGGTGTCTTTTTTTACGTTGTGTAATATATAATGTGTCATGGGGACGTCACAGGCATAGGCATGTCTCACAAACATTTCTGAGGTTGCATGACTCAGAATTTGCAGTCACATCCATGTGAGGAAAGGAAGAAATAGACCAGACTGTCACTCTTGATATTTTAGAGTCACACCAACTACAGTATGCTCCTGACATGAGACAGGGTTAGAGTACATTTATAGAACGGGCTGTGCAAGAGACCGGTGATGTCCGAACTGAGAATGAATCGCTCCTTTGAATCAGTTCCTTTTAATGATTCAGTCAAATTGATTTGCTGCTTCTTATTATTATTTTAAACACAATGATTGTCAAAACGAGGCTCTAAGAAAGAAAATGTTTTTTTGTTTTTCTCGTATGATGTGTATATTTAGTATTTGGTTTATGAATGAATGCTTTGTCTGGCTGTTTCTGTTTGTAATTCTGTATGTTGCTGTGCAGGCTATTTATTTAAACGGAACATTAACAATCTTTGATTAAGGTTTTCAAACAAGTTTTAACAATGGTGTCGTCTGTACGCGGGAAACCAAAAGGAAAAACTCAGTTTTAAAGCTGAAGTCGGCAAGTCTGGCAGATTGAGTGGACTTAGGCAAAATTTTGAATGTTTACAACTCTCATGGCCCTCCCCCACTATCAACGAATACCCTCCCACCGAGTTCATGCTCGTCAGTGCGTGTGCACCAGGTTATCTGTGAACGCGCCCGTCTCATCAGCATCCATCAACACCATGGAGTATTTGGAGGTTTGCTGCCCTGGCTAATCTACCGATAGATTGCAATTGCTAACGTCATTTATACTCTAAATGAGCTTACTTGATTTTCCGCCATCACTCTTCGTTACTGCGCGAACTTCAGGCGTGTGCATGTGATTGTAACGTGCGCGAGGGGTGGCGTGTGCCCGATCTGTGATTGACAGTCAGATCTCACACCCCCCTGCGCTGATTGGACCCGATGATCCGGGAGCTGTGGATTTTTGCAAAACAAATAACACGCTCCAGGTGGAGTTAGAAGCTCGGTTTTTTTTCTAAAACCACTTTATTTATGTTGTTCTGTCCGATTATAGTGTTGATTTCACTGAATATGATAAAAAAAAAAATTTGCCGACGGCAGCTTTAAGCATGTCATAGTAGTGTAAACGTATAGGGGCTGTTTACACGACACCGTTTTCATCTTAAAACGTAAAACTTTTTATGCATTTTGGCCGATTGTTTACACGACAACGGCGTTTTGGGTGCCTGAAAACGCAAAGTTTTGAAAACGGGTTTCAAAGTGCAAGTTTTTGGAAACAGTCTAAAGAGCAAAAACGCAAATCTCTGAAGACGATGACCTCTAAACATGCGTTTTGTGTGTTCAGTATCGTGTTTCATCGCCATCTAATGGCCTGGCAGCAGAATACAGCGTTTTTAGTCGTTTTTCGCGGATTCGTGTGAATGGGGATCGTTTTGACAATGGTGTCGTCTGTACACGGAAAACTCAAAGGAAAAACTTCTCAGTTTTAAGCATATCGTTGTCGTGTAAACGTACCCTTGGTCTGTTCGTATCTCATATTATGGTGTTGTTCTGTTATAGGGCCTACCCATTGTTTTTTTGTTTTTTTCTTGTGTATTCTGAAGTGATTGTTTTGAGCTCAAGAGTATTAAAGAAGATACTGCTGCGCTTAAATCCTGCCTTTTATTTATGTGTTTGCAACGCCCCTCTTGGCAGAAATGTGTCTGGCAGTAAAACTGTTGGGACCGCAAACAACATTTCAGACAACCTGTATAACATAATGTAAAACACAGTAATAAGAAGTAGTATGTAACTAAGTTATTTCACTACATAAATACCACATTAAATGCTGTGTAAAATGACTTGGTGATACAGCAGTTAAAATGATCCAGACTTCACACAGATCCCCAATGTAAACCAGCTTGGCCACATGAATCTACCTAATAGTCAAATAAGGGTTTAACAAGCAAATGTGTGTTTAATGATAATTAGAATAAAATCAGACATCCTTTACATGTAGTACATTTCCATAAGCAGCCTTTTAATAACCATTATTTGAGCAAATGGATGTGCTCTATACTAGAACACCAGATTGTCTGTTATCTGAAGTTGTTTTGGGGAGGTGGTCAGGACCTCTGACCTCCTTCAATAAATAATCATAAGCACATCCAGGTGCAGAGGTCTTTTTTTCTCAATTTTCAACCCAGTGTTCCTAAAAGTGCCATTCATTTGTGCTTCTTCTGTACTTCAAATGTATAGCCTTTGGTCATTTGGCCGAGCTGCCTTTTCATTAGGTTAAAAGAATCAAAGACATCCAAAAGGTGAGTGATAATGTTGTTTTTGGTTCATTTAAATTTTTTTTTTAAAAAGCATTCCTTCCAAATGCAGAGTTTGGCTTCAAAACAAAACAACTAACAATAGCTAAAAAAAAAAAATTACTGGAATTTGTTAGGAACCAATCAACACCCTGAATGTTCACTAAAGACAAATGTTAAGAAATAAGAATAATTTAAATGTCATCAGAACTTTTTAGGATAAACACCCTGTGTTCCGAACAGCTGTTCACTGCTTCCTGCTGGGATTCTCTTTCACAAGCTCCTGTTTCTCCCAGCTGACACAATGCACAAACAAAGATCTGCTGGAGCCACAGCCAGAACGCAGGCAGGGTCACAGGACAGACACGTCTGGAATATCGTCCTCGCTCACTGAAGAAAGGTGTGTCTTATGGTTGAACGCGCATGAGCGCCAAAATGTCATTAATACGAGCGGGAGGCTCAGGATTTTCCTTAAGACCCGATGTTGAGGCGTGTCAGAAACATGACAGAATATTTAGCAGTGATTTGGTCAGGCTTTTTTATTTACAACGAAGTAAGCTAATTGCCTGCACAAAATACAATTGTAACTAGCATTGTATATAACATTAGGCCTATAGGCTACAGCTAATACATTTTACTGTGTGTCATAA